>NC_062219.1:79815159-81065159 GCF_902686445.1 Sciurus carolinensis | reverse complement strand
TCTCTTTATGTCAGATACTGGGACCCCTTGTCCTTTGGAGCCTAGCATATTTAAAGCAGTGTCTTCAAACGTGAGGATCCTAAGCTACTCTGGTTAAACAAATGGGGGCAAACCAGGGTTGTACTTGATTGGTGTTCTGCATACCACCAGATTTTGCAGAGTTTAGTTTGAAAGCTACCACACTAGATAATGCATCCCTTCTTGCTCCAATATTTAATGATATGTTCAAGTAAAACAAGCCTTGAGTTCACCAAAGCTTGAGAGAATTGTATAGATGGGAAATGAGCCCATGGGTGGGGCCTTAACACACCTCACTCAGTTTATTGCCTCTCATCAGGACCCCAGCTGTGACTCATCTCCTGACTCATTAAAGCAAAGACCAGATGTCCTAACATGACAAGACTTCATATCCTGAGCCTGAAGACTTACAAAACTGTATTCCCTATCATATGTTTCCTCTGCTCCATTCCAAAGGAACCTGTTCTTACTGCTCTGCATTTGCTCAAGTTATTGTTTACCTGTCTGGAATGTTATCTCCCTATATTTAAGGGCCTTTGCCAGGGCCACTCCCTTCTCAAGGCTTAAAGGAATCCCAATTATTTAATTTCCAGTCTTTACACCACTGTCACCTAATCAACCTATTACAAATGCAATCTGGGAAAACGTGAACTGAAATTGAATTCCATGCATTCATGATTTTGTCAGGATGAACCCAACTACTATTTATAACTTTAATGCTCTAAAAAACAAACAAACAACAACAACAAAACCCAGTGTAAATTCTCAAGCTCTATTTCAAGGGATACTACTAATTTAGGAGGTCTGGAGCAGAGTCTATGACTCCTATCTTGACTTGAATCTTAGTTGATAATGATGCAGTAGGCAGACCACACTGAGAAATACTTTCATATCCCTCAAGTTATTTCTTTCTACTTTGTATTACACACTCCCTGAATTGCAGAATGATCTCTGAAGCAACTTTTATATATCTGGTCTTGCTTACACATGTTTTAAAGAAATTGACTTTTCTTTGTACCCAAGTTTTTTTTTTTTTTTTAAATTAGAAAGATAGTCTATTTCTGTTAGTGCAACACACCCAAAGAAGGAAGTAATAGTAACTATCCATCTTTATAGACTTCCATCGTGACTTCAGGGCAGGATTTTAACAATAACATAGCCCCAACTGCTTCTCCCTTAGGATGAGAGATATTGGTGACTGCTCTGGAGTCACAGAGGTGGTCCTCACATTATCTGGACAGGAAAGAAGAACCAGCCATAGTGCCGGTGGAATGATGGAAGGTCTTGAGGTAATGGTCCAGAAATTTTTACAGCATGATGTCTTCACTGTCAAGATTAAAACTTTTCCCCGGTGCAGTAACACACTCCTGTAATCCCAGCAGCTCAGGAGGCTGAGACAGGAGGATGGAGAGTTCAAAGCCAGCCTCAGCAATGGAGAGGCCCTAAGCAACTCAGTGAGACCCTGTCTCTAAATAAAACACAAAATAGGGCTGGGGATGTGACTCAGTGGTTGAGTGCCCCTGAGTTCAATCCCTGTTGCCCCCCCCTCAAAAACAAAAAAGATTAAGACTTTCGAGGGTATGGTTTCTATCTGGCTTATATCAGTTTTCACACATTATGCAATAATTTTTGTTGAATGAAAAAGAGAATAAGTAAATGGTACATTGGTCAGGAAAACAAGTACGTGGATACTCTGAAACTCGTTTCAAGGTGGGTTTGGAGGGAATGACTGTGATTAATGAATACATCCCCACATGGGCCATTTTTCCTTAGTGAACAGAAAATCTGATGCTTATCCAATATGTACCTTGGTTTTTCTAAACCACAACATATTTTAAGACTTTTGAATATGGGTATTATACAAACATTTTGCATTATTAAGCTTTTGCTCAAAATTTCTTTACAGTTGTATCTGCTAAATTCAATACTGTACATCCACATCCAATCTTATAAGCATACTAAATTTGGAGATTGCTTCTTATGTTTTGCTTGAAAAAAGTTACTTTAGCTATTTCCTTCTCATATGTCTTTAAAGGAATTTAGGATTCAGGAGACGATGTAACACAGAAGTGTAATAATTTTAGAAGACATTTCTGTCACATCTTGGTTGAATCCTTTTATTTTTGCCCTGAGCTCCAGTTTTCTCACCCATAAACTGGAGTTAATACCTACTTTCTAGAAGAATTGAGGATGAACTAAAATAACATGTAATGAATGTATCAGCCTTAGCCTATTTTTTTACCTGATGTAGGCAAAGGCAGACAGACTGAGCCACTGAAAGGGAATTGCTGCCAGAAGGTAAATTAATGAAAAGGGACTTTGAAATTTGTACATTGACTTAGAAAATTCAGCACACAAATTTTGTATAAAAATTATTGTATGATTATATTCTGAAGAGCATTACAAAGGGCTAATCATTTTTATTATCTCATGCCACCTGGTGTCTTTTCCAAGTTACTACAACACATAATTGTCAGTTTTTAATAAAAATAATTGTAGTTAATATTTGTCAGACTTTCTTTTTCTGAGCCAGACATATGTAAATCATTGACAAGTGTTTACATGTTAATAAGTTAATTATTGATCAACTGTTATTAGTAGTAATTTTTATATAGTATGTGATTTTATCATGATATCTCTGTAGATAATTCTTAATGTTCTCCCTAGGAGACTCAGGAAGGTTAAATGATATACCTAAGGTAACACAGCCAGAGATGGAAGGACTGCCCTTTAAAACAATTACCTCTCTCACTGCCTCTAAGGTATATGGTAGTTAATCTAACCTAATTGATTTGTGTAGCACTTTTTCTTTTATATGATGATCCTTTCAATGTAACAATGTTATTGATAATCTCTTAATACAGTTTCTTTCTTTAGGGTTAACTGAATAATCTGCTTAATTTCTCTAATAGCTTTTTATCTGTATCTCTTTAAAAGGTTTTTAGTGGTTGCTGTAGGAATTCAATATTCATTCTTAACATATGACTGTCTACTTAGATCTAGTATCACATGTCAGGCAAACTGAGAACCTTGTACAGTATAATTCCATTTACGCCCTATCCTTTATACAATTGTCATATATTTTACATCTAAATATACTACAAACCCCATAATATAATGTTCTAATGTTTATTAAATATGCATTTGAGTTTTACCATTAAGAAATAAAAAAGATAACTTTTACTTTATCCACCTATTTACTGTTTTTGATTCTTTCCTTCTGTTTTATATTATTTCCCTCTTTCCATTTCAGATTTTAGAAATTTGATTCTTCTTTCTCTCTTTTTTCTAGATCTGGTCAATCTAACTAAATATTCATCAAGAAAATTTTTTGATGTTTTCAAAGAACCCAACTTGTGATTTCATTAATTTTTCTCTATTTTTCATACTCTTCATTTCATTAATTTCTACTCTAATCTTTATCATTTTCTTCCTTCTACTTGTTTCAGGCTTAGTTTACTCTTCCTTTTCCAGTGTCTTAAGGTAGGAATTTAGGATATTGGCTTGAGAACTTTCTTGTTTCTTTTTCTTTTCCTTCCTTCCTTCCCTTTCTTCCTAGTGGTACTGGGGATTGAACTCAGGGCCTTGTGCCTGCTAGGCAAGTCCTCTACAACTGAGCTACATCCTCATTCTGTTTTATTTTGTATTTTGAGACAATGTCTTGCTAAATTGCCAAGGCTGGACTTGAACTTGCAATTCTCCTGCTTCAACTTTTCAAGGCTGTGATTATAGGCATACACCACTATGTCCAGAAAGGTTTTTTTTTTTTTTTTTCAGGTACTGGAGATTGAACCCAGAGCCTTACTCATGCTAGGCAGGCGTGAGTACTGAGCCACATTTGTTGTTCTTTCTTCTTTGTTTATTTAGATATTTTACAACCATAAATTTCCCTCTACATATTGCTTTAGCTGCATCTCATTAGTTTAAATATATTTTTTCTTTATTTTCATTCCTCTGAATGAATTTTCTACTTTCCATTTTGATTTCTTTTTTGACTTCTTGATTGTTTAGTAGTATGTTTTTAATTTCACATACTTGTGAATCTCCCAAATTTCTCTGTTATTGATTTATAATTTTATTTAGATTGTAACCAGAGTACTTTGTATTATTTCTATTATATTGAATGTACTAAGACTTATTTTGTGACCAAACACATAGTATATCTTAGAGACTGTTCCATGTGCATCTGAGAAGAAAGTATTTTATGTATTTTTAGGTAGAATATTTTATAGACATCAGTTAGGTCTAATTGGTTCATAGTGTGTTCAAGTCTTCTATTTCCTTGTTGATTTTCTGCCTAGTTGTTCTATCCATTATTGAAAGTTGAATACTAAAGTTTCAACTATTGTTGTTTAATTATCTATTTCTACTTTCATATCTGTCAATTTTTCTATATGTATTTTGGTGCTCTGTTGCTAAGTGCATATGTGTTTATTATGTTTTCCTGATGTATTGATTTTCTTGTTATAAAATGTCCCTCTTTAGCTATTGTAATTTTTTACTTTGAAGTTTATTTCTGATATTAGTATAGCCACTCTATCTTTCATATAGTAGAATGGTATACAGTTATACAATTATCATGTACCAGCATATCATGGCATACATAATATACAGTTATTTGTCACTTAATGAAAGGGATACATTCTGAGAAATGCATCATTATGCAAGTTCATCCTTGTGTGAACATCATAGTTATTTACACAAATCTAGAAGGCATAGGGCAATCATTCAATGTGGCCCTTTGGTACAATTAAGAGACATGGTAAAAACAAGAAGTATGTTGCTGGTATAACATAGTTTAGTGTTCCAGAGTAAACTTTTTTATAAAAGTGGAAGGAACATACATTAAAATAATGAAAAAGTGTAATATACTAAATACATAGTTTTTTATTATCATTATTGGTTATTACATACTATTCATAATTGTACATGCTTTACTTTTACATGACTAGCAGTACAGTAGGTTTGTCTACACCAGAATAACCACAAATATGAGTCATGTGTTATGCAACAATGTTGCAAAGACTATAGCATCATTAGAAAGTAAGAATTTTCCAGTTTCATTATAATCTCACAGGCTACTCTTCTATATGTAATCTACTCTTAACCCAAACTTCATTATATAGCATATGACTGTTATCTTTTTCTATTATTTTTCTTTCATATTTTTGAATCTAAAGTGAGTTTCTTATAGACAACATTTAGTTGGATCTTGTTCTTGAGTACTAAAGTTTCAACTATTGTTTTTTATCCAATCTGACAATCTCTGCTTTTGATGATCTATTCTTTTTCTGCTTCTATTGAAATGATCAGATGCTTTTATTTTTCACTATGTTGATATGGTTAATAGCATTGATTAATTTTTAAACATTAAATCAATCTTGTATTCCATGAATAACTCCTTGGTTGTGAAGTACTTTTGTTTTTTTGTATTGCTTTATTATAATTGCAAGTTCTATGAGCCTACTTCCAAGTTAATTTACTTTTTACATGTACATAAACTTGTAGTTTGTAGACCACTGTTAACCCTACTTTTATGTTTATATGTATAAATCATATATGTTTAATTTGTTCACCTTTACTGGTTTTATTTTTTTAAGGAGAAGATGTAAGGAGATTCAGATTTATCAGGCTCTATTATTCTACAGGAAAAAAAGTATATAAAAGTCATCTTTTCGTGACAAGATTCTAGCTTATGTTGAAGAATCAGGAGGAAAGACTTTTATTGTGGGATTTTTTAAGAGAAAGGAATCATCCAGGTATCTCCTGGGCAGATGACTGTTTGGTCATTACATGTTCTTTGGGCTTCCAAGAATCAGTTCCCCTTTTGTGGGTAGCAGTTCCTGGATTTATGTTTTGGTAATCTTTTTTTGTTTTGTTTTTAACTCTGTGCACAATCTTGTCCTAAAAGATATCCTTCTTTTCTGTAGTCAAGAGACAGCAATGAACTATCTGGACCAACCAGGTTCTCTTTTCAAGGTGCTGAATCTTGAAAAGATAAATAAGATAACTGGATCTAAGTGATCTAGGACTTTTAATATCTTTACAAGTGTGTATTTAAATTAACTACTGTTAACCTGTGTCTCTGGGGCTGCTTTAGTTTTTGTTCTTTTTGAATATGTCTTTAAAATTTTTTTTATGAACCATATCATGTTTTCAAAAGTACTTATTATTCTACTTAAGTTAGCCAGAAATGATTTCGGTAGTTGAAACAAAATAACCCTAATTGATAAAAGACTGATTAGGGAAGGATGGAAGTTGTTTGTTTCTCTACAGAGAACACAGTGTTCTAAACTCCTAAACAGCTTATGGTGTTTAGGGGGTTTATCTGTATGACATGAGGATTATTTATAAAAGACCCTGGCTGGGAAAGCTTGTTTGAAATGCAAATGTTCTACTTCTGGGCCTACTAATTAAGGATTTCTCAGTGAGAGGCCCAAAGAATCTAAAATTTGAACAAATTCCTCAGGGATTACTTTGCAAAATAAATTTTGGAAACATAGCATAAGGATACAGGTTTTGAAAGATGAAAATATGGGTTAAAAATCTATAAATTGCTTACATTGAGGCCAGTCAATTTTTCTCATCATGATTTCTCATCCATGAAATCAGTGTAGTAAGATCTTGGTCATCAAGTTGTTTTAAGAGATTGATATATGCATGCAAAGGATTTTCATACTGCCCCAAGAAGGAGAATTGCATTAGTCTTAGTGGTCAAGACCACGAACTTCTACATTCCTCCACCTAGGAATATCTGTCTACATTTAGGTGGTTAGACTCCAAAATCAAAGTCTCTGGTAAAAATTGTGAGTTGTCAGAATCTGGTTGAAAGTCATTTAAATCCACAATAACAATGTATGACTACATTTATCTATGATGTTTAGACAAATGTACTTTCAATTGAGAACTTTTCTTGAAGAATTAGAATAGGTTACAATAGCCAAACACCACACAAAAGTAGTTGGTTTGTACTTAGAAGCCTTGTTCTATAAAAGCCAAAACTGAAACCCAAACCAAAATAATAGTATAATACAACTTTACATTGTGAAATTGTCTTTCACTCAAGCTCCATGTCAAACAAGGCTGGGAGAGGGTCAGATGACTCTCCATGTAGTGTTACTCCAGGGCACTGATGGATGCCCAGTTCTGGAGTGTTAGTGCTTAATGAGGCAGGGGATGAGAATACAGAGAATTGGCCAGCAGCTCTTAAATTCTTACATTTAGAAGTAGGGATCTACATTTTTGCTCAACGACTGGCAAAGCAAATCACATTACCATGCCTAATATCAGGTGGTTTGGAAGTGCAATCGGCTTGAGTTGTTTTTTGCGGGGGTTGGGCAGGTTTTTTTTTTTTTTTTTTTTTTTTCAGTTCTAGGGGTTGAATCCAGAAGGGGTTTGCCCCTGAACTGCATCCCCCACCACTCTCCATATTTTATTTTGTGACAGGGTCTTGCCCAGAATGGCCTTGAATTTATGATCCTCATGCCTCAGTCTCTGGAGTCACTAAACTATAGGCAGGCACTATCCTGCTCAGCTCCTGAGTTCTTAAAAGTAGAGGGAATAGAACTATTTGTATAACTAATGTTGACCACATGGAGCTGGATATTAGCAACCTATTCTAATGTGAAGTACCAATTGAGTACCACTGGTCTAGGCTTACACTCTGAAAGAAAGGATGAATCATTGTTTCTACTTAGAGTCTCATATTAACTTGAATAGGTAAAAAAGTGAGCCTCAGGGGCTGGGGAGATAGCTCAGTTGGTAGAGTGCTTGCATCATAAGCACAAAGGCCTTGGGTTTAATCCCCAGCACCGCAAAAAAAAAATGCCTGATATGATACAGGCAGACTTCTGTTTTGCCTTTGCCTACGAGTGGCTTAAAAGGAGTGGGAAGAACCAGTTCACTGCTTGCCTGCCTCTGTGGTCTTTCCTGCCTTCCTATCTGGCTCACTATCCTGTCTTGCAATACTCTAGCAAAGCCTCTTTTTCTTTTTTTTTTTTTTTTTGCGGTGCTGGGGATTGAACCCAGGGCCTTGTGCTTGCAAGACAAGCGCTCTACCAACTGAACTCCAGATCAAAGTGATAACAGACAGAAAAAAAAAAAAAAAAAAAAGGTGGGGAAGGGAAGATATAAGTCTCAAAAAGTGTCTTTTGGTTTAAATATTTATGATTATGTAAGCCATAACTTTAATTAGGCTTTTAGAAACCTGGCGATACTCAAATATTATCCTTGGAATTAAAAAAAAAATCACTACTGCCACATGGTATGGATTGTTACAGATAAATAGTCCTCTCTGAATCATTGTTTATATACACAGACAGATATCAGTATCTGACTCTGAGCCATCATTTGTATCTAAATCCTTCCAACAGGCTGAGCATAAACTGAAGATAATGTCACTTGAAGGATGTCCTCTCTATAGTTACTGCACATAGGACTGCTGTCCATGTGGGATGATTCACATGCCTGAAAACTGATCACAGTGCATCTCAGGCCTCTGCAGGGGATGAGAAGACAGAAATTGCCAAGATGCTTAGGAAGAATGAAAGAGGATTAACTTGTATACTGGGTGGGATGGGTGGTTTAGATTCACTGGTTGGCTTAAAATTATGCTGATTCAATGCAGTGATTGGCACATGCAAGGCTCTCAATACACATTTGTGAATAGTAGCTTAGGATTCAACCTAAATAACTCCTAAATTCCCTCAAGAGTCTTCCAATAGTGTCCATTCATCCTTTACTTCACTATCTTTAATGATAGAGAATTGTTACATTCCAAGATAGCCTACTTGATGAAAAGTTCTTTATATTGACCAAGAATTTAGTTTTTCCTGTTTGTTCTTCTTCCTGCTTGAGCTAAGCAGCAAACTTAACCCTTCTGCAAGAGAGCCCATCAAGTATTGAAGGAGAATTAGTATATCACTTTCAAAATCTTATCTAGACCAAATACTTGCAGTGTCCTTAATTATTATATTCCCTAAATCATAGGATGTTCTATTGGAAGAAATTTATTAAATAATTTATAAATCCTCTGTAACAATGTAAGCATCCTTCTGATAATTTATCAAAAACATGCATCCATTTAGCTTCTTTTCTGTTACCAACTTTCTGACTGTTATAATTGAATTGTGTCCACCCCACTAAAATATATTTTGAGCCTGACCCCTAGTACCTACACCTAAGTCCCTTGGAATGTTAAACTCTTCAGAAATAGTGCTATTACAGATGTAATTAGTTAAGATGAGGGGGTCATACTGGAGTAAGGTGGGCTCCTAATCCAATATAACTGGTTTTCTTATTAAGAGATTGAATATAAAGGATGTGGGGACACACAGGGAGAATGCCATGTGATGAGAGGCAGACTAGATTTATACAGCTGTAAGCCAAGGCATGCCAAAGATTGCCAGAGAAACTAGGAAGAGGCAAGGACAAATTCTCCTTCAGATTTCAGAGGAAGCATGTCCCTGCCAACAACTTGACCTTGTCTAGCCTCTAGAACTGAGACAATACATTTCTGCATCTTGCTTATTTGTATTTTGTTTTAGCAACCCTAGGAAACTAATATACCGCTTTTTTGTTTTGTTTTGTGTTTTGGTACCGGGGATTGAACCCAGGAACACTTAACCACTGAGCCACATCTCCAGCCCTTTTTTATATTTTATTTAGAGACAGGGTCTTGCTGAGTTGCTTAGGGCCTCACTAAGTTGCTGAAACTGGTTTTGAACTCATGATCTTCCTGCTTCATTCTCCTGAGCCATTGGGTTTACAAATATACTGGTTTTGACCATATTTTAGACTTCATTTTTGGAATGATCCTATTGATATCATTCATTCCAAGTAGTAATTTAGTGCATTCAGGAAAATCAGGGAGTTCTTCCACTTAAGTATCCCAAGTCTTTAATTAAAACCAATTTCAAACGAAATTGGTTCAAAGTCTGTGAACTTGTCAAGCATGTTGGAGGAGAATGAATCTCTTAATCCACATATAGAGGTGTACAAACATAACTTATTTTCCTATAACTTGATTTTTTTTTTTTTTGCGGTGCTGGGGATTGAACCCGGGGTTTTGTGTTTGTGAGGCAAGCGGTCTACCAACTGAGCTATCTGATTTTTAAACAATAACATTTTAAAGAGAGCATTTATATGCCATGGTAGGGCTGGACCACAGAGGACATGAAGCTGGAGTTCTCTCTCCTCCTGCAGTGCAACAAAGATGCAAAGAACCAGGAACCATAGCGCGCACTTGTAATTCCAGCAACTTGAGAGGCTGGGGCAGGAGGATTGTGAGTTTGAGGTCAGCCTCAGCAACTTAGCAAGACCCTGTCTCAAAATGATTAAAAAAAAAAAAAAAAGGGTTATAGATGTAGCTTGGAGGTAAAGAACTCCTAGGTTAAATCCCTAGTACCACCCCCACATATGAGAACAGATGTTGAGAAGTGGACCCACCCTATGAGGCAAGAGACTCAGAAAAGTTTTCCTAGAGTGTTCTTAGGCTTATATTCCTCTGCTATGGAAAGCAAGCTAATTATATTACAGAAACATGGAATAATTCATATAGTTTGCATACAGGCAAATACTGAGGCAAAAATTATTAAATCAAACTTTCAACAACTATTTGGATATTTAGTCTTGGATATTGCAGTTCACCCAGTTGAAAATATAATATGTTTTTCCCTATGAATAAAGGATTAATTGAGGGAGCTTATAAACTAGAGGAAAAGTTCTTGTGCATGGAAATGCAGGATCTCCAGAAGTGCTGGCTTTGTTATTGTACACATTTTGGAAATATTTGGGATGAAATACAGAGCTGCATGTGCTTATATTCAGGAAAGAAGATCTTTAGACCGAGTATACAGCTCAGTAGTAAAATGTATGCTTTTTTTGCAGTGCTGGAATGGAAAACAGGGACTTGCACATGCTAGGCAAGTTCTGTACACTGAGCCTCATCCCCAGTCCACTAGAACATATGCTTAGCAAGCTTGAGGCCCTGGGTTCCATCCACAGCACTGGAAAAATAAATAAGCAAAATGAAAAGTAAGAAATACATAAAAGATGAGACCTTGTGTTAATTCTAGTGTTGGATTTGTCCATCCACTTCAGAAATATGATGCTATCTACCTTGAAAAATCAACAATGCTGATCATGCTGCCACTCCAGGTAGAGAGGGCATCATCTGTTCCTTCAGGTACTGCAGACAGTTTGAAGACAACACAGGAAGAAGATGATTCTGCAAACATGCAAGTGTAGCACAGAATGACTGACTCAAGAGATTATTAAGATGTAAAATTCTATTTGGAAAAAGGAGAAAATACTAGCAATAATAATAATATGAATGGAGATCAAAGATGGCGGACTAGAGGGAGGCTACGTTCCTTGTTGCTCCTTAACGCCGGTTTCAAGCAGAGGATATCTGTTGCTCGGTGAGGCAGTTTTTGCTGCTTTATCGATCCTATGGTGTTTACCCATTTGTCTGCTGTGATGACCTGCAGTCTGCCAGCATATCGACACCTTTTTTGAGAGCAGATAGCTCACTGTCAGGCGTCTATCATCCGCCATTTGCCTGCCTCTCACCTGTCCATCGCCTGCCTTACACCTATCCATCAACCAGTGCACAAGGTTCACCTCCCAATCGTCCGACAACAGTTCGCAAACTGATCGCCAACTGCCAGTGGAGCACCAGCTGTCTGCTGCTGCCTGGAAGTTCACTGTCACAGTACCTGCAGGTTTGATTACATGTGGCTGCCGCCATTTTGAGACAACAGCCAGGCCCCATAGGACCCTGGCCAGACTGACTGAGCCCCATCTCCAGGATCCCTCAGCCCGACCCATCACTCCCTGCCTATGGGGCCCTTACATCGAATGACTGCTCCTTGCCACTAGGACCCCCAGAACAACTGACTGCTCCCTATCACTGGGACCCCAGACCAACTTATTGCACCCGGCCTCCAGGATCCCGCAACCACACCAAACACACTGGACCTCCAGGACCTCTGCCGGACCAACCACATCCCACCTCCAGGACCTCCAGCCGACCACGTCCACACCCTGAGCTGCAGCTCCCCATTTGCCAACACATTTGGAAGCCAGAATGGCCATCTTCGATAATCCTGGAAGCTGTAGCTCCGATCTTTGGGTGGGGCAAATTCCATCCTGCAATGCCTGCTGGAGGCTTGAAGCTCATTGTCAGGTACCTCTCATGCATCAGGCTACTGAAGACTGGAGGTATCATTAGTATATGACTGTTATACAGTAGATTTTCTTTTCTCCCTTTTAAAAAAAATTAAGTTTTTATTTCTTTACTTTTCTTGCTCTTTTCCTTTTGTTTACCTGTTCCCTCAGAGTCTCTTTCTCCCTTTTTTGCATGCTAACATCCGATTTCTTTTGATTACACTCTCACCCTTTCTATTTTTTAGAAATACTGTATATTATTTTCTTAACCCATTAACAGCCACATTTTACATCCCTCTTCATCCTCTTTGTCCTCCATTAGAAACTGCGGACCTTATTGCAAACCTGTTTGTTTTACCGAAGATAATATTTGAACTCATTTTGTTATGACAATTTTGTTATTGTCCCCATAGGGGCTATTTGGTCTAGGATTGGATAGTGTCTGAATTGGGCACTGCTAATATTGATCTCCCCTTAAAGAAAGGGTTTTGGAAACCTATAGGGCCACTATAAGCCTATAGGGGGAAATCTGCAATACCCCAGATATGCACTGCTAGAGGGGAAGATACATGAACAACATGAAAAAACAAGGGAAGAAAATGATCCAAACAAACCTAGATTCTATATTAATAGAATCCAATGACAGTATGGTAGAAGAAATGTCAGAAAAGGACTTTAGATTATACATGATTAAGATGATTTGCGAAGCAAAGGATGAGATAAGAGAGCAAATGCAGGTAATGAATGATAATACCATTAAGCTGACAGAGCAACTACAGGAAGCAAAAGATCATTTCAACAAAGAGAGATTCTCAAAAACAACCAAATGGAAATCCTTGAAATGAAGGAGACAATAAACCAAATAAAAAACTCAATGGAAAGCATCACAAACAGACTAGACCACTTGGAAGACAGAACCTCAGACAATGAAGACAAAATATTGAATCTTGAAAATAAAGTTGCCCAAACAGAGAAGATGGTAAGAAATCATGAACAGAATCTCCAAGAACTATGGGACTTCATGAAAAGACCAAACTTAAGAATTATTGGGATTGAGGAAGGCACAGAGATACAAACCAAAGGAAAGAACAACCTATTCAATGAAATAATATCAGAAAATTTCCCAAACCTGAAGAATGAAATGGAAAATCAAATACAAGAGGCTTACAGAACACCAAATGCACAAAATCACAACAGATCCACACCAAGGCACATTATAATGAAAATGCCTAACATTCAAAATAAAGATAGGATTTTGAAGGCCCCGAGAGAAAAGCATCAGATTACATATAGGGGGAGACCAATACAGATAGCAGCTGACTTCTCAACCCAGACTCTAAAAGCTAGAAGGGCCTGACCAACATGTTCTCTGAGAGAACATGGATGCCAACCAAGAATCCTATACCCAGCAAAACTAACCTTCAGATTTGAAGATGAAATAAAATCCTTCCATGATAAACAAAAGTTAAAAGAATTTACAAATTGAAAGCCTGCGCTACAGAATGTTCTCAACAAAATATTCCATGAGGAGGAAATGAAAAACAACAATGTAGGTCAGCAAAGGGAGGAACTACCTTAGAGAAAAACCACTCAAAGGAGAAACCAAGCCAACTTAAAAACCAAAAATAAGCCCAAATGACTGGGAATATGAATCATTTCTCAATAATAACCCTGAACATTAATGGCCTAAATTCATCAGTCAAAAGACATAGACTGGCAGAATGGATTAAAAAGAAAGATCCAACAATATGCTGCCTGCAAGAGACTCATCTCATAGAAAAAGACATCCACAGACTAAAGGTGAAAGGATGGGAAAAAACCTACCACGCACATGGACTCAGAAAAAAAGCAGGGGTTTCCAGCCTTATATCAGATAAAGTGGACTTCAAGTCAAAGTTAGTCAGAAGGGATAAAGAAGGACATTTCATACTGCTTAAGGGAAGCATAAATCAGGAAGACATAACGATAGTAAGTATTTATGCCCCAAACAATGGTGCATCTGTGTACATCAAACAAATCCTTCTCAAATTCAGGAATCACATAGACCACAACACAATAATTCTGGGTGACTTTAATGCACTGCTGTCACCACTAGATAGATCTTCCAAACAAAATCCAACCAAAGAAACCATAGAACTCAATAACACAATCAATAACCTAGACTTAATAGACATATATAGAATATTCCATCCATCAACGAGCAGATTCACTTTCTTCTCAGCAGCACATGGAACCTTCTTGAAAATAGACCATATGTTATGCCACAAAGCAGCCCTTAGGAAATGCAAAAAAATAGAGATACTGCCTTGTGTTTTATCAGATCATAATGGACTGAGAGTAGAAATCAATGACAAAATAAAAACCAGAAATTACTCCAACACCTGGAGACTAAATAATATCATGGATAACATAAAACATCAGGGAGGAGATTAAAAAATTCTTAGAGGTCAATGAGAACGATGATACAACATATCAAAATCTCTGGGACACTATGAAAGCAGTACTAAGAGGAAAATTCATTGCATGGAGGACATTCCAGAAAAGAATGAAAAGTCAACAACTAAATGACCTAACATTACAGCTCAAAGCCCTAGACAAAGAAGAACAGAATAACAGCAAAAGTAGTAGAAGACAGAAAATAATTAAAATCAGAGCTGAAATCAATGAAATTGAAACAAAAAAACAATTCAAAAAGCTGACAAAACAAAAAGTTGGTTCTTTGAGAAAGTGAACAAAATAGACCAATCCTTAGCCACACTAACAAAGAGAAGGAGAGAGAAGACTCAAATTACTAAAATACATGATGCAAAAGGAAATATCACGACAGACACCACTAAGATACAGAACACGACAGACACCACTAAGATACAGAACATAATGAGAAGCTACTTTGAAAATCTGTATTCCAACAAAATAGAAACTACCAAAGACATTGACAAATTTCTAAAGACATATGCTCTTCCCATACCGAACCAGGAGGACATACACAATTTAAACAGATCAATATCAAGCAATGAAATAGAAGAAGCCATTAAAAATCTACCATCCAAGAAAAGCCCAGGACCAGACGAACTCTCAGCCAAGTTCTACAAGACCTTCAAAGAAGAACTCATTCCAATACTTCTTAAAGTATTCCAGGAAATAGAGAAGAAGGGTACCCTATCAAACTCATTCTATGAAGCTAATATCACCCTCATACCCAAACCAGGAAAGGACACATCAAGGAAAGAAAATTTTAGACCAATATCCTTGATGAATATAGATGCAAAGATCCTTAACAAAATATTGGCAAACTGTATCCAAAAACATAATAAGAAAATTGTGCACCACAATCAAGTGGGGTTCATCCCTGAATGCAAGGATGGTTCAACATCTGTAAATCAATAAACGTAATCCATCATGTCAGTAGACTTAAGGATAAGAATCATATGGTTATTTCAATTGTTGCAGAAAAAGCGTTTGACAAAATACAACACCCCTTCATGCTCAAAACACTAGAAAAAATAGGGATAGTAGGAACATACCTGAACATTGTAAAGGCTATTTATGCTAAGCCCATGGCCAACATCATTCTTAGTGGAGAAAAACTGAAACCATACCCTTTAAAAATGGGAACAAGACAGGGATATCCTCTTTCACCACTTCTATTCAACATTGTCCTTGAAACTCTAGCCAGAGCAATTAGGCAGACTAAAGAAATTAAAGGGATACGAATAGGAAAAGAGGAACTTAAGCTGTCACTAATTGCTGATGACATGATTCTATATTTAGAGGCTTGAAAAACCTCCTCCAGAAAACTTCTAGACCTCATCAATGAATTCAGCAAAATAGCAGGCCATGAAATCAACACGCATAAATGTAAAGGATTTTTATACGCAAGCAACAAAACATCTGAAAGGGAAATGAGGAAAACAACTCCATTTTCAATAGCCTCAAAAAAAAAATAAAATACTTGGGAATCAATGTAAGCAAAGAGGTAAAAGATTTCTACAATGAAAACTACAAAACATTGAAGAAATAAATTGAGGAAGACCTTAGAAGATGGAAAGATCTCCCATGTTCTTGGATAGGCAGAATTAATATTGTCAAAATGGCCATACTACCAAAAGTGCTATACAGATTCAATGCAATTCCAATTAAAATCCCAATGATGTACCTCGCAGAAATAGAGCAAGCAATCATGAAATTCATCTGGAAGAATAAGAAACCCAGAATAGCTAAAGCAATCCTTAGCAGGAAGAATGAAACAGGGGTATCGCAATACCAGAACTTCAACTATACTACAAAGCAATAGTAACAAGAACAGCATGGTATTGGCACCAAAATAGACAGGTAGATCAATGGTACAGAATAGAGGACACAGACACAAACCCAAATAAATACAATTTTCTCATACTAGACAAAGGTGCCAAAAATATGCAATGGAGAAAAAATAGCCTCTTCAACAAATGGTGCTGGGAAAACTGGAAATCCATATGCAACAGAATGAAACTAAACCCCTATCTGTCACCCTGCACAAAAATCAACTCACAATGGATCAAGGACCTTGAAATCAGACCAGAGCCCCTGCATCTTATAGAAGAAAAAGTAGGTCTAAATCTTCACCTTGTTGGCTTAGGATCAGACTTCCTTAACAGGACTCCCATAGCACAAGAAATAAAAGCAAGAATCAATAACTGGGATAGATTCAAACTAAATAGCTTTCTCTCAGCAAAGGAAACTATCAGCAATGTGAAGAGAGAGCCTACAGAGTGGGAGAATATCTTTGCCACTCATACTTCAGATAGAGCACTAATTTCCAGAATATATAAAGAACTCAAAAAACTCTACACCAAGAATACAAATAACCCAATCAACAAATGGGCTAAGGATATGAACAGACACTTCACAGAAGAAGATCTACAAGCAATCAACAAACATATGAAAAAATGTTCAACATCTTTAGTAATAAGAGAAATGCAAATCAAAACTACACTAAGATTCCATCTCACCCCAATTAGAATGGTGATTATCAAGAATACAAGCAACAACAGGTGTTGGCGAGGATGTGGGGAAAAAGGTACACTCATACATTGCTGGTGGGGCTGCAAATTAGTGCAGCCACTCTGGAAAGCAGTGTGGAGATTCCTTAGAAAACTTGGAATGGACCCACCATTTGACCCAGCTATCCCATTCCTTGGCCTATACCCAAAGGACTTAAAATCAGCATACTACAGAGATATAGCCACATCAATGTTCATAGCTGCTCAATTCACCATAGCCAGATTGTGGAACCAACCTAGATGCCCTTCAATTGATGAGTGGATAAAGAAACTGTGGTATTTATACACAATGGAATATTACTCAGCTATAAAGAATAATAAAATAATGGCATTTGCAGGCAAATGAATGAAATTGGAGAATATCATGTTAAGTGAGATAAGCCAATCTCAAAAATCCAAAAGAGGAATGATCTCACTGATAAGCGGATGATGACACGTAATGGTGGGTGGGAGGGGGGCAAGAATGGAGGAAGGAGGGACTGTATAGAGGGAAAAGAGGGGTGGGAGCAGTGGGGTGGAAGGAAAAAATAACGGAATGAATCAAACATCATTACTCTATGTAAATGTATGAATATGCAAATGGTATGCTGTTACTCCTTGTACAAACAGAAACAACATGTATCCCATTTGTTTACAATAAAAATAAATTAGAAAAAAAATAATAATATGAAATAATAGAAACACAAATAGTATCTTTTCAATTATATGTTTCCAGACATGATTCCCTGCAACTTGTCGCACGACCTTTTATGAAGATATTGGATGACACTTATATTTTCATTGTGGTTTTTTTTTTAAAGTTCACATTTTTATTATAAACCAAGAAATCTGGACTTGCAAGAACATTTACAGGCCATTAAATTCAACCCCATTAGCATTGTCCTAGTGCATTTTTTGTTGCTATAACATACCTGACAGTGGTTAATATCATAAAGGAAAAAAAGGTTTATTTTGACTCTGTTCTGGGAGTCTAAGTGCACGGCACAGACATCTGCTGTTTCTGGTGAGGGATGCATATTACTTCCCTCATAGTGAAAAAGTGGAAGAGCAAGTGTGTGTGTGCAGAGAAATCACATGGTGAGAGAGGAAGCGTGAGAAATCTAAGGAAGCTGGACCCACTTTGTAACAGTCCTCTGACTTGGTAAGTAATACAGTACCTAGAGAGTAACAATTCTCCCACTCTAGCAGTTTTAATCTGGTTACCCCCTCTAGGACCCTATTTTCCAACACTGTGGATTGAAGAATTAAACCTCAACATGAATTTTGGTGGGGACAAATCTTATTGAAACCAAGTGTTTAAATATAACAAGTGTACATTTCATTATCTTTTAGTATATTCACAATGCAACAATCATGATTGTTTAATTTTAGAACATATCCATCGTTCCAAAAGAAGTTTCTCACTTATAACCAGCCATTTTTCATTAGCCCTTTCCCCTAGCTCCTGGCAACCACTAATCTACTTTCTGCTTCTGTTTATTTGCTTATTTATATCATAAATGAAATGGTATATACCTCTTTTGTGATTGGCTCCTATCTCTTGGCATAATTTTTTCAAGGTTCATCCATGTAACAATACTTCATTCCTTTTTAATTGCCAGATAATATTCAATTTATGGATACACCACATTTTATTTCCCCATTCAACATTTGGTGCATATTTGTAATGTTCCCATATTTTGGTTATTATGAACCGAGTTGCTATGAACATTTGTGTACAGGTTTTGGTGTATACACAAGTTTTTCATTTCTCTTGCTTATATATGTTAACAGTGGAATTACTGGGTCATATGATAGCTATTTAACAATTTAGAGGATTTCTAAAATGTTTCCCACTACAGATGCACTGTTTTACATTTCCATCAGCCATGTTCAAGGGCTCCAATTGTTCCACACCCTCACCAACACTGTTTATTGATGTCTTTTTATTTTAGCCATTCTGGTTGATATGAAATGATATGCATTGTGATTTTGATATGCATTTTCTGAATGACGAATGATTCCAAACATTTAAAAATGTTTACTGACTATTGGCATATATTATTTGAAGCAATACCTATTCAAATCTTTTGCTCATTTCTTTAAATATACTTAACTATTTAGTGCAGTTTTAGATTCACAGAAAAATTGAGGAGAGTGGTACAGAGTTCCCATATGCCTTTCTCCACACAGTCTCCCTGTCCATCAACATCTCCACCTAGGTAGCATGTCTGTCACCATTGTAGAATCCACATTGGTGCATTGTTATCACCCAAAGTCCACAGTTTACCTCAGGGTTCCATCTTGGAGTTATAGATTCTATAGGTTTGAACAAATGAATACTGATATATATTTCCCATTCTAACATCATAAAGAATATTTTTATTGCCCTAAAAATTCTCTATGCTCTACCTATTCATTCTTCCCTTCCCCAAACTCCTGGAAACTACTGATCTTTTTTCTGTCTCCATAGTTTTAAATTTTCCAGAAGGTCATAAACATGGAATCATATACTATGTAGTTTTTTTCAGATTGGATCCTGTTCTAGTCATCTTTTTCAATGCTGTTAAAAAGACCTGACAAGAACAATTAGAGGAGGAAAAGTTTATTTAGGGGCTCACAGTTTCAGAGGTTCAGTCCACAGACAGCTGACTCCATTCCTCCTGGCTCGAGGTGGGGCAGAACATGTGGCTGAAGAGTATGGCTAAGGGAAGCAGCTTGCATGATGATCAGAAAGCAGAGAGAGGCTCCACTCGCCAGATACAAAATATGTACCCCAAAGGCACACCCCCAATGACCCACACCCTATCTGCTTTCAGTTACCACTCAGTGAGTGAACCTGTCAAGGGATTAATTTAATGATTGGGTTAATGCTGTCATAACTCAATCATTTCTCCTCTAAACTTTCTTACATTGTCTCACATGTGAGCTTTTGGGGAACACCTCACATCCAAACTATAACAGTTCCTTCCACTTAGTAGTATGCATTTAATGTTCCTCCATGTCTTTTCATGGGTTTAATAGTTTAATTTCTTTTTTTAGTGCTGAATAATATTCTATTGTCTTAAAGTATTACAGTTTTCTTATCCAGTCAACTGTTGAAGTTCCTCTTGTTTCCAAGTTTTGGCAAGTTTTGGGATAAAGTTGCTATAAACATTTGTGCATGAAAGTAATTAAAATCAGAGCTGAAATTAATAAAATTGAAACAAAAAATAAAAAATTTGATGAAACAAAAAATTGGTTCTTTGAAAAAATAAATAAAAATAATAAATACTTAGCCAAGCTAACCAAGAGAGAAAGAAAATTCAAGTTACTAAAATTCATGACAGAAAAGGAAATATCACAAAGGACACTACTGAAATACAGATGATAATCAGAAACTATTTTGAAAATTTATACTCTAATAAAATAAAAAATCTTGATGACATTAGCAAATTTCTAGAGACATATGACTTACCCAAATTGAATCAGGAGGACATAGAAAACAGATCAATTTCAAGCAATAAAATTGAAGACACCATCAAAAGCCTACCAGCAAAGAAAAGCTCAGGACCAGATGGATTCTCAGCTAAGTTCTGCCAGATCTTCAAAGAACTAAAACAAATTCTCCTCAAATTATTCCATAAAATATAAAAGGAGGGAACCTTTGCAAACTCATTCTATGAAGCTACTATCACCCTAATGCCAAAACCAGACAAAGACACATCAAGGAAATAAAATTTCAGACCAATATCTCTGATGAACATAGATGCAAGAATTTTTAATAAAATTCTGGCAAATCACATACAAAAATGCCTTACAAAGATAGTGCACTGTGATCAAGTGGGATTTATCTCAGTGATGCAAGGTTGGTTCAACATATGGAAATCAACAAATGTAATTCATCACATCAATGGTAAAGACAAGAATCACATGATTATCTCAATAGATGCAGAAAAAGTATTTGCCAAAATACAACATCCATTGTATAGGTTTTCATGTGGACATGAACTTTCAACTCATTTGCGTGAAACCAAATTGCTGGATTATACATTAAGAGTATGTTTAGTTTTGTGAGAAATGTCAAATTGTCTCCTAAGATGGTTGTGCCAACTTGTATTCCCATCAACAAGTAATGAGAGTTCTTGGCTCATTCTTTTAATTGGGTAATTTGTCTTTTTCAGTGTTTAAGAGTTTTGTATGTATCATGTGAACACAAAGTCCCCTACCATTTTGACTATGGATTCCCCCACATTCTCTGGATCTTTATGTCACATTTGCATCACTCTTGGTCATATGGAATAAGCATTCTGCTATTCTAAATGCCAAGCTGTGCTGGGGAACTTGAGGACTTGGTCATGCTCCTCCAGGCCTATCTACCAAGAAGCATACCTACAGCTCTTCCCTCTCTAAGAATCTGTCTCCATAGATGTAAAGGTGGGAGAGATTGGTTTTATAATCAGTATGCTTTTTACAGTTTTTTGTTTTGGCCCTCAACTTTTTGCCCTAAGTCAATTGTGTTTGTGAGTTTTAATTTTCAAAAACAGTCATTAAAACTCAAACTCTTCCCTCGAATTATTGTCTCTGGGATCAGTTTTAAAATATATTTTAAAATTCAAAAGCAAAAACTTAATTTCTTTGCTATCTCCTTCCCTGAAGTCTCTTCCCTGAAGTTTGAACGGGTACAGGGGCAAGGATATAAGGATATCATGCTGCAAGATAGGGATATTGTCTTGCTATATAGATGGTTGTTCAAAAGCAAACATGAGTGTAAACTGATGCAGCTGCATTGGTAGAAAAAGCTCAGTGACAGAAGCTGGACATAGTGCCATATGCTTGTAATCCCAGCTGCTCAGGAGGCTGAGACAGGACCATCCCATTTTCAAAGTCAGTCTGGACAATTTATCAAGACCCTGTATCAAAATAAAAAATAAAAAGGACTGAGGATCTTGCTCAGTGGTAAAGTACCCCTTGATTTAACTCCCAGGACAACACAACAAAATAAAAAACCAAAAAAAACAAAACCCTGGGACAGAAAGTAATCCAAGAAATTCTAGAGTCATTCTGAAGTGTGAACAGCAACTTTGATTTGTATTCCGGTTTGGTAATCATGAGACCTCTGGGTTCAGAAAGGCAATTGGAAATAGCTCAGGCAAAGAGGAGAATCCATTTTTAAAGATATTGTGGTGTTTCATAGAACCCCAAGACCAGAAGGCAGTTAAGCCTGTGGATCAAATAGAAGCAGAAACTCAAATGTAGTCACCTTAGCTTTCTCTGGTTTATCAGATTACCTAGCTCTCCTAGTTTTTGCATTTCCCAGGGGCATTGAAAGAGAGCTTGAACTTTCTTTTCCTTTTTTTGGTATGGGAATTGAACCCAGGGTGCTTTACCACTGAGCTACCTCCCAGGTCCTTTTTATTGTTTGAGAGAGGGGCTTGCCAAATTGTTGAGGCTGGCCTTGAACTTGAGATTCTCATGCCTCAGTGTTCCTAGTTGCTGGGATTATAGGCATGTGCCACTGTGCCCAGCTCTGATCTTTCTTTTAGAATTGCACTTCCAAAATTCTCAGGAAAAAAAAAGCACTTGGTTTCACAACTTAAGATAAATGCAAAGTGACCAGAGGAGGAGAGAGGGTCCAGTTCTAATAACACAAACGTTTCCACGGTTGCCAGGCAAATGGTGTGGTAGGTAAGAGAAAAAAAAAAAAAAAGTGTATTGACAACAACAGATCTGTTAGGTGTTCTCAAGTTCATTATGAACTGGATATTGCTGGAAGTCCCAAGTTCTTAGAACAGCATAGAAACACCTTCAAAATCTCCCTTTCATCTGTTTTTTTCTACCTTTTCATCAACTCTGAATATTTCCCTTTATTCTTTCATGCCTCTGAGTCTTTGTGTATGTCTTTAAAAAAAAACTTCTACTTGTAGACAGACACAATACCTTTATTTTATTTATTTTTGTGTGATGCTGTGGATGGAACCCAGTGCCTTACAAGTGAGGGACAAGTGCTGTACCACTGAGCTACAACCCCAGCATTTGTGCATTTCTGTCGCCACCGCCGGCAACAATTGCGCAGGTATTTATCGGAGGGGCCTGGAAATAAACTATTTTCCTATATTCACTAATTTATAGAGGAAGAGAGACTTTGAGAGAAAGATAGGCTTTGCTTAGCGGAAGAGAAACTTTGCTTAGAGGAAGAGAATTGCTTAGAGGAAGAGAAATTTTGCTTATCAGGAAGAGAAACTTTGCTTAGAGAGATAGTTTTAGAGAAAGAGAGGCTTCTATGCTTATCAGAGATCTATTTCTTCTTAGTTCTGCTGCTTCTTCTTAAAGGTGCATCCTGCATCCTGTGAACTAAGGGTGCGTCTATCTGAGGTGCTTCTTAGTGATGTGTCCCGCGTACTGCGATCTGCCTATCTGTGATCTAGAGGTGTGTTCTCAATTCTCGCTCTGTGATCTGCCTTCCCCCCCTGCCTGCTGCTTCTCTCTGCGAGCTGCTTCTATCTGCTCGCCGCTTCTTCTTCCTTTCTGCTAGTGGCTTCTCTCCGCCTCTTGCTGCTAGCTGCTGCTGCTTACTGTGCTTGCTGGTGCTCCTTACTGTCGCTCCTTCGCCCACTGCCAGCTTATATTCCCTCCAGGAGGCAGAGGGCGGGACCACGCCAGTTGCAATCAGGCGAGGAGCCAGCTGCCCTATCACGGCAAGGGTTAAAATGAGCAGGCCCAAGCAGGCGCTTGGGAACACCTGTGCACACGTTGTGTTGTGCAGGTGGACTTAACTGAATACGGCCAGTGATAAATCGCC
Organism: Sciurus carolinensis; assembly: GCF_902686445.1. Classification (NCBI taxonomy): domain Eukaryota; kingdom Metazoa; phylum Chordata; class Mammalia; order Rodentia; family Sciuridae; genus Sciurus; species Sciurus carolinensis. The sequence continues at coordinate 81,041,171 of NC_062219.1, read as the reverse complement.
TGAGTGTGCTTATGTTAATTAGCCTCCTCACTGCCGATGTGAGCATGGCACAGCCCCCAACACATGTCTTTTCTTTGTCTGGAAGAACTGCTTTGTAGTTCTGCCTGGTGACTTCTAGTTATATTGTAGGTTCAACTTAGCATTCCTTCTGGAAGCATTCTTGACTTTGAAAGGCAGAGCCTGTTGCTCTTCATACTGCTCTAGGGCTCCTATCACAATTTCTTTCGTTCTTGTCTTGCACTACTGGGACTGAAAGCAGGGTCTTGGGCATGCAGGGCTAGTCCTCTTACCATTGAGATGTATCCCCAGCCCTTTTTAAAATTTTTATTTTGAGACAGGCCTGGCAGGCTTGGAACTTGCCAACTTCTGCCTCAGTCTCCCAAGTAGATGGGAACAAGGTGTGCACCAGTGTCCTGTTGTCCCTATCATATCTGATTGTTGTTACTACGCAGTCTGTCTCCATTATCTGCCAATTGGGACATCCTAAAAGTGTATCGTCTTATTTATTTCAGTTGTGACTTGTCTTTGGTTGGTACACTGTAGAGGTTCAATAAATTCTCACTAGTCCTTTTACTATTTTTCTCCTAGGCCTAAGTCACCTCAGTACCAAAGTCCTCAGATTATCAGGAAACTGAGAAAATAAAGCATGGTTCGATTTTATCTTTGGTCTTTGTATTTTAAAATTAAAATTTGATTCTGTAAATGTAATTTCATTTTGTGATCTTTCTCTTGCATTAAAATAAAAATACCCTTCATGCACATAATGAAAACAACCCCCAACTCATTAAAAAAGCAGAAGTGAACACTAATAAAAAAAATCCCCTAAATTTCAACAAAAATAGGACAAACTTATGTATTGCTGTGATTTGTGAATTCATGAACACAAACACTTGAATTTTTAATAAATAAAATGTACAAAGTTGATGATTGCAAATGTATATTAATGATTAAAATTCTTCAGGTTTCAAAGCTACTCAGAGTAAGATGTTGAGGCAACTTTCACTTCATTTGCACTGAAATGCATCAAATTCCTATTCATTGGATTTGCAGAATGAAATCTGCTTTCCTTTTCACTCTTATCTAAATCTGGAAAAACAAAATCAATAAAAATCTATACATAGAGGGCTGGAGCTTGTAGTTTAGTGGTAGAGTGCTTGTCCCAGTCTCTTGCACAGTGAGGTCCTGGGTTTGATCTCCAATATTGAAAAAACAAAAAACAAAAAACAAACCTGTATATGCTTATTAAGTATTTCATAAGAATGTAGGCTTTGACCAGTGATCTGAAACTGAAGACCAATAACCAACGCCAATCAGTAACCCTTACCATCCCTCACTTTTGGGATACTAGAGACGAAGAATAGGAAATAATATAAAAAAGGCTACGTTTTAAAGAAAGTATTAACTTTTTCTTTTTTTTTTTTTTTTAGGTCCTAAGGGTGGGGCCTAGGGCTTCACACACGCTAGCCAAGCGCTCTACCACTGAGCTACATCTCCAGCCTAAGAAATTATTAATTTTAAAATGCAAAGGTCCTGAAAATGACATTGCAAATGACACTTAAAAAAAAAAAATTCCAGGGACCGTGTTGGAGGGTACGGAGATGCATCCTCCGGCCCTGCACCGCCGGTTCGGCAAGGCTCCGCCTCCAGGACCCGCTTCATTGGCGCTCACCCGCCCCCCGCCCGCCCTGGCCGCCCTTCCGCACGCGCGCACCGAGCGGACGCCTCGGTCCTCAGGGCGCCTTCCCCGCCCCCGAATTGCCACCTCTGATTTGCCTGTTTCTCGAGACCGCCCCTCCGGTCCGACCAGTGTGCAAGTCGCCTCGGGTCTCCGCCCTCCCGCGGCAGCGTGTGGCTCACCCGGCTCACCCGGCGGCGAGCGGGGATGGCGGTCGTGGCGGTGGCCGCGGGCCGGCTGCTGAGGCTCCGCGCTGCCGGGGCGGACGGGCACTGGCGCCGGCTGCGTGGCGATGCACTGGCGCGGAGCTTCCTGCAGCCAGTCTCGGCCGGCGAGGATGCGGCCCAGACGCGGCAGGTGGCTCACTTCACTTTCCAGCCCGACCCGGAGTCCCGTGAGTACGGTGAGTCGGGGGCCACCCGGCCAGCCCCGCCCCCCAGACCCCGAAGCCCGCGGGCGCTCGACAGGACAGGAGGGCCGCCTTCCTCTCGAGAATGGGGTGTCGGCCGCCTGGTCGTCTGCCTTTCCTGCCCAAACTCCGGCCGCTCTAGACCTCCCAGGCTCAGGGTCTGACTCCTCGCCCTGGTTTTGTTACTAAGCCTTTGAGACACAGCCCCCGGGCACCTTCGAGATGGGGGAGAGGGCACGGCACCTTCTGGAAGCGCCTGAGGTGGAGAGGAGGTGACAAGGAATCTTCTGTCCTCTGTCCCTTCTTTCCCAGCCCAGGCCTTAGGTGCTGTTACAGCTTACTGGGGGCTGGGCCACTCATTTTAGGCAGCAGCATTTAAAAGAAAGACTATGTTTTTGCTGTTGGTAGGTAAGAATAAGCTGAGGGAACGTGTATCTGAACTTTCCCAAGGTCGCAGAACAGGTTCTTATCTGGAGACGGGTAAGAATCCAGGCTTTTCAGGAGACTGAGGCAGAAGGATTGCAAGTTTGAGGCCAGTCTGGGCAAGTTACTATCCCTGTCTCAAAATAAGATTAAAAAGAGTGGGATGTAGCTCGGTGGTAGAGTGCTTTTCTAGTATGTGCGAGGTCCCAGATTTAATCCCTATTCCCAGGAAAAAAGAAAAAATGTAGGCTTTCTATTTGAGTCTAGTGCTGAGTTTGTGCTGGGCCATGCTGCCACTTGGCTAAGGAGAGGTAATTGATGTAGGTGTTGGGAGGAGGAAGCAGTAGAAAGGGCTTATGGCAAACACCTTATAGAGTGACTGTTGTGGGACTTTTACTATTTTTTCTGAAAGTTTTATGTAATTTTCTAAAGATCCAGTGTCTGTCATCAGAATATCAGGAAAGCATGAGAAAACATTTTTCATTTTCTTGTTCAATAACTTCTTATGTGCTAGGGCAGACATTTTTGGAAGTATACCTTGTGAATAGTAAGTATTAACATTTTTTTTTTAAATTTTTTGTTTTATTTTAGTTTTGGTACCAGGGGTTGAACTCGGGGGCATTTAACCATTGAGCCACATTCCTACCCCTACCCCCTTTTAAAATATTTTTATTTTGAGACAGTGTCTTGCTAAGTTGCCTAGGACCTTTGCCAGATTGCTGAGACTGGCTTTGAACTTGCAATCCTCCTGCCTGTCTCCTGAGCTGCTGGGGTTATAGGTGTGCATCACTGTGCTCAGGAAGAATAAGTATTTATTGAGTGCTTATCACTAGAAGGCACTGAGCTGAGAAATTTACATTTATTATCTCTTTTGATGTTTAGGACACAAAGGGCAGGTAATATTTTTATTCCCATTTTGCAGTTTCATTAACTGAGGTTTGAGGTAGTTTATCCAAGGTTACACAGACAAGTGGCAGCTCCAGCTTTGGAATCTTATTATTCAGATTCCAGAGGTGATGTAAACATGGTACTAAAATGCACATAGAAATAATTTACTAAGAGGGTATCCCAGCTTTGTGAAATAGTTGATAGATACCATAAAGGTGAATAGCAACTCTTTTTTTTTAACCAACAGGATGAACCTCAATTCTGTCTTCACAGAAACTCTGACTCAATGCTTGAGAAGTAGGGCATAAGTCTTCTTAATCCCCTTTCCACAATTGTGAAATAATTAAAATCTTAGTGCTAACACATTTGTATGTTGTTGTAAAAACAGTGCAAGCACATTACATATAATTTACATAGTAGAAAAGTAAAAAGTTATTTTACCATTGACTATAGTAAATATTGCTAACATTCGGGCGCATCCTTCCAGTGTGTAGTATTTACCATAATTGCAGTCTTAATACAGAAACAATTTGCATTGTTTAATCAGAAGTTTTTGCCATAAGAGTACATAGTTGTTATACCCTTCTTCCGAATTTAGAGGACATGTACCATAGAGATACCACAATTCAGTAGTTGGAATCAGACTGTCCTAGGTTTGGTTTTGTCCTTGCCACCTGTGACTTTGGAGTCATCACTTATCCCCTTTAAGTCTCAGTTTCTTGCTGGGTGCAGTGCTATATGTCTTTAATCCCAGCAATTTGGGAGGCAGGAGTAGGAGGATCACTAGTGTGAGACCATCCTGGGCAAATTAGTGAGACTCTATCTCAATAAAAAATAAAAATGGCTGGAGATGTAACTCAGTGGTAGAATGCACCTAAGTTCCATCCCAGTACCAGGGTAGTGGGAGTGGGAAAGGATGAGTTTCTTTATAAGAGGTTAATAATTATATCTACTTCATAAGGCAGTTAGGAGGCCTAAGTAACACAATGTTTATAAAATACAATATTTGACAACTAAGAGGTACTCAGTAAATGGAAACAGTAATTACCATTGTGCTTTTGTTGTTACAGTTTTGCAAATAATGTAAATGTAAGCATTTCTTGTATATGACTTTTATGTATCTGAGATTATTTCTTCAGTATAGAGCCCCAGGGATGAAATTTCCAAAATATGAATACTTTAATGGATTTTTAAATGACTGGGTTATACCCCATCTTTATAAGACTGTTAGATTGTTTCAAATATAAGGATGTATAAGAGTTTATTAGGTGTTAATGCTAAATTCACAGGTATACACACACACACACACACACACACACACTCAGACTTGGATATTTTATGCTAACTGTACTTTGTTTTAATTTGCATTTGTTTCATTTCTTTTTTTTATAAGCATTTAATAAATAAAATATTTATTGAGTATTTTCTTATTATGTGCCATGCAGTTAGCTGCATCTTGAGTGTACCAGAATGAAGTAAAGACATGAACCCTGACCAAATTTATTACCTAGTACAGGGGACAGACCATAAACAAACCACTTACAAATCATGATTAAGTATTATAAAGGAAAATAGTTCTATACTAGAGAATAAGGGTGAGTCCTATTTCAGGTAGTGTGGTTAGGATTCTCATAAAAGGCCATTTTCAGATAAAATCCTGCATAATATTAGCTGGTGACAAAAGGTCAGTTTAAGACGGTAAAGTCTATGAGGCCACGGTAAGAAATTTGGACAGTAAGTACAGTGGGTAAGTAAAAGGGGCATTGCCAGCAGAGAAGTCAGGTAATTTTGCGTTTGGAAAAGATCGCAAAGACTGTATTGCTCAGTGGTAGAGATTGTTTAGTTAGTATGGAAGCCCTGGATTCAATTCCCATCGTCCTCCCATCCCCCCCGCTCCCCCCCAAAAAAAAGAAAATGATCGGAGGCATCCGATGTTGTCTGGACTTGGGGTAATCGTTCTGCTGGTGTCATTCTGATAGGAAAGAGAAGATACAGATTAGTTAGAGAAACCAAGCGGATGACCCAGTGTTTAAAGGAATGACCAAGCGACCCTTTCAGAATTTCTTGCTGTGAACGGCAGGTATCAGGGCAAGACACGCTCCGGAACTGGAAACCTTCCGGGGTGGCTCCGCGGTGGCTCCGCGGTGGCCCAGCTACAAAGCCCAGGCAAGCATAGAAAACACGAGGCAGTGAAAGGTCCCTCACTAATAAGAAAGGGTGCGCCTCACCGAACGGACTGGCGCCCACCACCCGTTTGTTTCATTTCTGTTCAGAAATATTTTCCCATGTATTTGTTCACTAGATTTATTTTCTTTGGGAATTGAGTGTTCCATGCTTTTTTGTATTTTAAAAATTGTGCCCTGAGTATTTTTTTTCTATCAATACTAATACTTTCCTGCCGTTATTGAGTAATGGCTCTCTCCAGGTGTTGGGGTAGCCATCAGTCCGTAATTCTCATAATAGCTTTGTGAGTTACACAGTATTTTACTTATTTTACAGGTGAGAAAGTTGAGGCTCAGAGATGTTAGTGACCTTCCAAAGTCTGATAAATAGCAGTGTCAGAGCTTGAGCCCCAGTGTGTATGACTCCAAAGCCTACATTTTAGCCTTGTGTATTAAAACTTTTTATAGTTAAAATATTAATGAAGATAACTTTTTGTCTTTAACATATGTTGCAAATCCTTTTTTTTTTTTCTGATACTAGAGATTGAATCCAGAGGTACTTAACCACTGAGCCACATCCCCAAATCCTTTTTATTTTTTATTTTGAGGTAGGGTCTCACTAAGTTGCTTAGGGTCTTGCTAAGTTGCTGAGACTGGCCTTGAACTTGCTATCCTCCTGCTTCAGCCTCCCTATCTACTAGGATTACAGGCATGTGCCACCATGCCTGATGCAAATACTTTTTATCCTTTTATTATTTATTATTATTCTTTTGACATATAAAATAGACGGCTTAACTAGGTGTTAGGGTGGACTCTGAGGAGGTGACATTTAAGCTGCACAGTGAGCTTTGACAAGGAGTTATCTCTGCAAAGACCAGAGGGAACAGTGTTTTTCAGGAAGAAATAAGACGAGTCTGCTGAACTTGTGTCGTGGTGACTGTGAAGGCCATGTGGTGGGGCTGTCTTGTGCAGGGTGAGGTGGACAGGTCTCTCCAAGATCAGGGGGATACTGGCGAGCCCTGTGTTGTGAGGACGAAGGTCTTTCCAGGATTAGAGTTTACAGGGAGCAGAACAACATAAGTAAAGACGTTAGAAACCATCATGTTTATATGAGGAATGGGGAAGCAATAAGTTTATTTGCAGGAGAAGGGAAGGAGTAGGGAATAATTCTAAAGGGTAAATGGAGCCTTCAAAATTCATTCTAAAGGTTGGGGGCCTACAGATTGCCTATCTCCAATGTACCCCACATTGTGACAAGTGCTTTACATTTGGACTCAAATTTTGTTGGGGCCATGGAAGACTGTTGATTTTTTTCTAGGCAAGAAAGTGACTTGAAATGTTCTTGTGTTACATTATTAGGAAAGTTCATAGAGTCAATTAATGAGTGGGAAGTAAGGAGGCTGAGAAGTCATTTCGGGGTATTGTTTATGTGAGATGATGTAATTGTGGTTGGATGATACCACTGGGTTGTGTTTTGATGATATGATCAGATTTGTCACTGTTTTACCTATGGGGGCCTAGGGAAGGGGTATCATGTATTTTTAGCCTTAGAAACTGGAAGGATGGTAAGGTGGTGGTATCATTGATACAAGTGGTGAATGCCAGAGGGCAAGCACATATTTGGTGGGGGAGAGAGAAAGAAAGGGTGAGCATATGAGCTGAGGAAATGTTCTTAGTAAGTTATTTGAAGGAAATAGTTCAAGGAATTTTCTCTAGAAAGGTGAATAATAGAGACCTGGTATCACAACCAGTGGGCAAACTCTGGGTTCTGGTGAGGGGCCAAGGGAGATTGGAAAATAAAGATTCACAGACACAGATCTTGAAGATTAGGCTGGGATCAGGTGGAGCCTGATCTCTGATGGGAGATGCAGGTCTAAATAGTTACTCCAGCAACCTTTATATGTGTCTCATTATCAGGTTAAAGACTATACAACCATTATTCTTTGTATTCAGGAAAGTTACAGAAACTAGGACATCCTATGTAGCTTTTCCATAGTTGCAATCCACAGTTGCAAAGTGCAATGTTAGGAGCTTGGTGTAGCTCTCAAGAAAATCCATTGTTAAAAGTTGCTGTAAGGCAGGCGGGAACTGGAGAAGCAGAGCTGGTGAAACATTGTGGTTGTCTAGCATAAGAATTCCTTTCTTCCTGGGAGTTGTGTTCCTGAGATCAAGGTTAGAACTGATAGGGCTCTTGCACAGAGCCTCCTCATGCAGGGCATTGCTACAGTAGTTAGGCATCCTGTGCCCTTGCACAGAAACATTCCCAGGAACCAGGCATGCCACAGCCATGAGGGCATCAGAGACCTCTGATCTCAGTAACTGCTCTCCCATCCTCTGTCACCACACTCAACAACCTGGAAAGTCTTTCTTCTACAGATTCCTCTGAAAGGCATATCCAAAGAGGTGTGAAGGGTGTGCTGGCTGGAGGGGTAGGCATGTGTGAAGGTCCTGAGGTGGCAGGGAGCTTAGGTGGTGGAACTGAGAGATCTCTTCAGTGGGGATTCATCATGGGGACAGTGGTTAAAAATGGGACTGTAAAGGTGAACAGGGATGGGATCAAGCAGGGCCTTGAGGACATGGTGAGGCATAGGGCTTATCCCAGTGTAGTCAGAACTCTTTGTAGGGCTTTGAGCATGGAAGTAACGTGATATGGTTTGCTTTTTAGGACTCTCTTTTTTAGGATCTGTGGGGAATGGTTTGAAGGGTTGAAAGAAGTACAAGTGGGGAGACAATTTTCTGGAAGAGGAAAAGGTGATGAGTCTGGACATAGGATATAACAGTGCTAGATTAAGTTATTTATTTGGAAGTAGGATTTGATGATCTCAGTGAAGACATTAAGGATGCCCCCAGGTTACCAGCTTGGACACCTGGGTGGAGATTAGTGTTGTTTGCTAAGATGGGAAAGATTGGTATTGGGAGCGGTAGAGTTTGTTTTTGTCTTTGAGTTAGAAAAGCCCAAGACACCAAGTAGGGAATTGATGATTGTTGGATATAGAAATCTGGAACCCAGAGGAGAAATTCATATTAGAGATAACCATTTGGGAGTTACTGGCATGTATGTAGTTTATAAACCATTTAATGATGGAGCAGAGAACAAGCCAGCAAGAGGTAGGGATGTCCCATGACTTCATGTCCTGACATGGGATAAGCCTGGGACGCTAGCTTTAATCCTCTTAATTTTGGACTTAGGTGACCCTGTTTCCCTCAAGTACTCTCTACTTTCTTCCCTTTCATGGGATATGCAATATATACTGGCACCTTAAGAGGCAATTATATTTATAGAGACTTCATTTGCATTTTTGATTTGTCTGGGTGCTGGGGATTAAACCTAAGATCTTAGGCATACGAGACAAGCACTCTACCACTGAACTATATCCTTAGCCCCTTCATTTACAGTTTAGCACAAGTCCAGCCCCTACTATCTTACTTTATAGGGTAGTCATTTCAACACACTTTAGTAAGAATTAGAATGGGATAAAAGTAGATACCTTGCAAACAGAAAGTGAGTCCTAGGAAACAGGGTATCTGGAGGTCTATAAGAGTTTTATTGGAGAAAACAGGCAGTTTCTTAGGCATCGTCCCATATTTTTAATATTAAAAAATTATTTGACAGATAACTTCTGAATTAATATAAAGAAATGATGATAACTTTTACATACACTAATTCAAAACATTTTCATTATGCATCAAGTAGAACAGTTTCCAACCTTTTCCCCAAAAACACATTTATCATTAAAAGGCTGCCTCAAGCTTAATAAATTTATTTAGGTTTTTAATCAAGAAACCTAAAGCTACCAATCTGAGCTTCTAACTAGCATGAGTTGACCAGGTTAAACCTTATATGAGTAAAAATAACTAAAAGGTTTTGACATATTCCAACTGAGGGGATTGCCTGGTCTTAGGCTAGTAATAATAGGTCATAGGCTCACAAGCCAAATATCAGCTATACAGCCCACAAATAAAATGAGTAGTAAATATATGCAAAGTGAGTACAAAGTGTCATAAAATACATGTTCTTGTATATTCGAGGGGGTTAATGCCTAATTACCATGGTCATACAATGCAGCAAGGACCACAGATACTGACACCATTCACTAACCCATAAGGGAGAACCTACCAAGGATAGTGGAAGGAATAAGAAATCCTTGCCTGTCATCCACCATTTGCCTGCCTCTCGCCTGTCCATCGCCTGCCTTACACCTATCCATCACCCAGTGCACAAGGTTCACCTCCTGATCATCCGACAACAGTCAGCAAACTGATCGCCAACTGCCAGTGGAGCACCAGCTGCCTGCTGCTGCCTGGAAGTTCACTGTGACAGTACCTGCAGGTTTGATTACATGTGGCTGCCGCCATTTTGAGACAACAGCCAGGCCCCATAGGACCCCTGGCGAGACTGACTGAGCCCCATCTCCAGGATCCCTCAGCTTGACCGATCACTCCCTGCCTCTGGAACCCTCACATCAACTGACTGCTCCCTGCCGCCAGGACCCCCAGAACAACTGACTGCGCCCTATCACCGGGACCCCAGACTGACTGCACCTGGCCTCCGGGATCCCGCAGCCACACCAAACACACTTGACCTCCAGGACCCCTGCCTGACCAACTGCACCCCGCCTCCAGGACCTCCAGCCGACCACGTCCACACTCTGAGCTGCAGCTCCCCATTTGCCAACACATTTGGAAACCAGAGTGGCCATATTCGATAATCCTGGAAGCCGGAGCTCCGATCTTTAGGTGGGGCAAATCCCATCCTGAGACGCCTGCTGGAGACTTGAAGCTCATTGTCAGGTACCTCTCATGCATCAGGCTACTGAACACTGGGAGGTTTCATTACTATATGACTGTTATACTGTAGATTTTTTTTTTTTCTCCTTATTGAAAAGTTTTAAGTTTTTATTTCTTTACTCTTCTTGCTCTCTTTTCCTTTTGTTTACCTGTTCCCTCAGAGTCTCTTTCTCCCTTTTTTGCATGCTAACATCCGATTTCTTTTGATTACACTCTCACCCTTTCTATTATCTAGAACTTCTGTATATTCTTTTCTTATCCCATTAACAGCCACATTCTACATCCCTCTGCATCCTCTTTGTCCTCCATTAGACCTTATTGCAAATCTGTTTGTTTTACTGAAGATAATATTTGAACTCATTCTTTTTATTATGACAATTTTGTTATTGTCCTCATAGGGGCTATTTGGTCTGGGATTGCATAGTGTCTGAATTGGGCACTGCTAATATTGATCTCCCCTTAAAGAAAAGGTTTTGGAAACCTATAGGGCCACTATAAGCCTATAGGGGGAAATCTGCAATACCCCAGATATGCACTGCTAGAGGGGAAGATACATGAACAGCATGAAAAAACAAGGGAAGAAAATGATCCAAACAAACCTAGATTCTATATTAATAGAATCCAATGACAGTATGGTAGAAGAAATATCAGAAAAGGACTTTAGATTATACATGATTCAGATAATTCGCGATGCAAAGGATGAGATAAGAGAGCAAATGAAGGCAATGAATGATAATACCAATAAGCTGACAGAGCAACTGCAGGAAGCAAAAGATCATTTCAACAAAGAGATAGAGATTCTCAAAAAAAAAAAAAAAAAAAAAAAACAAAAAACGGAAATCCTTGAAATGAAGGAGACAATAAACCAAATAAAAAACTCAATGGAAAGCATCACCAAAAGACTAGACCACTTGGAAGATAGAACCTCAGACAATGAAGACAAAATATTTAATCTTGAAAATAAAGTTGGCCAAACAGAGAAGATGGTAAGAAATCATGAACAGAATCTCCAAGAACTATGGGACTTCATGAAAAGACCAAACTTAAGAATTATTGGGATTGAGGAAGGCACAGAGATACAAACCAAAGGAAAGAACAACCTATTCAATGAAATAATATCAGAAAATTTCCCAAGCCTGAAGAATGAAATGGAAAATCAAATACAAGAGGCTTACAGAACACCAAATGCACAAAATCACAACAGATCCACACCAAGGCACATTATAATGAAAATGCCTAACATTCAAAATAAAGATAGGATTTTGAAGGCCCCGAGAGAAAAGCATCAGATTACATATAGGGGGAGACCAATACAGATAGCAGCCAACTTCTCATTCCAGACTCTAAAACCTTGAAGAGCCTGGAACAACATATTTCAGCTCTGAAAGAACATGGTTGCCAACCAAGAATCCTATACCCAGCAAAACTAACCTTCAGATTTGAAGATGAAATAAAATCCTTCCATGATAAACAAAAGTTAAAAGAATTTACAAATTGAAAGCCTGCGCTACAGAATGTTCTCAACAAAATATTCCATGAGGAGGAAATGAAAAACAACAATGTAGGTCAGCAAAGGGAGGAACTACCTTAGAGAAAAACCACTCAAAGGAGAAACCAAGCCAACTTAAAAACCAAAAATAAGCCCAAATGACTGGGAATATGAATCATATCTCAATAATAACCCTGAATGTTAATGGCCTAAACTCATCAATCAAAACACACAGACTGGCAGAATGGATTAAAAAGAAAGACCCAACAATATGCTGCCTGCAAGAGACTCATCTCACAGAAAAAGACATCCACAGACTAAAGGTGAAAGGATGGGAAAAAACCTACCACGCACATGGACTCAGTAAAAAAGTGGGGGTTTCTATCCTTATATCAGATAAAGTGGACTTCAAGCCAAAGTTAGTCAGAAGGGATAAAGAAAGACATTTCATACTGCTTAAGGGAACCATAAATCAGGAAGACATAACGATAGTAAATATTTATGCCCCAAACAATGGTGCATCTGTGTACATCAAACAAATCCTTCTCAAATTCAGGAATCACATAGACCACAACACAATAATTCTGGGTGAATTTAATGCACCGCTGTCACCACTAGATAGATCTTCCAAACAAAATCCAACCAAAGAAGCCATAGAACTCAATAACACAATCAATAACCTAGACTTAATAGACATATATAGAATATTCCATCCATCAACGAGCAGATTCACTTTATTCTCAGCAGCACATGGAACCTTCTTGAAAATAGACCATATGTTATGCCACAAAGCAGCCCTTAGGAAATGCAAAAAAACAGAGATACTGCCTTGTGTTTTATCAGATCATAATGGACTGAGAGTAGAAATCAATGACAAAATAAAAACCAGAAATTACTCCAACACCTGGAGACTAAATAATATGCTATTGAATGAAACATGGATAACAGAAAACATCAGGGAGGAGATAAAAAAATTCTTAGAGGTCAATGAGAACGACGATACACATATCAAAATCTCTGGGACACTATGAAAGCGGTACTAAGAGGAAAATTCATTGCACGGAGCGCATTCCAGAAAAGAATGAAAAGTCAACAACTGAATGACCTAACATTACAGCTTAAAACCCTAGAAAAAGAAGAACAGAATAACAGCAAAAGTAGTAGAAGACAGGAAATAATTCAAATTAGAGCTGAAATCAATGAAATTGAAACAAAAGAAACAATTCAAAAAGTTGACAAAACAAAAAGTTGGTTCTTTGAGAAAGTGAACAAAATAGACAAATCCTTAGCCACACTAACAAAGAGAAGGAGAGAGAAAACTCAAATTACTAAAATTTGTGATGAAAAAGGAAAATCACAACAGACACCACTGAGATACGTAGCATAATGAGAAGCTACTTTGAAAATCTGTATTACAACAAAATAGAAACTACCGAAGACATTGACAAATTTCTAGAGACATGCTCCTCCCAAACTGAACCAGGATGACATACACAATTTAAACAGATCAATATCAAGCAATGAAATAGAAGAAGCCATTAAAAACCTACCATCCAAGAAAAGCCCAGGACCAGACGGATTCTCAGCCAAGTTCTACAAGACCTTCAAAGAAGAACTCATTCCAATACTTCTCAAAGTATTCCAGGAAATAGAAAAGAAGGGTACCCTATCAAACTCATTCTATGAAGCTAATATCACCCTCATACCCAAACCAGGAAAGGACACATCAAGGAAAGAAAATTTTAGACCAATATCCTTGATGAATATAGATGCAAAGATCCTTAACAAAATATTGGCAAACTGTATCCAAAAACATATTAAGAAAATTGTGCACTACGATCAAGTGGGGTTCATCCCTGGAATGCAAGGATGGTTTAACATCCATAAATCAGTAAACATAATCCATCATGTCAGTAGACTTAAGGATAAGAATCATATGGTTATTTCAATTGATGCAGAAAAAGTGTTCAACAAAATACAACACCCCATCATGCTCAAAACAGTAGTAAAAATAGGGATAGTAGGAACATACCTGAACATTGTAAAGGCTATTTATGCTAAGCCCATGGCCAACATCATTCTTAGTGGAGAAAAACTGAAACCATACCCTTTAAAAACGGGAATAAGACAGGGATGTCCTCTTTCACCACTTCTATTCAACATTGTCCTCGAAACTCTAGCCAGAGCAATTAGGCAGACTAAAGAAATTAAAGGGATACGAATAGGGAAAGAGGAACTTAAGCTGTCACTAATTGCTGATGACATGATTCTATATTTAGAGGATCCAAAAAACTCCTCCAGATAATTTCTAAACCTCATCAATGAATTCAGCAAAATAGCAGGCTATGAAAAAAAAAATAGCAGACTATGAAATCAACACACATAAATCTAAAGAATTTTTATACACAAACGACAAAACAGCTGAAAGGGAAATGAGGAAAACAACTCCATTTGCAATAGCCTCAAAAAAAAAAAAAAAAAAAAATCCTTGGGAGTCAGTCTAACCAAAGAGGTAAAAGATCTCTACAATGAAAACTACAAAACATTGAAGAAATAAGTTGAGGAAGACCTTAGAAGATGGAAAGATCTCCCATGTTCTTGGATAGGCAGAATTAATATTGTCAAAATGGCCATACTACCAAAAGTGCTATACAGATTCAATGCAATTCCAGTTAAAATCCCAATGATGTACTTTACAGAAATAGGGCAAGCAATCATGAAATTTATCTGGAAGAATAAGAAACCCAGAATAGCTAAAGCAATCCTTAGCAGGAAGAATGAAACAGGGGTATCGCAATACCAGAACTTCAACTATACTACAAAGCAATAGTAACAAAAACAGCATGGTATTGGCACCAAAATAGACAGGTAGATCAATGGTACAGAATAGAGGATACGGACACAAACCCAAATAAATACAATTTTCTCATACTAGACAAAGGTGCCAAAAATATGCAATGGAGAAAAAATAGCCTCTTCAACAAACGGTGCTGGGAAAACTGGAAATCCATATGCAACAGAATGAAACTAAACCCCTATCTCTCACCCTGCACAAAAATCAACTCACAATCGATCAAGGATCTTGGAATCAGACCAGAGACCCTGCATCTTATAGAAGAAAAAGTAGGTCCAAATCTTCAAGGAAGGATCAGACTTCCTTAACAGGACTCCCATAGCACAAGAAATAAAAGCAAGAATCAATAACTGGGACAGATTCAAACCAAATAGCTTTCTATCAGCAAAGGAAACTTATCAGCAATGCGAAGAGAGAGCCTACAGAGTGGGAGAATATCTTTGCCACTCATACTTCAGATAGAGCATTAATTTCCAGAATCTATAAAGAACTCAAAAAACTCTACATCAAGAATACAAATAACCCAATCAACAAATGGGCTAAGGATATGAACAGACACTTCACAGAAGAAGATCTACAAGCAATCAACAAACATATGAAAAAATGTTCAACATCTTTAGTAATAAGAGAAATGCAAATCAAAACTACACTAAGATTCCATCTCACCCCAATTAGAATGGCGATTACCAAAAATACAAGCAACAGTAGGTGTTGGAGAGGATGTGGGGAAAAAGGTACACTCATACATTGCTCGTGGGGCTGCAAATTAGTGCAGCCACTCCTGAGAGCAGTGTGGAGATTCCTTAAAAAACTTGGAATGGACCCGCAATTTGACCCAGCTATCCCACTCCTTGGCCTATACCCAAAGGACTTAAAATCAGCATACTACAAAGATACAGCCACATCAATGTTCATAGCTGCTCAATTCACAATAGCCAGATTGTGGAACCAACCTAGATGTCCTTCAATTGATAAATGGATAAAGAAACTGTGGGGTATATATATATATATATATACACACACACACACACACAATGGAATATTACTGAGCTATAAATAATTATGGCATTTGCAGACAAATGGATGAAATTGGAGATTATCATGCTAAGTGAGATAAGGCAATCTCAAAAAACCGAAGGATGAATGATTTCGCTGATAAGCGGATAATGACACATAATGGGGGGTTAGGGGGGCAAGAATGGAGGAAGGAGGGACTGTATAGAGGGAAAAGAGGGGTGGGAGTGGTGGGGGGAAGGAAAAAATAACAGAATGAATCAAACATCATTACCCTATGTAAATGTATGATTATGCAAATGGTATGCTATTACTCCATGTACAAACAGAAACAACATGTATCCCATTTGTTTACAATTAAAAAAAAAAAAAAGAAACAAAAAGAAATCCTGTGCCTTGGACTGAAGTGGAGGCTTTGTGGACCAGGTGACATCCAGGAAAGACCAGGAACATGAGTGGGTATCGAGGTGTGTAGGGAGGGGTCTTCAGGGATGGAGAGGACAGAATGAACCAGACACAGCCACAGACCTGTGGCTGAGGAGTGTGCGTGCTGGATGTGTAGGATAATCTAACAAGAGGTGCGTAGAACAGAGGAAGGAAAACATCCTCCAACAAGAGGGCAAAATACCTTCCCTAACGGAGGCTCTCTTCTCTGTGGAGATGAAGTAGCTGAGGATTGCTCTGTAGGTCACCTTTGACCCCAAGGCCCTAGATCCTTGGAATCAAGTCCATGAGCAAGAATCTTCCTTTATGTAAAGACTATCTTTTCCCCCAAAAGGAAATAAAAACACAAGTAAACAAAGCAAAACTCAAAAGAAATAATCAGACCATGCTTTGACCTCTCTCACTTTACTTGTGTCCCAGCTGTCATGATAGTGAGACAGGATCTGCTTTGTTACTCACACTGGTTCGTTAATGCAAGGTATCTAGCACATCATGTCCTAATACATCTCCCTAAAACACCACACAAAACATAAAATTACCCAAATAAAAGGCAGCATCAACCTAAGGAGCTGCTATAATGTCACTACACTAACCTAGCTTATTTTAACCCTTTTTCTGATTTTTACAAAATATCTACACTCTGTAATGTTCTGGAAACATTACAAATGTTGAATTAGATTTTTCTTGAGGTAGTTCAGAGTCTTGAGACAGCAAATATACATATTTTTCTATACTACCATGGATGGTTAGTTATCATACAAGGCCTACAACCAAACTAGAATTAACAGCTGGAAAAAAAAAATTAAAAATAAGCAGAAAACCAGGAATCTGTGTCACCAAACTAATAGTCTAAATTTTGCTTCAGACAAATAAATAAATAAATAAATAAATAAAATAAAAAGAACCTAACCTCACTCCATGTACCAAGCTATCTGCATTTTATAAAGTACTTAGGTAATTAACAGCTCATAAATATTGGGGGAAATTTTTAGGTGGAAGCAAAATTAACATCAACTCATTCCTGGCAAGTAGTTCTTGTAAAATGCATGTCCACACAGAGGGTAGTTGGGCAAAACTGTCTGCAGGGGGCTACCATTTGGACCAGACCCACCTCAGGTCTGCTTCAGAGGTGCAGTGATATTGGCAGATACCTGCTCCAGGTAGGCCAAGGAGCCCTGAGAGACTTCAGCCAACTTTTTGTGCTGCATGTCGATGTCCTCCAGCACCTGCTGCCAATGCTTCAGCTTTGCCAGGTGCTGCTTCTCTAGCACATCTTTCCACTACAATTCATTCCTTAGTTCTTAGATGTCCTCTAAGAACTTACTTTGGTTTCTGGACGGACAACTGCAATCTTTTTTTCTGTGTAAAAAAGCATTCTGTCTGTCTTGCAATACCCAGACCCAGAAACTTCAGGATATATTGATCAATACCTGTTCGAATTGCTTCCTGATTGGTGCCATTGACATAATCCTGACTCATGAGAGAAGCAAAGCAAACCTTGAATGATGACTCCAACTTGTGCACCAAGGTGCTTTTAGAAGTTCTTGGAGCACCATGCACTGCCTGAAGAAGCTGGGCCTAGCTGGGGAGTTCCCACAGGAGTGATGGGAACCGCAGAGGCTGCCTGGAGAACATATTGCCCTGTGGAGTCTTGGTGTCTGGAATGGCGGGCTACAGCCCTCTACATCTTCTCATTTAACAGTGTGATTAGTACTACGTGATGTCTCTGATACCGCCCATTTGTCATGCTTCAACATGCTGACACGGGTGTGTCAGACACTGTACTAAATGTTGGTGTTTCTAAGAGCATCTGAGGAGGAAATGTGGATGCACAGGTCTATACCAAACTCTAGGTGGTTCAGCGGAGTACCGGTGCTGAATGTATTGGCAGACTTTTGTTTTCTGAAAGACCCTATTTTTCTTTATTGTAGATGTGTATTTTTGTTTGGGTGTAGGTTACAGCCTGCCCACTGTTGACCTTATTTATTTCTGGAGACTACCCCTTTGGCACTTATTTGTCTCTGTGCCTGATGCCTCTGCTCTGTGTGAGGCTTCTCTATTGCTTCAACACTTCCGCAGAGGAATAGTTATCAAACACCTGTTCCGTCAGACTGCTGTTATATATCACTTCTCCCCACTGCACTTCTTCTGTTGTTTTCTTTGAATTCTGACTTTGGTAGATTTTTTTTTTTCCCACTAATTCCTTTAAGTGGGTAACAATTTTTTTCCATATTAAAAAAAAAAAAAACTTTATTGAAGCAGCTACATGTGCTTATTTGTTCAGTCATTTATTGAACAAATATATACTGAGCACCTACTACATGTCAAGCACTGTGGAAAATGCTGAAGATACAGCTCTAATCAAAAGCTGTTAAGAATCTCCTCCCTCTTGGAGTTATGTTCTATCTGGGCCTAACATTCTGCCTAAATACTACTTTAATAGCAACCAGGGTGACGTAGTTATTCATGATCTACTTAAAATACTTTCAGGGAATAAATTAATCCCAACCACAGAGCCCAGTTTTACCAGTGTGCAGCCATTAGGTCACATCCTTGATTTAGGAGAAACTGTGCTGCTATATTGTTTGGGTTTTGTTATAACTTTTTGCCTTGAAAAAGAATTGTCTGTTTTGAAACTTGTCAGCCATTTATTAACATTCATAATTTAACAGTTGTGTTTAGTAGTTTCTTAGCATTGTGCTTTTTTTTTTTTTTCCCAGTGTCGAGGATCAAACAGGAACTTGCACATGCTAGGCAAGCACTCACCACTGAGCCACACCCAGTGTTTTTTTTTTAATAAAAGTCTCAACAGTGGTACAGCTTTGGTTAGCACGTGCTACAAGTGGGCTTATCTTATGAGGAAACAAAGGTGTATTCTATGGCTGGTCTTTGGTGTAACTTACAAGAGAATAAATAATTCTCAGGAAAACACATATTTAAAAATATCTTACCTATGAATAATGTAATTTCTTCCTGTCCCATCCACAAATCATGCTGCAACTTTAAAAGGCATGTGTAGTTGATGTTACTGCATTAAAATTGTTATTTATAACTTATAAAGCATTGAATAGAGGAGCAATTAATCCAAAAACCTAAAATTTTAAATCTATTTGGCAAAAATTTTCAAAAGTTTAGTTTGTGTGCTCACATGGAAATATAAATTCTAAATACCCTTATTTGTATGTTATGCCATATAAGATGAGTACATTCTTTGTGATATCAAGCAGTGCTTTCCAGATTTACTTTGTATGAGTTTTATTATTAAATACTGCTTTTTTTCTGCTAAAATCATGTAGAGCAGCAGTGCAATAAGAGGAACTAGTGGGCAGTGGGAATGTAACTCACTGGTAGCACTGCCTAGCACGCACGAGGTCCAGCAATGCAAAAAAGGAAAAAAAAAAAAAAAAAAAAAAAGAACTCTTGGAGGCATTCAGTATTAGTTTAAATAGTCAATCAGTAGACTTAAAATTAATACCAGCTTAGTTGTTGAGGCATTTTAATTCTCCCTTGGCTAACTATGAAAATCCTAACAGACAAATACAAATATTACTCTTTAAAATATATGAAATAGGAGAAAGAGTGGGAATGTCATTGTGATTAGGAGGAATGTTTACCCTAAACTGTTATCTGATGCTGAGCACCAATAAATACTGTGGGAATATTTATAGAGTAGCCAAGGACTTGAGGAAATTGTCTATTAAGTGATAAAGCCTTAGCCTGATGAAAAAAATCAGTTGCAACATAATCGTGGACACATGGTGTGATTGTGTTTTCTTTGACAAAGATGATACATCAGTGATTTGTTGAATAAATTCCTATCATCTCCACCAGAAATAAGAGTATGGACAGGCTATTATTCTGGGAACAGAGGGCAACAGGACATATCTGATAAAGGATTACCAAGACTGAAGCCTGGACCTGAGCACTTTGAAAAGATCAGAGAGACATGTCAGAGGATCATGGAAGAACTAAGGATTTATAGGTCAGAGTCTGCTGTGGAACTGGGCTGGGGACGAAGATGGGCTTCCAGGAAAAGGTTAAGTGACCAGTGTTTCATGGTCAGAGGGTGGAAGGCAACAGCTGTAGCTGTTAAAACCCACACTAGGAATTAAGCCTTGACTTTTGGGACATATTGGTTGGGTTACTGAAGAGCATAGAGGTTAGACTGGACAGTGGTCAGGGTAAGCAGCAGGTCAAAGTGGTCACCATTGAATAGACCAAGCACTAAGGTAGGACTGGGCCTATGGATCAGGAGATTCATGCAGGAGTCTGTCTGTGCTCTGAATAGTACTTCTGGAGAGGAGTTGAGCTCAAGTTCTAGGGCACTGGGTGACATCTAGGCCTCAGTCAAAGCTCTAAGTCATGCTGTTTCTGAGTTACAACATTTGGAACTTTATCAGATAAAGCCTTGCATACATTTAGAATAATGCTAATGTCAAGAGGAAGGACATGGACCAAGTCCAGAATTTAACAATAAATAGCTAACATTTATTCAGCACTCACCGTGCCAGGTACTGTTCTGAGTGCTTTATGTATATTGCTCCATTTACTCCTCCAAAAAACTATTCAGGGAGACAGGCATTGACCTGCAGAGATTCTGCTAATGATTAGCAATGAGACAGTAGGAAGGACATGTGTAGACATGGGATTATGTTGTTCTCTGAACACCTAATGGTTCTGGGTACTAAAGTTTATTAGTGTGTAGCCTGCCTTATTGGTTCATGGGCTGTAGTTGTTATTATGGCATATTTAACACATGCCTCTGGTCCCATGCATTCCTTATGACCGGGATTCCTAACTTCTATCTAGGGTGAGAGCTGCTTACACTCTGGCTCTTACTCTCACCTTAATGTTCTATAGTTTTTATTGTCTACATACATTTAGTTGCTTGATTATATTTCTTTTTCATTTTTAAAAAATTGTTTATAGTTACTTGATATTTGTAAGTTTCGCCTCATCAGCTAGCTTCTGCAGCTTTTTATTGCCTTTTTATATTCCATAGACCTAGCATCCTTGTAAATAATCCAGTAAATTCATATGATATAGTCTGTGCCTTTCTTTGTACCTTGATTTTAATTAGGTTGTAGTCAACTGTTAAGAAATGGGTTATTTTTACATATTTTACAATGTCAAAATAGTCTATTTTTTGTTTTCCACAGGGCAAACTCAGAAAATGAATCTTTTTCAGTCTATAACAAGTGCCTTGGATAACTCACTGGCTAAAGATCCTACTGCAGGTAACCTTGATCTGCGTTCAACCCTGGTAGTTGTACTGTGTACTTCTGTTTCTCTAACATATGGAAAACACAGAAAATGCCAGGTCATTCAGATACTGATTTATAAAATGAAGATATAATTTCCAAATTTTTTGACTTTTTACATGTCATTCAACTTGTAAGATTTTCTTTTAGAAATAATAATTTTAGTATTTATAAATAATTTCATAAACAATTTCATTTTTATTTATTAATGATTGATATAAAAAGTTGTCCTGTATTTTCTAGATTTGGTTGGCTTTACTTTACACGCACACACACACACACACACACACACACACACACACATGCATGCGAGCGCGCGTGCGCGCGCATGCTTCCATTTGAGAATCCTTTTTTCCAATGCTAAGGATTGAACTTAGGGGACTTTACCCCTGAGCTACATCTCCAGTCCTTTCTATTTTTTATGTTGGGATAGTGTCTCATTAAGCTACTGAAGGTATCCCTAAGTTGCTGAGGCTGGCCTTGAACTTGCTATCTGCGCATTGGGATTACAGGTGTGTGCCACTGTAACTGACCCACTTGCGAACCCTTTGTTTTAAAGTTAAGTAAGTGAAAAAGAGATAATTTATTTTTTTGGAGGATGTGAGAGCTAGGTTAGAGAATGATTAGACCTTGATTTGTTTTGAATGTTATCTGAGAATTACAGAACTAGATGAGTGAATGTAAAGAAGGGAGATTTATTTTCTTGAGGTTCATAAAACTCTCAGGTACATTCATGGGACGAGAGTTGGGCTCTCTGAATGCCCCCTAATTTATTCTTGTCTTACCAAAAGGCTCCTCTCAGTTTCCACCGGCCCCATTCTTTCCTCTGCTGCCGTGTTCTACCATACTTGAATCCTGTCTGTTTTACACAGTCTAAGTCTCTTTATTTGAGAACCTTCTTGGTTTGGAACTCTCCTCCTTCAGCTCCTCGGAGGGCTGACTTTTACTGTATACTATGTTTAAGAAAACCACAGACCCAGGAGCTGGGACGGTGAGTCACAGCTCTGCTGCTGGCTTTCTGACTTGGCAAGTCACTGTACTACTCTGGCCTCATTTTCTTCCTGGGTAAAACAAGATGAGATTCAGGATCAGTGGTTCTGTCTCTGTGGGGAGGTTCTTTTCAACCCTGCTTCCCATGCCTTTAACAGTATCTGGAGATAATTTTGGTTGTCACAGCTATGTATTTGATGGGCAGCTATCATCCATTGGGTAGAGACCAGGATGCTGCTGTATGTCTACAAGGCACAGGGAAGTCCCCCACAACAAAAGATTTATCCAGTCCAAAATGTCAATAATGTTGAAGTTGAGAAACCTTGAGCTAGATCTGTGGTCCATTTCTGCTTAATGATTTAAAATATAAACTTTTAAATTGCTTATTTCTCATGGTTAGTATTACTTGGGGATTACTAAATAAAATGGATTCTTTAAACATTTTTTTCTCAGTAATATTTGGTGAAGATGTTGCCTTTGGTGGAGTCTTCAGATGCACTGTTGGCCTGCGAGACAAATATGGTAAGTTAATATCTGTGTGAATAGTATTCCTGCAGAACTTCTTATTTTTTTTTTTTTAAAGGAAGTTTATTTGAGGGTTCATGGTTTCAGAGGTCTCAATCCATAGATAGCCAGCTTTATTCCTCAGGTCTCCAGGTAAGGCAGAGCAACATAGTGGAAGAAAGTGGCAGAGAGACCTATAGAACTTCTACTTCAAGATCTTAAAAATACTAAGTATACTTTGTTAAGTTTCTGTAGTTTTATTACATGGGTGGTCTCCTTTTTATTTCTTCAGCCACCCGTGGAGTTCTATGACCTCGAGTTCTCAAAATGTGTTCTAACTCTAGCATCTTCTGATTTACTTCATATTACACATAAGAGAGATTCCAAAGTAATCTTCACTAAACTATTGTCAATGTTTTGTCACCCGTCTGTTTCAAGAACCTTTGGTGTCTTACTGCAGCATGTCTTGGCCAGGAACTTCAGTTCCCTTTCCTCCAGTTCAAGATTCTGCCTGTTAGTCTCTGTTAACAAATGTCATCCTTTGTTGGGGAGAAAGACTGAGAGATTTATTTCTTAAGGAATTGGCTCACATGACTATGGGCACTGGCAAGTCTGTAGGGCAAGCTGGCAGGCTGGAGATTCAGGCAGAGTTTCTGTTTCAGTCTTGAAGCCAAATTCCTTTTTGTTTGGGAAACCTCAAGTCTTTTCTCTTAAAGCCTTAAATTGATTGGATGAGGCCCACTCACATTGTGAAGGGTAAACTGCTTTACTCAAAGCTATTGATTTAAAAATTAATCACATCTAAAATAATACCTTCACAGCAACTTCTGGATCTGTGTTTGACCACATAACTGGACACCACGGCCTGGCCAAATTGACATCAAATTAACAGTCTTCTGCCCACTTCATCCCAGCTGTTCTGTCTTTTGCCTGGCATGTGATTGATTTCTGCCTGTCGCTTTTATTTACTTCTGTTGGGTCAGACTTAGAACTGACGGAATTTGTTTTGGTCAGCTGTCAGTTCCCACTCCTCTGACTTGCTGTGTAAAGAATGCATTTCTGCCCTGATGGTTAAGGATGCCTCTCAGGTGATTTTAACATTTTATTTCTCTTCTTATCTAATCTGGAAGTCCACAGAGTTAGGAGGAGTTGACATCTCCCTCTCTTCTTACCTTTATCCTGCCCCATACTGCTCATGTGTATGCACAGAGTAAGGAGTGAGTGTCTTTAAGATTTTTTTTCTTAAAATTGTTGTCTCTTTCCTGGTGTGGTGGCTTAGGCCTATAATCCCAGGCAGGAGCATTGCAAGTTTGAGGCCAGCCTCAGCAACTTAGTGAGACCCTCAGCAACTTACTAGACCCTCTCCTGACAAAAAAAGACTGTGGTTGTAGCTCAGTGGTAAAGTGCACCTGGGTTCAATCCCCAATGCAAAAAAAAAAAAAAAAATTGTCCTGTTTCTATATTGTACTGTGTGTGAGATTATGATGTACTTAAATCAAAAAGACCATAACTTGTTCTACTTTATTTATTGGGCACTTTCAGCTTTTTTGTTTTCTCTAGCTGTGGCAAGTTGGGTTTCTGGATCCAGTTTCTCTACCTTCTAGCTAACAGCTGTTTAGAGTTTGAGATAGTGAGCAAAAGATGATCTTTTTTGCTCATTGAGACTCCTACAAACTTTTAGATCTTTAAGGAAACATTTAAAAACCTGTAAACACTTCTTGGGAGGCTGAGGCAGGAAGATCTCAAGTTCAAAGCCAGACTCAGCAACTTAGTGAGGCCCTAAGCAATTTAGTGAGACCCTGTCTCAAAATTAAAAATAGAAAGGGCTTGGGAATGTGGTTCAGTGTTTAAGGGCCCCTGGGTTCAATCCTTGGTACAAACTGCCCCCACCCCCAAAACTGAAGAAACCAAAAACAACAACAAAAACCTGCATACACTTAATTTCAAAAGTACTGCATGTACATTTGTAGAAAAATTGGGAAAGACAGAAAACACAAAAGACAAAATAAAAATTGCTCATGTACTTGTAGAGATAAGCTGGAGAAAACTGCATATCCTGGAATATATACTGTGGACTGTACTATAAACTTTGTATATACTTTTAAAAAAATAATTTAATCTTATCTATCTATCATCTATCTATCTATCTATCTATCTATCTATCTATCTATCTATCTATCTATCTATCTATCTATCTTAACGTGGTGCTGAGAATCTAACCCAGGGCCTAGGCAAGTGCTCTACCACTGAACCATAACCCCAATCCATTTCGTATATACTTTTGTAGCCTTTTTTTTCCTGCTTGGTGTAGTTATGCTGCTGAGCAATTTCTGCCCTTTACTCTCCTGTCTTGCCTGACTCATACCATGATTTTGTTTAAGCTGGTGAGTCTCCCGTTTCTTACCCATGATCCTCTTCTTACTAAACTCATTCCATCTGGGGCAGTTCATCCATGTACCTGTTACTCACAAACTTCTGAATTCCTGTCTCTAACCCAGACGTCTTTCCTGAACTGTAATCTATATTTTCACTATTCCACTGCAGTGTCCCACAGTCATTTAAAATGCTGCATTTCTGGAACTAAACTTCACACCCACACAGCAAATTCATGCCTTCTGCTGCATTTCCTATCTTGGTTTTACCATCCATTGAGTTACCCAAGCCAGAAACTGGGAGGTCCTTGTATCTTCCTTCTTTCTCATTCCTTACATCCAGTCAAATCTGAAAATTTTATCTTCATAGTTTGTCTTCAATACAGCCCCTCCATTTTTACTGCCCTGGTAGTTCATATTTTTAATTTTCTCTGCCTAGGCAATTTCATTTCTTAGTAATCACCTTTCCTTTGGTCTCACTTTCCCTCAATCTATTCTCTACCTTGTTGCCAGTGTTATCATTCTAAAATGCACTTTTCTTAGCACGATGTACAAAAGACTTCGAGATCTACCTAGCTAACTACTTGACCTTATCCACTCTATTCTTTAAAAATTTTGAGTTACTTGATATGTCTTCTAAGCCCTCTATTGTTTCAGACATGCTATCTGAATCTCTCCCCCATTTGATTACCTGGCAAACTATTTCTTCTTCAGAAGGTTTCCTCTGTAAAGGTCCCCCTGACCTTCAAACAGTCTCAGGCATTATTTTATCACGTTAGATTGTATCTCTTACATATTTTGTTTTTTGCTTTTTGTTTTTGTTTTTGCAGTGATAGAGATGAAACCCAGGGCCTTGCACGTGCTAGGCGAGTGCTCTACCACTGAGCTATAGCCTTGTGTCTTATATCTTGCAAGTTATGTTATAATCATCTCCCCATTAGATCTTCTACCAGACAGCTTCTCAAAGACAACAAATCTTTAAGCCATCCGTGAATTCTTAGCACCAAATCAATCCTGTCAGGCTGTATTTATTAAATGAATTTCGTTGAGTGAATTTACCTGTTTATAAGACAGTGGTCCTCTGCTTCAGAAAGGAATTATCTTGTCTTCCTTTCATTACTTTGGTCCAGCTGAAAAAAAATAATAAAAAGGTTAAAACAGGGAAAAACTAACTCTTGAGAAAAAGTTTAGTAATGTTGGAGGGCACTTGCAGATTTATGTCTACATGGCAAGGGGCTGAGCTAATTAATGGCTAATTAATTCTTAGCTTTATTGTCAGTAGCTGCTGTGAATTTTTATAATATCTTTAGAACTATGATTTCAAACTTCTAACGATTCTAATTAGATCAAGATTAACAATCACCACTAATGAGAGGGAGTGAACTTCTGTTTTTAGAAATGAAGGATAAAGGGAATGGTGAAGAGAAATATATATTAAAATAGGTTTTTCTTGCATATTAAAAAAATACTATTCATATACATTCAGGACACCAAAAAAAGAAAAAAAAAAAAAAAGCAACAAAATCCCAAAACATCCTTTTTTGGTAATTTCTGCTCTTTAGAATATAGGTCAGGAATTTTTAGCTATTCAGAAGCATGTCTGCTTAGTGTTCTCTTTTTTTAGTTTAAAATGTTGTATGTAAAATAACTAAAAATTATTTTGATGTAATTAAATACATTTTGTTAAATGACTTAGCAATGAAAACTTCTGGTAAGGGATCAATTCACTTAGTGGGGAAATCTGAGTGTTGAGTGAGAGGGGATCACCGACAGTAGGTGGCAGCCTGCACTTTGTAATGAGATCCTTCCTCTATTGCACCAGTACTCTGGAACTGTCATGAGGCATTTTATGTTCCATCAGAAGGTAGAGTGGAAGGATTGCAGGTCTACTGACACAGTATTTTTTAAAACTGAATACCACTTAATATTTGAATGCATAATTAGAAGTAATGCCAAGAGAAAAAGGAAGGGAGACAGAGCTATTTTGTATTCCCAATAACACAGGTGAGTGTGGGTTTAACACCACTGAACTGCTTCTTTGCTCCTTCCCTGTCCTTTCATAGAACAAAATAATATACATGCCTTGAAAATGAAAAGAAGGAGAGTAACATTTCCTCATTAACTCACTGTATACCTGATGTAGCTTTGAACTTTTTTTTTTGTACTAGGGATTGAACCCAGGGTCACTTAACCACTGAACCACATCCCTAGCTTATTTTTATATTTTATTTAGAGACAGGGTCTTGCTGAATTGCTTAGTCCCTCACTAAGTTGCTGTGGCTGGTTTTGAACTAGTGATCCTCCTGCCTCAGCCTCCTGAGCTGCTGGGATTCCAGGTGTGTGCCCTCATACCTGGCCACCTTTGAACTCTTTAGGCCATGATCTGTTGACAGGACAACAGTTGGAATTAGGGGAATTCTGGGAAGCAGGTGATGAGAGAGAGCAGTTCAGGGTGGTTAATTTGGAGGGTATGTGTGATTTTATGTTGAAGGCACGTGCATCTACTGAATTGTCCTCATTTTCATTCTGAGTGTGTGTATGTATGTTTTATTCAAGTAAGACTCTGATGTGTCAGGTTCAAGGTGTACTTTTATTTAGCAGCGTTCTGCACTGAGATGAATACTTCTGGGCTATGGTTCTTAGGCTCTATCTGGCCCACTTGTTGGAGGAAGCTTAGGTGAGAAAAGGAATAGTAGAGAACTTGCCAAGTAAGCCTACAGGTCTGAACATCTGCCTTTTCCCGGGATCTGATGTATTTCCATTACTATATTCATTCCTTTGCACCACAATTGAGGTTGTTGTAGCAGCTTGGGAAAACTCATAACCACTTACTTGTTTCCTTATGTAAACATCACAGAAATTGTGTAACCAGATACTTTAATACACCGAAGTCAGGAAGGAAAACTAGGACAGGCGTGTGGAGAAGGCGAGTGTTAATCTATAGTATGCCAATAATGGGGAATTGGCTCTGGGCCCCTGTTGTCATCAGTGAAGTGAAGGTCGAGGACCAGATGACCCCTGTGGACCCTTCTGCACACATGCAGGTAGTCTTCATGCTTTTATTTCTTTTTAAAAAGAGGAACAGGTTCCTCATGCATTGATTCCCTTTTCATTTAGAGGTTTAGGAACGTAGTGATCATTGTATCATCTTGGAATCTTGGGGTACCTTAGGCACTTAATTTTGTCAGAAGGAGTTCCTTTTTTCAGCATGGTAAGTTTTAAATTTGAGGAATGCAAGCACTATCTTTGGACAGGTCTCTTATAGGAATCATGAAATCAACATCTTCAACCAAATAGTGACTTTCTATTATATGTTCCTGCTGTGAAAAAAGGATACTTCAGTGCCAATCATATTTTTGGATTTAGTGTCACGGTTCCATTGAAGAGTGACTTTCTGCCAGGTGGGGTTCGGTTCAAATTGAAACTGATTTTACTGAAGTAAGAACTTGATAAAATTCATAAAAATTCCTCAGGGAAATGGAATACATGATTTGGTCCTCTTATTCAAGTATACTTATGACTTAAAAGCATATTTAATACCAGATATAGATAGTAAAATGGCTAACTGTTCCAGGAATTTGGAGTGAAAACAGCTATAAATAAGTGGGTATAAACCTTTTTTTCCTAATATGATTATTAAAAAAAGTTGTTAAAGGATTATTAGTAACTTGAAGTGATTCTTACTTTCTGAGTGTCAGACACTTTGAGTTGCTCTTGATATTTCAAATTTCCTGTCTTTTTTAAAAGTGTATATATGGTAGAACTAGATATACATATTTAATAGTGCCTTCTTTTCCCTCCAGTGAGAGAGGGAAAAATAATCTAAAAAATTAATTAAAAAGGAATAATTTATAAATAAATTTATTAATTATAAAAAGTATTAGTCAAAATGAATTATTTTTTAACAGAATTATAAATTATAAAATTAATTAAAATTTTTGTGGTAAAATATACATAACAAAATTTACCATTTTAATACTTTTAAGCATGCAGTTAAGTAGTATTAAATATATTCATCTTATTGTTTTTGTTACCACCATCTATCACCAGAACTCTTTCCATCTTGCAAAACCGGAACACCTATCAAGCAGTGACTCCCCATTTCCCCTTTCCTCAGCCTTTGACTACCCTTTTATTTTCTATCTCTATTGAATTTAAGTATCTTAGTACTTCATATGAGTAGAATCGTATGGTATTTTTCCTTTTGACTGATTTATTTAATTTAGCATAGTTTCTTCAAAATATCTCCATGTTGTAGAATGTTGATGTCCTTCCTTTAGCTGGGCTTGGTGGTACATGCCTATAATACCAGCTGCTTGGGAGGCTGAGGTGGGAGGATCATGAGTTCAAGTCTAGACTGGACAACATGGCAAGAGCCCATCTCAAATAATTCCTTTTTAAGACTGAATAATATGCCATTATGTGTATATGATACACTGTTTTTCCGTTCATCTGTTGGAAGACATTGGGGTTGCCTTTCCTTTGTTTGCTGTGTGCATGATGCTGCTATAAACATGGGCATGCAAGTATTTCTTCGTGTATCTATTTTCAATTCTGAAGATTTTGGAGGAGTCACACTTCCTTATAAACAAAACTTACTACAAAGCTTCAGTAATCACAACAATGACACCGGCATAAAGACAGGGGTATTGTCTGATGGGATAGAATAAAACACTCAGAAATAAATTCTTGCATATATGGTCAAATAATTTTTGAAACAACTGCAAAGACAATTCAATGGGGAAAGGAAGTCTTTTTGACAGATGAGTCTGGGAAAACTGGACATCTGCGTGTAAAAGAGTGATGCTGAATCCTTACCTAACACCATAACAAAATTTAACTCAAAAGTGGATCAAAGACCTCTTAGAGTATAGAACTCTCAAAAGAAAATGTAGAGTAAAAGCTTCATGATGTTGGATTTGGTAATGCTTTCTTGG
Source organism: Sciurus carolinensis (assembly GCF_902686445.1). NCBI lineage: Eukaryota > Metazoa > Chordata > Mammalia > Rodentia > Sciuridae > Sciurus > Sciurus carolinensis. The sequence goes on along the minus strand of NC_062219.1, from coordinate 81,010,961 downwards.
ATATGACTTCAAAGGCACAGGTAACAAAAGAAAAAATAGGCAAATTTGACTTTATCAAAATGAAAAACTGATGTTTTGAAGGACACTGTGAACAGAATAAAAAGGCAGGCCACAGAATGAAAGAAAATATTTGCAAATCATATATTTTGTAAGGGATTAATATCCATACTACATAGAGAATGCCTAAAACTCTACTACAATGACAGAAATCCTGAACAATCCAGTTAAAAAAACAGGCAAAGGAATTCAGTAGTCAGTTCTCCAAAGAATATAAACAAATGGCCAATAAGCACATGAGAAGTTATATAACATTAGTAATTATTAGGAAAATGTAAATCAAAACCGTAGTGGGATAGTATGTCATGCTTATTGATTGGCGGTTATCAAAAAAACATGAAATAAAATAAATATTGTTGAAGATGTGATGAAATTGAACCTCTTGTTCATTTATAGTAGGGATCTAAGGTAGTGCAGCTTCTCTGGAACACAGTATGGCAGTTCCTCAAAAATTAGGACTACTTTGTGATTCACCAATATGCCTTTTTTTTTTCTCTCTTTTTTTTTCTTTAATTTTGTTGGAGTTACCCTAGAAAATGGGATGAACATATTAACACATACCTCATTTATATTAGTTTTTAAGATTTATTGCTTTGATGATCTTTTTTTGAATTTTTTAAAAAATATTTTTATCTTGGTTGTGGGGAACACAATATCTTTATTATTTTTACTTGGTGCTGAGGTTGGAACCCAGGGTCTCACGTGTGCCAGGCTAGTGCTCTACCACTAAGCCACAACCCAAGCCCACTTTTTTGATTTTTTATTTCGAATCCCCTAAAATTGGAATTGGTACAATTTGTCACTGCATTTTAATTGCTCAAAAAAAATCAAAAGGAGTATTCTCATATTTGACCTGTTGACCAGTGACTTAACAAGCAACATTTAAGAAAATAAGATATTTAATATATTTTGTGGCATATCAGAACTGGAGAAAAATTGAGGATACATCTAGTCTAATTGTTCTCTACTGTTAGTGATTTTGGCACCGTGTGGAGATATTTTGGTTGTCACAACTGAGGGATGGCACTCATCAAGTGGATAGAAACTAGGCATGCTGCTAAATATCATGCCCTCCCCCACCAAAGAACTGTCTGGCCCGAAATGTCAGTGGCACTGAGGTTGAGAAGCCCTGATCTGCTCTGACTGTACATAATGTAGAAACTGAAGTTCTGAGAGGTTAGTGTTACCCAGTGGCAAGTGGGTGAGCAACTCATTCATTTAAAAATATGATACATATAAGGAATTCTAATTAAGTAAAGCTCAAGTGTTTTGATTATTCATGGATTAAGAAGAAGCTAGTTAGAAGCCCATATTAAAAAGTTTGAAAAAAAATCTTTTGTATTCTCCTATGCACTAGGTTTTTTGAAAGCATTAAATTGTTCTGGATAGCAGCTGCTGCCTTGGCTAATTTTTTTTCCTCAATTGATTAAATAATGAATGTTAGAGCTGCCAACAGGTGTTCTCTTTGACATTTTAAGCATCTTTCAGGTTATAATGTCTTTAAAAACAGTTTTGTAAACCTTACTTTACAATGTCAGGCTTTTAAAAATTTCAAATGTGAGTGCTTGAAGTGGACCAGGAAAAATGGAATTGTTCATAATTATTGTCAGATAGTACAAAATTGATTTACATAATCTTTTTAAACTTCATGATTAAGAGTTAGAAAATGACACTATATTTTATTAAGAGCAATAAGTAATAAAAGAAAGAGCTTTTATTTGACATTTTCATTTTAAGTATGACGTATGTCACACATCAACATGGGGCTGATGTTGCTAAATTAGCTTCTGAAATCTGGCACTAAGCCAGGTATGGAGGTACATACTTATAATCCTAGCTATTAGGGAGACTGAGGAAGGAGAATGACAAGTTTGAGGCCAGCCTGGGCAGTATAGGGAGAACCTGTCTCAAAATAAAAAGGGCTAGAGATATAGCTCAGTGATAGCATTTGCAAGGCTCTGGGTTCAATCTCTAGCACCAAAAACAAACAAAAAGTCAAAAAAACACAAACTGAATCTTTTGAAAATTGTCTTACATTCTGTTACCCTTAATAGAAGGAGGAACAGACTTATTTTTTTTCCTTTAATGGTATTTATTTAATGTACACTAGTTATTTTTAATTGTTCTGTTTTTGACAGCTAACTTTTACATTTTTGCACATTTTTTTTATATTTATTTATTTTTTTTAATTGTATACAAATGGGATACATGTTGTTTCTCTATTTGTACATAGAGTCAAGGCATACCATTTGTGTAATCATACGTTTACATAGGGCAATGATGTTTATTTTTTTTTCCCTTCCCCCCCACCCCTCCCACCCCTCTTTTCCCTCTATACAGTCCTTCTTTCCTTCATTCTTACCGCTCTCCTTATCCCTAACCCTAAACCTAACCCTAAACCTAATGCTAACCCCTCCCACCCCCCATTATATGTCCTCATCTGCTTATCAGCGAGATCATTCGTCCTTTAGTTTTTTGAGATTGGCTTATCTCACTTAGCATGATATTCTCAAATTTCGTCCATTTGTCTACAAATGCCATAATTTTATCATTCTTCATTGCGGAGTAATATTCCATTGTATAAATATGCCACAGTTTCTTTATCCATTCATCAACTGAAGGGCATCTAGGTTGGTTCCACAATCAGGCTATGGTGAATTGAGCAGCTATGAACATTGATGTGGCTGTATCTCTGTAGTATGCTGATTTTAAGTCCTTTGGGTATAGGCCAAGGAGTGGGATAGCTGGGTCAAATGGTGTTTCCATTCCAAGCTTTCTGAGGAATCTCCACACTGCTTTCCAGAGTGGCTGCACTAATTTGCAACCCCACCAGCAATGTATGAGTGTTCCTTTTTCACCACATCCTCGCCAACACCTATTGTTGCTTGTATTCTTGATAATCGCCATTCTAATTGGGGTGAGATGATATCTTAGGGTAGTTTTGATTTGCATTTCCCTTATTACTAGGGATGTTGAACATTTCTTCATATATCTGTTGATTACTTGTACATCTTCTTCTGTGAAGTGTCTGTTCATTTCCTTAGACCATTTGTTGATTGGATTATTTGTATTCTTCGTGTAGAGTTTTTTGAGTTCTTTATAGATTCTGGAAATTAGCGCTCTATCTGAGGTATGGTTGGCAAAGATATTCTCCCACTCCGTAGGCTCTCTCTTCACATTTCTGATAGTTTCCTTTGCTGAGAGAAAGCTTTTTAGTTTGAATCTATCCCAGTTGTTGATTCTTGCTTTTATTTCTTGTGCTATGGGAGTCCTGTTAAGGAAGTCTGATCCTAAGCCAACAAGTTGAAGATTTGGACCTACTTTTTCTTCTATAAGATGCAGGGTCTCTGGTCTGATTCCGAGGTCCTTGATCCATTTTGAGTTGAGTTTTGTGTAGGGTGAGAGATAGGGGTTTAATTTCATTCTATTGCATATGGTTTTCCAGTTTTCCCAGCACCATTTGTTGAAGAGGCTATCTTTTCTCCATTGCATATTTTTGGAACCTTGGTCTAGTATGAGAAAATTGTATTTATTTGGGTTTGTGTCCATGTCCTCTATTCTGTACCATTGATCTACCTGTCTATTTTGGTACCAATACCATGCCGTTTTTGTTACTTTTGCTTTGTAGTAGAGTTGAAGATCTGGTATTGCAATACCCCCTGCTTCGCTCTTGCTACTGAGGATTGCTTTAGCTATTCTAGGTTTTTTATTCTTCCAGATGAATTTCATAATTGCTTGCTCTATTTCTGCAAGGTACATCATTGGGATTTTAATTGGAATTGCATTGAATCTGTATAGCACTTTAGGTAGTATAGCCATTTTGACGATATTAATTCTGCCTATCCAGGAACATGGGAGATCTTTCCATTTTCTAAGGTTTTCTTTAATTTCTTTCTTTAGTGTTCTGTAGTTCTCATTGTAGAGGTCTTTCACCTCTTTTGTGAGATTGATTCCCAAGTATTTTATTTTTTTCGATGCTATTGTGAATGGGGTAGTATTCCTAATTTCTCTTTCTGAAGATTCATCACTTATGTATAAAAATGCATTGGATTTATGAGCATTGATCTTGTAACCTGCTACTTTACTGAATTCACTTATGAGTTCTAAAAGTTTTCTGGTGGAATTTCCAGGTTCCTCTAAATATATAATCATGTCATCAGCGAACAGGGATAGTTTGAGTTCTTCTTTTCCTATTCGTATCCCTTTAATTTCTTTGGTCTGTCTAATTGCTCTGGCTAGAGTTTCAGGGACGATATTGAATAGAAGCGGTGAAAGAGGGCATCCCTGCCTTGTTCCAGTTTTTAGGGGGAACGCTTTCAGTTTTTCACCATTTAGAATGATATTAGCCATGGGTTTAGCGTAGATTGCCTTTATAATGTTAAGGAATGTTCCCACTACCCCAATTTTTTCTAGTGTTTTGAGCATGAAGGGATGCTGTATTTTATCGAATGCTTTTTCTGCATCTATTGAAATAATCATGTGATTCTTAACTTTAAGTCTGTTGATATGGTGAATGACATTTATTGATTTCCGAATGTTGAACCAACCTTACATCCCTGGGATAAAACCCACTTGATCGTGGTGCACTATCTTTTTAATATATATTTGTATGCGATTTGCTAAAATTTTGTTGAGAATTTTTGCGTCGATGTTCATTAAGGATATTGGTCTGAAATTTTCTTTTCTCGATGTGTCTCTGTCTGGTTTAGGTATCAAGGTGATATTGGCTTCATAGAATGAGTTTGGGAGGGTTCCCTCCTCTTCTATTTCATGGAATAGTTTGAGGAGTATTGGAATGAGCTCTTCTTTAAAGGTTTTGTAGAACTCGGCTGAGAACCCATCTGGTCCTGGACTTTTCTTTGTTGGTAGGCTTTTGATGACCTCTTCTATTTCATTGCTTGAAATTGGTTTATTTAAGTTGTGTATGTCCTCCTCGTTCAGTTTAGGTAATTCATATGTCTCTAGAAATTTGTTGATGTCTTCGAGGTTTTCTGTTTTGTTGGAGTAAGATTTTTGAAATAGCTACTAATTATGTTTTGTATTTCACTCGTGTCTGTTGTGATGTTTCCTTGTTCATTCTGAATTTTAGTAATTTGAGTTTTCTCTTTCTCTTTGTTAGTGTGGCTAAGGGTTTATCAATTTTATTTATTTTTTCAAAGAACCAACTATTTTGTTAATTTTTCCAATTGTTTCTTTTGTTTCAATTTCGTTGATTTCGGCTCTGATTTTAACTATTTCCTGTCTTCTACTACTTTTGGTATTGGTCTGCTCTTCTTTTTCTAGCGCTTTGAGCTGTAGTGTTAAGTTGTTTATTTGTTGATTTCTACTTCTTTTTTTGAATGCACCCCATGAAATAAATCTTCCTCTAAGTACTGCTTTCAAAGTGTCCCAGAGATTTTGATATGATATGTCTTTGTTCTCGTTTACTTCTAAGAATTTTTTTATTTCCCTCCTGATGTCTTCTGTTATCCATTCATCATATAATAGTGTATTATTTAATCTCCAGGTATTGGAGAAGTTTCTGTTTTTTATTCTGTCATTTATTTCTAATTTCAATCCATTATGATCTGATAGAGTACAAGGTAGTACTCTATCTTCTTGTATTTGCTAACAGTAGCTTTGTGGCATAAAATATGGTCTATTTTAGAGAAGGATCCATGTGCTGCTGAGAAGAAAGTGTATTCGTTCTTTGTTGGATGGTATATTCTATATATGTCCGTTAAGTCTAAATTGTTGATTGTGTTGTTGAGATCTATAGTTTCTTTATTCAATTTTTGTTTGGACGATCTATCCAGTGGTGAGAGAGGTGTGTTAAAATCGCCTAGTATTATTGTGTTGTGGTCTATTTGATTTCTGGAATTGAGAAGGATTTTTTTGACGTACGTGGATGAGCCAATGTTCGGGGCATAGATATTTATGATTGTTAAGTCTTGCTGATTTATGCTTCCCTTAAGCAGCATGTAATGTCCTTCTTTATCCCTTCTGACTAGTTTTGGTTTGAAGTCCACATTATCTGAAATGAGGATGGATACTCCAGCTTTTTTGCTGTGTCCGTGTGCATGGTATGTTTTTCCCCATCCTTTCACCTTTAGTCTATGGGTGTCTCTTTCTACGAGGTGAGTCTCTTGCAGGCAGCATATTGTTGGATTTTTCTTTTTAATCCAATCTGCCAGTCTGTGTCTTTTGATTGATGAATTCAGGCCATTAACATTCAGGGTTATTATTGTGATATGATTTGTATTCCCAGTCAATTGACTCATATTTGTTTTTGACATGATTTGGTTTCTCCTTTATTTGGCTATTCCTTTAGGCTAGCGCCTCCTGTTGCTGATTTGCATTGTTGTTTTTCATCTCTTCCTCATGGAATATTTTGCTGAGAATGTTCTGTAATGCTGGCTTTCTTTTTGTAAATTCCTTTAGCTTTTGTTTATCATGGAAGGATCTTATTTCATCGTCAAATTTGAAGGTAAGTTTTGCTGGGTATAAGATTCTTGGTTGGCATCCGTTTTCTTTCAGGGCTTGGTATGTGTTGTTCCAGGCCCTTCTAGCTTTTAGGGTCTGGATGGAAAAATCTGCTGATATTCTTATTGGCTTCCCTCTGAATGTAATTTGATTCTTTTCTCTCGCGGCCTTTAAAATTCTGTCTTTATTTTGTATGTTAGGTATTTTCATAATAATGTGCCTTGGTGTGGGTCTGTTGTAATTTTGTATGTTTGGAGTTCTATAAACCTCTTGTACTTGGTTTTCCATTTCATTCTTCAGATTTGGGAAATTTTCTGTTATTATTTCATTGAATAGATTGTTCATTCCTTTGGTTTGTTTCTCTAAGCCTTCCTCAATCCCAATAATTCTTAAATTTGGCCTTTTCATGATATCCCATAATTCTTGTAGATTCTGTTCATGATTTCTTACCATCTTTTCTGTTTGGCCAACTTTGCTTTCAAGATTAAATAATTTGTCTTCAATGTCTGAGGTTCTGTCTTCCAGGTGTTCTATCCTATTGGTTATGCTTTCTATGGAGTTTTTAACTTGGTTTATTGTTTCCTTCATTTCAAGTATTTCAGTTTGTTTTTTTTTCAGTATCTCTAACTCTTTATTGAAATGATCTCTTGATTCCCCTATTTGCTCTTTTAACTGTTGATTGGTGCGATCATTTAATGCCTGCATTTGCTCTTTCATCTCCTCCTTCAATGCCTGCATTTGCTCTTTCATCTCCTCATTAGCTTCCCTGATCGTTTTAATTACGTACATTCTGAACTCCCTTTCTGACATTTCTTCTGCTGTGCTGTCATTGGGTTTTATTGATGTAGTATCTAGGTTTGTTTGGGACATTTTCTTCCCTTGTTTTCTCATATTGGTCAGCTGTCAGTGGGACCCTGAGATATTGCAGTTTTCCGCTATTGGCTTATAGTGTCCCGGTAGATTTCCAGTGTATCACCTCCCAGCCTTCAGTAGCCTGATGTCTTGGAGGAATCTGATAAAGCAGCGCATCCGAAGAAAACTGCCCCTAGCCCCCTACTGGTTCCATGGTTTGGAACTGGTTCTGTGCGGAAATGCTCTCACTGTGGGCCTGCACCGTGCAGCTGGCCGTGTGGGAGGAGTCCACTGCCGGAGTGTGGGAGGCTACCTTGGGAAAACTCTAGCTGCCCTGCCTGGCTCCAATAAGCCACCTCTATCTGGGCCTGCCACCCGGGCCGAGCTTTACCCAGTGGGCAGACTCACCTGTGGCTCTATTTCAGTCCGAGTCTCTCAATGCCTCCCCTTCTTAACTCCTGGGTTCTGGAACGACTGGGGTGCAGTCACCCTCTAGGCCGCCATCTTGGATCGCCCCGTGAAGAGAGCCTGCAGCCGCAGTGGGCAGAGCCGCCTGGAGAGGTCTCTGGCTGCCCTGCCCTGATCCCAGAGGCTGCTTGCAGATCGAAGCTCTCCGTTGGTTCGGGGACTTGTGGCTGGTTCTATGTAGAAAATCTCTCACTGGGCGGTCTGGTCTGAGAAGCTAGACTTGAAAGGCACCTCCCACTGCAGGGGTCCAGGCTACTTGGGGAGGTCTCTGGCTGCCCTATCCTGGTCCCTGAAGCTGCTTGTGTGCTGGAGTACGTTGCGCTGCAGTGGCTCTGGGATTCAGAGCTTGTTCTGGTCAGAAAGGCTCTCACTAGAGGACCAGTTCCGTTCCGAGAACCTGGAGAAGCTGGCTGTGTGGGCGGGGCCCACCGCCGGAGTGCGCAGGGCTGCCTGTGGATGACTCTAGCTGCCCTGCCCGGCTCCGATAAGCCACCTCTATCTGGGCCTGCCACCCAGACCGAGCTTTACCCAGTGGGCAGACTCACCTGTGGCTCTATTTCAGTCCGAGTCTCTCAATGCCTCCCCTTCTTAATTCCTGGGTTCTGGAGCGACTGGGGGTGCAGTCTCCCTCTAGGCCGCCATCTTGGATCGCCCCACATTTTTGCACATTGAAGCCAGTGATTTTTCTTTATGTGGACTTACAATTGCTTATTACTTGATACAGATGTAATTTTTGAATTATTAACCTCTCTTTTTGCTTTAAACTTCCCATTTAGCAATAGATGATGAGGGAATGGGTATACATAATATCAATTTTTTTGAGTGAATAAGAAATATTAGACTTTAAAAATTAAATGAAATATAAATACATGTTGAAATTTTAAGAGATGTTAAACATAAAATGATGTCCACTAAAAAGCTGAATCACACTAGTCCTAAAGATGGTGCATAAACACTCCTTGCTGTTGCTCAGGCTGCATGTCAGGTATCATGCATTTTCTGCTGTTCTTGGGTCTGACTGACCTGTAGGTACAGGTAGATTAGAATATAGTAATCTAACTAGTATACTTACATATTTAGCGTTTTCCTTTTCAGATACGGTAGTACTTTTTAGAGAGCCATAGTATTCCCTTTTGAGCACTGGATTGGGAATAGAAATACAACTTTTCATACACTTGAACAGTTTATGATTTTGACAAATGTGAGAAATGTAGTAATGGTTTCTCTTTGTCTCTTTGTTCTTTAATTCTTTGATTTCCATGCTCTGTTTTGGCTGTGGTAGGGGAAGGATGTTAAAAATTTTCGTTTTATGTTTTTTTAATGTGTTTAGGAACTATTTATTTATCTTTTATCACAGCTTTTTTTTTTTTTTAAATCAAAGATAAGCCACAAACTGGGAAAGAATTAAAAATGGACCCACTGCCACTATAATTCTTAGAATACCATATATTAGACCAGTTGCAAAAATAATTTTTTTTAAGTCAGCATTGCATATTACTTGATTTCAATTTCTCAGAGGTCCTTGGGGATCATCAGTTTAAGAGTTCTACCAAATTCCTCAAAATTAAACAAAAAATAGCAAGTAAAACTGTCATTAAATAAGCCAAATTTTCTAAGCTGAATTTTCAGACTGAAGGAGAAGGATCAGTGTCATAATTTTTGTTGGACAGTTCAGATTGGTCATTAGTACCTGAGAATACCTGGATTCTTCCATTCTGTTTTGTTCAACTTGAAATACCACTACCTTGCTAAATTACACATGAGAATGCTCTTCTAGAAGTTGTGTGTCTGATGACTGTGGTAGCTATTGGGCAGCTTGACTTTGTGCTCAGATATTGAGTTGATGTTGTCACTTACCTGAAGTCACTTGCTTAATTCTCTTAGGAAGTTTGTATCTAAATGTGAGTTTTATTATACAACTACATACTTTGTGCCTCTAATTCTATTTTGAAATTCACTCTTTGGTGCCTTTAATGCAGTAATAAAACCACATGATAGTAATAGTAATAATAATAATAAATTCACTAGGAAAAATCATTTTCTAGTCAGAATAGGAGTAGCCAGTAAAAACAGCCTTGCCTGGAAGATAGCATTGATATCATTAGCCAAATATTTGTTGTGTGAGACTGCCTGTGTAAAAGTCACAGAGGATTGGAGCACACTGCTTTGTTTTCTGTTCCTGCTTAACATAGATGTGATTTCTCAGTTGCTTTGATTGGCAGAGTGAATGAAGGATCAGTTAGGTAAAGGTTGGCAAATGTCATGTGCTAAGAAATCACTTGGGGAGCTCCTTGGACCAAAAGTTTTCAGTTTCCTGGTGAGCAGCTACACCCAAAAGCAGCATTAGCAATGGAGTGCGTGACCTTCTCTGTGGCATTCTGCCATACCTCCCCACAGGTCCTCTGGCCACCAGCCAGAAGTGGTGGCATATGGCCAGTCCTAAATCAGCCAAAGGTTCCTTATTCTGTAGTTTTGGCTCCTGGAAACTCAAGCATCTTTAGTAATAAGGAATTTCTTCTCAGTTTCTGGGCAGGCTGTTCATTTAACCCATCTTTTTCTCTTTTCTGGTCCTTGCCAGTTGTAGTGTCCAGCAGAAACAAAGAAACTTGTTTCTAAGCCAAAAAGGGAACACACACAAACCCAGCATTATATTCTTAATTAATCGAGATCCTGTATACACTGAATTTGAGCATTTCATTTTTAAAAGGAAGTTCCTCAAAAGAGAAATAGAAACTTTTAAGTGATTGTAGGCACATCTTCATTCTTTAATCAAAGGAAGAAATGGAGCATATTAAATGGCGTAAGTCCATTGTATTTATTAAAGTCTAAATTAAACACTGAGAGAATAGACATTAAGGAGAGAACTTTCACAGCATTCTCAACAAATTCACAAGTGCAGTTAGGCAACTCAGTCATTTGCCTGAAGAAAGTACTTTTTCTTTTGTCAAATAAAGATTCTGCACCATTTCTGCCTAAGGACCATTTAGCTTCTAATTATTCTGTTCATATATATCAAAGAATGTCAGAACTCTGCTCATAGTGTATAACTTTATATAAAAAGGAATATCTTGGCATACAGTTGCACTAGTTGTGTTCTCTTTAATGACTCCGTTCGTTCCACAGTCTGCTGAAAGTGAATCAGGATGGGACCTGGGTCTGTTGAGCCTCCAGCCTCCCTGGCCTCTCCTGATTTCTCTCACATACTTGTAAATAGATTTTGAGACTTGCAATCTCAATAAAGCATTCTCCTCATTTGGCTCTTGTAAAATTATCTTTGTCCTTATATCTAGCGTACACTCTTTGTTAGAGCACAGGGGAGAGGGCAGTTCACTATCTGATGTTATCTGCCATTTTATTTAAAGATTTCAGTAAAGTAAAATTGCAGTAAAAATTGTTCTTTAGTCTTCCAGCCTAAGTGACTCTTAGCTCAGTGTTCGTTTTATTCAGGGAGCACCAGTCAAGTCACCCACTGTCTTCACTGCTGAAATTCTCCTGTAGCACTGTGGAGCCACTGCTTTCCTTATTTACATTCTGCTTGCCATTTCCCTGGAGTAGTCTCCATGTTCCAAGAACAAACCAGCTTAGAGAACAGGTATTATTTTTTTAAGAACTGTACCTTAGACATGGCTTTCATTATGGGAAGAGTCTAATATATCAGGATTCCTTGCTCAGCTTCATTTTGACAGGTTCTTTTCTGGTGTTATTTGCATTTATTTTGGTGCCTAATTTATGCTGAACTATGAAGGAATTAGGTCTAGTTGTTAGCATCTAATGCATTGTGGAGGCTTTAGCAGTTTGTCAGCATCTTGCCTTACCTGCCCTTGCCAAAAGGGTGCACAGCCATAAGTGGACTGATGTCCAGTCTTTGGGCTTCTGAGAGACAATCCCCCCCAAAACCCCCCACCAAGACAACCAAAACACCCCTCCAAGACAATCAAAACCCCCCCACCACTTACAGATGAGAGACCCTCAGTTGATGGTATAGGGACACATGGATCTAAGGTCCCTCCCTGCCCTTGCTAACATTACCAGGGATGCTTGAGGGGACTTGAATCTTCATCAGTTCTCCTAAACTAACAAATGCATACGTCAAATCTAAATAAAAACAACAGACCTGCTATAGAAATGCAGGTTTAAGACAAACCCTCTGGCTTTAGTTTCCAGCTGGAATGAGACTCCAAGGTTCATCCTCTTATGTGAATATTCTGGAACATCTACTACCTAGCATCTCTTACCGGTTGTATATTTGGGTCAGTTTTATAGTTTCTGCAGAATTAGAAGGTTGCCACTCAAAATTGTCCTGATCCCTTCATGCATGTGGTTTCTTTGCTCTCAAGAAGGGAAGAAATAACAAACCAGCGATGGGCTGAGGATCTCAGTTGAGAAGGTTGAGAAGGCCTGGCACTGACTGTAACCATTGCCATGTGGACTAGTTGGCATGTTAGTTAATATTGGTGTCGTCTAACATGTACAAAAAATGTCACTGAACTTTGTCTAGATTAATGCAGTTCTTCATCATGTTCTGGGCATACTTGGGCTATTTTCCTTTTTCAAAGATGAATTTATTAGAATTTATTAGGATCAAGAGCTCGTCAGCAATGTCATCATAAGAAAGTTGTTGCTTTACACTTCTGTGTGTGCATATATAGGATTAATGTTCAAAATGGGTTCTGAGACAGCTCCAGTATGATTCACACTGCTTCCTGGCCTTGTCCATATGCAGCAGTACTGATGCTTAGTTAGGCCTCATTTCAGTGACTCTGAGTTACTAGCTTAGAGTATGACCATGTTGTTAGAGTTTTTAATGTTCCCTGAGTGATGCAAATGTGCAGACAAGACTGAGAACTGTTCTAGAAAGTGCTAAATTTTTCAATATTTTCCCTTTAGGGAAATCACTGTATACTGGATAGGCCAAAGCAAAATTATATAGAAAGTAAAATAGCATAAGAATGAAATTGCAATATAAAACCATGTAAGAAATGCCAAGAAACTTTGTTTCTTTAGTTAGGCCAGAATTTAAAGAGTGTATTAAGATTGTTCACTGACTTGCTGTCTCCTCCATTTCACTCCTGCGCATGCGCCCTTTCTCTTTTCCTCTCATTTTCTCTCTTACCCTGCAGGGAGACACTCTGTCTGTGTGCTTAATAAACTCCCTTATGTGGAAAAAAAAAAAAAAAAAGATTGTTCACTGAGAGTTTTGATAGAAAACGATAGCCAAGACCTCTGGAAAAGACACCATTCAACGTAGGCATTTGCTTTTGTTTCCTCTCTAAACTCCACTAGAGTGTCAAGGGATCTTCCCTTGTAAAGGACTAAATCCAGGAGCAGGATTGGGTTGGAGACAATCTGAACAAAATGTTGGAAGCCAGAAGGTAAGGGGATTAATAGGTTTGGAAAACCAGGATCAAGGGTGGACAGCCTAGAACCAGCCTGGTTTACATCACAGAGTTATCCACAGGCTCAGGACTGGCAACACCAATACCTCTGGGCAAAGGGGTGAGGGGAGTGGGACTCCAGAATAAGGAGAATTGACTGAAAGTCTTTTGAAGAAGCGCCCATCTCTCTAGCTTCCTTCCACCACCAGGCAGAGTCCTGGAGGTTAAATAAAAAAAAATTTTTTTTTAATTGTAGGTGGGCACAATACCTTTATTTTATTTATTTATTTTTATGCGGTGCTGAGGATTGAACCCAGGGCCTCATACATGCTAGGCCCCAACCCCTGGAGGTTAATTTTCCATGGAAAGGATAAACAACATCTAGATGTAAGTGAGGCTGGGAAATGTAGTTTTGTTCTGTGTGACCGTGCTCAGCTAAAACTCTGGGGTTCTATTACCATAGAATCTTGCTGTATGACCTGCTTGGTTGAGGGGATGGGCTGCCTGCGAAATAAAAGCTATGAAATTTATTTATCAGAAATAATGACAGAAGACAGAATTATCTTAAGAGAAGGGTCATGAATGATTGAGCCGTCCAGAAGGGTCTGACTCTAAAAAAGGAAGGCGCCCACACGTGCTTTATTTATGTTGGTACAGATCAAAAGGGATTGGTAGAAGCTTCTGTGAGAAACAGGATGGAGGGTGGAGGTAAGCAAGCCATTTGCTTCTAGAGGGTCACTCCCACATCCAATGATTGTACCTGAATTTCAATGGTGAGCTAACATAGGATAACCACTTGACTCAGGTGGTCTCTATCAGTTATGATAATTAAGAGTTCCTAAGACCAGCTACGCTTGGTTCTCATACAAGTCATGGGTGGCTTCCCACAGTAGAAGAGTGGGAGAACAAATATTGGGAGACAGTTAGCAGTTGGTACTGTGCTTACATGCCCAGGTGTTTACTATATTAGTATAACAATACTGATAACCATGGTGACAATAGTAGCAGGAAACTCTTAACAGTGCTTTTTATGTACCCAGAACTGTTCTAAGAACTTGGCATATATTACCTCACCTAATCCTCACAATTTTGTGAAATTCTCTTTGCATCCCATGCTTCAGATGTAGAAACTGAGGCATAAAGACGTTAAGTACCTTCCCTAAGATTGTACATCTAGAATTTGGACTGAGACCTCACCTTTTTGTGGTTATACCTGATGATGTAGTTGAGTTTCAGAACATGATTTATTTATTTTTTAATTTTTGTTTTCAGTTTTTGATGGACACAATACCTTTATTTATTTTTTACCTGGTACTGAGGATTGAACCCAGTGCCCCACACATGCGAGTCAAATGCTGTTCCACTGAGCTACAACCCTAGCCCCCTCAGAACATGATTTCTGATGAAGTGTTTTTCATTGTATTGGCTTTGTGTTCTCTTTGGAAAAAAGTAATTTTACTGGTATATATGCGCAATAATTTTAAAAAGTTGTTTTTAATTTTATAAAACTATTCTTTTTGCTTGTACAAATCTTAGTAGCATTAGAAGTAGCTAATTTAATATCTGCTATCTATTTTTTCTGCTTAAAAGAGTTTCATATAGTCTGACTACTGTCATAGGAGGTGATGGGTGAAATGATGAAATTAGTAATTTAGTATATAACTCTGTCCACAGTGTGGGGAGCTGAGACTGAAGGCAGGGAGACTGGGGGTGAGGGGATTATAGAGTTCAGGGGATTTAACTTTTAGTGTGTGCATAAGAAGCATCTGGAAGGTTTGCTAAGTCATAGATTGCTGGAACCCACCCCAGGATTTCTGAGTTGTAGGTCTGAGGTAGGACCTGAGAATTTTTACTTTTCCCAGGTTTGCAGAGGTGGGAATTATGAGCATTGTTGGGAACCGCTATTTCTATCTAATGTAGGGCAGCATAGGGAAGAAGAGAGCCAGGAATGGACCAGTGATGAAGTTGACCAGGGAGAATTGACTGAATTTGATTCTTTGTAGGTTGATGCAAATGGAGAGGAAAGGATCTATGACAATAGTTAGGGGTGAAATATTGAAAGAAAGATAGACTGAGATGTCTGTTGAGTGTGGCAGTTAGGAGGCTATAGACTTGCTGGCCTAAATGAAAGCAATTTTCATGGAAAAGTGGAGTCAGTATAGATTGGAAAACTAAAGCTTCAAGGAGATTTGACTAAATCCTGTAATACCATATCGAATAAATATAGATTTCTTTAATTTTGGAACACTGGGTTATTTTGGGTACAGAGTTATTTTAGGTGGGTTATTTGGGTTGTTTTAGGTGGCCATCTGATTTGAATCAAATCAGATGCTTGTGATACTTTTTGACTTTCTTCTGACCTTTTGTTTAAAAATGGATCTGATGTTAAGGAGAGGTAGATACCCACTTTATTTAAAGTCTGAGTATATTTATTGGTTTCAGATCAGCATAGAAACCTTTCTGCTTTATTTTCTTACATGTGATTTTTAACTCTGCTTGCCTCTTGGAGCCCACTTATGGATGTTCAAAACAACACAGGCTTAAAACTTCAGAATTGTGAAATTCTGCTTTGGGGTTTCTCTTGCTACTGTCCCTCCCTACTGTCACTTTTGTAGTTCAGGGTGTTGTAACTTTTGATGTGACTAACTATAGTATGTATCCCAAGTCTTGGTTTTTACTCTCCTTCCCAGTGCCATTCATATTATGTGCATCTGTGAGATTAATTTTCCCAAAATACAACTGTGGGCAACGCTTTCTTGCTTAAGTATACTTTGTCATCTTTTTTTTGACTGCTTGCAAATCTTTCAATTTAACTAAATTCTTGGTGTTTGATTGTGTCTTAGATATTTCTGGGAGCTGAAACCTGTCCTTAAAATACATGAGATGTCACTATGTTATGCTCTTTTTGAGTTTTATAAGTATTGCCTGGATGATGTGTGTATATGTGTGTATTTAAATACATATGAATTCACACATATTTTGGATTAATATGGGCCACCCATGCTTTCTGCCCAACTGAATAGTAATTAGATGCATTAATGTATTTGCTAGGCTGATGAATAATCTCTTCTAGTCACTTCTGCTTTTTGATAAATTCCATTGATACATTTTCTGATTCTGCTTTTATTCATTGGTGTGCAGACCAGACTATACACAAGTCATTAAGTTGTAGAAATGATATGTAGGGTTTGTTTGTTTTCATTGATTTTAGAAGAATAAATGTCTAGAGCTAGTTTAGGAAATTATGATGCTGTATGTTAAAAAAATTTCAGATTTAGAATAGAATTATATAGTGTACTTTTCAAAATTAGTTTGTTATCTTTTAGGCCAAACATCAATCATTTGAGTCTTTTGTACTATATTGCTTTTGGAATCATATTAAAGATCATAATTTGTGTATTTGTGTTTAGCTTTGCCTGTATGAGGACCTTGAGTTAGTTCCTATAGCAGCGAGATTGATAGATATTTTAAAAGCAGCAGATGTTTTTAATGCATATTGTTTATTTTCTGTTTAAAACTGATTCTTTATTCTTTTGAGCTTTATTTTATTAATAGCTGTTCAGTTTGGATGTAGAATTGGTTTACTGTCAACCTCTTGTTTGCAAAGGGGAAAGCTCATTTATTTTTCATGCTTCTTTGTCATGTTGTTCCCTTCGCTTCTGAGAAAAGGGCAGCAACCTATTTAGATAGGGAAGTTTAGGCTATTTATAAAGCAAGGCAGGTTAATGGAAATTGACAGCTCAGTAATGTCCTCCTTGGTGAATGACGCACATGGGTTTTAGATGATGTTGGCTTGCTGTTTTCACTTATAGTCGGGAATCAGCTGGGAGAATTTGTGTGCTTTGAGCTTTGCTGTTGACGCAGGTCCTGGGTACAGATATGTTTTAGGAAACATCTCATTTCCATATAAATGAAGGAAGATGAAAAATAAAATGTAGATGGCTTGCCTTTAAATTCCAGCTGGCATCACAAGGATGATGGAAATATTTCTTTGGGCCTTATGGAAAGACAGCTTTGGTTATATTCAATCATCATGAAGTTGTTACAGGTTTATTCAGAGATACTTTCTATATTCGTTGTTTGGAATCTTTACTCAGCGTCAGCTATGTGTATGTTTTTTTGAAAGATTTCATTTTTAGTATGTATTTCTGTAAATTCCAACTTTAATCTCTTAATAAGTTGTTTTCTCTTTTCTTTTGTGTTGCTGGGGCTTGAACCCAGGACTTTGCACATGTAAAGCAGGCACTTTACCACTGAGCAACCCCCCCAGCTCCTCTTACAAGTTTTAGATAGCTCTACTTAAGACATTTATGTAATTACATCAGCAAACTTGTCAATTTAATTTTAATAAAAAGGTAAAATAAGCAGGGTTAAGGATGTGGCTCTGTGGTAAAGCAAGTGCTTAGCATGCACTAGGCCATGTGTGTGATACTCAGCACTGCAGGGAAAAAAAAAAAAGAAAGTAGAAGGACCGAATAGATTGTTTTTATTCTCACATGACAAAATTATAGTCTTCTCTCTCTTTTTTAAAACACAGTAAATATCAGTTTGACTGAAATGAATTTTTGTGTTTTTCTTTTCAAGTTTCACTTAAAGGAGAGTCTGTCTAATTTAAGCTTAAATAGTTATAATGGTATGTGTTCCCCCAAATCCAAATCTCCAGATTACAATTGTTTACATTGTTTCGTTCATAATAAGGTGATTTCATAAGTAGGGATTTTATATCCTTAAATCACATTGATGATGCTCAGCAACAAAATTTCAGCTTATATACAATGTCAGAACACCAGCAGCTGATTTATAACTGATTATAATATGCCTTCTGTGGGTCTATAACCCTGCTCAAAGCCAGTGCTGAACAATTCCTGAAGATGTAGAGGGCTCTGGAGTGCTGAGTTGGTTTTGTTTTGTACTGCTGGGCTCATGCTGTTACCTTGTGGATCACCATGCTGTGAGGGCCTTACTCAAGTGTTATGGTAAATGGCACATAGCACAGGGACCAGACACTGGCTTGCTTAGATACCCTTGAGGGGAGTAGTAGAGAGCCAGGGTTTCCAAGTGATTGCTTGCTTGACTTAGACTACCAGTCCATTGGGATCAGCTGCCCCTCATTTCCAAGCAGTGTACTGGAAGGCTTTGTGCACCCCGTGCTTCTTGCTTTGGTCTGCATAATTTCCAGGACCGAGTAGATACATACTGCAGGAGCAGCAGCATTTGTTCTTCAGTGGAAGGTTTGCCTTTGCTCTTAATGGCTTCATTCTCACTGCTGGGGGATCTTTTTTGCAGGTTAGCAGTGGCCAACCTTTTGTTTATAGTCCCAGTCTGACCAGAGGTAAAGCTCAGAATTGTTGATGAGGGTGCACTCAAGTCTCCTCCATGCTTACTCCTGGTATTGCCAGTGGGACAGTGTTAGTCAGATTTCTGCCTCTGTGACAAGATGCCTGAGAAAATTAATTTAAGAGGAGGATAGAGTTCTTTGGGGTTTTTTTGGCTTATAATTTCAGAGGTTTCAGTCCATGGTTGGTTGGCTCCATTGCCTTTGGGCCTGTGGCAGAACTGTATATCACGGTGGGAGAGCCTGGCAGAGGAAAACTTTATCTCATGGTGTCCGGGAAGCAGAAGCGAAGGAAAAGGTCTGGGCTTCTCATATCACCTTCAGGGGCAAACTCCCACAGATCTAACTTCCTTCCTCTAGGTCTGACTTCCTAAAAGTGCCTCTGGCTCCCCATAGTGCCTTAGACTGGTGACCAATCCTTCAACACATGAACTCTTGTGGGATATTTAAGACCTAAACTATAACAAATAAAAATTTGGCCCACAGTTCAGAACTGCCTGTCACAGCCATGACACTGGCTGAACTTCCTTCCCTACCCCATCTTTCACTCCAGATCTCCATAGTGAGAGATGTGCTTATTATTGTGTGACTTGGACTTCCATAGACACCTCCTAGCTGGGGTGGTTGGAGGTTGGGGCCCAGAAGGATGCAGTGCTCCTCCATTTGAGGGTCTGGGGCCTTGAAGATCATGCAAAGTCCCCAGGATGTCTCAGTGCCAACTTCAGGGATTCTTAACTTCCACATGCCTGTCAACTAACAACTATTCAATTCTATTGATTCTATAGTGATTCTGTATTTATTCTTCTTTTAATTTTCCTTACCATTAGCCTGATAATAACATGGTACATTCTTAACAGTGATTTATGGTTTGCAGCATACTTGTAATGTGCCTTATCTTGTTTGATCCTTAAATCAACCCTGATTGATAGGCAGGTTAGGTATTTTATCCTAGTTTATAGATGAGGAAACTGAAGCACGATTCATAATCACAGAACTACAAAATGGTGGAGCCACACCAAACATAGACATTCTGACTCCAGAGCTCATAATCTTTAACTGCTGTACAAAGTTGCTTCTATGTACCAAACTTTCTACCTTTGTCTCCTACTACTATTTCTAATCCCTTTATACTTGAACCTTCTTGGTTTACTTCCAAACCCTGAATTTGCACTTTGTTTCTGTGTGCCTTTGGTCACACTGGTCTTTCTTCCACATGTGCCTATCAGAATTCTTCCCATTCTAGTGCCTTCTCTTTCATGAAACTGCAAGATTTCTCCAGACCCAAAGAATCCCTTCTTTCTGGATCCTTGAGACCAGCAGTTGCAAGCCAGCCTGCGCAATATACTGAGAACCCAATTTTCTAAAAAATAAGCAAATAAATGATAGAAAGTGAGGTTCTCTTCTTCCTTCCCCTCTCCTTTAATAAGTGTTTTATTTTCACATCATTTTCTCATCTCATTTGACTCATTTTCTCATCTCATTTACATTGTAAGTTGCTTGAGGATAGTAATAAAGGTTATAAATGGTATATCTTGATATCATTTATAACATCCAGTTGTAGTCATGATCAATGACATAAGGTATAAGTGTTCTATTGCTTAAAAATAGATTAAATCAAGTTATAGTTTTTTTACTTGGTCAGAATCAGAACTCTGATGGTGGAAAGAGGTGATTTGAGGAGTTTGACATTATCCTTGCAATGTCTATCTAATAAGATTAGGAAGATAGGCTTGAGAGTTCTTCCTTTCTTATTATATTCTCAGTTTGTTCTCCCTCTTGGGATATAGCTCATTTATTAAAGATCTTATCTAATTTGTGACAAACTGAGTACTTTGTTCTTAAAATAATTTTGTTCCAGTGTTCCATATTTTCAGTAGTCTCTAATCTGATAATTGCTAATCATAATTGAATTTCTTGAAAAAGAAGACCCAACTTTTATGTACCCAAATTATTTTTATTTTCTCTTTTAAAATTCCTTTTATAATTTATTTAAAAGTACAAACTTTAAAAAATATGACTATCTTCATAAGCATAGCAAGCAGGAAATGTTAAATACAATTTAACTTTCTTTAAATAATGATCATAATGATGCTGATTTGTTGAAGTATAAAACTGATACATTTAGTTGAAGATTTCAGTTGAATCTGAGCTGTTTTGAGAACTTTACCTGAAATTTCTCTTTTATCTAGTTGTTTCCATTCCACTTCACTCCTTTTTTCTTAAAAGTGTATTACATAAAAACAATTCGATACTTTCTTAACAGTAGTATTTTAACTTTACAAATATCACCAATATTTTAGTTCTGTCTACAAGATTAGAACTCTCACTATTTTGGGGGGATAGAAATGTATACATTTCTACAAAATAGCTCACCATTTCTGCAGAGTAACAGTGCTATCTTAATGTGCAGTTAATTATTGAATCAAAATTTGAAGCAATTCCTTTTAAAAGGTCTTTTAAAACATTTTCTCAACTAAGAGTTTCTTGACAATTTTCTATCACTTTGCTTTTAAAGAGGATTTTCATTTTATTTCTTTGTTGGTAACTAGGTCACATATTGTGAAAGTTTAAACTAGCTATCATATTTGCTTTAACTTTTTGGAGAAACATCTAAGGGAATTTGAGGACATTGTCCACATAGACTTAACTACATTCGGATTAGATGTTTAAAACGATTTTGTATCTGTGGCTGTAGTGCCAGATAATTAAGGTCTAATTTGATATATTTTAGCATTTATGCGTTGAATAGTTTGCAATAGCAAATTTAGGAAAGACTTTTCTTTCCTTTCCTTTTTTTTTTTTTTTTTTTTTTTTGGCAGCTGGCATGGAACTCTGGGGCACTGAACCACAGAGCCACATCCCCAGCCCTTTCTTGTATTTTATTTACTGACAGGGTCTTACTGAGTTGCTTAGCACCTCACTGTTGCTGAGACTGACTTTGAACTCGCAATCCTCCTATCTCAGCCTCCTGAGCCACTGGGATTACAGGTGTGTGCCACCATGCCTGACTAGGAAAGATATGTGTATGGAGCATAGTGTATGGAAAGATAGTGTATGGAGCAAGTGTTTATTAGGGTACCAAGGCTGCTCTTGTTGCTGACTGTGGACTTTGGGCAAGCCACTTAAACAGAGATTTGATTTCCTTATTTGAAGAGTGGGGGCATTGCATGGAAGGTCCTAATAGTGCTAGGATTTTGTAATTCTGTAATTAGTTTTTCTGCTTGCTATCTTTTCATGTCAAACTATAATTATTACAGATCACTAAGTTATCTCATTGGTTGTCTACTTGGTTTCTTCTTTTTGATTTACTTAAAAATGTGTTTTTACCTGTGGAATTTTTGTAGATTTAACCTTGAATTTATTTTTTTCTCCAATGAATACAATGTAGGATGTTCCTATAGTCTCTTGAATTTAGAAATGAATTCAAGTGAAAGATTAATTTATCCCATAATGACTTATTTTCTTTTCTCCAGTTAATCATGCACAGTTTTTTACAGAATTTTTTTTTTAAGGGGGCTAATAAAACACTGCTTTTAAACAGTTACCAGAGCTTCCTTGGGTAATTTATTTATTTATTTTTTTGTGGTTCTGGGGATTAAACCCAGGATTGATATCCCTAGATAGACCTTTCTTATTTTTTTATTTTGAGAAAGTATCTTGTTAAATTGTCCAGGCTGGAATCAACTTGCAATCTTATTGCCTTGACCTCCCTTAGAGCTGGGACTACAAGTGTATGCCACTGCACCTGGTCATTTGTTTCTTCAGTTTTTTTTTTTTTTCCTTCAGTACTGAGGATTCAACCCAGTGGTCCTCTGCCATTGAGGTATATTCCCAGCCTTTTTATTTTTATTTTGAGACAGGGTCTCCCTAAGTTGCCGAGGCGATCTTGAACTTGCCATCACCTATCTCAGCCTCTCAAAAAATTGCTGGGATTACAGGTGTGTGCCACCACACAACTGGTAATTTAATTTTTAGAATATTTTTTTCCAATTTATTCTTACATAGAAAAAGCAATTCGACCATCAAGGTAGCAGTCATAGTTTACTGTCTAGGTCAGACACTGATGCATGTAGCCAAGATTACCCATTTATGAAGATCACTCAGCTTGTTGCTCTGGCTGCTGAGAATGCTGTCGACAGGTATCAGCCATCAGCCCCTTTGGAGACTGCCTCAGCTGCAGCGAACCACCCAGCCTGAGGTCATGCTTGGCAGCCCCCACTTATCCATTAGTTAGTGTGAGAATACAAAGGCCTGGTCATTTCAACCCAGCTAGGTACAACTCAGAAGGGTCATTCTGAATGCAGAAATCCCACAGGGTTGGCCAAGGCTTTCAATGGTCCTGCATCACCTCTGGACATCTCCCTCTGTCCATTCTTTCAGTTGAGACCGGCACTATTTTTATGATTCCAGAATAGGCCAGGTTCCAAGGTTTCCAGATTTAAACAGTGACATTCTTTCAAGTATAGATTTCAGAAAGGGTTGTTTATGAATTTTTGTCCTATAGAGTCTACCTCTTTTTTGAACATTCCTACACAAAAGATCTGGGGCATTTATAATGGGTAATAGAAGAAAACTAAAGAAAATCAATCAGGAGCAATTGCAGGTACCAGGAAATGTTTACTGAATGAATGTTCATTAAACACAAATGTCTCTTTGTAATCAATGAGTCTGCAATTTTGGGTGAAGACCAGTGCACACATTCAGCAAAGCCCAAATCAGTTCCAGGGAGTCAAGGAATGACTAAACAAGTTACCTCTTCTACTGAGAACACAGACCGTGTCTCATTCACCTTTGGACACCCAATAGTACCCAGCAAGATATACTAAACTTAGCAGTCATTGGACAATATTACTTGAAAGAACAAGTTCAAAAGATCCCTTATTTGGGGCTAAAATGACATAAATGTCTGTGACAATTATGATATAGTAATGTCCCACCACATAAATAGGTGAGAAAGGCATACAGGAGTTGAACTGAAACTTAGTCACAGGTAAGTGATATCAAAACCTAAGTGGAAAAGTAGGGACTAATTAATAACACATGAAAATTTTCATTTAAATAATGTGAAAATGTTAAAGTGAATACAGACCACAGACTCACCCAAGCATACAGATGAGAACTATATTCAATCATCTCCAATACCCAGAAGAGACCCTGAACAAAGATTTTTTTTTTTGTACCAGGGTTTGAACCCAGGGGCTCTTAACCACTGAGTCCCATCCCCAGCCCTTTTTATTTATTTATTTATCTTATTTTGAGACAGGATCTCCCTAAATTGCTGAGGGACTCACTAAGTTGCTGAGGCTGGCTTTGAACTTGCAATCCTTCTGTCTCAGCCTTCTGAGCTGCTAGGATTACAGGTGTGAGCTACTGAACCTGGCTTAACACAGAACTTTCAAGACTTTGTTTAATGAATGACTAAATGACCAAAATAATATGAAACAGAAACAACAGTCAAAAATCAGTAAACTAAAAGGTCAGATTATAAAGTTTCAAAAATCTAATTACCTACACACTTATTAATGAATTATTTACCTTATATATATATCAGAAGGTCACATCATGGAAGAATTAATTTTTTATATGAATTTAAAGAAAAAGTCACTTCTCTATAAGTAACCAATAGAAACTAAAATAGGGAATATATGGTTGAAAGTTAGCCATCATGATTATGAGACAATGTTTCATATGTTCAAAACAGAGGACAATGTTCTAAACAGCCCTTTCTAACCAATGCTTACTGAAATCTACACTTGAAAGAATGTTGCTGTAAGATAAATATAAAGAAACTCCCTTAATCTGGAAACCTTGGAACCTGGCCTATTCTGGAATCATAAAAATAGTGCCGGTCTCAACTGAAAGAATGGACAGAGGGAGATGTCCAGAGGTGATGCAGGACCATTGAAAGCCTTGGCCAACCCTGTGGGATTTCTGCATTCAGAATGACCCTTCTGAGTTGTACCTAGCTGGGTTGAAATGACCAGGCCTTTGTATTCTCACACTGACTAATCGATAAGTGGGGGCTGCCAAGCATGACCTCAGGCTGGGTAGTTCGCTGCAGCTGAAGCAGTCTCCAAAGGGGCTGACGGCTGATACCTGTCAGCAGTAGCATTCTCAGCAGCCAGAGCAACAAGCTGAGTGATCTTCACAAATGGATGATCTTGGCTGTGTGCTTCACAGTGCCTGACCTAGGCAGCAATATGACTACTACCTTTATGGCTGAATTGCTTATTCAACTTTCTTTTTCATTTCTTAGCACTTGATAATGAGTAGCCTAATGTAGGAGGCTAATATGTGGTAGATGAGGTATGAGTTAGGGCAGTATTTTTTTTTCTTCCATTTATTACGTTTTCATTTAGGTGTTAATATTAATATTACTAACCTTGGATAATAATGCAACTGTAAGTGTGTTTACCCAGGACAGTCCTTTTTGCCTAGAATTACCTGTTGAGGCTCAATTAGCATCTGTTAACTTTTTTGTTTGTTTGTTTTTGGTGTTGGGTTTTAACCCAAGGGTGTTTTACCACTGAATTATATCCCCATCCCCTTTTAATTTTTATTTTGAGACAATCTTGCTAAGTTGCTGAGAGTCTCACTGAGCTGCTGAGCCTGGCCTTGAACTTGTGATCCTCCTGCCTCAGCCTCCTGAGTTCCTGGGATTACTGGGATGTACCATCCTGCCCAGTTTGGAATGGGTACTTTTAAACCTACTTTTCCATAAAGTTTTTTTTTTTTTTTTTTTTACTATTAATTTCTTTTTTTTTTTTAATTTTTTTATTTTTTTTTTTTTACGTTTACATAGGGTAATGATGTTTATTATATTTTTCCCCTCCCTCCCACCCCTCCCACCCCTCCCACCCCTCTTTTCCCTCTACACAGTCCTTCTTTCCTTCATTCTTACTGCTCTCCTTAGCCTAACTCTAAACCTAACCCTAAACCTAATGCTAGCCCGTCCCACCCCCCATTATATGTCCTCATCCGCTTATCAGCGAGATCATTCGTCCTTTAGTTTTTTGAGATTGGCTTATCTCACTTAGCATGATATTCTCCAATTTCGACCATTTGCCTACAAATGCCATCATTTTATCATTCTTCATTGCGGAGTAATATTCCATTGTATAAATATGCCACAGTTTCTTTATCCATTCATCAACTGAAGGGCATCTAGGTTGGTTCCACAATCTGGCTATGGTGAATTGAGCAGCAATGAACATTGATGTGGCTGTATCTCTGTAGTATGCTGATTTTAAGTCCTTTGGGTATAGGCCAAGGAGTGGGATAGCTGGGTCAAATGGTGTTTCCATTCCAAGCTTTCTGAGGAATCTCCACACTGCTTTCCAGAGTGGCTGCACTAATTTGCAGCCCCACCAGCAATGTATGAGTGTTCCTTTTTCACCACATCCTCGCCAACACCTATTGTTGCTTGTGTTCTTGATAATCGCCATTCTAATTGGGGTGAGATGAAATCTTAGTGTAGTTTTGATTTGCATTTCCCTTATTACTAGGGATGTTGAACATTTTTTCATATATCTGTTGATTACTTGTACATCTTCTTCTGTGAAGTGTCTGTTCATTTCCTTAGCCCATTTGTTGATTGGATTATTTGTATTCTTCATGTAGAGTTTTTTGAGTTCTTTATAGATTCTGGAAATTAGCGCTCTATCTGAGGTATGGTTGGCAAAGATATTCTCCCACTCTGTAGGCTCTCTCTTCACATTTCTGATAGTTTCCTTTGCTGAGAGAAAGCTTTTTAGTTTGAATCTATCCCAGTTGTTGATTCTTGCTTTTATTTCTTGTGCTATGGGAGTCCTGTTAAGGAAATCTGATCCTGAGCCAACAAGTTGAAGATTTGGACCTACTTTTTCTTCTATAAGATGCAGGGTCTCTGGTCTGATTCCGAGGTCCTTGATCCATTTTGAGTTGAGTTTTGTGTAGGGTGAGAGATAGGGGTTTAATTTCATTCTATTGCATATGGTTTTCCAGTTTTCCCAGCACCATTTGTTGAAGAGGCTATCTTTTCTCCATTGCATATTGTTGGAACCTTTGTCTAGTATGAGAAAATTGTATTTATTTGGGTTTGTGTCCATGTCCTCTATTCTGTACCATTGATCTACCTGTCTATTTTGGTACCAATACCATGCCGTTTTTGTTACTATTGCTTTGTAGTAGAGTTGAAGATCTGGTATTGCAATACCCCCTGCTTCGCTCTTGCTACTGAGGATTGCTTTAGCTATTCTAGGTTTTTTATTCTTCCAGATGAATTTCATAATTGCTTGCTCTATTTCTGCGAGGTACATCATTGGGATTTTAATTGGAATTGCATTGAATCTGTATAGAACTTTAGGTAGTATAGCCATTTTGACGATATTAATTCTGCCTATCCAGGAACATGGGAGATCTTTCCATCTTCTAAGGTTTTCTTGAATTTCTTTCTTTAGTGTTCTGTAGTTCTCATTGTAGAGGTCTTTCACCTCTTTTGTGAGATTGATTCCCAAGTATTTTATTTTTTTCGATGCTATTGTGAATGGGGTAGTTTTCCTAATTTCTCTTTCTGAAGATTCATCACTTATGTATAAAAATGCATTGGATTTATGAGCATTGATCTTGTAACCTGCTACTTTACTGAATTCACTTATGAGTTCTAAAAGTTTTCTGGTGGAATTTCCAGGTTCCTCTAAATATATAATCATGTCATCAGCGAACAGGGATAGTTTGAGTTCTTCTTTTCCTATTTGTATCCCTTTAATTTCTTTGGTTTGTCTGATTGCTCTGGCTAGAGTCTCAAGGACAATGTTGAATAGAAGCGGTGAAAGAGGGCATCCCTGCCTTGTTCCAGTTTTTAGGGGGAACGCTTTCAGTTTTTCACCATTTAGAATGATATTAGCCATGGGCTTAGCGTAGATGGCCTTTATAATGTTTAGGAATGTTCCCATTACCCCAATTTTTTCTAGTGTTTTGAGCATGAAGGGATGCTGTATTTTATCAAATGCTTTTTCTGCATCTATTGAAATAATCATGTGATTCTTAACTTTAAGTCTGTTGATATGGTGAATGACATTTATTGATTTCCGAATGTTGAACCAACCTTGCATCCCTGGGATAAAACCCACTTGATCGTGGTGCACTATCTTTTTAATATATATTTGTATGCGATTTGCTAAAATTTTGTTGAGAATTTTTGCGTCGATGTTCATTAAGGATATTGGTCTGAAATTTTCTTTCCTTGATGTGTCTCTGTCTGGTTTAGGTATCAGGGTGATATTGGCTTCATAGAACGAGTTTGGTAGGGTTCCCTCCTCTTCTATTTCATGGAATAGTTTGAGGAGTATTGGAATGAGCTCTTCTTTAAAGGTTTTGTAGAACTCGGCTGAGAACCCATCTGGTCCTGGACTTTTCTTTGTTGGTAGGCTTTTGATGACCTCTTCTGTTTCATTGCTTGAAATTGGTTTATTTAAGTTGTGTATGTCCTCCTCGTTCAGTTTAGGTAGTTCATATGTCTCTAGAAATTTGTTGATGTCTTCAAGGTTTTCTGTTTTGTTGGAGTATAGATTTTCGAAATAGCTTCTAATTATGTTTTGTATTTCACTCGTGTCTGTTGTGATGTTTCCTTGTTCATTCCGAATTTTAGTAATTTGAGTTTTCTCCCTCTTTCTCTTTGTTAGTGTGGCTAAGGGTTTATCAATTTTATTTATTTTTTCAAAGAACCAACTATTTATTTTATTAATTTTTCCGATTGTTTCTTTTGTTTCGATTTCGTTGATTTCGGCTCTGATTTTAACTATTTCCTGTCTTCTACTACTTTTGGTATTGGTCTGCTCTTCTTTTTCTAGCGCTTTGAGCTGTAGTGTTAACTCGTTTATTTGTTGATTTCTACTTCTTTTTTTGAATGCACCCCATGAAATAAATCTTCCTCTAAGTACTGCTTTCATAGTGTCCCAGAGATTTTGATATGATGTGTCTTTGTTCTCGTTTACTTCTAAGAATTTTTTTATTTCCCTCCTGATGTCTTCTGTTATCCATTCATCATATAATAGTGTATTATTTAGTCTCCAGGTATTGGAGAAGTTTCTGTTTTTTATTGTGTCATTTATTTCTAATTTCAATCCATTATGATCTGATAGAGTACAAGGTAGTATCTCTATCTTCTTGTATTTACTAACAGTAGCTTTGTGGCATAAAATATGGTCTATTTTAGAGAAGGATCCATGTGCTGCTGAGAAGAAAGTGTATTCATTCTTTGTTGGATGGTATATTCTATATATGTCCGTTAAGTCTAAATTGCTGATTGTGTTGTTGAGATCTATAGTTTCTTTATTCAATTTTTGTTTGGACAATCTATCCAGTGGTGAGAGAGGTGTGTTAAAATCGCCTAGTATTATTGTGTTGGGGTCTATTTGATTTCTGGAATTGAGAAGGATTTGTTTGACGTACGTGGATGAGCCAATGTTCGGGGCATAGATATTTATGATTGTTATGTCTTGCTGATTTATGCTTCCCTTAAGCAGCATGTAATGTCCTTCTTTATCCCTTCTGACTAGTTTTGGTTTGAAGTCCACATTATCTGAGATGAGGATGGATACTCCAGCTTTTTTGCTGTGTCCGTGTGCATGGTATGTTTGTCCCCATCCTTTCACCTTTAGTCTATGGGTGTCTCTTTCTATGAGATGAGTCTCTTGCAGGCAGCATATTGTTGGATTTTTCTTTTTAATCCAATCTGCCAGTCTGTGTCTTTTGATTGATGAATTCAGGCCATTAACATTCAGGGTTATTATTGTGATATGATTTGTATTCCCAGTCAATTGACTCATATTTGTTTTTGACATGATTTGGTTTCTCCTTTATTTGGCTATTCCTTTAGGCTAGCGCCTCCTTTTGCTGATTTGCATTGTTGTTTTTCATCTCTTCCTCATGGAATATTTTGCTGAGAATGTTCTGTAATGCTGGCTTTCTTTTTGTAAATTCCTTTAGCTTTTGTTTATCATGGAAGGATCTTATTTCATCGTCAAATTTGAAGGTAAGTTTTGCTGGGTATAAGATTCTTGGTTGGCATCCATTTTCTTTCAGGGCTTGGTATATGTTGTTCCAGGCCCTTCTAGCTTTTAGGGTCTGGATTGAAAAATCTGCTGATATTCTTATTGGTTTCCCTCTGAATGTAATTTGATTCTTTTCTCTCGCGGCCTTTAAAATTCTGTCTTTATTTTGTATGTTAGGTATTTTCATAATAATGTGCCTTGGTGTGGGTCTGTTGTAATTTTGTATGTTTGGAGTTCTATAAGCCTCTTGTACTTGGTTTTCGATTTCATTCTTCAGATTTGGGAAATTTTCTGTTATTATTTCATTGAATAGATTGTTCATTCCTTTGGTTTGTTTCTCTAAGCCTTCCTCAATCCCAATAATTCTCAAATTTGGCCTTTTCATGATATCCCATAGTTCTTGGAGATTCTGTTCATGATTTCTTACCATCTTCTCTGTTTGTTCCACTTTGTTTTCAAGGTTAAATATTTTGTCTTCAATGTCTGAGGTTCTGTCTTCCAGGTGTTCTATCCTATTGGTTATGCTTTCTATGGAGTTTTTAACTTGGTTTATTGTTTCCTTCATTTCAAGGATTTCAGTTTGGTTTTTTTTCAGTATCTCTAACTCTTTATTGAAATGATCTCTTGCTTCCCGTATTTGGTCTTTTAACTGTTGATTGGTGCGATCATTTAATGCCTGCATTTGCTCTTTCATCTCCTCCTTCAATGCCTGCATTTGCTCTTTCATCTCCTCATTAGCTTCCCTGATCGTTTTAATTACGTACATTCTGAACTCCCTTTCTGACATTTCTTCTGCTGTGCTGTCATTGGGTTTTATTGATGTAGTATCTAGGTTTGTTTGGGACATTTTCTTCCCTTGTTTTCTCATAATGGTCAGTTGTCAGTGGGACCCTGAGATATTGAAGTTTTCCACTATTGGCTTATAGTGTCCCAGTAGATTTCCAGTGTATCACCTCCCAGCCTTCAGTAGCCTGCTGTCTTGGAGGAATCTGATAAAGCAGCTCATTCGAAGAATACTGCCCCTAGCCCCCTACTGGTTCCACGATTTGGAACTGGCTCTGTGCGGAAATGCTCTCACTGTGGGCCTGCACCGTGCAGCTGGCCGTGTGGGAAGAGCCCACTGCCGGAGTGTGGAAGACTACCTTGGGAAGACTCAAGCTGCCCTGCCCGGTTCTGCTAAGCCACCTCTATCTGGGCCGGCCACCCGGGCTGAGCTTTACCCAGTGGGCAGACTCACCCGTGGCTCCACTTCAGTCCGAGTCTCTCAATGCCTCCCCTTCTTAACTCCTGGGTTGTGGAGCGACCGCGGGTGCAGTCTCCCTCTAGGCCGCCATCTTGGATCGCCCCG
Organism: Sciurus carolinensis; assembly: GCF_902686445.1. NCBI lineage: Eukaryota > Metazoa > Chordata > Mammalia > Rodentia > Sciuridae > Sciurus > Sciurus carolinensis. Next base: position 80,980,031 of record NC_062219.1, on the reverse strand, counting down.
TGAAGAGAGCCCGCAGCCGGAGTGGGCAGAGCTGCCTGAAGAGGTCTCCGGCTGCCCTGCCCTTATCCCTGAGGCTGATTGCAGATCGAGGCTCTCCGCTGGTTCTTTGCAGGAGTACACTGCACTGCAGCGGCTCCGGGACTCGGAGCCTGCTCTGTTCAGACAGGCTCTCACTAGCGGGCCAGTTCCGTTCCGAGAACCTGGAGAAGCTGGCTGTGTGGGCGGGGCCCACCGCCGGAGTGCGCAGGACTGCCTGTGGATGACTCTAGCTGCCCTGCCCGGCTCCGATAAGCCACCTCTATCTGGGCCTGCCACCCGGGCCGAGCTTTACCCAGTGGGCAGACTCACCCGTGGCTCCACTTCAGTCCGAGTCTCTCAATGCCTCCCCTTCTTAACTCCTGGGTTCTGGAGCGACTGGGGGTGCAGTCTCCCTCTAGGCCGCCATCTTGGATCGCCCCTCCATAAAGTTTTATGGGAAAAAGAAAAATTTAATTCTACTGATAGATTTAATAACTTGGAAAGACATTTATTCACAAGTAAAAATTATTATGAAATTATTTATGGTTTTGAAAAATGTCTAGGGAAAGAAGAGATTGAGGTACTCAATAATTTCCTTAACCTCCAAAAGGTTATCCCATGGCCCCTTCTTTTTCTTAATTGTTGTTTCTTTGCCCTCTCTTTACTGTTTCTGGTCTTCAGCCATGACCAAATGAAGAGGGCTCACTGCTGGACTCAGTTTTGCCCATCTCTAATTCTTTGGCAAGAGAAATCAACTGCTGGTTTTATTTTGATGTTTGGCACCATGTCGTGGACAATATCTTTAACAGGGTACACTGCCAGTACTGTAGAACTTCTTAATCCTCTTTCCTTTACAAAAGAACACTATTAGTGGTGGTATGATTGTATGCTTGATTTTCCACAAATGAGAACTTGACAAGACAAATATGTAGTCAGCTAGTCATCTGGCAGTCTACACATATTTCATTGGATCATGGACTTAAAGATGTAGCTTAAAATTTACTCAGGATTAGCAAAATGCAAGAGGACGTCATGTTTTATGAATATCTTTTACTCTAGTTTTTTAGAATAAAACATTAAAGCTTGTCCAAGGTTTAGAAAGAAGCAATTCAGATAGTGTTTACTTTTTTCTGACCCAATCCAAGCTGTTAGGCATTCGGGAACTCTTAGGGCGAGGCTTGATTTTCCTTCATATGAAGTTAAAACACCTAATTAAACATTTGTTGAGCTTAATTGATAGCACTTTGATATAGATTCTTTGCACCTTTGAGCCTCAGAAATTTACTGTGTCATTATAAACTTCAACTGCTTTTAAGACATAGGGGTTTCATATGTTAATTCTACATTTCAGTCATCACACAGGTGAATGTTTCAAACCACCATATATTTCAGGGAAATCTTTTTTTTTGCTATGTATTAAAGTCAGGTCTTGTGCATGCTAGGCAAGTGCTCTGCCACCATGCTAATCCCCAGACCTTTATTTTATTTTTATCTTCTTAAGAATTTGAGACATGATCTTGCTATTTTGTCCAGGCTGGACTTGAACTTGTGAACCTTTTGTCTCAGCCTCCCGAGTAGCTTTAATTATAGGCATGTGCCATTGTACCCAGCCCAGGAATATCCATTTTCTTGTACTACCTGGGTTAAAGATCATTGTATTATCACATACATACAACATGGAATTTGAAAAATTTGGTTCCAAATACTGAAAAGCCAAGCTTAGTCATTTTGGAAGGTAGAAAAAGACTTAAAAAGTAGATTTCTAAACCAAAGGAAACCTACTTCCCATTTTCTAATTTATCCTTTTAGAATAAACATTTGTTAAATACTTGCATTGTGCCGGGTAAGTGATAAGCAACTAGCACTGCCATTCCTTGTCATCTACTGACACTATGCCAGTCCTTTTTGTTCCTAGCCTGGCTTACTATCTCCTTCCCTGTTCTCCTGTCAGTGTCTACATGCTCTGGCTTCTCAGTGTCTTGTCCTTCTCTCCTTTTGTGATCTTGTCCTTCATCCTACCTTAGCCTCTCATTCTTACAGTCATACCTTTATCATTATCAATGATTGCAGTCTCTCCATAATCTCAATTTGAGCATTCCTAACTCTTGACTGCAACCTTGAATCTCTCAAGTTCACTTATTCTGGTACCACTACTACAGCAATCTTTAGATCTTAATGATTCTTAAGGCCATGGATTTCATCATCCTATTACTGCCTTTCTCTTCTCCAGTGACCCTTCTTCTTTTATACCCAGCTTAGATTTCCACTGGATTTCAAATCCAGTTCTAGTTAAATTCAACTCTCGGTAAACTCAACTTCCCTTTACTCTATGTTGCTGGAGCAAAACAGGCCATTACACCAACTGGTTGCACCCTAAGTTCAAGACTAGTCACCTCCAGAGGTCACGCATGTCGCCACCCATCCAGGCACGTTCCTGGTCCATTCAGTCTTCTGTTTTTCTTTCTCCAGACGGCTTTTCCCATCCTTACTCCTCATTAATGGTCTAGTTTCTTATTTTACTGAAACAGATAAGTAACTGCCATTATAGAGCACTTGGGCATCCCTCAAAACTGATTATATCCATGGGCTGGCATCAGTGCCTTTATGCTTCCTTGACTCCTGGACTCTGAATGAATATAAGGCACTTGGACCCCTTCTTTGCAGTATTCTCAAAGATGTGGTTTCTGTTATTGTTCCTTCTCTCCATTTCAGTAATTTTATCAGCAGTTTCCTCTTCTCTATGTATCATTCTCATTAGTCTACAAGTATGTTTTTCTTCCATTTTAAAATATGCCTCTTGACCGTCTCATTCCCTCCAGCTGGTGACTGTCCCCCTTCTCTTCTTTATGGCAGAATTTATCCATGTACTTGTACCTGCTCGTTTTCTTCAATTTCTCATTTGAATTTACTATAGTTAAGCTTTTGTTTTCTCTCTTCCTCTTACTTTGTAGAAACTGTCATGACAGTGTCATCAATGATAAAATTCTCAGCCCTCATCTTACCGTCTGATAGCGCATGAAACAAGTTGATCACTGATCATCTTCAGTGGTAACACTTTGTTCATTTGGCCCCTATGACAGCACTTTCTAGTTTTCCTATTAACTCTTGGACCTGATTCTTCACCTGCTGTCCTCTTAACACTGGAGCATCCAGAACCACGCCTTTGTCCTGTGTCTCCATTAAAATTAAAAAATTTACTGAGTAATCTTATTCCATCCCATTTATTATGCTGGAGACTTCTACCTCATATCCAGCAGTCTTAACTGACAGTTCTACCTTCTGTCTGAAGGCATATCACAGTAAACATCTCCCAAACTAAACTCTGGACTTTTATCTCAACACACTTCTTCATAATTTCTTATTTTTTTCTCAGTTACTGGCAACTCTGCCCATTACTCAGGTCAGAAGCCTTTAAATCATCTTTAGCATTTCTCTGACTCATTTTATCAGCACATCCTTGTGGCTTTGTTTTTAGAATATATCTAGTTTTGCCCCTTCTCTTTCCACCCTCTCTGCTGTTATGCATCATTATCTTTCACTGGGAATATCAGAGTCCTGTGATCAGCTTTACTGTGCTCTCCTTTGCTGTTGACAGGCTATATTCACAGAATACCAGCCAGAGGGTGTTGAAAGGCAGGACTTCGCTCAATGACTTCCTATCTTCCTCACTCACCTGCTTTCTGATTCACTGATTCTCCACAGTGAAAGTTGTGTTTACTGTGGTCCATAGGCCCTGCTGATCTGGCTGCACCCCGCTCCCATCCTCCGTACTCTGACTTTTTCTCATGCCGCAGTTTCTCGTGCTGTCTGGACTCCTTGCTTGCTTTCTGATGTGCTAAACTTGCTTTTACCGGTCTTTGCTGTTGCTGGTCCTTCTGCCAAGACATCTATTCCCTTGGATGTATGATATACTGCCTCATGAATATAAGCTTCATGAGGATAAAAATTTGTTTTTTTTTTGTTTACTGTTATTTTCCTTAACATGCAGAAAAAAGTGCTTATATGTTAAATACTTTGTAAACATTTGTCAAATGAATGTCTGAATTATTTTAGTCTTTTCAACATCATGATTATTCTGTTACACATAAGGAGCAGCACCTTAAAGGAGGGAATCTAGTCATTTGTGGAGGTAACACTTAAATCCTGGTCTGCCTTGTCTCATAGTGCAATCACTGTATTAATTTATCTACCATGATAGTCTTTGCATAAACTTTGCATTGGTTTACTGCATTATAAGAGAAAGGAAATTATTAATATCGTGCACCTTATTAGTGCTCCTGGGAGAAAATAGAAACAGATTTTTCATGTTGAAGTGCTTTCTTTTTATCATGGAAACATGGTAGAGATATTTGTTGGATTGCTTCCTTTGGAGCAAAAGAGTTCTGGGAAGTTCACTTTTTTCTGCCTTTTAGTGGCTATATTTTCTTACCAAGATAAAAAATCCTGCATCCTGTGAACTTGAAGCAGCAAGAAATAAATAAGAATGCTGCTTATTTGGCTAAGGTGATTGAGATATTCCTGGGATGTGGATTCTGCTGGTGGTCACTGGAATTTATGTTCTTTTCTATCACTGAATTGTTCTTAATTTAAAGGAATCATAGATTTTCTAAAAATTATCAAACTTCTTACTGTCAAATGGGAAATGGGTGAGGAATTGAGGTCACACTTTCAGAAGATTGTCATAGATCATGATGAGTATGAATCATACTTTTAAGATTTTTGCAGCTGCTTTTAGAGTTTCAAACTACAGGATGTGTCTAGTTGGCTTTTCCCACACCTGCTCTATTTGTGGTTCATGTTCAAGTGGAATGATTGAGATGTTGAATTCTGTGTACCAAGAAGAACTGATGGCTGGGTTATAGTAATGAAGCATGACTATTAGATCTGTCGCAAAACATTTGGCTACCTGACCAGACTGTGGCCATTGTTTGCATTCACTCAGTCCCCCCCAGTTAGAATTTGTCATGAAGTGAATTTGTCATGAAATGTCAGCATTATCTGAGAGGTGGTACAATTTCAAGTGACAATTGAGCAGTATATGTTGATAAAGTTGTGCCTTGTAGTTTGAATGGAGAGCCATAGGGATTTATCCAGTTCCTCTAGTTTAGTCTCAGACTCATTCTGTCACCTGTTTATGGGCACAGATGAAATTTCTGCTTAGCTCTTTAAGCTTCCAGAGGTTATTTTCTGCTGGATTTTTGGAGTGTCCTGCAGGTGCAGGGGTCATTGAGTGTTTGAGCCCTTTGTGTGCAGATTTTGGGGCACCACCATGTGTGCCTTCTTTAAGGCTTTACGTGTCCTCCATTTCCAGCCACTGGCAGCCCCAGGCAGGGTTCTCTGACTCCCATCAAGATTGAGTTGGCTTGTGCAGCTTCTAACTGTCTCCAAAATAGGCCTTGGAGTCCCTCTGGGCACAACAAATGCCATGCTCATCTTCTCTGTGCCCTGCTTTCAAAGATCAAGTTCCCCTCAGTTCTTCTCTGCTTTTGTCCCTCTGGTGACTGTAAGTAGTCATTTTATTTTGCCCAGAATTTATAACCATTAAGTGCCAGAGGGTTAGTCTGAAAGAGGCAACTCTGCCATTGTCTTTAGAACTTTAATTTGTTGGGATATATAAATTTTTATTTTATTTTATTTTATTTTTTTAAAGAATTTTTTTTTGATATTTTATTTTTATTTATTTATTTTTATTGTAAACAAATGGGATACATGTTGATTCTCTGTACATGGCGTAAAGGCTTACCATTTGTGTAATCATAAATTTACATAGGGTAATGTTGTTTGATTCATTCTGTTATTTTTTTCCCTCCCCTGCCCCCCCCCCCCCCCAGGATTTTGTTTGTTTTTTTGGGAGCAAAGAAAGAATTTCATTTTGAAACAGGAGGGGTCCCAAGAGAGGATCACCCAGGATTATTAAATTTTCTTTTTGTTACTTGTTTCTTGCTTAATTTCACCATAGTCAGAGAATATACCTTGTATGATTTTAATCCTTTAAAAGCTATTGAAATAGGATTTATAGCCTAGTATATGGACAGTTACTGTAAATGGCCTCTGTTTTTACTTTAAAAGGATTTGTACTCCTAGGTGTCAAGCATAGTGTCCTGCGTATGTCAGTTAGGTTATGTTTGTTAATCATGTCCACATCTTGTATACTTTTTACCTTTTTCTTGGTATGCTTTTTATGTCACTTACTAGAACCAGTATGTTAAACATCTCCCCACTATGTTGTGACTTTGTCCATTTCTCCTTTTGGTTGTGTTGATTTCCCCCATTTATTTGGAATCCACTGTCAGATGCATTTCGGTTTAGGATTGTTGTGTCCTTCTTGTGAATCAGACCCTTCAACTGTACAAACTTTGCCTTTTTATTTCTGGTAACACCTTTCACCAAGGTTGACTTTGTCTGCTATTAACAGTGACATGAACTTACTTTTGGTTAGGTTTTTCTTTGTATATTTATCCTTCATTTTGTTTAAAATTTGTCTTTATATTTTCTTTTAAGTGATTAGATTTTTGCTTTATTTTATTCCATTGCGAAAGTCTTCCTTTTAATAGGAACATTTAAATTACTTACAGTTAATATAATTACTGGTTATATTTAAATCAACCATCATCTATTTATTATCTATTTCCTCTACATCTTCTGTAGTTCTCCATTTTATAGTTATTAACTTACTGAATTTTTAGATGTGTTATTACATCACTCTCATGTACCATGTTGTCTGATTTTCTTTTCTTAATTTTTTTTAGATGTGCATTACATCACTCTCATGTACCATGTTGTCTGATTTTCTTTTCTTATTTTTTTTTTTTAAAGGAAAAGATAGAGTTTTTAATACACCATTGTGTGAGCAAGGAATTGTTGGATTTGGAATTGGAATCGCAGTCACTGGTGCTACTGCTATTGCTGAAATTCAGTTTGCAGATTACATTTTCCCTGCTTTTGATCAGGTAAGTGTTTTATATTTTTTTGTAAATGAGCATTCATGAGGTTGCTCAGTCCACCAAGTATTGAAGTATTGCATTCATCTTCCCATTGTCCATCTTAAGCACATTTTGTTAACCCTAAGTTAGTGTTTTACAATTATCATTTTCTAATGGGAATATAATCAAAGTTCTAATAGATGATTTTAGAAGATGGATTGGGCAGGAAGGACTCATTGCAACATGTCCTTCTCTCCTTTGTCTCAGATTGTTAACGAAGCTGCCAAGTATCGCTATCGCTCCGGAGATCTTTTCAACTGTGGAAGCCTCACCATCAGGGCCCCTTGGGGCTGTGTTGGCCATGGGGCTCTCTATCATTCTCAGAGTCCTGAAGCTTTTTTTGCTCATTGCCCAGGAATTAAGGTACACTCATTTATGTACTTTATTTGATCCTCATTTGATATTTCCCTTTGTTTGATTCTATGAATATTAACTAATATGTTCATCTGGGTGCAAAGAGGATTTTGGAGTTTTTGTGAATTTAACCCTTAAGTAAGGGATGCTGGTATGGTGGTGCATACTACTGTGATCCAGGCTGAGGAAAGGGGATTGCATGTTTGAGTCCAGCCTTAGCAATTTAGTAAGCCCCTGTCTCAAAATAAAAAATAAAAAGGTCTGGGGACTTGGCTCAGTGATAGAACATTCCTGAGTTCGATCCCCCGTACTGCAGACAAATAAAACCCCTCAAATTAGGGAAACTGGCATTTTCTTAAAATCAGTTATCCAATGCCCAGTTTTACAGACTGTTCTTTTTGAAGTAACACTGGCTTGACACTGGCATTAATTAATATCATAGACTTCAAAGAATACAACTGAGAACATCACTGGTTTGTCTTACCCCTCTTTCAAAGCCTTATGTTTCTTTCTAATTGGTGTTTTTTACTTACTGATTCTGAGATGATTTTAATAATTCTGCCATGTAGTTTACATTTATCTTGAAGTTGGAGGGATAGGGTACTTGCTATTAGTTCATAGATTGGGAGAAGGCCCTTACCTAGGTGTGTTTTTCCTAATCAGGAGTAAGGTAATACTGTCTTAAACAATTAATTTGGAAGCATCTCTCTATTGTGACTGGTCTGCACAGGAGCTTAGTTTTTTTGATAATGAAAATATTTTGATTATTTTATGTTAATATTTTGTTCTATCGTCTTTTCTATTTCTTTTTGACCGAACATCTTTCTAGGGAATCATAGAAACCCACAGATATGTCAATACGGAGATATTTGTTCTTGATGATATGGTTTGGTTGTGAACATGTGTTTGTGTTTTATTTGTGTTTGTTTTTTCTACCAGACAAAAGCTATGAGGTTTTTCTTATTTGAATGAAGGTTCTGTGCTGGCTCAATGTGAGCTAGAAATGGTAGTCTGAAACTACTGCTATATTGGAGACAACAGCTATTTTTTGTTTGGGCTGAATATTGATTCATATTTCTTGTTTGTAACATTACCCAGTGTTTTAAAGAGTAGACCTTTTCTCTCAGTTCCCTAACTTGTCTTTCCCCTTTCCTCTTTCCCTCTTCTGCTTCTCTTTCTTATGTTTCTCACATCAAATGAAAATGTACATAAAATAAAAAAGGCTAAAAAGAAATACATGAGAAAGCAGAAAAAGAGAAACTAAAAAGTAGGAATATAAAATGAAGATACTATGTGATATGGTTACTTAATGTGTTCAGAAGTCTGTTTATAGAAAATGAAATAGACTTGTGCTTTTTATTTTTTAAATAAAATTCCTTTAATAAAAAGGGCATTAAAAATGACTTTGGGAGCCCATGTACTTTACTCAATGAGTCTTATTTGAGTCTTTCTAATAAATTCAGGCTTATTTTTAATAATTCTTCCTATGTAATCCTTGCCTTTATACAATTACTTCAGGATCACTAAGAATTAGACACAAATTTGTGATTTAAGGCAGCACCGTATAGAATTTAAAACCTCAGCCTGTAGCCTCCAGAGAATACTGGTCTAGCAAGCAGTCTGACCTTGGGCAAGCTTCTCCATGTCTCTTTACGCCTCAGTCTCTATATCTATCATGGGAAAAGTAATACTAGCTACCTCATGAGGTTGCTGTGAACAGAAGATGAATTAATCCACATAGTGCTTGGCAGATTAGTACCTGCTCTTTCCTGCAGTCATCACCCTGGCTGTCAAGGAGAACTTGGAGCCCTTTCCTGTGACCTGGAAGCGTGGAGCATAACACTTTGCTTTTTACTCTGCTGAAACTGGACATAATGTGCCTCGATCATAAAATTCAGTGGTACTTTTCCACTCATGATATGAAGGCTGCAATTTTTCATGGGGAGGAAGGAGATTTTGGTGTGTTAAAGTTGAGAAGAGTTACATGCACTTTGCATGTAGCAGCAGAGTATTAGTAGAAGAGATTACTTAATAGGTAAGTACAGGTAGATATTGATGATTTTATTTTTTGCTTTGATGTATGCTCTGTGGATTCTTTTCACTTTTTAAATAGGTAAGTTTAGCTCCTTAAGAGAAGAACAGTATCTTAGTTATCAGATCATGAAAGGCATCTTATAAATATTTGTTGAATAATTGGAATTTTCTAGATAATTTGCAAATTTTAGACTACTTTATTAGGTTAAATAAATAATCAATTTTTATTTTCAGTTAAAATTGATTATTTCAGTATCCTCCCTTATAAGCATATTTATTGGTATACCTTTTTACTAAAATTGTGTTTAAAAAAATCTGTTTTTGCAGGTGGTTATACCCAGGAGCCCTTTCCAGGCCAAGGGACTTCTTTTGTCATGCATAGAGGATAAAAATCCTTGCATATTTTTTGAACCTAAAATACTTTACAGAGCAGCAGGTAAATGTTTGTTTTATATTTGTGAAAATCTTTATATGTTTTATTTTTCTTTATTTTTTGTTTGTTTGTCTTATTTATTTGTTTATTGATACTGGGGATTGAACCCAGCAGTGCTCTACCACTGAGCTACATCCTCAGCCCTTTTGTGTATATATATATTTTTTTTCATAGATTTATTGAGGTAAGGTTGAAGTACAATAAAATGCACATATTTGAAGTATGCAATTTGATCAGTTTTAACATTTATATAACCAATATAATCAATATAAAAAGCATTTCCATTACTTTTTTAAAAAAAAAATTGAAATCATGCAGACTGTTTCCTGCATGGTTTATTACATTAGTAATCAGTCACCTTAATATATAAAGGACCCCACCCCCACATGTCAACTACTTCAAAATTAAATAGCACACTTATAAATAACTCACAGGTCAAGGAAGAAAGCACAAGAAAAGTAAATAAAAAGTGCTTTGAATTAAGTGATTATAAAAGCTTAAAATATCAGAATCTCTGGGATGAAACAGTACTCAGATGAACATTTATAATTTAAAGTACTTGTATCAGAAAGAAATAGATTAACAATCAAATTATTTTCAAATTATGTAGTAGGAAGCTAAAAATAAGAGTAGGAGCAGAAATATATGAAGTAGAGAAGAAATAATGTATCTAAAAGTTGATAAAAAATCAAACAAGTCTAAGAAAAAAGCAGGAACACAAAAATTATTATTAGTGGGAAGGGAACTATCAAAATAACCCTACAGATGCTAAAAATATATTAAGGGAATATTACAATTGCATGCTAACATACATGGTTGCTTACACCACGTATGCTGCTGAGAAGAAAGTGTATTCAGTCATTGATGGATGAAATATTCTATATATGTATGCTAAGTCTAAATTATCAATTATATTTTTTTACTTCTATAACTCCTTTGATTTTTATTTGGAGGATCTATCTTGTGGTGACAGAGGCATGTTAAAGTTACCCAATATTATTGTGTTGTGGTCTATTTGATTCTTGAAATTGAGAAAGGTTTGTTTGATGTACATAGATGCTCCATTGTTTGGGGCATAAATATTTATGATTGTTACGTCTTGTTGAGCTGTAGTTCTCTTAAGCAGTATGAAAAGGCCTTTGTCCCTTCTGATTAACTTTGGCTTAAAGTCCACTTTATCTGATCTGAAGATAGAAACCCCTGCTTTTTTACATAATGAATGTTATGTTTTTGCCCATCCTTTTACCTCCAGTCTGTGGATGTCTTTGCCGATGAGTTGAGTCTCTTAGAGACAGCATATTGTTGTTCTTGTTTTTTAATCCAATTTGGCCGTATATTTCTTTTGATTGATGGGTTTAGACCATTTACATTCAGTGTTGTTATTGAGAAATGATTTTTATTCCTTGTCATTTTGATTTATTTCTGGTTTTTAGTTTGAATACATTTCTTGTTTCATTGACTATTCTTCTGGTGTAGTTCCTCCCTTTGCAGGTTTTTACTTTTATATTTCATTTCTTCATTTCTTCTTCATGAAATATTCTATTGAGAAGGTTGTGTAGTATAGGTTTTCTAGTTGTGTATTTTTTTAACTTTTGTTTATCATGGAAGAATTTTATTTTATTGTCAATTCGGAAGGTTAATTTTGCTGGGTATAGTATCTTGACTTACATCCATTTTCTTTCAGTGCTTGGTTTATATTATTCCAAGACCTCCTAGCTATGAGGAGAAATCAGCTGAGATCCAGACTGTTTTCTCTCTAAATGCTATTTCTCTCTGGCAGCCTTTAAATTTTATTCTCATTCTCTGTGTTAGGTATTTTCATAATAATATGCCTTGGTGTGTATCTGTTGTAATTTTGTATATTTGGGGTCCTTTAAGCCTCTTGTATTTGATTTTCCATTTCATTCTTTAGGTTTGGGAAATTTTCTGATATTATTTCATTGAAAAGATTGTTCATCCTTTGGTTTGTATCTCCAAGCCTTCATCTGTCCTGATAAATCTGAAATTTGGTCATTTCAGGTTATCCCATATTTCTTGGAAATTCTGTTCATGGTCTCTTAACATGTTTTCTCCACTGTCAACTTTGTTTTCAAGTTATATATTTTGTCTTAATTGCCTTATACTCTGCCTTCCAAGTGATCTAGTCTGTTGATGATGCTTTCCATTGAATTCTTAATTTGGTTTTTTTTTTTGATTCCTTCATTTTGAGGATTTATGTTTGATTTTTTTTTTAGAATCTCTCTTTATTGACATGATCTTTTGCTTCCTGCATTTTCTTTATGATTTCACTTCTCACATCATCCTTTTCTTTGCAGATCAGTTTGACTGTGTACATTATAAATTCCTTCTCTGACATTTCTTCCAGTCTGGTGTCAGTAGATTCTATTATTGGAGTATCTTGGTTTGTTTGGGGTGATTTGTTTCCTTGTTTTTTCATGTTATTTGTGTGTCTACCCATCTGGCAGTATGGATCTGCGATAGTAGAGTTTCTGCCTTGTGGGCTTGTAGTGTCCCTGACGGTTTCCAGTCCCTCTTTGTTTAGGGGGAGACAAATAATAACAACTAATGCAAACAATATGCAGCATTAAACCAAATAGTTCCTACTATGACATCTACAATGGTAATTATCACAATAAACAGAAATAATATGATCAGTTATTGCCTATAATAATAATAGCAAGTTTGCAAAAGGGTTTATAATTTCAAATGGTGGACAGGGAGAGAACAGAAGTGATCTGGTTGTGGGGAGAGAGGAAGAGAGAAGATAGAAGTAAAAAAATTTAAACAAAGAGTGAGAGAACACTAGAGATTGACTGTTAGTGGAAGAAGAGAGAAAGAGAATCAAGGAAAACAGGAGAAAAATATTTATAAAGGAAAAAATTTGAAAAATTAAAAATAAAGTAAACATCAAAGCCCTCAAAAAACCGATCCATGAAAAATAACTGGCTTCAAAAAGGCTATAAATGAGAAAAAAAACAAATATAAGTATGTATAAATATTCATGTACCATTAAGATCACAATTAAGTAGAGGGGGGTAAAAAGGAAAAAAGAAAGAAAAAAAATCTCGAAAAGTTAAAAAATTCTTTCCTTTGGAATTCAAAAGATTCTCAGCTTCTTTTCTTAGCAGTTTTAAGTGGGGTTGTCTGGAGCATGGTGCCGTACCCTCTGGATTGCTGGAGTGAGGGAGGTAATCCCATAGGTGGAATTCCTGGAGGCAAGGTAGTTTATAGGTGGGTTCCAGGCTGTTTGCTGAATGCCAGTTGGTCTGGAGATTTTATATCAGCGTACCTCCAGAGTCCAGTAATTGCTGGTCCATGCTGGAAAACTGTACCCCAGGGATCTCCCCTGGGTTCCACTCGTGTGTTGGAGGAGTCAATTCTTAGTTCCCTATATCTCCTAAGGACTCCAAGTTTCCTGGTCTTGGGGTTAGTCTCCGAATTCAATCTCTCCCACCTACTCCCTTCTGAATTCCAGGCCAGATGAATCTCTCCTAGAAGGTCCTGCAAGCATCCAGATTGGAAGGGAAGGGGTAGAGCTGAGTGGGTTTCCACCATCATTTGTCCCCTGTGTAAACCTCTCTCCATGTTTGATTTTCTCCTGGCCACTTTAGCACACTCTATATTGTGCAGTGTGTGTTTACTGGGTCTGTATTTCAGGCCAAACTGGGGTTTGCCAGGAATCAGCTCCCACCTCCTCTGTGGCTGCAAAATGGTTCTTTTTCCTTGGTGTGCTGCCTGGAGAGATGGCAGCGTCTTTTTCACACAAGGATATTGTGCAGCGTGCCTTTCAGTTTAGTTGGGCAGTGCCCTTGGTCTCTAAACACTCTGTACCCAGGCATGCCTCAGCCTCCTAAAAATGTGGGTTTCTTTAATTCCCTTATCCCTCCACTTTTCCTTGAAGAGGGACTGATCTGGCTAGTGCTTTAGGCCTGACAGGGTCAGTGGCTGTGCCACTAGGGATTTCTTCCTTATTTTATTATATCCAACCTCCTGAGTCCCCAGTCTACTTTGAATGTCAAGTTTTAAATTCCACTAAACCCCCACCCCCTACTTTTTTTGGTCCACCTTCCTTGCTGAGAAGATGCCTGACTGCTTTCTTGGTTTCACTCCACAGAGCAGCTGGGAAAGCGACCTCCTCTTTTCTACCGTCTTGAAAACCTCCCTATGTTTTGTTTTCCATAGTTTAAGAAATTTTAACTTTTTTATAAGCTGAGTTTATACTTTTCATGTAGAAACATTCTGATTGATTTCTTTTATGTTTTGTTCATCCATATGTGTAAATTTTTTGTTTAGGGAAAATCCATCTAGCTATTTTACATTTTGGTTGTGGAAACAACAAAGCAATGTGAAGTGGTAGCAAGAACAAAGGAGCTGTATGTTGGTGCTTAGAAAATGTGGATGGAATGGAAAAGTGAGAGTTATTGTACTACATAGTATCAAATTTCCCTTTAGCCAAAGTGACTATTAGCGTCTTCTAAGTTAGGTTATTTCTGATAGCGAAGGAGGCACTGTTAGCAATTATGTTGTGATATCAGGTTTACATTGGGGTGACTGTCTAGAGCAAACTGAGACGCTGGTCGTCCTCCATTAGCTCAGAATCATAACTCTATAAACACCTGTGACTACTTATTTCTTTGCTGTAATGGAAATTTTAAATACCAAACGATTTGTTCTGTGTAAAATATGTTTTGTTTTGAATTTAAGAAAATCACTCTGGCAAATCACTCTTTTCCTTGAACAGTTAAATTTAAAACCACATGTTTTTATTGTGGTGTCATTTTTGTATAATAAAATGCATAGATATTAAGTGTTCAGTTTGATGGGTTTTTGACTACCCTATACTTTCATGTAATCACTATGTAAAACAAGATAATAGACTTTAATCATTCCTGGAACTCCCTTCCCATTACTTCCCTGCCAAATCCATTCTTCTTTTCCCAAACTCAAGACACTTCCTGATTGCTGTTAGAATAGTTGTAGTTGTTTTGGGGCATTATAGAAATGGAATCACACAGTATATATTCTCTTGTGTGTTCAACTTCTTTTGCTCAAGCTAATGTTAGATTCATTCATGTTGTTGCTTGTACAATTGAGTTTATTCCCTTTTCATTGCTGAGTAGCAGTCCATTGTGTATTTTCATTGCTTATTACTATTGCAATTAATATTGAACATGGTTGTACAATATTAGAATGTGATTAGTAAGTAATAACATTGCCATTTCCTTGTGCAAAGAACCATTTTTATTGTTATTTTTACTACCAAGGAATGACAGTTATTCCCATTATTTTTCTAAGTATTGCAATTGTTACTATTAAGGAAAGTAGCTGACCTCTTATGACCATGCAGATAGCTTGTAAATAGAATTAATATATTGCAACCAAATATCTGGAGTTTGCCTTGTCCATGAATTAGTTGGGAAATAACTTCTTGGCTATGGGGAAAAGATCACCTGAAAATTTGAGGCATGTAAAATGTTTTTGAATAAGTAACATTTCATGGTTTGATTATTCATTGCATGAATGTATCACAATTTATTCATGGTTCACACAGCCTCGCTTTATTCATTCATCTGTTGATGAATAAGTGTACCTCATTGTTTTCAATTCATTGTTTTGCAAACTTCTGCAGTACTAGTAAGGCAAAGCTATTTTCCCAAGTCTGAAGTAGTATTCTATACAAAATTCGATAAATAAACTGTTTTAAGAATTCTATGCGCAGATTTCCTTAGGACGCTAAAATATTAGGCATCTAAAAATGTTAACTTGTCAGATCTACGAACTTACCCATAATGTACAGTTTTAATCTGAATCTATAACATTTATATTACTAAGTCCTGTTCAAGAACGATTCCATTACAGAGGTAAATTTAAGCCTTTAGCCTAGAATTGTAGTGTATACCTCTCTCAATAATCTCAGCATCTCCTGGCCCTTCTTTTCCTGGGACCATATTATCCCCATCTTCAGTGCTTATACCTCACTGCATGTGGTTCTTAGGAGGTTACTTCATGGTCTCAGGATGTAGCCAGGTGGCTCAAGCCCAGCCATTCTGACTTCTTTTCTGTGATTTTCTATGAAGAGAGACAGAACTGCATTGTCTAGAGGTGGTTTGCCTGGGATGCTGGGAGACTGGGGCCCTGAATTCCTTTTATTCCTCTAATCTTCCTTTATGAATGATTTCCCACCAGATTCTTCCATTTAATCTCATTTTAAATAGAACCTACTTTGAGTTTCAATCTCCTATAGATCTTAATTATATAACAGACAATTTTGATTAATGTAATATATAATCTTGGTTAGAGAAAAGATGCTTCTCTTTTCAAAGGAAAATATCCCCAATCAGATTAGCACAATAAACTGCAATCTTTCATAATTTAATATGGATGCTACTTTTGTTCTAATAACTGAAGTAGAAACCCTCATCTTTTTATTCATAAGATATTAGATTGCTGAGAGGATTAAGTGAGATAATCCAAATTGTATTTGCCAAGTTTTATAAGTGTTTTTTTTTTTTTTTTTTCAGCACTAGGGATTAAACTCAGGGTCTCTCTACCTCTGAGCTACATCTGAGGCCGTTTTTATTTAATATTATTTTGAGACAAGATCTCAAGGCTGGACTTGAACATTTGATCCTCCTGCCTCAGCTTCTCTAGTCTCTGGGATTTCAGTCATGTGCCATTGTGCCTGGTTTTGAAGCACTTTTGAACACTTACAGCTAGACATGGTGCTATATTGTGAAGACATATGAACTGTTTAATTGAATTCTCACAACAATCTTAGGCAAATTTTATCATTATAACCATTTTATAGATGAGGAACTTGAAGATTAGGAAAGTTAAACAGCTTGTCAAAGTTACACAACAGGATTCAAACCCAGAATCTGTCTCTAGAGTCAGATATTGGACATACTTGGCTCAGATGGTTCCAAGTGCTTTTCAAAAAACCTGTGAGATAGCACTGCTAGATACTTTTTGACAGACCAGGAAACTAATGATTGGTGAGCTTACATATCTTATTCTAGTGATAAGTTGGGTTCTATTTATTTTATTTGGGTACTGGGGATTGAACACAGGGATGCTTTCCCACTGAGCTACATCCCCAGTCCCCCTCCTCCTTCTCCTTCCCTCTTCCTCCTCCTCTTCCTCCTCCTCCTCCTCCTCTTCTTCTTCTTCTTCTTTTTTTTTTTTTTTTTTTTTGAGAGAGTCTCACTAAATTGCTTAGGGCTTTGCTAATTTGATGAGGCCGACCTCAACATTGGTGATCCTCCTGCCTTAGCCTCTCAAGTTTCTGGGATTATAGGCATGAGCCCGGATGGAGTTAGGTTTTAATAATATGTTTGACCTCTGAGATTATCTTCTTTCTAATATTGCTCTATTTTACATCCTAATTAATCATTATCTGAATGGAAGGCATACATGAAATATAACTTCCTTTAGGGGCCCAATTTTTTTGCCAAAAAATATGCTATTTAAAAAATTTCCTGCAAAATTAAAATGATATATTTTTTAATCAAATGGAAATAAATACTATGCATAACCATGTGTTGAGGCAGTATATCCCTATGTAGTGTATACTGCATACACTATGAGGTTTGAGTATATATGTATTAGTTTCTCTATTGGCATAGAATTAATTCACTTATTTGATAGTTATGAAAACTATATATCATAGTCTGATGTGGGCACACATGGTGAGGGTTGGGTGTTGCAGCCTGTCTCTGCACCATGAATAATTAAGGGACCTATAACCCTGTCCCCAGAGACAGGCCAGCTGGGAAGTGTGTCTTCATGTGTTTGGGGGAGAATGGGTGGAACCATCCTATCAGCTGTTTTCAGCCTTTCCGATACCCTCATTTCTGGGCCTGGTGCCCATATGCTCTGCTTTATTCAGACATTTTTGCTGTGGTATCTCCCTTATGTGTCCAGTCTGCAACATTTAGAAAATATTTTTTAAGTTCAGCTGTCAACTATATGAACTATTATAGATAAAAATAAAAATAAAAACAGGTAGGTAATACACTTGTGTGTGTGTGTGGTACTGGGCATTTAACCCAGTGCCTTACACATGGTAGGCAAATGTTCTACTACTGAGCTACATACCTAACCCAAGTAATATATTCTTTATGCAATAATTTCTTGAATTTTATTTTTACTTACATTAAGTATACATAAATAGATTTTTAAAAAAGCTTTTTGTCTTCTAAATGTCGTAGAAAGAGAAACCTTTTCATATCTTTTGATTTATTTATTATTTATTATAGTTAAGATATTTGAATACATTTAATCTTTTTAGAAATCACAGAGGGTGTTTAGAAATGATGGATAGGAAAAAAAATCTAGGCAATGTAAAAAAGTATACAGAATGGTTAAGACTGGAAAAGAGAATGAGTCAGGTGACATTACCAAGTACAGGCATCTGGAGGAAAAATACTCTGAATTCAGTCTTTGAACTTTTGGTTTTATTTCATTTAATGATTCAGGATGTCAGAGAGATGGAAGCAAATGAGACTTTTATCTGTGGTTTTTATAAGTGAGATAGGCTAAAAGACTGACTTCCAGAATTTTTGTAAAGTCCAAAAATCTTTCAAAAATAGGTCATAATGCTATTGATGATTTTTTTGAAGCACATACACTAATTATATATGGATTCATCATTATTTTAAATAGATTTCGAATGGTAGAACAGTTTTAAAATATGTTTTTCCAAATAGTGTACATAGAAGACAGGAATTAGTATTTTGTATTTTATGTATAAGCAGACTATTTCTGTATAGGCTGACACATTTAGTACCAGGTACAATCTTTGACAGGATTATATTGAATCCCTTAATGAGAGAAAATTTAATTCATTGGTTAGATTTTTGAATTAGCTTTTCAGTTGAAATAATAGTTACAAGGAAGTTAGCATCAAAATAGTATAATGAATGCCGAGGCTGTAGCTCATTGGTAGAGCACTTGTCTAACACATGCGAAGCCTTGGGTTCAATTCTCAGCACCACATAAATAAATAAAATAAAGATATTGTATCCATCTCCAACTAAAAAAAATTACTAAAAAGAAAAATAAAAAACTGCAGTTCCTCACCTAATCCTTCATCAAATCTGTGCTTTTCCTATAGGCAGCAACTTTCAATACTTGGCAGTTTCTTCTGATAATTAGTCATCGTATTTATAAATAATATGCTTATAGTACTTAATATCTTTAAAGCGTTATTTTAATTTCCTTTTAGAAAACAGAATATAGCTCTCTTAAGCCACCTTCCTTTCCCCAACATGCACATCCCTCCTCCTTAGCATATCCAGACTTCTTCCAGTATCTTCACAGAGTTGTGATATAATTTTTGATCAGATCATAATTCAGTGTTTACACTGTAATGACCATATTGGCATGATTCACAATCAATGAGAAATGCATTATTTTCTTTCCTTTTTGGTGTACAACTCTTTTTTTTCTTTCTGGAATTAATAATGTTTTCTTATTTTCTTTTCATTTGCACAATTTCTTATGTTCCTATTGCTAAAATCTTTGTGAACTTTTTTATTTTGTTTGGACAAATTATGTGATCAAGAAAAGGTCAGCCTTTTCTTTTTTCTGTAGGCATCCATTTTGTCTTTCTAGGGTAGTCTCATAAAGTGTTAAAGAATGTATTCTTTTGAAGCAGGTTTGAAGTACTAGCTCTACTACGTACTATGTAAGGGCAATTACAAGATTTGCCAAATGTCAGCTGGATCCTCCACCTCTTCTTACTCTTCCTCCTTCTCTTCTTCCTGTCTTTGTTGTAATTTGTCAATATTCTGTTGGCTAGATGTACCACAGTTCATCTGTTTACTTGCTGAAGGACATCTTGCTTGCTTTCAAATTTTGGAAGTTATCAATAAAGCTGCTATAGACATCCATGTGTTAGGTTTTTGTGTAGATGTAAGTTTTCAACTTCTTTGTGTAAATACCAAGGAGAGTGATTACTACATCATATGGTAAGAGTATGTTTAGTTTTTGAAGAAACTGTCAACTGTCTTCCAAAGTGGCTGTACCTTTTTGCATTCCTACCAGCAGTGATTGAGAATTCGTCTTGCTTTACATTCTTACTGGCATTTGATGTTGTTAGGGTTTTAGATTTTGACATGGCAATAGATACTTTATGGTATTTCATTGTTGTTTTAATTTGCATTTCCTGAATAAGATGACGCAAAGGTCTTTTCATAGCTTAATTTTTGCCATCTTTGATCTTCTTTGTTGGGGCGTCTATTAAGGTCTTTGACTTTTTTTTTAAATTGCATTGTCTCCTTATTGTGGAGTTTTAAGAGTTCTTTGTGTATTTTGGATAGCAGTCCTTTATCAGGTATATCTTTTGTAAATTTATTTGCCCAGTTTGTGGTTTGACTTTCCTTTTTTTAAATTTTATTTTAATTTTACCAGAGATTGAACTAAGGGTTACTTGATCACTGAGCCGCATCCCCAGCCCTAATTTGTCTTTTATGTAGGGGCAGGGCCTCACTGAGTTGCTTAGCTCCTCGCCATTGCTGAGGCTGGTTTTGAACTTGCTGTCCTCCTGCCTCAGCCTCCCAAGCAGCTGGGATTAAAGGCATGCACCGTATCTACTGGGTGACTTTCCATTTTCTTGGCAGTGTCTTTTGTCTTCCTTCTCCTTCTTTAGAAGAACACATGGGGTTATTTTTTCTCTTAGTATATTTACAGTAATGATTTTTCTTTTCCAAGAATGTGATCCTCTCCACTTACACTTCTTTAGGTTCATTAATCAATTATGTAGATATATTCATTGGCCCATTTGTGGTTAGAATTAGGACTAGATGTTGTTATGTACTGGTTGCTATTGTGGGTAGAATCTCCCCAATTACATGTTGAAATTGGTCATTACTGGTATATAAAAATATGACTGGTATGACTTCATTTAAAAATAATGTAAACCCATTACATGTTTACCCATTATAATTTCTGGCTATATGAGTTAACCCAGAGTCCTTCATTATTTTGTAGTTTTAATTCATAATTTGGTATGAAGGAATTTATGTAAATGAAAAAAATACTGATTTCTAAATGGAGGCATGCTGTACAACAATACACAGAAGCAGATGCTGGGTTATGATGTATATGGAGGTATAAATAATACTTGCCTTCTTTTATAGCTTGACCTTGGAAAGATTTCTTATTTTTATAAGTTGGAATGAAGTATAAAACCTATTTAATGTATGAAAAATTAGCTTGTGAAAATGGAAGTGAATTGCCGGAGACCAGTGAGAGAATTCTAGGTTTAATACTTGATTGGTTTTAGGGAAAACAGCAACAATGTATTTAATCCTGATTATATTTTCTGTTTTTTTCTTTTTTTTAAATATGGAAGTATAACATTCCCTTTTCTTCAAATATGCAACTGTTGCTATTAATTTTTAAGGCTCATGGTGAGGATCAAGCTTGATATGTGGTCATATTTAATATTTCTACTGAAACCCATTTGGGGCAGATTTCAGTCCAATATAACATAGTAGTTATGAACTTGGCCTATAGAATTGTCACTCACTATCTTATAACTTTAACAAAGGTACTTAATGCCCACACCTATTTTCTCATCTGTAGCTTTGAGATAAATCTCATATTGATCACACTGAGGTGTGAGAATAATATAAGGTGATACATTTACGGTGCTTAAAACAGTGCGAAATATATAGAAAAGCTTCAATGAATATTCACTTTTCAATTATTATTGATATATTCGGGTTTCTGTATTTCTCTTCAAACTGATTTTTTTCCTTCTCTTAAGTGCTGTTTATAATGTAGATGTGTTGGATATTTCTCAGTTGGCTCTTTTCCTCACATTTGCCCATCTGCAATCCCTGCTGCAAGGCTGGGGTTGGAAGCTAGTGAGCGGTATTGCCCTCACCTCCTTCAGTTAGAGCCTGTCAGTGGGTGGCATCTGTGCGAGTTTAGAAGGTGGTAGGAAACCATTGAGGTTTTCAAGTTACCTCAGATAGTGGCCGTTGGAAAGTTTGCTCTGCTGTAGCAACTTTTGTTCTGCAGCATCGATGGTGGTAGCATTGGAGAGAGGCCTTTGGTGGGGTCTGTCCTGCTCAGTCACAGCAGATGGTAGTTCCAGAGGTATTACCTGCTTGCTGATCTCTAGGTCGCGCTAGTTCATCATTTGCTACTCTGTCTCTTTCAAGTCTTTGCAACAGATTCTCTGAATTAAATCAAATTCTTCTGGAGAGATTTTTGGTTGACTGTCTGCTGATAAAATCAGTAATTACTGTTCTGTAATGTGCTGAGGAATTTTGCAGTCTAATAAAGAAATCATAGATCCTCATGTTTTTCATACCTTAAAGTGATTGCCTTTTGTTGATTTGCTCTGCTAACTTTTTCTGACTACTCTGCATTTAGGAAGTAAGTAGACCACAGTTGATGTGTGGTGACTAGTGGAAACTACTGTTCTTCATGGGTAATTTTATATTATGGAAACTGAGGGACTTTAGGTACTAAAAGCATGATGTGAAAAATATCTGTGATAATACTTCAGTGTTGTGAAGTCAATGAAATATGTTTTGCATGTATTCATTGATTGTAAATTGCCCATTTCTTCCTTACATTTCAGTGACTCTGGAATTGGAATGTAGCTTAAAATAAACAGCATCATGAACTCACCTTACCCAGGGGTCGATAGTTGCTATTACCTGCTCAAGCACAAATATCAAAATGAGTACCAGTACCTATGGGATATGTATCCACATCTGAGAAAAAAATTCCAGGGATATCAGAGAACTCTTGACAATGAGGTTCTGAATAGCTGCAGTGAGTAGGAAGGGCAGGGAAAATGAAGAATCATAATAGCTTAGCAACTTTTTGAAGCAAAAGTCACAAGTAGGCTGTACCTATTTAGTGGCTGGCTTGAGAGTGCTATACCAATTTTTAGATTTTTTTATGAATCAATTTAAAAATGACTGCATCATCGATGTACTTGGTGACACAGAAAATGATGTTCTGTGGAGAAACATGGACACTGATGATTATAAGTGAAAAGTGAGCGAGAAGAATTAGATTTTTGATGTTAAAAAGTTGTGGAAACAGCTTAAACCAATGTATTTTGCTTATATTTTGTTTTCATGTATCAGGATGATAATAAAAAGTCCTGTCTATTAAAATTTCTCTTTCAATAAGAATAAAGTTAAAATTCTAAGAATGAATTAGTTGAATTGGTAGCTTTTTCCTTATCAATGCATAAAATAATATTACATTTTATAATTGCAAATGAAAATTAAAATACTCATTTTCTTTCTCAACATAATTCTTTTTATTGGATGATTCCAAACTCCTTGTGTTGATGTGGAATGGCTTTATAATATTGCTATCATCAGCAACTTATTGAAGCCCTAGCAACTTAAGTGAGTCCCTGTCTCAAAATAGAAAATAAAAAGGACTGGGAATGTAGCTCAGTGGTAGAGCATCCCTGAGTTTAATCCCTAGTATAAAAAAAAAAAAAAAAAAAGACCTTCTAAAGCAAAAACACTTATAAAGACATTTACAATCTTAAATTCATACCTTATATGTAGAAGTACCGCAGTGTGAGAAGTTTCCTGGTTACATGCAAATTATTTGCTGGTCCTGACTTGCTGTTGTATTTTTTAGACAACTTGATTGGCTATTGTTTTATATTTAGTGATCAGGAGTCTCTAGCAAAATGCTACCTGGCATGTATAGATACTGAATTTATGTCTTCACATCTTCTCTGTGGCTAGTCAGAATGCTGTTATTAAATTTATCTGAGAAAATAAGCAGATCACAAATATCCCCAGTGTTGCTGTGCTCCTTTTACAGCTTATTAACAGCCTCATTTTCTTTATTTGCACTAACAGTTCTAAAACAGAATTTGTTTCACAAGGACTGTGCCTCTCTTATCAGTTTTATATAGAAAATGTAGCAGGAATAGGAAAAACTCTTCTTAGGATGAAACTTTCTTTATAGCCTTAATGACTGTGTTCTTGAATGATTTTAAATTGTCATGCAATTTTCTTTCTAAGAACACAAAAGACGTCCATGGTGATTATCTTAATATGCCCTCATTCTGTTCCTATGATGTTTCCATGATTACAGGTGGGCAAAAAATAATAGAATATGTTGTGAGAGACCACCAGATTAATTAGATGAAGAGATGAGGCTGGAACTGGGCTTCTGGTTGACTGGATCTTCCCCCCTGTATCACTCTTCCCCATTAGACTGTAAATTCTGACAAATGAGAGTAGGCTTTCTCAGGCATGGGGATTTTGAACACGCTGCGATAATCAGGCAGCATGAACTAACATTTTTGGAAAAACACTCTGTTTCCTCTTAAACAGAGAACATTTGTATTTTCTCGCTGTAACGTGTATGATGTAGGGAAACTGGCATTTTTGGATATTAGAGCCCAGAAGGAGAAATGTCCCTATTATCTCCACGATGGTCATAGTGTGCTTCAGAGGGGAACTTGCAGCAGTAGGAGTTAGTGGTTATTTTCTTGCAGAAGCTTTCTATACAAGTTATTAACATAGTTAGGCAGAAGGAATTGTAAAATGCACCTACATATGTAATTTATAGGTTTCAGTATTCATCTTTTCCTACAACATCATGTAAACCTTTTTTTCTTAGATACATGTGCAAGCACACATTTGGTTTTACACCTCCATTTCTTTGTGTATACTTTTTCTTTCTACATTGAATGACCCCTGTTTTCTCTCATGTGGGGTGTTTGTTTTTAGGACCTCCATCAATTGTACTCTCTTGGTAAAACCTTGGTCCTTATAAATGGGTCACTGTCTCCCTCTGTATTCTTGTTCTTATTGCCAATTATCATGTTTTCATTTTTGGCTGGTGATCTCTTTTCATCTTTATAACTCCTGGTTGAGTCTGTGCCTCTCTATTGTATGGACTGCCTTTTACAATTTCAGTCAGCATCTCACATGTTGCTTATATATACTGGGTACACAGTCACCATTAAATGAATAAATGTATCTTGTACATGGAGTATATGTCATTTACATACCCTTTCTCTTTCAAAACTGTACAAGGTGGCTTATCAGAAGAAAATTGGAAGAAAAAAGGAGGAGGATGGGATATAAAGTGGTCAAAAAGAGTTAATTAATGCCATGAATCTCTAAGTGAATGTGTACTATGCATATAAATTCATTGCATGTACAAGAAGTCATATATGTGGAAATTTTATAATGCACTTAAAAAACTCTATCCTGTTTGATTGTTTTATACTTTTGATTTTTCTAAGTTGTATATTTCATCATTATGTATTTGGAGCTGAAGGATTGGAGTGTTCATTAGTGCTGAGATTTGAATGTGATCAGCTTGTGGTAAATGGAGTGGGCTCAGTTAATGCTACTGCTGTGAATATAGGAATCAATAGTATGACCATACACAGTACTCTTTAGCTCCCAGAGAACTGTGTTGTGACCCCTGTTACTTGCTCTTTCCAAAAGCGCAGAGCTGTGGGGTAGGAGTGCAAGAATGTTAATATGAAATAACCTCCTTTTAGAATAAGTAGTGTTTAAATTAGTGCAGCCACAAAGTACCTCTGAATTGCAACTTGCTCTCCAGGTGATTTGTTTGCCAAGTTTAAATAAGTGAACATATTAAAATTGTATTCTTACTCTCCTGCTCTCAGGATTAAACTGATGCAAATCTAAGTAGATAATTTTTGGTTGTTTTTAATATAAGACTCTCCCTGAATCTAATTCTCTGCATGACATATTTTAAGTAGAAAGGAAAGCTTTGTTTGCTATGTTATTCCTTAATTAATTGTTAAAATAATGAGGCCTTATTTTTCTGAGTAATTTATTTAAGACAACAGTCACTCCCTGGCAGCTTTTCCAAGGAGATGGGCCAAGATGCTAACCCATTTCTTTTGCTATGCCAGCCCTTAGAGTCCTGTGTTCCAGGGATTTGCTAATCACCAGTTGGGAACTGATTTACAAGGCAGAAAAGACAGGACTCTTGAGTGGTGCACTGATTCACAAGCAAGCTGGAATGTGTGCTGGCTTCAAGCCTTGTCTACTGGCATGCACATCTTGCTGCCAACCAACTTGATGATGGCAAAGAGCCTGCGTGTTACCTCTGGCCAGTTGTCATCAGTGTTGTTCTTGACCCTCACATTGGTTAATTGCTAAGTAGAATATGCTACTCCAGTTGAATATGTCTCCTTGTCTGTCTGTTTGTACTGCCATTTATCCATCCATCTGTCCATCCAGCATCCACCCATCCATCTACATATCCAGTACTGGGATTACTGGGATTAGGCTCTCAGGGAATGGGTTGGAATTAATCTCTGGAAGTATTGTTTGTAATCAGAATTAGATATTGTCTGTAAAGGAACAGAGAGCAAATATTTTAGATTTATAGGGCATTTTGTCTCTGTTAACTACTTAGCTTTCTGTTTTAGGGTGAGACAGCCATAGGTAGTGTGTCCATTAGTGGCATGGCTGGGATCCAATGAAGTGTTGTTTACAAAAAATTTAACTTGTAGTTTGCTTGTTCTTGGATTCGACAGTGGAAGTATTGTTTGTGTGCTATACAAACACTTTTAAAAAAATTTTGATGCTTATGTTTTCTACCATTGCTTCTGTCTTAGGTTTGTTAGCTTAATTATCATCTGCTTTGAGATTTACCTACAAAAGATAATTTTATAGGTTTTACCATTTTTCTTTTTCTTTTTTATTTAAACATTAATCATTTAAAGTTTACTCAATTCTCCTGGGTACTGGTTATTGATATGTCATTGGATTATTGGATTCGAAATACAAGTTAAAGGAATAAAATTCCAAAGTATATCACTGTAATAACACCATTAAATGTAGTAGTTTTGCTTGTAAACATGATTTAAAAAACTATATTTTGACATGAAAACATGGCCAAGATATATTGCTAAGTGAAAAAAAAAAGTCAGTTGTAGAAGGCTTCTGAGCAGTGTACACAATGTGATTCTATTTGTGAAAAGAATAGAATAGGCCTATGTATATTTGTACTTGCATATTATAAATATCTGAAAGTATACCAATTCTGAGTACTTGGTTTTCAAGCAAATGAAATTAACTGTGTTCAGTTTAAGTTGGGATAATTTACCGAAGGATAATAAATAGCTCTGGATAATAAATCTCTGAAGTGCCTCAGGGTCAGGCATAGAGGGCATATATTTAGAAGCAAGTCCCAGAGTAACTGCTGTGCAGAGATGCCCCAGCAGATATCAGTGGGCATCTTGCTGCAATTTGAATCACTGATGCCACTGAGCCTGGATGATGAATTCGCCTCCACTGTTTCCATTCTAGAGTGAATTCTGGATAGTTGCTGCTCTTTTGTATAATTGTCTTCCAATTCAGAGTCTGCCATGGGTGCATTTGATTGGCAGAACTTTGGATCTAACTGCAAGGGAAGCAGGGAAAGCAAGTATGTGGAACTCCCTTCTGTAGTGGACAAAGGGCCCTGCTTCATAAGATAGGGGATGCACCAAATGCAGGGAAAGGAATCAGAAGTTGAATGCCAGGAAGAAGGGAGCTGAGCACTGTAGACACCAGGAAATCGTTCACAGGTTACTTCTGGGCAGAGGAGCTGAAAGGACTGACAGGAGAGCAAGGGAGGCTTTTACTTTCATTTTACTTTTCTGTGCTCTTTGTACATAATGATATAATAAAAGAACTGTGGAGAACATGAACAAAGGGAGCTACAGTTTTTCCTCAAGCTATTGTACTATTCTCAGAACTCAAGAAAATCCTCCAAGCTAGGCAATTTCATCAACTTCTTACTTAATTTCATTTTAAAAGTCACTCTGTAATTTCCTGTGATTCACTCAGCTCTATATCACATGTACCTGAATGGGCAGAAAAATCATGAAATGGTTTTAAACCTCTGTCATACCAGTGGTTTCTTCTTCCTTTTGCGTTGGCGGAGCTGATTTTTGAGGTCTACAATATTCAACTTTGAAAATTGAGTGTTGTCAATTAATATAGTTAATTGTTTATAGAGGCAAGATGTAAAAATAAAATATACTTAAAAATTTGGTCCTACTCTGAATTTTTTTTCATGTTTTTTACCCCCCATATATTTGCTGCTGGATAGAAAATTGGTGTGAAAATTTAACTTAGTTCAATAAAGTTTTAGCAGATATGGTAACATTTTTTTAACTTTTAAAAAAGAACAACTTCAGATTTACAGAAAAAATGTGGAGATAGTACAGAGTTCCCATCCACCCACACACCCAATTTCCTCTATTATTAACATCTTATGCTGAAATTGCTGCAATTAATAAACCAATGTTGACACATTATTATTGGTTAATGCCCATGCATTATTAAGATTTCCTTAGTTTACAACTAAAATCCTTCCCCCCTCCCCGTTCCAGGATAGCTGATATATTGTATACATTTGCATCGTATACATTTATATTGTACTTGTTCACTTGTGATTTAATGTCAGGGAACCATATAATAAATGCTATTTCTATTTTAAATAATGTGTGGAATTTGGAAAAAAAATAAAATAAAGCTTTGTCACAGTGAGGTCCTTACACTTTTTGATGCACAAATGTCACATGAGAAAAAAATAATTAACCTTTTGTTTCTCCCCTAAATGTGTTTAGTGGAGCAGGTTCCTGTAGAACCGTACAACATCCCCCTGTCGCAGGCTGAAGTCATACAGGAGGGAAGTGATGTTACTCTCGTTGCCTGGGGCACTCAGGTCAGTAACCTTGAGTCCCAACTGTTAAAGCCCATGTTGTGCTTGGAAGCCTTCATATTTAATCCTGATATATGAAGAATTGAAAATTATGTTTTCTTTATATCTCAAGTTAAGTCTGTTTGGTGCTACTGATGCCTATCCCTGTCAACTTTATTAAGGTATAATTGAAAGATAAAAATTATATCTATTCAAGGTATACAGCATGATCATTTGATATGTGACCATATTGTGAGATGATGTGACAATCAAATTAGCACATTCATTACCATATGTCATTTGTGTGTGTGTGTGTGTGTGTGTGTGTGTGTGTGCGCATTGAGACACAATTTACTCTCAATTTCAAGGAAACTATAGTATTAGCTATAGTCATCAAGCTATATGTTCAGTACTCAAATTTACTCATCTTATGTTTGAAAGTTTGTGTTACTGATTTCTGAATGGAGGTACTTATTCTGTTATATTGTAATATGTAAACATGTGGTGAAGTCATTAAAATACGTTGATCATTTATAAAATTATATTCATTAAAAAACCTTTGAATCACATTTTGAATATTCCCACCATTTGTTACTGCACTTAACTTATGATCTTTTTCATCCCTTTCTTGTCATTGCTCATTAATTTGTTGGCCATGTGGCCCACCCAGTGGTCCAGCCACAGAATTCGACGCCTTTCCCTTTTCCTGGGACCTTTCCATTGATCCACCTTAGCTTTACCTAGAATTTGTGGTCACATTTCTCTACCTCTAACTTTTTTATTTTTTGAGATGTATTCTTGCTACGTTGCCCAGGACAATCTTGAACTCCTAGGCTCAAGTGTTCCTCCTGCCTCAGCCTCCCAAGTGGCCAGAACTACAAATGTATACCACTACATCTGGCACCTTGAATCTCAGAACTTTTTATGTCAGTTTTTGGCTTCTCTTACATTCCTCTTCTTTTAAAGAAATAGTTTTTCTGTATTAAAGAAAAACTACTTTAGAAAATTTAAGACAGCATAGTATAAAGATGATAACAAAAGTAATTTGCAGTGTCAAATTTCCTGCTCTCCACCTGATTTTGACCTGGAGAGCTGCAGTCCTTGTTGCTCATCTGCAGTGGGGTAACTGCTCCGTGGGGAGTCACATGATGGTGCCCATGGTGGTTGTGCTGAACTTTTTTTGCCTCTTTTGGTTCATGTTGTAACTCCCATTCCCCAGCTTGTGATCTTGCTTTTCTTTTTAATGGGGTGTGTTTGATACTACCTTCCACAGTTTGCTCTCCATCAGACCCACCACTTTAGTGCTAATCTTTCCCTTCTTCCCTATGTCTTTGAAGAGGAGGCATCAGATTTTTTTATAGCTAGTGCTACAACTCTGTTTCAGAGTCTATTTTCTATTCCATTTACTGTCTCTGGGATTGAATCCTGTTAGTTAGTCCCTCTCTCCTGCATCCTCAGTGTCTCCTTTCCATGTTGCTCTTATTAGAAGGGCATGTGTCTCTTCACTCTCTAAACAGATTTTCCTCTTAAATGCCATCATATCTTCCTCCTTGCTTTCATTGCTAATCTTGAATTACTATTTTCTACTGACTTGTATTTAATTCTTTCCCTTCCATATGTCCTTGTACTTAGAAGTTGTTACCACTAATACACTAAAACTGTTTTTAGTAATTTTCTAATCTATCTCTTAAATCCAGCCCTTTTCCCATTCTCAGGTATGGACACTGTCTACTTCTCTGTGAAACCTTTTTGTCCTTAGTTTTTGGGATGCAGTGTCTCCTGTGACCCCTACCCTCATCTCTTTAGCTTTTTTGTTTGTTTTTGTTTTATTTTTAGTGAGCCCTTGTTCTGCTATTTCCCTTCAATGTTGGTGACCTACAGGGTTTCGTGATTTTTGCCTTTTACTTCTTCTTTTCCATGGTTTTCCTACAAGTTCTATTTCTGTGCTTTATTTACCTTCTGTGCACTACCTTTGGAATCAATATCTCTGACATTGGCTTCTTTCCCTTTCACTATGAATGCCTTTTCAACATGCAGAGGTAAAGAGGAAAGAGAGTATTCTGAGCAGATTAAATGGTAAAACAAACAAACAAACAAAAAAAAAAGAATGTCTTTTTAGCTGTTTTCTAGATACCTATACTTGATTATTTTGGTGGAATGTGGGAGTCAACATGGCTAAGGCAATTTGTGAATTCTCTGTGCAGATCAGTTCCTCTGACTGTAAACCATATCTTTCTGAATGATGTCAGCATTCAACAGATGTTTAGGCTTGACTCTTTCTAGTCATTCTCTGCATACTTTTCTCCTTTTAGGTTCACGTGATCCGGGAGGTGGCTTCCATGGCACAAGAAAAACTTGGAGTATCTTGTGAAATCATTGACCTGAAGACTATAATACCTTGGGATGTGGATACAGTTTGCAAGGTATAAATATAGTGTTGATAGAGCATCATTGCTTCAAGACCTTGGGTTGTACTTTTTGGATATTTGCAAAGAACTGTTTTGCAATTGTGAGCTGCATGAGCATTTTCACCTGATTTAAAGCTTTTGAATTTGCATTGTGAAAGGAATGAGTGCCATGTCATCAGCGTAATGCTCAAGGAGCCAAATTAGTTTCTTTTTCCTCTGACAGTTTTCTCGTTTAAATATTACAAAACTGTGCCTTTGATGTAGTTAGCTTGGGGTGAGTCGTGTGAGCAATGAAGTGTTGCAAATAAGGCACTTTATCATGGATGTTGAAGTCACCTGTTTTTAACTTCTTATTGGTTATGGCTCAATATGTTCAATAAGCAAGCAAGGTTTAATTTAGCCCGTTAAATGGTTTTACTGAATTTTCATGCATCTTCTCTCTAAAGGTGATGGGGATGGATTATTTTTTAAAAAGTTTCTCTCTGTAAATAGCCTTAATGCTGTGAATCACTGGGTATTATGTTGTAGGATTATAGTTGCTCTGACTTAGAGCTTCTCTTGATCTTTGGCCTGCTGAGAATGATCTTATTCTTACTATTAATGGGATTTATATAGTTCTCTGTCAAGAATATTGTTTAGTTCTCATATACTTGTGTATGACTGTTATCTTTTATACTAATGTCTAGATAATTTAAAGAGTATCTGTTCTCATATTGGCACATAATAAACATTAAGCTCTGTCTGTGATGGTCTCATCTATTGAAGTCTAGGTAATAATTGCTTTTTTTTTTGGATTTACTGTTGGAGCAAGATCCTAAGACCTAGAGTATTTGCCATTTACTGTGTTTCCTGTTTTTTTAGAGCTTTGGCAATCTCATAGCTTTTGCAGTCTATTTCTTATGTTATATGAATATAATCTATAGACACTACTTTTGCAAAAGCATAGGATATTTTTAGGTGAAGATTGTTTATAATTTAGTGGAAGATTAAAGACTTGTTACAGTAAATGTTTTTGTAGACTCATTGGCATCAACAGAGCACTTGTCAGGATTACAAATGATTTCAACAATATCCTAAGCCCTCATGTATGTAGTTGCCATAATTAAGAGCAGTATTTAAGATTGAATTATTCATAACCGCATGAAAATAATTCAGTGCTTTTTTCAGGCATTTTCAAATCAAGTCAGACCCTGGGTTTTCTCTCAAATAGTCAAATGCTCCAATTTCTGGTTAAATTGGAACTTGCTACATGTTTGATTTTGTGTTTTCAGAGTAGATGGTGTTTCTGCATGGGGATATGATGTTTTGTCCTGGAGTGGTGAGGTGTTCTGCTCTGTGGTCAGGGCAAGCACTTTTAGAACTCTTTTTAAACTTATTTATATACCTTCTACATTCAAAATAGATTTGTAGTAGCTTACAGTAAAGCACAAACATAACAACACCCCAGGTTGTAACCATGGAAGTAAAGAGAAGAGAGAGGAAGGAAGAAGGTGGTGATTATTTATATTTGTATCCATTTACTTTTGCCCTCCTTTCTTAAATTTACTGGTTGCATCTTTTATGGTCCTGGAATGTTAACCCGGTGTCCTTAGGGCTCTGTCTACCGGGAAAGATGAAAGAGGAGACTGGAATCCTCTACTGCATGAGACAGTGATGCATCAAACCTTGGACCTGTCAGCCTCATTTTTTTAGTCTTGCATTGGAACACTTCCATCATATTATTTTTCTGCTCGATGACCCTCTAGTTGTGACAGTGAAAGCCAGCCTGTCATTTCTTGATTACTTGGGTCTCCATTTGAGACTCTTTTCACTGCTGATTGTGGTACATCTCCTGTTTTCCTTTCATATATCTAAAGAGAAAAATTTTGGTACTAAGTTTTTTCCTTAAGATTTAGAAATGACTTGAAAGAAGAGGGCCCTATAGCCAAACATTCATAATAAAAATGATAACTTTTTTTAGTTCAACTAGAGTTAAGCTTCTCTTCTTCATCTTTATGAATTCTATAATAATCAAAATTTGTTTTTATGATTTTTCAGTGGTTTCAGTTGTTTTTGTAGTAGGATAAAATTGGACTCCTCAGCTCTATTCATTACACGTTAGACTTGATACCAATGTACATCTTTTGGAATGCCTATTCAAAAAAAGTTCATTAAAGGTAAAAATGATGTATTGAGCACATACATTAGTGTGTGGTACACTGCAATGTGACTCTAGGGCAGTTGAAGAATTTATGCTTTTTGCTTAGCCGTGCTGTGTTTGTTGTTTGGGAAAAAAAGTATATAATAATATATATATAATTGTATAAAAAGTATATAATAATATATATATAATTGCTTGAAGACAGACAAAGTAGCAGAGATTTTAAATGTTGCCCAGGGAAGTTATAAAATAAACTTTGCAGCAAAGTATACTTGATGATAAGAACTCAATTGTTCCAGTGTTCTGGGATTATTAGTAAAGTATAAATTTTTTTTAGGCTAAAATCAAATGCATGTTACAGTCCCTACTGTGGTAATGAATGTGACAATGAAAGAGTACCTAACAAACTATTAAAAAGACTATAAATTAATAAAAAATATTTGGTTAGTCCAAAAGAAAGAAAGGAGGTTTGTACAAGAAACAGGTGGGGCAATAGAAAACAGCTTGTAAGAGGAATGATATAACCTCCCCCCAAATATAAGTAATTAAATTAAATACAATTGAATTAAATAATCATAGCGATATTCTAAGTGATTTATAGGTTAAAAGAACAAATTCCTGGGAAAATAAGAATCATCTAATGTTGATAAAAGACCTATTAGAAAATCTGAATTGTCTTTATCTGTTTAAGACATTAAATCCATTTTCAGTAACCCAAATGCAAAGAAAACCCCAGGCTCATATAGCTTTACTGGTAAACTCTTTAAAACATAGTCCTTATGCAAACTCTTATTGATAATGGAACCAGAGGGGAAACTTTTTTTGTCCCTGAGCCACATCCCCAGCCCTTTTTATTTTTTACTTTGAGAGAGGATCATGCTAAGTTGCTTAGGGCCTTGCTAAGTTGCTGAGGCTGGCCTTGAACTTGGGATCCTCCTGGCCTGAGTCACTGGTATTGCAGGCATGTGTCACCACATTCAGCCAGAGGAGAAGTTTTCAAGTTCTTTTCGTAATGCCAGCATAATCTTCTTATCAAACCTCTTTAGTACCCTATATTAAAGGAAAATTATAGATAAACTTTTCTTATGAACATATTGTTCACAAACATTCACAGTTCAGTTGATGCAATTCCCCAAGTTAAAAGAAAACAAGATAAATAATAATCTTGCAATAAATAAAAAGCATTTATTAAAATTCAATATCCACTCATGATTACAATTTCTTGGCAACCATGAAATGGAAATGAATTTTCTTATTCTGTTGGAGGGAGAGTAGC
Source organism: Sciurus carolinensis (assembly GCF_902686445.1). NCBI lineage: Eukaryota > Metazoa > Chordata > Mammalia > Rodentia > Sciuridae > Sciurus > Sciurus carolinensis. Next base: position 80,945,698 of record NC_062219.1, on the reverse strand, counting down.
CATAAAATCCTGTAGGAAAAATAAAAATTTCTAGTGAAAATTGGGTAGTTTTCTCCTGGAGGTCAGGATTCTCTAGAGGGAAAATATAATGATACACCTGTCAGAACTTTACACAGAAAATTCCAAAATATTATTCAGGAAATTTAAGATGCAAACAAACTGAAGCCTATTTATTTTGAGTACCCCTTGTTCAAAATGTTTGGGACCAGAAGTGTTTCAGATTTTAGAGTTTGTAGTTTTGGAAAATTTGCATGGACATTATCAGTTGAGTTTCCCTAATCCAAACATTTAAAATCTGAAGTGCTGTGAAATCCAAAACCTTTTGAGCTTCTTGTTGGTGTTCAAAAAGTTTTGGATTTCATAGTATTTCAGCTTTGAGGTTTTCAGATCAAGATGTTCAAACTTGTACCATGTTAATTGATTGTCAGGCCAAGAATAGCCAAGGCAACCTTGAAGAAAAGGATTGGAGAACCCAGTTACCAAATCTCAAAATGTGTCATGGCTGCATTAATGACAGTGCTGAATTGGTATAAAGGTACACAGAGTCCAGAAAGAGATCTGCTGGATTGAGGACAAAGGTGGCATTGCAATTCACCATGGAAGAACTTGTTTTGTTCAATAAATGATGTTCATTAACCCCCACCACACCACCTTCAGTTTCAGATGGATTGCAGACCTAATTGTGAAAGAAAGAAGGATGAAGTTCTTGGGGAAAAAGCATAGGCAAATTTATTTATTTATTTTTGGTATTTAGAATTGAATGCAGGGGTCCTTTACCACAAAGCTACATTTTCAGCTCTTTTTATTTTTTATTTTGAGACAGGGGTCTTACTAAATTGCCAAAGCTGGCCTCAGACTTGTGATCCTGCCTCAGTCTCCTGAATAGCTGGGGCCGACAGGCATGTGCCATTGTACCTGGTGTGAATGTCTTTATGAACTTGTGCACTAACACAACCCTAGCATTAAAAAGGAAAAGCTGATAATTTCTTTAAAATTAAAAAAATCAAAAGGACACTAGTAAGAAACTAGACAATCCAGAAGTTTGGAGACACTCAAGGAAATTTCCATCATGAAATATTAAGTACTTTGATAATTAAAAAAAAAAAAAAAGCAGACATCTCAAGAGAAATGTGGCCAAAACTTTTGAGAGTTCACTCAGGTAGATGTCCAAATGACCAATAAAAGTTGGTTAATTTCTATAATCATCAGGAAATGCAAATTAAAATCATAATAGGACCAGAGACCTGTGTGTTAAATATTAAAATACTAAATGTTGGCAAGAATGTGAAGCATCCAATCTCTCATATATTATTGATGGTACTGTAAATTTGTTCAACCAATTTGGAAAATTATGAGTATCCACCTAACCCCTGTAACCCAGCAATTCCACATACCTACCCGCCCCCATCATATATATATATATATATATATATATATATATATATATATGATATATTTGCATCCAATAGAAATGTACAAAAGATAAGTACAAGAATGTTCATAGGCACACTCTTTCTTATAACTTTATACTATAAACTATTTAAATGCCCATCAACCAGAAAATGGATAAATAATAAGTAAATAGAATATTGTTTGGCAGTGAGAATGAATGAACTAAAACGCTAATGAAACTGAGTACTCATCTCAAACACAACTTAAATAAGGCAGATTCAAATAAGTATGTAATGTATAACTTTTTTAATATAATATTCACAATAGGTAAAACTATGGTGTTACATGTATTACTCCAGACCAGTAATTAGCATGAGGATAAGTTAATAATTGGAAAGGGACATGAGGAAGTAGTATCAGTTGCCAGTTACAGTTTCTTGTTGAAGAAACTTTTCAGTAACAACTTATTTCTTCAACTTGTTGAAGAAATTTTAGTAAACATCAGTACTAAAATTCAGTTTTTGAAAATCCAATACACTCGTTTTGTGCATTTAAAAAATTTTAACTGACACGTAATAATTGCATGTATTTATGGGATAGAGTGTGCTGTTTTCACTTTTTATATATATCCTATACTTCAACAAAATGCATGCAGATAAGTAAATTAAAATTAAAAAGAAGCATTACTCTCCCTCTGATTAATTTTCTTTACTTTTTATCACTCTTTGAATATTTCTTTCTGAAAATCCTAAATCCAAAACGCTCCAAAATATGAAACTGCTGAAAAATATTTTAGATTGTGGGTTTTCAAATCAGGAATGCTTTGCAGGTAAAGTCTATGCAAGTGTTCCAATAACCAAAATATTTTAAAACCTGAAATATTTCTGGTCCCAGGCATATCTGATAAGGAACGCACAGTCTGTACTATGCACCTTTCTGTCAGCTAAGGGAGAGCCTTGCTGTGCTTTATCCAGCAGGGGTTTCTTTTGTCCTGCATCTCTGTCCACATCCTTGTTCAGTTTCTTGTTATAACCAAGCTCTGTTGTCTCACTAATGTGAAACAGGAGCTCAGAAATAGGGCTGTGCTCACCCAGGTCTTCCCAGGAGTGAGAACAGTGGTTTAGGTTGTGAGCTCTAATGGATTTTCCTGCTGAGGTTCAGACCACATTCAGAATGAGTTAAAAGTGAGCTGCCACATTAACAAAGCAGTGGCCAGGCAGGGAGAGCCCTTGAGGAGCTGTCACATTGGAAGGGAAGATTTTTCTTAAATTCAGAGAAGCTGTCTGTGAAAAATAAGATCTTGATTTGGCAGGAGAATGACAAGCTTTGAAAGGAACTCAGAATTTCAATAATCATATTGTCATTTAATTTAGAGTCAGTTACATACAACACTGAGAAACAGAAAATGAAAAAAATTTTCAAAGTGTAGGTGATGCCCATATTTATCGAGAAAATTACCGCTTATTATTTGGACATAATTACACATTCACTGAAGATTAAATTGTGTGAATTGCTGAATTAAATAAGGGTTTGTCTTTACACCTTGAAATTCTTTTGTTTCTCTCTTTCTCTCATGCCCTGCCTCCCTACATTTAATTCCAAAGCAGATCTTGCTGGCTACACAGTATGTCCAAAATCTGATCACTGTTTCTGGTGTTACCCTTGATCCTGCTGCAGACGACTAGAATTTCTCACCTGAGTTTTGACCCTACCCTCCTAACTACTGTCTCTTGCTTCTAATCTTCCCTTGCCATAGGAAGAGTGTAATCATGAGTCACACAGTATCCCTTCTAGTCTCAAGATCTCAATAGTTTCCCTTCAAACTTGTTAAAAGTCAAGTGCTTTACCAAACCTATAAGGATGTAATCTCACCATTCCACACTCGCACTGCACATCCACCCTTCAGGAATTTCTCTGTGCCAGATATATATCCTGGATCATGGTTCACTCTGTTAGGTCACTATGCAAACTGATTCTCATTAAGGACCTTCTTGACATGACTGCTTAGTATTTATTTCCTTTTGCAAGACTCCCATCTGTCTTTCCTTTCTTTTTCTTCATACCATGATTGTTATGGTTTGAACGTGAGGTGTCCCCCAAAAGCTCACGTGTGAAACAATGCAAGAAGATTCAGAAAACAAATGATTGGATTTTGAGAGTCTTAACCTGGTCAGTGAAGTATCCCCTGATAGGGTTTAACTCAGAGGTAACCAAAGTGGTGGGGTGTGGCTGGAGGTGAGACTTAGGGTGTGGCTTTGGTGTATATATTTGTATTTGGCAAATGGAGACCTGTCTCTGTTTCCTAATCGCCATGAGGTGAGCTCCTTCCCTCTGCTACTCTCTTCCTCCATGATGTTCTTTCTCACCTTGAGCCTTGAGAAATGGAGCCAGTCTTCTATGGACTAAGACATCTGAAACTGAGCCCTCAAATAAACTTTTCCTTCTTTAAAATTGTTCTGGTTAGATCCTTTAGTCACAGCCATTAAAAAGCGACTAAAAAAATCATCTAACAAAATGTTATTTATTTTTTTAGAATTAGTACATTTTATTTTTTTCTCTTTCCACATTTTTTTATTGGTGCATTGTAGTTGTACGTAATGGTGGGATTTGTTGATATATAGTATCTATATATGTATATACTATATATGTATATATATGTATATGTATATATATTTGTATATATATAGTATATATATGTATATGTATATGTGTATGTGTATATATTATATATATATATATATATATATATATATATTTTTTTTTTTTTTTTTTTTTTTTTTGTACCGGGAATTGAACTCAGGGGCACTCAACCACTCAGCCACATTTCCAGCCCTTTTTTGTATTTTATTTAGAGACAGGATCTCATTAAGTTGCTTAGGGCCTCACTAGTTGCTGCACCTAGCTTTGAACTTGTGATCCTCCTGCTTCAGCCTTCTGTCACTGGGATTACATATTCTTACATTTACATAACATAACAAATGATTTGGTCAATACCATTCCTAGCATTTCCTCCCTCCCTCCTTGCCTTTTGTCCGCTAGTCCTTTTCCCCTACTGATCTTCCTTTTATTTTCTTTTTTAAAAATTTCTTTTTAGAGATAGGTGACAGTAGAGTGTAGTTTGACATATTTTACATACATGGAATTATAACTTATTCTAATTAGGATCCCATTCTTTTGGCTGTACATGATGTGAAGTTTCACTGGTGGTGTATTCACATATGAATATAGGAAAATTATGTCCACTTCATTCTACTGACTCAGCCATAAAGAAGAATGACTTTATTATTTTTGCTGGTAAATGGATGAATCTGGAGACCATCATGCTGAATGAAATAAGCCGATCCCAAAAAAACAAAGGCTGAATGATCTCTCTGATATGCAGATGCTAACACATGCATGAGAGAAAATATACAACCCTTGACCTTCTGAGTTTGGCTTTATTTTTCATAATGGTATGTAGAAATTTTCCATTTAAATTTTCATTAGAATAGGACCAATTTATCATCTCTAGAAGGTAAAGTGAAATAGACTTTATGGTAAACTTCAGCTATCTGTAATTTCTAAGAAGTGACTTTGTATGGATAATTACATTCTCTGTATGGATGAGAGTTACAATTTTATGTAGCAGCTTTTAAAACTTTTCTTTTGAATGTGGATATTTCCAAAACTTGAAAACTTACCTTTTCTCAAGGAAAACATACATGTGATTTCATCTTGGAAAAATCAGTTCACATGAACATGCATTGATATAATGTGTGAAGACATTTTTATTTATTGAAGTGTGTGGTCATTTACTTCTTTCATCAATGTCTGTTCTTAATTTTTTAATGGTTTTTAAGCCTTTTTAAAATATAAATTTTATCTTATTTTTTGTTGCCTCCTTGTTACCTAGCTATACTTGGATCCAGAAGACCATAACTGAGAAATGTATGTTGATAGAGAAGGTCTGTGATGTTTTGTCATGAATCAAGAGCACCTGTTTTACTGTTCAAACCTTATTTTATCAATTTGTGCTTTTCAGAGGCTTTTTTCCTTCCGTTTCCTTGTCTGCATTACAGGTGGGTCATTGCCTGGAATTTTAGCTGGAAGAGATCATCCTGGGCTAGGCTTATAGCCCAGGGTGCACAGCTTTGGGTGAAGGATTTTCTCTGTTCAAGTACATCGTGGTTTTGTCTCCTTGCTTCCACTCTCTGCCATAAAAAGTAACATCTTACTTTCCTGAGGTTCTCTGCAAATATTTTTTTAATAAATTTTTTTTAGTTCTAGATGGACATACCTTTATTTTATTTATTTATTTTTACGTGGTGCTGAGGATCGAACCCAGTGCTTCACACATGCAAGTCGAGCGCTCTACTACTGAACCATAACCCCGGCCCATATTTTTTTTAATGAAAAATTTTTAACAAAATCAAGAAATGAAATAGAAAAGATCTCTCTATTCTGTCTGGTCTTCTCTTCAGCTCTTTCTCTTACCCTTTCCTTTCTCATTTAATCATAAGTTGTACAGCAAAAAGTAAGATTTGCCGGAAGACAGGAATGGTTGTTCTTTGGCTACCTTATCAGAGCACCTCTAGTTTTGGAATATTTTGGGGTTACTCTATTATAGGAGCAGGGCAAGGCCTCAGAGATGCTGCAGTCTAACGCCCAAAGTCATTCTCCTATGGCATGAGTGAGTGTCCCTAGTTGGAGGGTGCATTCAGGGTCCCTAAATTGGAGGTTCTTTCCTCCTGTCCTTACATTCCTCCACTGTTTCCATTCTTGCTACAGAAGACTTCACTGTGGGCACTGGATAAAGGTAAGACAGATATTAAGGCTAGCAGGGTAGAGTGAGGTTCTGGGAGTAGAGATCTCAACAAAAAAGGAGAGGGATATTGTAAGAGTGGAACTGGGAAGTAGTTAAACCCTGATGGTTGGATAGGTATAGTTGCTTATATATCAGAAGGACCAAGTGTTAGTCTTTGCATTGGTCTCTGGGTTGATCAGTGTAAGTATTTATAGAGGAATAGTGTGCCACTATTGGTTTAGAAGACCAATAGTGAAGACCCATTGATTAAATTAGATTTAACTCTAATTTTGTAGTCTTCAAGTTTGGTTTTTAAATTTTTCATAGGTTGATTTAACCTTGATGCATTTCATTTAAAAAAATTAAGATGGCTAATACTAGCAAATTATGTGGGGCCTGGACTTTGTATTGCATGACTTGAAAGTGGTTTCATGGGAAAGCTGAAGTATTTGCTTTCAGAGACTCCTTAATGGTTAAACACCACCAATTATGGACATTTTAAAAATTGGTTGTCTGGAGCTAATTGAATAATTCAGTGTTGACTACTAGCCATTTTGCTTGAGGGTATGTGTGAGTGTGTGTATATGAGAGGGAGAGATGTGGAGGGAAGGAGGGACAAATGGTTGGGGAGGGGGTGCTGGTGGGAGAGGGAAGGAGAGAGAACAAAAGAGAGACTGAAAACAAGAACTCAGTCAGGGGTAGTTGGTAGCTAAAATTAGGAAGGGGAAGGGGAAGGGAAGTTAGTAATCACCAGTGACCACTAGAGGCCTCTCTTAGGCTGGGTTTTACGACTACCACTAGGTTTTCCTAATGATGCTTGACTCTCATTGTAAATGAAACATATTTTATGGTATAGTTCTGAATAAATAATATGCCAGGAGTTTTGTTCTAGAGCATGCATTATGATGTGACCTAAATGTTTTCTTTATTTTTTGTATCAGAATAACTGATGATCGATTGGACTGAAAACAACCAATTAGGAATCTTTTCTCTAAATAAATCTTAAGTAAAAACATGTAATCAAAGAATGTTACCAGTTTAAATTATGTCTTTTTGACAGTATAAGAATATTTGGAGTTTTAAGTTATTATTTATTTAGTTGTTGAGTATTTTATATTCTTGATGGTAGACCTTAAGTAAAGACATTTTAGGTCATATGTTAAAAATTGTGTGTATTTCTTTATGCTAAGGATAAACTTCTAATATGAAAAGCTTTTAAGAAACAATGCAGCAGTCTTAGAATTATTACCTGGGGTAACAGTTAAGTTTTTTCTTTAGGAGTTAGGAAAACAAGTCTCAATTTTAGTTTGAAATTGTTTTTGATGTGGTTTGACCTTGCAAAGAAAGTGGATAGGACATTGTTCTCCTGTTTGATAAGAAAAGATTGCTATGTTTTTCCAAAATAGGAATGCCAGTAGTTTGGAACTTGGTCCCACTTGCTAAGCCATCTTTCCTATGGGATTTTCTTTGTCATGATTATAGCATGTTAATTGTTTTACTAATCAGAACACATTTTGGGCTCTTAAATGTATGGGGATGAGATTACTACATATATTGCCCTGGCTGGTGGCCTTTGTCCAGTTCCTCTTAGGCCCACTGCAGGTAAGGAGTTTTGTATATTTTGTATATTGCTAGATCCCAAATAGTTAACTAAAGTGTCTAGAATGTAGTAGGTGCTCATTATAGATTTGTTGAGAGATCTCATTCCATTTTAAAAATAATCCGTGGTCTTTGGTTTTTAAACTGGTAATCTCTGCAGGAGAAAGTACACTCAGAGTATCTATCATTCCTGCCACCTGATTTATTTTTGGTATGATCTAGGTAGGTTTTTCTGACCTAATTTTGTGTAATATACTTTATATGACAGAACTTAGCATACTTCCCGGTGAGTGAAAAGGTTAAAAGTACATCTTGTGCACATCTCCTTTCATATTAAGTTCTTCTGATGATGTCATTGTAATTATATGGATAAGGGCTTTTTCTGTGAAGGTCCAGAAAGCTAAGGTTTGGAGAAGGTGGAGTAACTGATAGCTGGGGAGGGGCAGGGCAGGCTTTATTCTGTTGCCAGGTGCCAGAGCCTTCACTTCCTTCTTATAACACGCACTTCTTAAGCAAAGATTGAATAGAATTTGTAAATATTTTCTAGATTTGATGAAATACCTGACTTGTGATGTGATTTGAATGTAATTTGAAAGCATAAGAGATATTGGCAATAGAAGTGTATTTTGGGGGAGCGGTAATACTTTTAGTTCATATCTATTTTGTGCCAGGCTTTTATTAGACCGTGTGTGTTCTGATTTAATCCTTTTCAGGTATCCCATGTGCTGAGAATTACTATTCTTGTTTAGAGAGAAGAAATTGAGACTCAGAAAGCTGAGAAACTTTCCTATGTCACTCAGTTTATAAGTGGCAGCACTACAAGTCAATCTCAGGTCTTAAATTCTTGAAACCTCATTTTATCATAGTACAATAGTGCCTCGTGTTAGAATATTTATTTTACAATTAAATTATTTCATGCTTTAAAAATTATTACTTGGGAGTTTTACTGATCAAACACTTCTAAATTACAACTTGTAGCATATTTGCTAACATGTCTAGATTTCTTACACATTTACCCACTTATGATAATTCTTAAAACACATACACACATGCATACATATAATGCTTAAAACACACACATATACACACATATGTAGAAGACTTTCCTAAATACTATGTGCACTTTGAAAATCATACTAACATATTTTCTTTCATATGATGTTACTTGTTTTTTTCTGAATAAAGCAAGATTAGGTTGTATAATTATATTTTCTGTTTCTAATCCTGTTTGGTGTGTTTTTGAACTATCCCTTTATACACTTAAATTATTTGAGTTTGACTGAAGATTTTTGTTTTGTTTAAACTATTTGCTTTTGTTGTTCCGAATAATAGTGAAGAGAAAAAAATGCATTACCTCATTTCAGAGATAAAAAAGATCATATGCATTGTGCTCTTAGTTTAACATGTTAGGCACAGTGTAAGAAATCTTAATGTGTTGTCTTTTTCTGCTTTTCTTGATGGTCATTTAATTTACTCTTCCCCATTAAACTTACACTTGGAAAATCAGGTTTTTTTCCCCCTTTTGCTATTATAATAAAATCCTAGTTTTGCAGGGCCTAACTATGATAATTTCACTTAAATATATTTATTGAAACTATGGTCCACAAAGGCTTTTAAAAAAGAAAATTACTTCTTTATTTCATTATTCGGGCCACCCTTATCATCTGTGGCTAGTCAATCCTTCCAAATACGTATCCTCTCTAACACGGTCTCATTGCTTTTCTTCCTGGAACTTGGTTTGTCTGTTGTTTATGTATATTTTTTACATTTTTAATTGCTATATGGTTTTTTATTTACCTGTTGTACATCTTAAGTTTATTTTTAATATTTTATGTATTTTTGTTGATATTGTGATAGTAGTAGTTTATAGTTTTTCCTTAGCTTCCATTGTCTTTTTCTTTTTCAGGGTATCAGAAGAGATTTTTAAAATTAAAGTTAGGCTTTAACATGACTACAAAATATGTAATATAGCAGAGCTTCTAATGCAAAACCATGTTTTCTCTCCTTTCCTTGCTCCCTAAACGCTTTCAGCTGTTTCTGTATTTTGTTCTTTCATATCACTCTGATATGTTGTATAGATACTTCTGCTATAAGAATATCTATATTTTTATAGTTATTTCTGCCAAGTCCTGAGTTCACCACAGATGCTGACTAAAATTAACTGGTTTATGGAAAAAATAGGTTGTACTGACCATTTAAAAACCTTTTCAGCTTTGTGATGAGAGCAAGGAAGAGTTTGTAACTAGTCAGAAAGAATGGAGCCTGTTGAGTGGCAGAGTTCAGGACAAATTGCATCAAAAGTTAGGGGGACCATGCAATAAACACCTTTCAGACAGAGCAGACAGGCTGGCCCTGGCCAGGAGGCAAAATGCACAATTCCACTCTTCTCTGAGACTGAGTCAGGAGCACTGTGGCTATGCTTTACCATTCACTTCGTTTCTCAGTGGCATGAAATGGTAATGTTCTGGGGCAAGTTGCACGGATGCCAACACGGCTAGGCAAGTTGCTACCACCTTTGACTGAAGAGCATGTTTCCCTCTTGTGCCAGGAAAATGAACTCCTTTGCCCAGTCCATTCCCTCACAAGGTTCACTGCTGATTGGCGGATACTGGCTCCCATCTTCTTTTCGGCTATGATGGAGACTGGAAAACAGTTTTCTTTACATTCTGTCTTGGAAAAGTGGGATTAATAATTAGGGGACCTATTAAAATGTGGAGAGTATGTAAAAATGTTTTGGGTAATTCAAGAATAGGAGGTCCATTACAGTCACATGCGGATCATTGTCCTCATCCTCTGACTCTTGATTTTAAGCAATATTCACTCACACTATAGCACGTTGCCCTTTTAATGTGCCTGCATTACCTGCTGTTCTCACTTTGTCATTTTCTTGGTTTATTTCTTCTACCGATTACCTTTTGATTTTAAGCTCTTGAATTCAATCTCTATATCTTGTTCTACTAACATTTCCCAGGATCTCTTGACTTCTCATTATGTTGGAAGGTGGTGTTAATGCCCTCTACTACCTGTCGTGCTTTCCTTCCAATTCCTATTTTCTGTCAGCTAGTTATTTTACATTGCTGAGATTGGCAATATTACATTCTTTTCTTTGTTCACAATTAAATAACTACATTTTCTAAGGTTTTATCTATAGATTAATTCTAAAAGTTGAAAAACAGTGAACACTTTGTATTATTATGATAAAATAAATATTGTTTACCACTGAGATGATGGTGGGGGACTGAGGGGTAAGGGGTGTTTATTTTATTTTTACTTCAGGTTCAATGTCTCTGACCTTCTGACCCTAAAAGGAAATTTTTCTGGTGTCTTGATCAAATAGTTTGCCTTTTCTTCTGGTGCATTTGCTGGAAGTCTTGCTGTATTTTAGATGCTTCATATTTGGACCATGGCATTCTTTTATATCTTTTTGGATTTTTGTAGAGTTTTTAATTAACTTCCATTTTCTATTTGAAAAAGCACAAGCCATTAAAATATGTTGAGGATCCGTCATACTCTTTTTCTCTCTGTTTAAACCAAAATATGAAATGTTATGAATAACAAGTAATGTGGGGTCCAAAATCCACAGTATGAAATAGTCAACAGAGTGGCTTATGTATTACCCACTCCCCCAACCCTTCCCAGCAGCATGCTTAGGCAATCACTGCAAGGCTGCTCCAAAATTACATGGTCATTATGATCTGTCAGTCACATTTGAAACAGGAGCCTAAACCAATACCAAGATGAGCTGTTCTCTCCAAAGGAAGCCCCACTGTCTTCTGCAGTAGAGTTTTTGTGCCAGGCAGACCTGGTCCCTGGAAGGGTGGTGGTGTGCTGGGGACATGATTCCCCCAAGCAGCTAAGTGAAGTTCGGAGGCTCATATTGAACACTGTAATTTTGGATATCATTAAGAATTTGCTGCAGTTCCTCATTTTCAAACCGCCCCTCCAGGCTTGGGGTGAGAGCCTTGAACTTCTCAGCCATCTCTGGGCAAAGGCTGTCCAAAGACACAAACTCAAACTTAAGCAGCTTTTTCTGGAACAGCAAGCTTCAGGAAAGATAAGCCGTCAGGTGTCCTCTTCTACGTCACCCACCTCACTGCCGCCTGCTGCTGTCCCTGCAATGCATCCATACTGTCTCTTTGAATGCAGGTTTATTTTTGCCTTTTCAGAGTTCTCTGATTGTCTATTCCCTCTTGACCCACCCCTCTCTAAAACTGCTCTCAGATACCCTCCTGATGCTTTCCTGGTAACTCTAGAAGACACCATCTCATGTGTCCTGCTGCTTCCCCTGTCACTGTTTCTTCCTCATTTTGGGGGTGTCTGCATACCCCAATTAACTTCTTCAAGCAAAGAGTATATGGGATGGGGATGCTTTCTGACTCTTGAATTTGGAAAAATGTCTATATTTTGTATTCATGCTTGATTGATATCTGACTATACACAGAATTTTAGGTTCATAGGAACTTTCACTTAGTACTTTGAAGATAGTATTTCATTGTATACTTGTTTCATGTTGGGATAGAAAATTTTGATACCAGTTGATTCTCCTTCTTTTGTAAGTAATCTCTCTCTCTTTTTTTCTGGTAATTTCTGTGATTTTTTTTTGTTGTTTGTTTTGTTTTGTTTTTTGTTTTTTTTGTTTTGGACCATTCTGTACTGAAATGTCAAGTGTGAGTCTACCCAGGAGTCTCTTTCACTCCTCATGACTTTCCTCTGGGAAAAAAATAAATTGTATTTTTTGAGTTTTTAAAAAAAATCTTCTTTTCCAAAAATTCTTACCATGGTACGATAGACCCTGGTTGGACTCTTTGTGTTTCCTAGTTTTGGTCTTGTGTTTTAGCAATGTTTTTGCCCATTTTCTCTATTCTTTTAATTCTTATTTTGAATATTTTAATTTCAGCAGTGGGTTTTTTTCCTTTATTCAGTTCTTTTTAGCACCATTTCTTTTTTGTGTTTCTTTGTGTATGTGTAGTGACTTCTTTAGTCATTGTCATTGTACAGATTGGTTTTTTTAAAGGTCTGTTCTAGAAATTATCTGTTGCCTAAGTAGTTTTTGGTTTTGGCCATATATATTTTTCTTTAGTTGCTATTATTGATTTTTCTATATAGCGGAGAGTTTCCCCATTTGTCTCTTTCTTCACAAGGCCTTTGTCCTATGGGAAAAAATTGCACAGATCTGTGCACCTGGGCGAGACTTTGCTCTGAGGTGAGTGGATGGGACGTCCGTCCTGGTCAGAAGAAGTGCTGCAGGTCGTGCAGGTGGGGTAGTTTTGATTCTTGGACATCAACACTTCAGTATCTGCTTATCTTTGTAAGAAATTTGAGTGATTTTATCAGTAGATAGCTTCTTCTCCTGGATTGTCTCTGGGTCCAGTGTTGGAAAGCTATGTTTTGTTTGGGAGAAGTGGCGAAGTTGGTGCTGTGTTTCTCTTTAATTCTGCTGTTTCGATGTCAGTTCTTTTTATTTTTAAGTGAAATTTACTTTTTAACTGGCATATAGATACATAAAAATCACTCATATTAATGGGGTAACATCATTTTCTATTCTTCACCTACCTTCCACACCTGCTTAGGGGCCTGCCTCTCAGGGGGTCAGGGATTAGCTCCCTTTTCCACTTTATCCCTCACATGTCTGGGTTTTTGCTTCCTTTGCTCTTGTTTTTTCATCACACATCTGCAAGAGAATTGTTTCAGTTCCCTTTATCTCACAATCACTGTCCTTCCCAACCTTGTTGGCTTTGCTGTTACAGGTGTTTTCTCTTTTTCATTCATTTCCTGTCTTGGAGAGAAGTGAGACAAAAGCACAAGCTAAGTCTGTCATTTAGAACTGGAAGCCTTCTCTGTTATGTTTTCTCATTTTTTTTAACAGGAAGCTTAATGACTTGTGTATTTTGGTCTATATAGTGTTTTTTCACCGGAATATTATTCATTCCAATAATTTGTGTTGATTTTATCAAATTTTCTGGGTTGTTAATCATATTCTGCAAGTCAGGCCAATTTTGTGTTTTTAAAACTATATTCTTATTTTTTTTTTATTTAGCTAGAACTTCTGAACAATAAGTAGAAAATGGAAAGTATTAACTTCATCATATAGGTTCCTGTCTTATTGAGAAAAGTATCCGGAATTCCCTGCACACTTAGTGTTTTAGAGCAAAGGAATTTGGCAGTAATAGCCAAATACTGGGTATCTCTTATGATTATTTTATCAGAAGCCACAATTCAGAACTGGGGAAGGGTGAGAAGGGAAAGTTAGCTTTCTAAAACAGTGAAGTCCTTCCAAGGGAGTTTATCAAATTTTAGATTATAAGGATGGTTAATCATTCTTGGGCAGCAAAATTAATATTTTTTGACACTAAGTCAATTAAAAACAAGTCATTTAACTGGCAGTTATAATGAATCTTTACTCTAAAGCCAGTAAGGACGTGGTTAAACAATCATTGATCAGGAAATACCAGTGTGTGCCAATATGGCTCACGTGGTTGGCTGCATTAAAACAAATCTGGTTATTGGTTATCATGTAGAGAACTTAACTACTTGGTTTATTTTTATTTTAAAGGTGCCATGAGAATTTCCTTATAGAAGGCCAGGCTCTGTGGCACAGGCCTGGTAATCCTAGTTGCTAGGGATGCAAAGGCAAGGAAGATCACAGGTTTGAGGCCAGCTGTGGTAATTTAGAACTTGTCTCAAAATTAAAAGGGCTGGGGAGGTAGCTCACTGGTTGAGTACCCCTGGGTTTGATCCCTAGTGCTGCACACAAAAAAATTGCCTTATTGATATTAAAACAGATTTATAATGGGAAACTCCTGAGTATGGAATTTGGAAATGCCTGGTGGAAGTTGCAGGAATTGATTTTATCTCTAAGTAAAGACAGTCACTTGATTTCATCAATAATGGAACTTTAAATCAGTTGGAACTGTTGGGAAAGGAAATGAGTGGCCTTTTGTGGTTATGAGACCCCCCACTCCCCACCCCTGCTCCCTGCACATTAACAGAAGAGACTTGATAATGCTTTGGTAGAATGTTAAGAGAAGGATTAGGGAAGATGGTGAAAACAGTCTCTTCTACTTCTAAAATTATGTGAAATAAGAGAAAACTTCCTGTTGGCTTTTTGGAGTATAGGAAGAATTTATTTCAATATTATATAATGAAATAACACAGAAACTATAAGAAGTTATCTATTTACCTTTTATGTTTTATGAAAGATTTCTTTTATGTTTCCTGTCAAATGTGGTGTCCTTAGGCCTTTCTTTTGCTAGCTTCATCTTCTAACCATAATTAAAAGCCATATTATTTTTCCAGTTTTGTAGGTACAGCAGATATCCATCAGTCAAGTTGTACAGTGACTTATTAGTGACATATTTATCACCTGCCCTTTTAAATTTTCTCTGCTGCTTCTACCTTCTTCCCCACAAGCCTCTACCCCAGTTTAAACCCATTGTCCTTCTGGAACCATCAACTCCTTTTTATTGTCATTGCCTCGTTTGAGCCTTTGGAATTTCTCTCTAGATGTTGTGTCCTCCTGGCCCTTTGAAACTCTTCCTTTTTGCCTGGGGTAAGGGCAAAATTTTGCATCCTCCAGAATTCATGTGCTAAAGTCCTCACATGCCAAGGGATGGCATCAGGTGGTGGGGCCTTCAAGTGGAGCCCTGCTGAATGAAATTGGTCCCCTTATGAAAGGGACCTCAGAGCTCCCCACTCTCTTCCTTCCCTGTGAGAATGTGAGAACCAGATCAGGACTCATCAGGACTCATCAGAACCTGACTGTGTTGGTGCTGATTGCAGACTTGCAGCCTCCAAACTGAGGAATACATATCTTGATTATGAGCCACCCAGGGTATTATGCTTATAGCAGACTGAGCCATGCTTACTCCTTACTGAGGAATTACTTGTATAATTCCTTACAATCTGTCTGTGTCTCAGGTTGTCCGCCAGAAAAAAATGTGAAATCTCATGATGTATTTGGTCTTCCATGATCTGACCTGGCATAACTGTCTCATAGCATTTTCTGCCCTCTTCTCCATACAGTGTGATAGTTCAGATATGCCAAATTGCTTTCTGCTCCTTGAAAAATTCAGTTCTGTGTTATTATAGTGCCTTGGTATGTGCATTTCCTCTGTCCCTTCTTTCCCTAGATGAATCTGGTATCTAATTGGTCTTTAAAAAAAAAATAAAAAAGTTGTCAGAGGACCTTTATTTTTATTTATTTATATGTGGTGCTACAAATTGAACCCAGTGCCTCACACACGCTAGGCAAGCACTCTGTCACTGGGCCATGACTCAGCCCCCTCTAACTGGTCTTTCAACCTTCAGTTTATAGGTTTTCTCCTCCAGGGAGCTTCTCCTTGATCTACTTTTGTCTAATTTCTTTTTTTGTTTTTCATTTTAACTTTTTAAATTGATATATTTTATATATAGTGAAAAGTATGGGATCTTTTTTCAGTATTTTTTTCCACATTTTTTTATTGGTGCACTGTGATTATACATAATAGTGGGATTTGTTGCTATGTATTCATAGTTGCACATGGACAGTATTGTCCCCTGGTAGTCCTCTTGTCTTTCAGGTCTGCATTGCAGTCATCCTCAGAGTGTTCTCATGGAATGTTATGTCCAACCCTGTCAGAGAAGGTGTCTCTTGGTCTTGTGGTTTTTCCTATCTCATCAATCTCATTTACTCTGCCTTTTATCTCTGTATCCTTCACAGTTGCTATTATGTGTAGCAGCATAGAGTAGTTAAGAAATAAAAACTCATTTCTTGTCCCATAACATATACACATACACTTTCCTCTTATTAGAGATGAAGTTTTTCAGAATCTCAGTTTCCTAGAGTGTGGCTAAGAATCTTAAGATAGGTAGAGGAAGTCTTCTAAGTAACTTGAAGTGATATAAAGCCCTGCACAAAATTGCACACACACACTAAACCTACAGGAAAGGCTACTCTGCCCTGAATCACATCCCAGCCACCTTTACTTAGGTAGAATCCTAGTAAACTTGTTGACTTGCTTGCATAGCCCTCATTTGATTAGAAGCAACACATTAGGAGATGGGAAAGTTATGTGGACAGAGGTAGGGATGTTAGATAAAGTTAAAACTGATTTATCGATGGCCTGGAAAATAAGAGAATTTATGGAGAAAAGGAAAAACTGTGAAAAGTACATAAAAATATTTTAAAAAATCATGGCCATTTGTATTCATTTAAAATAGAAGGAAGGTGGACATCTCCCCAGATAGCATGGCATTGTAATCGATGTTCTGAATTACATCCTTCATCATGAGAAGGTTTGTTTCTGCTCCCTGTGGTGTGTTTGAAATACAATATTGTTTAAGGTCTGAGGGGAGTGAGTTCTTAAATATGCTGTATACTTTGGCCCCCCACAGTGTTAGATAAATGAAATTTTGCTGGGTTTCTTTCTCAAAGCTGCAGGGTACTGGTGCTTTGTTTCTAATCATTTATTTCCCTATGGTTGTATTCACATTACTAATAATGCCATTGACTAATCCTCTGTTTGGGCATTTTTCTATTAATTTCTAATTTCTTCTGAAAGATTTGGAAAATATTGAAACAAGCCCCTTTTTCTCGACTCTTATTGTTTTTTCCTTCAGTGATTTTTATCATGGGATTGCTTATTTGTTTTAGTTGGTTGAAACCTCAGTACGTCACTAATTCTGATAGTATTTTGTGTTGACTCCTTCTAGTTTTTTCCAAACATTTCTTTTAACCAGATTGGTGGTGGGGAAAACAGGGGAAGATTAATTCTTCATTTTTGTAGACTGAGATATTGAGGTGTGACAGGGTCCATGTGTAGTCACAGTACTACAAGTCCCTGTGCTGGGGCTTGGAACTGTTAATCTCCTTGGTGTGAATCACTTGAGACAGGATTCTTATGTCTCTCTGTGTGGTTAAACTCTTCCAGGGGAGGTTGGGCTCATGGTGCCAAGGGTGGAGGGGTTGACTAATCTGTTAAACAGCCTTTTATCTATGAGTCTACTTTCTCATTAGTATTTCTGACCAAAAGGATAGATGGTTGGAAATGTGGATTTTTGTTTTTAATTAGTCTCTCTAGGGATGAGAGGCTTATTTTGAAGAATGGGATTTTAAGGAAGCTTGACAACCTCAGTCTCCATGTGACTGAAAAATTTTGGCAGCTGAAAACGGTTTCACAACTATGAGTTTGAGCCAGACTTTCCAGTGGCTACACTGCTCTTTGGGAGTTAGATACAGGATAACCCGTACACCACTCTCAGGTCACAGCAGTTCCCTCAGGGTGCTGTTCATGGAACTGCTGTGCTCCGTCCTCTCTACTGGCTAAAGGGTCAGGGTTTACCTCCTGTCATGTGCATTATGAATAACATCATCATGCCCTCCCATATTTATGCATTTTAATCAGGCCAGTTGGTGTCTACCACAGGCCTCAGGCTGCCTGACGCTTCATTATCTGTACATTTCTTCTGCTCTTATACTACCATAACATTATGACTTTACCGTATTACCCCTGACGGTCAGAGACTGGTTCTTTTCCTTAGGCTGCTTTAGGAAAGTATTAAAGTAGCCAGATGTGACCAAACTTGGGAAGTCACCCCATGGGCCCTGCAGTGGGACACCTTGACACATGGTCAGTGAGCTCCTTCTGGATTCTACCCATAAAATGCAGCCAACAGTTCTCTTATACACTTCTGGCTGTTAGAAATTTGCTTCTGTAGCCATTCTTATTTAGTGATTTTTCTTCTTCCCTCTTGTAGGATTCTCTTTATACCTTTTTCTACAAGCTCTCTCTGCAAATACTTGAAGGCAACTTTTAAGCCTCCTCATAGCCTTCTCATCTCTAGGCCAATTACAGTAGTTCTTTTCCCACCCACTCACCCACCACCCCATCTGTGGGTTTTTGCTTTCTTTTTGTGTGGTTTCAGTTATTCGTGGTCAATATATTAAGTGGATAATTTCAGAAATAATTAATGTTTGAATCGTGCACAATTCTGAGTAGCATTATGAAATCTTACACCATGCCTCTCTGCCCCGCCACCGAGCCTGAATGATCCCTTTGTCTGGCATCGTCATGCTGTATATGCTACCTGCCCGTAAGTCACGGGGTAGCATCTTGGTTTGCAGTGTCATGATATCATGCAGTGCTTTTCTTCAGTAGTCCTTGTTTTACTTAATAATGGCACTGACGCGAATGAGTGTTGTAGTGGTGCAGCTGAGGCGCGGGGGTTTAAACATGGCAGGACAGATCAACTCAGGCACTATGTAATGATGCCCTGCAAGGCCTATAGGAAAAACAGTAGTATAAATGGGTATGGGATTCAGATTCAGTGGCATCCATGGTTTCAGGCATCCACTGAGCTCTTGTGTGCCATACCAACAGTAACTAGAGGACACATTACAGTGGATAATACTGGGGATATGCCTGAATAAATGTCCTAAAGACCCTTCTCTTAGATGGGCATTTCGGAGCTCTTTTTCTCTGACCATTCAGTGAACACACTTGTTAAGAGTATTTTGCATCTGTGAAAGACTCTTTTATTAAGAACTTCTGTTTCACAAAAATTCCATCAACATATTCCCTTCATGACAACGTGATAAAGCTTTTAATTTTCTCCACATTTACTCACATTGTTCACTTACCCTGTTATCGTCAGCATTTGTGATTGTTATGAACTTTTAAGAAATTCTTCCTACATGCTATTGGCCTTGTTTTGCCTTACCAACCATGCACCCATTTCCTTACTAGGAGAATGTAAACTGTGCTTTGCTAGATGCTCTCAGACATTTACCAGTGACAATTTTGTAAATTCAGTGTAGTT
This sequence comes from Sciurus carolinensis, assembly GCF_902686445.1. Lineage (NCBI taxonomy): Eukaryota > Metazoa > Chordata > Mammalia > Rodentia > Sciuridae > Sciurus > Sciurus carolinensis. The sequence goes on along the minus strand of NC_062219.1, from coordinate 80,926,128 downwards.
TATTCCTATTCCTAAAATCAAGTTTTTTGAATACATATTGATCTTACTATAAATTTAGGGCTGCGTAACTGATAGATTTTGGCAAATTCTGGCAAAGAGAGTTTTTGTATGGTGTATTTTAGAACAAATAATTCTTTAGTAACTATGTTAACAACTTTCTGCTGCAGTATGTAGTCTTTTTAAAATTTTTCCATGAGGTAAGTTTTTAAAAGTGCGACTGTATTGAGATATTTAGCCCAGTAATACACTGCATGTAAGGATATTTGATGAGACAGTTCTTGTGTTACAAGGGAAGAATATTAAAAAAACCAGGATCTCTCAAGAAAATTGTGGTCTGTAATAGTTCTACCCTTGGGAAAGGGAGGTTCATTGAAACTTCCCTGGCTATTAATCTTGATAGAGAGCATGCATGGTCTCCTTGGACTGAAGCCTCTAGCCATCTTATCAAGGCAGGGCTATGTAAGTAGGATCAATGGCTATTTTTTTTTTTTTTTCTTTTTTTCAGTGCTGGGTCTTGAACCCAGGGCTTTATGTATAGGTTCTCCTTTTTGGCTCATGAATCAAAATGAAGGTGGGGGCTTTGATGGATGGTAGAGTGGGTCATTTGACAAGCAAGTATAGAGTGTGAGTCATGAATGTTTCCCATTTATTGATTTTACCAATTATCTCCCCAAAGTTCCTCAGTAGAAATATACAGTAAGAAGCTGAATTTGGTTGGATCACTGCTTGTTTTGGAGAATGGGTAAGAAAGGTTTCCAGCTGGAGCTGTCATTTTTTTTTTTTTTTCCTCCCCGTAGTAGATGCCTGCCAAGCCTTTTGTGAGGATAACCTGATATGCGCCTTCCTTCTTTAGCTACCATTAAGCGTATTATCCTGGCTTTGAGAGCCCCCAGGTTGAGAGGCAGGCCATGTGCTCCGTTAGTACACAGAGCTCTGGGGTATGGAGTGGGATCTCTGGCCCAACTTTTCCACTAGTTGCTGGATGATCATGAGTGAGTGAGTCAACCTCATCTCCATTTTCTTGCCCACTTTATAAAATTGAGGCTTTCTTTTTTTTTTCCTCTCTGGTATTAAAAAAAAAAAGTTTTGGAGTCGTTAAGAAAGGGTAAGCAAGAATGAGTGAGTTAGCTGACTCTTGAGTGTGTTTAGCATCTTCGTGGATACTTCAGTTAATAAGTAGTCCCTTATCCATGGGGATTCTTTCCAAGACCCTTACAGGATGCCTGATGTTGCAGACAGCACAGAACCCTATATATGCTATGATTTTTTTTTTGGATATAACATGTCTCTGATAAAGTTTAATTTATAAGTTATGCAGAGTAAAGGGTTTAACAACAATGACATAATAAAATGGAACAGTGATAAAAACATAACGAATGTTATGTGAATGTGGTTTCTTTCTCTTAAAATATCTTGTACTGCATGCTCCCTTCTTGTAATGACATGGATAGCACAGTGCCTGCCTGATGAGATGAAGTGAGGTGGGTGACATAGGTATTGTAACTCAGCGTCGGCTGCTTTTGACCTTCTAACAAACATCAGAGGAAGACCACCAAGCTGTGATAGCTCCTGACCATGGGTACATGAAACCACCGAAAGCCACAAGGTGAATGGCGGGGGAGAATGTACAGATAGGATGACTTTTTTGATTACTAAAGTAAATTAAACAAAATGTTCCAAATGCATTCAATATGTATTCCAGATGGCCTATGTTAAATAAAAGATGTAAGTCATGTCTAATTTATATAAATCATTTCATTCTCTTTTGGGCAAAAGCAAAATAGTTATTATGTTGTCCATGTAAATTGTATTATATAGTCTTAGAGGACTTCAGAGGACACTGAAAGATTATTTAGTCACTTAAACCCTTAAACTCCCTTTGGGAGGTCTAGTTGATTCATGTGGACCCCAAAATGATCTAGTTAACCAAATTTTTAAATTGTATCAGGATTATTTCATCTCTTTAGGGCTCTTGCTTTTTAATTTAATTCTGCTGTTTTTTAAAAAAGTAGTGGATAATTGTGTTCACGCCAGAAAAGTATTTGGGTTCCAGTTTCCATAAACTTAATTCTAGATTTTGGGTCTCAGAAGTCTGTAATGTCTTTACAATCCCATTAGCTCATTAACATTCCAGTGTTCATATTTGGGCTCTGTAAACCTGTAGACTTCAGTAACTTCTGCTATAATCTGAAGTTAATAGTGCAATGCATGCTTAGGTGCCCGACCATAAAACCCCTTAAAGGGAATCCTGTGTTGATGGATCTAAAGCCTGAAGTAACAGTGGGGCTAAAATCTGTTGTGAGAATATTTTGAAAATTACAAGGTTCTCTGCTAAGGTTTGAACTGTATCTCATGGGACTGAGTCCTGTGACGCACTGTAATTCCCTTGCTTTTTATTCCCATGTGCCGTGGAAGGAACCCACGGTAGGGGGTTAGACATATTCTTATGATTGTGGCATGAGAGAGTGGTTGCTTTTTCCAGATACCATATGTGGTGATTAGGCTCTTCGGAATGACTTTGGGGTGCTCTCTGAGTAACCAGCAACAGCCTTCCAAATAACTTATAATAAATAAAGCATGTAAGACATTTCCCCCAGCCAGATGTAATGTTCAATGTTAGAGGAGTAAATTTAAAGTGAACTCCTACAGGAAAATTTGGAAAATGCTTAGATGGACCCAGAAAACACTCAGGCTGTTAAGGAACACGCATACTCCCTTCTCGCTTCCAGGTGAGCCTATACAATGGTTCGTTTTAATTCTGTGTTCGTGATTTCTGAGAAAATGCCTAGATGAGACCTAACAACTTCAGTGAACTGGAAGTCTTTCGGAATTGTCCTGAGTTTTCATGTTTACTTTTTCAAAACATGGAACAGACAGTGCACAGGTAGGTGTGGTCGTTTCCCTGTGTTTAGTAACTGATCTAATTTGTTTTGTAATTGATATAATTTTTGTAAGTTGAATTATATTTTACATCTAGTGTAGAAATCCAGTTACTGGGGGATTCTTAAAAGTCTGAACTTGTGCCTCTGAGCTCCTTCCCAGTCTCTTAGAAAAGCAGCTTCAGATTTTTAGGAGGAGGAACCTAGGGGTTGGCATAGGGGATAGTTGGAGTCTGTCCAAGGTGTTTTCTTTGCATACATGGTGCTCTCACTTGGCTTTTATGTTTATCCTGGGCTTCTCTGCCACCAGTGCTCTTAAACCAGACCTGAGCCATGTGTGCAGAGATCTGGGGTGTGCTCCTTACCCACCCTGGGCTTGCAGAGGTCTCAGAACTTTGTTCTCCTCCCTGCTAGATGGGAATTAAAAGTTGAACAGAGGAGACATCTAGTGTAAGGACCTGGACCTCAAATACTGCCAGAGACAGCAGAACCTGGGAGACTGAGCACTCCTCAGGGAAGCCTGGAACCTGCCCAACAGTGCTACAGCAATGAATCTCACTGAAGCACCATAGAAGACAGCCTGCCAAACTGGGATCTCTTGAAGGCATTGCCGTTAAAAGTGTATATTCATTTCACTCATTCATGTGGCTATTCTGTGACTGTCCCACTGATAGTCATTGAATATCTTTTACAACCATATGTAGAAATGGAGAATGCAGTAGTGAACAGAGCAGAAAATATTTGCCTTCTTGGTGCTTTAGATTCTGTTGGGGGGACAATCAATTAATATACTAATATCTATCCCAGGTCAGGTCATGATAAGTTTTATGAAGAAAAATGAAGCAGCTGGAAGGAAGAGCAGAATGAAGGGAGGTGCTGTGTTACTTGGTTGACCGGTGATGACTGCCTCAAGTGGTGTCTTCTGAACAGCTGCTTTACTTAAGGAAAGAAGGATGCTATATAATTAAATATCTGGAGGAAAGAGTTGGAGGCATGGATAGCATGTGCAAAGGGCCCGAGGCAGGAACAGTAGTAAAGTGTGGGTGTAATTGTAGTAGAGTAAGCAAGGGCTGTAGAAGTAATCAGCAGCCAGATCAGGAACAAAATAGGGATGCCTGCTCTCACCATTTTATACTTTTCCAGAGGGTCTAAATTATGACCTAAGGTTAGAGTATTAAAGAGTTGTTATAATATGGAAAATAAGATAAAATTACCTGTATTTTATTTTATTTTTTTCCTTTTTATTGGTACATTAAAAATAACTTGTATTTTAGAGCATGTGATTTACTCATATGCAGCCTAGGAGACATTTTTACTAAAGAATGGAAGTTTGATATGTCATGACTATTTACAAAATATGTAGCTGTTCCCCAATAATTGTGATAAAAAGTCAGAAAGAGACGATGACAAAAAGATTCTGTTCATAATGGTAAGAAACTATAAAGTACTTCAGAATGAATTTTACAAGAAAGATAGTTGATGTTTGAATGAAAGAATAAAATCTTATGGAAGGCCATAAAACTAGACTTCAATTTACCGTGTTCTTGGATGGCAAAGCAATATCACATAAACACCATTTAATACAACCCCAATGTGAATCCCAAAGGAGTTTTGAAATTTTTTAACTGTCTAAAAATATTTTAAATTATATATTCAAAGAATAAATGCTCAAAAATAGCCAAGAAAGATTTTCGATTAGCTGAAATTTAAACTTAGTTCATTGTTATGTAAATAATCTTTGGCTAGGAATTGACATATAGATAAAAGCTTAGCAAACTTTTCCTATAAGAGCCAGACATTGATAATTTCAGCTTTGTGGGCTTTATGGTTTTTGTCTTGAGTACTCAACTCTGCCCTTCTAGTATTAAAGCAGTCACAGACAATATATAAATCAGTGGGCATGACTGGATTTACTAATTAACTGGCTGGCCAATTGATGATGTTGATGTTAAAATAAAATTATGCTTAGAAATAGTAAATATATGACAAAGCTTATTTTAAATCACTTGGAAAAGATAGTTTAATAATGGTGCTGAAAAATTTGTATTAATATGAAAACAAAATCACATTCAATTCCTATTTAATTATACATAGAAATAGTCTCAGTTTGTATAAAGATTACTAAACAGTAAAATAATCGGAGAAAAGTTACACTATTTGTATAACCTGATGCTGGATAAAATTTTTTTATATAAGACAAAATATAAAAGCTATAAAGAAAAGATAGAGATGTTTACATAATAGTGAATTTTTTTAATGAAAAAGTATCTATAAACAGAGAAGTAAAAATGGTAGTCTTTGAAAAATATTTCAACATATGTGCCAGAGAAAAAGGATAATATTCGTAAATTTCAGCATGTCTAGTTGATCAAGTAAAAACAGAAAAAAACACAGTTCCTGAAAAGATAAACTAAATTGGCAGAGAGTACAGGAAAAGATGCTTAGTATCTGTATCCTGCTGTAAAATAGGGAATGGTAGTAGGACCCACCACTTAAGTTGTGGAGGAATTGATCCAATAATAGAGTGCAGGAATAGCTTGGTACATAGTATGCGCTCAACTAATGTTAATTTGTTAACCTGTAGATAATAAAAGCATGAATAGATAGATCAGTCCATTGCCATTCCTGCATTTCGTTTGCAGTTCTGAATGACTAGAAACAATTTGAGTGTCCCAACAATCGGGAAATAATTGAATAAATTGTATATTATTATTAGGGAAATTTATGCAGTTATTAAAATAATGAGTTATTATTGTTGTTGTTGTTGTTGTTGTTGCTGGAATTAAACCTAGTATCTCATACATGCTGGCAAGTATTCTACTGCTCAGTCACATTCCCAGCCCTAATGAGTTTGTTATTTCCATAGCTTTAGAAAGTGGACCATGATGATTAATTAGGAGAAAAGCAAATTAAAACAAATAAATAAAAGTTTGTTTTTAGTTTTTCAAAATATGTCAAAATCCTTAACTGTGTTTGTATATGATGCTGACACATTTAATTTGTCCAACTAAAAATCAGTATCTTCATGCAGAACAATTGAAATACAGACTATATAATTCTCTGCTTTCCTCCAAAACATCTCAGTATTTATATATGTACATAATTTATATTTTCTCTTTCTCTTGACTCAGTGTTATTACAACATAAATTCTTGGTCTGGGTTAAAATGCCAGAATGCTTTCTGAGAATTAGATCACAGAATTATTTGCCACAGACTTCCTGGCCTTCAGATGTTTCCTACTACCTGCTTCTTGTAGGTCTGTTTTCTTTTGTGCTGCAGACTGTCATCTGTCACTTTCCTGTGCAGTCAGGTGTAACATACCATATCTCTTTCTTTCACCCCTATTTTTATCCCTACTTCTAATTGGGAAAATAGCTGGAGTTGGTATTATATACAAATTGAGATTCTGTTGGCCTGAAAGGAGAGGAATTTTGTAAGAGTATTGTGAGTGAGCTCATGAATAGACTTTGCACTTTGTTTTTGGTAGAAATAGGCAATTTTCCCTCAGAATGAGTTGTGTTCTCCATAACAGAATTTTGAAGTGGCAGATGATACTGTATCTGAACAATGTTTACTTTTAATTGACTTCATAGCTTTCTAAGGTATTACAGTTTCAGTACGTCCTAGGAATCAGTCATACATACATATTTTGGGCTTCCCATGTTCCAGGCCCCATGCTGTTTGTTGAGCATACAGTGGTAACCACAGCAAATGTGGGTTCCTGTTCTATGACAGACTGGTGTGAGGGAGTCATTAATCAAAACAAGCAAACACAAAAACAGGTAAATTTATAAGGGGAAAAACTGTGTTTTCACGTTCACTTAAAGAATCCTTCAGAGTAATATGAGTAAACAATCTAGTTCAATTAAAATTTTTATTTAATTGCAAAGCAGTGATAAAAATAAAATATTTCTAGTGCCCAGCACAGTGCTTACCCATGGTATGCACTCTAGTGCTTGGGACACTTAGCAAGAAATTAATGAATAAAACTAGAACCATAACTACTACTTCATTTCAAAAGCATATTTTTCCATTGATAGTAACCATGTTATTAACATATAAAGGTAATTTATACCCTTGCATCAACCACAGTGATTTCCTGTCATAATGGTGGCTATTTCTATTGCACTTTCAACAGAGAGAAAAATAGGTTTTGCTTACAGCTAATAAATTGATTGTGATTCTGTAATAGATCTGTTTTACTGTTCTAGGTGTTTATCAGTAATTTCTCAAAGGTCAATTTACTATCAGGCACATTTAAACAGAATATTTTGTGTTTTCTATTATATAAATACATATTTCAGTTCTCTTTATAGTATATTTACATGTAATTGCATATGCATGTGTTAGGCAGTTTTCCATCACTGTGACAACATACCTGAGATAACCAACTTAAAGGAGGAAAGGTTTGTTTTGACTTTTAGTTTCAGAAGTTTTAGCCCATGGTCACTTGGCCCTATTGCCTTGGGCCTATGCTGGCACAGTACATCATGACAGGAACACATGGCAGTGAAGCTGCTGTTTTTACGGCAGCTGGGAGGCAAAAAAAGACAGGAAGGGGCTAGGGTCCCAATGTCTATTTCAAGGGCATGCCCCTAATTACTTATATTCACATATATGCTATATGTAAACATATATTACATGTATTAAATTCTATCTATGATATGGTTATTACTGTGCAAGTTATGTATAAATTACACATTGTACAAATGTACATATTTTTATAGTGGAATATGTATGTGTGTGTGTGTGTGTGTGTGTGTGTGTGTATATGTATGTGTGTATGGAGAGAGAGAGAGTTCCTTTCTTTATACCAGTCATATTAAAACCACAAATCCAAGATAGAAATCAGAAATTGCCTTTCGGTTCATCCTTTAATCACACTATTGTCTTCATTTGGTCATTTTACAATGCAAATGTGTAATTCACATAGTAATATATAGCAATATCATAATTAGAATTTAATATTTAATATTTTTATTTAATGCTTTTCCAGTATATTTATTTTTTAAACAAATTCTTTTTCCTTTCTAAGCATCCCAACTAAAATATACAATAATAATAGCTAACATGTATATTTTTATATTTTCAGGTACCAAGGGCTTTCTTGGACTTAACCATTGTTTTCATTTGGGTTCCCTCTTTGCTTTTATCTCATTAGTATAGCAAGCCTAAAATGTCTTAATTCTGGGAAAAAGAAATCAAAATTCCATTTGTTTATCTTCAGAGGTTTATACTTCTACTTCAGTCCATTTATTAAGATGGTCCGTAATTTTTTCAACCTACTTGTATCCAAGGCAGTGGTGGCCTTTCTCAAATAATTTTGTATCAACTTTTATAAAATGGAATTCTGTAAATATACAATGAAACTTCCTTGACATCTTTCACAATTAGGAATTAAAATTAATGACCTTTATCTAAACATTTACATTCTTTTGTTACCTGGGAAGGGCCACATTATTGCACATCCTGCTTCCTTCTGAATTCTTTCTTTCTGGAGCACTAGTTTCCTGCCACCCTTAAGAATTAAGTGCTTCTTATTACTCTGGACATCATTTATCTTAATTAGGTGTCCCTGGCTCTAAGGATTATTTAGAATTATTTGAGAATTATTTAGAATTTCTTTGAGTAAAGACCATGTCTATTTGTAGTACTTAATCTCTGCATTTTATGTCCTTTGCCTGTCAAATGTCCAATGAAATGGAGTCTCAATTTTATGATATTCTAAATGTGTATCAGGTGATGAAGAATCTGAACCAGTGTGTCTAATAGAATTTTCTGCAGTGATGGAACACTTTGACTGCACTATATGGTAGCCCCTAGTTTCATGTGACCACCAAGTACTTGAAATGTGGGCTATTGTGACTGATGCACTGAATTTTAATTTATTTACATTCAAAAATCTTGTAGCTGCTTGTGATTGGTGAAATGTTTTGGACTGAGTTGGTTCAGATGCTTAGGTAACTGGAGTAAGCGAATGATTAACAATGAGAAAATTGTATTTAGAGGTCAGCATGTTCCTTTACTATTTCTTTCTTTTTCCTCTCCTTTATTCTTGAAATAGGAAGTAATTCAAAAATTCAAAAAGCATAGATTATACTTTGAATACTACATCTCCCACATTCAGGATTGATAGATTATAACATGTTGACCTGTTTGCTTCATTTCTTTTTAAGGAAATTAAACATTATTTGCAATTGAAACTTTGCTAGACATTGTCCTAGATTCTTAGGATACATATCAGTGAACAAAAAAATTGCTTCTTGGTGTTATTATTCCATCTAGAAGAGACGGTCAACATATAATACACATTTTAAAAAGTAAATTTGTATAGTATGTGTGAAGGAGACACTATGAGACAAAGTAGATTAAGGTAAAGCAGTTAGAAATAATTAGATGAGTAGGAGGACTGAGGGTCTCAATTTTAAAGAGATTGGTAAGAATAAGCCTCATTCAAAAGACTGTTGTGCAGAATTTGGAGTAGGTGAGAGAATTAGCTGTGCAGGGAATGTTCCAGATGAGGGGTCACTCAGTGCAGGACCATAAGGTGTGCCTGGTGTACACAGTAAACACCAGGAAGGTTCTTGTGACTGTAGCACTGTTAGTGACAGTGAGTGTGGTCAGAGGCGAGGGGATAGAAGTTGGCGAGGAGGGTGTTAGTTCTTTGACTTCTCTGAGTGAAATGTAGCTGTTGTGAAGTGAGGCAACATATAGGAAAAGACTTCATTTGGTTGCTGTGTTGTGATATACTGAGTAGAATCAAGGAGACTAGTTAGGAACCAGTTGTAGTCAGGTAGAAGAGATATAATGGTGGCTTGAACCAGTTAGCATGGATAAAGTTGAAGGGTGAGAGAAGTGGTCAGATTTTAAGTGTTTTCTGAAGACAAAGCCGGTAGGATTCACTGAGAGATTAGGTGTAGGGACTGGGAAAGAGGAGTCAGGGACTCAGATTTTTTGATCAGAACTGTTGGAAGGGTGAAGTTGCTATAAATTGAATTTGGGTAACTTCGAGGATATACTTCAGGTCAGGAACTGAGTTTTGGTTGTGTTGTGTTTCCTATATCTCCTATGAGTCTGAAGTTTGGGAGTATACATTTGAGAGTCATCAGCATAGAGATGGTTTAATCCATGAGACTGATGAAGAGCATCAAGGAAGTTGAGTGTAGGTAGAGAATAGGTCCAGAGAGGCAACCTTGGGACACTCCACCTCACAGATCCAGCAGAGAAGACCGAGGAGCCATCAGTGAGGTAGAACACTCTGGTAGTATAAACTCCTGGAAACCAACAGGGAGGAGGATATGGTTAGCCGTGCCGAGTGATACTGGTAGTGTTGGAGATGAGCTCTGAAGACCTGAGCAACTGGTTTGTCAAAACAGAGAAAAACTGAAGTGAATGTTAGAGATCAAAACCTGAAGTGCACTTGAGAAAATAAAAGGAGAGGAATAATAGAAAATGCTAACATAGAAGTTGTCAAGACGTTTGTGGCAAAGGGAAGTAAAGGGGGTTGTTAAAGTGGTGGAATAGGGTCAAGAGAATGTTGTTATTTTTATTTGTATTAAATAGGTGAGATAAATTAGAACCTGATCAGAACAGCCCACTAAGAGCATAATTAATGATTAATTTGCTCATAAATGCATACACCTATTCATTTTTACATAATTCATTCTAACTTCTAGTGTTCCCTGTACAAATGTTCCAAAATATATTTGTTCTTTCATTAATAGATATTTAAAGTGTTTTTCAGTTTATGTGTTCCATGCAATGTTTCAGGGAATATTTTTGTGTGTGTTTCCATGTGAACATATGCAGTTATTTTTCTCTGGTGAATACCTGGGAATGAAACTTCTAAGTCATACATTATTTGTATTTTCAACTTTGGCAGATACTCTGAAATTTTTCTCCAGTGTGGTTGTACCATTTACAGGATCACCAGGCAGTATGTATGATATCCTGTTGTGCTCACTCTGATTGTGTGAAATGGTATTCTACTGGGTTGAATTCTGCCTTTCTATAATTGCTAATGAGGTTGAACATCTTTTCAGAAGTATATTGGCCATTCTGGTTCCTCTTCTGTACATTTTCTCCCATTCTATTTGGGAAAAAAATTTTTTCTTATGGATTTGTTGAGTTTTGGATATTTTCTGGATAAGAAAACTTTATGAGTTACATATTGCAAGTATTCTCTCTCAGTCTATGGCTGGTTTCTCACTCCTTCAATGGAATCTTTTGATGCAGCTTTAAATTTTTCTTGTGGCCACATTTACTCATCTTTTCATTTCTAGTTCATGCTTCCTATTTCTCCCTGAAATCCTTCCTCATCATAAGATTATGAAGATATTCTTTTATATTTCTTTGAACAGTTTTGAAGTCTTTCCTTTCACACATATCTTTAATCACTTCTAATCCTTTTATGTTCTATAGGAAGTTGAAGATTAAGTCATGCACACGCACACACACACACACACACACACACACTATTGAGATTTTGATGAGAATTGTATTGAATTTATAGAAAATTTAGGGACTCTGACATCTTATCAATACTGACTCTTCCTTTCCATAAATATTATCTCTCCCCATGTACTTAAAGCTTCTTGTGTTCTTTGATAATCTTTTTTTCTATTTTCCCACAAACTTCTCATTCATGTTTGGCTAGATTTATTCCCAGATACCTTAGAGATTTAATTGCTGTGATGAATATAGTTTTTTCCTATTGCATTTTCTTTTCCTATAACTGGTCCAGAGGAACACTATTTATCATTAAATGCTGATCCATCTGGAGGTTGACTGGATTAGTAATGGAAAGGGCAGTTTCCAAGGCAGAGGCTCCCAAGAGGAGAGACCACAGTGGGGGACTGAACAAGGCAACCCCAGTCACAGTGAAAACAAGAACCAGGCTTTATCAGCGTCTGAGGCGGGTCGTCAAACTTGGTGACTGAATGAACTCAGAAGAGGAAAGACCTCAGGAAATGATAACAAGTGAACTGAAAATTTTGTTCACTAAGATTGGGTGGATGAACAAAAGTGCCCTTTGGAGATGTGTCTACTCAACTTGGTTTGAGAAGTGGAATCCCTGTGAGCTCGCTCAGGAGGAGTCTGGGCAGCATTGCTAGATATGATGCATAAAGCTGAGAGAGTTCTGCAGCAGGAGTGGGCAGCACAACCAGGTCTCAGGGCCCTTCATCAGACTGCTGTGGATGGTTGCTGATGTTCGTTCACCTCTCCATTTTCCACTGACCAGCTTCTTGATCATCCTGGCTTCTTCAACTCTAATCCAGCTTATCAACTGGAGCACAGGCTACCCATTGGCAATTTTGCTATATTTTAAATTCCAAACTGTAAATGTAGTTGGTTGAGTCATCTTTCTAATTACTTTCACAGGTGAGCAGTTGCTGACCAGCTCACTGATTGGCTGTGTTCTTTTTGGTTTTGATTAGGTGATTACTGTTGGTTCCATTCTTTGCAAGATGACAACACGTCCCAGTTTGCCCATCATAATTATTATCTCAGAATAATTATTAGTAGTACTCCCTTTTCCTCTAAAAGTATCTTGGTTTGCACAGTATGTTATATGATCACATTCTTCTTAGTAGTGAGGGGCTGCAAAACACGATTGTGTATTTTCACAAACACGCATTATGGGGGAGGAGCAAGATGATGGTTGGTAAGTAGGCCAGGGGACACTGAGTACCATCTCTTCTGGTACATCTAGGGAGTAGCAATGATAAACATGAACCTGTGTAATGTCCAGAGGAAGTCCACTGGTGATGGGATGTCAGTCTGCATGGAAAAGAACAGGTTAAGTGTGACATTTGGGTAGGTTTCTAGAGACCCAAAATGATCAGGGGTAAGAGCAGATTTGAAGTCTGAACATTCAGATATTGATCAGAATAGAGAATGGTTTGACAGGACTTGAAGGTTGGCATCTCTTGATCTGGCAGAGGATTCCACCTCTCAGTCACAGGCCAGGGAAAGGGACTCAGGCATGGAGCTTCAGGATGCTAGAACCACATCGCAGCCATAGCCCAACTGGTCAGTATGGCAAAAAACTAGTTTCTAAAACTCTGGAATACTGGATAAAACTCGGAATGAATAGGCAAAGCAGAAGGGGATATGACCCAGTACTGAGACCCAAGCAGTAGTGCAGGGATAATAGAAGGAAGGTTGATACTGAGCCAGCTCATTCCTGGGCTCTTAGTATGTTTGGTCCTTCAGCACCAGCATTACGGTTGAAATGTTGGTGGGTATAACTCAAAGGCAGGAGGATCCTCATCAGGGGAAGGGGATAAGAAGTGGGAGCCCATGTCCCTGACAAACTTTCCTCCTTTTTTTTTTTTTTTTTTTGTGGTGCTGGGGATCGAACCCAGGGCCTTAATGCTTGCAAGGCAAGCACTCTACTGACTGAGCTATCTCCCCAGCCCCAAACTTTCCTCCTTGATGAGGCAATAGGAAGCTTAATCTGTATAACTCTAATATAGGAAGATTCAGGGTCGTTAGAATATTTTAAACTCATATCTTTTGAGTGTTGTTTCCAAGTAACTTAGAATTAATGAGTGAAGTTTTTAAGTATTCTGAAGTTCTCTGTATTTTTAGAAATTGTACTTTAAGTGTGTTTTGATATAAGTATAAAGAAATAAATTATGAAGGTTATACTTTTGTTTGACTGTTTCAAGAAACAATTTATATAATAATTTATATAACTTGTGCCCATTAAGAACTTACTTCCCGGGCTGGGGATATAGCTCAGTTAGTAGAGTCCTTCCTTGTAAGCACAAGGTCCTGGGTTCAATCCCCAGCACCACACACACAAAAAAAAGAACTTACTTCCCATTCTCCTCCCTCCCCACAAACCTTTGACAACCCTAATCTGCGTCTCTATTTGCCTACCCTGGATGTTTTACATCTATGGAATAACACAATAAATAAATAAATAAATAAAATCTGTGTGTATCAAGAAAAGAAAAAGAAATAATTTATGTAAATATGAATGAACAACTCACTTATTTTTTTTCACTCAGTAAATTCTGACAATAAGAAGCTATGAGCTAACATTGTAAGCAAAGTACTTAAGAAAATACTATTTCCTGTTATCTGGTCTATAAACCTGAGTCTATAAAAGTTTGATGGCTACTGTTCTTTTATGCCAGGAAACTGCGATTGGGACACATATGTTAAGTATTAATATACGGGGAAGGTTGAGGTGTTTGATGACAGATGGAAGGGAAGGGTAAGAAAGGTGTGGAGAGGGAAGAGTACAGTGAGAGGGGTGTGTATGTGTGTGTGTGTGTGTGTGTTTGTATGTGTGTAGTCATAAAACAGCATGACTCATGGCATATGCTGTAGTAGAGGTAATAACTAGGCAATGAATGGTTTCAAAAAACATTCATTAGAAAATTAAATTTCCTCTTAAGGTAATATCCCATCAAGATTCTAAAAGGGGTTGCTCATAAATCAAGTCTTGAAGGGCTCTGACATAATTATAAGAAAAAATAGCTCAGTTAAAATCATTGTTAAAAGAATTGTTCAAAGACATGAGTTTTTTTTTTTTTTAATTTTTGATCTTTTTGCTCTTACTTAAATAGAGAACAGAATTGTCTTTGTTCTGAGGGAAAATGGACAATAGGCTTTTTGTTTGTGTGATTCAGACTATGTGTGCATCTATTATAACAGTAACAGATAATGTCTTTTAACAACTCATGGAATAAATTAGTTTCTTCTCTTACCAAAAACTAGCCTTATGGAAGCTGACAAAAGTCATTATATTGTAATGATTTTTGGCTCAAGAAAATAATGATATCTTGGAAAAAGTGAAGGAGTATGGCAGCAGAAGAAAGATGTCTGTAGCACAACAGACAAACTAAAGAAACAGTGTTTTTTTAATTGCATTCTCATGGAATATTAGTTTAAAATGTGCTGATGAAAAGCAGTATCTGGAAGAGAGGAATTTGGATTTCTGAATCGTATATTTTACAGCTTGGGTTCAACTCAAACTTTTATTGAGCATCTACTGCAGCTCAAAAGTTCAAGTTTGATTTTTTTTTTTTTTTTTTTTTTTCATTCTGGGAATAAACCCAGTGCTTAACCACTGATCCACATCCCCAGCCCTTTTTATTATTAGTACTATTATTTGTTTTGAGATAGCGTCTTTCTAACTTGATTAGGGCTTCCCTAAGTTTCTGAGGCTGGCTTTGAACTTGTGATCCTTCTACTTTTGCTTCCTGTGCTGCTGGGATTACAGGCGTGCACCAACACA
This sequence comes from Sciurus carolinensis, assembly GCF_902686445.1. Classification (NCBI taxonomy): domain Eukaryota; kingdom Metazoa; phylum Chordata; class Mammalia; order Rodentia; family Sciuridae; genus Sciurus; species Sciurus carolinensis. The sequence continues at coordinate 80,910,995 of NC_062219.1, read as the reverse complement.
CCCGGCACAAGTTTGATTCTGGGTCTACTATTCTAATATTTTAATGTATGTCAAATACTTTAGGACAGTGTTTGCAGTGCTAACACAGAAAGTCTGTTGGAGTAGAGACTGGGAATTGAAAGCTGCTCACACTCTTAGTGGGTAAACAACCAATAATTTCATTATTTTTCTGATGATACCAAGAAAATGTTTATTGAAAGGTTGTTGTAGGAACACAGAGGTGGAGCAAATAACCTTAGGGGCATAGTCTTCTGGTATAAAATTCAGGAATGGTTTTCTGTAGGGAAGGGAAAATGATTTTTTCCAAAAGCTCAGAAACTAGGCACATTCATCTGGAGCTATATAAGCTTCCTTCATGCTGGACCTGACACTGCATCTGGTGTCCTTTTAGACTCTTGGTGAAAACATGGTGGAGTTCATTTTAAGTTCTGATTCTGTTCTCATTTACACTGTTAATTATGGTGTCTAGCTGAGTCTATTGGAACTAAGGAGAAGAGCTGTGAGGAATAACTGGTTAAAAACAAAAGAGAGAGGAAGACGTTTTTAAGACCAGTGTGTGAGAATTACGCGTTAAGATCATCTCGATGTTAGAATCATCTGTGATTCTCTAACTTGTGAAATTGGTGAACTGTTGAACAGTATAAAGCATATGCATTTTTGGATGTGCAGAAATGTGACTTCCTCAGAGGAGGGGAATCAGTGAGAGAAGGGAGGTGTCAGTCCCATTCGTGACTCCCTGGCCCTGCCTGGCCTCTTCCTGTGTCTCATCCTGCTTGGGTTTTGGCCTTTGTCTCCATGTTATCTGCTTTTGCTGCGTCAGCAACCGGTATATCCTGGGTATGGTAAAGCCATGGCGAGTCCTTGTCATTCCATTAGTTGGCCCATAACTCTCCATGCTCAGTTGCCCACCCCTCTACTGCAGCAAAAGCCCCGCAGGCCTTGCTAGAAAGGGAGGGTGGTGCGGGGTGATGGTTTTGGATCTCATTGATGTTCCACTGGAGTCAGGGAAGACAGGGAGTGCAGAGTTCTTGGCCCCATGCTGCCCTGGCATACTTCTTTCCCGTTGCTGCTCTGATATCTTTCTCCACAGTGGTATACAGTAGGACCCATCAAAATGGTCCTCCTTAGAATTCCAGAAGCTGGGTCCCAGCCTCTGCCATTTGTGGGTGCCTCTTTAGTCGATCAGGATCCTGCCCTACCTTCTTTCCATCCCCCTCTTACGTGTGTTTATACACAGGTACACTCCCCACATCCCCCAAAACCCATACCTTCAGTGACCCAGACGATGTCAAAACTCTAGGTCAGCACTTTGGTCCTTACTTCTTCTGGCCAGCCAACCAAATTTTTATCTCTTTTCCTCAGCCAGGGAAACTGCTCTCGCCTATTGTGCTATTGCCATACTCTATGAGTAATTGCCATTTAAACGCTCAATTCTACATGTTCCAAGCCAAGTGCTTTTGGGTCATCAGAACAAGACCATTTCTCTCTCAATTGAGAGTGTGAGTTTCAAGTCAATTGCTTCTACTGACCTCATTTTTAATATTCTATTTGGAAAGTTAGAACAGAATAATAGTGGTTTTTTTTTTTATTTGTTTGTTTTTGACTGAATCTCCTGCCCTGCAAAGTAGAAGTTGCCTCAGTTTTACTGGGTAGAGCACTAAGGTTAATAAGAATGAAAAACAAATCAGATAATATTTCACAAATACTAGCTTTTTCAGTCTTATTGCCTAGACTTGGGTTGTTCTATCATGCACTTGTGTTATATCCCCAACATTGTGATAATGAGTCAGGCTGATTTCCATTTATATTTATAAACAGAATTGTCAGTTTTTCAAAGATGTGTTACAGGTGAGCTAATGATCATACGGTGGGGAAACTGCTGTCAAAGTTTAGATTCTGACTCCTCTGAATCACTTGGAAGTCTTTATAATTGATGTAAACTTTCCAGCATTTTATCTCTAAAACAGGCATAATGACTCACTTCTGACAGTAAAGCCTGTTGTCTATGGAAGGCCAAATTCTATTATCAGAGCTGTAAAATGAATAGAAATGGCTCTGAAAGTGACCCCTGTTCAGTTTCCAAAATAGCAGGTCCTTCCTTGGGTAATCACCATTTCGAATTGTTGCTGATGACTGCGTAAGTGGGAATCTGTGGGGTGATGAGGACCACTTTAACAGGGATGATGTCAGGGTGGCTTTGATGCTTTTAAGTACTTAACATTCAGAGTGATCCAGAGCTATCACTCAATTACTATGAAAAAATCTTTCAATCTTGTCCATGGGACCTTCAAGTATCATTGCCCAGTAATAAGAACTTGCCTGAGTTTTTCAGAGAATAAAATTATACATGCAAATACTGTAAACTTGAACTCTTATGTGTTAAGTAATTGTTATTAGTAATTTTAACTAATTCTCCTACTGTACTGTTTTCATATATTCTTTCTTTCTTTTCAGTGCTTTGAGTTCTTCCTGTGTGTAAAGCTCAATTTTTAAATGACATCATCTTTTTTCAGGGTCCCAGCTGTTGAGTGTCATCTGTTATCTTAGTGCCTTTTCCATTGTTAAAGCCATGTGTTGGGGCTTCTTTGGTTCCTTTGGGTCTCTGATGGTTTCTGCATTTTGAAAATGGAACACATTTCCAAAAATGCTGCTCTTTGTGTGTGTGTGTGTGTGTGTTGGAGTACATTCTGTGCTGCATGGGTTTGTTTTATTTTCCTCTAGTCTTTTTGGGCTGAGTTTGTTCTTATCATTTATAAATTGGTTTGAAAAAAAGATTAATTTTCTCAGTGTTCAACATTTGAATCAAGTGCCAATTAGGTGCAAAACAGTGGTGCTTCTGAGGAGGGGTCACTCTGAGTGGAGGACACCAGGCTGCCAGAGGTGTTGGAGTCCAGGTGGTGCCATTTCCCAGGGCTGGGGCTGAAAGAGCTGGAGGAAATGGGTGAGGGAGAATGGGGACAGAGCTGGAGGCTGCTGTTAGCTGTGGATGTTGGGGAAGTCTGAGGTGTTCAATATGTGGAGAGGCTGCTTTTTCTCCAGGTGGCAGATCTGGGTGTCATTAGTATAAAGATAATGATTGAAGCCAAGGAAGTGAATGACAGAACATGGAGATGAATCCCCTGTTTAACAGTCACTTGCCATAATTGTTTTCCTAAGTGGGTATCCTAGTTGGGTCTCGGGGTGTATGTCTTGAAATAGCCGTGGTGATTTTGAGGGATTTTTGTACTCAGTGTAATTGGCAGTCTCTTGTAGAAATTGAAGTTTTGAAAATTAATGATCATCATAAGCTAAACTTTTCAACTTTGGCACTATTTTTTTACATTTTGAACCAGATATCTTTGTTATGAAGGCTGGCCTGTGCATATTGTAGGATGTTTAGCAGCATCCCCAGTCTTTAGCCACTGATGTTAATAGGACCCCTGTTGCCCCATAATCCCTCTCCCCAATTGTGGCTACCAAAAATGCCCAAAATCATTACTAAATGTCCTGTGGGCTAGATAATGCTGCCTGAACATGCTCTTTGAATTTGTGAAGATTTACATTAGTGTTTTGTTACAGAAAAATACATTCAGGTCTGCAATTATCCTGACTCCTATTTAGAAAGCAGCTTACTCATCTTGGAGGATCAATTGAGTAATTTTATAATATCAAAAAAATCATCTACTGTCATGAAAGCACTCTACTGCAGGTTTCAAATCAAATCTTGTTCTCTATGTGTGTATCATATATAAGTGAAAGGGAATGACTGAGAAACACTATACTCCAAATTATAAAATAACTTGTGGTTTATGACTCAGCCATTTCAAAGGAATTGAAGCCTTTTTTTTTTTTTTTTTTTTCTTTACATGTCCAATGCTTTATGGTAGACTGTCCAAAAGAGTTACCTGATAGTACTCTTGGGGTAGAGTGGGTTTCAAGTGAGATCAACATGAGCCTTGTAATAGTAACTTGAGTATGTAAAGTGTTAAGCATAGAAGCTAGTACTTAATATATTAAACTTGCATTTTTGTTTATAGTTCATTAAAAAGGAATATAAGATAGTGATTTAATGACATACCATAGAAGCTAAATGAAATTACAGCTTGCAAACCTCCTCTTAGAATTACTGAAAAATGGTGGAATGAGACACACATTGTTACCCTATGTACATGTGTGATTACACAAATGGTGTGAAGCTACATCGTGTACAACCATTGAAATGAAAATTTGTACCCCATTTGTGATAGTGAATCAAAATGCAGCCTGTACCAATAAAAAAAGAAAAAAAAAAAGAATTACTGAAGCTTTAAAGAAGTATTTATAAGTCAAAGCACCTTGGACATGTATTTTTCTGGAATGATGCTACTCATTATTCCTTTAGAACGTCCTGGCAGTGCAGGGATCTTGTCCATTTTCTCCATGTCCACCCTTCCCCACTACCGGAACACAGTGAAGTGAGCGGGCTAGGTGGCAGCATCTTATTTTGGTTTGGCTCTGCTTCTTCTCTGACCACTGCACTCCTGATACTCTTCCTGTTTACAGCCTGGTGTGGGAAGAGTGAAGCCTAGAGTTTAGATCATGGTGGTAGTGCTTCTCCCCGATGAATCTTTACACCTGCCCTTTACTACCACTTCTCAAAAAACTGTCATATTGTACATTTTTATGCTTCATGGAATTGTGGCTGTGGTTCCAGCTGCAGTTTCAACATTCATCTGTCAAATGGAGGAAGGAAAAGAAATGGAACCAACCTTTGCAGTATGTATTTAGCTCACGGTGAGAGGCCCAGGCCTGCCTTCTCATGTCTTGATTACAGCCCTTCTTTAAGACAGCTGGGGGACTGAGATGGTAGCTCAGTAGTGGAGTGCTTGCCTAGCATGTGTGAGAAACTGGGTTCGATTCTCAGAACCACATATAAATAAATAAAATAAAGGTTCGTTGATAACCAGAAAAAAAAAAAAAAAAAAAAAAAAAAAACTTGGGGGAAAGAAGGAAGAGGGAGAGAATTCCAGGGCTTTTTTTTTTTTTTTTTTCAAATCCTGAATGCCAGAGGAGTGGTGTCTCTCTGGAGAACTGAGGTAGGTGGGGACCATGCCTGTGTACTTCTTCTGTTGTCACTTGGTTAGAATGACTGACTCCACTTTGGAACCAGAATCTACATTTTATCATTTAAGATAGAATTGGGTTTGGTCTTATTTAGGCTCCTACAGAACATACTATTGTAGGTATGGATCCCACCCACTGAGCATCCAGTAGGGGCAGTGAACATGATACACTTAGTGAAGCTCCACATGTTCTTAGACCAGTCACTTAACCTCTTTGGTCCTGACTCCTCATCTGAAAAGCCCACTTAGGGTTGTGAAGATTCAATGTGACAGTCAAAAAGTGCTCCATAGTTATAACAGCAGTTATCATGGTTTAAATGGAGAATGTATAGATTGTGTATTATGTCTGGAATTAATTGATAATTTTTAATTGTTCTTTTGTTTGTTCTGGGAGATTAGGGTTCTTGTTTGGCTTCACTACTAAGGGTAGCATCCTTGGTTAAATCATTTAACTTTGTGGACTCTGGATTCCTTATTTTTAAAATTTTTCATTTGGATGCTCTTTCATTTTTCTAGGCATGAAAATTGTATTTTTCATTTCCTACTTTATTTTTTTAATTATTTCTTTAGTTTTTTATTTTTTACAGAGTGCATTTTGATTCATCGTACACAAATGGGATACATCATTTCATTTCTTTGGTTGTGCATGATGTAGATTCACACCATTCGTGTAATCATACATGTACATAGGGTAATGATGTCTGTCTCATTCCACCATTTTAATACCCCCTCCCTCTCATTTCCTTCTACATAATCTAAAGTTCCTCCATTCTTCTTTCAATCCCCACACCTCCCACCCCCAATATGTATCATCATCCACTTATAAGGGAAAACATTCGGCCTTTGGTTATTTGAGATTGACTTATTTCACTTAGCATGATATTCTCCAGTTCTATCCATTTATCTGCAAATGCCATAATATTATTCTTCTTTATGGCTGAATAATAGTCCATTGTGTATATATACCACAGTTTCATTATCCATTCATCTGTTGAAGGGCATCTAGGTTGGTTCCACAATCTAGCTATTGTGAATTGAGCTGGTGTAACATTGTTGTGGCTGTGTTACTGTAGGATGCTAATTTTAAGTCCTTTGGGTATAAACCAAGGCGTGGGATAACTGGGTCAAAAGGGGGGTCCATTCCAAGTTTTCTGAGGATTCTCCACACTGCTTTCCAGAGTGGCTGCACCAGTTTGCCACTCCACCAACAATGTAAAAGTATGCTTCTTCCCCCACATCCATGCCAACATCTATTATTGTATGTGTTCTTGAGAATAGCCATTCTAATTGGAATAAGATGAAATCTTAGAGTTGTTTTAATTTGCATTTCTCTAATTACTAGAGATGTTGAACACTTTTTCATATATTTATTAATTGCCTGTATGTCTTCTTCTATAAAGTGTTTATCCAGTTTCTTGGCCCATTTTGTATTTTCAATGCAAAGTTTTGTAAGTTCTTTATAAATTTTGGAGATAAGTGCTCTATCTGAAGTGTGTGTGGAAAAGATTTTCTCCCACTCTGTAGGCTCTCTTTTCACATTATTTATTGTATCCTTGGCTGAGAAAAGCTTTTTAGTTTGAGTCCATCCCATTTATTGATTCTTGCTTTAATATCTTGTGCTTTGGGAGTCTTGTTGAGGAAATCTGATCCTAAGCCAACATGATGAAGATTTGGACCTGCTTTGTCTTCTGTTTGGTGAAGGATCTCTGGTGTAATTCCTATGCCCTTGATCCATTTTGAGTTGAGTTTTGTGCCGGATGAGAGATGGAGTTTTAATTTCATTTTACTGCATATGGATTTCCAGTTTTGCCAACACCATTTGTTGAACAGGTTATCTTTTCTCTATTGTATGTTTTTGGCTCCTTTGTCTAGTATGAGGTGACTATATTTATGTGGGTATGTCTCTGTGTCTTTTATTCTGTACCATTGATCTGCCTGTCTATTGTGGTGCCAATACCATGTCATTTTTGTTACTATTGCTCTGTAGAATAGTTTAAGATCTGGTATTGTGATACCTCCTGCTTCACTTTTCCTGCTCAGGATTGTTTTGGCTATTTGAGGTCTCTTATTCTTCCAGATGAAGTCCATGATTGCTTTCTCTATTTCTATAAGGAACGTCATTGGGATTTTAGTTGGAATTGCATTGAATCTGTATAGTGCCTTTGGTAGAATGGACATTTTGACAATATCAATTCTGCCTATCCAAGAACATGGGAGATCTTTGCATCTTCTAAGGTTTTCTTCAATTTCTTTCTTCAGTGTTCTGTAGTTTTCATTGTAGAGGTCTTTCACCTCTTTTTTTAGATTGATTCCCAAGTTTTATTTTAGGCTATTATGAATGGAGTGGTTTTTCTATTTTCTCTTTCAGAGGATTCATCACTTAAGAATAGAAATGCATTAGATATATGCATATTGATTTTATATTCTACTATTTTGCTGAATTCACTTATTAGTTCTATAAGTTTTCTAGTGGAGTTTTTTAGATCCTCTAAATATAGAATCATGTCATCGGCAGATAGTGACAGCTTGAGTTTTCTTCTTTTCCTATTTGTATCCCTTTAATTTCTTTGGTCTGTCTAATTGCTCTGCCTAGTGTTTCAAGGATGCTGTTGAATAGAAGTGGTAAAAGAGGGCATCCCTGTCTTATTCCAGTTTTTAGAGGGAATGCTTTCAGTTTTTCTCCAATAAGAATGGTGTTGGTAGCTGAAGAAATAGCTCGTGTTGGAGAGCGCTCTCCTAGTATGCGCAAGGGCCACTGTTCAAATCCCCAGCTCCTCAGGGGAAAAAAAAAAGAAAAAAAAGAATGGTGTTGACAGTGGGCCTAGCCTTCACAATGTTGAGGTGTGTTCCTACTACTCCTATTTTTTCTAGTGTTTTAAGCATGAAGGGATGCTGTATTTGATCTAATGCTTTCTCAGCATCTATTGAAATAATCATATGATTCTTAACTTTAAGTCTATTATGTGATTTATTGATTTCTGGATGTTGAACCAACCTTGCATCCCTAGGATAAACCCCACTTGATCATGGTGCACTATCTTTTTAATATATTTTTGTATGCTATTTGCCAGTATTTTGTTAAGGATTTTGGTGTCTATGCTCATCAGGGATGTTGGCCTAAAGTTTTCTTTCCTTGATGAGTCTTTGTCTGGTTTTGGTTTCAGAGTGATACTAGCCTCATAGAATGAGTTTTTAAGTGTTACCTCCTTTTCTATTTCCTGGAATACCTTGAGGAGTATTGGTATTAGTTCTTCTTTAAAGGTCTTGTAGAATTCGGCTGAGAATCCATCTGTTCCTGGACTTTTCTTGGTTGGTAGGCTTTTGATGGCTTCTTCTATTTTGGTGCTTGAAATTGATCTGTTTAAATTGTGTATGTCTTCCTGATGCAGTTTGGGAGGATCATATGTCTCTAAAAATTTGTCAGTGTCTTTGATATTTTCTATTTTGTTGGAGTATAGATTTTCAAAATAGTTTCTAATTATGTTTTGTATTTCCATGGTGTCTGTCATGATCTTTCCTTTTTCATCACGAATTCTAGTAATTTTGAGTTTTCTCTCTTCTTTTCGTTAGGGTGACTAAGGGTTTATTAATTTTGTTTACCTTTTCAAAAAACCAACTTTTTGTTTTGTCAATTTTTTGAATTGTTTCTCTTATTTCAATTTCATTGATTTCAGCTCTGATTTTAATTATTTCCTGTCTTCTACTATTTTTGGTGTTGATCTGTTCTTTTTCTAGGACTTTGAGATGTAATGTTAGGTCATTTAGTTGTTGACTTTTTAATTTTTTAATTTATGAGCTCAATGCAATGAACTTTCCTCTTAGTACTGCTTTCAGAATGTCCCAGAGATTTTGATATATTATGTCATTGTTCTCATTTACCTCTAAGAAATTTTTTATTTCTTCCCTGGTGTCTTTTATCATTGCATCATTCAATAGCATATTATTTAGTCTCCAGGTATTGGGGTATTTTATCGTTGATTTCTAATTGCATTCCATTTTGGTCTGATGGGATACAAGGTAGTGTTTTATCTTTTTTTTTTTTATATTTACTAATGACTTCTTTGTGGCATAGAATATGGTCTATTTTGGAAAAGGATCCATGAGCTGCTGAGAAGAAAGTATATTTGCTTGATGATGGATGAAATACTCTGTAAATGTCCATTAAGTCCATATCATTGATTGTATTATTTAGTTCTATAGTTTTTTTGTTCAGTTTTTGTTTGGAGGATCTATCCAGTGGTGAGAGTGGTGTGTTAAAGTCCCCCACTATTATTGTGTTTTCGTCCATTTGATTCTTAAAATTGAGAAAGGTTTGTTTGATGTACATAAATGCTCCATTGTTTGGGGCATAAATATTTAAAATCATTATGTCTTGCTGATTTATGCTTCCCTAAAATAGTATCCCTTCTGACTAACTTAGGTTTGAAGTACCCTTTATCTGATATGAGGATGGAGATCCCTGCTTTATTACTGAGTCCATGTGTGTGGTATGTTTTCCCCATCCTTTCACCTTTAGTTACTCTGTGGATGTCTTTTTCTATGAGATGAGTCTCTCGAAGGCAGCATATTTTTGGGTCTTTCCTTTTAATCCAATCTGCCAGTCTTTGTCTTTTGATTATTTAGTTTAGGCCATTAATATTCAGGGTTATTATTGTGATATGATTTGTATTCCTGGTCATTTTGGTTTATTTTTGGTTTTTAACTTGACTTGGTTTCTCCTTTGATTTTTAGGGTAGTTTCTCCCTTTGCTCACCTGTATTGTTGTTTTTCACTTCCTCCTCATGAAATATTTTGCTGAGAATGTTCTCTAGTGCAGGCTTTCTATTTGTAAATTCTTTTAATTTTTGTTTATCATTGAAAGATTTTATTTCATTATGAAATCTAGGAAGGTTAGTTTTGCTGGGTATAGGATTCTTGGTTGGCATCCATGTTCTTTCAGAGGTTGAAATGCATTGTTCCAGGCCTTTCTTGCTTTTAGGGTCTAGGCTGAGAGATCTGCTGATATCTGTATTGGTTTCCCCTTATAAGTAATCTGACACTTTTCTCTCGCAGCCTATAAAATCCTATCTTTATCTTATATGTGAGGTATTTTCATTATTATGTGCCTTGGTGTGGATTATTTTAATTTTGTGCACCTGGTGTTCTGTAATCCTCTTGTATTTGATTTTCCACTTCATTTTTCAGGTTTGGGAAATTTTCTGATATTATTTCGTTGAACAGGTTGTTCATTCCTTTGGTTTGTGTCTTTCTCAATTCCAATAATTCTTAAATTTGTTCTTTTCGTGATATCCCATAATTCCTGGAGGTTCTGTTCATGATTTTGTAACATTTTCTCAGTTTTTTCAACTTTATTTTCAAGATTAAATATTTTGTCTTTATTGTCTGAGATACTGTCTTCCACGAGATCTATTCTGTTGGTGATGCTTTCTATTGAGTTTTTAAGTTGGTTTATTGTTTCTTTCATTTCAAGTATTTTTTTTTTCCAGAATCTCTATCTCTTTATTGAAGTGTTCTTTTGCTTTTTGCATTTGCTCTTTTAACTGTTTATTGGAGTGATCATGCATTGCCTGCATTTGCTCTTTTATCTCATCTTTTGCTTCACAGATCATTTTAATTATGCAGATTATAAACTCTTTTTCTGTCATTTCTACTGCTATGATGTCATCGGATTCTGTCAAAATAGCATCTTGGTTTGTTAGAGAACACTTTCTTCCCCTATCTTTTCATATTGTTTCTGTATATTCCCCTCTAGCAGTGAAGATCTGAGGTATTAAAGTTTCCCCCCTGTAGGCTTACTGTGACCCTATAGTTTTCCAGTACCTCTCCTTTGAAGGGGAGATCTATGTCAGCAGTACCCCAAACAAAGAAAATACAGCCCTGAACAAGATAACTCCTATAAGGGCTTTAACTTTATTATAATACACAGGATGAGTTTGATTGTTATTTACAGTATTTCTAGTGAATGAAGAGGATGAGAAGGGTGTAGGATGTAAGTGAATAAATAGAGGTACCTGCCAAAGGGCCTCCTGTCTCCTGTAGGTATATCAGGAAGGCAACTGCCATTCCAATGATGGCAGCCACACCCTCAGGAATAATTCAAAATGCCTGCACCAGTCTCCAAGGAAGCTGGGGAGATCTGCTGATTCAGCACAGGGGAGGGGCAGGTGCTGTGTCCTGTGTCCGTCTGCAGCGGAGGTTGGGCAGTCATTTCCTATTTTAAAACCTAGATATTTTTTAAAAAAAATTATTTGTTCTAATTTATTATACATAACAGTAGAATACATTTATACATTTTGATAGATCATAGATATATGGAGTATAGTTTCTCATTGTTCTGATTATACATATTATAGGATCACAGCAGTCATGTAGTCATATATATACATGAGGTAATAATGTTTATTTTACTCTACTATTTTTCCAACCCCATGCCTCTTTCCAACTTGGTTCATTTAAATGTATAAAAGCAACAAAGTCCCTTAGACCTGGTGACTTATAAACAACACTTCAGTACTTTCTGTGGTCTTAATGTCTGTGTCCTCCCAAAGTCCCTATGTTGAAACCCAAACCCCAAGATGTATGGCATTAGGATATTGGGGGTCATTGGTAGGTGATTAGGTCATTGGGTCATTTTATAAGGCTTTAGTGCTCTTTTTAGAAAAGAGGCCCTTGAGAGCTGCCTTGCTCCTTCCACCATAAGAGGCTATAGCAGGAATACAGCCAACTATGAACAAGAAGGTCGGTTGTCACTTGATGGTGAATCTGCCAGCACCTTTAACTTAAAATGTATCAACCTCTACAACATCAAGAAATTGAGTTTCTGTTGTTTATAAACCACCTAGGTATGTTTTTGTTAAAAATAATTGTATTAACTTGAGTTCTGACATATCTGCTAAACCGTCACAGAAATGTTAAGCTTTTCACAAATAATCCTGTGGTGGTTTTTTGGATAAGTACATGCAAATAGAACAAATTGCTTAATTGATATTTTATAATTTAATTATATTTAAAGAGTCCTGGTCAAGGTTGGACGCTAATATAACTTATTTACGATAATTGAGCATAGACTGAGCACAGTCTGTCATAGGGATATGTGAAAAGGTAAAATTTATTAAAATGTTATTATTAACCAGTGCCCTTCATTTCCAAGCAATCTGTTTGGGAGGGAAGTGCAAATCATGAGTTCTTTCTGTGCTTAGAAAGTTCTACCGCCATATGTTTATTGTATAAACCAAGGAGATTATATACAGTTAAGAGCTAGTAACTGCTACTCCAGGCCAAAATTTTTGTATATCACTCATGCTTTATATTCCCATGGAAAACTACTTTTAATGTCAGAAAGACCATCTTTTTTCTTTTATGTATTTTTATTTGTGAGTGTTTGCAGTAACCAATATCAACAGATGGTTGATTCTCTAGTATATAATTTTTAAGGTAGAGATGAGAGGAAGTTATTAAACCTCAAATCTCACACTCAAAAAGTGCTTTTAATATAAGCTGTGTATGGAGTTTTGATTGAGTTGTTAATTTATTGGACTTTGCTGCTGCTAAGTAGAAGTCAGTGGGGACTTTATCATGTAAATATTTAAAAACTACTATAAACAAATAGAGAACCTGAATCAACACAGAACAAAAACTCAATTTTATGCCAAAATAATAGCTAGTATCGTATAGAATGCACTGTGAACATTATGTCAGGAGTTCTATGTGCAATACTCCTCTTAAAACATTCTGATACTACTACTAGGTGGGTATTATTACTCCATCCTTTGAAGAAACTGAGGTTCAGACAGGTTAAGGAGTTGCCTGTGTTCACATAACTAGCGAGCTGGGAGTGAGTCCAGGCTGTTCAATGCCAAAGTCCATGCTGAAGTTGCATTTTAAAATAAGAAAAATTTCCTTCATATTACACTGATGTTTATTTTTGTCTGTGTCAAGATGTGGGAAATTTAGTGGTTTTTGGAGAAAGTCACACCCAAACAATGTTGTCGCTGAGATCATTCAGATTATTTTTTCATTAACATTTGAGGATTAAAACTGTGTCAAGAACCAAACATGATTATAAACAAATTAAAGTGCCCTAATTCTCCACTCATCAACATCTCATTTGTAGAAACCATATTTTTATTGGTAATAGGCTATTTTAATGAATTTTCTAAACTTAATTTTCTGAAGTTAATAGAAAATTGGAAAAATTTTAAATTATGTTTGAAAACACTGAATGAAGAAAAGCTGATACAACAGTGTCTACCTTATATAAAAGTAGGGCAGTAATGGCCATGATCTAAAATGACTGCTTATTATTATTAATACTACTGTTATTTTGGTGGTGCTGAAGATTGAACTCAGGGATGCATTACCACTGAGCTACATCCCTTTTTAATTTTTTTTTTGGGGGGTGGGTACCAGCAATTGAACTCAGGGGCACTTGACCACTGAGCTGTATCCCCAGCCCTAATTTTGTATTTTATTTAGAGACAGGGTCCCACTGAGTTGCTTAGCACCTCACTTTTGCTGAGGCTTGCTTTGAACTTGGGATCTTCCTGCCTCTCTCTGTGCCGCTGGGATTACAGGCATGCGCCATCACACCCGGCCCCTTTTTAATTTTGAGACAGGGTCTTACTGAATTACTGAGGCTCTAACTTGTGATCCTCCTGCCTCAGACTCCAGAGTTGCTAGGCGTGTTCCTCTGCACCCAACTTGCTATGTACTCTTGACAAGATATTTAAAATAATATTTAAAATAATCTACATATAATTTCTTAACATTGAAACTTTACAAAGTATTATCACATATAGATCTAAGAGACACTAAAGTAGTGATACAAATGTTAACTATAAAGAATAAAATCAAACTCTTAAATCCTAGTCTCACATATTTAAACTAAAGTCATTTACGTAGGCTTCTTTATAAATTCCATTATACTCTCACTTTCCTTCTCTTTTTCTCCTTCTTCATCCTTTCTTTTTGCCTGCACCATCCTCATCTCCATCATCACCCTGTCCAGGATTTCCCTTATGACTTCTGCATTAGAAGTTTAAGTGTAAGCAACAGAATTTACTCTGGCTAAGTTAGGTAAAGAAGCAGTCTATGTGGAGGGGGTATCTTATTTGTAATTGGGATACCTGAACAATTAGACCTTGAAGAGTAGTGTGAGAGCAGGCTAAGTACTTAGAAGAGTCGTATTTTTCTATCCGTTACAATTCTATCTTATTCCCACCCCCATCTCTTTCAATGTACCAACTCTTTTCACATGTCACAACTTTTAAATCTCATTCTTTTTGAGACTTTAAATAATTTCCTTCCTAATTTAAGTATTATAAAGTAATTGTAATGTGAGTGATATTTTTAATCATTTGTAAACTAATTTTTAAAGATAATTCCAAAAGAAAATTTCCCATATTGTTAGGCGAAAGCTTCATTGTTAGAATAATGACATCTTTGGACATTTTGAAGAGCAATGCTGTTTCAAAACTAATCTGATTACATTATCACTGCATGTTATATATTTTTTCTATATACCTTAAAAAATAAATTTCAGTAATTTGGATTGTAAACTTCCTGGGAGGGAAGCCCAGTTTCGTCTATGTTGATTTGTCCCATGCTGTTTTCTGCTAACAGTACATTGCAACTCCAGAAACTACAGTGCAGAGAGAACGCCATAAGTAATTCATTGTGAAGATCTTATTAATGTATCAATTGCTGTTATTTTTTTCTCAAAATTTATTGAAAATAGACATCCTTGTACAGTTTTCCAAAAATAAATGTTTCATGAAAATGTTTTCATTTCATTCCTTTGTTTCCATTGATAGTGGCTTCTCTTTTCTTTTTTTAATATTTCTTAATCTTTCTGAAGAAAATATGAAGGGTATAAAAATGTCAGATGTATCATGCTGGTTACTAAGGTTGTTTATGGACAACTGATTTCTGCCAGGGCAGAAATTTGACTTCCGGTTTCTGGTAGCATGCTGGCCGGCAGGGAAGTGATTTGTGTCCTGAGATGAGATTTGCCTTTGTTTATTTCATCCTGAAGGTTGAAGTTCTTTTATATACTTATCTCTGAATTAAGAAAACATTTCTTTCCCTTTGGATCATCAGACTGTTAGTAAATAAGTTTAAGTCAATAAAATTCAAAGTTAGTAAAAATATTTCATGTATTAAACAGTCATCCTGGTAAGGATCAAGTGGTAGAATGAACATTTATTTCTTGACAAGAGTTAGCAGAAAACAAGGGTTCATATATTCCTATCAGTGAAGCCTAAGTTTAACACATGAAGATATAATGCTTTTCAACTTCATGTGGTGGCCTCTTGGGTTATAGTTTTCTCCCAAACTCCTTCCCAGTTCTTTCTCCCTAGCTGTAGTGGAGGAGATGTTGTTATGCCTCTAACTATGGTTTGCTTTATAGCATGCATTTTTTTTCCCTCAATGTAAGTTCATTGCTATAAAATATCCTGGGGTGGGGTAGTGTCTTGTCAGGGCAACTGGAAATGAAGAATGCTCAGTACTGCACAGAGCAAGAACTCTAAATTCTGTTAGGCTATTTCTATCCATGTTTCTGGCAGCCTTACCCTCTTTGCCTCTCAGTGCTTAATATAAAGGGTATATTAAAACACAGTAATTAACACAGTATAGAAGGTTTTCTCCTTTTGCATATTCCTCAAAAACCGAGACTTAGGGAGTGACAAATTGAATGTATTGATATGAATTTTGCTGATTTTGTTCATTATACATCCTTTGACATTTCTTTGGTTTATGGTTGTATATGACATATGCATTTGGAGTTTTTGCTTTTATTTTGTGCATATTTAAGTATATAAATTAACTTTGAGTATTTTTTGAAAGGAGAAAATTTTGAAACTAATGTCAAGTTGAGAAAACATTTGCCAAAGTCTTCTATAACTTCAAAGTACTGGTTTCAACAGCTAGCCCAATCAATCAAACTCTTCTCTTTTTTGGCACTTGCTTCCTGGGGCCCTTTTGGGTCTGCTAAGTTTGCTCTATAACAAATTGGATGGTGATTTGGAGCTGACAGTTTTACATTGCACTCAGTAACCTTTGTTAAGTGCTAAGAATCTGTTAGAGTCCACAGGTAATATTAGTGAATGCTTAATTCAAAGGGTTCAAATTTGATTAGGCATAACAATTTTTATTTGATGCTCAAAGTCTGTATTGTTTTTATTTTCCAGGGCCATCCTTCCTTTCTTCCAGGATTGGGATGTAGTGCAGTGACAGAGCGTTTGCCTAGCATGCACAAGGCTCTGGGTTTGATTCTCAGCACTGCCAAGAAAAAAATAAAATAAAATAAAAACTAGCTAAATAAATAAAAACAACCTTTCAATATTTAAGTTTATGTTATAACACTTTGAATGGTGATGCTGATCATGATAATAACATGTGAGTGGCTACCCCTTAGCATGTGCTCTCTAGGCGCTAGTCTTATCCTGTGTGGAAGGAGTTGTTCTCATAGTAATTTGAAGTAAGTGATATTATCCCTACTTTACAGATGAAAACCTAGGCCCAGAAAAGTTAATTTACTTACTTATCTTAAGCCACATAGTTGGTAAAAGAGAAACTTGATTTTATTTTTAATTCAAGTTCTTTTGCACCCACCTTTAGCTATGTGCATTTCACTCTGTCTTGCCTTTATTTAAAAATCAATACATACATCTTAAAAGATGGACATATATGTAGAGAACACTCTGAGAATTGGACTTTCTTTAGAGTTCTTTATCTAAAAAGTTATTTAAAACTAGATGCCAGGTTCCCCGATCTTGTTTTCTGATTGACTTATCATGTGGTTTTTAAAAATAGTGCTGAAACAGTTCAGTATTGAAGGTATTGCAGATTTATTACTTTTATTAGTGTATTGTAATTATGTATAGTGGTGGCATTCATTGTGATATATTTGTATATCCTTAATATAATGTAGTTTGGTCAGTTTCATTCCTCACTACTTGTTCTTCCCCTTCCTGCCTCCCTATTCCTGATTCCCATCCTCTCTTCTACTGGTCTGTGTTCTATTTTCATGAGATCCCTTTCTTCCTTTTTTCCTCTCTAGCTTCCACATATGAAAAAATAATATGAACCTTGACTTTCTGAACCTGATTTATCTCACTTATCATGCTGTTCTCCAGTTCCATCTCTTTTCCTGCAAATGACATACTTATATTCTTCTTTATGACTAAGATTCCCTTGAGTATTACCACATTTTCTATATCCATTCATGTTTTGATGGACACCTAGACTGGTTCCATACTTGTATATTGTGAATTATGCTGTTGTATACTTGTCTGTTAAGATTACCAATCTCATTGTTTAATTTTGTTCAAAGAACTAACTTTCGACATACTCCAGAGGGATACAGTTCTCTTGATGGCTGCAGCTTACTGAGAATTTGAAGATTAATGTCTCTATTGTCTTGTCTCCAGCCACTGGTTCCTCCCCACTGCCTTGCTCAGTGAGCAGGGCAACTTGCTACTGCTCCAGGCCAGTGACAATATTATGGTTTCAGTGTTAGTCATGCAGAGCCAGTGAGATTCCGATTTGGAGTTATGGTTGGCTGTCCTGGTGTAAAGTGATATGCTCCCGCATCACGGAGCGGTAGGACTGGGGAGCAATAACATTGAAGGTTATGTTAAGATCCCACCCTCACAGAGGCTTCCTGGTTACACTTGAAGCTGTGGTTTCAAGTACATGAACTTTAAATAGTGTGGCTAAACAAGTGTGAAAAAGGTGTGTTTATAAACACAGCTACATGTCTTTGTGGGCCAGGCTATTTTAATAATAGGTCTGAGAAACCATCATCTTTCTTTAAGACAGAGATTTATGAACAATTTTCTTGTAACTTATTAAGGATTCTAAGTAGCCAAAGGATAACAAAACTTTGGTATGTTTCTTTTAATTTATTGCAAATAATTGTGATATTCTTCACTGTCAGAGCTCAAGGGGCAGCAAATAATAGATTCAAAATAATCAATTTATATACTTAACAGAAATAAACTTATAATGGGTCAGCTTTTACATTGCTATGACCAAAATACCTGACAAGAGCAACTCAGAGGAATACAAGATTATTTGGGGCTTGTGGTTTTAGAGATTTCAGTCCATAGATGCCCGACTCCATTGTTGTGGGTCCAGGGTGAGGTAGCACATCATGTTTGAAGCTTCTAGCAGATGAAAGTTGCTTCACTCATGGCAGAGTCAGGAAGGTGGGAAAGGGGGAAGATCCACTCTACCAGGGCACGCCCCCAGTGACCCACTTCCTCCAACCATATCCCACCTGCCTTCAGTTACCACTCAGTCCGTTCAAGCTGGGATAAACCAGTTAGGTTACAATCCAGTCATTTTACCTCTGAACATTCCTCCATTAACAATATGTGATCGTCTGGGGGGGATGCCTCACATCTAAGCCATAAGAATGAGTAAATACCAAAACCAAATGAGCTTCACTTTTGCATATAGTTAAGATGTGTCAAGTGTGGGCTGGTGTCTCCTGGAATGATGGCACAGTGGTAGTGATGTCCACACCAAGCCCACAGCAGGAGTCTGGGAAGAAAATCTTATGGTTCCATCATCATGATTTGGATCTTTGGGTTTTCCAGCCCCTTTTTGTTGTGGCTCCTGAAATTAACCTGATTGTTTTTAGGGTGCTGCCTTCATTCTTTTCCTCTATTTTAAAACATTGACCATGATGTTTTTACTTCCTCTTCAAACCTGACCTTGAGGCTGAGATAGACATATCAGCTTTAGACATTACTCTCCCTACCCGTGGTCTGGCCCCCCTCAATACTGCTGGCCCAAATTAGCAATTCACTACAAATTGGTATATGTGTGTGTGGTAGTAGAAAATTCTTGCCTGTAAAATTCTTGCCATCCCAGTGGCTCAGGAGGCTGAGACAGGAGGATTGCAAGTTCAAAGCCAGCCTTAACAGCTTAGTGAGGCTCTAAGTGACTTAGCCAGACCCTGTCTCAAAATAACAAATAAAAAGAACTGGGATGTGGTTCAATGGTTAAACACCCTGGGTTCAAACCCCTGGTGCCAAAAATAAAAAAAGAAAAGAAAAAAAGAAAAAATAATTCTTACGTTTGTCTTTTATGTAATATTTGTAGGAAAAATGTTGATAAAATTATTAAGATATCTTTTAATCAATAAAAATGCTTCTAATATTTGTGATGCAGTATTTCTCCCCTGAGGGATACAAATAATTGGGCATCTTGAAACTGGAGATTGCTTTTCACTTTTCACTGGTGTGTAATTACATTGGTGGTCTCCTAGTAAGGATACTCAAGAGTTCTTCAGAAATACAGTAATGTTACCAAGTATGTTTGGTGGAAAAGTTTCAGGAGTATAGAGTGTTTTTTCTTGCATGTTTCAAATTCTAAATACAGACTTGTCCACTTGTGATGTCATTTGGGAACATACAACAGGACTACTGAACACTTCAAGTTATACATTATTTTGGATAGCTCATTGTTTTTCTGGGTTTTAGAAATGTGGTGAAGCACTGGCTCAAATGTCTGTCTTTGGAAACACTGGGTATGATCTGTTAAATGTAACTTTACAACAAAATGGGTGTTTGTCCTGGTAAATATCCACAAGATGTTGGGGAAGACCAGAATGGAAGTCTGCCTAATTCAGTGTATAATTTTGTGGGTAAAGATAACATGGTGGAAAGTGCATTTTGATATTTGAAAAAAAAAATCATTTTGCCAGAAAGATGTTTCCTTAAAGTGTAGGTTGCAAAATCTGGGTAGAGTCCAGCCTGGAGACATGTTTTGCTTAACTTTCAAAGTAAAAAAAAAATGAGTTTGACCCCCTAAGTCAGATATTGCATTCTCTGGTTGTCCATACTACCCAACATTTGTTTTTGCCTCAGTTATTTAGATTACTTCTCCTGGCCCTGAAGCATTTGTTTTGTGACCTCACTAAGTGAAAACTGTTTGCAGGCACTCTCTAATTTGTGTACCACATCCTTCAAGGTCCTGTCAGACTGGGATGAGAAACCTCCTTTCCTTCCTTCTTGCTGCTCTTGGCTCCAGGCCCAGTTGTGGCAATAGCAGGCCCCAGGTAGACATTGGGAAAGGGACATGAAAGGAGAAGAGGAGGAATGCCTGCCCATGTCTCTTCAGCCGTGGTCCTGGACTGTCAGAAGGATTGGTGGGGAACCAGAGGAAGGCCTCCCAACCTCCTCCTGTGGCCAGGGAAGGTAAAAAGAATCCTCTTACTTTGGGAGTTTTCTAACATTTACATCGTAGACTGATTTTATTCTCACTCATTCATTCAGCAAATATCTTTGAAAGCTGGTGAAATCCAGCTTTGAATCCTGTGGAAAAATATACAGGATTAACCAAGAGCAATAAGGAAGTTACCACAGTTACAAGACATGGATCTAGCACCATCTTGCTTTTTAGTTTAGTGTAAAGATAACATGGTAGGAAGTTTTAGCCCCCATGTGAGACTCTCAGATCTCATTTATGTCCTTTCTTACCCAGGTTTACAATTTTCTTAGAATCTTTATTCCTGTTTCTTAGAGGTTAGGTCTTATTTAATGGTTGCTTAACACTTTTAGATTTTTAGCAGATCTTTCTTGTAGGCTTGCTTTTCCTCTGAATGAGCAGGCTAATCTTCAGCATTTTACTCCAATTTGATTCCTTCACTCATCTGAGCAGGGTGATATCATTTTGTTCAGACTCCTTTGCCAGTAGCCAAGGTATGGGGGTTCACTCTGATTCTATTCCCTGTTCCCAGCTGAAGGGTAGACTGTGCACCTCCGGGCCTGTTCCCTAGTATAGGAGCTCTGCGCTGCAGGTGAGACCTCCTTCATGCCCAGCCCTCCCACGGCTACTTGCCATAAGGCCTGCAGAGGTTAGGCAACTGAAACACAGCTATTGAAGCAGTATGTGACCTATTGTAGCCTTAGAAGACGTTTAATTTAATGTTTCTAAAATGTTTTGCCCTTCAGAATGGAATTTGCTCATGACCCAATAATGATATTTGGATCTTCAGTTGGTGACCCTGGGTCTAAAACAGAAGTTATTAAAATTTTTGAACTCCCCCCCCCCCTTTTTTAACCCAGTTAACACATACAAAGACTAACACAAGACTATTTTAAGCCAGGAATCCATTATTTTGTGTCTTTTGGTTTCTTTCCTAGGAATAATATATCTCAGAACTGGAATTCCTTCTTCCAGGGATTTGAACATTTAGTAGCTTTGGATAAATATATTTCCATAATATTTCTCAAGAGATTTATTCCAATTCATGTTACCTGTGGCAATTTAATGAAGGTTTTACTATATCTTTGCCAGAATTTAAATTTAAATTACTTTGTGACTTTAATGGGTAAAGCACCACTTCATTCTTATTTTAAGTTATTATAAATAATTATGTAATAAACTATGTATAATGATAAGTTATAACAAAATTATTAGTGATAGAACATTTGCTAATACCATTAGCAATGGTACTTTCTCTCTTATTGTAATTATTTTATTCATAAGGATATAACTGAATAACAGACTTCTTATGGTAAAGTAAGTCAATGAGTGCAAAATTTTCTGACCTGCTGCTCAAGGGAAAAAAGGAGACTTTGTCACAATTCCACCTATTACTGGTTTTTCAATTCTAGGTTCACTTTCTGTGTTTTTTTTTGTTGTTGTTGTTGTTGTTTTTTGTTTTTTGTTTTTTCTGTGCTAGGGGTTGTGAGGCAAGCACTCTACCAACTGAGCTATATCCCTAGTCCACTTTCTGTGGTATAATGAACAGAATCATCTTACTCTTTTAGTCCCTGTGCATACAAACATTGTAGAAGAGGGCTGGGGATGTAGCTCAGGGTAAAGCATTTGCCCTGATGTGCTCCAGGGCTTGGGTTCTATTCCCAGTACCACAAAAACAAACAAACAAGACAAAAGCATTGCAGAAGAAAAAACTGTAAATCAAACAGAAATAGACTGTTGATGTTCTTCTGGTTTACAAGGAAATAACATTTCAGACTTTTTTCCACTGGAAAAAAAAAGAACTTAAATCTAGATATAAATTGATTTTTAAATATTGAAATTTAAATATTGAATCAGTTTTCTGGACAACTACTATTGTGTCTTCTCACTACTGTTCTTGTAACAATGAGATTTGATACTATAATTCTTTTTTTGTGTGTGTGGCTTACCAGGGATTCAACTCAGGGGCACTTGACCATCAAGACGCATCTCCAGCCCTTTTCCTGTATTTTATTTAAAGATAGGGTCTCACTGAGTTGCTTAGCACCTTGCTTTTTCTGAGACTGGCTTTGAGCTCGTGATCCTCCTGCCTCAGCCTCCTGAGCTGTTGGTATTACAGGCATCTGCTACTGTGCCTGCCTTGAAACTATGATTCTTGACCTTGAGATTTCTGTGTCTTTTTGTCTTTCACTTTCTTTATCAAATAGTCAAGGAGTGTTTTGTGGATATTACTAGTTCTGTTGTAGGGATTCTTTTCTTTGAATTCACCTGCCATATAAATAATTTCCCTCCCTGATATTATTTTTAATGAAATTATGAAATTTATACACTTACTTTCTGTGCCATCTTAGTTATGTATACTCAATGTATGAATTTTGCTGAAACATTCTTTGAGTTTCACTATAATATTTTTTTGAGTCACATCCAAAAAAGACCCAAAAGGGTTTTAGCCTTGCCCATGCGTTATGAACTGCACATGATTTCTGTTTTGTAATGGAGTAAAAATCCATTTATTCCAACAAAATTGGACTAGGTTTTAGGAAATAAAACCATTTATCCATGGTGATACAGAAGTGTAGCTGTGTTTATACTTTTGATCATTCCTTGGAGAAGTATTACCTTGGTAGACAACCAGCTGGCTTTAGGGAAAATTGTACCCTTGATACGTGCTTAAAACAGCAGTGTAAAATGTAACTGGCTGACAATCTTGGTTTTAGTTAGGGGCACTTTCTTATTATTCATGTTAAGCTGGGAGTGCAAGGAATGATGTCAGCGTCTACCCGTTAGCACTCCTCCGGAGGCCAGACGTAGTGTTTCCCCCTGTTGTCAACACTTGGGAAAAGTTTGCCAAATGGAGACTTATGAATTACAAAGGAGAAGTTATTAGTAATTGTTATTTGTTTTAAGAAGAGAAAAATTTACTTTTTCAATATTTCTTATGAAAAGAACAAAGGAGTTGAAATTTTAAATTCTGTAACAATTTACTTTTAACATTTAACTTGATTTTTTAAAACCAACACTTAACCTTTTTGTTATTATTATTATTAAAAACAATCTAAGTCTTTTTCTTTCTTTTTTGGTAATGCTTTGCTCTAGGGCATTGTGGCAACTCAAATTATAACTCTTTAGGGACCTGAGTTAAGTCATCATTTTTCCCCAATATTAACTCACATGAGTGGCACAAGATATTGTTTTTGATATGAACTGGTGACCTTTGAAATTTCTACATTAAAATTTTTTGAGAAATTGCATGTATTCTAAAATAAGATGACAAAAGTGATGTTCTGGTTTATACTAATGTTCTAAACTTTTTGGTTGGCATTCTTTATCTCCTAATGAGTGACAATGTGTGGAACAAAGAGCTGAGACTCAGAGGGCTCCATACTGTGTAGTTAGACTGCATTATTGTCACAGGCAGAGGACTGCAGGTGTACTCTTCATAAGTTACCAGTGGAAATTTTTCAGGAGAGAAGTGCTATCTTGGATAGTTAATCTGGGAAAGGATCTATGATGTTGGGGAAAATGTACCTTCTGTGTGTTTCAAAATAGGGATGGTGAAGAAACCAGAATGTGATGCTTCTAAGGAGAGAGGACATGGTGAACAATTGAGATATTGGTTATCTATTTTTCTGTATGGAAAGTCATATTCTGAAAGAATTTTATTTTCTCTCCCAAAGAGACTCATTTATGAAATTCATTATATGAAACTGTTTTAAAGCACTATCTATATCAACAGTGAAAGATCAAGTAGGCTAATTAGAAAAATAGGCAAAGGACTTTAATAGAAGATATGCAAATAACCAGTAAGCACTTGAAAAGATGTTCAACACCTGTAATTATTGAAATGTTCAACACTTTATATTCATTAGGATGGCTATTATCAAAAACACAATAAATAACAAATGTTGGGGAAAATGTGGATGAATTGGAAGTCTTTTGCACTGTTGAAAGGTTTGTAAAATAGTTACAGCCACCGTGGAAAACAGGGATGTTCCTTGAAAAATTAAACAGGATTATGGTATGACCCAGCAATTCCACTTCTGGATATATAACCCAGAACAGTGAAAGCAGGGACTCCAGTAGCTACTTGCACACCCATGTCCGTAGCAGCATTCTTTGCAATAACCAAAAGGCAAAAGGAACCCAAGAGCCCATGGGCAGATAAGTGGGTAAACAAAAATGTGATATACACATACAACAGGATATCATTCACCCTTAAAAAGGGGTAATTGTAACCAATGTTGCAACATGGATGAACCTTGAAAACATCATACGAAGTGCACTTAGACCAGTCACAAAAGGACATGTATTATATGATTCCATTACATGAAGATCCTCAAGAGAGCAAGTCCACTTGTGCACAAGGTCAAAGAAGTGGGAATGAGGAGCTATTGTTTAATGACTTCACAGTATCAACTGGAGATGAATGGGGATGGTCATACAATAGCTACAGAACTGGTTACAGTTGTTGAAATGGTAAAACAAACACAAAACGATCCATGCTGATTTTTAGTCAGCCTATAATCATAATCCAAGCCAAAGTAAGCACAATACATAGGTGAAACCATGGTAAAAAGGGAACATATCTTCAATAAGATAAAATTGCCTGAATTAATGAATAATGAACATCATGGAATGATACTGCCAGTGATCTTTATTGCTGAGTCAGGTTCTAAGTTTAACAAATACTGTGTAGTAGCTTTTGACTCTTGTACTCCCACTTTTTCATTTCTTAGAAGAGTAGCAGCATACTTAGTGTAAGGCTTCAGTTATGTGGTACTTCCAAATGTTTCCTGCTATTACCAACTCCAAAGAAAAAAACAGAAAGCTGGGTGGTTCTAAGAATAGAAGATGGTACGATGCAACACCCTGACTGTGCCTCAGAAGTGCAACTTGGCCTTTTAAATAACCCTTATTAACAGTTTCCTAAAATTCCCTGACTTCAGAGCCAACAGAATTATTATCTAAATGGCATGTTATAATTTCCTGTCTTCATCGAAAGAGACTGATTGAAAGGTGAAGAGTGGGTACGAGTTTATGGAAATATTTTCAAACCTTGCCAAAAAAATGATAGGAAAGTGCTAAGAATATAGAATGAAAAAGAACTTAAGAAGCTGCTACTTCAATCTCTGAAAAATTGTTTTGGCAGAGAAAAATGATGATGTCACCTGGAAGTGGCGATTTTTTGATGTTTAAGCTTAGAAGGCAGATACACAAAGCAAAAACTTGAAAAACACATTTATTTACATATTTACCCATGCCTAACTATAAATCTAATTAATGCTCATTAGTCCCATACAAAACCTTTATAATCATGGTGACCTTTTGTCAACAGGAAAAGAAAATTTATGTTCAGTACTAACCTATGCTCATGGATTTATTACAATCATGCATTTAAAAAAAAGGTACCTAAAAACAGAAACATGCTGTGTTCTGCTTATAATTCCAGCAATTTGGGAGACTGAGGCAGGAGGTTCTCAAGTTCATAGCCAGCCTCAGCAACTTAGCAAGGATCGAAGCAACTTAGTGAGACCCCTTCTCAAAATTAAAAAAATAAAATAAAGAGGGCTGGGGATGTGATTCAGTGGTTGAGTGTTCAATCTCTGGTACCAAAAAGAAAGAAAGGAAGGAAGGAAGGAAGGAAGGAAGGAAGGGAGGGAGGGAGGGAGGGAGGGAAGGAGGGAGGGAGGGAGGGAGAGAGGGAGGAAAAAAAAAAAACCAATCTGGAATAGGGAAAATAGTTGGAAACAGCTCATGGTGGTCTTCTATCAGATTCAGAACTACTGGAGCTCAGATTTTAGGACTTCCCTTTCATCGTGCTTTGGAGCATTGTTGGTGCCCCCCAAGGGATTAAAGGCATCAGACACTTGGATGCTAGAGAGTGGTTCACCTAACTCACTGTGTCTAACTGCTGCTGCTGCTGTTGTTTCCGTTTTTGTTTGTTTCTTTTCTTTCTCCTCATCCTTCCTTCTTCAGTCAATATAAACAAAATTTTTTAAGTGTCCACATTCACAACTATGCACTACACCAAAACTAAGAAACAAACAAAAAGAGAACAGGAATGGGGATGTAGCTCAGCAGTAGAGCACTCGCCTAGCATACAGAAGGCCCTGGGTTCTGTCCCCAGCACTGCAAAAACAAAAAAGCTTAGGTCCTTTTTCAACTGCTAACTGTTTAATAATATATGTATCATCTTGTCCAAAAACAACAAGAAGTATAATTGACTCAATTAAATATGTATGTTGTATGCTATATTCTGTAATAAAAACATATAACGTGGTCTTCTAATGTATTTAGAGTATGACTGGAGGGCGTAGTAAAACACATTTTCACACAGGTATCTTGGCCACTATCACTTGTGCTCTTAAGAGAGGTACAGCAGTGTGTGCTGCCTGACTCTGTTTTGTGAGCCTTGTCCTTGTAGCCTGTTTTAGGGTTCATAGAACATCCTTGCATCATCAGCTACCTTGAATTCTATGAGGAAATGTAGAGAATCTGATAAGAAAAAGAGGGAACTGTACTGGGGGCTTTTAAAATAAGGGAAAGCCCAGCTCGCTAGGAGGGTAGGAAGGAGGGGGTTGTATGAGATGGTCTTGAGGGAGGGATAGAATATCTGCTAATTTGGGGAAGGAAGTCAAGGGAGGAAAAATGTGGATCATATTCAGAGTAACTAGGGACCTGACATGTCTGGAGTGTAGAAGGACTCTTAGAACACCAGCTGGAAAGGTAAGGTTGATTGGCAGGAGCATGTTTGTCTGAAGTATTTTGAAGTAGCTTTCAGAAAGATGATTACTTTCAACTTTGCAAAAATGAATTTTCTTAGGTGCTTCAGTATTTCAGCCATGATACACAAGTTATCAAGTAAAGAGTCAACAAATGAGGATGTCTGAAAATTTTCCAAACGTTTCCTTTTTTGGGGTCAGGGTTATTTGTTTGTTTTTCCGCTCTTCACTTGCGGTTCTCACTGTGCTCTCTTGCTCCTTTACGTATTTTTTTCCACATGGGTGATAAAGCCCTGAGGATTTAGGTTTTCTCAGTTTACACTTTCCTACAATATTAAAATATTTGTAACTCCATCACTAACATCCTTGCCAAAATGGACTTTTCAGGACTTTCTCTGGAGCTCATGACTGTTCCTTCTCTTGAGTGCTGGTATTTCTCCAGTGGAGACTGAGCCAGTGGTCCAGTCATGTGTGCAGGTCATGCTGGTTAATAGTGGTTACTGGGCAGCTATGAACACATTTGTTAGCCTGTGATTAATGATGAGGTTTTTCTGGCTAACTTGTCAGATGCATTTGGCTACTAAACATGAAAATGCCTCAAAATTTTATCTAATTCATTTGCATTGATATTTGAAACTCAACAATATCCTGTCCTTAATAATTCAAGATTGTATCGTTACTGATTAATATGTTCTTGATTAATGAAACATGTGTGTTAGGATTTTATCCTTTGTTGTGCTTAAATGTATGTTTTACATACACAAGGAACTGGTAAAGGCCAGCTTTGATGCTTCATTTGCTTTTCATTAGCTTTATATTCAGATAGAAAACGTTAAAAGGGCTGTAAATTGCTACCCAAAGTGTTATTTTCTTACTTTATCTTATCAGCAGTCAGAAGAGGCTGGTGAACTCAGGATGGTAAGATTAAATTGTCTGTAGGGAGAAAATCTTGTTATAGATTTTGAGTAAGAAATAATACATACATTGCTTTTTGAATGTCACTCTTGCATTTTCAGTTATATGCAAGCCTAATGGTCTGCCTGTCTGTATCATTTTCTCCTGAGATGACAGCTTAATAGTTTTCCTGGTTGGATTGTGTTAAAACCTTTAAAGGCTACATTCACTAAAACATATGTCCAACATTTGGGCAGCCAAAGTCTGTGCAATCATTTGAACGGAGTACAACTTAGCTCTGTATAACCACAGGTATCTCACTGTTAAAGCTACGTTAGTGTACATGTATTGAAATGTCACACAGTACCATAAAAGTGTATGATTTTTATCTTTTCATTTATTAGTTAAAAGTAAATTAAAAGCAGTAAAACTACATTAATATGTCATTAGTTTGGAGTCTTATTTCATAATTAAATTGGTACATTTCATAATTGAATTTAGTACATTCTGCGATGTTCTAAAGTCTGGTCTTGCACTATCTTAAAAATATTTTGTAACTAAAAATAAAAATAATTTCAAAAACCAATCCAAAACAAACAGCAACAACAAAAAATGATTTTGCCAAGAAAGAAATAGCATAAATAAAATTTGAAAGATGCCATGGATAATGTAGTTAAACAATTTTGGCATAGTAGATTTTGTTCTAATTGACTCTCTGGAGTGCCTACCACGCTCATGGTGCTGTGCTAGACATCCTTCACTGGCAGCTTGAATTTACCTCCACTTATGAAAATGGGAATGTAGAGAATGGACCACAGGGAGAAGTCCTGGTGTAACCCAGTGAGGTGGAGCTGTCTTCAATGTTCCAGCAGCAGGGGCCGCCATGCCACATCTGTTGTTGACAAGCATTGGGGTTTTGTTTGCTTCCCTGTGTTAGGATGCTACTGATGGCTTGGTGGAAAAAATAACCGCTTGAAATGTTGAGGAAACTCCTAGCCTTTCAGAACCATAAAGTTTTCTTGACAGATCTTCAAAGCCCCTCCAGGGAACAAAGTCTTTTTGTGTTGGGGTAGAAGTCATAGAGAACAGTTACTCACAGTCCTCATCTTTAATTGGTTTAGCTTTCCTGGTGCCATTTGTCACCTCTAGTTCATTGGTGCTCCATCTGCTGTAGGCCAGAGTCCAGAAGCAGTTCTTAGTGGTAAAAAGTTGGAGAAGCAGATTTTGGAAAATCCAGTCTTATGTGATCTTTCCTGGCTTTGATTGGTTCAGCTTCCATATTGAAAAGTTATTTAAACACTTTAACTTCTTTTTCAAGTGGAGAAATACATTTATCTCAGAAGAAAACCTGAAAACTTTAAAAATTATTGTCTTTGAAAGAAAGTGAACTTTAAAACATAATCATATTTTTATCTGTAGTTATTTACTTTTAAAAAGTTAATAACAATTTCCATTGTAAAACATCATATTAATTTTTACTAAGTATATCAAAATACTAAATTTGGGTAGAAAAATTTCCTGGCAGTTATGTGTTATTTTACATAGAGGTATGAAGATTAAAAAACCTGTTATAGTTGACAGAAATACCTAATCAGAACATTTAATTGAATCACAAACAGAGTAATTGAGAGAATAATATTATTTTCAGTTTTATAAATTTGTAATGGTCTCAATAAAGAATTAATTTCCATAATAGTGTAGAAAAACAATCTTTAGGAATTTTAGTGAATTTAAGTTAAGAATGATAAACAGAATTTTTATTACACCTCATAGAATTAGAGAACTCTATTTAGACAGTTCAAGTTATGCTAATTTGAGAGTATGACTAAAAATAACCAGTTTTATTCCTAAATTTTAACATTTTGAAAATTCTGACCCAAGTTTGTTTTATATATTTTAATACTTTTCAGATATCGGAAATTAAAAAAAAAAAAAGGAAACTTAAGAGTTTTCCAGTTTAAAAGAAGCAGTGAATAGAAACTGCTGAGCTGAGAGCAGGGCACAGAGCAGTCTCTGTGACAGTCACTGTTGTTCCTGATCACTTCTGATGCTTCTCACACACTGTCTCTTTTACTTGTTTGTGTACAGTGGTGATTTCCAAAAGTTAAAGTGCGTCTGCTTTGCGTCTTTTCTTCCCTTTTGGTTCTCGGTGTTTCAGAGTTTTCTGGAGCTCCTTCCGTATCTGCCAGCATGACTGTTCACCTGAGGGCACAAGTTGGTTCTGTGTGATGCATGTACTGCGGTGTCACAGAGCTTGGGCTTCTCTCAAGTTAGTGGTTGAGTTGTCCTTTTGTCTAGTGTCCTTCCGCATTAGGTTTCAGTGGGGAGCTCTTCATGATCCTGACATGTAGCAGATCACACAGAGAGTAGAAGGGGAAGACTGGCTCCCTGGGTTTTTAGTGCTAGAATCTGGAACATGAGGATTTCTTTGTTTCTGAAACTCATTCTAAGGGAACATTTAAAAAAAAATTCTCTTTTTTTGATATGATCATCACTGTAACATAACGTGTTTGTTGCCTTAAATATTAATTAAGACTTTTAAAAAAAAATTTAGACTCCTGAGAATACTTTTAATCATCTAAAACTACATAAAGTAAAAAAGTGAATTAGCCCTTTTGCACTCATCTGTCACTATTTTTCCTTGATAGAAGCTATTTTGAGTAATATGGAATGAAACTTTGCAGATATTTACACATGTAGGCTCAGTAATACATACTGAAAAAAATGTTTCTTAGTGTCCTCACAATTGTGGTAATTTTTTACAAAATGAGATTATATTGTCCTGCAACTTCTTATTTTACCAGTTGACTTATTAAGGGAATTTTTCCACCTCTTCAGTCTTTTTCATGACTGCATAATACCCCACTGCTTTGATGTGTCTTGGTGTACTTAGGCATTTCCCTGCTGAAGGACACTCAGATTCCAGATTCTATCCACATACATGTAATGTTGCATGAATCCCAAAGTGTAGGAAGTTTTGTCCTGGGGCATCTATACTTAGCTCCTGATTTACTCTACAGATTGTGGGCAGTAGGCCTATTGCTTGTTGATGTTCAGGGGTCTTTTTAAATATTGTCATTTGACCTTGGATAAGCCTGAGCTTAGGCAAAAAGGACCATTTGATTGTGTGGTCTTTTAAGATAAGAGCAGAATTTTTTATAGAAGTTTCTTATTTTTACCTGCTAGAAATTTAAGGTGTAACTTTTGGATGGATGTTGGCTATGTCATCCTTTGCAGTTGGCAGAGTTCTCAGTTTCAGAAATTTAAGAAAGTTGACTGTCATATCTGTTTTTTTTAATTGATTAATCTTAAAGGCAGAACATCTTTTAGAGAATGCTTTGAAGTCATGTTTTTTTCTTGATGAGGAGTATTTCTATTCAAGTGTGTTGAGATTTAATTTGTGACTTTTGCAAATGGGGTAGTTATTCAATCATAAAAAGCTAAATACTGATACTCCAAGGTTAGTATTTCATTGGAGGTGGGGTGGTATTCATTAAAGGTGTTCATAAAATTTTATGATCCTCAGTCACTATTTACTTAGTAGATACGGTAACTTATTTTTGTCATGGCTACTGGCCATATCTTCAGGTTTAACATCTGCTGGCTGAAACTGCTGCATATTCTAAATTCTAAACTATAATTGCCTAGAATGAATGAAATCTTTTCTTTTAGTTACGTAGTTTTGCTTGGAAGATTTTATTTCACATTCACAAAATAATAATATAGATTTTAAGAAAGGTGATAGCAAATTGTCTGAAGTCTATAGATAAAATCACCACTTCTCTCTGGTAACATGGTAATTGTTCATTGTATTTTAAGCAGTAACTTTCTGTTGGTGTTAATAGTTTCCCTCACAAAACAGCTGGCATCCTGCTATGATATCATAGCTATACTTTTTGATTTATTATTGTACAGAGTATATCGTGCACAGTGTGAGTAACCACATGGAACAACTAAGAATATATCTTTTGTGACCCTTTTTTTATGTTAAATTGGAACTGTGAACTTTTTTATGTTAAATTGGAACGGTGGCCATTAACCAGATTTTACTGCAAGTTAATGAAGAGAATCAAACCTTCTTACTTTCGTAGTAATTTCTTATTGCTAAGTTTCCATGAGTATCTTATTAGACTTCTCCCTTTGTTCCAAGTTTTTTTGTGCTATTTTTGTGTTTTTTTCCACATTCTGTATCCAAAGACTATTGTTATTTATATGCAAATATATACCACCACTTATTACTTTTATTCTTAAAGTAATGTGAAGAAAAGATTGATACTAAGATATGAACATGTGGAACAGTAATTGCATTTATAACACAAAAATATCCTATAATAGACATTATTTTAAATTGCATACTACATAGAATTACAAATCTCATTTTTCTTTTGTACTGGAATTATAAGCTATATTGAAAAATTTTTAACAGTATGAAAATCTGAAGACCA
Organism: Sciurus carolinensis; assembly: GCF_902686445.1. Taxonomy (NCBI): domain Eukaryota; kingdom Metazoa; phylum Chordata; class Mammalia; order Rodentia; family Sciuridae; genus Sciurus; species Sciurus carolinensis. The sequence goes on along the minus strand of NC_062219.1, from coordinate 80,878,634 downwards.
TCCAGCCAAGAGGGAGTTGTAACTCATTAGACATGAAATTGACTTACTGATTTTTATATTATTTATTGAATTTAAATTTATTCTTATTGCTGAATTAAAACTACCATCATATACTTGAAATATGTATTTGCTTCAACATCAGATTTTCCTTTTCTTTTTCAGTCTGTGATCAAAACAGGGCGACTGCTAATCAGTCACGAGGCTCCCTTGACAGGAGGCTTTGCATCAGAGATCAGCTCTACAGTTCAGGTAGAGTACCTTGTTGGCATTGATTTTAACATTACTGCGGTGGTACATGCTTATTCCAGAAGGAAAGGAACTATTTATCACAGTATATAAAAACGTGCCTTTTTTAGAAATGTACATTTTTCCATTCTTACTGTGCCGTCCTTTAGTTAATGGTATAATTGTATCTTCTAGGAAATAAATTTTAAATTTAAAAAATAAAAAGGAGAAATCCTTTATCGGAAGAAGAAGGTTTGAAATGAGTTTAATAAAGTAACGTCCATTACACTTAACAGGAAAAGAAAACTTTAAAATTTCAAACAGATAATTCTCTTTTAATAAAGCTTAAGATTGTTTGAAATGGGTTGATTGTGAAATTGATCTTAGATTTTCTTATCCTTCACCTTCCAAAAGAATCCACCAAAAGTCAATAATTTAAATTCAGGAAATAATTAAGAAATTTTTTTTAGTTTAATAATCAAATTGTTTTGTTATCAGCAATGCTTTAGAAATGGTTTAAAACTTATTCCTTTTATTAAATGTTCCCTTACGATGCTGCATATCAGAAAAATATCCTATATACCTCTTTTTGAAGGAGTTTTACTTAAAACTTTATTCACATTTGTATCATAGATATGCATAGCATAATTTAAAGTTTTATTTTTCCTAGTTTTTAAACTAAAATCTTATTATTTTGAATATAAAGTACATGCTTTATAAATTCAGAATATTTTGCAGCTTGCAAACATTTTACTTCACTTTTAATTATTAAGATACATATAAGTAGAGAATTCCTTTAAGATTAATAACTCGATATGAAATTATGATTGACAAGTAATGTTAAGAATTTATTTTTAGGCCTTTAACCATGATTTTTACCAGTAAAATATTTTTTAGTGCTAATTGTACAATTACATTTCTTTTTAAATTAGATGAAGCAAATTTTAAGCCTAAATGTTTCCAAAGTTAGTTCAAAATACTCTTCAATTGCATTCAATCAAAAAATTTTACCGTTACTTTTGTAGTGTGTATATATATATATATATATTCACATACAGTTACTGACAAAATTGAGAAAAGCAAACATTTAAGTGTTGTAGATATGTATTTTTCTATTTATTTAATATCATTGAGATGCTGTAAATAATTGGTATTTATTGTATACTTTATTCATTGAGTAACCTAATATACTAAATTTGTAAAAACCAAGAGTTGCAAGAATAAAATCACTATAATACCAAGATGTTATTTTAAGCCAGAGGCAAAGCTGGAAAAAGAAACGAGATTTTCCTACTCTTAGTTAATATATGGTGTACTGAACCATTTAAAATCATAATGACTGTTGCTAATAGAAACTTTGACACCCCTGCTTGATTTTGGCCATTGACTGCCTATTGTTATATTGCAAATTTCATTTGCATATAATTGTATAGGGAGAACCAGAAGGACGCAGTTAGAATTAGAAATTATAACTCCTCCTGGAGTTTGCTTTCTCTAAGTATGCTTTTAAAATTTGATCTCCATAAATTATTGGTAGGCTGCAGTAGAATATAATATATTTTTCAGACTGTAAAGGATTTGCACGATGATCTAATCTAGTGTCTCTTGGTTTTGAATAGTATGTAGACTCATGTTTATGGAAAAATATCTTTCAGGCCCCAAGAATATATAAGTGAATCCCTGTTTGAGAAAAAGTGTATTGAGTTAAACATAGTCACTATTGCTCGCTAACACCAAAAATCATAAATACAATGTCAAAATTAGATATTGAAACTAAGTGACAATAATTGGGGGTAAAAGTTTTCAGTGAGATTATCCAGAATATAATCATATTTATATTATACAAAGATGCCAAAGCAAGTCATTTTGTAACCCTCTTTGACTCCCACGATTATTTTCATAGGTATTCAGATGTCCGTAGTCTATAGTTTGAAAGATACTGATCTAAACCCGCCGATTTCTTTTACAGATGAGTGTTTATCATCCAGAGTGCTTGTGTCTTACCCGGTTTATAAAGACAGGAAAGATCTGGAAGTAGTACAGAATCCTGAGTAAATGTTAAGTGTGTACATATGCATTCTTTATTCAAAGTCCACTGTCCCCCAAGAGGAAGATAGAAATTTTGGATTCATTATAAAGTGCTGTGCTTTCCATGGTAAAATCATTCAACCAGTGAACCAGAAAATGAATTAGGCAATACTGTAACATTTGTAGGGAGATCTGCATTTAATATTTTGGGTAATTAAAATTTTGATTTATTAATATGGGGGTGAATTTGAAAAACTACACAGTAGTTTTTGTTTAATTCAGATTTTATTTGCACAAATAGAGAGTGTAGGAAATGAATCTTAATACATTCTAGTGAGCCTCATATGTCTGCCTTTGTGACTTTTATCTGTTGATAAGAAAAATTAAAAAAAAAAAAGAAATCCAGATATGTGAAAATTGTTTTCCTCTTTTTCAGTAGTAATGTTTCTATATAATTTTGAGTGATCTGAATAGTAAAATCTACTTTTAAGTAATTGTTCAATGCACATCACAACTCTATGCAGTGTACTCTATGCAGCATCTTTTCTATGGCTTTGTTCTGTATTATAAGAGACACATATCAAATTACCAGTGCCTAGGGTTGTTTAAACTGAAGTCACTTAAGTGTAAGGTGCAGTTGCTGTCACCACTTGGAATGATTGATATTTCTGTATTTCTTTTGGTCGTGTATACTTCATAAGGTTAGAAAAGATAAAATAGAGTTAATATGTTGAAAGCTAACTTTCTGGGATGGCAGGAAAAACGAACACAGAGAATGTGTATTGTTGTCTTGGAAAAGGAACTTGAAATCACGGATGAAGATGATACATAAATTCAAGTATGGTTGATTAAAATATTGGGCTCTTATTGTATCAGTGAGTCTGAATTTTATGTGAAAATGAGTAAAAAGATTGAGTTTTGTTTTGTTTTGTTCCACAGGCACTATTTTGTGAAAGAAATATGATAGCTTTTTAAAATCTCCTGGTTAAAACTGCAAAATTACTCTTAAAATGACTTTCTAAAAGAATGATTATTAATGATAAAATTATTTTTTAAAATACATTAAAATTTGAGAATTCCTGAAAATACAAAATATTATCTCATTCAAAATTTAAGTCACTGCCCACATTTCAAAAATATTACAGGAATACAGCACTACAGAGAATATCCACTTGAGTGTATAATTGGTATTTTTAGATAGAAAATTTACAATGTGCTACTTAAAATTAAATATTAAAGGAACGTTTTTTACAGTGTTATTGGCATTACTATTAGTTATTTTTAGCAATACAGATAAAATATGAAAAGAATGAATATAAAATGTAGTCATAATTTATTTACATAACTCTTTAATTTATAGCAGATGGCTCTTCCATCAGACAAAGAGTGCAGTGTCCACATCTTTGTGCCTGTTGCTTCTTTTTCATATAGTCCTTTATTTTATTGTTAAAAAAATAATGTTAACAGTCTTAGCATGAAGCAATGGTAAACTCATAAAAGCAACTAGACTATTGATAAGACAGAATTTTAAGTCTATTTGTTAACTGTTTCTTCTAAAATTTGTCTTGAACTCTCTCTATAGAAATAAATGCTTACAAAAATAAAAAAAACCATGGTAATTAATATAAGAACTGATTTCCATTTCTATTGGACTTAGTGTGGGAGACAGAACAAGCTGAGGTCTGATATATTCGGCCCCCCTCTGGGAAAGATTTCTTGGTCGGTCATCCAAAGCTTCACTGTCTCTTCCCATCTAATTTTACATTCGCATCTGTTCTCACTTTGGGGTGAGGGAACTTTTTCCTTCTTTCTTTCATTTGACACATACAGAAACTTGAAGTGTTTCTTGAAGGCATGCCTTGTGCACCCTGATTTGTGGAAAAGTGCAAAGACAACAGAGTTTAGGTAATTAATTGACATTGTCATTGTGTAGGTCGAGCAAAGATTTCGTTGTTTCAGATAATTACGTAAATTAATTTTATGTGATGCTTGTATTCCTGCTTTATGCAACCACAGATTTTTTAAATGTCTTTCCTGTACAAAGGAAGCATTAACCTCATCCATTTTAATATTCTCTCAAACTAATTTATATTGACTATTCTAGAATGCAGTGTTCAACACAGGCATTATTTATTTAAATGTTAAGACCAAATAATCTGTGGTATTTAGCAGCTTTAAATAGCATAATTTCTTTAAGCATTGTAGAAATCAACCTTTATTATTAATTTTTGACACATTCCCATAATGAAAAATAAGCTTGACTCTGATAATAATTGTGTGATAATAAAAAATAGCTTATTTATTTTTCTTCTGGATTCAGTGCTTAAAAAGAGTGCCAAAGATTTTAGGGATTGTGGTTGGCTTAAAGGTTTGCCTTTTTTTAGACACATGGAAGCAATAAGTCTGCAATAAAGAGTCCAGTTGGAGAGGATGGTAAGTTTCCATACCATTGTTTTATCCTTTCTGTGCGGTCTCTTTTCTGAGAATAAGGACTCACAAATTGTGCATACCGACATATATTTCTTAAGGTAATCAGATTGTGATAGCTTGAAAGGATTTTTATAGGTCCTATATGAATCATTGCATAAAAGGAAAGTTTCATAACTTTCAATGAAAGGAATTTTGCTTTTTCACTGTTCATGTTAGAAAGTTTTATTTAAAGGGAATTTTTTTTCTTATAAACTTATTACTACCAAATGTACACTATTGATGTATTTAACTACATCAGTGTGAAGAAGAGGAGAAAAGGTCCTCAACAGTCTTGAGTCTTTACCATTAAAAATACTTAAGATTACCATGTTGATAAATGAAGAGTTTCCAGAGAGAACTGTTACAGCAGTAATTTGATAAATAGGTACTACAATTATGTAGTCTTAATTAAAAAAAAAAAAAAAAAAAACTAGCAGTGATGCAAAACATTTGCCAACAGCCACAGATAAAACAATCAGGAGAAGTATACTTTTGTGCTCAAAGGTGGAGCCAGAGCATCAGGAAAGCAGTGAAACTGTGCTCAGATGCAGGATGGCCTTTTTAAAATGCGGTTTTGCCCTGCAGCCTGTTGAGTATTCTGTGAACAGCTTCTGTGGCCACAGATAGGAACCAAAGCCTAGATCCCTCCAGGCGTGCGTTGTGGATGGGGCTACTTCATACTGTTTGTCATTAAACCTGTGGTGTACTCTTGGTTTTCCTCTCTGCCCTAGTCTCCTTCTTGAGCCTTTTGTCTTTACTTGTTAGTGTAAGAGGGACCAAGTTTCCACCACAAGCCTCTCCTCGTCCCCATTCTTTCCTGGGAAGTCTCAGCCCTTCGCTTAGGCCACGCTTGAAACCTTCCAATTTAATTTGCTGTTGAGCTTTAGATTCAAAATTCCAATTTCTTGCTTTTGGTGGTAATCAAATATTTATATTTAAAAAAATACTTTATTTGGAAGGATTTAATCAGAAAACAGTGAGAACAGGGAGAAATGAGCATGGAGATATTTGTCAATTTTTGGAACTCAACTTGCCTCAAAGTGATATATTTCTCTGTAGTTCTTTCTGAACCTTTTTAACTGTCTCTTTACTTCTCTTGGAGTAAAGGTGGAGATCCTCTCACCTCTCGTTACATTACTATCCACTTCTTTTCCTTAAACCACACATCAAAATTTGTTCTCTGTTTGAAAACTTCCAGTGGATCTTGTCTGACCTCAGCAGTAGGATCTTTGTGTCTGCATCCAAGATCCTGATCTGCTCAAACCAATGTTCCAGTGTTATTTCTTACGTCCTCTTTGACTCCAGTATGCTGATATCACTGGCCAACTGACCATTTCCTGAATGATAATTCATTCTTGTAACTGTTCCTTTTGAGTACTTTGGGCACAACCTTAATCTTCGCATCAAACTAAGAAATGAGTTATTATTTTGGACAGTTAGAATTTATTAGAAGAAATAAATAATAAACAGTTAATTGTAGTATGGAACATTCTAGGATACAAAATTTAGAGGACTGTAGGATTATAAGATACTCGATCAATAACCTAACCCAAATGGGACAACTAAGTTAATTCTAAGGTAATTTTTTTAATTTAAAAATTTTATTTCTAATAAATAATGTAGACACGGGGTGCAGTGTGATGTTTTGGCATATGTACAATGTCAAATGATTCTATCAAACTAATATATTCATCACCTTATATACTTATCTTTTTCTGTAGTGAGATTATTTAAAATCCATTTACTTATTTATTTTTTTTATTTTTACAGACTGCATTTTGATTCATTGTACACAAATGGGGTACAACTTTTTGTTTGTATGGTTGTGCATGATGTAGATTCATACCATTCATACCATTGTATGTGTAATCATACAAGTACATAGGCTAATGATGTCTGTCTCATTCCACCATCTTTCATCCCCCACCCCCTCCTCCCTTTCATTTCCCTCTATGTAATCTAAAGTTCCTCCATTCTTCTCTCACCCCCCACCCCCATTATCAATCATCATCCACTTACCAGGTATACATTTGGCCTTTTGGTTTTTGGGATTGGCTTATTTCACTTAGCATGATGTTCTCCAGTTCCATCCATTTATCTGCAAATGCCATAATACTATTCTTCTTTATGGCTGAATAATAGTCCATTGTGTATATATACCACAGTTTCTTTATCCATTCATCTGTTGAAGGGCATATAGGTTGTTTCCACAATCTTGCTATTGTGAATTGAACTGGTATAAACATTGATGTGACTGTATTACTGTAGGATGCTGATTTTAAGTCCTTTGAGTATAAACCAAGGAATGGGATAACTGGGTCAAAAGGTGGGTCCATTCCAAGTTTTCTGATGAATCTCCACACTGCTTTTCAGAATGACTGCACCAATTTGCAACTCTACCAACAATGTAAAAGTGTACCTTTTTCCCTACATCCATGCCAACATCTGTTATTATTTGTGTTCTTGAGAATAGCCATTCTAATTGGAGTAAGATGAAATCTTAGAGTTGTTTTAATTTGCATTTCTCTAATTACTAGAGATGTTGAACACCTTTTTATATATTTATTAATCACCTGTATATCATCTTCTGTAAAGTGTCTGTCTAGTTCCTTGGCCCATTTATTGATTGGGTTCTTTGTATTTTGGGTGTAAAGTTTTGTAAGTTTTTTATAAATTTTGGAGATTAGTACTCTATCTGAAGTGTGTGTGGAAAAGATTTTCTCCCACTCTGTGGGTTCTCTTTTCACATTGTTATTTGTGTCCTTGGCTGAGAAAAGCTTTTGAGTTTGAATCCATCCCATTTATTGATTCTTGCTTTGATTTCTTGTGCTTTGGAAGTCTTGAACATGATGAAGATCAGGACCTACTTTGTCTTCTATTTGGTGTAGAGTCTCTGTTCTAATTCCTAAGCCCTTGATCCATTTTGAGTTGAATTTTGTGCTAGGTGAGAGAGAGGTTTAATTTCATTTAACTGCACCATTTTTTGAACTTACAATTTACTGAATAGGCTATCTTTTCTCCATTGTATGTTTTTGGCTCCTGTGTCTAGTATGAGGTAACTGTATTTTTATAGCACCCCTTTGTTTTTAAAACTTGAAAAAATAGGGATAGTAGGAACATACCTCAACATTGTAAAGACTATCTATGGTGAGCCCACAGCCAACATCATTCTAAATGGAGGAAAACTGAAAGCATTCCCTCTAAAAATTGGAACAAGGCAGGGATGCCCTCTTTTACCACTTCTATTCAACATTGTCCTTGAAACACTAGGCAGAGCAATCACACAGACCAAAGAAATTAAAGGGATACAAATAGGAAAAGAAGAAAACACAAGCTGTCACTATTTGCCGATGACATGATTCTATATTTAGAGGATTCAAAAAACTCCACTAGAAAACTTCTAGAACTAATACATGAATTCAGCAAAGTAGCAAGATATAAAATCAATATGCATAAATCTAATGCATTTCTATTCATAAGTGATGAATTCTTTGAAAGAGAAAATAGGAAAACTACTCCATTCACAATAGCCTCAAAAAAAAAAAAAAAAAAAAAACTTGGGAGTCAATCTAACAAAAGAGGTGAAAGACCTCTACAATGAAAACTACAGAACACTAAAGAAGGAAATTGAAGAAAACCTTAGAAGATGCAAAGATCTCCCATGTTCTTGGATAGGCAGAATTAATATTGTCAAAATGCCCATTCTACCAAAAGTGCTATACAGATTTGATGCAATTCCACTAAAATCCCAATGACATTCCTTATAGAAATAGAGAAAGCAATCATGAACTTCATCTGGAAGAAGATGAGAACAAATAGCCAAAACAATCCTGAGCAGAAAGAGTGAAGCAGGAGATATCACAATACCAGATCTTAAACTTTACTACAGAGCAATAGTAATAAAAACAGCATGGTATTGGCACCAAAATAGACAGTCAGACCAATGGTACAGAATAGAAGACACAGAGACAAACCCACAAAATACAGTCACCTCATACTAAAATTCATTTTTAAAAGTAACTCCTTTTATCTCCCTTTCTTTTCCCACCGCCCCTTATACTGTGATTGAACCTAGGTCCTCTTGCATGCTAGGCAAGCACTCTACCACTGAGCAAAATTCCCAGATCCTTAAATTTACTCTTGGAGGAAGAATATAACCCTGGGAGTGATGATGGGTGGGTATTTTAATAGAAGGAATAATATGAATAAGGGGACTCATGAAGTATTTGCTTTTCTGGTGGTCACCTTGGTTTTGGTATGGTTTAAGAATAGCATGCATGGCTGTAGCATGGGGTAAGAATTGAGAAGTAGGTAGGAATTAGATCCCATAGAATCTTAAATGTAATGTTAAATAATTTGTTTTATTTGGTGGAAATAGTGATGACTGAGTAGAACCAGCTCACATGAATATAAGTTCTAGTTTAAAAATATACCTTGCAGGACTGGGGATATGGCTCAATTGGTAGAGTGCTTGTCTCATAAGCACAAGGCCCTGGGTTTAATCCTTAGCACTGAAAAAAAAAAAAAATATATATATATATATATAAAATATATACCTGACTTCTTTAATAATACCTGAGTTTAATGTATACCTTGGTTTAATCCTTAGCACTGAAAACAAAATAAAATATATATATATATATATATATATATATATATATATATATATACCTTGCAGAGTTCCTGACAGAAAGGAAGTAGTATGACCTTAAAAAATAATGATCATAGTTATTATCATTACTTAAAGCAATGGTGTATTATTAAAGAAATTTAAGCAGGGTATTAACAAAGATGGAGTTACAAGTTTGCAATACTCGTTGGCAGTTGCCTTGAGGATTTGTTAGGGTGGGATGAGGTAGGAAGCATTGGAGATTCATTAAAAAACTATCTCAGTAATCTAGACATTATAAACCAAGGACAAGGGAGTAGGGTTAGCATGAAAGGTGAATTTTAGAGAGTAGGAAAGAGAATCTAAAGGAAAGACTTGTTGACTGATTAGATGGGCATGGGCCAGAGACGGAAGAGGATGATGGAGGGGCAGACAGAGTCAAGAATAAGGCATACCTTGGTTTCTTGGTTGAATGCTTTCTTTTTCTTTTTTTCCTGCACTGGGAATAGAACCTAGGGCACCATGCATGCTAGGCAGGCATTCTACCCCTGAACTACTTTCCCTCGCCCTTTTATTTTGAGGCAGAGTCTCACTGAATTGCTGAGGCTGGCCTTCGACTTGTGGTTCTCCTGCTTCAGCTTCCCAGTTAGCCGGGATTACAGTAGGCTTGTGCTCCAGCACCTTGCTGGGTGGTTTCTTAATGGCAGTGTGGTTTCACTAGATGATAAATACCACTAGAAAAGAGGGTTGAACCTATCTTGTGGGTGATGATGAGTGCATTATGAATTTGTAGAATTTGATACAGGGGTGAAAATGTGTCACTGAAGCTCAGTAGAGCCTCTAAGGTATAAGAAATGATTAAGGATTTATCATTTCCTGGTGATGACTGAGCTCATGAGTATAGATATGATTATGCAGAAAGAAGAGAGTTTCTGAAGAAGAAGCCCCAAGGTATACTAACATTTAAGAGAAAAAGAAGAAGGGCCATGAAAGAAGATAAGATGGAATGGCTAGAGAGATGGAAAGGGCGAGGAGACACCATTATAGAAGATAAACGGGGGCTGTTTCACCGTGGAGTACATAGTCAAAGATATTAAATGTGTCCACAGTTTGTCACCTAAGGACTGGTAGTTGTACCTTGACTGTACAACTGAAAGACATTGGTAACTGAAGTAAATAAAGGCTTGAAATGATGTCTTTTAACTTGACTTTTAAGGAAAGTAGAGAAGTAAAGCATAGTTGCTTCCTCTTGCCTATGGTTTCACTTTCCATAGTTTCTTACCCTTGATTAACTGCAGTCTGAAAATATTAAATGGAAAATTCCAAAGTAAACAATCTATAACTTTTATACTGCAGGCCATTCTGAATAGCATGATGAAATCTGTCCCAGAATGTGAATCAAACCTTTGTCCTATGTACCTACCTACTTTGTGCACACGATTTACGCATTAGTTAGTAGCCGCCTCTGTTATCAAGTCAACTTTGCTGAGCCCTCTCTGTTATCACGTCAACTGTCCTGGTATCATAGTGCTTTATTTATATAAGCCTTATTTTACATAATAATGACCCTAATAATTACTTTAGAGTAATGATGTTGGGAACTTTATTACAGGATATTTGTATTGTTTTATTTTATTATTATTTTTTTTTGGAGGGGTACTAGGGATTGAACTTAGGGACACTCAACTGCTGAACCACTTCCCCAACCCTATTTTGTATTTTATTTAGAGACAGGGTCTCACTGAGTAGCTTATTTTATTTTATTATTAATTATTTTTTTCAATCTCATTGTGTAAAATTTATACGTCATTTATAATTTATCAAATTTATCTAGATATATATGTGTAGGAAAAAACAGTATATTATTGTTATTTTTCATTACTGGAAATTGAACCCAGGGCTTCATGCATGCTAAGCAAGTGCCCTACCAACTGATCTATACCACCAACCCATATATTTTGATTTGGTACTATTTATGGTTTTACACATCTACTGGAGACTTAGAACACTTTCTTGCAGATAAAGAGGGATCTACTGTGGTTTGAAATAGGCTCAATCTCTTAATGCAATTTTTACAGTGAAGAATGCCAGTTTCTCAATTTGAAGCACTCCCTGGAAGCCTCCTTAGCTTCTTTTCCTCATCACCTCTCCCTACCCATCCAGTAGTAGGACTTTTAGTCTCTCTCAAATCTGCCCTCATTTTCCCATTCTTCTAATTAATTTTAAGTGAACTTTAAAACAGAAAAGAAAACCACAAAACCTAAAATAAAAATGTAGAAAATAAAAGATAACAGAATGGATAAGAAATTTTTAAGCAAAATATTGAAAAAGTAGTAGGTTTAATCATATTGTCACAGATCAATATATCTGTACAAAATGAAAACATTTCATATGCCCCCCCCCAGAAAAAAAAAGCCAATTAGAAGGAGAATGACAACTGGGAACATGTTAGAACACACGACAGAACATAGCATGTGTACTCTATTAAGTGTTCTTACATGTCACTAAGGAAATTAATAGAGTTTCTATTTAAAGTCAGAGACTTACATATGGGTAAAATGAGATATCAGTTTTATTTCTTAACCATGACAGTTCTACCCTTTAAAAGTGATATATATTCTGTGCTGAGATGGTGCAGGGTAAATGTAGAAATTGACTCACCTGTCTAGGGAAGCAGCTTGGGAATGTTTATTAAGACTTTTCCAAGTGTATAGACTCTGACTCAAGAATTTTAGCAATTCTCACTTCCGAGTTACACACAAAAATGTGAATTCTTATGCTGTTTATTTGATTGGGAAATATTGAGAACTATATTCATGACAATAACAAGAATATGTAAGTTATGGCTTAGCTATACAGTGAGTGTTAGGGATTTATTAAAATCATTTAAAGAGTAGTTGACAGCATTTTCACATTTGCATGGCTATAATATTAATTGATAATAGGTATTTTAGTCATTCACTTTTGTGAAAAGAAATACATATAGACATACATTAGGCATATAGAAACTTAGGGCAAAATAAGCTTTTATTGGTTTGTTTTCTTCTTAGTTGTTTCTTCATTTTCCATGTACATAAATCACTTTTATAATAATTAACAGCTTTATTTTAATTAGATGTTTTACCACATGACGTGGTTAGCCTTTTAATTCTTTACTTGTTTTCAATAAAATAGCCCATTTTGTTCATAAAGGTGATTTTTAAACATTTGCTTTTAATTTATTGTGACTTGATTAATCATGTGCATTTGAGTTGTGAGAACTGACATTTATGGTGATAATGGTTACTAAGAATTGTGATGTGGGATAGTTTTAAAACCAATGAAGACCCAGTGCACAGATTTAGTTATTCTTCAAGTTAATGTCTGTCTTTTACACGCATGACACATATTTGATTCATTGGTTTTACTATAAAAGTGAAAGTTGCACTCATTGTATTGAGGTATTTAGATTATTTAATTTTCTTGTGTTAATCTGTCAGTAATATTGAGACTAATATTACTAGCATGTAATTGATGCTAACATTGGGTTCACTGATTCACTGCTTATTTTTCTTCCCTTCTTTTGGCATTAGCTCTATGACAAACTATCGTCATTCTTTTTGAAATCTTTCTGGATGTTATCCAGCTTAAAAAAAAAAATCACATTCATCTCTCTGGCTAATGATAAGTGCCCCAGTTTCTCCCATGCAGTCCTTAGAATTTTTCCAGTCAGAAATGGTCCCCCTTGAGCTCAAAGGTGCATTCATACCAAGCTTTCTTCCTCTTCTCCCTCTTCTTTGTGTCCTTTTGGTGATGTTGCAAGATGACTCCTGTCCATCACAAGACAGACAAGTCAAGACTGACAGAGCTACTAGTTGACTGGGAAAATTGAACTCTGCTGAAATGTTTGCAAGGAAATGTGTTCAACTGAACAAATATGTTTTAAATGTAGCCCTTGATTGTGAACTCACAGCAGGTGATCAAATTTTTTAAAAGAATATGAGGATCCTAAAAGAATCTCAGTTTTGATATAGTATGTCTTTGGAAAGGCTCTTCCAGATACTCCATCTAAAGCACCCCCTCGCCTCCGAGGTCTTCCTCTCACTGTCCTAAGCCTGTGAAATGTCCGCAAAGATCTCATTTATTGTTTAACATCCAGTAGAAGGCAAGCTTTCTGAGCCTGAGGACTGGATCTGGCTTGCTCACTCCTGCAAGCACGGTGCCTGGAATCATGCATGGCATAAAGTAGGCACTTACTAAATAATTTAAATAAATCGTTTGCCCGCAGGCATTGTCATTGGCATCTTGTTTGAAGGAGAGTGATGTTCTTGCTGGTTTGTGTTGTGTATATAAACAAGTCTCCAAACTGCTAGATTGAACTGTTTCCCTTTACATGCCACCACTCCTTTGTTGACCAAAAATAAATTTCACTTTTGTATTTGTTAACTGCAGAATGACCACTGATACCACGTACTGTTGTCCTTCACATTTGTACATCATGTCCTTTCCACAAAGCACTTCTTTAGAGTAAACTGGGACGCTGTTTTCCTCTTCATTCTCTGATGAGCCTGAGGAAGATGTTTGTATTTATGTATTTACCAGTGAAGTTTCATAGACTATTTACTTTGTAAAATAGGTTTTCTGAGGAAAAGCATTCCTTTTTGTTGTTGTTGTTGTTAAAAAGTCACAGCAGTTTCTATGATTTGGAATCATTTGTGGTGTTTTAGTACCTAAAGAGTTGTGGTTTCCATTTAGTAGTATGATCCTTAAAAATCTGGTTGTAGCCTCAAAGAAAATTAGAGTTGATTTAAAATATTTTATTTCCTTATTTGGTGTGAAATAATTACTCGTATTTCTATATATATATTTAAATATAAAACCCTGTTTTATAAAATTTCAAACTACTGAGCCAGATCCAGTGGCACATGCCTGTGATCCCAGTGACTGGGGAGTCCGAGGCAGGAGGACCGCAAGTTCAAAGACTCTATACTACTTAGTGAGACCCTGACTCAAAACAAAAAATAAAAAGGACTGCGGATGTGGCTCAGTGGTAAAGCACCTCTGGTTTAAATCCCAAGTACCAAACCAAACCAAACCAAACCAAACCAAACCAAACCAAGCTACTACAAGGTTAGGTTAAATTTTATAAACAATAGACAGCAGAGAATATAACTATGAACAACTGGCCAATCCTCTTGACCATCTTGCATAACATTTTAGGCAAAAACAAAGCATAATAAATTTGCCAGGAAATGTTAGGCATAAATTTTATCAACATTGTATTAGTAATTAGCAACAGGGCTGGGTCTGCTTCCTGAAGATACAATTAAATTTCTCAGTTAATTTGTCATGCTTTTTGGTAGGCAGTTATATTTATGATGTTGAAAGCTCATTTTATTTTGGTAATTCAGTATAATTAAACTTATAGATCAGATTAGTTTGTGTTTTCTTGTAAAGGCCATCATTGATTTCATGAATGAGTTCACACTCACCAAAACATGGTTAAGTTTAAAATAGACATTAAAAGTGATTAAATACTACTAGTGAATTTTCTGCCCGGTTTCAATTTAAACACTTGTGAAAATTAAGACGAGTTACAATCAGCACTTACTGCAAAAAAATAAGCAGCTGGCAAATGAAAGCTATAAGCAGAAATCATCTAGTTTATAATTGTTTTGATTTTTCAGATCTATCAATATTAATGTAAATGTACAAGATGTCATTTTAATTTGCAGAAATGTGTGAAATTTTGCATTTGATTGGGGAGTGTTGAATGTTTGATTATTTTCTTTCAAGTGAAAGAAGGGACTTTATTTTTACTTCTTGATCTGTTTGAAAAGTTCTACTTTTCTGATTTAATCCTTCAGAGGACTAATTAATATTTACTCTTTCAGATAGTTTTATGTTCTAGATGTTACAAAGAATCTAATTTGTTTTTACTAAAACTAAGAGCTGAAAAAAGATATAATTTGTGGCAATTTTTAAAATAGGTTCAAATATTTATGTTTTAAAGTATGCCTTTGGATGACTAACACTTCAAAATCCACATTTTTGTCATCCACAATTGTAATCATGCCATTATTTTTAAAAAGCCCTGATTATTTTCTGTCTTTTGATGGAATCAGTTTGCTCTCTTAATAACTACAATTCTGCATTTTCTTTTTCAGATCAATTTTAAATTCTGAGCTCCAAATAGTGGTAGTATAAAGTACTCACATGTCTGTATTGTTGAGTACTTGAAGAATCAGTCTCATTTTCCCCCAAGATAACTAGTACTTGTGAGTGTACTAACAGCTTTTGTCTCTTGTGTTCTGCTAGACTTCCTTTCTAATATCAATGGTTAACTCTGTATTAGCAGTTAAAGAAAGTGAAGCTTAGCATTACCTGACACTAAATTTATGCTGTACATTGATTTCTATCTGCATGTGCATAGCAGACCAACTTGGATGTATTTTGTGAATCATATTCCAACATCACATAATCCTACACATTTTATTAAAACCAGCTTGCAAGTGGCAGTTCCAGAAACCGTTCAGGTACATTAAAATAGTGAAGTACTGCATAAATGTTGACTAAACAGTCTTCTAATATGATGAAATGTTGGAGTTGTATGGTCAGCTCGTAATTTACTTAGTAAATTATTTATTCATTTCTATAAGAGCAACCTACTTTATGAAAATAGGACACTGACTACCTATGTTCAAAAACAGGACATTAACTGACCTTGGATACCTTTTTCCATTCCGAGAATTGTGATGATTCTCCTTCCTTTCTTCCTTTCTCCTGCCGCCTTGCCCCCACCCCTTCCTCCCTTTCCCTTGCTTTTCCTGGCAGTTGTCTCCTTGCCAGCCTCAGCAGACATGTGGATCCCTGCAGCAAAACTGTAATTCTGCTCTTACCATGGGTAGATGAAGCATAATTTTGGGTAGTTTGTACTTATGAAAGCTCTCTCAATAAAGTGCCTTGTGATAGTGGATACCAGTTCAGGGAGGAGTTTGTTTACAGGCAAATCTTCCCCTTACAAGTAGTTGACCAAAGATAATACTCATTTTTTTTAAATTCTGAAAATATGTAACCTTTGAAAACCATTCTTAAACTGTCTTCTGTTATATGAGTGGTGTGGGTGTGTGTGTAGCAAGGGAGGTTGATTCTTCCTACGTCGCCTTTTCCTCCTCAAAAATATATAAATTAGCTTTTTTACTGATGATTTTCAAAATGGTCTAATTAAATGGGAATGACATGAAATGTGTAACACATGACATGCCTATGCTGTTAACTTCCTCCAAGGATGTCAGAGCTAATAATAGGCTTACTGATGCTGTTAGAGGTCAATTCACTACAATTAAAACTGGGAGGTGAGAGAGGTCAGTTCAACACATAATTTAAAAAAATTCTTAAAATCTGAAATAAGGGGAAAATTAGGTAGGGATCCATAAAGCATTTTAAAATAATTTCTCCTAAGACTAAGCTAAATATTAATTTTTTTTCCTTTGAACAGATATTCACCCCCCAAAAACAGGTGGGAGAAAGGTCTCATTTTGAAACGTTCATTATGCTATTTGAAAAAATATGCTAAGCACTTAGAAGTTCATTTTGTATGACTCTGTTGTTTTACTACTTGACTTATGACTTGAAATTGAGACCAAATATTTATTCATTGATAGGAAACATTTAGTAAATTATTGAAAGCAACAGTGTCTCTAACATCATGATTGTGCTACCTCTATTAAAAAATTTCTTTTAAAACCAAGGATTAGCTCACTGTTGTCTGCTAATGAATTTATTTTTCTTCAGGAACAAACTCTTAGCCTTAAGATAATGTTTTCTGAGAAGACAGAATTCTGTGTTGTGTACATGTGTGCTTCCCTTGAGTTAGTGGGGAGGATAACTGGGCTGATCAGGTGAGGATAACTGGGCTGCTAGTTTGTTTAAAGTTTTTTGCTTCCAACCAGAAACCAGCAGTCTCTCTACCATCTATAGTGCTTTAAAATTGACAAATGCTTCATAGATAAAATCTAAAGTTCTTTGTTACCGGCGAAGGTTTTTATTAGTAAAACATTCCTTTTTGATGTCATAGAAGTGGCACATGATCTTCTATAATCATTTTTTTGTGATAAATGCAAGTCAGGCATTTGAAATGTGATTTAATTATATTTGCATTGATTTTCTATGAGCTTTTGGTCATCCATATGTCAAAAAGAGCTCACATCTATATTATGGTACATTTATCTGAAGAAAAAACCTTTGGAAATATACGCTAAGTGACTGTATTGTTTCAGCTTCCCCGTCACTCTCAGGAGAGATGAACTGGTATCCAGTAGGGAAATTGAACCCACCTCTGTTGGTCCAGCTGTTAAAAATGTTTCTATTTTCAGCAACCTCCTAAATTCTTTTTGCCTAAATAGGAAACTTGTTATAGAGAATGAGAGGACCTGAACTGGTAGTGGAATCATGGTGACCATTTATTCTATTTTTCAGCATAAAACAGACTATTCCATGTAAATTCATATGTATAATTACCTGCCTATGCTGTGTGGAATATTTTCCACTACATTGTACCATTAAATTTTAAGTAAAGGATTTATGATAATGGAGTTAGGCCTGGATAGAAATTTCTGTAAATCAAATTTAGGTCTCTTTATGTCCGAGAACTTAAAAAAAAAAAAAAAAAAGACAAAACTTTAAGTGCTGTTCCTTTCTCATTGATTTTTTTTTTTTAAAGGAAACTTTACACCCAAAATACAAAGAACCCAATCAATAAATGGGCTAAGGAAATGGGCAGACATTTCACAGAAGATTTACAGGTGATCAACAAATATATGAAAAAGTGCTCATCACCCCTAGTAATTAGAGAAATGCAAATTAAAACCACCCTAAGTCAAGAACGCAAGCAATAATAAGTGTTGGTATGGATGTGTGGGAAAAGGCATACTCATATATTGCTGGTGGAGTTGTAAATTAGTGCAGCCACTCTGGAAAGCAGTATGGAGATTTCTCAGAAAACTTGGAATGGACCCACCATTTGACCCAGCTATCCCACTCCTCAGTTTATACCCCAGGACTTAAAATCAGCATACTATAGTGATGCAGTCACATCAATGTTCATAGCAGCTCAATTCACAATGGCTACATTGTGGAACCAACTTAGTTGCCCTTAAATTGATGAATGAATATAGAAACTGTGGTATATATACACAATGGAATATTGTTCAACCATAAAGAAGAATAAAATCATGACATTTGCTGGTAAATGGATGAAGTTGGAAAATATCATGCTAAGTGAAATAGGCCAAGCCCCCAAAACCAAAGGCTGAATGTTTTCTCTGATAAGTACTTGACACTATATAACGAGGGGAGGGGATGGCAGGAAGAAGAGAAGAATGAAGGAACTTTGAATGGTGTAGAGGAAAATGGGGTGGGAGGAGGTGGGAGACAGAAAGATAGTAGAATGAAGCAGACAGTATTACCCTACATATATGTACGATTACATGAATGGTGTAACTCTACATTGTGTACAACCATAGAAATGAAAAGTTGTACCCCATTTGTGTACAATGAATCAAGCAGCCTGTAAAAATAAAAAAAGATTTTAATTAAAAAAAAAAGTCTGTGTCAAAGAATTTAGAACCAAGTGTCATTGTTAGTGTAGTGTATTTTTAGTTGGTGACAGACTACTTGGGAATCATTGAATGACTTGCTGTTTGTTATGCTGAAATTAAATAATCCTTAGTAATTTCAGAACATCAACAATATCTAAATGTAATTAAAATAAAATACATTTTTCTCTTGAATTGGGTATTTAGTTGTTAGTATTATGCACAAAATGAAGATAAAAATGTAATCATATGACTTAATATGCCTTTTACTTTTTAGCTGTTTTATAAATCACTGTGTAAAACCATGACCCTTTCTATTAGTGGCAACTTTCAGTTTATATGTTTGACTTTTAAAAATAATTGCTAAATTACATCGTTCTCTAATAGAAAATTAAAGATCTGGGGAGAATCATTAAGCATTTCAGTCATGTTTACTCTTCCTGTAAACTTTATTTAATTTTTATTAAATCATATTATTAAGGGCCTGAAAGTATTCTATAATAAGTTATTTATGTTTTTGAAAAACGCCTTGATGAGAAAAACCCAGTGGGCAAGATTAAGATCTCAGGGAAAATAGTGCTTAGGAACAAATAAATATGGTGTTAAATACACTTTAAATATGTATTTAAAATAAGGCAAATGAAAACACTGCTTCCATCAGAAAGGAGCATGATGGGGGTTCGCATACTGCACAGGTGCCCCTCCCCCATGTGGTCTTCACTTCATAAAATACTGCTACTTCTCTGCTTGCTCAAGACAGAACCTCCCAAAAGTACTGTGTTACACAGACTGTACTTTATCTTAGGGTTTTTAAACCAACTTTTATTATATTACATGTGATTTTAATTTTATTTTTTTTCCCCTTTAAATACTTGTGAAACTGCCTGGCCTTTTCACAAATTACTCTTGGGTTTAAGGGAATGAGTTTCATTGCCTGGTCTTTGTTTATGTATGGAGTGGTTGCAGTAGCACACCATTGAGAAGCTTATGGTAGGGGTAGACTTACAGGGAACATTAGTAGTTAAGTGTCCGATTTTAAGGGTCAGAACATATCTATGTGTGTATAAATAGATCTCACATTGAGAACAAATGCAATAAATCTGTTCTCATTCTTTGAATGAATGTAACTGTGTTTTAGCTGTGTGTGTGTGTTTTGTTGTTGCGCTTTTTTTTGTTGTTGTTTTTTTCCCCCTCATTGCTGGGGGTTGAATCCGAGGTTTTGCATGTGCTAGGCAAGTGCTCTAACACTGAGGTGCACTTCCAGCCAATCACTGTGTTTTAAAAAAATTAAATATAAGTCTAGACATAAATACTTCTGACATATCTTCAGGATATCATATAGAGAAGATAAAAATGTGAAATTGATCCAGATAAGACCAAAATGCCCAAGATGAGTGACTTAGGTTTCTTATTTTTCATAATACCATATTTTGAATAACTCTAGACCTTGCAATATGAATATAGCTGATTCTATCAAAATAAGCTATGAAAAATTATTTCATTTTTAACTTAATAGATAAATGCTGCATTCAGTGATATTTTATTTAAATTTTCCTATAATTTTAACCCTTAGCATTCATTTAACTAAAAAAAAAAAAAAAACAAAAAAGTCAATGTACAATTAGCTTTTTCTTTTTAATGATTCTACACTGGCTATAAACTCTTTCAAATTTAAATAAATGCTGAAGAAAGAGGTTTCTGATTACACTATACTGATATTGTTGCCAGTGTCATGTTGTAATTGATGTGACAGGGGAGTAGAGGTAGGAAAGACAAAGACAGAGGCAGATCTGTAGTCAAAGACAGCAGCTAGACTCTGGTATGTACTTTATGTAGACAGCAGCACTACAAATAGTGGCTTCCTTCTCTTCAGAACAGTGGAGGTCAGAGGCAATAGAATGACTTCTTGTAAAAGACTGGAAAAGTAGCAACCCAGAAACAAAAAATGTAAAAAAGAGTAAGGTATTTTCACATAAACAGCAGCAGGAGAGAGAGGGAGAGAATATACCCTGCTATCAGATCTGCACTACAAAAAAAAAAAAAAAAAAAAAATTGAAGGGAATTCTTTTTTCTAAAAGAAAGTGGCACCAGATGGTATTTCAGGTCTACTATACAAAACTGCAGAACATGCACTCTTTTCAGGTGCACACAAAATGCTCAGTCATATGTGATGCCAGTAATATGTTTTGATAAAATATGAATGTTAGAAATCTTACATAGTATGCTGTCTCACTAAAATGAAATTACATTAATATTAATAAAAATAAGCTAGGAAATATTCACATATTTGAAAGTTAAACACATACTTTTAAACAATGATAGTTCATGGAAGAAAATGCAAAATTAGTTATTAAATATTATAAATTGAGTGGTCATGAAAACACAACATAAATTATGTAGAAAGCAGCTAAAGCAATACTTAGAGAAACATGCATAACTATAAAATACTCATATTAGTTAAAAGGAAAAAGCTTAAAATAGCTCTGTTTTAAGGTAAGGAGAGAAGAGCAAAGCATATCTGTTATAAGAAAGGAAATAATAATGATAAAAGCAGGCATCAATAAAATGGAGACAGTAGAAATTAACAAAACTGAAGAAAATTGATAATCCCCTAGCAAGAATGATCAAGGAAAGGAAAGAGAAAACAAAAAACACCAGTATCAGGATTAAAATGATAGAGGGTAGCACTATGAATTTTTAGTACTGGAGGTTCCTTTACCTGAGTGCTCTACCAGGCAAGGAGCAGGGCCCAGAAGGGTAGGGGAGGCGAGGTAGCGCTCAAACACCTGTGGTTTGCTTGTTGTTCCACTGGGAAATTTACTCATGCTCTTTAATCATCACTCTCTTAGTAAATTATCTATTATGCTCATTTTTATAGACTGGGAAATTGAGGCTGGTGGGTGGGCCCATTGTTACTGTGCCCAAGGCTAGATAGTAAAGTAGCCAGCATAGTAAAAGAACCAGAGACTTCACCACTGTGTCACCAAGCCCATATGCTGCCTTGACTCTTTTTTAATGTATCATGAAAACAGCAAAATAACTAATTCCAGCAAATGAAGTGTAATGTCTGTGCAGTCAGCTGCCACAAAATAAAATAGATGGACTTGTTAGTCAGCTTTTGATCACTCTGACCAAAATACCTGAGAAGAACAATTTAGAGGAGGAATGATTTATTTTGGCCAATGGTTTGAAAGGAATCAATTCATGGTTGGCTGGCTCCAAGGCAGAAACATCATGGTGGAAATGAGTGGTAGAGGAAAGCTGCTTAGTTCGTGGCAATTTAGAAGGAGTGGGCAGAATGGCGGGGGAGGGTGAGGAAAAAGGACCTGGGGAGAAGATAAACCCAGGGCATGTCCTTGTGACCTACTTCCTCCAATTAGGTCCTTCCTCCCAGTACTCATTCAGCTGTCAATGCATTAATCCATCAAATAGATTAAAGCCACCGATGAGGTCAGAACGCTTACAACCCAATTATTGCCTAAAAGCCCCACCTCTGTATACATGAGACTTGGGGGATATTTGTTATCAGAGGCATAAAATGGGGCGGCTTTTAAATGGCAAACACGGAAGTGTGTTTTTGTTTTTTTTTTTTTTTTTATCACAGTTCAGAAGGTTGGGAAGTTCATGATCATGGCACTGACAGATTTGGTGTCTGAGCAGAGTCAGCTTCCTGGTTCACAGACAATCATCTTGTTGAAAACCTTACATGGTGGAAACAGGAAGTTCACAGGGCTCTCATTTATGAGGGCACTAATCCCATATGTGCTAATCAGCTTTGTGTTGCTGGGACCTGACAAGCACAACTTAGAGAAGGAAAAATTTATTTTGGCTCATGGTTCTAGAGATTTGGTCCACAGTTGGCAGAATTCATTGCTCTGGGCTCAAGGTGAGGGAGAACATCATGGTGGAAGGGTGTGGTGGAGGAGTGCTGCTCCATTCGTGGCAGCCAGGAAGTGGAGAAAGAGGTGATGGGGCTGCAGGGAAGATGAACCCTTCTAGGACACCTTCCCCAGTGACTTACCTCCTCCACCCAGGACCCACCTGCCCACAGTTACCACCCAATTAGTCCATTCAAACTATGTTAGACTGATGAGGTCGCAGATCCCACAATCTAATCATTTCAACTCTGAATAGTCCCGCGGGAGCTGTTGGGGGATACCTCGTATCCAAACCATAACACCATGCATGAGGGCTCTGCCTTCCTGACATAATCACCTCCAGAAGGCCTCACCTCATCATACTGTCACATTGGGGATTAGATTTCAACAAAAGAATTTCAGGGACTCAAAGAAACTGGATCTCCTGTATGGGGTGTTACTCAAAGCTTCCTGGTAATGATGCTGTCTCCTCCTTTCTATGTATTTAATCTAAAACATACTTTTTTTTCAAGTTTAGTATTCTCAAAACCCATTTTCTCTATTTTTACAGTGAGTCAATTTATGTTAGGCTGAAAATAGATAGAAAACAAGTAAATGTTAACAGAACTCTTGCTTTTCTGTAAGATGAAAGAGCCCTCTCTGCAATGATATGAACAGCATTTCAGTAATTAAATGTTCATTCTTAGAAAGGAGAAGTAATGATATTCTGAAAAATAGATTTTACCTTCTTTTCTTCTGGGAAGCAGAATTCTTAATTTTTTTTTTATAAAAAATGTCAGTTATGTGTAACTGGTTTTGATAATATGTTAGGAAAAGGAAATGTTCTCCTTTTTGTTTTTTAATGGCCATTCCCCATGTATCCAACAAATAGAATATGTCAAGAAAGAATTTTTGTTTGTAGAATGCAAAGAATTTTCAAGCAAAAGTAAATATAGCAAAAAGTAAAATATAATACTGTTTTTGTTTTGTTTTGTGCTGTTTTGGTACCAGGAATTGAACACAAGTGTGTTTAAATACTGAGCTACATCCCCAGTCCTTTTTAAATTTTTTTACTTTGAGACAGGGTCTCACTAAGTTGGTTAGAACCTCGCTAAATTGCTGAGGCAGGCCTCGAACTTACAATCCTCCTGCCTCACCCTCCTGAGTCACTAAGATTACAGGCATGCACCACCACATTTGGCTAGAATACAATTTTGTAGGTATTATTTTGCAACCTGAGTCAGCTTAAAATTATGAATTTCTATTAGATAGTGAATTAACAGTGCATCAGTGGTCCATTCCAGAAATATGAATGTGAAACTCTTGTTGAAAAATATCTGCATATTTTGAAATACATTTTGCATTAATTATATAACTAAAAGTATTATACTAAATTATTTTTGGAACAAATCTTGAGAATGTCAAAAGCTTATTACACATCTTTTTATTTTGAAAAATATTTAGTTCTGTAATCAAAAGTGAGACATGTTGGAGGACTGGATATTTGAAATTCTGCCGTTCTTAGCAAAGTCCTAGTTATCAAATGGGTGATAAAAAGTGTTTTCTAATGAAACTAAAGTACTTTTGTTATTTGTCAGCATATACCAAAATAACTTGAACTTTTTGACAGTTCATACCTTGGAAACAATAACCAGTTCTCTAATTAATTGTTCTTTATGTGTTTTTAACATTTATGTTTTGTATTTATTGGTTTGTTTAGTTACAGTGTTGAAAGGAAAAGATAAAATAGTACGAGGTTTTGCTAAAACAAAATAATGTAATGAAGTATGAGCTGTACTGTGAAATAAACATTGCAATGTGAACATATGGAGAGAAGCAGCATTCATTGGAAAGTATGGATCTGTGGGTCAGCAGTATTGCTTGTGTTTGAGATTCACAAATGTCTGTGTGAGCTAAAATGAAATAATGATGCTTAAAAATAGAAGAAGCAGCAGCAGAATTTCCAGTGTGCACAGGGAGAAATGTAGATAGGACATTATTTTATTAAAAGAAGACAGTAAAATAAAGTCATACAGAGAAAAGTCTTCACATGGTATTACCTGAACTCAGAGGGTAATTTTGTTATATCACATGGTCTCAGGTGGATTTACATAATCTTATATAAATATCCACCAGTGTTGAGGGAATGCCACTGTAATAATAAATCCAATAGATTAGATAGAGAAAGAAATTACTTTCAAAAGTGGTTAAATCCCTGACCGAATAAGTATGGGGAAAATAGGTGATAGACAAAAGAAACTAAAAATCAGCGTAGAATACAAGAAATTGAAAATGAAAAAAAAGAAGAAAAATCATCATCTTAGAGAATGTCCAACCCAGTGGCCCTTACCTTCTGCCCTGATCTCTGATCTCCCCTGATCCCTTTGTATGTTCGTCCTGTGCCCATTAGTGTGCCCACACCAGCCTACACGTGCGTAGAAAGTCTTTTCTTGAGGAGAGACCCCCATAAAAGTTTTGCTTTTTTAAAGCTTAGTTTGTAAAAATAAAAGCATGAACACATGCCCTACCTGGCCCTGTGTGTGTGTGTGTGTGTGTGTGTGTGTGTGTGTGTGTGTGTGTAAGAGAGAGAGAGATTTGGTGAAACTAGAAACTTTTCAAATATACATATACTTCCTTGAGAAAGTAAGTTCTTTTTTTCTGCGATTTTGTCCATATTAAATATACTTTTATTAATCGATGATAGTAGCTGGATTTTATTTAAATGCCCTTGTCAAATAAGGCAACCCAGTGTCCATCACCAATGTGTTTGGTTTTGTTTGGAAATTGAACCAGTTCATAAGATAGAACCATAGAACATTTTTTTGTTATCATGCAGAAATGTTAGTTCCTTAGAGCTTTCTCTTCATTTTGTCATTGCTTTTTATTAAAAGCCTGAAAGGTCCACTTAGGTGCATTTCTAAGAGTATTATATAGGAACAGCCTGCCCCAGAAAGAGTGTTTCAAGAATGTTCAGGGTTTTTTTTGTTTTTTTTTTTCATCTTATGCACTTCAAAGTTTTAAAAATCCTAAGGTTAAATGGTCAAGGCACTCAGTTATAGCTAATATGGGGCCTTTGAAGTCCAAACTAGGGAATTAATTTGAAAGAGATACATTGTGTTCTTAAAGAGCTTTTTTTCTTTAGTTCTTTTTAATCACCTGTTATTGATTTGTTAATATTTTATTTAAAGAAAATGGGGAACATAAAAAGTTAAAATTCAGTGCAGGACATGTAGCTAGTATTTATTTAACTTTTACTCCGTCAGACATCATTTTAAGCTCTTTACTAGGATTATTTTATTTTCAATACTTTTATTGAATTTAAAATATTTCAATATTTTATTTAAATATTTAATATATTTCAATATTTTAAAACTTTAAATAATACTTCAGAGTAGGAACCACTGTCATCTTCACTTTATACATGAAGCAGTTGAGCACAGAGTGTGCCAACAACTTTGCCAAAATCACACAGCTCATAGGTAGCAGATTTGAACCTTGGCCATGTAATTCCATATACTTGAATGTCCATAAAATCTATCTCTGATAGAAAACGATCTGTAAGTTTAGTAAAAATTGAAAAACATTTCTATTAAATATTTGTAGGCCTGTTTATGATTGGAACTCTGGAACAAGTCTTAGGATCACGATGGCTTTCACTCTGTTTTCATATTTGACTGATGTGTTTTATTAATAGAAAAGTAAATATTTTACCTAATCTTTAACTGAATAATCCTTTTTAAATTTGTTTAAGCAGCAAGGTAATTTTGCAAGTGTTATAGAATTATCAAATTATGTAATGGTTGGTTTGTCATCAGTTTTTTTTTTTTTTTTAAACCCAAGTAGGTCTTATTTATATCCCTATTTTTGTATTATTGTTCTTTTTCAATAACTAAAAGAATTCAAACTACATATTTTTAAGAGTTTGTATATAACCCCCAAATTTAAATATCAGTAAACTTTTTAATTAGAGCAGAAATTTGGCAAGCAAACTCTTCTTGGTATACAGTTCTTCACAGACAACAAAGAAGACTGTGAGGTCGTGTGTTATGAGTTCTGAGTGTGAAGGTTTTGATTTTGAATTTGCTCTTCAACTTATATTTTCCAACATTACGATGATTAGATCCTTGGCTGAAAAAATAGAAACATAGCTTGAGAAATCTTTTCAATGTTTTAATATCCTTTTGGTTCTCCTTTTACTATGTGCTAGAGGACTGGAAAATAATTTAAAAATTGACATTAAATGTAACAGTGGGGGTGACAAGTTAATTCTATACTAACTCTTTAAATTTGTTTTATTATTATAAAGAAATATGAACAAAAATATTCTAGGCAGATAAAAGTCATTGTGACAATATAGACACTTGGGGAAGGAATGTATGTTTTTGATTTTTGTTACTCTGTTGTGTGAGTTAAAAGTAACAGCATCAAGAGAGCCGAGTTGTTCTGTGCCAAGTCATTCCTTGTCACCAACTGGTTGCTCTGAACTCCTTATGTGCCTGGTTTTTAGTGGTGCTAGTTAGTGATTATTTTATTTGAACCAATTGTGAATAGAGTTGAAATATTCATGAAACTGTTAGGGAAATTGTATTTGACTTTATTAGGGTGCACTGAAGCATTTGGGGACTGCTAATTTGCAGACCTAGAGAACACATAGGTATTTTTGCTGGGTGTCAGGCAGAACCTGAGACTTGACCCCCTGAGAGAGGACCCTGTTATTGTTTCACAGTATGGTCCTCTCTCGGTCTTGAAGAAGATGGAGAGTTCCTTACCTAAAGTGTCTTTTACTGTCAGCTTTATTTTTAACTTCCTCCTGTCCCAACCTTCTTGTTATTATGCCTTTTTAATTTTTAATTCATCAAACTTATTTTAGCAGAAACAAAGTATAGAAATAATAGTTCTTAGGTTAGGTTATTTGCCTGGGTTGATCTCATTGCATAATCATCATAGATTTTGTGCCTTTGTTTTTTTTTCTAAATGAGTTGTGACCATTATGTGAAGATTTTTTTGTGCCAGTATTACTTAAAAATTATTGATTATTAAACCGTCTTTGGTGCAAGATTAGGATGCACGGAATACTCATGAATATACATTAATGCAGTGGCAATTATTATGCAGCAAAACAGCATTTTGGAGAAATCAGCTCATCCTATTGTCAGTCTAAACCATTGATGATAGAGAATGCAGGAACTTCTCAAATGTCAGAGTGAGAAAATTGGACATAGCCTCTTAACAGCTTAAGAAAAACTGGATGCAGTTTTACACCATCTGTGAATGCCTTTGAGACTCACATATTCTCCCTTTACTGTTCTTCCTCAATCCTGCCTATTAAAGATCTTTTTCTCTCTGTGTGTCTTTTAAAATCATGTTTTCCTTACTTATCGGCTTCTTCTAGACATTTACTGTTTTTCTCACACGCCCTTAAAAAATCATTATTTTGTAGGCCATTTAAGTATCATTCTGGGGGCTTGATAGATGACTTTGAAATTCCTTGTAGTGGTAGCGCTGGTCATTAAGTTGCTTGGTTGTACTTTGGCAGTACAATGTGACCACTGATTGAATTTATCTTGGTTTTAAAGTTAAACAGATGTCATTTCTTTTAAAGACAACTATTGTCTGAAAATGTTAACATGAGTACATTTTAGGAGGTTTCAGAAAACACAAGTTTTATATTGCAAATCCCTTATGGTGTTTAAGAAAACATAGCAAGTAGTAATTTTCTTCATCTAAGATTCTGAATGACTCTTTAAGGTAAAAACATTTCTATAGTGTGAAACATTGAATGGAGAGGAAGTTAATTAAAAGTTTGATGTGATGAAGTGATGCAGTGTACAATTTTAATTCAAGTTCCTTGGGTTTATTTTCTCTACCTCATCTCTCTTTTTTCAGAAATTTAAGGGAAGAAATGATGCATTGCTAAAGCAGATCTCTTTCTCTCTCTCTTTCACACACACACACACACACACACACACACACACACATACAGAAACAAATTCTTAGCAAATTAGCAACTTTTTTACACAATAAAATTGTCTACCAAAAACATACAATAAAAATTATATTTAATAGTAAAATGTTAGAAGTCTTAGCTTTAAAATCAGATAACTGGAAGCCCACTGTAATTATATTTATTGTTGTACTAGAAGTCTTAGCCTTCACAGTAAGATAAGAAAAAGAATTGAACATTTAGGCAAAAAGAAATAAGCAGTAATTTATTGACAGAGAAAAATTGATTTTCTACAGAGAAAACCCTATTTCATCCATATACAGCTTAATTAATATTGGAGAGTTTAACAGCATTGCTTTAAACATTAAATACACACTGAAAATATAATTTTTAAGAACATCAGAAACTATAGTAAATATAGTAGAAAAGTCTCTAGGAATAATCTTTAAACAATCATTTGAGACTTTTATGGAAAAAATGAAAAGACAAATGAAAACCACTTAAAAACAATTTTAAGAGGCTTTTAAAAAGACTATGTTCAGGGCTGGGAAGATAGCTCAGTCGGTAGAATGCTTGCCTTGTAAGCACAAGGCCCTGGGTTCGATCCCCAGCACCCAAAAAAAAAAAAAAAAAAAAAAAAGACTATGTTCATAGATAGGAAGATTCCATACAATAAAATGTTATCTAATTGATCTCTAGAGCTAGTTAAAATACAAGGTCTTTTCTTGAAGTACGACAAGTTGATTCTAAAATATTATAGAAATGAATTAAAAAACCCAAAAACCTGTAATCCAAAGAGGAAGAATTGGATGAGGGACAATTTCTGCTACATATTGAAGCAGAAAGAGCAGGCCAAATGGAGATAATATAAGCATCATGCATCTCTAAGACAGAATGCCTCCTGTTCTGCCAGTCACTTGTAGAGGCATGACACCCAAATCAAGTTGGTTCAACTTGACTTATCCTTCTCCTTTGTTCCTCCTATCATATTAAACTGCCTTCAGGGATTAAATGAAAAGGAATATAATAATCACCAATGCAGAGGGCACCTTGACTGATAGTCATTAAGAGCAATGACTGTAGAACTGATCTACCTGGATTCAAAAGCTGGATGACCCTGGGTAGTTATTTAATCTTCCTTTGCTTCAGTTCCCTCATTTAGAAAATAGAAAAGTAATATTACTTCTTGTATGATGTTATTGTGAAGATTAAGTGAATTAACACATGTAAAGCTAGTAGAATACCTGGCATACAGTGCTCAGTAAATATTAGCTATTATTGTTTTTTATTTCTTTGCACCATTATTCTGTTTATTTTGAAACTGCTTTCATTCTTGTGTTACCTTTTAACTTTAGGTATTTAATTCCATGTTAAATTGTAGGTGTTCAAACAATATGTGCCTTAAGTGTTAAAAAAATGAATAGCAGATTTCTTTAACCAGTGAAGCCTGAACATCTGGTATACACTGAGATTTAAAGAACTATAGGGTCAAAAAAGTCAGTTGAAGGGGAGAGACATTTGTCAGTGAACCTCATTATGACTGAGATACCTGTGCCATGGGATATGTAAACTACACAGTCTAAACATAAAGATAGGATGTCTGAGTAAACTGAAAATATCAGCCCGGAAGACTCATAAAGAATCTAGTGTTTTCTCTTCAGACTTGATGAATGCAGATAAGTAAGCACATAAACAGATAAGTCAGCCATTTATAGGAAGAAGATATTTAATAACCTTTGCAACAGAATATGTATTAATGGAAAGACAATCAAACACAGGTAAAGAGTTTAGTTTCATGAATGGCAGATGATACAGAAACTTCCGAAAGCAGATAAGCCAGGTGATGAGACATTCTGCTGAAATGTGCAGTTCTAGCTGCAGAGCTAGACATCAGCTCTGAGTGCCCCCTTCACCTTCATCCTGACCCTAACTTCCTCCTGGGAGTTGGCTTCATGCCCTCTTGATTCTCCTGGGCACTGGCTTTAGGCTAACTGCTAATTGTTAACAAGTAATTGGTGCCAGTAAACTTCAACCCTTTCCCGAGTGTTTACTGTGAGGTGAAGGTCAATTTCCAGAGTATTCATCAGGCCAAGCTCCAGCTCATGGAAAGGGTCCCTGAATCAGATCCCAGTCTTGTAGCTGGGTCATTTACATAACTGCAGCTTGGTCTGAGATTTGTTCCTAGACTACTTCAACTAGTCTTCACTTCAAATTCTTCTTCCCCACAAGATATAATGACATTGGGGAAAATGGCTTTCTTTACTCAGAATGCCAGGGTTAGAAACTACTACTTAATAGCTGTGTTTTCATGAGTTATTTTTGTGTATACAACTCAGTTTTTTTTAAAAGTACTTTTTTAGTGTAGATGTACACAAGTATCTTTCTTATTTATTTTTATGTGGTGCTGAGGATTGAACCCAGTGCCTCACATGTGCAAGGCAAGTGTGCTTTCACTGAGCTACCATCCCAGTCCCTACAACTCAAGTTCCTTACCTGTAAACTGGAAATGATCCCACCTAACCTAAAGCACTTCAGTGTGACAGAGTATGCAAAGTGACCAGTACATTGCCAAATAATAGGAATGTAGGAATTATTTTCTTTTTCTTCATATTCTAAGATTGGACTTACCCAGTTTTAAGCCCCTCCATCCCTTCTGTTCATGTCCTGTGCTTTATAGTACTGATGATTTTCCATTATATTTTTTGACACACATTCCCATTAAAGAGTCTCTCTTAAATTTTCAGTAAATTGAAACTTAAAAACGTCTTTAGGGGCTGAGATTGTAGTTCAGTGGTGGAGTGCTTGCTTAGCATGTGTGAGGCACTGGGTTCGATCCTAAGCACCATATACAAAACTAAGCAAAATAAAGCTATTATTAAAAAAAATTTTAAATGTCTTTAGTTATGTCCATTAATGGTTTATAAAAATCTTCTTGTGGAAAATATCAAGATCATCACTGAAAAGTTAATAGAATTACAAAATTTAAATATTTTAGAAAATATGAAAACTATTTTAAGCTATTTTATATTTGATAGAATGTGATGTAAGTGTACAAACTGACTGTTAGTTCTCATTGTCTCATTCTTTTCAATAGAATATGAGGTACAATTTCACAATGGAAAAGTTTTTTTTTTTTTTTTAATTAGGATATAAACCATATAAAGAGAAAAAATTACTGAAGCTTTAGAGAGCCCATTAAGAGGGAGTTATATAGAGATGTATTTGGATTACTTGACACAGTGAATACAATTTCAAATGTAGAAATACTATTAAAAACTACAGAAAATTTTCCTAAGGTAAAAATCATTAACTATTTTGCACTTCATTTGCTTTAATATAGCAAAAATATTTGAATTCCAAATACTGCAAAGGATTCTACAGGTGAAACAGAGGGGTGGTTACAGACTTCAAAGAACTGACAGTCTAATGAGAAATAAAACTAATCTGCAAATTAATTATTAGACAGATTAAGATCAGCAAAATTGTACAACCAGAAATACCTATGCTAAATGTTCATACAGCAATGCTATTCTTTCTATTTAAGTGCTTATTAGTATCCTTTTATTTTTATGTATTTGGGATTATGCTTTGTGTGATTGTGTGTTTTGTTTCCTGCTTTTTTAACTTAATATGCCATGAATATTGTTCCATATCCTAATTTTGTTCAAAGATATTACTTAATGGCTGAAAGGTGTTCATCATAACAGTTGCTTAAACATTCTTCTGTTGTTCACTTTGCTTAGTTACCACTTTAAGCCTCAATGATGAAAGAGCAAGATGTTACTAAACATTTCATTTTAACATAAAGTACATTCAAACATGTTTTGTAATATATATGTCAGATTGATGTCATCTCAGATCATTACATTATACTGTTTAATCTTATACATATGACTGCTAAACAGTACTATTTAGATTTAATGGGAAAAAAACTATAGGTACATTTTATTGTTCACTAATTTGCTTGCTTTTCACATATATATATACACAGTTTTCATAATTTTACCCAAATGAAATACTATATTATGTACTTGTCATTATTTGCTTAAAATATTTCTTATTAAAAACCATTTTTCTATTTTTTAAAGTAGAGATTATTGACAGTGAATTTGAATATCAGGGGGTACTCAAAATGCACTTTGTCTACCCTTTTGTCTCATACTTTCTAGTATCATTTTTGATTTTATTAAAATATTTCTCTTTGAAATATTTACTTGTGTAACAAAGAATTTTAGTAGTTTTGGAGTATAAGTAGTGGTGTCCTGTATTTTATTTATTTTTAATTTTTTAATTAATTAATTAAATTTTGGTACTGTGTATTAAACCCAGGGGTGTTTAACCACTGAGCCACATCCCCATCTCTTTATTTTTTATGTTAAAACAGGGGTCCCACTAAGTTGCTCAGGGCCTTGCTGAGTCTCTGAGACTGGCCATGAACTTGTGATCCTCCTGCCTCGGCCTCTCAAGCTGTTCAGATTATAGGTGTGCACCACCACGCCTGGCTGGTATCCTGTATTTTAGCTTGTTTATTTTTTCTATAGAATGAGGCTCTTAGTCATTCACTGGAAAAGAATGTTATCTACATAAATACCACAATAACTAGCATATCGTAGGCACAGAATAAAGTACCATTTCCTTTTCTTTTTCTTCCTGTGTAGAGAACAAACTGATCTGTAGAGCAGTCTATAAAGAAAATTAATCTATGAATTAATATTATCACAGTTGTTCACCCCAGTACTGGGGGTTGAACCCAAGACCTTGCACATTGCTAGGCAAGCACTCTTCCACTGAGCTACATTGCCAGCCCTTAAGTTAGAACCTTTTAAAAAGTGAAAGTATTTGCCAGGAATATCTCTCAGGCAAGTGGTTGTACGAGATTGGCTTGTAAGGTTTCATTCATATGCTATTATTTTAAGATTCCCAAACTGAAAATAACTGGTAGACTTACGTAGGTAGTACAGTCTCAAGTTCAGCCTAATTTAGTTTGACAGTTAAGTCATGAAACAGATGTTAAAATATTTATAAATCTCAATGAGTTATTTTTTAATTGTCAGTCCAATCACCTTAAGAATTTAAGTTATACTTACATCCTTTGATTATTTTAGATTTTCTTTAAATCATGGTTTAGTTTGTATATAAAAGGTAATTCTGTTTGTTTCATTTTGTGAAAAATTATTCAGTGAAACTCAAATACAAACTGGCTTTTTCTTCATTTTGTGTCACTCTTTTTTTTTTTCCTCTTTTACATGAACTTTTTAAAATTTTTTATGAGAATTAAAAAAATATATTCCTTTTTATCAGAACTTTCCTTCCCAATAACCATAATGGTTGTATCAGATGACTCTTTGATGGATGATATGAGCTGATGTGTTCATGATATCCATACTTTAACTTTGTACTTAATTGAGGAAATTATGAAGTTATCTCCCACATTGAATCCTTAAAAGTGCCTCATGCCATTGTCTTTTGTCTTGTGATTTCTGCTTGCTTTCCTTAGAAGTGCTGGAAGGAATGAGAGGGAACTGACTTCATTCATTTTAATCTCTCAGTGGCTAGCTGCTGCTTCCTTGCAGCCTGCCATGGGTTATGTTACAGGGCTTTGGGAATGGCCTCCTGCTCCACGCACAGGCTGCCTGCCTTGGATTGAAGGGGAGGGCAGAAACCATTGAAGAGCACTTGATAGTATGGCTTTATTCTGATTGTTTTTAGACATTCTAAGTTGGTTCAAATCAGGTTTCTCTGAACAGAATCTTGAGGTGGGGTTTAGAATTAGAGCAGCCATATCTCAAAAGATGAAAAAGATTGACTGGATCGACTTGTCCGTTAGGTATTCTCATTGGACTCACTTTAGTTTTTTAAGAATTTTCATTCCAGTTCTTCTCTCCCTTTGTTGAGCAGTCTGGATCAGCTGTGGTTTTTTTTTCTCTGTGCTTCTGGCACTCAGGACCCCTGCAGTTTCTCTCCTCCGTCCTCAAGGGGCAGTCTTAACCTAGAATTTGAAGATCGTTGTGTTAGTTTTCATTGCGGCTGAAATAAATTGCCACACATGTAGTAACTTAGAACAATACAAATTCATTGTTCTATGGTTTTGAAGGACTGGTGTCTGGTACACCTCTCATTGGGCTAAAGCCAAAATGCTTTTTTTAAATACTTTTTTCTGGACGATTCTGTAGAAGATCATCCAGTTCCTTGCCTCTTCTAGCTTCTAGAGACTGCCCTCATTCCTTGGTTCTTGGCTCTTCCTCCATCTTTAAAGCCAGCAGCTTTGCATCTCTCTGGTCTTTTATCCCTCACACCTTCTGCCCCCTGCCAAAGCAGGGGAAAATTTTTCCAGTTTAAGGATTTGTGATCAGATTGAGCCCACCTGCATAGCCCAGGCTGCTGTTACCATCTCAAGGTCCTCAATCTTATTCACTCCCCCAATATCCTTTTCATCATGTAAAGCAACAAGGACATTCCCAGGGCAGCTACTCTGCCTATTTCATCTCATTTCCTTTTTTTTTTTTTTTTTTCCTAGCAGGTCCCACTAGTCTGAGGTCTCGGAGGAGAAGAGCCAGCTCTCTTCCCCCTCAGCACAGTGAGTGGGTCAGGATATAGTTCTTTTCAAACCATAAAACCCAGTGTATCCACCTGTAGATCAGGCTTCTTAACTGACTGCTTATTTTCATTTAACAGCCTAGATTTTGTCTGTTTCTCCTGCTTTCCCTTAACTAGTTTTCTTCAACTCCCTTACCAAGCTGTGCAGGTGCATACTCTGTAGAGATGCAGTGGAAGCCAAACAGTTGAATGTTCAGGTAATAATCCACAAGCTCATTACTTGTTATTCCCTTCCCATTGCAGCTTTTCTCTGTAAGGATCAGTTTGTAGCTCCTAAAACCAAGACGTAAGGATAATTGGGTAAAAAGATATGGCCCCTGACCTCAAGAAGGTCACAGGCTAATTGGGAGACTGACATACACTACAATCATTGCTATATACAGGATGGATGATGTATATACGCACATGTATTTATATGTGTACGTGTGTGTGTGTGTGTGTGTGTGTGAGTGTGTGTGTATTGTAAGGGAAGCACATGAAAGGTAAGCCCTCAGGTCTCCCTGGGGGATTCAGGGAAAGTGGTCCGTTACCTTCTCAGATTAGGAAGCAGTCACATGTCCTGCTAACCAGATAAGTCTGCTTTCACTCAGTCTTCATGGAAAAAGCTATGTTTGTCTAGTTTTTTACATGGAAAAGGACACATGGCATTACCAGTATTTCTCTTCAGCACACTGGTTGTACTGCATAAGGCAAGTGGATGCAACTTCAGATGTGTGTGTGTTCAGGTGTAGAAGCTGTCAGTTTCCTATCAAGATGATTTCTAGTGATTGATTTTATTAAGATTTCACATTGTTCTTTAAATTTTTTTTATTGTTTGATAATTTGTTAAGATAGTTTGGAGAATGATAATTTAAAAGAAAATAATTTTCACCTTGATTAAAAGTAACTACAAGTAGCTTCTTTTAAATATTAATACTTGAAATCTGAGATCAGTTCTTTTTCAAGGTTGATTCATCAACCACATGTTATGTCTGCTTATAAATCTTCAGTGAAATAAGAAACATTACATAAGTGATACTGCTAAGTTGAAAATGTACTAAAAAGGATCATTTTCACTTTAGTCTCAAATGAGCAAAAGGAAATATGTGTTGTAGCAAAGTGAATATACTTTTTTTTAAAAAAAAAGCATGAATGTAGCTTTATAAAATCATTATAAATAAGAAAAAAATTTTCTACATTGTTTGATAGGCTATTTATGTTTTTACAGTTTAAATAGTAGCAAACATCCTTATATAGTTTTCTTCCAGCTCTTGTTTTATAATGTACATAAACAAATACTCTGTAACAAAATTTATACATATGCAACAATGATCAGTTTTTGAAATGTAAATAGAAATATAATATATTCTTAAAGATTTTAATTTAGACTTGATTAATTAAACCTTCAAATATCTCACCAAATAAGAATATTTTCCCTCCTCTGTGGCTTTCCAGTATGTGCCAAATTAGTAATACTAAATGTAGTAAGAATACCAAGAAAGAGAGTACACCCAGGATAAATTCTGCTGCCACCTAGATAAATTTATATTATGAAAGTGGTGATAGTTTAAGAATTCCTGAATTAAACAATGTAGTTTATCTAAAGCAGAAAGCATCACCTTGCATGCAGCTCTCGCTCTTGTTGGGAGCTTCCTAGAGCGTGTGTTGAGATGGGTACCTGGCTCAGAGAAAAATGCTCCTTTCCTGATTTCCTGTTATTCTCTACTCCCAATTATATTTTGTAAAATGTAAACAATTTCACTGTAAATTCCATTAGGAAAAATACCATAATCAAATCAAGTGTGTTTTCCTCACTTCACATGTGTATTGTAGTATTTTGGTTAATATATATCATCAAATAAGCTCAGCACATATTTCCCTGGAGTCTACTTCATGTGCCGAGCAGAAGGGGAATAATGATGAATAGAATGAGGTACTCGTCTTCAAGGAGCACTCATTGAGAGCACAGATGTCCTGTTTGAATCTTCACTGTATGTATAGCATATATGTATATGTATGTAAATATTTAGCACGAAAGAGTAGGCACTTGCAAAAAGAAGAGTGCCATTGTTTCTCCTTTGTTTACCACAAAAGTAACATTTTCAAGTCCATGGAAGTCAGCCTGTGATGTGTGTTTTCTGAACTCAAGAGGACTTTAGAAATTGGCATCTACTTATAAATCTTTAGTTAGAGGAGACGTTGACTTAGTGACTGTGGTTGTGTATAAGTGAAAAGCAGAGTGTTGGGGAAATATATTCACTAAGGAAAAACTTCAAAGTTCCAAAAATCTTTTGTATCAAGAATAGCATGAAATCATAATTCCCACATCATCACCATTTATGGAGAAACTCCAGAGTGACTGGTTCTGCATTTATACCTCAGGTTAAACTTGCTTTAGCCTTCTGTTCTTCTGTCCTGCGGTTGCCCAAAATGTTCTTTGAAAATTTGCTGAGTGATTTTTTTAAAAAGAGTGTTGCCTAGAGTGTATTTTTAAGTTTAAACTAATTTTGATAGATCAATTTATAAAAATGAAGTACAATGAATCTGAAATTAGACTCCAGAATTGGACAGAGCTGATTTCAAATGTTGTTCTGCCTCATGAAAATGCATAGTTTGGGCTATTCACTTGCCTTTCTAAACCTCAGTTTCCCCATCTCTAAAATGGGTATAATGGAGGTTCTTCCTTCACCATGGGTATATGATGATTAATGAGTTAATGAATGGCACATGTTTAATACTGGCACCTTTTTTGTGCTCACTAGGAGTTACCTATTTGTAATAATATTCTTAGTGTTACTTTGGTTACAGAAATCCATTTTGTCAATTTGTTTAATGTTAGTATGCTTTTTGAAGACTTGTGTTGCTAATGAACTCACAATACAAATTGACTTTTCTTTTAGAATTATCACTTGTTTTTGAAACTTCACAGAAAAGTGATAAATTCTGTTAATTCAGATTTTCTTATACATACATACATACCATCTCTCCCAAAATATACATTTTGAAATGTTAAAATTCCTTAGAGTAATTTTCAAGTTTAATAAGTGACCTTATATTCTTGTGAATAGAGCCACTCAGACTATTCTGCAGCAGAGAGGGATTTATACAGCGATTTCTCCTCTTTTCTTGTCAGTATTTCCCTAACACATATTGTCTCATTCAGTTTCTTTTCCCTTAAAAATTTCACACATTAGACACAGTTTAGTATTCCTAGAGCTCATTTTCTTCATACTGATTTTGCTGCTCTTTTCCCAACATTATGGACTTGCTAGAATAGAAATATTTCTCCTATATGGTAACTTTCCCTGCCCCACCATTTCTGCCTAAGGCATTGACTTCATTGATTGAAAGACCATTTATGACACCTGGTTAGCAGTGCACTGGTTCTCTGCCATAGTTGGACACAGTAATCACCTAGAGTTTTTAAAAAACCTTGTGCCCTGACCATAGCCCAGAAAAATTAAATCAGAGCTTCTGTGGGCAGAACCCAGGCATCAGTTTTTAAAACCCTTTGGGTGATTATAAGTGCAACCAAGTATGAGATCTACTCTTGAGAGGCGGTTGTAGGGCAATTAGGTAGAATTGTAGGAACACTTGAGAGGGGAGGAAACTGAGGCCGCAAATAAAGACTATCATTTTGGTAAGTTTTGGTCCTGCAGGGTATAAGAGAGAAGCTCCTTGTGACACCAGAAGCTATAGCAGGAAATGTAGCATATTCATGTCTGTAAGAACATTTTAGCAGATGCATGAGAGCATGTGTGGCAGTGAGTCTCAGTCACTCCTCTGAACAGTATACCAACAATTTAGGCATTGGAGAGGAACCCACAGTTTGCAGAAGCTCCTAGGTAACATTAATACACCTTTCCCTCCCCCTTTTCCTTCTCTTCTCTCCTCTCTACATCCTTTCTTCTCTCTACATCCTGTCTTCCCTGTCCTGCCAACCTCCTCCCACTGTCAGTGGCCACCCTTCCTTTCATAATTGAAAGAGAGAGGGAAGAGTACCAGATACTTGATCACTGGACTGACGTCCTTCACGCATGGCTCCAACGATTCTGAAGTGTTCCAGATTCTCCCTGCTAAGACCATAAATTGTACGCTCCCTCACCCAGTGGAGGCTCACCCGAATGGTGGGGAAGTCTGAACTTCCCCCAAAATACACAGGAAGTTGGGAATGGGTGCTGGATGGGCAGCCAGAACTGGCGAACACATAGAATTCAAAGTGATTTAATATACTAAACTATTTTATATCTGTACATTTTATGAGGACAGTTTAAAATAGCATACAGAAAATGCTATATAGGGCTAGCATTTTTCTGAGAGGTAAATGTTTCGGTGAAAATCAGTTTTCTGTGGTATTGTAGAATATAGTATGTATCACACTATCATGTACCATGCCAAATGGGATTTATTTACTTAATCACTGTAGTATACAACTCTGTATCTCATCTTACTTATCTTTTTTTTTTTTGCAAAAACTCATTACTTTACCAAGTTGCAATTGTGGCAGTATTTAGAATGCAGAGACTTCTATCATTGCATTTCTGAGGATTTCAGGCAGGTGAGACATTATTCTTTTCCTGGTTACCATTTTATAAAAAGATGTGATTCCTAGGTGCATCATTTTTAAGAGTCTGTAGATTTTGTCTAGAAAATGGAATGAATACTGATAAGAATTTTAAAGCTCTGTCAAAGCCCCCCTGCAAAATGGCTTTAGCAGTTGAAATAAAAGAAAGTAGTCAGAGGTCTAAAGATGGTATAAGATGAAGTTCATAGCTATCCATTTTGAGCTGTGTTATGCACAGTACAGTTGAAATAACATGCTAGAGTTGATGCATTTGATGGAGTGATCATGTTCTCAAAAATACTTGATATCCCAGAGCAGTTTCTCCACAGGATAGGAGGCAGAAAACCACTGTCTAGTTTCTAGAAGTTCGAATTGGCAGATTTCAATTACTTCTGTTCAGTTTAGGACCAGAGCTTGGGATTAAAAAATACCTGAACCAAAACCCATAACCCCAGTCAAGTCATGAGAGAAAGAAGCATCAGACAAATCCCAGTTGAGGGACATTCTGCAGAATACATGACCGGTACTCCTCAAAACTGTCAAGGTCATCAACAAGGACAGTCTGAGAAACTGTCATAGCTTTGGGGACCTACAAAACTAGAGAACTGAATGTACTGTGGATGGGATCCTGGAGTGGAAAATGGACATTTGGGGGAAACCTGGGAGATCTGGATAAAGACTGGACTTCAGTTAATAATAATATTGATTCATTAATTGTGACAATTGCACCACAATAATGTAAGACAATAATTGTGGAAACCACTTGTTGAGTTTATGGAGTCTCTTTTTTATTGCAACAGTTTTTCTGAAAATTCAAAACTATCCTTAAAAAGATAAAAAGGGGTTATTTTAAAGAAAGTATTTCTGCTGTGAGGTATTGCAGCAGAGCCTTAAAGTTACTGCTTGACTAGGGCAAGAAATCCTGCATCTTTTGGGATTCCCACTGTAGACACTGGGGGTGGAACAACCCTTATATTTGGTGCTTTGAACCTTAAATATATTTTTATTTTCTGTTTTTTATTCATGCATTACATTACACATAATAGTGGGATTCATTATGTCATATTTGTGTATGCACATAATCTGATCAATTTCATGCCTAATTTTACCTCCTGTTTGTATGTCTGTCTGCTTGTCTGTCTGTTTCATGGTAGTGTAGGCTGTGTAGTAGTATAGGGTGGGACACTGACATTTTTTCAGCAACTATTTATACCACACATGTACTGTGTTTTACTAAAATAAACGCACCCATTTTTAGAAGCTTGTGAGATAAGCCTACTATTTCCACAAATCAGAAAAAATGGCAACTTGAAAGATGAAGTAACTTGCCCAGCCACCCAGCTGTGTGCTGACAAACTGCTCAAGAGCTTGGGGGCTTTCTTGACTCCAATTCTCAACCTTTCTACCACATACACTGCCCTTGTTATGGAAGGGTGCAGCTTAGCAAGACATTCTTTTCAACCTCTGCCAATGTTTTAAACAAAATCTTTTAAATTTTTTGAAATAATGTTAAGGCATTCAGGAAGTTGCAAAAATAATACCTATGTATTCTTCACTCAACTTCTCCAGGTGGTGGCATCTTATGTAACTGTAGAATATCAAAACCTGGAAACTGACATTCAATATTGGTACAGTAGTGTTAAATTAGATGACAGATGGTGTTGTTTTCACCATTTGTTCAATCTGCACTTGTGTATGCGTTTGTGTACTTCTGTGCAATTTTATCCCATAGGTAGATTGAATAGCTACCACCATAAGCAAGATACACAACTCTTCCATCACCAGGAACCCTCTCAGACTACACTTTTATGTTTGCACCCGATGCACACAATCCCCAGTCTGCTATAAACTACTAATCTTTTCTTCATCTCCCCTTGTGTCAGTTCAAGAACATTTGTATAAATGGACTCATACATTATGTTACTTTTTGAGACTGACTTTTTGCACTAAGCACAAAGCCCTTGAATTCCATCCAGGTTGTCTCAATAGTGCATTTCTTTTTAATGCCGATTGGTTTTTAATGATATGAGTACACTCTGGTTTTTTAACCACTGAAGGACTTTTGGGTTGTTTTCAGTTTTTGTTATTATGGAAAACATTGTAAATATTCATGTGCATATTTTTGTCTAGTTTTCATTTCTCTGGGACAAATGCCCCCAAATTTGAATGCTGTCACATGGGAAGTGCATGTTTAGTTTCTTAAGAAACTGCTCAGCTATGTGTTGGAGTGTGCTATCATTTCATATTCCCAGCCCCAGCGTAAGATCCAATTCTGCACCCTCCCCAGTGTGTGGTGGTGTCATGCTCTCTCTTTCTCAGTTCGAGTAGCCATGTAATAATGTCTCACTGTGATTTTAATCTTCATTTCCCTAATAGCTCATGGTATTGAAATCTTTCCACGTTATTTGTCATCTACAGCTTCTCTTTAATGAAAAGTTTATTCCTGTCTTTTCCCCATCTTCTAATTTTTCTTTTAATGGTTGAGCTTTGAGGATTGTTTACATATTGTGTGATGTAAGACCTTTGTCAGATTTTTGGTTTGCAAATATTTGCTCTTAGTCTGTCGTGTGCGTGTTAACTAAATCTGTTTCATCGTACCATTTCCTAGGGATTCTGATCTTCCCATGGAGAAGTGGAGCCTGCCTTTTAACTCCTGGAAATAA
Source organism: Sciurus carolinensis (assembly GCF_902686445.1). Lineage (NCBI taxonomy): Eukaryota > Metazoa > Chordata > Mammalia > Rodentia > Sciuridae > Sciurus > Sciurus carolinensis. The sequence goes on along the minus strand of NC_062219.1, from coordinate 80,836,124 downwards.
TCTCTTGAATTTCAGTATGCAAGATTTTGTCAAGCTTACTGGGTTTTTCTTACCAAAGAAATGGTGTTTTCTCCACTTTCTCTGTAATTCCTTGAAAAGAAATGACATTACCCTGTGAGGATGTCTTTCCTCACCCATCTTGCTTATGGTGGTAAGATTATTTTCACAAATATGACTAGCTTTTATGTATTTTGTGATCTCATTTCTATGAAATTTTAGCCCTCTTTCCTTCCTTCCTTTGAATGACATTTTAGTGTTAAAAGGGGCATCTGACAAGCTTCTGAGTCTAAGCTTTATTAAGAATTCAGGACTGAAGCACAAAATATCTTTGCTTATGGTGTTGGTATTGAAGGACTAAAAATCCTAAGTCTTTACTTTCTCCCAGTCTGAGAAATGAGAAAATGAGTGAAAGCTGGAGTTTTTCAGGTATGCCCTTTCTTACTCAAGGCCTGCTGTGGAATGGACCTCATATGCTGGGGTAAATTCCTCTTAAAGGGCTCCAGGAAGGACTTTCTCTTTCAGTGACTGCAGTTGGGTTTTCTTTACCATTATGCTGGTCAGTTTGTGCTGGCAGGTGGATGATGAGTGACAAGGGGAAGCAGCACTGTCTTGTCACTTACCTGGTTGATAACAGATGCAGGATAAGGACTCAAGTCTTCTACTTCCTAGTAGAGTGTTAGCCCTAAACCCAAAAGAAGTCAAAAAAAAATTTTTTTCATTCTTTTTCACAAAGGGAATATATTTTTTCACAACAGAAAAAGATAATTATAATTAAATTTTCTAAGAATTGAATGTACATCAAGATACCAAAAATTAAGAAAGAAATTCAAGAAAACCTTAGAAGATGGAAAGATCTCCCATGTTCCTGGATAGGCAGAATTAATATTGTCAAAATGGCTATACTACCTAAAGTGCTATACAGATTCAATGCAATTCCAATTAAAATTCCAATGATGTACCTTGCAGAAATAGAGCAAGCAATTATGAAATTCATCTGGAAGAATAAAAAACCTAGAATAGCTAAAGCAATCCTCAGTAGCAAGAGCGAAGCAGGGGGTATTGCAATACCAGATCTTCAACTCTACTACAAAGCAATAGTAACAAAAACGGCATGGTATTAGTACCAAAATAGACAGGTAGATCAATGGTACAGAATAGAGGACATGGACACAAACCCAAATAAATACAATTTTCTCATACTAGACAAAGGTTCCAACAATATGCAGTGGAGAAAAGATAGCCTCTTCAACAAATGGTGCTGGGAAAACTGGAAAACCATATGCAATAGAATGAAATTAAACCCCTATCTCTCACCCTACACAAAACTCAACTCAAAATGGATCAAGGACCTCGGAATCAGACCAGAGACCCTGCATCTTATAGAAGAAAAAGTAGGTCCAAATCTTCAACTTGTTGGCTCAGGATCAGATTTCCTTAACAGGACTCCCATAGCACAAGAAATAAAAGCAAGAATCAACAAGGGATAGTTTCAAACTTAAAAGCTTTCTCTCAGCAAAGGAAACTATCAGAAATGTGAAGAGAGAGCCTACAGAGTGGGAGAATATCTTTGCCAACCATACCTCAGATAGAGCGCTAATTTCCAGAATCTATAAAGAACTCAAAAAACTCTACACCAAGAAAACAAATAATCCAATCAACAAATGGGCTAAGGAAATGAACAGACACTTCACAGAAGAAGATGTACAAGTAATCAACAGATATATGAAAAAATGTTCAACATCCCTAGTAATAAGGGAAATGCAAATCAAAACTACCCTAAGATTTCATCTCACCCCAATTAGAATGGTGATTATCAAGAATACAAGCAACAATAGGTGTTGGCGAGGATGTGGTGAAAAAGGAACATTCATACATTGCTGGTGGGGTTGCAAATTAGTGCAGCCACTCTGGAAAGCAGTGTGGAGATTCCTCAGAAAGCTTGGAATGGAAACACCATTTGACCCAGCTATCCCACTCCTTGGCCTATACCCAAAGGACTTAAAATCAGCATACTACAGAGATACAGCCACATCAATGTTCATTGCTGCTCAATTCACCATAGCCAGATTGTGGAACCAACCTAGATGCCCTTCAGTTGATGAATGGATAAAGAAACTGTGGCATATTTATACAATGGAATATTACTCCGCAATGAAGAATGATAAAATTATGGCATTTGTAGGCAAATGGTCGAAATTGGAGAATATCATGCTAAGTGAGATAAGCCAATCTCAAAAAACTAAAGGACGAATGATCTCGCTGATAAGCGGATGAGGACATATAATGGGGGGTGGGAGGGGCTAGCATTAGGTTTAGGGTTAGGTTTAGAGTTAGGCTAAGGAGAGCGGCAAGAATGAAGGAAAGAAGGACTGTGTAGAGGGAAAAGAGGGGTGGGAGGGGTGGGGGGAGGGGAAAAATAAAATAAACATCATTACCCTATGTAAATGTAAAAAAATAAAATAAAAAAAAAAAGATACCAAAAATTAGAATTTTCAGTCAGAAATTTTATAAATCAGAATAAACATAAGAGCTAAGGAAGAGCAAACATATTCTTTTAAACTGTATAATTGGGCACATAGAAAACTCTTCAGTTATATTTTCCCCTCACTTTTATACTAACTCGTAGTCCCCTCCAGTTGCTATTAGTAAAATTGAGATGTCCCCAGCTCAAAATTTGCTGTATTGTAACCAGCCATGGTGACTGGGAACACAGAGGATGTCAATGAGGGAGAAAGGCTTTACTCTGCTGCCCCTAAGGCATGTGAAAATCTGTTTCTGTCCACAGTAAAGTCCTCCTTGCTGAGGGACTTAAGATGACCTTTGTAAAACAGGGTCTTTGTGCATGTTACTAGATTCCTTAATATTGAGTCTTTTTCTTTACAATACATAATCACCAAGAAAAAAAAAAAAGGTAAAAACAACAACAACAACAACACTGAGAAAGATAAGAAACAAGGAGAGGAAACCAGGAGTATGAGTGAATGGAAAATTGATACTATCATTAAGGCACTGGCTATAGAAATAAATACATTAGATTTCTAGAAGAGAAAACATATTTGAATATAAGCCAAGCAAGGATTCCAGTTAGCCACAAACTATAGTAAAGTACTTTCACTTCTAAAATCCCCTGTTTTCATTTTCTTAACTTTTTAGAATTGGGTATTTTAGGGTTGATCCTCTTTTTTTTAATGAGTGAAGTAATGTTCCTCAAATTACAAAAACATATGATCTGCTCATTTCCGTTATGTGCTTTGACTTACTAATCTCATTCATCACTATATTGTGTCTCACGCAAATTATCAGCAACTTTATTATTCATCTCTAGTGATATTTCTGGATTTCCTATAAGTGAACCCTGAGACTCTTGAAGAGCACCACAGATATAGTCTAAAGTGTAGATACATGAAATATCAAAACACCTGTCACTGTCTTCCTGCCAGGCTAGACTGCTGGCTATCAGCCATGTGCTTGCTCCCTTCTCTCCCCACAACTCACTCACCTCTATCCCTCCTTTGGGGAGCACTGTCCTCCCTTCTTCCTGTGCTGCACCCCCACAGGCCTTCTGTCCCCAGATCTCCCAAGGCTCCCTCCTGCCTCTGTGCCTTCACACATGTTGTGCAAGCTGGCTATAATGCTCCTACTGTGTTCTTAGCAGAGATGGTTTTTCCTTCTCTTTCTCAAACAACACCTCCATAGAAAGCCCTACCCTGAGCACATTACACCTCAGAGCTCCTGGTTCTCTATCACACACCCCTACTTGCTTCCTCCCTTCCTAACACTCCTCAAACACGTTTTCCCCACTGCAACATAAAACTCTATGAGGATAGGTATATAGTGGACACTCATATTTGATTAACAATGATTGAAAAAGCAAATACATTTTTTAAAAAGTCAGCACCAAGTTTCTAAAGGCTTCCTGGAAAAGGGGAGTAGAGCTGAATTTGAAAGGTAGACTGTGTGAACATAATAGGAAAACAAAAGAGAATTTGAGAAGAGAGAGGCTTATGTAAAGACAGTTAAAAAAAGTGAAAATCATCATGTATATATCCTCAAACAGGGCTTAAATAGGGATAAATATTGAATAAACTTTGGAAAACTAGGGAAACCTTTAAACTCAGGAAGAGACAGGATGATAGCGGCAACCAGTGTGGTATCTGGTGGAGGAGTCTGAGGGTGTTTAGCAATTGCTATGGAGTAAAAATCTCTCTACCCCACTTCATGCAGCGCTAAATTTTTCCTTCTTCTTTTTTTTTGGCTGCCTCATTAGTGGCTTTGCTCATTAATGTTCCAAGGTGAAACAGAATATAAATACAAGTGGAAATTATTTAATTTGTACATTCATTCAACATGTTTAGGAAACAAAAAAGAAAACCTATTTGCCATGCCTATTCCAGGTTAGGCATTGTATCTCTAAAACAAAGGGCTTTGAAATTAGCATGTGATTTGCAAAGCTGGTTTTGCATACTCAAAGTGAGACACCATTTAGAGTTTTAGCTGTTGATACTTGAGCAAGTGGAGACAAAAAATAATTATTTTGGAATTAGTTTGGAAATGTCAATCTACTTATTAACCTGCACAGTAATAATTCTATATCTAAAAACAACCACAGATAAGAAATATAACTATTGAAATGTATACTTCTTTTAAGAAACTCCAAAAGCTGTTTGGAAGCATATGTTGTTTTCCTGTTACCAGTTATGTTTCTGATAAGTCACTTTCTCTCTAAAGACCCATTTTTCTTTTGCCTGGACCTATGCACATCACCCAATCTGACTGCAACATCCTCTGACTAATGTCAGAAATTCTGCCTTGTTTTGAAACTGGAATACGATGACTGGCTCACTAATTTTGCATTTATTTACAAAGCTGAATTCTAGAGCAATAATTCAGTTGGCAAAGATTTTTTTTGTTTTGCACAAAAAGCGGTATATTTCAGTTCTGAAACTAGGTCATATTGTTATCAATACAGAAAAGGAAATAGGTTTTGCAGAATACTAGTGTTATAGCTCTTGCGTATTGATAGGGGAAGGGTAGTTGCCATGGCAACCTGAGTCTCAGGAGGGAATGTGGTCATGGCCTTAAGCATCCGGTAACCCACCCAGTCTGGAGAGCCCCTCTGAAAAAGATTTTCTTCCACGGAAATCATGAGTTACTGAAGTAAGGAGTTTAGTTTCGGCAGCTCAGATTTGTCATAGGTTTGTTTGTACTCTCACATTCTATAATTAAAAGTATTTATAAATGACAGTATATGTAATTTTCTTCAGGAATGAAGTTAAACATATATATGTTAGTTATTCCATAAATATGTTCTTGACCACACAAAATAACCCTTACTCGTATTCATGTGAACTGTAGAGTTTGAAAACAAACTGATTCAATATGTCGGTCTGATATATTTATCAATATTTTTGGTTTTCATAGTTTCAATGTGTTCTTAAGTGGCGGGAACTCTCATGATGTAGAGAAATCTGCTCGAGCTATGCTGGGTGAAACAAATGACTTATACTCATCTGTAATACTCATATAACAGTAATGCAAACCTGCAATCGGTAGTTCTGAATCTGAAATTGCTCGAAGCTCAGATTGATGTGTGAACAGTGTATTTACAGGACCGAGGCCGCACATTTGCTCTGCAGCTGTGTTTAACGGTTATCAGTTTGGCGCGCAGCATGATTGTTTTGGAGGGAGAATAGACACTTCGGATCCCTTTGGCAGTTCTGAAGTAACTGAAGTACCTACTGCTGAAGTGAATCATATGAACTTAATTAGATTTGCTACATAATTAGCATTTGAGGAAACCTAAGAAAAATCCTTGTGGGTTGGTGATTTGTTATGTCAAATGTAAGCATGCTAATTTGGGAGACTGGGAATTGAAAATGGTGAAATTCTAATGCTTTGCAAACCCTGATATATATCTATATATAATTTTTTTAAATGAGCTTTTAAATGTGATACTTTCCCAGGGATGACTGAAATGCTTATCCCCGATTCCATGCACATGGACTGATCTATCTGAGTGTGGCCATGTCCTCTTGATGGCACTTGTCCGTGTGCAACTAGCTTTCCACCTCTAATGAGAGCCCACAGCTATGGGGTCTGTGCCAGTAACCACTAATTGAAGCTGGTGAGTGTGGTCTGAGACAGTGAGACCCTGAACTATACTCATTTTTACATTAAAATGTAAGATTAACTTAATTGCCGTGGCTTATTCTGTTGTCTGTTGTTTTAATTGTGAAAAGGGAATTTAATTTTATTCTCAAAAGACACTTAAATACTTTTAGAAATTTTGTTGTAGAGTATTAGAGTTGTACTAAATGAGCTAATCTTGGAGAATAGCTATAAAATATATACCAGGAGGGGAAGATTAAATTTCATATTCCAGTTTAAGTTAAGGCTAGGATAAAACTTGAAAATTACATTTATTTAAAATACTTTTTCAGTCTATCACAATGCCACATTTTAATCAAATTAGTTATATAAATTCACCTAGATTATATCACAGATAAGGAAATAAATGAAAGGAAGCAAGTTTAATTTCTTAATGAAGTACTTCTATAAGTTTTTTTTAACTTGTAGGAAAAACTTTAAAGTTACAGCCTGCTGTGAATATCCAATTTTTCCTGAGAATTCCAAATAGAACCCAAGTGGCAGCTCATGCTCTGCATTCAAGCTGCTAGCAATTAACTAGAAATAAGTTCTCCTCATGTACACCCTTCTTATTTGCTCATCTTCCCAGAAAGTATCTTAAAAACCCCTCCACAACCTGTAAATCCAAACCAACCTTACTGTAACTCAGTTAAAAGAGATCTGTCTGTTCTCCAGCAAATGGACCCTCCTCCGCTGAACTCAAACTGCAACTCAACTGCAAAAAGTTGAGTTGCACTCAACTGCAACTTTCTTTAAAAAGTTAAAAAAAAATTGTGGTTGAACTTGACATAAATAAACTGATAATTCCATCATTTTCTCTTTTACAGGTGCAATAGTAGCACTAAATATAAAATTTACCTTGTATCCAAACAGGACTTTTTGAACACCCTCAAATCACATCTTTTTCAGTACATCTAAGATTAACCAGAAACACTGGAGCAAATAGCAACAAATGTACACTTGATGATCTTGGTCACCTCACTTAACCTCTCTCAGTCTCAGTTCCTTGCTTGAGACTACCACACAGAGTTGTTGAAAGGATCAGATGAGACTCTCTCTATAGTTATAAGTTTTATCATAAATAACAATCTCTCTTTGGTTACTGTTAAGTCCGGTTACTAAATGTCTGGATCTTCTGTTCCATGTGTGCATACATGTATTCCTTTTTAAAAAATACTTATATGTGTGCATTTCTTTTTCTGTAGTTCTCCATGTTGTTTCTCTGGTTATTCACTAGGATGTATTGATTACAACAGGATTGGTTGTATGTGTCCGCATTTACTCACTTACATCATTACCTTTGGTGTATGATAAATATAAATTCCTGTTAGGTGTATTGGCCTCCAATTCTTCATGGAAAACTGATTTAATACATGGGTCAGCCCCAAGTAAGTAGATAAAAAATATTGAGTAAATGCTCTGGCTTATCTAAATAAAGTTATATGAATATTACCCTTTCATAACCTCAAATCTTATCTCATTACAATTTATTAATTAGCAGTACCTTTTGGAATTTCTAATTTTATATTTTCACATTTAACTATAAAGGTGTCCAGAACCAGATCCTAATCACTAACCAATGCTTTGTTAGTGTATCTATGGGTTAACACATTTATTAGAAATTTGCACTGAGCCAGCAATATAGACTGTGAGAATATGTGCAGCATTGGGTTCATCCTGTCAGCATTCCTTTTATCCAATTATGAGAGTAAAAACTGAGGCATATATATTTTCTTCCCAATTCTGAAAAATCTCCTGATTGTTCAAATTCAAATAGAAAAATATGTGTATGGAAATTCACAGACATTCAACCTGAAAAACTGCTTTGTAAGAAATATCAACCAATTCTAAAGGCAGAAACATGTAAATACAGTAGAAAGGAAAATATATTTTGGGTCTCATATTTATTTTCATTAGATACTAACAATAATTATGATTTCTAGACTTGTTTTAATGAATAGGTTAAATTTACCATGTTAGTAAAAGTCAATTAACAATTAACAGTGGGGGTCAAGTTTTTGACCACATCTCCCTAATTATTAGTGATAACATTTAACATTTATTTCTGCTATGCTCTATTAATGCAATTGCAGTAATCTAATGACCAGAATTAAACTGCTGAAAAATAACTTGGTCTAATTTATTTATTCAGTGAAACCAAATTTTAAAGATTGTGTTGCTATGGTTCCCAGGATTAATTTTTTTTAAAGTCTTTAATTTCAGCAAAAACACTGGCATATCTCTTTTGGCATTATGCAGATGAAGTAAAGTGGACATTGTTCTTTCCTTTTTTATTTTAGCAAGTTGTTCTGACATTCTTTTAAACATAAAGGACAAAGTAGAAATTTAACATGCTTAGAGAGAAGGAAAAAAACATTAAGAAGAAACCTTAATGTTTTATTAAGAGTATAATTTGCAAAACAGCAAATATGTTAGCCATCTTTTTTTTTTTAATCCAGCTTCTCAAATTTTTTAGAAGATGGTACCATTTAGAGAGCAATCACTCTTTTCTAGTAGTTTCAGTTTATAATTAGTCTTGAAACTTCAAAACAAAATTGGGACAGCGACAAATTTTAGCAGAAATCTTTTTAGTGTAGTTTCAGTCCCCCAAATTCTAAAACAATATGTTTTTCTCTGTCACAAGACAAAGGAATCGTCAGTTTGCGTTAGGCAGGATTGATTTCTGCCTTCTCGACACCATTTGGTGGTGGTAGACTGCTACAAGAAGAATTTTGTGGAAAAACAAGCAGAAAAATTGAATGCTTTGCAAGATCATCAAAAGTCACTTTTCAGGAGTATTTTAAATTTCCTGGTGCCAAGTACACCAGAAATCCTACCTTACAGAGAGCGATTTGTTCATGAGGTGACCCAGTGCTGCAAGTCGCTTATGTTTATCATTATGCATCCACATTCTAAGGAAATTCCACTTTCAAACGTCCTTGCTGTCGTTGCTGTCGATGCTTTTCTTCTATAGGAAGAATTTGAACTATAAAATTTGAGAAGCTTCAGCGTCTGGAAATTTGAGAACATTGCCTTTTTTTCCCCTTTCTTGAATATAAAGTATTTTAACAAAAGCATCGTAGCCCAGTGCATTTTAAATGTCAAAACTTGCACATAATGTGTATCTCACAAGAATTTACACTTTTGACTTTGAACTTTTAAAGCCTCAGAACATCTTTAGAGACTGTTTGCAGCAAACAATATGTTGCAGGAAGAATTAATGAAGAAATTAATTTTTAGCCATCGTTTTTTATTCTGCCCTTCAGGTGGAAATGGTAGGTGACCAGGGTCGTAGTTCAAGACTGTATGGGGAAAAGTGCAAAAGCAGTAGCAAATGCTTAAAGGTTTTACCTCAAAAACCAAAACAAAATGGTTTAGATGAGGTGCTAGTTTTTACCTTTGTGGTTGCTATTGTAGATCTTAAGAAAATTGAAATGAGTTAGTTTTTTTAAGTGACTGTAAATAAGATTATAAGTGACGGAAGTAAATTTTTACTTCCTTGATTTCACTTGCTTTAAAATAGCAAAGTTTATAAAATTCTAGTTTTGTGAAATAGTAGCAGTTTCTATTATATAGCCAGTATAATAATCTCTAGATTTTGAAATATTGATTTAATATTAAAGTTTGATTTTAAAAGTTGTACTGCTTGATTTCACAGGGAATATATCAAGATTCATAGATTGTTTCATATTAACATGTTTATATTCTGACATGACTATTGTGTTTGAACCATGTAGCATCATTGTGCATGTTTTAATTTTATTCTCCAACTTTGTTTTAGGTAGCTAGACTACATCCAGGGAGACCTGTTTAGATCAGAAATAATTTTTTTTTTTGACTTCAGAAAATCAGCTTCCATTTAAAAATATAGAATCCAAATTTGGATAAAAATGCAAATGTAGAATTCACTTCTATTCTTTAACTTGCTTAAAGAAATGTTAGGGAAAAAAATTGAACCAAATTACCAGTAATTTGCATAAAAGAAGAAGAAATGGAATTTTTAAAAAGTCTGCAGATGTTGATGATGTTTTGGTGAAGTTAAGTAATAGAGATCTCAGATTTCTATTTAGTTAAGATGTGGATTTAACACATAGAATCCTTGCTGAAATAGTTTGGCTTGACAATAGCATTTTAGGTTTTATACAAATCTGGATAAAATTATATTATCCATCTACTCTCTTATTTAGTTATATTGGTTCAATTGTTGTTTTAAAAGTGAGAGACCTGATATCAACAAGTGTTTCTTGTATGCATCTTACGTGTGCAGTATTAGAAAAATAAAACAAGCACACCTTTAACATTTAGGGGAGCATCCTGTTAGTTTGAGGGGTTTAAGAACTGCTTTTAAAAGAATGAATTTCGTAGATCCATGCATATGGAAAATTGGTGCATAGTTATACACACACACATATATAAAACTCTGTTTTAAAATTTTAATGCATACCTTAATACATACTGTTTAAAGTATTAACTTAAATGAAAATAATATCTTACATTAGTAAAGCTGTATTTATTTAATTCTGTAATGAAATTAATTTGGAATTGCTGGCACACTGCCTTCCCAGGTTTCTGTGACTCATTTGCTGAGAAAGTGTGATTCAAGAGACCAGAATCTTTTTTTTTTTTTTTTCATCTGCTAAAACTCATGTTTTGACTATGGGCAAGTTTTCATGGCAGATTTAAAACAAATATTCTGTGATAATATTTGGAAGCTGGGTGATGTCTAACCTTATACAACTAGAACTAATGTAAGTTTCCAAGTTCATGGACTTTATAGCTGTCACATATATGTCATTTTGGAATAGTAGTATTTTTAGAGTTTAACTCTAAAAATAAAAGTTTAACTCTAAAAATTTCATTCTAAATAGTATTTTTAGAGTTTAACTTTTTGCACTGCTAATTATGACCACTAGACAACTAATTACAATTAGAAGTGAAATCTCTGCTGTTTTATTAATTTAGTAATTAACAGGAACTAAATGATATTAATACTTAGGTTTAAAAAACACATTTACAATCATTTAAAGATACTTCTTAATATTTCCTCCTAGAGAAGAAATGATGAGTCTATAATCTATATCATGTAGTGCTCATGACATTTATAGCGTAATGCACTCCCTTCCCAGATGTAAAATATAGTCTTATAGTTCAAATTGATACAGTGATATAATGATTACCTGATATAAACTGAACCATTTTGTTTAGAAAGTAATTTAAAAATCACTTTTCTGAGTTTTTGCTTTGAAATTAAGTTGTGAAGGGGTGTTTCTCCTTACAATTATAAGATCCTGATTTATCAGATAATCCTGCAGACAACATATGCTTCTTTTGATTTATGATATTTCTCATTACACTGTCCCGCTTCTCTGACTTTAAATGCTTAGAAAAATCAGTTACTAGTTTTTCAGGAAAGGAGTTTTATCAGCCTATTTCATCTATAAGAAAATAGAACATAAATAGGAAAGACCTTAGATGTTATATATTCTTGCACAAAGAACTGTATTCTACTTTCTGTCATTACAAGACTAAGCAAAAATTATTTCAAAGGTGTTCTTAGAAAGAAATCTGAGCTAGAATTGCCTTGAACTACAAAACAAACCAAAAGCAAATGATTTCTTTAATAACCTACCAAATGATTCTTGACTGTTTTTCAAAGTGTGTGCCCGTGCCTTGATTACATCTTTCACATATTGGACTTTTTTACTCATAACTTTTTGTAATCTGGTTGAATGTCACTTTTATGTCATGTTACCGTGTGTAAAATATATTTTTGGGGGGAGGAATTTTATTAACCATCTCCAGAGCTCTTGACTTCCCTAGCTAACCATGTTTTATCTGTTATTCCAACTCCAGAACTAGCGATTAGTATCCAGGCTCCCAGCTCCCCACCAGGGGGCAGCACTGGACCCTGCCTTGCCTTGTGGTCTGCACACAGCCTGGCTAGGGCATCCCACTCGGTGTTCTCCACCTTCTCATACAGTACTTATGGATTCTTGGTATTTTTTTCCAGACTTTTTAGGGCTTAGTAAGTATTCGGTAGTAGGTGGTAGCATTGCTGGCATTGTGCTACATCTCAGGTTTAACAGTTTTGTGTTTCTGAATCTTGCCTTCAATGGTGATTTCTTTTATCATTTCAAATGCCTTGTGAACAAGGAAACAGGGGATTCTTTACCTTGGAAAATCTTGAGGGACAAACAACCTAGCAATTATCGAGCACTGTGGCCTGTCAAGCATGAAGCCAGGTACTTTTCATATTCCACCACACAATCTAAAACGGCAAATTGACAAGATGACACTACAGACACTTCTCGAAAGAAAACATACAAATGTTCAACGAATACATGAAAAAATGCTAAATTCACTATCATCAGACAGATGCAGGTAGAACACCACAATGATATAGTATTACACTCCAGTTAGAATTGCTATCCTCAAAAAGACAACAAATAACAAATGCTGGCAAGAATGCAGAGACAGGGAACTCTTATATGCTGTTGGTGAGAATACAACTTAATTAAAGCCATTATGGAAAACAGTATGATGTTTCCTCAAAAGACTGAAAATAGAACTCCCATATAATCTAGCAATTCCACTAATGGGTATATTGCCAAAGGAGATGAAATATTTATACCAAAAAGATAATACACACCCATGTTTATTGCAGCACTATTTACAATAGCCAAAATATGAAATCAACCTTGATGCCCCTCATGGGATGAGTGGATAAAGAGACTGTGGTATATTTATACAAGGGAAAACTACTCAGCTATAAAAATAATAAAATTTTGTCATTTGTAGCAACATGGATGAAACTAGAGAATATTATTTGAGTGAAACAAACCAGTCACAGAAAGACAAATAACCCATATTCTTATTCATTTATAAAAACTGGTAAGTCAGCCAGGCTTGGTGGTGCACACCTGGAATCTGAGCAACTCGGAAGGTAAAGGCAGAAGGATCGAAAGTTCAAGGTCAGACTCAGCAACGTAGCAAGACCTGTCTCAAAATTTAAATAAATAAATATATATTAATAATTACAATAAAAAGGTAAAAATAGTTATAAAACAATAGGAAATGCATGATCAGGATTTTAAAAGCACTTCCTTTTTGCAGTTGTAAATGGTGGCTTAGAGGGGTTCAGTCATAGTTATACCAAGTTTCCATGCTTTATCAATTGTATTATGTAAGCTTGCCATAAAAACAACAAAAAGATTTGCTGATAGTGACTGAAGCCACCGTGTGGAATACCTGAGAGTGACTTCAGTGATGTAACTCCTGTGACACTATGACTGGAGAATTAATGGTTGAGATATTTAAAATTTTCAAGGAGGAAATGAAGTTAAATATTGAAAGATCTTGAGGGATGCCATGAAAGTCCTAATATATATGCCTTTACATAAATACACATAATCTGTAACACATATTAATATCTTAGTCTCTTTTTTGTTGTTGTAACAAAATGCATGAGATTGGGCAGTAAAGATTGGAAATTTGTTTGACTCTTGGTTCTGGAGTCTGGGCAGTCCAGCAGCATGGCAAAAAGCATGTTTTTGGCATTATAACATGACAGGGCATTGCATAGTGAGATTGAGCAAGTATGCTAGTTTGGATCTCTCTTTCTCTTCTTAAAAATCTATTACTGCCATTATGTGGGCTCATTCTCATGACCTCATCTAGTCCTAATTACCTCCCATGAGCTCCACCTCCAAATACCATCAGCATGTGAATTTGGGGACCAAGTTTTCAACATGTGAACATTTGGGGACACATTCAGATCATGGCAGTTACGTTAATTGAAACGTAGGCATAAATCCAGTATATGTAATCTTTAAAAACTACAATAATACCTTATGTGTATTAAACTATAATGGATCCAATACTGGTAATTTGTACTTAACCCCTCTTATCTGCTCAAATAAATTTAACAGTCTCTGTCTTCCCTGATTTCAACAAAATGTTTTGTTTTCCAACAACAAAAGAAAAATTTGTATTGTTACAGAAAATTGGCAGAGATAGTTTATTTTGCCTGTGTCTATGATTTTGATGATTCAGAATTATTTCATATTGCTTGCTTCCTTTTCTGGATATAGTAATTAGCAAGCCAGATGGCTAATATACAAACAATTTAAGTTATGCTTAGTTAAGTTATTTATTATAGCCCAGGAGGTTCCTAGCTCACGTTAGTACCCGTGACCATCTGTTTATAGCTTTCCATGTTATTGTGCAAGTTTGTGCTTTCAGTTTCTTTACAGGTCACAGCCTCCACTTCCCTTACACACGTGGAGCACACTTCTAAGGCTGTGTTAACCATTGTGCCTCTCAAGACTCTGTTGCAAAACTTTGATAATCCAAGCCTGCCTTCAATTTTACCTTTTTTTAAATTCCTAATTCAATTTTCCCCTTGTTATTGCTCTTTGCAAAAGTAGTGCCTTGAAATTTGTAGAATAAAAACTAAGAAGATGAACTGTGTGGAGGCTGAGTATGTGGCTAATTGATCTTGGACAAGAGCTTCCATCTCAGTTAAAATGAACTATAAATGAGATAAAGTAGAATCCGTTTAGCACCATGCCTGGCACTCCATTAAGTACTGGTCACTTCTTATCATTCATGTATTTTGGAAAAAATTCTCATTTTTTCCAAAAAAAATGCCTATAAGTAGATAGGCATATTTAAGAGGAAATTTGAATACTATTTCTAGAATTTCACATGAGTTTTAAAGGATTATCTGTTTTAATTTAAGCAGTCGATTATTTATGTGAAAGCACACACCACAATATGTATGCAGTTGTTAGGGCCTGGTTGTTTTGGGTTCATTTTCAGTCTACCTCACTGGATCCTGATTGAAACTTTGGAAATAGCTGAAGGAAAGTTTCTCTCGATGCTGGTCTGAGTTCTTTTCTGTTGCTCCTGGTTACTTGTTACACTGGGATCACTTTGGAACCTTGCCGTCACATCTGTCATTGTTCCACATGGGTCAGGCCAGTCCACATTCGTGGTCTCCGGGGAAAAGGACCAAACACTGACACTCCCATCTCAACCCATGTTCTAGACTGTCTGTGTGCTCCTCCCAGCAGCCTGTGTGCTAGGTCAGTATTCCTGATTTTATGCAGTTTATAGTTTCTGAGTCAAAAAAAAAAAAAACAACAAAAAACATATATTTTTTTAATGTGAGTATACTTAGGCAGCCAATGGAACAGACAATATGATTAATCTGGATTGTCTTGAAAATTCAGGGCAAATGGCTGCTATGGTTACAGTGTCATGTGGTTATAATGTAGAGATAGAGATACTTTGTGAAGGATTAACTTTGCACATAAATCTACAGACTTGCCAATGGGATTCAAGTCTCTCTCTCTCTCTCTCTCTCTCTTTCCATCCCTCTCTCTCCTCCCTCTCTCTGTACAACTTCTGTACAAAAAAAGTGTACACACACACACACACACACTCCCATCATCTCGTTTTGATGATAGCACAGATTTAACATGCACTCACATAAATCCTTTGCATGTGAACAAATTCAGAAGTAACTGTGCAGCTGCTTGATTGGCCCAAACATCTTGTTTGCAGTTTCTTTAAAAGAATTTTTTACGAAAGTCCATGGAAAAAATAATTCAAGGCTCTTAATATATTTTGGTTTACAAAGGGTTAGAATTTCAAATTGTTTCAGTTGGTCAGTATATATCCTTATAAAACTGAATATTCCATTCATAGTCTTTTGTTATGCATCCTTGGATTATCTTCCATGATTTTTATAGTACATTTTATATGCTTATAGTAGTACTTTATAATCATTTAATTCCATGTAATTTGCAGTAATTGTTTCCAAAGCAAGGAAACCTCTTCTGTAAAAATCACACATTTATGTAATATAAAATAGAACTTTTATTCACATATGAAAGAGATCCTTCACTTTACTCTTTTCTTCTCTCTCACTGTCATTTGATTACAGAATTAATAGTCTCATAAAGCCTTAAATAATGTATATACAAAGTACAAAGTGGAGGCTTTTCTCACCTCCTTGCTGCTCCCAACCTCAAAAGGGTAACCGCTGTTTACAGTTCAAATGTTCCCTGGCAGCAGATGTTTTTCTGTGCCTGTGCAGACATATAGATGTCTTCCTGGAAAGACTGATGCTCACATTCTTGAGGGGTTAGGAGCATTGCTGTTTGAAAAAAATTGAGTTTGATGATGTTAAGTCATTATGCTTAAAAGGAGTGATTTTAATAAACACTGACAGGTCATTTTGTGGTAGGCCAGCTTTCCAAGTTACTAGTTTGAAAGAATAGTATTTTATAACAGGTGTAAAATCAAAGGCATTTTGTGAAATATTTTGCCCTTGATTTTTCTGTATTTTGCAGTGTCCATGGATAATTTGTTTACAGACAGTGCAGTATTCAAGGAAGATGGAAAAAACAGCCTGTGTCAGCTAAAGAAATAAAACTGTTAATCCCAAATTGACAATTGAAAGTCCTTTTAAGTTACTTGTTACAATCAAGAAACAATTCACCCAATCTGTCATCTCATTCCAGCTTATTAGTAGTGGAATCTTTTAGGTGACTCTAAAAACCATCTGCATTACGTTCTAAACTTGTTGGTAGAGATTTCCTGTTGCTAGGAAATACAACAGTTATTTGGTGTTTGATACTGTAAGTCACAGTGGTTAACAGAACTGAAGGGAGGTCTGTAAATGTCCCATTTTTTTCTCTCTGGAGCTAATTTGTCCTGTTACCTTGTCCTTTCTGCCTCGATACACTTGTCACAGGAAAAATTTTGCACAGTGGCTAGAAATTAAGCCTCAGATGTCAGAATTTCTTCATGTAAAAATATCTACTGAAATGAAAAATTAAAAATGGTAAAACATGTAAGAAAATTTAGGCCTCCTCAAATCCTTTGTGAAGCAAGGCAGTATATAAAATATATGAATAAAAACCAAAAATTTTATTCTAGGTAATTGCTATGAATAGCAAAATTAACATTATTTTCTGTAAAATAGTTTAATCATGTTTCTCTCTTTTTAGTTTATATTTCTTAAAATTTATTTTCAAATTTGAATATTTTACTTGTATAATATTTTTGCCCCTAAACATAATTTCCTACACTCTTCTACTGGAATGAGGATTTCACATGTTTGAACCAGATCTCTAGCTTCATGGAGTTCATGGTCTGGAGAGGGATAATTTGGTCACTGCAATGAACCATGCCCAAGATCAGTGCTGTGAGAACTCAAGCAGAAGTCCTTCCTCATCTATGGTGCACGGCTGGGAGATGCCGGAGAGGCAGGCTTTAGGGTGGGGACCTTTAAGCTAATGCCTGAGAGTCAGACACACATCAGTCAGGCAATGAACAGTGAGCTTGGGGAGTGAGTGGCCAGAGACCAGCAGCATCTGCAAAGTCCTGACCATGAGAGAGACAAGGATACAGTTAAGGATCTGATAGAAGTGTAGTCTAGCTGGAGCATAGAGGAGTTACAGGAATTTATTATGAAAGTAATGCTTTTTGTTTAAATTAAAAAATATAGTAAACAAGAAATCATGCATCATCACTAATTTCAAGCTGCAGTTAACTTCAGTGAACATTTGCTGTTTTTGTCATGCCTTACATTTATATTCATAAGAAACACGTGATCCTTGTTTGGCTAGATAATAGATATGCATAAAGGTATAAGATGCATGTACATATATGAAAACATTTTAGGTAAAGTTGGGATCATGCCAACATGCTACTTGTTACCTGCTTTTTTTCACCTAATATGCTTAATTACTTTTAATGTCCTTAGATGTCATTGTATTTTAAGTGAGTTATTTTTAAGTTGAAATGTTTTATTTTTGTGAATAAAAATGTATTTTTCAAGTTGGCCATCTCAATTTTTCTCTGCAGGAAGAATGTTTCTTGAACCTAGAGGCTCCTATATCCAGAGTATGTGGGTACGACACACCATTTCCTCACATTTTTGAGCCATTTTACATCCCAGACAAATGGAAGTGCTATGATGCCCTTCGAAAAATGATCAACTATTGATTACATAGGTGGGTACCCTGCATTTTGAGAAAGTTAACATTAGCCCCTGACATGCTACTGTTACCCAAGGATCAGTAGTCATCAGTGTGTTACATTTTGATAAACAGCCACTTTCAGAACAAAATGTATATTTCATAAAATAAATCTTTACTGGTATGTTCATATTTAATATGTCAGGCATATATATATGTGTGATTTCTACAAAGCTTTATTCAGTGTGTTAACACACTAAATAATCAAATACGCCACATATCTGTGTTTCATACTTTACCTTCATTTCTATATACTTTTTAAACTATTTAAAGTATTCATGAGTAGGTGTAATTTCTGTTATTTAGAAATGCCCGCTCGGGCTAGGGTTGTGACTCAGTGGTAGAGTGCTCACCTAGCATGCCTGAGGCCCTGGGTTCCATCCTCAGCACCACAGGAAAACAAAATAAAGGTATTGTGTCCACCTGTAATTAAAGAAAAATATTTTTTAAGAACCCCCCTCAAGCACCATTAGCTTAGGCTCTAGTTATTTATTTGATGATTTATAACATTCTGAAATTCACCCTTATATTATTTGAAAAATTGATTTGTTAAGCAGAATACCTCCTTATTGAGGGTAAGGGAAGTTTTAACCAAGGGAGGGACAGGGAGAAACTTAGCACCACTACTATTTCCAGATCCTTTTGTGGCAAGTGAATACTTTTTAAATTTTGAATAGTAGGTGATATTTATTCATAATGATTTTTTGAAGTCATGCTTATCAGCCCCTTCAGCAGTATCATTCTAACAGAAATAAATAACATCAAGCATTATTAAATTAGTTTTTCATGGTTTTAATATAGAGGTTGCTATCCCAGACACCCTGATTTTGAAATGTTTCAGAATGAGTAGGTAGAATAAGACACTTTACATTTTAATATGTAAGTTGTCCAAAAAATAATAATAATACATTTTGAAGATCCATGATTTTTCAGAAGAATGGACTCTGTAAAATAGCACATCCCATACTTTTTAAAGATTAGAAATGCTGTAATTCTTGAATTCTGTCTATGGATTATAAAGCTAGTTCACCTAAAATCAGAGAGAGATGTCTTTACATTGGTACAGATACAGAACATAATGACTATCATGTGCCACTATGTTAGTTATTATAATCCCCACATTTTTTTTTCATCTCTTTTTACAGAATATTGTTATGGGTATAGATTGGGGCTGTTAGACCTCACACCCCATTATTCTCTCAGAAATGCAGGTGTAGGTGCTGTATTTCTGATGTCCTCTGCTGCCTGTGAAAGCAGCTGGCTAGCAGCTGGTTAGCCACACTCAGGACTGGTGAGAGAGCTTCCTCACTTTGACTGTCCCCGTCATTCACTTCCTTGGGCCATCCACATGGCAAGTCAAGGTAGTAGTGGTGGCAACCACATGCTGGTTTTAAATTTTTTTTTTTTTTGATGTGCATAAAACCCCAGGGCTTCATGCATGCCAAGCAAGTGTTCCACTATTAAGCTACACCCTACATTTGTTTTTAAACATGAGCAAAGAGTTTAAACCTATCCTGAAACTATGATAGAATAATAGCTTTTCTGTACTAGAAATTAAATAGAATATTAAAGTATGTGTGCATATAAGTGAGAATGTTTTTAATTGTTACTGATTTCTTTTACAGAAAAAAAGGGAAGATTATGACTACATACAGAAATATTTTTCTGAATTTTTGTATTTCCTTAGACCTATCTCTTCATGACAATAGAATTTTTATTAAATGAACAATCATGGAAATTGATTGGAGAATTATAAATTAATTATTGTATTAACAGAAATGAATTAATGATTTCTATTTAGAGCATTTCTGATTAACTTCTTAAAATGTTCCACATGCTAATAGTAATAAATTCTGCTTAATTACATCTGTAAATATCAGGTGTGGCACAGTATTCAATAAATCAAAGTCAGTTTGTCTTCAGGTTGTGACTGTCCTCTTCTTCCTTTAGTAAAAAAGGAATTTTGTTTCAGTTTGTTAACTTGTTAATTAAATCTGAATTAAAACAAGTATTTACTCTAGAAATGCTGATGTTTCAACTTTATTGTATGTGGTTTAATCCTTTATGGCTAAAATGTTTGGATGTTGGCAAGACTTCTGGACTATTTTTCTGTCTTGCCTCAGCAAGGTTACTGACGGAAGGACCTACCTCTTCTCCAGATTGTGGTGGGGGAGGATAATCCCTGTACCTCACTCCCTCACTCTGGGAGATAGCCAGCCTGATCCTATTTGCTACAATATTACCTGGCTTTAGCTGTAGTTGTAGGGTGTTTTGGTTTTTGTTTGTTTGTTTTTTGCTTTGATGCTGCAAAGCAGATTTTTTCCATGTTTCTTATTTTATTGTATAGATGAAAAGAAAAACACCACAATGAAGTTTTACTCAGCCATAAAGAAGTATGAAATTATGGCATTTGCTGGTAAATGGATGGAAATGGAGAACATCAAGCTAGGTGAAATAAGCCAGACTCAGAAAAATCAAGGGTTAAATATTTTGTCTCATATATGAAAGTAGAGAAAAATAAAGGACAGAAGGTGGTGACGGGGGCAGAGCCACAGTGGGGAGGTATAGGATATCATTAAGGTATAGGGAAGATCAGTGGAGTAGAGGAAATGAGGACGAGGGAGGAGAAGGAACGGGAAAGGGGAAGAAATATGGAATGAATTTAACAAAATAATGTTATATGCATATGTGACTATACCACAGGGAAAAGTACCATTCAAAAATAAACAAATGAGCAAGAGAAAGACCTGTGGAGTAAAGGAAGGAGAATAGGGGGAGGGAAAGTGGAGGCAGGGTGGGGATTGAAATTAAGTTTCATGCATGCATGATTATGTCAAAGTGAATCTAATTACTATGTATAAGTATAATGCTCTAGTAAGAAAAAAAGAAGAAAAAGAAAAATATAAGCAGCAACAAAGGGCTCCCACAGGAGCAGCCTCTTCTTGGGGACATTGCCAGGGTCTCTTGTTCCTCACTCTGCCGCCTCTGCCCCTTACCATAGTTCTAGAAGGCCTGAACAACCCAAGGATCCCCCTGCAGAGCCCCTCAGCTCTGGCCCCGTCCTTAGCTGTCAGACCTGCCACCCCTCCCATCATCTCAGAAGCATTTCCTCTGAGGGCTCCAGCAGAACTGACCCTAAAAAGAGAAGTGGGTTGTCATGTTTTCCTTTATAAACCTAAAAAAATACGGGAATTTCCCTGTGATTACAAGTGTGTATGCTCCTCTAAACTGCAATGTAAAAAACTGTATTCTGTTTTTTTTCACCAGCAATTGGTGGAGGATATAGAAAGTAATATATGTAGGTTGCCAGAAGCTTGGAGGCAAAGTAAAGGCCCTTGATCATAAACTCTGGATGGCAGTGGGCTGAAATAATGATCCAGATTGTTTCTTAGGGGTAAAAATAAAGCCCTGACCTTGAATTAAAATAGAAAATCTGAACAGTATAGAGAAAAGATGTAGTTTGTCAGTTGCAAGTTCGGAAAAGATTTAGGGAATCCAATTGGCTCACTGTACAGGACATTCTGAGTTTAAGATGCCAAAACTCAGTAAGGACCTTGGCTTTGGACTTTGTTCTCCACCAAGAGCTCAAAGCCTCCTGCAGAGGACTCCGCAGTCACCAGTCAGTCTAGCAGAACAGGAAATACACGGCAAATCACCACACCTGGAGCTATGGTGGGTCCTATTTGAACATAATGGCTTTAGTTGAACTTATTTTTTTTAGTTGACATTATTTATGACTTCAGTTGGATGTCTTTATTATGTTGTATTGCCATAATCTTTTTAATACAATTTTTCTACACATTGGTTACTTTAAGAATTTTCCCTTAGCTATTTAAATTTTAGTTTATTTAACTCTATTTTTAAAAATAGCGAACATGAGGATAACTCGGGATTATCTATACACTTAAGTACCAGAGTCTAGAGCATCTTTCCACCTCCAGTTGACCCTGTAACCCTACCAGTTTACCCACTTCCCATCCATAATAAACAGCTTATAGTATTTTGTTGTTGTTGTTGTTGTTGTTTTGTTTTGTTTCCTATCCCTGGGATTGAACCCAGGGGCACTTAACCACTGAGCCACATCCCCAATCCCTTTCTGTATTTTTAACTCAGAGGTAGGGTCTCACTGGGTTGCTGAGGGCCTCACTGGGTTGCTGAGACTGACTTTGAACTCTCGATCCTCCTGCATCAGCCTCCCAAGCTGCTGGGATTACAAGTATGCACAACTGTGCCCAGCTGCACAACTTATAGTTAATAATAAATTCAGTCTACAACTCAAGGTATTCACATACTTCTACATAATTGTCAAATATATATATATATATATATATATATATATATATATATATATATTTCTACCTAAAACAAATGTTCTATATTGTGAAAATAAGAAAATAGTGGCAAGAAGTTACTCAAGATCTTGAATGCTGAGTCCAAACTCTCCCATGGTTCTCTGCCTCCACACAATAAATCTGCTCCCTGTGACAGTGTGGATAGAGAGGTTAATTTTATTTCCTATGATTCAAATTATTCAATTCTTTTGGGAAAAATATACTATAATATCCATGTTCTATAAAACTGATAGACATTATCCAAGTGAACTAAACAGCCTTATGTACATCAGAAAAAGAAATGAGGAATATGATCCAGAAAGTAAACTTATTTCAATCCATTATTTATATCCCATCATCTAGAAACTCTTGGTGTGGATCTTTAGAAGACAACCCACTGAAGGTACACATTTAGTTTTTAAAAAATCCCTTTCTCTTTAACTTGTGTGCACTAGACACATGGTTTCTGGCTGCCCAGCATCCCTACCCCCAACTGTCTAGTAACCGCACTGCTGTTTGTTTAGAGAACTTCCTCTCCCCACTCCTCCCCCTCCTCTCTGGAGGCGGGGCCAAACCCAGTACTTTTCAGCATTGGCCACAAATGATGGCCCTGACCCAGACTCAGACCCAGCCAGGTACTTCAAAGCAGAAATTCAGGTTACCCAATGCAGTAATGAAAGTTAGATCGCCCAGTCTTGTCAATGATGTTACATTCTAAGACTGGTTCTCAAATTTTTACTTTGTTCAAGTATACCAAGTATACAACTGATAGATGCTAACAACTGGGCACACAGATGAGGTTCCTCTTCCTTAGTAGGAATTCTTAGATAAGGAGTGAGGAGTGTGACCTTAAAGGAGTCATGTTGGAATTTCTAGGGATAATGTGAAGTTTGGAGATCCTGATCCAAAACCTGGACCATCAGGTTTGGAAAGCAATAGAAAATATTCATATATGGGCAAAGCTTTAGAGAACCTAGTGTCCTGATTCATCCTTGAATATACTTATTAAGGATATTTACCAGAAAAATGAGAGATTACATAAGAACAAGAATGAGAAAACTGTAGCTGGAAGGACTGGAAGTGAGAATGGAAGCAAGTTAAACAAAGAGACATATATCTATGTAATTGTCTTAATAAATTTGTATGTGAAGTAAAAGATTTCATGTTATAAAATAACAAAATGGTGATCATAAACATGGCATTTGTAGACAAAATAACTGGAGTAGTACATATACCAATAGAATTCAAAAGTTCTAAACTCTTCATTTTCAGCAAACGGGAGTATAACCTAACTATTCTACTATTAACTTTGAAAGTTTAATGTTGTTTAAATGCTTTGAAAAATTAAGTTAACTGCTGATAGAATTAAAAGCAGTGTGTATGTTTTCCACATCACTACAGAGTTCAATACTTAAAATACCAATTAATTCCATAATTAGTGGGTACCTGTTAGAGACCAGGCACTGAGTTGGATTCTTAGGTGGAACATTAACTGAGTTAGCTAAGAAATAGTCCCTGAAACAAAATCAAAAGCAAAACAGCTGAAAACAAACACCCCCCCCAAACCAAAACAAAACAACTTTCCATCCAAAAAAACTCAACAAAACAGAATAAAGCAAGGTCTAATAAAACAATTAAGATGATAAATGTTATAGAGTAACCTCCTAGTTAATATGAAAGAACTTAGTTTGAATTAAGAAGCAATTCACTTAAAAGCTGTTTAATAGTCTTCAAATAAGTTGATCTATCAAGATCAAAATGTGAAAATGAAAAAAATACTAGCCATATGATCCAGCTATGACACTCTGGGTATTTTCCCAAAAGATCTAAACTCGACCTACTACAGTGACATAGCCACATCAATGTTTACAGTAGTACAATTCACAATAGCTAAATTTTAGAATCAACTGAGATGCCTATATATTGATGAATGGGTTAAGAAATTGTGATATATATATATGTATATATATGTGTGTGTGTAAATGGAGTTCTACTCAGTCATTAAAAAGAATGAAATAATTACAGTATTCGCTGATACATGTATGGAAATGGAGACATCATGCTAAGTAAAATTAACCCAACTCAGAAACTCAAAGGTTGAATGTTTTCTCTCATGCAGAAGCTAGAGAAAAATAAAGGAAAGGGGGAGTGAAGGATAGATTACATAAAGAACCAATCAAATACAAATTAATAGATGAGTGAAAGGATGTCTAGTAGCATAGAGGAAAGAGGAGGACGACAGAGGGAAGAGGGAGGATCATGAACTGAAATGGAATTCCATTGCACGTATGAGTTTGTCAGGATGAACCCAGCTATTATGTATAATCATAAAGCTCTAATAAAAAAAATAAATCCACACCCTAGCAACTTGATACAAAAAAATGAAGAAAACAAATGCAGCAGAATTCATATTAGACAAAATAGTAGACAAGGAGGAAATAACACATTCAGCATTGACAAAAGGAATATCAGAGTGAAGGTTTGACAGTTAAATCTTTTATGTTCCAAGTGTTTAGTATTAACATGTAAACAAAAATTATAAATACAGAAGATGTAGACAAAACAGTTGTAGAGGATGACTTTATAGCCAACTTTCAATTTGATAGATGAAGTAAGATCATAATGAAAGACTATAGATTGTTTTAAGCACATGAATAATGGGGTTGAGTCCATAGAAATGCATATTTAAAACTTTTTTCCTATGATTACACAAATGGTATGCCTTGACTCCATGTACAAATAGAGAAACAGCATGTATCCCATTTGTATACAAAAAGAAAAAACAAACAAACAAACAAAAAAAAAAACTTTTTTCCTCCTCCACCAGACTATGTACACTGTCAAAATAAACACGAGTAGTTAAAACTATTGTGCACATCTTGGGCCACAGAAAAGTTACAGTGAACTTTCCAAAGAAAAGAGTATTTAAAACCATCATGTTTCTGACTACCTCCCAAATAAATAAATGTTACAACTACTTGTAAATACAAAAGCACCTGGCTTAGTAACTATGACCCAAAAGGGAAATGTAAAAGCAAATACAAAATATTTAGAACATGAGCTCACTGATGTGCTTCAACCAAGATGTTATTTAGAGGTAAATTCATAAACCTTAAATCTTTGAAAGAAGAAAACTGAAAAATCTAAAACAGCAAGAATAAAAGAGGAAAAAAGCACAAGAAGAACAAAAACTAAAAGCAGAAAGTTCCAAAAGAGAGAAATAAAAATTTGAAAGTTATTTTTTTCATAAAATGAATGTTTTCTTTCATTTTCCTTTATAATATTTGTATTCTGTTAACAATGGAGCTGTTTTTATGTAACATGGTGTCTGCATATATAAACATTGTTGTCTTATTGGCTCTATAGTAAAGGTCCTTTCTTTGAGGGGGAGGAAATTGCAAGTTTACCCATGGTGTTGGTAAAGAAAAATCTTTATTAGTATGGTCTACTTCGCCATTTTAATAAAACGATTACTTTGTCTTGATTTGCTAAAAGTTCTTCAGTTGCTTCTTGAGGGCTACATGGCTACTTGTGTTTTATTTACTACAAACACTCTTAAGATTCAGTGGCTATAATTGGAACAATTACTTAAGAAATTGTTTTTTGATCATTTGAAACATTCATCCATATCTCTCTCATGCCCCACCCCATCCTTTGTGATCTGTTGCTTCCAGAAGGCCAGAGGGTTTGGTTCTATTTTGTTTACTACCAGTTCCACAGAGCTGAGGATAATGCTTGCACTATCAAAGTTTCTCAGTGTGTAGCTGGATAAATAGAAGGAATGGAAATGCAGGCCTACTCCTGAATCCTACCTTATATCTGGGAAGCACTTTTAGGACCCTTCAGTTAGTGTGTGCATATTTGCAATGATATTTTGATCATTTGGTATTCCATACAAGCTCCTATTAATTCCACCAGATTCATGGAGTTGTATAGATTATTTCTTATCAAAAATGCTTAAGAAATGTTTTGAATTGTGATTTCTTTTAAATTTTGGAATATTTGCATATAAGATATCTTATGGATGCCACCCAAGTTTAAACACAAAATTCATGTTTCATATATACCTTTTACACATAACCCAAAGGCAATTTTAGACAATACTTTCAATAATTTTGTGCATGAAGCAGTTTGTGGACACTGACCCATGAGAAAGCTAAAATGCCACTATCTCAGCCACCATGAGGACTCTGTGGTTGTGTGGCATCACCTGCCTTCTGGACTCTGAATTCATGTGCTACTAGGGAACAGTCGTTTTCTTATACTTATTCACACAAAAATGCTTAACAGTAATATTTTTTTACTGTTAATATTACTGTAATATTTTTTACTGACATAGCATTAAGGCAGTGAAAAGATCATGTGTTCAGGGTAACCAAACAGCACAGCAGAGTCACACAATCCCTGTGTGAGCCATTAGACAGCAGCAGCAAACAGGGTAACTTTCAGACTCTTCTTGCAGTGCTGTGTTTGGCTTAAAGGGTTTTTTTGGCACACTATATCTTCATTTTTTTTTTTTTTTTTTTTTTGCATATGTGTGTGTGTGTGTGTTCTTTCCTTTTATTTATTTTTTTTATTTATTTATTTTTTTATTATTGTGAGAAGAAACATCAGAAACAGTTGAGAAGCCAGGAAGTGGGTCCTCTAGAGATGAGGAGGCATTGTGTGGGGTGGCTTTTTTAAGTGTTTCCTTCAGGGTCATCTGCCTCATTAGCAACAGTTTTTGTCTTAGAAGTCTTTGATCTTATAAACTGACGTGATTTCTTTTTCTGTTAGGAGTGCCCACTACTCTAGTCCTTCCATAAGCCCATCACATAGTCTCACCATGTTCTCCACACGCACTTTCTCTGCAGTGTTAACACCCCTTCATCATCACTGTTATTATGCTCACCTTGATGCAGAACCATTTTGGCTGTTTCACCATTGATCAATGAATGAACAACTTGAGCTTCATTATTGACAAAAAATTTCCATATCCACTTTCTACTTACTGGTTGACTCTGAAGGTATATATTTTACATATAGATGAGGTCAGTCATCTTTTTGTTTTTTGTTTTGTTTTGTTTTTTTCATTTTAACATGAAATCCTTCAAAGTCACTACCTTATTCATCGACATCACTGAACACAGGTGCAGACCAGCGGTTGGTTGTCCAGGTATGCACAATTGTGTCTTCGGGTCACTGTGTTGCAAACACTGGCATGTATCGCATCCTTCTAGCTAAACTCCTTTTCAAAACCTTCCACACCCATGTCTCTGTTCCCTGCTGCTAGCATGCTGTTCCATAAAGTGCTTTTGTATTTACTCTTCATTGATCAAAAATACCCTGGCCACAAGGCTGAACAAATGAAGTCACGTTCAAGAGAAAATTAATGACATAAATGTTACTTTCAATGAGAATTTCAGCTGGAGGTTGAATAGAAAAATTGTGAAGGAGTAACAAAATCTTGCGGTAATCATGTACTGCAGCTTCCCTGCGGTGAGCATAAGCTACTGGTACAAAATGGTTGTGAAACCAATCAGAAAAGATGTTCCTGGTGATCCATGGCTTTTTGTTACCATAATAATGGACTGGTAAAACTTTCAACTCTTTAAAACAGTGAGGATGCAAGCTTTTGCAAGGCTGTGCCCTAATGTAATCCTTGGAACGTTAGAAAGTTCCAGCATAGTTACAGTGGTATCCTTCATTTCTGAATGGGCTGTCTCCTCTGCTCTAGTCTGTCTTTCTGGGCAATAATGCCAGAAGAAAGATTTTCATCAGCACTATAGATTTGTTCTGGCATTAGATTTTCATCAACTATGACCTTGACAAATTTGTCAATGAATTTCTCTATTGCTTTGTGATCAACTATGTATTATTGCCACAAAACTTTTTAAAAATTAATGGCACGTCTTTTCCTAAATTTCTGCAACCAGCCTGTTGAATATTCACAGTTCTTTTCAATTTTCAGTTCATCATGATGGATCTTTGCTTGTTTCATGATCAGCATACCATTCAGTGAGTGGCATTATGAAACCTAGAGATAACTCTTTCAGTACATGATCAAGATTATCTTTAGCTTTATGGAGTGTTTTCCTACTGTCATGAACTTTGGTTCATCATTTTCAGCCTAGAATTTCAGCAGTTCATTCTTCTGTTTCTTCAGGTCAGATACAGTGGTCACTCCCAGACCAGACTCTTCCATACATTGTTTCACACTAACACCACTGTTCACTTTGTCTAACAGTGTGAATATCTGTGCTGTAGATAAACATATATCTTCCTCTTTTTCTCATCATTGTTAACCATAAGTGCATTGAAGCCCTCTTTGGCATTTTCATCAATATTTCTATCCCATAGAACAGAGAACAAACGAAAACAAAACAAACAAAATGTATGGTTTTTAGAGGTGAGGTGTTCTCCAAAAGCTCATGTATGACACAGTGCAAAAAAATTCACTTGAATGGATTAACTGGGCAGTAACTATAGGCAGGTAGGGTATGGCTGGAGGAGATAGGTCACTGGGGTCATGCCTTTGGGGTGTATCTATTGTCCTTGCTGAGCTGAGCTCTCTCTGATTCCTGATGGCCATGTCTTCTCTGTCTTCCTCTGCCACACCCTTCCACTATGATGTTCTGCCTCACCTCTGGCCCAGAGCAATGGAGTGGGACACGTATGGACTGAGACCTCTGAAACCATAAGCCCCAAATAAATTTACCCTCCTTTATATTGTTCTTGTTAGATCATTTGGTCACAGTGGTGAAAAAGCTAACTAAAACATAAAATAACACAAAAAACAGAGGATAGTGCATGTAAACTTTGACCCATGTGGGGCATTGTGGGGAACCTGCTATTGGTGTGTCAGCCAGCTCATGAAGCATTTTATTACCTTGAGGGTGTGTTTTCATGGAGAAATCTGCACTTACACAGGAAGGATGTTTCACAGCTGAAAGGGTCTGGGACAATCTCTCTTTCCCTTGGGAATGCTGAATACATTGTGCTCTGTGTACCTTGTGTTTTGACTGTGACCCATTACGTGAGATCAGGTGTGAAATAATCCCTCATGGTGTCATGTTGGTGCTGAGAAAGTTCAATTCTGAAGCAATTCTGGTTTCAGGTTTTCCAGCTGGAGATATTTAACCTGTACCTCATTTCTTAAAGAATTTCAGGAATAGAAACAGTCCTTTGCGTAGAGCTAAACTTCAATGGACCCCAGGAGATGGATATTATTTCTGTGCTATAGATCTTTGAAATCAGATGAATTTCAAAACCATGTATTGGTTAAGCAGTCTATGACAACCACTGCATTTTAAAATGTATATGTATACGGACAAACTAGACTACACTGTTCATTCAAAACTGTTAATTTAGGAGTGATGAGATTGAGGGTAACTTTTTTGTTATTTCCTTCATCTTTTCTATTCTTATAGTCACTAGTAAAGAGTTGGCCTGTTGCAAAGTATCCCTCCCACTGGCCCTGTCTGTGATCTCCCCTGACTTCTGGTGGACAGTCTGGAGACTGGAGACTGGGCAGTGGTAAGGCACCAGCTCATTGGTCACAACAGTTGAAGAGACAGAAGATGGCCAAACTGGGCCAATCAGAGCTGTCCTTCAGGAATATTGTTTGATTGATTGATACTGGGCATTGAACACAGGGCCTTGCACATGCTAGGCAAGTGCTCTAGCACTGTGCTACAACCCCAGACTCTTCAGGACTTTTGAACCCATAGATCTGGAGGAACTTCCACCTTCTCTATGGAAGAAGGCCATCATTATATGAAAAATAATGAAAACACTGCAATGAATGAGAGTTGCAATGCAAGATGGGGTCTTCCAGCCATGTTCCAGGCCCCTGTCAGTCATCTACAGGCCAGGTTCACTTCCAACAGGTACAGCCTCTAGTGTTTCACTCTTTCTTTCATTCTGTAAGGAATCACTACAGGGTCCTTCCAATAAACCACCATTTTCTTTGTTCAAGCTGTGTTTCTGTTGCTTGCAACTAAAAGCATCCCAATTCAGCATTCCAGTGCTTTAGAATACATGAAATTTGAAAAGGAAAAGTTCATGTTTTTAATAAAGTACATTTGGGGGAAATCTTCCACCTTTGGGAGTAGTTATGTATTATGTTTAACTTTTTCTAATCTGTGACATATAAATTAGCAGCAGATACCATGTTAATTAGAGATAAAATAAGTGAATTTCAATTTTTAGCCTGAAAGTTGAATGCTGGAAACCTCCTTTTAGGGAAATAAGCGGTCCCACAACATCTGGTTTTTAGAAACCTTATTCTTTGGAAGCTCCTTCATATGAAGTTTTTTACTGCAGTCATGAGACCTTAGAAACACTGTTAAACTTTACTATGTAGCTGAACAACAGCCCTTGAAAGTTTTCCTTTTTCAAAGGTATTTAATTTGCCTATTGTCATCTAATGGTATATTTTTCTGTGAAAACACTTTGTGTAAAATTCTAGTATTTACCCTCCTTCCCTTGAAGCATATGTTTACTTTGTTTTCACCACTCCCTTTTTTTCAATCCTGGAGGTTGAACCCAAGGGCACTTTACCATTGAGCAACGTCCCTAGCTCTAACTCCCCACCTTTTGTCCCCCCCTCCCCAATGGGATCTCACTAAGGTGCATAAAAAGTCTGGTCTTAAACTTGTGATCCTGCTACAGGAAACTCCTGAGTCACTGGGATTACAGGAGTGTGTCACTGCCTGACTTTTTTCCATCTTTTTAATGAAGATTTCAAAGAGGTTAGAGAACAGTTTGGTGAATCTCTGTGTACCTTCCACTAGGCACAGAAATTATAAAGTACAATTCTTTCTTAACCTTTCCTAATCTATGGTGAAGTTAAGACCCTATTAGTATAACAAGTAGTATTTAAAAAAAAAAAAAAAAAAAAAAACTGTCCCCAAAACTAGATAGCCACACAAGGGTTTCTCCAATTATTTGGGGGAATTGCTTAAGGGTTGCTTTCAAACACAGTCCATTTGAATAACCTCAAGGAGTTCACAGTTCTTTCTGGCCATGGCTCTAGCTGCCTGTAGAAATGTCTGCTGCCAGCAACTCTGGAGGGCACCTCAGGGCTTCAGGTGTCATTTTCAGCTGACACTGGCCTGAAGCTCCCCTGAAAGCTGCTTGCAGGTGTGGTTGTCATTGATACTCTTCTTCATTGTGCTAGTGGAGTGGTGGCTTATCTCTATGTTTTCCCTGGAGCAGAAGAATCCCTCACCTCCAATTGGAATCCATGGGGCCCAAAATAGTGTGATCCTTTTCCTCCAACTTCTCATCCGTATTTGGTCATACAGTTGTTTATCCAACCTGAGAAGGGGCTGCTGTGTGTTTCAGTATAAATAGGTGTTGGCTAACTTGCCCCTCACCCCACCATGCATCCTGGAGCCAGTTGCTTCCCAACTTGGTTTGCTCTTCTAAGAAAAGAACTCATGTCTGTCAGATTTATTTGATGTTATTTTGTGCTCAGTGAAAATTTTAATGTACATTTTGGAAAAAGTGCCTAGAAAAGAATGAAACAGCAGTGGTTTGTGATTTATGGGACATCCATAGGATTAAATACAAGGTAGAATTTGCAAGTAATGATTATGGAAATTATGTAGCAGCATGGAACATGCTCATTATATACTTTTAAGTGGAAAAATCAGGATCCAAAATCATATATATATCATGATTGCAACTATTATTACTTATGGTTACAACTATTATTTCTTAGGCTCTTGCAAAGGAATGGTTAGAGAATTTAACAGCCGTGTTAGGATGAGGATTGTGAGCTATACCACAATAAAAAAATTTAGCTCTTAGCATGTATATTACACATAGTAGTAAAGTACTTACTATGTACTTTACCAAATTGCTACCAAGTATTAAGCATTGCATTACGTCCCTATTCTTTAAAACACTACCCCAAAGCACTAAAAGTACTACAGAATCTTTTTTGTGTTCATCTGATTACTTCAGGAATCTGAAATGAAGTACAACAATTTTTTCTCCCTCTCAAACTCTTTCAAAACACACACACACACACACACACACACACACACACACACAAACTAGTAATTTGTTAGGAAGATTAAAGAAAAAGAATTCACCTTCTATAGAACTAATGCCTATGTAAAGTTTGACTCTTTCTGTTATAAGGGACTCAGGAAAAAAAGGGCGAGGTACCTAGTAGCTAGCAACTGTGGGAAGTCGTTTCCTCTGCTAGCCTGAAGAAACGAGAATAGCATGGTCCTGGACTGGGGTGAGGGGCTTCCTGACAGGAGATTTGGCCACAGAGAAAGAGCACAGCTGTTGCAACAGCCCGGGGAAAGGGGTGTACACCCTGATTTCTCTCTCTTAACTTTCTGAAGGAATAGGAGTGCTTCCCATTGGCCAAACCCAACTACAAGGTGGAAGTCGAGAGAGACTGCTGTACCTAGAAGTCAGCCTTTCTGGGCAAAGGCAGAACAAGGAAGGGAGGAGGTGAATTTGGAGTGTCAAATGGAAATAACCAGCACATAGCCCGCAGCCATCCAGGCCATCCTAGGCTGTCAGGTCAATGCCTGCTTAACTACAAGCTTACTGTTTGGAAGTTGCTGAACAGTGTGGATCTTTTTGGTCATGTCACCTTTTCCTGGGCAGGTCTGGGCTTTGGACAGCTGTGTTCTGCTGGTGGAAATTTCCAGCAGTGCCTCTATTCTGTTTTTGCACAAAATTCTCTGACAGTCCCACTCTTCCTGCAAAACCTGAACAGGCTGTCTCTCCGCCCGCCACAGCCGCCGCTCTGGAGTCTTCTGAGCTGTTTGCTTTCCCTTCTCTCATTCTGCTAGATTCCTTAGAAAGTCTTCATGGCAAACAAGTTCTCTGAGACATTTCATGTCAGAAAAATCCTTACTCTAACTCTTGATTCATAGTTTATCTGAGTTTAAATTTTTAGGCTAAGAAATATTTTTGTCTCAGAATAGGATTGTTTAATTTTCTACTCAATAAACTTGTCCAAGTCTCTTCTATGTTTTCTCAAACTTCTGGCCCTATCAGACTTCTTGGATATTTCCTTATCTTCTAACCGATACAATTATAGACATATACTTGTGTTTAATATTAGAATTTTGTTTTTGTTTTTGGAGGGTTGTTATTGTGTTCTCTGGATTATATCGTTTTCTCCAGTTTCCATTTTTCTGGTTTTCTTTCTCTCTTTTGTGGTATGTATGGTGATTGCTGATTATTTTTATTCAAGACCAGGGCATTAAAAGGTGACTGAGATGGTGATACGTCCATACAGTGAAATATTATTCAATCATAAAAATGAATGAAGTTTGGATGCATGCTGTAACATGGACAAGTCTCCAAAACACGCTGAGAGCAGTCAGACTCAAAAAGGTCATGTGCATATGCTTCTATTCTTATGAAAAATCCAGAATAAATAAATCCATGAACTCAGAATGAAGATTGGTGTTTTCCAGGGGCTGGAGGAATGGAGAATAAGGGAAAAGTGCTTAATGAGAACAGAGTTTTGCTTTGGAGTGATGGCAATGTTTCAGAACTAGACAGATACGGATGGTTGGGTGACATTGTGAATGTACTAATGCCATGAAGCATTCACTTTAAGATGATAAATTTTATGTTATGTGATTATCACTTCAATAAATGACTAGTTTAAAAAACTGTGTGGGTGATGTGTGGGGGTGTGTGTGGCATGTGGCATGGTTTTCATTTCTGGGTGATTAGGCAGCAAGCTGATAACTGAGAAGGCACCCAAATTGTTGATGTGTGAAAGGATTTCCTCTGGGCTTTTTCACAAGAAAAATGCTCTAATCTGCCTGTAAAGGGTTGTAACCCAGTTCATTCAGTTCTGTTTGGGTCTGGGGTCTGGACGTCACATTGGATTCCTTGTTAACTGCCTAAGGCACCTTTCCATTCTTGCTCTGAGCCTGGTTTCAAGTTCCCAAGGCCTGCCCCTCTCAACTTCTCCAAAAGCGCAGCTTCTGGCTTCCCCTAGGTTAGGGAGACTGCTTGTCCCCATGCAGAGGGAAATCCTCCAGTTTTCTTCCCTCGCCTCAGCCCTGCTGTGGGCCCAACTGAAAGCCTCAGAGGCCTTAGGCAACCAGTCAGCCTCTTCTTATGGACGGCCCTGCCCCTGTGGTCCTTCCTGTCATGGAGGGCGGGAAGGGGGGCTTCCTTCCCCAGAAATTACTCTCCTTTCTTTAACGTGCTCATGTTCACTTTGTTTTCTTCATCATTGAGACTTACTGAGTTTTTCTGTGAGAGGTTTGTTTAACTAGAAGACTGTACATTTCTTTTGAAATCTTGTGAAGGAAAATTTTAACTCAGAGTGAAAAAGGATAGTGCCATATTGTCAGCTCTAAATGAATCTGTGTTCTCCAACAGCTTGAAAAATGGCCTAATCTTTTCTTGTGCCTAAGTTTGTAATGGTTAAAAGGGGATGGGAGATGCTAAGGGATAACAACACATTGGGACTCACATTTAATAAATGTCGATTATGTGCCAAAAGATCCTCTTGGGCTTCAAGGGCAAATTACCGAAATTAGACTTATGTTTACCTGTCTTGTGTGATTGTTTTTGTAAAGAACTAATTCTCATGAGTGTCTTGGAAGTTGGTCAAAATTAAATAAGGTAGTGCCTCTGGAGCCCCTGAATATCAGCCTGTGCCTCTGTTATAGGCTTTTCACACACCATTGTCATTATTTGCTTATGTCATTGATTCCCCAGCCCCAGGCAGAGAGGACTTATGTATCACTAAGCACCAAGTAGCTCAATGAATAACTGTGCCATATATGGTGCTTATGTTATAGTGATGATCATTTAAATGAAGGAAATAAGTTGGTAAATATAATCTTAGAATTCAATGTCAGCTATGACTAAAGCTAAGAACTTTAGGTTCATGGATTGCTACTTAGTTATCCAAATTTTTTGTTCTGAGAAATGGACTGGTACATGTACACTTCATTGTGTGTACCAGAAATCTACCAATGTTAGTTTAAACAAAGTAGAATTTATTCTAAGGAATCCAATTTTAGGAAGAACGCTAGTACTTATAAGAACTAGAAATTTATCATATAGCTCTTTATTTGTTCTCTCCACCTCCCTCTCCACCTCTCCCTGGGGCCTTTTGGTATCTCCTCTATGTTGTTGCCAGCTTCAATCTTGTCTCTCTGCTGACTGCTTCACAATTCACTCATCACCTTGAACTTGGCTGCTTTAAAATGGCAGCCTCTCTGATTTGGCTTCATATATTGAACAAATATTTGTTTATTCTAATTCCAAGTTCCCAGGAATGGGAATAATTGTCTCAGTATAGGTCAGGTTGTTCACTCCTGATCCACAGCTGGGACAGGGTTGTGCCTCTGCATACAGAGGACTGGGAAAAGATGGCATCTTCATCAGAATATGCTTGTCAGGTGAAAAGAGGTGATTATTGCTGTTGTTATTGTTATCATCTATTCAAGAGAAAGGTGTTTAATCCAGAACCTATCAGATGAAGGTTAAGGTAAAATGCGGGTGGGCATGTTTCCCTTTAGAAGACTGTGCAGTACAGGTCCCCCTGGGGCTCTGATGGGGACTGCTTTCAGACTGCCCTGTCTAGTACTGCTCTTACTGTAATCAAACAGGAGCACTCCCCACTAGAAATAGTACTTTTTCTCTGCTTCAGCAAAATTGCTCAAGTGGTCATTCAGCTGCTAAGAAAGCTATTGCAGATAGAGTTTGGGAAAATGGAACATTGGTTACACCAAGGCACAGGAGTCACATATGAACAGAGGGACAGGCACATCTCTGTGATTTCAAGTGTCAGATTGTGCACAGAGATCACACATTTTAGATTGAAAATGTGAGAGGAGAGGTGGTCAATTCCCATAGATAGTCAGAAGACTGGCCTGGCAGAGAGCTAGAGAGGGGCTCCAAAAAGTGAAAACCACATACTGTCGAGTGGTCTTGGGAGCAGCACAATTAAAATGATTATTTATTTATTGTAATTAAATCTAGATATACCATCTGTATGCTAGTCTTTCTCTGTGTTGCTTTGACATGCGATTCTGAACTGAGTTCAAGGAAAAAATGATGTTGGTTGTAAGGACAGATGTGGAATACATCTGGAAGCTGGTCTGGGCTCTGCGGCAGTACCAGGAAAGCAACGTCCTGTTTCTCCTCTAGGAAGATCAATTCAATCGTACTTTCATGCTCTCTTTGGTTATTTTCTTCCTTACCTTTAACCCCTAGCAGAAGAGACTCTGAATCACATTTTGACTCAGAGTGACATTCAAGTCACAGCTGCCGGTTCCATCATTTTTCAATAACCAGGAGAGTATAATTTGTTTTATAGAAGGTACTGATCCTTTCAGAGGCCATAGTAGCTTGAGTAAATAACAGGCCTGATGATGCTTACTGAGTTTCCCAGTGGAGTCAGAAGTTGATCTCATTGATGTTTCAGACTTCTGTCAGCCACCCACAGTGTCTCTCCTGGCAAAAATAGTGTGGCATCATTATTGCTCCCTCTCTGGGGTCACAAAGAGAAAAGGGCAGCTAACGTTGCCATAGGAGCTTCTAAGGTCATGTATAGAGGGACACTTTCTCTTAGAATGCTCCCTAGAAGGGAAAGTTTTGAGTAGATGCTGGAAATTAGGTTGGGAATTTATTTTGTAGAAGAGAGCAGAAAAACCTTCACTGGTAGGGGCACATACAAGATTTAATGAGAGAAAATGAGATCGAGGAGGTCTCAGAGTTTTAAATGATACTTTTCTTAAAAAAAAAAAATGGCTTTAAAACTTTAAAAATGTCCAAGGTTTGCCAACTGTGTGCATCTTAAACTTAATAAATGCTGTTCTGTCAACTCCTTGACTTAAAATGAAAGTTGCATTAACCAAAGACGTGCCTTTAGATGTAAGTTTAAATAAAGCACCTCTAAAGACTAAAATTCTATGTAATTTTACATAATTAAATGTAGCTATTTTGTCATACTACAATTTTCCGCTTTGCTCCTTATGTCTACAATTTTGATGTTCGTCATGGATTTGGATGGTTTATTTCAGTGCAAGCTTACCCACATTTGTAGGGTGCAGATGGTAATTACTCTGTACCCAAAACCAGACAAGATGCCCCAAGTTCTCAGTTTGATGACACTTGGAAATTTTTTTTTCACAAAGAAAATAGTGAATTCTCTTCAAATCTGAGCACAAACAATGATTGCAAAGTAATTTTCAAAAGGTCACTTCTATTTCTGCTGTGTTCTGCTGTTTCAACTTCTCTCTTTTTACTGGTGAGAATTTCATTGAGCATGTTGCCATGAGCATTTCTAAAAAGGCAGTGGTTTCCACACATTTCCAAGGGTTAATATGTTTTTGATTACAAGAAACTGTTTTTTTTTCCAAGAGGCTATCTTTAGTAAACATTTATTTTCTTGTCTCTTCAAATAAAAGATCATACAGAATGCCAAGGCCTGAAGTCCTATGAGTCTTGTATGTTATTTTTTTTCTCATTCCCTTCCCATCACACATGAAAATTAATATTTTGGATTTTCTAAGCTTTTTGTGTAGAAAATTATTCATGTACTAAGCTCCTTGAAGTTAGAAAAGCTGACCTCATTCTATGAGTATTGTCATACATACTTTATTATTATAAGCATAGCACAGGGCTATGGGCCAAAGAGATTACACCAGAAATGTAGGATCAAGTTCATGCTCCCCAGAACATACCGTCCACCAGAGCAGAAAGAGTACAGAGAATTTTAGTTTCCTTTTAAAATGACTTGACTCTAAAAGTCTGAGGAGGTCTACACAAAAATATTAAGATATTATGAGTTAAAAGAGTATGTTGATATGGAAAATAATATGAAGTTGGCTTGTAGGTCCCCAGCATTTGTGCAACACTGTGCTTACTTATATAGTCTTACACCTTTTCAGTGAACACTAGGTGACTCCTAAAGCCTTCAAATTGCTTTTGTGTGTGTGTATATGGTGGGAGGTACTAGGGATTGATCCCTGAGGTGCTCTACCTCTGAGCTATATCCTCAGCCCTTTTATTTTTTAGACAGCATCTTACTAAGTTACTCAGGTTGGCTTTGAACTTGCAATCTTCCTGCCTCAGCCTCCCAGGTCATTGGGATTATAGACCTGTGACACCACGCCTAGCATGGATTACTATACATGCTAGGTATACATAGGTATTGAGGCAGCAAGGTAAAAGTTACTAACAAGTCACAAATACTTCCGATAATACCATTTCTTCATTATAAAGTTTGAATGACTAATGAAATTCCTATAGTGATGTTCTGTTTATTTCCTTCCAATTCATGTGTTTATATAAATCATGTGCCACAGAATTTAGAAAGTCCTTATCATTTGCATATTTATATTTTAACTGTAAGCTCAGACATGCAATTACCTCAAAGTTGAAATGAGGAGGACCAACTGAGGAAGGGATAAACAGCTAGCTGGCATCCTTCAGACACTACAAATGACCAAGAGGCTTGCAGAGAAGCATGGAAAATAGACTTAAGCATTGTTGTCGACCCTCACCGGAGTGTTTGATTGGTAGGGAGAGAGAGGAGAGCCTGTCTATTTCTGTCTCAGTGTGTGGGGGGGGCTATGAGCCAAGAAGTGCTGGTGAGAGGACAGCTCTGCTGTCTACTTTTTCAAAGTAACTTTGAGACAAATATTATTGTACTAGCCAAGTGTGTTTATCGGGCTGTCTCAGAAGTCTTTTCCCTCACTATTTGTTCTTCAAGTCTATTACTTAAAACCACTTATACCGAAGTGAATGAGCCTACTCATTTGTCAAGAGTCTCAAACTCTGTGACTTTCGGCTGAGATTAAATCCCAACTTGTTCACACTGTAAAAACAGATGCATGATAACAGGAACAAGTGTTGGCAATTCATAGAAGCATAGGTTTGCTCCCACTTTGGCTTTCCCTGTATGATCAGTGAACCTGTTGAAAGTAAAGTTGGGACCAGGAATTAGTTCTGAGTAGGAGGCTATAATATGACGCTTTTGGAAACATTTGAAAACCTAACAATCTCAGTCCAACTGGTACTAGTCTTTCAGGTATAATCATTCAAAGATGTCTTATGGTATATGCAGTTTGTATTTTTTCTTAGTTCAGGGTGTGTTTCAATTTTCTTCAGGCCAATTTCATTCTCTAGACTAATGCCTTAACCTTGAACCTGGATTAATAAGTAAGAATTTCCCTCTTGTTTGGAACTGAGCTCCACTCATTAGCTGCTAATGAAGCAACATTTGTAGAGCTGAGTCCCATGTGGGCCAGATGGCTTCAGATTGAGAGAAACATCTTTCAAAGACACAGATTGAATTCCCATCTCTAGGCAACATCAGGAAGATGCCTATCATGGGACACAATTTGATCTTGAGGAACGAGTATGGATATTTAATATATTGTTGCCCCTGACTACAGCTGGGGTGGAGGGAAATATCAAAGATGGTTCTGTTGTCTAGAACAAAGCCACCATCATGTTCATAGACACAGGAAGCAGGAAAAATATTTTTAAAAATTAGAACAGATAAAACATCCAACTGTGATTTATAATCCAAGTGTAGAATAGAGCTTAAAAATGACATTTTATCTGGTATAGAATGTTTTATATAATAATTTCTGTATTGTTCATGGTTTTGATATATCTTATAAAAATCTATTTTCTTATTTTGCAATACAGTGCCCTGTGTTAGTCAACTCTCCATTGCTGTGACCGAACCTGACAACAAGAACTTAAAGAAAGATTTATTTTGGTTCACAGTTTCAGAGGATTCAGTTCTTGGTCACCTGACTCCAAGGCAGAAACATCATAGTGGAAGGGCATGGGAGAGGGAAAGCTGCTCAACTTATGAAAAAGTGGACTTTGAGAACTTGCTTGGGGATTCTAGCAGGGGAGCATAGCTACTCATATACCCTTGACCAAAGAATGGTCCTCCTATTGGGGAAGATTGTCCTCTTTGACCCAGCATGTGGCTTCAGGAGGGATGCCCGTGGAGAGGTAAGGGAGGAAGGGGACACGTACCTCATCAGCCAGATCAGCCGAATCAACCCTGGCAATCAATGGGGTGACAGATGTCACAGCCAGATGACCCTCACATCCAGCATATGGCAATTTGGAAGCAGACACATACAAACTGCAAGGGCAAGGGACAAATAGCCCCCAAGGCCACACCCCTAGTTACCTACCTCCTCCAGCCATGCCTCACCCGTCTATAGTTACCACCAAGTAGTCCAGTCATTGATCAATGGATTAACCTACTTAAGGGGTCAGAGCCCTAATCATTGTCTAAAAGCCCCACCTCTAAACCTCCCTCCAGTGGGTGTCAGACTTTCAACACATGAGCTTTTTTGGTGGGTATATTCCAGATCCAAACCATAAAATGTACAAAGTAACCAATGTACAAAGAGTAGAAAGCAAGCTGCATCAGTCAGCTTCTCCAACCAATCCTCCATCCATCCTTCCAACACACTTTCTGAGAATGTAATTTATCCTTGATACTCTTTGCCTACTGCTTAACCCTTTAGAAATTGTCTTCCAATCTAGTGATTCTCTCCATATTTCTTCCTCCTAAGTTATGCAGGTGCATTTTAATTCCAGCTTCAATGTCTATTCTCAATCCCCAGCCTTTGGAAAAAGACAGACTCGAGAGGTGAACAATGTTCCTGGGGCCCTGGCTCTATGCCAGGTGGGAAGGCAGGCATGGAAAATCTTGTCCTCCAACCCCCGCCCCAGTAACGGGACTGAATTTTTAAAAAATAAGTAGAAGCTAATGACCCTCCCAGGGCTGACTTTATAATTTTTGAGCATAGGAAAATTTAAAATGCCAGTTTTCTTGCTCTAAAAGGAAGAAAAATTACCATTAAAGGTACTCGAATATAGTTTTTTCTTCTGCAGTTTCTCTCTTGTCTATTTGCTACTTAATGTCATTCTAAGTAAAGAAAAATTAAAATTATTAGTATGAATTTCACCATATATATTTGTATCATACAATGCCAATTTTAAAGGCATTTTTAAAAGAATTTTGCTCATTAGATAACTATTATTTTATAGCTGATATATACATATGTATTTCATTTCTATCAGAACTGTGGAATCATGGCATAAAACAAACTCTACTCTTATTTCACTTATTACTATGCACAGTTCTACCAACACTGAGCAGTAAGGAAGGACTACAAGGAGAAAAAAGTACGATTGCCCATCTTTCTTTTCCTTCCATGTCATCCTCAGTGGAAGGGGCTGGCTAACACAAGTGACAAAGGATGAGATGGGTTTTCATGTTCATTCTTGTTTCTTGGAACACCACTGATTTCTTTCAAACCAACAGGTTCTGATTTGAACTGCAGTGTAGCCTTTCCAAACGTTCAGCCTTTCCTCTCACCCCAGTCTAAGATGGAATGCACTTACCTTGTAATCACTTTATGATTTACTGAACTTCCACATGGAGTAAGTACACTAGAATTCGGTGCTTAGGAGACATCATGAATGTTATACCTGAACTGGGGACTCCCTCTGTCAATTGCAGACATACATATAGTTCTTCTCACATATATTTCTTATCCTCACATGCTAGTTGCCCTCTCCAAATTTTATTGCAAAACACAAGCTCAAAGATAAAATGATTGAAGATTTCAGCTATGCCATTATATTAGACTCAGAACTTGTATTAGTCAGTGTCTCACGAGTTTAATACAATACTCAAGATAATTAACTTATGAAAAGATTTTTTTGGTTTATACTTCTGAAGATTCCAGTCCATGATCAAGAGGCTCCACTTCTTTTAGTCTCTTTCAAAAGAGTATACCATGGAGGCATATGTAGTGAAGAAAAAAACTACTCACATCATCCAGGAAGCAAAAATTGAGACAGATAAGGGTCAGGGTCCCACAGTTTCTTTTGAGGACACACCTCCAATGACTTAAGGACTTCATTTACAAAAGGTCTCACCTCTCAAAAGTTCTACTACCTCTCACTAGTATCTGACCCTGGGGATCAAGCCCTTATCACATGAACTTTCAGAACATAGCATTCTCCCCCTGGTCCCCATAAAGTTTGTGTCCATCTCACAGTGCAAAGTGCATTCATTCCATTTCCATGAATCTCCAAAGTCTTTACTGTTCCAGCATAGCTCAAAAGTCCAAGTCCAACATCTCTTCTGAGACTCAAGGCAAACTCAATTATGAGCCCCAATGAAAATCAAAAAGCGTTACATGCTTCCAAAATACAATAGTAGGACAGACACAGGGCAAGGACTCCTATTTTGAAATGGAGGGACAGGAAAATAGTAAGGAGGTATCCATCCAAAGAAAGACTGAAATCCAGCAGGGCAAATTAAATCCTAAAAGCTCCATGTCCAGCACTTGGGACACACTTTGGCAGGATCTGGGCTCCCAAGGGATTGAGCAGTCCCAACTCAGGGTCTTTCTGTTTGCAGCCCACACATCTATTCTCCCAGGCTAGTTTTGCCTACTGCCTGATGAGTGTTACATGTTGCTGGCACTTCTCCACTGCAATTCTGGCTTCACCCGCACAGCTCCATTACACATTGCCCTGTTGGGGGCTGCTTGGAGAGATTCCAATGCCACAGCGCATTTCTTGGCCTCCCAGACTTTCCTTTGAAATCACAGTGGAAACTGCCAAGACCCTGTAGCTCTTGCATTCTGCATGCCTGCAAAACCAGCCATGACATGGACAATGCCATGGTCCACTGCCAGTGTGAATTGTACCTGGGCCCACTTGAACCATCCTGCAGTGGTCTCTGAAAACCTTGTCCACTCCACATGGGATAATGAATCTTGAAGAAACAAATTCAGAGGCAGCCCTTGGCATGCATGGCACCCCCGGGGTCTTTTTTGAAACAATTTTGTCCTGGAAAGTCTTTGCAACAATTTTTTATTCTATATCTTTTAGCCTGTGATGGGTGGTATGTTCTTAAGATTTCTGACATGCCTTTCAGGCATCTTTCCTATTGTCCTGGTCCAAAGCTTTTGATTTTTGTTTTTGGCACTAGGAACTATATCCTCCTTGGCTGTACCTTTACAAATGCTTCTTTTCTGGCCAAGCTGCAAATTTCAAAATCTTTCTGTTCTGTCTGTTTTTGCTCTTGATTCTCATAGTAAATTTGGCTGAAAGTAACCAGTAATATCCATGCTACTGTCTGATGCTTTGCTGCCTTGAAATTTTGATATATTAGTTCATTAGATTTAAATTTGGCCTCCCACAAAGACTCAGGGCATGAACAAAATGTGGTCAATTCTTGCTATGGTGTAACAAATTGACCTCTAGTCCAATTCCTAATGAATCCCAATTTCCATATGAAACCTCATCAGTAGAGCCTTCATTGTCCACTTGTTACCATTTTGGTCTTCTGAAATCCTACCAGAATCACCAATTAAATGATTCTGTAGCCTGCTTCTTCCAACCCTACCATGTCAAGGGCACGTTGGCTACTGTCTTGTTATATGTATTATTCTTACAGGAATTGTAATTTGATGGACTTTAATTATGGTGTCTTGATATTTCCATTACTTCCCACTTCTGGTTAGGTCATAAATGCAATGGAAATATTTGTGTTGTGTTTCTAGCACTTCCAATTTAGACTAGGACCCTGAAAAGGTTGAAGGACATTAAAAACAACAACAATTAAAAAAAAAAAAAAGACAAACAGAACTAATAAAGAAAGATGGAGATTTGGATTATTTCAAGCCTCATGATATTTGGTTTATTTTTACCTGAGTTTCAAGTCAGTTCTTACTTCTGTGCAACCTTCTGGGTTAGTTTCTAGCCGTCTTTATTTTAAACTGCTTTCTTGACTGAGTGGTGCTCGTCCAGTCACTAACTGCTTGCAACCTGGGATAGAATGTTTGCTTATTTCAGATGGCCCAGGCATTGGAAATAATGTGCTGCTGCTTATATTATAATCCAGAGAAGTGCCAAAATAATATGTGGCTTCCAAGAGTGGCCCAGAGAGCTGTTATGTTCAAGAAATAGAAAGCCAACTTATAACCCAGTATCAACCTCTCCATC
This sequence comes from Sciurus carolinensis, assembly GCF_902686445.1. Taxonomy (NCBI): domain Eukaryota; kingdom Metazoa; phylum Chordata; class Mammalia; order Rodentia; family Sciuridae; genus Sciurus; species Sciurus carolinensis. Next base: position 80,791,594 of record NC_062219.1, on the reverse strand, counting down.
CAAATAGAAATGAAAGTACTAGTTATTCATGTGATATGAAAGTAATATTTTAAATTTCACTTGCTTCTAGGCTATTCTAAAATTTATTTTCTTTGTGGTACATTAGTAACCCTGTAATTTTGGAGATATTCCCCTGCATATGATTATCTTAAAAAGTTTTAACAGTTTGGTGACATTACATCAGACAACATCAAAGTCAATATAGTAGGATAGTGATCAATTAAAATCATTAACTTAATTCAATCTCTGATTCTTCTAGCACTGTGAGTTATAAAATAGAAGCCTAATGAATAAATCCTACCTAGAGAAAATGATTTCTTTTTTAGGTAATGACAAAGTCCAGTTAAATGAAGAGACTAAAAGAAGAAGAAATCAGATCCTGGGAGAAGGACAAAGTGAGTCTTAACTTGCCTTTTGCTTTGGGAAGATGTTGGGAACCAGAGCGGATCCATCTATTGCAAGGACTTGTGTTTTTTTTTTTTTTTTTTTTTTTTTTTTTTTGGGTGCTGGGGATTGAACCCAGGGCCTTGTGCTTACAAGGCAAGCACTCTACCGACTGAGCTATCTCCCCAGCCCCTGCAAGGACTTGTGAAAAAAGAAACACCCAAAAAGTTTTAGGCATTGGTAGATGCTGCATTTTATTTTGCACTTTTTTAGGTGTGAAAGGACATGACATTTCCAAAGACTGGACTGTGTGGAATAGCAAAGTGTTGGAGTATGACCCAATTTTGAAGGATCTTTTGACAGAGTAGTTTATCTTGATTGAGTAAGAGATCATTTCTTAAATGGTTTGGGGTGGTTGGAGGACATGAGAAGTATCTATTCAAATCCTTTTTGTATTTTTGATTGTGTTATTTCTTTTTAAATATTGAGATGTAGAAGTTCTCTATATATTCTAGATACAAGTCCCTTATTAGATATGTGATTTGTAAAAATTTTCTTCCATTCTCTGGGTTTTCTTTCTAATTTTTGATTGTACCTTTTGAAGTATAAGTTTTAAATTTTAGTGAAATCCAGTGTATCTATTTCTCCTTGTTGTTGCTCATGCTTTTGGTGTCACATCTAAGACTCCTTCGCCAAACGGGGGTCATGTATATTTATTCCTATGTTTCCTTCTAAAAGTGTTACAGTTGTAACTCATATATTTAGGTATTCAATCATCCAAGTTAATGTTTGGATATGGTGTGGGGTTGTAAGGATTCAACTTCATTCCTTTGTATGTGACAATCCAGTTATTCCACCACCATTTCTTTTCCTTTGACTGACCTCGTCCCTCTTATCAAAAATCAGTTGACCACAGATACATAGGTTTATTTCTGGATTCTCAATTCTATACCATCCATCTGTAAGTCTAATCCTCATGCCAGTATCACACTTTTTGATTACTGTTGTTTTGTAGTCAGTTTCAAATTGGGAAGTGTGATTCCTCCTACTTTGTTCTTCTTTATAAGATTTTTTTTAAGTTATTCTGAGTCTCTTGAAATATATGTGAATTTTAGGATCAGGAGGTCCATTTATACAAAGCAGTTAGCTATGATTCTGACAAGGATTGTAATTTGGTTTTAGGGATATAGCAATATTAAAAATACTAATGCTTTAGATCTATAAACGTGATGTTTTTCCATTTGTTTATATCTGCTTTAATTTTTTTCAGTTTTTGCCCTTCTTTTGGTAAATTTATTCCTGAGAATTTTATTATGTTTAACACTAATATAAATAGAAATCTTTTCTTAATTTTATTTTTTGAATTTAAATTTATTTGTTAACTGGTATGTAAAAGCATGAAAACTGTACATATTCATGGAGTATCATGATATTTTGATACACGTATACATTGTATCATGTTAAAATCAGGTTAACAAATCTATCTTCTCAAATATGTATCATTTATTTATGGTGAAACATCCCAAAATCTTTTTTGTCTAGCTTTTTTGAAATATATTGTACATAATAGTTATCTATAGTCACCCCACTGTCAATCATACACCAGAACTTCTTATTCCTACCTGAAATAACCAACTTTTTCTATCTCTCTCCCCCACTACTCTCTTCAACCTCTGGTAACCACCATTCTATTCTCAACTTCTGTGAGATCAAAAAGTTAATTCAACATATGAGTGAAATCTTACGGTACTTATCTTTATATGTCTTATTTCATTTAACACAATGATCTCTAGTTCCATCCATGTTGTTGCAAATGACAGGTTTTCATTCATTTTTGTGACAGAATAAAATTCTGTTGTACATATGTACATTTTCATTGTCCATTCATTAGTTAATGGACACTTTGTTATTATTTCTTGGAAATTCTAAATATTGCTACAATAAGTATGGGAGTGCAGATATTGCTATGACATAGCATTTCATTTCTTTTGGTTATATACATAGTAGTGGGTTTGCTGAATCATATAGCAGTTCTATTTTTAATTTTTTTGAGTAACTTCCATTCTGACTCCCTTAAGGGCCATATTGATCCTTTTATCATTATATAATAATCTTACTTGTCTCTTTTTATTCCTTTTAATTTGACTTCTATTTTTCTAATATATATATTGCAACTTATGCTTACTTTTGGATTCCATTTGCATAGGATACTTGTTTCATTCCTTCACTTTCAGTTTATGTGAGTCTTTAGAGGTGAGATGAGTTTCTTTCCAGTGGTATTAATTTCCAGCAGTACTAACTGGACCTGTTCAGTCATGCTGTGACTTTTATTTTGAGAATTTAATCCATTTACATTTAATATAATTGATAGGTAAGGTATTACTATAGATATTTTGTGGCCTTTAAAAATTTCATTATATTTTCTTTCTTTTGTACTTCTCTGCTTACAATTTTCCTTATTACAGTTAAGTGACTTTCTTTGGCAGTATGTTTTGGTTCTTTATTTTGTTTATAGATTTTTCCTTCATGGTTACCATGAGGCTGACAGTTTTTAAAATTATAACAAGCAAATTTGAAATGGAAGCAACTTGACATAAATATAAGAAGACATAAAAAGAAAATACACTAACAAAATACTCTACACTTACATTTCATTCCTCTCCACATTTTGAATTAAAAAAAATTTTTTAGTTGTATTTTATTTTATTTTTATGTGGTGCTGAGGATCAAACTTCAAGTGCGAGGTGAGTGCTTTACCTTTGACTTACAACCCCAGTCCCACATTTTGAATTTTTGATGTCCTATTTTATATCTTTCTATATTACCTAACTACTTTTAATATACTAATACAGTTATTGTTATCTTTAACTTTTTTGTTTTTAGATCTTCATACTAAAGACACGAATTAGTTACATACCAGTTTACAATATTAGAGTATTTTGAAATTGCATACTCTCTCTTACCAATGAGTTTTATATCTTCTGATGTTTTCTTCCTACATGCTAACATCTCTTTCTTTCAATTTGACTATGTCCCTACAAGATTTTATTTCTCGTTGGGCAGATCTGGTGGATATATATTCTATCAGGATTTGTCTGGGTATGTTTTATCTCTTCTTCATTTCTAAATGATTGTTTTGCTAGGTACAATATTCCTGGTTGGCATTTTTTGATTCAGTACTGTAGAAATCTCATGCTACTTTCTCCTGGACTTAAGGGTTTTTCTGAGAAGTCTGCTTTTAGGAAAATTGAAACACAGTTATATTTATTTGTTTTCTTTTTCTCTTATTCCCTTGAGAATCTTCCATTTATGTTTCACCTTTGAGAGCTTGATTACAATATGTCTGAGAATAGATGAGTCAAGTCTGACTGATGACCCTTGACCTTCCTGTACCTGGATATTTGTATGCTTCTCTACATTTGGGAAGTTTTCTGTTGTAATCTTTTTTTTTTTTTTTTGGGTGGGGATTGACCCCAGTGTTCTTAACCACTGAGTCACATAACCATCCCTTCTTTTTACTTTTTTTATTTTGAGACAGGTTCTCAGTAAGTTGCTTAGGGTCTAGATAAGATTCTGAGACTGACCTCAAACTTGTGATCCTCCTTCCCCAGTCTCCAAGTTGCTGTTATAGTCATTTTGAATGCTTCATTTTTTTCCAGCTCCTTTTATTGAGAGGATGAAAGAAGATGATTGAGGATTGCCACCCAGATTCCATTTTGAGCTCAATTCTTGTCCCATTTGAAGATATACTTGCAGATAACTTTAAATTTTTATTGAAGACAATGGAGAGTAGGAAGGAAGAGGAATGAAAGAGAGAGGTTGGTCAATGGGTATGAGATTTCAGTTAGTTACGAAGAAGAATACGTGTGTGCTAGTTTCTCACCATTGTGGAAAAAAAAAAAAATACCAGAGATAAATCATGTAGAGGAGGATAGATTTATTGTCTCATGATTTCAGAAGTTTTGGTTGAGGGCTGGATGAATCCATTGCTTTGGGCCTGAGGCAAGGCAGAGCATTTTAACAGAAAGACATGTCAGAGGAAAACTGCTCATTTTATGGTAGCAGAGAGCGAAAGAAAAGGAGGGAACCAGGGACAAGATATAGTCCCCAAGGGTGTGTTCCAAAGGGCTTGCTCCCTCCAACTAGATCCCACCTACTTCAGTCTTCACCACCTCCCAACAATGCCAGCAACTATAAACCCATCAATGGATTAGTCCATCGATGAGGTCAGAACCCTCATGATCCAATTACTTCCAAAGAGGTTCACCCCTGGACATGCTGCATAGGAGAACAAGCCTTCAACACGTGAGCCTTTGAGGGACATTTCCTATATAAACCATAACACATGGGATCTGATATTCTCTGACATGGTGGGGTGAATATAAGCAATAATGTATTGTATATCTCAAAATAATTAGAAGATTTGGAATGTGCCCCTCATAAAGAAACAATAAAATTTAAGGTGACAGATATGCTAATTACCTTGATTTGATATTTACCTGATGTATACTTAAATCAAATACCAAATTATACCTCAAAAATGTACAAACATTATGTCTGAATGAAAAATAAAATTTATTTGAAAAAGGATCGTCTTAACTTATAGTTCTCTAATGTTCTTTCTCATATCAAGACTAAAAGTGCTTACTTTCCCCAACTCATATATCTCTATAATTACTTCCTAGTTTCTAGAAATATAACCCAGATTAATGTACTTACATTATTTTATATTATGTATTTCTTTTAAATAATTATTTTGAACTTTTGCATTTAATTTTTAAAATATATTAAGATCAAAATTTGTGTTTCATGTGTTAATGCTTATTTTTTATTATGATTTTAACCATAGACTCCTGTTCTTGAGGAATTTAATTTGATTCATTCCCATTTGGCCACAATGTGTTATTAAGAGAGAAATTATGTTTTTGTTTGCTATTCTTTTCTTTTTAAAGGGATAGTGAGTCAAACATTTCTGAATTCTGGCATATCTGAGAATTTCATTCTATTGTCTTAGTATGAGTGGTAAATTAACTCTTCATATAAAATTCTTTCATCAAATTTCTTTCCCACAGAATAAAAACATGTTGCGACAATGTCTCTGGGTATATCAAATTGCAGAGGTAAATTAGTTTGATTTTTTTTTACTTGTTCATAATCTATCATTCATTTGTGTGTTGCACATATGCTTGTAGGATATATTTCTTCTTAGCCTTCTAATTCCAAAATTTTGTTATGATGTGTTAAGTATAGATATCTTTTTACTACATTTACTTGGTCCATGGTAGTCTCTTAAAATCTGTGTATTTGTGCCTTTTGTTTTGAAAGACCAAAACCAAATCCAAACCCAAAAACTATTAGTATCCTTTTTATTTTCTGTTTATTCTTTATTTTGGTTTCTACTTTTGGAGTATCTTCAGTGGATTAAAATCTCTTTTTTCAGTTCTCTTCTCCCCACATCTATTATCTTTTGTTATTTTCAGATCCTTTGTTTTTCTTCCATGTCTTGGGCAGGCTTCATAAATTTGCTAATTATCTCACATTTTCAGTTTTGCTCTTTCTTCCTGGATCTGATATTCTATATTTCCACTTGATTCTTCCTTATCTCACTAATTTATTCTCCCTAGGTTATTATATAGGCATTTTATTTCATAAAAATAAAATGGTCTTGATCTTCTGGAGACTGACTAGCTAGTCACTTAAAATGTTTCACCTTTCTCCTGGATACCCACTAGACAATATTTTTCAGTCCCTTTAGAAGTTGGGTATGTTCACGAAGTCAAATTTTACCAATGGAATGTATGAAGAACTGATCCAAACCAGTTCCAGACTTGTCCCAGAAAATATCCCACATGCAGTCTTCCATGCTATTTTCCATTCTATGGTAACCTTAGAAGCCATGTGTTGGAGATGGTCGAGACATATGGTAAAAGGATCCTGGTTTATTGAACTATGAATTGAAGGATAACATCTGTTTTGGATTTCACAGGCTAGAGAAATAAACTTTTATTCTATTGATCCAATGAAATGCGTGGATTTATTTGCTATAGTATTACCCCCTTAATTAATATTCTCAGCCTATTCATTCATTCATTCATTGTTGTTCTTCTTTTTTTGCCATTCTTCCATAAAAAGGTATATCTTTGACAACCTTTTGAAAAGGTCAGTTTTCTCTGAATATTATCTGAATCATTGGTATTATGTTCTTTTCCCCTTATGCTGTCATGTTAAGTTCTATGTTAGTTTTTATCTCTTTACTCAACTTTTAAAATATAACAATGTTTGCAACATGGGGATTGTCAACACATAGGCTTTTATGATTTTTTTACTTGGCTTTGCTAACTCTATACTTATTTTTATGGTCAAAATCTTTTTCTAGGACTTTCACTTATTGAAAGGTTTTCAGTATCTGATCAGTGTCCGGAATTACTTTTATGTATCAAGGTGCAGTTCTAACTTACACCCACTACTTGTTCTTCTAGCAACATAAACAAATGAACAAAAAGTGCAGTAAAAACCACAGTATTCTAGCATGCACTGCTATTAGGGTTTCTTATTTTCACTCTAGCTCCAATGCTTCAGAACCACCCACCAGCTCCCTCCACTCATGTTTTCTTCATAACTTGTTTCATTGCATAAGTTGTAATTACAACTGGCCAGGTATATATTGCTGTGGTGTGGAGATTGGTGCACAGACCATCTCTCAAATACCATTTTAGAAGAGGGAGAGTTTCATAATTACTTGATAGTAAAAACTTGGATCTTTTTATTTCTTAAAATATAGATTCCTGGCTTACCATGTGAATTCTGTAATACTATGGTTAAGCCAAGAACTCTGTATTCTTAAAAACTCCTAGGTGATTTCAGCATGTAGCTAAGCCAAGATTCTGATTTGGAAGTAAATTAGCATTATAGCAGATAATTAAAAATAATTTTCCTATAATTCAAGGTTCCATTGATGAATGAATAAATAAGCAATATGAAGCATGTATGTAAAATGGTATATTTTTCAGCATTTAAAAGGAAGGGGATTCTGACACATACTCTAACATGGAAGAACCTTTAAGATAGGATGATAAGTAAGAGAAACTGGGAGAAAAGGACAAATACCGTATTTTTCCTCTTACATGAGATAGTCAAATTGATAAAGACAATGAGAAAGGAATTTTTTCTAGGCTTGGAGTTATTGTTTAACGAGTACACAGTTTCCAGATTAGAAGATGAAAGAAGTTCTGGAGATGGATATTTATGATTGCCCAGCACTATGAATGTGCCTAATGACACTGAAATGCCCACTTCAATTAAAATGATAAGTTTTATGCTGTGCAGGTTTTGTCCCAACTTAAAAAATAAGATAAATAAAAAACAAATTATATGTCATTAGAATATTTTTGTCCTTAGAATTACATACTTTGAGAAAAATTTTAGACTTGCAAAGTCCTGAGAGATGGACAGATTTATATAAGGTCAACAAGTGAGGAATGGAGACAGAACTACCAACCATATGTTCTGGTTGTATTTAACAGAATACCACATTTCAAGTACTGAGTGTCTCTTTTTGCCTGCTTCTTAGGTGATTTGCTTGAATGGTTTGTTCTGGAGATTACACAATGATTTCTACCAGTCTCCTTCCTGAAACAGGAATATCTTTGATTAGAATTTGTGTGGCTAACATTGTTTCTATTAAGTACAATAACTGCCTTGGACTCCTAGAAGCAACTAGAATGCTTAGCAAAGGATGCATGTGGGGACATTTCTCAGGGTTACAAGAAGACTCTACAACTCAGGAGTTAATGATGTCATGACTGGGCCCCTCAGATGGAGAGCTATGGAATCTCCAGTGAAGAGTAGAAAGGAGTTGAAAGAAAGCTTATCCTAGACTTCCTGGCTTTGAAGCTGCTGAGTGAGTGTGGATGTACCCCTTTGTGGTGTTTTATGACTAATTAAATTGCATTTATGCAAAGAAGAGGAATGGCCATAATTATAGATGACTGTCTGGAAAAGACATTTTCCCAGACTGGAGAAATGGAACGATTCACTGATAGAGGATTTAATGAAGTACAGCTTGGAAGCAGCCAAACAAAGATGAGTTTACACTATTTGCCACCCATGAAACAGTGTCTAAATGTATTGGGGTTAATGACTAATCACTGTGTAGGGGACTCAACTGGGTTGTATGTATGCCACAGGTTTGGAAAAAGAGACAACTAACATTCCTTAGGTCACATTGGAATTCAAGATCAACATACTTAACTCATTCAATGGTTGTGCAACCACTGAACTGCCAGGGTTTCCTCTGGCTATGACTTATTACAGATACAACTGCCACATGTCACTGAGAAATCATTGCAACTTGGTCATGTCCACTGAAGAAATAGAGATTCAAAAAATGTGCTCTTACAGCATTTTTCAGAGTAAATCACTGTGTGGTCAGTGGAGGGATTACATCTGGAGAGTCTGAAAATAAGTCATTTCACAAGCAGTATTAAATGCAGGGTCTTAAAATAGCCTGTTTGAGAATAGGTTATTTTGTCTTCTGGCAGCACCAATAGCTTTGGACACTTAGTCACTACAGCAGCTGATGACAACAAAACCTAAGAAAGTGATCACTTCAGCATGCTCTTCTGCAAGGGTCTTACAACTACCACCTCAGGGGTTCTTGTTGAATATATTTTTCTTTTCTCAGTGTTTACAATATAGGGTGTAAGTGGAGAAATCCAAGTGGTTTGCAAAGAGAGAAATTTTGCATGTCTAGAAACTGAGGGAAAATGTTCTCAAATTTTGTAAAAGAGAAATAAAACCTTCTTTTCTAGTTCATTTCAGATCACACTGGCAAAGACTTTACTCAAGAGTCTTGTACAGGCTTGGGTCCTCCAAAGTCACATGTAGCAGAGTGGTATTCACAATAAAGCTCCTGTTTACAAAATCACTCCACTTTGCAATCAGGCTAGGTAAAGATAGGCTCCTTATATTTGTGCCAGGTTTTCTGTTTAAACAGGAAAAAAAATTTGTTTGGAAATAAGGAAAAACAGGACAAGCAGTTACTCAGGAAACTGAGGCAAGAGGATCAAAAATTTAAGGCAACTTAATGAGACCCTGTCTCAAATTAAAAAATAAAAAGGGTTGGGGGTGTAGCTCAGGGATAGAGTGCCACAGGGTTCAATCCCTAATACTTGACTAAGATAAAGGAGTTCTTTTTAATTAGTGATAATGTTATATGAAGATGATTTACTACTACACCCATAGACTGTTGAATTCATTTCATCTTTATGGATTAGGCACTATAAATTTCTCAAAACTAGAACCTAGCTTCACTTATTTTTTTCTATTGTTTTTCTGCTTCCTTTGTTACTGCTCCCTTCTCTTTAATTTGGGTTTAATTTGTTATTCTCCTTCAAGCTTACTAAGGTGAACACTTTGGTTGTTGATTAGATAATCTCATTGTGAATATAATCATGTAATGCTATAAACTTCCCACTAAGCATTGTTTTAGCTACACACCACAAAAGTTAATCTGTTACATTTTAATTTTAATTAAGTTAAAAATGTTTTAAAATTTCCTACGGATTTCTTCTTTGGTTTTTCAGCAGCATGGTTTAAAAACTTTCAAAAACTTAGGGATTTTTCGAATATATTTTTGCTATTAACTTCTAGTTTAATTTTCTTCTGGTCAGAGAAGATATTTCATATAAATTAAAATTTTTAAAATGTATTGGGACTTTTTGTGGTCCCAGATATGGTCTATTTTGTAAATGGTCTGTGTGTACCTGAAAAAAATGAAGTATTCTACTGTTGTGTGAAAGAGTTTGCTATAAATATCAATTAGATCAAGTTAGGTGATAATGTTACCCATGTTATCTGTGATTTTCTGTTTCACTGTTCTATCAGTTACTGAGGAAAACTGTTGAAATTTTTCAACTATAATTTTGGATTTGTGTATTTATTTTTTCATTCTTATTTTTATTTGCTTTCCGTATTTTAAAGCTCAAGTGTAGTTGTAATTTATTAGGTACACATGTGTTTGGGATTATGTTCTATAGATGAATTGATCACTTTATGATTATAAACCATCCCTGTTTATTATTAACATTTCTTGTTCTAAAATTCTCTGCATCCAAAGTTAATATAGCCTTCTAACTTTTTTATTCTTAGATTTGCATTATACATTTTGTTCTGTTCTTTTACTTTTAACTTATTCATGTCTTCATATTTAAAGCACTTTTGTTGTTTTCAACTTACTCTAAATTTTAAACAGAATATTTGTTCATTTATATAGGTTTTAAAAATGCTATATTGTTATTTGTTTTCTGTTTGTCCCATTTCTCATTTTATAGTTGAGTTTTTTTGTCTACCTTTATTTAAATTAATTACCTTAATGATTCCATCTTATTTTCTTTATATTAACTCTACCTTTTCATTTAATTTTCTTAGCATTTTCAGGTTTTAGGATACTTATCTTTAATTTAAGACTAGCTTGCAATAATAATATTATATCACTTCACATATGGTATGAGAATATTATAATAGCATACTTTCATCTTCCTCTTCCTCTCCCAAATTTTGCTATTGTTTACTTATAAATTTTACTTCTATATGCAATCACGAACTAGCTTTTTGAACTTAATCTCAAGATTAGGAAGATTATGAGGCTTGTTTGATTCCCCCAACTAAATTGCTATTGTTTTTGCTTTAAATAATTATCTTTTAAAGAGATTCTTGAGTGAGAAAAATAGTGTAAACATAATTTAGGCTGGGTTTATAGCTCAGTGGCAGAGCACTTGCCTAGCATGTGCAAGGCACTGGGTTTGATCCTCAGCACCACATAAAAATAAATAAATAAAAGAATTAGGTCCATTTATAACTAAAAATTTTTTTTAAATAATAATTTCACATTTACCTATGTTTACCATTTCTAGCATTTTAAATTATTACCTGTGAGTTTTAATTTCCTTCTGTTATCATTTTCCTTTTGCTTGACCATTTACTTTAATTTTTTTTTTTTTTTTTTTTTTTTTTTGGTGTATATGTCTGATGCCAATGAATTCCCTCAACTTTTTAAAATTTGTTTTTCTTTTGGATTTGAAGAAATTCTTATTAAGTCTTTATTTTTGCAAGACATTACTATTGAATTCAAAGTTTAAATTTATCTTTCGTTTTTTCAATGATGTCATGCCATTGCATTCTGGCTTGGTTACTTTTTGACAAAAAGTTTGCTGTTTTTTTGTGCATACCATGTTTCACCCTCCTCTGGCTGATTTTAAGATTTCTTCTGTTTCATTGGTTTTCGGTAATTGGTGTATGATGTGTGACTGTCTAAGGTTTTTTTGTTTGTTTCTTTTAGTTTTTGCACTGAATTCATTAAGCTTCTCAGATATCTGGATTTACAGACTTTATAAAATTAAGAAATTTTTCAGCTGTAATTTAAAAAAAAATACTCTCCCCTTTTTATCTCTGGGTTTCAACAGGGTGTATGCTAGAATGCTTGATACTGTTTTATAGGTCACTAAATATTCTGTTCTTTTATGAGAGTTCTCCTTATTATTTCTTCTTCTTCTTTTTTTAACCTTGCTGCCCTCCATTTTGGATAGTTTATATTCCTGTTTTGGATTCACAGATTTTTTTTCTTTTGTCATTAGACTCTTCTGTTAATCAGTTTTAATATATTTTTAGATATCAAATATAGTTTTTCTTTATCTCATAAATTCCCATTTGGGTATTTTTTTTATATCTTCTACTTTTTATTATTTTTAAATTTCTTATGCTTCTCAAACACATGCAACTTATTTATAATACTCATAATAGCTATTTTAATTTTCTAGTATTCAAATTTCATCATCTCTCTTTTATATAGATATGCTTCTTTTGATTGATTTTTCTCTCAATAGGATAAATATTTTCCTGGTTCTTAAATGCTGGTAATTTTTCACAGAATGTTAGGTATTGTGAATCTTTCCTTTGTTGAGTTCTTTTTGAAAAGAATTCCTTCAAAAGTGTTGGAGTTTATTTTGACATATAGTTAAGTTACTTGAATGCTTTATTTCTCAGCTTCCTTAGAGTTTTGTTAGGTGTGGAGAAGCTGTTGTGTGCTATGTTGGCCCCACTGCTAAGACAACACCCTCTGAGGACTCTGCCCAGTTTTATGAGTAAAATGCCCTCTCTCTTCTTTGGCTGGTGAGAGTGTGGACTGACTACTCTCAGCTCTATTTTGGCACTACAGCTTGTTCATCCTAGTGCTTCCTTAGTGATTCTTTCCTTGGATTTAGCATTTTTTCTTATGCATTAACAAATATGTACTTAGCCAGAGACAGAAAGTATTTTTCTATAGATCTTTGGAGTTTTCTGTGTATCTTTCTCCTCTTCAGAACTCTTTCCTTCAAAGTCTAGCTATCATGAACTAGTTTTTTGAACTTAATCTCAAAAATAGGAAGATTACCAAGCTTGTTTGATTCCCCCACTAGCATTATAAATTGGAAACTATTTCTAGGCAGTAAGTTGGAGCAATCGTTTAATTTATCTGTTTACTTCTTCTCAGAAATCATAGTCCTGTTATCCAGTGTCTTAAAATCATTTGTAGTTCTTTCATGATCAGCAACAGGAGTCTCCAGCTAGGCATAATTGAATTCTCTTAAAATATCAAATGTTAGTCCTCAACTTTTATTTGTTGTTTGAATGTATATTTAGGAGCCAGTATAAAATAATGTGAAAGAATCAGTCTATGGAGACAGACAACAACTGAATCATAACTATGTGATCTAAATATATACATATATATGTGTAGATATTTGATCTATCTATATAGCTGGATCATAGAGCATATGTCATATATGTGTGTGTATATATATTTAATTCAATTAATTCATTAATTTCACTAATTATTCATTCATTCATCAATTTATTTTATAACATTTTTGAATGTCTGCTTTCTGCTGGGCACTGTACTGTATTCCAGCCTTATTTTGTCATCTATAAAATAGGAAGAAATAACACCTACCTCATTGTGGTAATTTGTGAAAATGGCCACAATTTTTTCCACTTGTTTTATGACCTTGAAATGTGACCTTGAGGCCTCTCCCATCAAGAGGTGGTGTCCATTAATTTGCCTATTAAACCTGGACTGGCCTCGTGACTTGCTTTGCTCTAGATGTGCCTTGGTTCAACACCTCCAGACAATAAAGCACCTGGAGACTCACTAAACCTAAGCACCACGTGGCCTCTGGGGCCTCCACCTACAGGAACTCCTCTCAAAGAACTCAGTTCATACCTCCATAAGAAATGAAAAGAAAATCAGTTGGGTACAATGAATGTATATTCTCATTGACTATTTTATCTACTGTAATGGAAATGACTCCTTAACATTTTGCAAAAGTTTTTCATTTTTCTGTCTTCATGTTTTTCAGAGACTGGCTGAAATACTAATCGTTTTATACTAATTGTTTATTAAAAAAAAAAAAAAAAGTAATGCTTTGCTGTCTTGTTTGTTTTTGTCTTAGCATGATCCCTGCCTTATGTATGCCTTGTCCAGTCACCTGCCAACTGCCACTGCGGACCTCTGGACTGCTCTGATGCTGAATACCCTTAACTGTCCATGCCCCACCTGACAGAGAATAAGGACTTTGGGTTACTTCGCCCAACTTCTGCCTCTTTCAATAGGAAGCAGCTTGGAGATGTAGTTGCCCATTTTTCCATAGAAGTTGACAGTGGGAAATATAACAGTGGTCCACTTCATGCTTTGAAAACACCCCTTGCTACTCTGCCACTGCAACTTATTTTTAGATGGACATGTTTCTTACCTACTCCTTCCTAATCTTTTCCCCTCTCTAATCTCAGGGGAAACAGGATTACCTTTCTTCCCCATCCTAGGCAGAGTTATCTGTTCCTGAGCACACACCCACCATAGGAATGAACTAATATAATCCAGGCTTTGGGGATGGTACCTAAAGATCTCAGGAATGACTATCTCCCAAATTAGCAAGTGAATTACAATTCCAACGGAGAACACATGGAATGGATCCTTTGAAGACTCTTTAAAAGCCCCCTATTCCTGCTGATAGGCAGAATCACAGCCTTTGGGACAGGAATTCTCTGTGTTTCTCCTTTGCTAGCAAAGCAATTAAACTTTTTTCTTTTTTCTCAAAAAAAAAAAAAAAGATTTTTTTTTTTTTCTTTTTTAATGTGTACTGAGTGGTTCAAGGACATTTATTCACACACATATTTGTTTCTGTCTTCTCGTTTATAGCTCCCCCCTTTTTTGAATATTGTTTTTTTTTTTTTTGCTGTTTTTTGAGGATTAGGGCTTTTGATTAGTATATTTTGATATTTATATTTGTATTGTCTTTTTTACTACTCTATTTCTCGTTTCCCTCTATCACTTTTCATTTGCTATCAACCAAATTCTACTGTTTTTTCGCTCTTCCTTTAAAATTTTTACTTCTATTTTTCCCCATAACCAACACATCCTACATCACCATTAGATTTGCCCTCTTATATCTTCTTTCCTCTTAATCAACTCTATTCTTAACACCTCTTAACAATAATTGGTTTATATAATGCCAACCCCACCACCAGTGCTATAGCAATAATGAATGTGGCAGAAGTCATAGGCAACGCCTATTGCTTGATTCCATGTTAAACACAATTTGTGATTATTTACTGCTTTTACTGATGGCAATTGCTGATCCTACCATTTCTGCCCATTGTGTCAATTAACATTGTAGAGAACATAATAAGAACTAAATATCTAGTTTATTGCTACATATTGTTTGGGGGTTGTTGCTATTTTTTGACTCTCCCCTAATCTGTGAGGTATTAGAAACCTACATGGATACTATAAACTTACAGGGTAGAAACTTTGCTGCTTCAGATCCATCTGGTTAGATGAGTAGACCCAAAACAATATATAAAAGCAAGGGGAAAACCATCCTAAACAACACAGAATACCTCAACGACAGATTCTATTGACCCCACAGTGGAAGAAATGTCAGAGATGGAATTTAGAAAGTTCATGGTTAAATTGATCTACAAGGGAAAAGATGATGTAAGGGGTGAAATCTGAAAAAATGCAAGAAGTGAAAGATTACTTCAACAAGGAGAAAGAGATTCTGAAGAAAAACCAATTGGAAATCCTTGAAATGAAGGAATCAATAAACACAAAATTTAAATGGAAAGCATCCCCAACAGACTAGACCAGTTGGAATATAGAATTTCAGGCCTCAAAGATAAGTATATAATCTTGAAAAAAAGATGACTATAAAGAAAAGATGTTAAGAGACCATGAGCAGAACTTTCAAGAAATATGGGATAGCATGAAAATGTCAAATTTAAGATTCTTCAGGATAGGTGAAGGTTCTGAAATACAAACTAAAGGAATGCACAACCTTTTTCATTTTAAATCAAAATGACAGGAAATAAAAAGCATCTGTCAATAATAACATTGATTGTAAATGGTCTAAATCAAAAGGCATAGGCTTGCAGATTGGATTAAAAAATAAAACTCAGGGGATATAGCTCAATTGGTACAGTGTTTGCCTCACAAGTACAAGGCCCTGGGTTCAATCCCTAGCACCACACACACACACACAAAAAAAAAAAAAAAAAAAAAAAATGTCTTCAAGAAACTCACTCATCTCATAGGCAAAGACATCCACAGACTGACGGTGAAAGAATGAGAAAAAGCATTTCATTCACATGGATCTCATAAACAAGTGGAAGTTTCTATTCCCATATCAGATAAAGTGGACTTCAAACCATAGTTAATTAAAAGAAACAAAGAAGGCCATACTTGTTAAAGGAATCATCAACAAGAAAATATAACAGTTGTAAATATTTATGTCCTAAATAATGGAGCATCTATGTACATCAAAAATCCCTCCTTGGTATCAGGAATCAAATAGTCCAAAACACAATAACACTGGGTGACTTTAACACACCTCTCTTATCTCTGGATAGATCATCCAAATAAAAACTAAATAAAGAAGCTACAGAACTTAAAAAAAAAAAAACAATTAATAGTTTAGACTTAACAGACATATATGGACTATTTATTCATCAATGACTAAATATACCTTCTTATCCATAGCACATAGAACATTTTCTAAAATAGACCACATTTTAGGCCAGAAAACTCTTAGCAATATAAGGATAGTGATACTATCCTTCGTTTTATCAGATCACAATGAAGTGAAATTAGAAATCGATGATAAGGCAAAAAGTAGAAACTACTCTACCACCTGGAGACTAAATAATTCACCATTGAATGGTGAGTACATAGCAGAAGAAATCAGGGGTGAAATAAAAGTACTTAGACATGAATGAAAATAGTGTTAAGACATATCAAAATCTCTGGGACACTATGAAGGCAATTCTCAAAGGAAAGTTCATAGCATTGAGCTTATTCATTAAAAGAACAGAAAGATACCAAATAAATAATCTAACATTACATTTGAAGACCCTAGAAAAAGGACAAATCAACATCCCAATCAGTAGAAGACAGGAAATAATTAAAACCTGTGCCAAATTCAATGAAATTGAGATTCAAAAAAATTCAAAAAATTGATGAATCAGAAAGTTGGTTCATTGACAGAATAAACAAAATTGATACATCTTTAGCCAAGCTAACTAAAAGAAAAAGAAAAAAATCAAATTGTTAAAATCTGTGATGAAATCCAAATATCACTGCAGATACTAGTAAAATACAGAAGATGATCAGATACTATTTTGAAAATTTATATGTCAATAAGCTAGAAAATCTTGAAGATATTGACAAATTCCTAGAGACATAGGAGCTACCCAAATTGAACCATGCAGATATAGAAAATACTAACAGATCAATTTCAAGTAATAAAGTTGAAGAAGTTATTAAAGGTCTACCAACAAAGAAAAGTCCAGGACCAGATGGATTCTCTGAGTTCTTCCAGGCCTTTAAACCCTTCTCAAATTATTCCGTCAAATTATTCGGTGAAATAGGAAAGAAGTGAACTCTTCCCAACACATTCTATGAAGCTAGTGTCACATTGATACCAAAACAAGGCAAAGACACAACAAGGAAAGAAAACTTCAGACCAATATCTTTGGTGAGCATAGATATAAAAATTCTTAATAAAATACTACTGAACTGCATGCAAAAACACATTAAAAGGATAGTGTACCATGATCAAAGGGATTTCATCCCAGGAATGCAAGGTTTGTTCAACACAGAAATCAATAAACATAATTCAATGAATAAATGTAATACATCACATAAATAGCATTAAATACAAAAACCACATGATTATTCAATGATGCAGAAAAAGTATTTGACAAAATAGTGCATCCTTTCATGATTAAAACAGTAGGAAAAATAGAATAGAAGGAGCATATCTTAGCATTGTGAAAGCTATCTACAACAAACCCAAAGCCAACATCATTCTAAACAGAGAAAAACTGAAAGCATTCCCTCTAAAAACAGGAACAATGCAGGGATGCCCACTTTCACCACTTCTATTCAACATAGTCCTTGAAATCCTAGTCAGAGCAATTAGGCAAAAAGAATGAAATTAAAGGTATATAATAGGAAAAGAAGACCTCAAACTATCTCTGTTGACATGATTCTATATTTAGAAGACCCAAAAAACTCTACCAGCAAACTTCTAGAACCCCTAAATGAATTCAGCAAAGTGGCAGGATACAAAAGTAAACCAATTGTGTTCCTATGCTCCAATAATGAATTAGCTGACAGAGAAATTAGCAAAACCATCCCATTCACAACAGTCACACAAACAAAAAAAATATTTCGAATCAACCAAACAAAAGAGGTGAAGGAACTTTACAATGAAAACTACAGAACACTAAAAAAAGAAATTGAGGAATACCTTAGAAGGTAGAAAGACCTCATATGTTCTTGGATAGGCAGAATTAATAGTGTCAAAAGGGTCATACTACTAAAAGTGCTATACAGATTCAATGCAATTCCCATCAAAATTCCAATGACATTCTTCATAGAAATAGAAAAAGCTGTCATTTTTCAATTTTGAATGTCAAAATTCATTTGGAAAAATAAGCAGCCCAGAATAACCAAAGCAATCCTTAGCAAGAAAGGAAAGCAGGAGGCATCACAAACCAGACCTTAAATTGTTCTACAGAACTATAGCAACAAAAAAGAACATGGTATTGGCACCAAAACGGGCAAGAAGACCAATACAGCAGAATAGAAGACACAGAGAAAAATCCACATAAAAGTTACCTCATTCTCAACAAAGGTGCCAAAAACACACACTGGAGAAAAAAACAGCTTCTTCAACAAATGGTGCTGAGAAAACTGGGAATCCATATGTAGCAGAATGAAATTTAACCCCTATCTCTCACCCTGCAAAAAACTCAACTCAAAGTGGATCCAAGACCTAGGTATTAGACCAGAAACCCAACACCTACTAGAAGAAAATGTAGGCCTAATACTCCAACATGTCAGCTTAGACACTGACTTCCTCAACAAGACTTCTAATGTGCAAGAAGTAAAATAAAATCAGAACACTAGATGGTATCAAACTAAAAACTTCTTCACAACAAAGGAAACAATCAAGAGGATGAAGAAAGAGCCTACAGAATGGGAGAAAATCTTTACCATCTGCACCTCAGATAAGGTGTTAATTTCCAGGATATACAAGGAATTAAAAAAGTTTAACACCAAAAAAACAAATAGCCCAATCAATAAATGGGCAAAGGAACTGAACAGACACTTCTCAAAAGAAGAAATAAAAATGGTCAACAAATACATGAAGAAATGTTGAACATCTCTAGCAATTATAGAAATGCAAATTAAAACTGCACTGAGATTTCACCTCACTCCAATTAGAATGGCAAGTATCAAGAATACAAGTAACAATAAATGTTGGTGAGGATGTGTGGCAAAGGGTGTACTCATACATTGCTGGTGGAACTGTAAATTGGTGCGACCACTCTGGAAAGCAGTATGGAGATTCCTCAAAAAACTAGGAATGGAATCACCATTTGACCTAGTTATACAACTCCTTGTTATATATCTAAAGGAGTTAAAATCAGCATACTACCGTGAAGCAGTCACATCAATGTTTATAGCAGCACAATTCATAGTAGATAGCTATGGAACCAACCTAGATGCCCATCAACAGATGAAGGAAATGTAGCTTATATACATCATAAAATATTCAGTCATAAATAAGAATGAATTTATGACATTAGCCAGTAAATGGATGGATCTGGAGACTATCATGTTAAGTAAATAAGCTGATCCCCCAAAACCAAAGGTTGAATATTTCCTATGATATACAGAAGCTAAACCGCAATAAAATGGGATAAGGGAAAGAAGAGAAGTTCAGTAGATTGGACAAAGGAAAATGAAGGGAAGGGAAGGGTAGGGGGATAAGAATAAGAAAGAGAGTGAAATGAATCTGACATAATTTTCCTATGTACATATATGGAAATATGTAAGTGAATCCCACCAGTGTGTATATCCACAAGAATGGGGTCCTAATAGAGAATAAGATGTAAGCTTATATAATTTTGCAGAAATAGATTCTACTGTCACGCATAACTATAAAGAACCAATTAAAAATAAATTTGGTAAAATAATAGTTCAATAACAGTAACTATAAAATGGAGCAATTATGACAATGTATTGTAATAAAAGTTATTTAAAGTTTATGAATTATTTCTAGAAATTTCCATCTAATATTTTTAGATGACAGTTGATGGCAGGGAACTGAAACTGCAGAAAGCAAAACTGAATATATGGGATGACTACTGTACCATGTAGTCTATATATGAATAAATTTCTTTCAGAAGTTTTGAACATTAAAGCATACTAGATATTAAACCTGGATTAGCCAATATAGTCTTCCTATTTCAGAATGCCCTGAATTCTCTTTTCACCCAGGACTGTTATTATAAATATTAACTGTCATTGTGTAGTGTATCTGGAATATGTTGGTTCATTGGTGTTTTTGACAGGCAGATAAGTTAGCTGCATTGTTGTATAGAGCTCATTTTAAGTAAATAAACGAAGTTCTAATATTTAAATTTAATATTTTCTAAGAGAAAATTCCCTGACATCTTCAACTAAATTATATTTTCCAATTTCACGTTTATGGCAGACTATATATGTTCTTTGAATCATTAGTCACTATGTAATTGAATAACCATTTCTGTAACTATTTAACTTCTTTATTCCTGTGTACTCCAAAAGTTCAGGGACTTTGCCTTCTTTAGCATTTATTCCTCGCATTTAATGTAGTGATCGACACTTAGAAGATAATTGGTAAATATTGTTTGGTTGAATGAATAAGAAGTAAAGTAGATTAGGGACTAATAAATGTCACTTGGATCTAATACAAAGAAGTCATTAACAAACATCATGATAACAATTTCAATGGGTTGATGGGAAGAGGCATAAGATCACAGGTGAATGAATTTTTCACAAAGCATTGAAGAAACAGAAATGAAACCAAATTAGTCATTTATTTTGAAATGACAAATTCCTTTTATGATTCATTATTTTTTCCTTCAAATTAAAAAAGTTTAAATCTAAAATGTCAGGTAAATATTATTAAATTATTATTTTTTTAAATTTGACCATTAACATATCTCTGAGAATCAGTGCACAGGGGAATTTTCTAAGTGGCAGGTTCTCTTGTGATATTAACCTCTTTCAGTTTTGCTTGTATACTTGTTTCGAATTCTCCAGTTTGTCAGCCTTGAGGACATATTCCTAATAGACGGAGGCAGTATGTTTATTTTGGTTACTGCAGACTAGTTGAAGAGACTACATAGAAACTGTCACTTGGCTAGTTAAATGAACCATTTAAAATCGGATGAAGATTTATCTTTCAGGTCCTATATGCACAGTTTTCTTTACCTCTCACCTGACAGATAGGATCCATCTTTGTGTATTTATCCTGTGCCTTTAAAAGTGATTTCATTATTTCAAGTGTCTGTTTTAATCATCATGTGAAGTTGAAGACAAGAAGTGAATGACCTTTAGTTTGTGGGCCATAAATATTTCAAAGGAAATAGACCTTTTGAGTTTGGAAAAGGGTTTGTCAGATGAACAGGTGTCCCTGCAGATTAATGGGTTGCCTTTCACCATCAGCCACCTGGACTGTAATTTGGATTGGGCCACACGTGTGCGTGAGACTGACCATCTCAAATCTGCCAGTCTTGCAGCTGTCTCTCTATTAGAAGCTATCAAGTAATAGTTCATTCTGAACCCTATCATCAGTTTCCTAAAGAAAGACTAGGGATGGAATGGAAAGAAAATTAAGGTCAGGCTCTTCAGAAGGCAGTTGGCCTAGGTATATATATTTTTTCTATATAATGCTTCCCATTAAGCACCTAATGAGTCCTTGGCAATGGGTGAGTGACCTTCAACTGAAAGGAGAACAATTATCCAAATAAAAGGAAGTGCTAGAGACACACTTTCAGAAAGAAAGAATGTTCCAAGCTAAAAACAGAAGTAAATTATATCTTCAGGTAACAAACATGGGTATATTGCATGTTTATGAGCATGGAAGAGACTAACTACTATAATCTAAAAAGGACACAGGAATTGAGGTGTGACCTTCTACAGGAAAATGAGAAAAGTTTCCTTAAAACATCAAAAATCTTATACAAGTACATGCTAAAGAAGCTGTCCATTCATTCTCTTCCTTTGATTCTTTATAAATGACATTCACTTATCATTTATTACTGTGCTTAAAGAAGTCATCTGGTAAAGTTAGTGATAAACTACCTGCATCTCTGTTTTATGTTGGGTGTTTAGTCATTGTATCATTTTTACACGGTCCTTGGCTCAGGAGTGCATTCCACAGAACACCTTGTTTATGAGGTAGGAATGAATTAGGCTGCAGGCTGAAGTCCTGACGTTACCTTTATTGATGCTTAATCATGGGTGCCCTTCTCAACCAGCAGCGTGCTGCCAGGCTCAGTAGAGACTGCAGTACATCAGAAGTTATGGTAACATCTCTGGCAATAAATCTTAATCACATTTATGCATCTTATATTTCTGTCATTACTATATTTCCAAAGTGCCCTTTCACATGGCCATTTTATTGTTCCCTTTGAGTAGCCAAAGTTCCCTGACTCCATCTCTCAGTGCCAAAAAAGGCATTAAACTATTCGCCTGGTCTTATCATCTTCCAGAAAACAATAAAGGGCCTTTTGTATGACTTTAGTTAAATGTGTTCATTGTGCCAGTAAGACAGGAGTCAGGCATGTCTTCGAAGACAGGCTCACATCCAACCAGAGGATTACAGCTTCCTCTATTCTCTATTCCAGGCCCGGCTTTGGAATTCACTTCCCCTTCTGCAGAGCATTCATTTATGAATTTTATTTATAGACAACAGATTGCTCTAAGACTTATTTGTGCATGTTTTCAAAATGTCCAGTAATTACAAATTTGTTTTTGTTTAGCCTTTTGAAAGGTGGCCTAGAATAGAAAAATCATGAGATGAACCTACCACAAATTGAAGAAAGAGGTGTGACAATTTAGATTTTCTTGGGAACTTTGTTCTAAGTGATTGCAATAGTTATAGGACATTTCTACAGCTGAGGAGAATTGATTAGTCACTTTACATGGTTTAGGATGGACAAATAGTAGTAAACACTTTTAAAAAATGCTATTGAGAAGCTGGGTGCAGTGGTCCACACCTATATTCCCAGCGACTTAGAAGGCTGAGGTGGGAGGATCACAGGTTCAAAGTCAGTCCCAGTAACTTAGTGAGGCTCTTAGCAACATAGCAAGACACTGTCTCAAAATAAAAAAAATAAAAAGGACTGGGGATGTGGTTCAGTGGTTAAGTACCCTTGGTTCAATCCCAAGGTACCAAGAAAAAAATACTATTGGAAGAAGATTTTTATGTAATTTAAAGCTCATGTATATAAAAAATATTGCCGTTTTAAACAGAACAGTTCTATCTTTTCCTGGATTTTACTTTAGAAAATGCTATCTCCTCAATTTTGTCCAATTATTTGAATCATTACTGTGATTATCTGTAGTGAGATTGAGAGTTCGTCCAGATCTTTTCTTCCCTTTTCCCATGGAAATAAAGTCTTGTTTGAGCCAAACCTCTGAAGTGGACCAGGCTCCCTTGTGTCTAGGTGACCAAGTTCTTGTTAACAGAATGTGAGCAGAAGTTTTGTGTCTGGGTTTGGATGTTAACATTAGGTGATAGTCTCAATTTTCTTTCTGAATGTGGCAAGGATCTAGTTTCTAGCTTCACTTGTGTTCCAGAGGTAGGGGTAGCAATAAGTTTTGCAGGAATCGGAAACTCTTAATGACTGCATATAGCAGGTCCTTCCTGTTCAACTAAGTTATCACTTCAGGTTTGTAACTTGAACAAGAAACAAATTTCAAGATTCATTAAGTAACTCTATTTTGAATCCCTTTTGTTAGAGGATATCATCCTTGCATACAAGGAACAACTATAACTCTAATTAATCGGTGATGCGTAATGATCATATTAAAGTTTGAATAGTTTGAAAATTTCAGAAGTAGGTAGCCATTGAAAATGTTTCTTCTCTAGTGGGAGACACAAACACCAATGCACATTTTAATATAATTCCATTCTTATACATTTTTAATATAAATATTTTTCATTTATTTTCCAATGTTGATGAGTGTGCGAAGAATCTTGGAGTTTTCTAAATGTAGTACTATGTAATAATTAAGGTTGTTTTAGAAGCTATTTTGTGGTATCTGTTGAAAACAAAAACATGTATAACTTTTGGGTTCCACTTCTTCAAATCTGTCTTACAGAAATATTTGCACATGTGCCAAACATAGGTGTAAAATGACATAAATTAATAGTTTTTTTTGTAACAGAAAAAACTATAAACAACTTAAGCATCTGATAATGCACAATTATACAAAGATTATAGAAAAATGTGTGCTATGAGAACCTCATCAAGAAAAATGAGAAATATTCTGACATGGGATGATAATGAGGCTGTAATAGTAAAAAAAATATGTTGCAGTATAATATGCATTTTATGACACCATTTAAGTAAAAATGTGTGTGTGTGTGCATGTGTGTGTGTGTGTTTCTGAGTATGTGATCAGAGGAAGAAACCAAGGTTGAGATAAGATGCAATTTGTTTTTGAACTCTTTTATTTTCTGCAGTATCCAACATATAATGAAAGCCAGATGTTGACCCAGATATAATGAGTTTCACCTCTTCTATCATCCAGACTGTAATAAGCTGCATCCACATGAATAAATACATCGGTGAGATACACAGGACAAGCACAGGAAGATAATGCACCAAGGTCACTTTTGGCAGGCAAGGGGGATTTATGGCAGAGATTGAAAAGTGAAGGGGGACTATCACTTTTCGATTCCATATACTTCTATCTTTTTTTATGTCTTAAGTATGTCCCATGACTCCTTGATTCAAATATAACATAACATTAAGAACCACAAAATATTTAAAGTGTTTGATGAAAATCTATGCACCATAGGAACTTTTTAAGAGTGTCAGATGCTAATGTTGCTGTGGGATTTATCATCTCAAAACCACGGGCTTCAGAGAAATTAGTCTTGATCTAAGAGGAAAGCTCTGGGTCAGAAAGAAATTCAAATACAAATGGAAAATATTACTTGTACTGGAACTCTTCAAGCAATTTTTGGACTTTTCTGTGAGAACACTGCAGCTTTCTTGTTGGTAAATTTGGGAATTATGGAGAAAGTCTTGTGGGCTGTTAGCATCTAGACCAAATGTAGTAACTGTGGCTGGGAGACTGTTCCAGAATTGAAGACAACACCAGGTTACTAAGCAGGCAAGTCCTCTAAATGTGGCTTTTGTAAATAAGGTTTCTTGCAAACAGTTGGAATGTTTTGTAGTATGAAAAACTATCAACAACCTAATATCCAGCTGTCAGGTTTTCAAAGAATAGACAAATAACAGATAATGGATAAATGAACATTCTTTAGGATGAATGATAATGCTTTGAAGCTTTCTTTCTAGAAGCAAAAATTATAGTAATACTTTAGACTATTATTTTAACCACATAAGAATCTGTTTTTTACTGAACTTTGTGTCAGTTTTTAAAATTTTGCTCAGGGTAGTTTATAATGTGGACAACAGAAAGCACAAGTTTAGAAATTCAAACAGTTTTATCAAATCAAATGTTATTTTAAATGTTCTTAACCGCTAAGTTAAATAAAACAATATCCAAATCTTCCTTTTCTCATCTAATAATCTTATGGGTAAGTATGTTAAAACAATTTAAATAAACTAAATTGAAGCTTACACCCAAGAGTTATTCCACAGACTACTTTGGAAAATGCCTATTCTTGGTATGAATGATTCTGGACTGTTCTGCTAAAGCATTCAGTTGAGCAGTGACAATCGACCTGCAGTTTGGATCGTTTCAGTACTTAAAGGGGAAGTATATTCTTAGAAAAAGTGATCATGCTATCAGACATACATTCAACATGTATTCATGGATTCCTTCATGGATCCATGGAAAAAGAAATAAAATTGTAGATCTCTCAATGGGAAAGAGTATTAATCAAATATTTATAATACAAAAGCACTATAAAAATACTATTAAAATGCTTTTGCATTACACAGTAAGAGCAGAAAAACCCCTCCAAATCAACAATGGCTTAATAGAGGGGCTGACATTTAAACAGAACTTTTAAGGATGCCTAAGATTATCTTCAAATATGGAAAGGGACAGGTGAAGTAAAAGCAATACTAAGTGCATTAAGCATGCCTTATATACACAGCTGTTGTGGCTAAGAACATGAACGTATAACAAGGGAGTCTTATGAAAACTAAGATTCTGTTGAAAGAATGCAAGTAAAATTAGTATTCAACTTTGGATTTTCAAAATAAGACTTTTCCAACAGACAATAAGTTTGAGAGAATAAGGACTCTAAATTACTTTTATTTTCATTTAACATCAAGGGTTGGGCCTAATGACTAGCATAACTTTTTCTCTCATTGTGTAGAAAATATAATTCTGGCCAGTATTTAAGGTTAACCATGAGAGTGGAATTTGGAGGGGAACTTCAGAACCTGGAGGAAAGAAGGGAGTGTTTTGACTTCTTTAATTACAGAGGGCACTGTGATTATGAGAGGATAAAGAGAGAGAGAGCTGCGGAAAGAAGACACCAGGGTTCACCTGCCACACTCCCCAGTACAGATGCTGAAGGCTGAGCTGAGGGGGAGAATGGAACTTCAAGAATCGGGAAGTTTTTGCTCTGTTCTAGGAGAGAATTGCAGGCTGTTTTCAGATCAATGGAGCGACACTTCCGCATTACAAGTAAACGTGACAGGGTGTGAGTAGGCAGGAGGAAGTCCTGAAATTCACCTTTCTAGAACATCCTTGACTTTGGTGTAATGTGGATACAGATAGCTCTTGTAGTGGGAACGATAAAGTTAATACAAAGGCATTGAGATGTGCCTTCTAGGCAGGAACCAAGTGGGTGATACAGTCAGATTTCAGTGTATAGTTGGGGTGGGTCCAGAGATTGCTCAGGGTTAAGATAAGCCAGTGTCATATGGGAAGGGTTACAAAGTCAGCAGAAGACTATCTAGACAAAGGGCATTACTAAGGACATCACACTGATCTAAAGATCCCTTCCTCCAACTCTCAAAATGCACTGAGACAGATGCCAGCATCCATGGTTAACTCTCTTGCTCCTTGCCATTGTCTTCTTTACAGACTGAAATGGATCTTTGGCTAACTATTAGTTAATGAGATACACATGGAATTTTGCAGGGAGCTTTTGCTTGATGATTTGTGTTTTGATAAAGTGAAGATATAGCTGGGACCACTCCTGACCCTCTCTTCTTTCCTTGAATGTGAACATATACCCCAAATAGTCCTTCTTTGTCTGTGGAGTAAAAAACATACTGAGGATATTGAGAGAAAACCAGAAAGCTCTAAATCATGTGATCACTGAGCAGGTAAATTAACAATAACACCTGCTTATATTTTTTGTCATACTAAAACAAACTTGTTTAGGTCACAGTTGATCATATTTCATAATTTTTGGCATTTTATATACCCATTGAAATTTTTATTGAATGTCTATCTGATACTTACCTAAGTTTATTGAGGACATGTATAATAGATAGTTGTGTAAGATTTCATATATTTAGATATCTAAAAGATGAACTACTAGGTTTATCTAAACCAAAAGTACTTGTCTAAAAGCGATTAAATCAAACTTAAGATTTAAAAGTTATTTTCCCCCACTATCTTGTATTCAAAGCCAAAATAAAGAAATTATATTTTTCTTTACTCTGTAGATGTGAACCCATTAAAAAGTGTTTGAGAATTATAAATTTTAGTGATCTGGGAAAATGGTTTCTTAGGGGAAGGGGTTGTAATTAAGGAAAAATGAAATAGAATATTTAAGTGGCTGCCAAATTGTGAAGGAACATATTTGCTAGGATTTGAAAATGGATTTTGCCTTAGAGATAGTTGGGAACAATGGAATAATTTAATTTAGGAGGTAATATCAAGTTAGAATTTTTGGTAGATTGCTTTGTTAACTATGTGAAAGGAAGGAGGGGAAATAGAAGATACAGATTACAAAAAGTGAAGATTTAAGTCTGTTAAAAATTATTTGAATATAGTTAAAATGTGTTAATAAAATTTCTTTTTGATGATTAGTTAAAACAACTCAACTGGTAAATTAAAAATGCAATTTATATGAAATTGCATTTATTATCTTCATCCTGGCAGGTACACAATAACTGTTTTAGTGACTGCTGAGTTGAATTGAATTCTACAACTTTATATTGAATAAATATTTAATATGTTGCATCTGTGAACAAGTTTTCTTATATCTTGCCTATAGATATAGCCACCATAACATCCAGCTTTCTTTGTAAAATATTAGCATCCAATTTTGTGTTCTGTTGTTTTCCTGAACATACTTATACTTGTCTAATCACATATCTCAATTTTTGTTTCAGAAATGTTGATATATAATCTTTTATGGTAATACAAACTAAGAAGTGGGACAAATTATGATACTGCTTAGTTTTATTTCCTTCTTGCTACGGAATTTTTTAATAGAGTAAGATGACCTGAATTTTTCAGTTGTTGCTTTTTATAGAAATGAATCATCTAAAACAATGCTCTATGTCTTTTTAAACCATAAATGTTTGTTGGAGGCATTAGTCACCTTTACAGTGGGACAAGCAACCCCTTGACTCTTGTTTAGATCTTCTTTGGCACCAGAAATGACTCAATCTTCTTGGCTCTATCTTTACTATCAGGCTACAGTGTTCATGCCTTTGTCTGGCATATCCCATTGACTTTATAGGAAAAGAAACTCTTGTGTTTTTATTATGCAGAGCTATAAAAATATATAATCTTACTTTTTTATTCCCTAAATATCAAGATTAAACATTTACTGCACATGTAAAAATTAAACCTAAAATATATGTGATCTCTGTTGCCATTGTTCTTTTCTAAAGGATTAACTTATGAACTGGGATAAGATAGTTGGTGAGTGATGGTTTCCACAGTAGAATGGGACTTACTTGAAAGAAGAAGGAACAATGGTTTTCAAGAAAGGGACAGAAGGAGTAAGCACAACTGTAAACATATCTGTCTTTAGTTATTAATGGATATTTCCAAACATCCTCAAATGCATGACTTTTGTGGTGCACTTTAAGGAGACCATAACTGAAGTATTGTGAGACTGAAGCCAGTATTAAAGACAGACAGTTAGTGTAGAATAAGTAATCAAGTTGAATAGAGAAAATGGAGGCCAATGGAGGCCAATCTGAGTCCAGGAAGTTGGACACTGCACCAGGGAGACTGGAATGTGCATGTCTCTAGAGCTCTTTGATACCACCTCTCCTAAAAAGGTTGTTAATGAAGCAACTCCTGAGCAGACAGAGAATCAGTGCCCCTGGGCTGCCACTCCTTTCCTGCCTAACGCTCCACCTTGGCCCTTTCAGCCCATCTGCTCACCCCCTGGCCATTCCACCAACATCTCCTAGTCACTATGCAGAATAGGGGGAAATGAACAAGATAAGGGACAAGAATGCAGGGGAACAAAGGAAACTTTAGTCTATAAAAGGGGCAGGGCACTCTCGCTTCTTGGGATTCCAAAATACCAGCCATGGCACCCTTCTCCCTCCCAGGAGAAGTCTGTATTACTACCTTTAATAAAACCTGCTCTATATGCTTGCCTCAATGTGCTTCTCTAAAGTTCAAACTTCAACATTTGAGGAAGCAGAACTCGTCACCGATAACCGGCAGTGTTAAGACCACAGGGACTTGTGGCAGGCATGTTATGACAGCATAGAACATGAAGTCAGCTCTGCACCACTCCCCACCCCCAGCAATGCAATATTTTCTTGGAGATGACACCGGCAAAATGAAATGTCCCAACATTTCAGTTCTCTTCAAGATCCTACACACATTTATTTTATATCCATTTATCAAAGCAACAATGTCAAACATTTAGGACTTGTAGGGGCATAGATAAGTGAATACATAAATACCATGGGCTATCTTTGTGCTGGATTATTGAAGGGAAGAAGGGTTTGAAAAAGTGAATGCTCAGGAAACAGAGTGGTGCGGCATGGCACCAGAATGTCCAGAAACCAGAGAGTCAGTGAAAGAGATCTGTTTGGAAAGACATATCACACAGAATTTAGAGGCTGCAGGTCTTTTAGGCTGTGGTTGTACAAAAGACGCAAGGAGGGTTTAGGAGTGAAAATAACCTCTGGAATTAGTAGCATGAAAAATTACTGTCAGAAAAAGTCAACACAGACTCACTCTTCTGAAATCCAATGAGTTGAAGGTCATGCTCACATAGATTAAAGCATTTAGCTGGACAATTAGCTATACACCTGCAGAAGAGGTTGACTTAACTGCTTAGTCTTAACTGAAACTCTGTGCATGAGAGCCATCTGCTCCCAGGCATTGTTTGATGTGGTGGGATAATTGGGCGGCTCCACCGCATGCCTTCCTGAGACAGTACAGAACATGCTTTTCACTGTTTCCTGAGTCTGTAAAGCAGCATACTCGTGCAAAAACAACAAATACGTTCCACTGAGACCTGCATGGTCCTGTAGACAGGACTCAGGTGAGCCCTTGAAACACGTAGCACCAACTCTGTACTGAGGGGCAGCATGCCATACATCAGCAGGCCCAGCATCTCCCACACCAAGAATTATGAAGTACAGAAGAGGAGGGAGGGGCAGGGGTAGTGAAGCTTGGGATCTTGGGTGAGGATCGGTGTTAGAGAGTAAGCCTGGTCTTTCTGGATGTGGTTGGCTATGTGGCCCAAGTGAAAGTCCAACTGGGAATTGTCTCTCTGATCTATCTTTTTGTGCTTCAATTTTATTATCTGATAAATGTGGACAATGTTTCTCTGTCCTATTACATTCTGTTATTGGAAGGATTCAATGCAGGATGTATGTGAAAGAAATAGGTGCCATTGATTGAACATCTATAGTGTGCCAGGAGCTGGACTGGGCACTACTGGTTACCTCGTTTAACCCTTATAAGAACCCTCTGAGGCAGGTATTGTCATCTCTGTTTTACAGAGGTAGAAATAGGTCTGGTGAGATTAAAGCAACTTGTTCATTCATTTATTTGTTTCACACATTTGTATTTTACACCTAATATGTGCCAAACATGGATACAGATCCTGGAAATAGTGGTGAATCATCATGTCATTCAAGGTTCTTGTACAACTGGAGCTTATACTCCACAGGGGCAGATGGATAGTAAAAATAAATAAAAAATAGCAAAAAATAATTAGTGCTTAAAAGTTGGACAAGTCTTGTCAAATGGAATTTACTTCTTCTCTATTCCCCATATTTTCCATAAACTTGAAATCAGATCTAAATACTTGATTAAGCTGAAGTATACTTTTTTATGACAGAAAGTATCTTTATGTTGCATGAACTTCTTAGTATATCATATCAGGGTGGGGTGTCAACATGTCTAGTTTTCTCACTTTTATAGATGATCATGTGGACAGTTTGATCCTCTAGTATAAATTTGGATTTCCCCCTTTATAACTAGTCATTGATCCATAAAGTGAAAACATGGCATCTCATAAATACTCAGTTACCTATCAACCTTTCACCAAATGGTTTTATGATCTGTTGATAATCATTTCTTGAAATGATTATTTTATTAGGAGTTAGTTGCAAAACCAGTATTGTATAATGCTATCATTATTTATTCAATATGAACTATCTGGAATTTTCTGTAAAGAAGAATTTTTCCTCATCCAACCGGTGCTATTTTTTTTAACTGAAGAACAGTTCATATTGAAATATTTAAGCATTTAATTTCCCCCCCATAGTTTCCAAAAAGGAGTCGGTGCCAGAGCGATCTCAATGGTGACTAATGAGTTTATTTTTGGCTTTCCTTTTTTGGAGTATTATAATGAACTCATGAACTCTCATATAATATTGTATTTCAAACTATTACAGTCAATAGTCCTTTTGAGCCCAAGTTGGTCAACAAGATTCTGAGTGGGGTGTGTGGGGAAAACTGTCTCTGTCAGAAAAAACCCAAGAGAAAAAAGTAGTCTCGGGAGAGTGTTCTGTATGTGCCAAGGTGAAGCAGTTCATAAAGTAGCAGGCCTACTTGATGGACAAGCCTATGCGCTCCATCATTCTTCACATGCTTCATTTCCAACCTGGTAAAACAGGGATGGGTAGAGTGCTCTGCTCATCACAGTTACCTCTAGGCTGATGAAGCCTCCATGTGAACGTGGGCTTTACTATTCCTGAAGCAGCAAAGGGGAGATGGTGAATCATGTTCAGGCTCTGAAAGCTCCTGCCTGAAGTGCTGAAGGTCACTTCTCACATTTTATGGGCAAAGTAAATCACAAGGTCACCTCAAGGAGCAGGGCAAAAACAAGAGAAAAACAGGATTCTTCAATCACAGGGAAATGCAATTCTACCATTTGCCTACAGGGTGGGGGGAACTAGAGATATTTGGTGAATAGCCTTAAAGACTGACACAATATAGTTCTTTGCATCTGGGCCTTCTGAAAATATAGAACAACTTAGCTGGATGGCCTGCCTGGCTTTGAGCAAGAGGCAAGGTTCTGAGAAAGTTGGTCACTGGATTGGTGAGGTTTGATGGGGCCTGTCAAAAAGAGCAATATAGTGTATGCCATACAGGAAGTTCGAGGTCACCTCAGCTTTAAGGAGATAGCAAGTCCCCAAAGTGCTCAAGATGTTAGTGTATTATTATATTTTCTGAATTTCTTGTTATTCTCCCTGAATTGCTTTAAGATTTTGGTACTCTACAAGGCTCTTATATTCCACACTCTCCTCCATTTCTATTTTCAGTGGAAAGACTGTCTGAAAATATTTTTACTTTCAATAGAAATACTGTCTTGAAATATCATCTGGATCATCTGGTTCTTTATCCTTTGCTCCACACTGCTGTTTTGTTTTCTATAAGCAGAGCCCCAAGAAAGACTCTGTTTGGATTTTCTTATTTTCTTTATGTTGAGCCTTGTGAAGTTAGGATTTGGGTTTCTGCTGAATGAACATGAACACACACACACACACACACACACACACACACACACACACAGCATGGCTTTCTAAAGGAATCTGCTTCATAGCATCTACCTGACCCTCTTTCATTTTCACTTTGGGAAGGGTGGCTTTGAAATCAGGAATGAGTGCAAGGGGTGACCTTGATGTCAGCACCATGAGATAGGAAGAAAAGAATAGCTGTGCAAGCACACATGAGAATTCAAGAAGCAAAGCCCCTGGTAAGCAGCACATGGCTTCTTAGAAGCATGGGAACAATGGAGATACTGGAAATGTTCAGTCTCTTGAGAGCAAAGCCTCACCATCAGCTCTGGTCCTCCCAGAAAGGGTGTTTTGGGGTCATTGTTCTTTCCAATTGCAATTAGTCACACTTGTTTTTTCCTTGGTGGCCTGACAGAGTATTGGCCGCACACTACTAAGGCATGTGAGTTCACTGAGCTGGAAAGCACTGCTGCTCATATACATGATCCACTTTACTCTTGAGGATCTGCACTTTCTGCTTAGTGAAGCTGTGGGAATCTCAGGAGTGGAGTATTTTTGGGGAAATGGGTTGAGTCTTGGTGAATCTCGTAAATAACAGAAGTCAGGGCTACAGACCTCATGGTCTCTAATCTCCCATAGAGACCTGGATGGAACGGAGTACTGTTTGCAAGGCACGGATTCTGTAACTATCTTTCCAGATGGATCCTCAAGAGGTGAAGGCCCAGAAGACCCTTGGAGTGTGTGTATAGATTTGTCTGTAAGACCACACAGAATCAGCAGCCACACCCTGCAGAGTCAGGCAAGGTCCTCCAAAGTTGACTCAGACCATTCTGTGCTTTTCAGAGGTATTTGTAGTCCATCTGTACTCTAGCCCTGGCTTGTCCTTCCTTGTTTGTTCCCAACTTATCCTCTTTACTGTTGGCTACC
Source organism: Sciurus carolinensis (assembly GCF_902686445.1). Lineage (NCBI taxonomy): Eukaryota > Metazoa > Chordata > Mammalia > Rodentia > Sciuridae > Sciurus > Sciurus carolinensis. The sequence goes on along the minus strand of NC_062219.1, from coordinate 80,757,787 downwards.
CATTGTGATTTGAGTTCTTCTGTCTTGCTTATACATTCTCCCATCAATTTCAACAGATCATTCTGATTCTAGTTAGTTATCCTTTAGAACTGAGCTGAGGTCTCACTTTGTCCATGAATTCCTTCTAATCACTCCTGCTGGAAAGTGTCTTGCCTCACAATTCCTATTTTACATATGGATGTATAATATATACATATATATATATATATATACGTATATATAAGATCTGTATAAAATTCCCTCTCCCTCCTATTCATTTCATGCACATAGATCCATCTCACATTTAATATGGTGAATGTATCTCATTCCTCCAGGCCCACGAGTAATGTCCTTGAAGACAAGGCTTGAATGTGTGGGAGGTGAGGGGGGAGAACAGAGATGTAAAGACATCTTTATGTATTTTAATTGTGAGTTGAGGTTACCTCACCTACTGAAAAATAAATAAAATTGTCTCATATCTTCTGGGAAGTTCATGGAATCTCCCCAGATTTCTACAAATTCTGGGAGGTTTATAGCCTCATTCTCATACTTAGTTACCCTCATTACCATTTCCTGTTCATGTTAATCTCATACATGTCTCATCTCATAAAGCCTTTACTTTATCAGCTCTGCTCCAACCTGACTTACAAACTGCTCTTTTTCTTTGATTTCCCTCACAGTATAGCTCATGCAAGGTCACGTGTAGTGACAGAATATAGTGAAGTGTTAGTGGTGCTTAGATTCTTTTTTTCTTTTTTCACTGTGTAGCAACAATTGGATATTTCTTCGCTGTTACTTCAGCATCCTTCACCTGAGGAACATCTTTTGTACACAAGACCTACCCCAATGCAATGGGACTAGTTCCCTTCCCTCTCTGCTTGTGTCCAAGTTCACATTAGTACCCCACTACCCCTTAATTTTTTTTTTTTTAACATTTAGTGATCTTTAACCACTCCATTTCCAACCATATACTAAATTCCCCATCTTCCATACACAAACAAAATGGTTGGTTAGGACATAAAGCTAAAGAGAAAATCATGTATGCAGAGAGCAAGCATACTGCTTACCTTCTCTGGGGCAGAAGGATTTCAGTAATTGTTTTTTAAATAGCAATTCTTTTTATTCATTATGATATATTTAGAAGTATTTTTAAATATTTTGGTATCCTTAAGGAGCATCAAGAATAGTGCTTTTCACAAAATAGATATTCAACAGCTATATGTCGATTCTCTAACAACAATAAACCCAAGGTATTTCCCTGCTTAGATAGGAAGCAGTGGCTCTGACAAAGCTTTAGATCTCTCCCATCTGCCCCATCATCTCCACTTCCTTTCCTAGCTTCTAGATCTCTGTTCATAGTCTATTTTTAATAGGTTGTCCTTTAATCCTCAGTAAAAGTGTACCTTACAATGGCTTAAAATATACCTGGCACTTCTTTCGACATCTCTATTACCCAACAGGAAACAGAAAGCCTTCAAGAATCAAAGTAAAACAGCTAGGCTCTTAAGTACGGTGATAATATTCGGGCAGGAGGTACTGCCAATCTCCCCCTACATGCCATCTCCTGAACTGCCTCATATACTGTAAGTGCCACTTTGAGTACTTCTTCAAAATGTGAAATAGTTTTGAATTACAATCTATGAGGATTCTTATTTCATTCTCAATGGATTCCTTGGTGGATTCTTACACTGAAAAATGTGAAAGCTGTAGTGTAAATGCATTATTCTTTCATCTCTGTGTTGGAAAGAAAAGGATTCTTCCCTTCTCAGAACAAGTACATCTATCCTGAGCCACCTGCCAAGAATAGGTTCATTATGCTGTGTTGACAGCCATATATTTTCCTATTTGGTTCTATGTTGATGACAATAAACTGTTCTATTTTTCCATGGGAATATTTCAATTAGACTAATTTATCAGATACAGATTACTGGATATGACCACTTAAATAATAAACTTATCTGACACAGTCAAATTAATAGCTAGAGTGTAAACATGAAGTATACAGATGAATTTGGAGGAAATGAACCATGGAGAACTTACCTCAGCTAAAATGTGGTTTGCAACCAGAAATATTGAATGTGGCACACCTGGTATGAGCTTGGGACATCTGAGTGGGGCTTATAATGGTCAGCCACCTGTGCTGGACGTTAGCTTTGTTCCTTCTTTGGAGGTAAGCCCTTGGATTCTCAGAACCCTGGGGATTTAGTGCTGACACCAGTGGGAAAAATCCCACCCACCCAGTCTGACAGCTATTACCCGATTCTCTTGAACTGTAACAGAACTCAGTTCCTATACAGATCCTGACCCCACTGAGAGTGTGAGCTCTGGCACAACACCCAGGTTGAATTGGCACACCCTCTCTCCCTTCTGATGGGTGACTCACTGAGTGTTCAGAGCACATTTTCCCTTCACTGGCCGCCAGCTGTAACTATTGGCTCACTCATTGTCTCTTTGGAACCACTCTGCACTTCTGTGTTAATGCAGTCACTTAAACTGGTCTTTAATTATGTGGAGTTCTGCAGAAGAGTATAAAACTCTAGTTACTAGAGGCTGAAGGTTGGGACCTATTATATATGCCATACTTATTTCTATTGCTGTTACTTCCTCATCCTATTTGTGACCCTCATATGACTTCCCAGTGTACAGAAACCTCACAACTTCAAAGACACGAAAGTACCACTGGTCAAGAAATCCCTTTCATCTGACTTATTATATATTGAGACAGGAACAAATTTCTCCCTTCTCTGTTGTTTTCAGGACTTATGAGTCGTTGTATTGCATTATATGAAGCTTGTATATGGACATTGATTTCATGTAAGTTAATCATCTTTCCAGATAAGATGCTATCTTCATTAAGAGCAAGTGTGTAGTCTTAAACATTTTTTTTTGTCTGCCCCAGAGCCTATTATAGGTTCAGTTCAATGAAGCCATAGAAAAGCTTGCAGAAAGAATGAATGGGGTGAACTCCCATGGAAAAGTCAAGTCTGTGGGGAGGGCTGTTTGGCCAGTCATATTAATTTTTTTCCACACACTTTCTACAACATCAAAGGAAGGCTTTATTTATTCTTGGATAGGAAAAAAATCATAATAAACCAGTCTGCAATAGTCTAACTTCACCTCATGGGTCAAGAAAATAGCAGAATGAAATTTTTGAGAAAAAGTGCTTGTGGGCATCTGGGCACAGAACAGAGGTTGGATGTTTTATGTGACTTTGAACATGTGTATGACTCTCTTAATTTTTCAGTTATTGTTAAGTGGATGGAAGAGGCAGCAGGAGCTCTGTGAAGACAGGTTGTGTGTATAGTGGTAAGATTGGGGGATATGTGGTCAGGGATGAAATCCACTCACATACTGGCTGTTGGATCTGTGGAGCATCAGTTAACCTTGTTAAGCCTTAGGTGCTTTGTATCAAGTGTGTATAATAGAAATCCCTCACAGACCTGTGGCTAGAAGTAGAAGAGATAATGTTAAGTGCATAGCCTGGTAACATATATAGTAATCAATATATGATAGTTATTGCTATTAATGGTGCTTGATTAAATGTGAACTCTGAAGGATGAGCAGTTAAAGCTTACACCCATGTATTAATTTATTTTTGATGTCAACATGATTTTAGGAGTTGTTCATTATGAGGGAAAAGAGAAAAATCACCAAACTATGATGGAAAACAAAACTATGCTAAAAACTAATATCACTAATGATTAGGGAAATGTAAGTAAAAATGATTGATAGTTACCTATCTCCTGATACCTGTCAGGATGGGTATTAATAAAAAACAAAAGACAAGTGATGTGAAGGATGCAGCAAAATTAGAAGAACCCTGGCATACTATTAATAGGAATACAAAATTATATAGGTGTTATGGAAAATAGTGTGATGGTTTCCTCCAAATTAAAAAAATAACCATCATATGACCCAGCAGTCTCATTTCTAGGTGGGTGTGAAAAGTAATTGAAATTAATATCTCAAAGAAAGATTAGCACTTCTATGTTCACTGCATTCATACTAGCCACAATGTATAAACAATCTTAAAATCTGATAATAGATGAATGAAGAAAATGTGGCATACTAGAATATTAATTCAGCCTAAAAAGAAGGAAATACTTTTTTTTTTTTGTACCAGAGTTTGAACCCAGAGGCACTTAACTTGTATATTTTATCTAGAGACAGGGTCTCCCTAGTTGTCTAGGGTTTCATTAAGTTGCTGAGACTGGCTTTGAACTTGTGATCCTCCTGACTCAGCCTCCTAAGTCACTGGGCCCTGTGACTTGTGTGCCCCTGTGCCTGACAGGAAATTCTTACACACACACACAAATGGATAAACCTTTAGAATATGATGCAAAATGAAGTAAGAAAGTCACTAAAAGACAAATACCCCATGATTCCACTTCAAATAGTCCAATTTATAAAATCAAAGAATAGAGTGGCAATTACCAGGAGATGAGGAAATGGGAAGTTACTAATCAACAGGAATACAGTTGTAGTAAGCAAGTTGAAGCTAAAGTTCGGTTGTACAACATTGTGCCTAGCATTTACAATACTGTTTTGTGCATTTAAAATCTGTGAACAGGATAGATCTTATAATAAGTATTCTTACTAAAAATTAAATAAATTAAACTAAATAGAAGTATTGATACTCTCATTGGACTATTGTTAATGCTTTACCTCGTGGAGAATTGGCAACATGAGGGTTTTGTGGAGACAGAGTTGTTCCATCATTTTATTTCCAAATATGTAACTAGAATTCTTACTGACTTTTCAAAGGTTGAATTTCAAGCTTATGTAACTGCACGGAATTTCTTGATGATTTGAATGATTCCAATTCATTTTGACAACTTGGACCCATAAGCCATTCCTCAAGCCATCTCAAATAGATAAAGATCATCTACTGTCAGTAGAACTGGAGTTTAAGTAAAAAAAAAAAATGGTAGAGAATACATTTTTCATGTGCTCCCATAGTTTTTGAGGGTTTTTTCATCCTGAGATATGAGAGAACAATGATTTTATTCCAATGGCTTCTATATTTAAAAGATGTTAAGAAACATACTGACTGTTCATGTATTTTAAATATGCCTAATGATGAGGAGATATTTACAGTGAGAAGTTTAGAACTTTCTGAGAAAATCACATTTTGTTTTTCTAATTGATATATCACAAATAATGTCTTACACCACCCCAGATCAAAGGTCATATATTTTAACTAATAATAAAATACCCACATTATCCTTTAAAAACAAATTTGGATAAAATATTTCTTTATTAAAAATAGATATGCCTAATATAAATACTAATGCCAAAGCTCTTGCTTAAATTATATTTCCCAATGAACTCTATCTGACCTTCACTTTAAGGACACACAGCAGGAAGACTGTCTGGAATACCCCACCCTAAACAGTGGATGAATTTATTACATCCCCAAGTAAAGAATGCCCAAGCATTGGCTCAATACTTGATAGATGAAGGAAAATGAAATATACCCCAAGTCTTTTTTGTTGAGGAAAAGTTCAGCTTTCAGGTTTATCCTCAAAACATTAAAGTCAAAGAGAATTGGAGTCCTGTGACTGAGCAGTATACTTCAGTCATGAATAATAAGTGATATGAAGCATGAGTTGGTATTGTAAAAAGCTGGTGATCTCTATTTCAGAGCAAATCAAAACTCCTCTGAGATAATACTTTTGGAACAAGACTTGTCTTGGCCTGATATTACACTGAGTCAAATGGACAATTTTTAGACCTTCTCTTGCTTGACCGCACTCAACATCTGACATTGTAGATAGATTGCCCCTCTGTGAAACACTCTTGGCTTCTGTGATTCTCCAGTCTCAGGGAGATTATCCATTTTACCTTGTGATTGTTCTTTTTTCTTGCCTGATCCCTTAATAGTTGGTCTTCTTCTAACTTTGCCATGATCTTTCTGCATCAAACAGTATACACACAGTCCCTTGGTGATGTCATCCATTTATGACATCAACTACTACACAAAGGGTGAAGAATGAAAAATATTGTATTTCTTGGGGTTGAAACCTATAGTTCCAAATCATTACTGGATTTTTTTTTTTACTTGAATGATCTCCCTGCTCCTCAAATTTAATACATGTAAACTGAACTTGTTATTTTCTGCCTTGCTTCTCCTGTTCTTCCTGTTTCAATGAATAGTACCACCTCGTTGCTTAATTCGAAAACCCAGATGTCATTCTTGATTACTCCAACTCCATTATTTCCCACAAATAATCAATCTCTAAAACTTGCTGCATCTGCATTCCAGTCAGCTCTCATGCATACTTATCTCTGTCCACTGCCAGTGTTCTGTTTGGGTGCCTTTCTTGTCTCTTGATTGCTGCTCCAGATTCCTAAGAGGCTTTCTCTGACTCCATCCTTCATATTCCAGAGATTTTCAAAGTATTATGAAATATACATCTGATCATTTCTTCCTCCTGATTAAAGCTCTTCAAAAATTTACCATCCTCTTTATAAAGTTAAAACTTATAAGCATCAGAATAAAATATCCTTGATGCTCTGATTTCTTTTCATTTTTTCTCTCTGTTTTTAAGTCTTTCTGGCTTTACCTCTTGCCGTGTTTCCTCTTGTACTCTACTCTATAGCCATATTAAAATGCTTGAAATTACTTAATGGCCCTTTTCTTTCTTACCTCTGGGTCTTTGCATATGTTTTTCCTTCTGCCTGAAACAATCTCTTCTCATTTTTCTGATTTCCTTCCACCCATTCTTTTGGTTGAAAGAGCTTCTCATTATGAGGAAATTCTTCTCTGATCATGTCTTCAAATCCAGGCCTGACTTCCTCCTTGACTGCTATAACACCTAATGCATTTATATTCCTTGACGTGTATGAAAAGCATTTTCAATGCCTAATTACTCATCCATATCCCTCCAATTGCTACTTGAGGGCAGGAGTTATATACATTCAACATCATGTCCCTAATGTCTTACTCAGTAGTTGTACATGGTAGGCACTTAATAGATACATTTTAGAATTACTTTCTTAATTGTTCAATTACAACTCAAGTAAAAGTAGGTGATTCAAAGATCTTGCCTTACTGTGGTCACCAAGCATCAGATGGGACTCTCTGGGAGAATTTCCATAGCAGGTGTTTTGGCTCACATCCCAGACATGAGACTAAGAGAGATGGTAGACAATTGACCTGTGGCTACAGTAGCTGCCAAATGGGTTCTGAAGTCCACAACTAGGTCCCAGGATCTTTCTCTGTGCATTTCTAAGTGAAAGTTAGAGAGATTTTTCATTGTTCTTGGAGGCATTATGTGCCTCATGGTCTCTGAAACCAGGGAGATATTTAATCCCACATTCATAGCTTTTGGAAACTTATGTGGAATCCAGAATGTTGGATCCAATGCTTCACAAATTTGTGGGAATAAAATCAAGTTTGTCAATGGCTACAGACTGCCAAGAGGACTTCACATTTCCATAAGTTTTCTTCTTCCACATGAACTTTGGGATTATTGTCTGTAGTCTTCCAGGGGCCTCTGCAGCTTGTGATGTGTTGGGAGAAAACCACCATGAACATGCTTTCAGGTCTCCATCTTTCTGCAGCTGCACGAAAATGTAGCAGAGATGACTTTCTGAATTCTGCAGGACTTTTCAGAGTGCTTGAAGTGACACCCACCCATAATTAAAGAAAAAAAAAAAAAGGATGAGTGAGGAACAAGAAATCACATAGTTTTGTAAATTGGATTTATCTGTAAGCTTTAAATATGTGCAAACATATTTTGAGTAATCTGGTATGAATTATGGTTTTGTTATTAAACAGTCATTTTTTTTTTCATCCTTATGTGCAAAATAAAGAGACTTGCTTTGCTGAATTTTTCTCTTCGGAAAGTATTGAATTTTGAGGGGATACTAATCTTTCTAGCCAAATTGAAAAATTGCTCAGAATTTAAAGGCTACTCCATCTGAGTTCAAGCTGTGTTTGGGTTTGACAACATATTTTTCTTTGGCAATGAAAAGGATGATTGATTCTTATGACTTGGTAGACCTCAAACAGGCTCACACACAATCCATTGTCCTTAGGATTTAGACATGGAGGAAGTCAACAGATGAGAGCAAAATTTACCTTGAAATAAAGCAAACGAACTAGGAGTTTAAAATATAGAGATGAACTACTTTTAATCAAAAGTTTTGTGATTTTGAGCTTCTTGTATTTTGTATTTTGATTTCAATATTTGTTTTTCAAATTCTGAGTTACTGAATGTTCCTAGCCTGTGCTGTTTATTCTCTGTTCCTATTTGTGAATAGTAGAAATAAAGTGGTTTGACTATTTTCAAGGCTTAAAGGAAAAGCAAATATTATCTGTAAGTTTTAGAGCATAACGCTGAACACATTTTATCTCATTAAATTTTAGAACTTCTCTAAACAACAGTATTATGTTCCTTACTTTATAGCTGGGAACAATGGAACTCAGAGAGGTAAAATATTATGTACAAAAGTATGCCGCTAGTAAGCTTCAGGCCATGTCTGGTAGCTGTTTCTTATGCCTAGAATGTTCTGTCTAGTAATCTCTTGGGTTAATTTCTTTTCCTAGAAAATTGGCACCATCTGCACTTAATCTGGATAACTTCTATGCCCTTCATCTCTTTTAGGAACCTGTCTGGCATTCCCAGCCTTAGTTAGGTACTCTACTAATTGCTGTGAGTCTGCCTCTGTCAAGCATATATTGCAAATATTTTGAGTCCCTCTTTAGTCAGGCTTACCATCTGGACCATCAACTCCAGTTCACAGCTGCAACTTTATTATCTTCATATCCTCATTGATCCATCTAGTCCTATTAAATAATTAGTATTTGTTTAATCAAACAATTTGTAAATTAGTAACTCCGGTTGGATTTCTAGTAATGATTGCTCTAATGTTTTATCTTCAGAGAAAACATCAATATCCAATGAAAATTCTTCTCCCCAGTGCTGTCCAAGGGAAGCCACTCTCTGAATGAAAGGAGACTGCTGACTCCCTATTCCCAGGCTGCTTTAACATGGTCACTGAATTTGACCTCAGCAGGAAAGCCACACTATTTATTATAGTACTCCTTCACATTTGCATATGGCTCTGTATTCTAGGACTAAGACAGTCCATGGAGTCTCAGGAAAAGATTAAGCGCTAGTGTTTTATTTGGGAATTTAATCCCAGGAGAGAGTAAGATGAAAGTGAAGTGATGCAGGCACAAAGGGCAGCCGAGAAAGGTGCAGCATGGGCACTCTGGTTGCTTCCTCACAAAAAGCTGCCAAGAGACACTTGGCAGGGCCTACACTTGGTCACACGGGACATCTTTAGGCAGGCTGGCTGAAGGGAATGAAATAAAGGAAATTAATCTGTTCATCTTTCTCCTGCTTCCCTTTAGCCAAGATGGGTGCATGGGGAATTAACTACTTAGCATTTCAGTTTGGGTCATCCAGCACCTTTGACAGCCTCTTGCTGAGCCAGATTCACTACCTATGGTGGCATCTCCCCAGATCTAGAAGAAATGGAAGGAACCAAAGACTGTGGGCATAAAGTGGTTGGTTTCAAAAGACTGACTGCACTGTCCTGGTGGATACATTGACTATGTTGGTGTTGGGTGAAAATTGGAACAGTGAAACCAAGTGGATCAGAAGAGGCACATGAGTTTCATACAGACGCATTTCCACCTCATACGTGCAATTTGCTTCTCTTTTTACACTTTTTTCTGTAATCAGTCTCACAGCCTAGCAAACTATGATGCCACTGTTTCAAATGTCTGGATGCCTTCCACTGGTCCATATGCTGACATCTCAAGCACAGCAAAGGCCTAAAAGCAATTTCATCAAAACCTGTCTCTTTCCTGATTTTCACCATTTCTCTTCATGGGAACATTAGTACTTCTACCATTAAGGTTGAAGCTTCAGAACTTCAGTTATCTGATTTTATCCCTCTTTCCACTTATTGTCAGGGCCCATCATGTGAGTATATTGGCAATCTCCTAGCAATGCCAAGGACACTCTGACACAAATTACACATTCAGCAAATTCACAAATAAAATAAATGGATTGCTTTGCTTTGCAGTTTGCTCTTTAATTTGTGCAGGAAATGCTAAGTTCATTGATGGTGAAGTAGGAGAGGAAACAGAGAAAACAGTAAACCAGGTACAGTTTTGCAACAATCTAGCTATATTAAACACAGTAACTTTCCCTGGGGTTGGGAAGTTTAGGTGCTTCAAGTCTCCATTGTTTCCTCCTGCCATCACCTGTGACCAGTCATTGTGTTAAAACTGCAGGTAGAATGGAAATGAACCACCAAGACACAAAAGGAGTGTTTTAAAAAGACACTAGATGTATTAATCTGGCATAATTGTCTGCTTTCAGTGAAAGAATCTCAGGGATGCTTAACTTGATAATGGCCTTTGACCTTTCATCTAGTGTTGACATCTTACAAAATTTCTTAAGCTCCCACTATGTAATTTCTGCTTTCTTTCTTAAAGCATAAAATGGATTCTAGGAGGAAGCCACATACATTTATCCTCTTTACATATATTATATGCATACTCTGTAATAATCTAGGGTAACCTAGATTATATACACACATAGATTTATTTTATGTCTTTTGTTTCTTGTCTTTATATGTATTATTAACAAAGGAATTTTGGAAGACAGTGAGAAAATGACACGTGCGCATTTGGAATTTTATGAGAATGAAAATGTCAGATTTAGAGTTTGAGTTTAAGACATTGCTAGAAGAGGCAAGTGAAAACTAACACTCTAATTATAGTTAATAGTCAGCAATACCACAAAGATTGCAAAGAGTAGATTTAGCACACATGCACACACATCTGAGGTGATGGATATGTCACTTAGGTTGATTGCAGTAATCATTTCAGAATGTGTATCATTTCAAAACATGTTGTATGTCTTGAATACATACAAGTTTTGTCACTCACATCTCAATTAAAAAAAAAAGACCCTCCATTCTGTCAAAATCCACTATCAGGAACCCAGTTTGAGGGAGTCATCTTTCTTTCATATTGCTGAATCTACCCCCCGCTACCCGCCGTAGGAAACCTATCTTTGATGACAAAGAAAATTCATCTCCAGAAGTGATATTTTGCCAACAACATATTTAATGGCCTTTTCATCTTCCTGATGTAGCTATGGAAATTTCAATTTCCTATCTTGGATCAGCTTCAGAAAAGTGTGTGTTAATGTGCTTCAAATTGACTTATCAACTAATGAACCAAGAAATGATATTTTTTTGACCATGTTTAAAAGCGTTTTGCTCAGATTTTAAAGGTCAGGGCATTTCAGGGTCAAGTTTGTTCCATAATTTTTCTATGTGACATATTCATTTCCCATTAGAATCTAATTTTCTCTACCAATAAGGTGCTAGGTTTCTGATCCCTCATGGAAATTGCATTTTGTGTGAACATTACCTCATCCAAATGTATGTTCTCAGTGAACCTGTCATCAAGTAGATTTGATGCCTTAATTTTTTCCTTTTGTAGCAAGATGCCTAACTGGTTACTTATGCAGGCGAAATTAGGGGGAGTAAGGGAAATAAAAAAATCTATGGTAATGACGAATGTTAGAACTGAGCACAACTGTTACTGTAGCATCTGATGCTGCAATGCAGGGTGATCCAGGTAGTCTCTTCAGAATAAAAATGAGGGCAACTGAACTCAATTTACTTATATAACACTTGGGACCAAGGTAAAAAGATAACTGCTGTGGATTTTGTTCTGGAGGTATTAAAACACACATATGATCCGTCTATTTATTTAGCAAACATTTCCTGAGCACATTTTGTCTACTGAAGTAAGCTGTGCAGATACAATGATATATGGCACAAATCCTTGAAAGTGCTAAACATGAGGACTGATATTAAGTACTAGCTGTGAATAAGAGACAGATAACATATAGTGTGTGTTTGCAGGGTATATGAGCTGCATGCATGTGAGCGGGTATTAGAAAGGGCTTTATGAAGGAGGCAGCATTTGCTCTGGGACTTGAAGGAAGGACAGAATTATACAAATAGGGATGCCAAGGAATGTTGCCCCAACATATGAAATCATCATGCAAGACCCCTGTTTTATCAGCTTTGGGATACTATAATGAAATACCTGAGGTAACTAACTTTATAAAAAGAAAAGTCTTATCTAACTCATAGTTTTGGAGGTTCAAGTCTAAACTCATTTGTTTAGCCTCTGATGAAGGTGGTACAGCAGGGTGTGTGTGTGTATAGGAGCAAGTGATAACATCTTGAGCCAGAGAAAAGAGTAAAAGAGAGTTTAAGCAATGTCTTACAATCCATTTTGAATCCCCAAAAGATGTAAGAACATATTAGTAGGCCCCCTTTCTTTCTTTCTTTCTTTTTCTTTTTTCTAAATATTTTTTTAGTTGCCAGTGAACCTTTATTTTATTTATTTATATACAGTGCTGAGAAATGAACCCAGTACCTCACACATTCTAGGCAAGCACTCTACCACTGAGCCACCACCCCAGCTCCAGGAGACCCTGTGTCTTAAAGGCCCATAGCACCTCCCATCAGCACCATCCTGGGAACCAGGCCTTTAACATACGAACCTTTGGAAGACACTACCCATATTCAAAATATAACCTTGGTCAGGTGTGGTGGTGCATGCCTGTAATCCCAGAGGCTCAGGAGGTTCAGGCAGGAGGATTGTCAGTTCAAAGCCAGCTTCAGCAACTTGGTGAGATCCTAAGCAAGTTAGCAAGACCCTGTCTCAAAATAAAAAGTAAAAAGGGCTGGGAATGTGGTTCAGTGGTTAAGCATCCTTGGGTTCAATTCCTGGTACCAAAACCAAAAAACAAATAAATAAAAATACAAAATAAAGCTTCCCTTAAACTCTAATGCTTTCTCATTGTGTGATTTCAAGCTCAACTTATCCAAAGATCTCCATGGAGTTATGACGAACTGAAGTCAGTGGTATAGATTCAAAGGGACTTGAGAGAAGATCGACCCCTAGGAGAGTCCAAGGTGTCCTTGGGAGTGTGTCATCTTAGGGCATGCTTCTGGAAAAAATTTCCAGGCTTACTAACTAAATATTCATGGACTTATACTTTTGGTCAGAGGTGTGAGGAAAAACTCTGCAAGTCTTTTACAGTGAACTGAAAAAGTAAAAGGTATATTTTACGGGACATGTTGTTTAGGAAGCAAGTCAGTCTCTATTACCAGGAAGCTATGATAAAGAATCGGAAACATGGCATCTTGCTCAACACCTGACAGTGATATTTCCACTTTTATTTTCAATTTGCTTGTTTTTTTCAGTTGTTGTAACTTATAATCTAGGTCATTTAATCAACTAGAATGTAGAGTGAACTGCAATCGTCCTGATATAGAGGCAACCTTTTGAGCAAAATTAAATTTGTACCTGCATTGCCTTTCTAACAAGACTGTCACCTCCTTGAGGGCAATTATTATTATCATTGTCATTATAATTGTTATTACTATTATTAAATAGAATCTGTGTAGCTATAGGTAGAAGAGGTGTTGGCTGATGTTTTAGGCAGTACAGATCTGAAGGTTTTTCTTTAAGGGCTCAACTTCAAGAGAGTAGGTTCAGAGAGCAAATGTTTCCTTATGGGACAGTCAACTGGAGTGTTTGTATGTTGTTTTCTCTTTTATTTCTGAATTATACCTATGGGAATCTGCCAAGGGGAACTGATAAACCTGCTCAGCCTTGCCCAGTGTTTTTTTGAGGATCAGGATGAGATTTGTTTACTTGTGTCTGCACAGAAGTCAAGGAAATACTAATCCAGCAATGAATAAATATCTTTCCCCTTGTTAACCTTGAACTCCACATGAAACTCCCATCATATGCTGAATTTTGGATGTTTATTTTTATTTTGCTTCTTAATAAAAAGAAAATCTAAATGGTATCATGTTGTAATACAGTTTTGTGACCTTTATAATCTTTTAAACTGTATGGTGACTATTTTTTAATAACATTAAATAATCTTCTATAACCTAACTTTAATAACTATGAGTATTACATTTTATCCTCCTCAATATGAATTTATTTGTAAAACTGCTTGCAGTGTGACAAATAAACAAAAATGGTTCACTTTACTGAATCTTTAATCTTGCTGCTTTCTCCAGAATTAACACGATATTTCACTGCAATAACTGTTGCAGATTTTATGCCATTTTTTTTTTCAAAAAGTGGGGTGAGGCCATTATATAAAGTTTTTTTTTTTTTTTTTTTAAGATTGTCCTGGTATTATTTAAAAATAATTTACTACTAAATTGTGTTTTGATGCAAAATTAGAATGCATGGAGTACTTGTGAACATACATTAAAATTGAGTAGTAGTTGATGTATATCATATCCTTGCAACAGCATAATGAACATTTTCCTGATCTGAAAAGCCAACACACAGTAATTTGTGCATCATACTAGAAATACTACACTTTAGAAAATTCACTCCAGTGTTGCAAAGCATGGACTCAAAAATTTGATCCTTAGCATGATATTCTCCAATTCCATCCATTTATTTGCAAATGCCATAATATTATTCTTCTTTATGGCTGAATAGTATTCCATTGTGTATATATACCAGAGTTTCTTTATCCATTCTTCTGTTGAAGGGCATCTAGCTATTGTGAATAGAGCTGCTATAAATATTGATGTGGCTTGTTACTGTAGTTTGCTGATTTTAGGTCCTTTGGGTATAAACCGAGGAGTGGGATAACTGGGTCAAAAGGTGGGTCCATTCCAAGTTTTCTTAGGATTCTCCATACTGCTTTCTAGAGTGGCTGCACCAATTTGCAACTAAGTGAAATAAGCCAAGCCCCAAAACCAAAGACTGAATGTTTTCCCTGATAAGTGGAGGATGATATATAATGGGGCTGGGAGTGGAGAATGAGAGAATAATTGGGGAACTTTAGAATATGTAGAAGAAAATGAGAGGTATGGGGATATGAAAAATGGTGGAATGAGACAAACATCATTGCCCTATGTACATGTATGATTACACGAATGGTATGAATCTGCATTGTGTACAACCATAGAAACGAAATTTTGTACCCCATTTGTGTACAATGAATCAAAATGCAGTCTGTAAAAAATTAAAAGCCAAATAAAAATAATAATAATAAAAAAAATTCAGTTCCTGGAAAAAAAATTTGATCCTCTGTGTTGGAGGATTCTGCGTGGCTATTGTTGGTTTTGTTCTCTGACCTATTCTCAGTGCTACTCACATAAGTTACTCCCCTTGTTACTCCCTCACTCTAAACAAACCACCCAAGTCGGCTTTCAGAAATACACTGAGAATTGTAGGCTCGCTGTGTGCAAGAAGACAAAAGGGTATCCATATGCCACTGGTAAATACATTGCTCCATTCATTGACCTCTGAAGCCACCTGATGAACAGAATGTGACAATTAGACGATGGAAGGTTATAAACCAATTTTTGGATTGGAAAACAGGGTTTGATGATTATGTGGTGATAGTGGTGATGCAGCAAAATACGGTATCTTCAGTTTGAAGTTCACTGGTTTGTCATATGTATTTATATCTGTATGCATTAAAAAAGTTTATTCTTTTAAAAATAGACATTGAATATTTATTAGTTATAGTTAGAAATGTATGTTTCACATATAAAATATATATGATATATAAAACATTCTTGTGGTATAAAAATAATACTACTTATGACCCCGTGGATCTCCCCAGCTAGCCCCAGAATCAGAAGATTGCTAACACTTTGATCATTAGTTCCTAGTCCTTCTCTACTGCCTTCTCCTTGACCCCCATGGTTATTCTCATCTAAATTTTTCTGCAAATCCTTCATAAACTTCACTTTCTAATGTTACAACAATCACTTCCGGCCCTGAAAATTTATTTTTAAAATCTTGTGTGGTTTCCATTCTGTAGAAATGGAAGCATGTTTTCTAAGTTTTCTAGATTCGAGTCTTGCCTTTCACAATTCTATCTGGAACTGACTTTTGTGTGTGGTATGAGGTAGAGGTGAATTTCATTTTTCTCAACTGTGTATGTAACAAATAGTTGTAGCATCACTGAACAGTCAACTCACCAGCCACAGGAAGACACAGCTCTGGAAGGCTGGCTGTACCTGGTAGTGAGGGTTTCAGGAGGGAGGTGCTCATGGCGGAGCTGCTCCAGGGGCAGCAGCACATTAGCTAGGCTGCTGGCTGGTGACAGCCAGGTTTTCCATGGCACAGCTCCTTTGGGCCCTGTTACAGTTAGGACAGAGGAGTCGTCTTCCTTTTGTAAATGTACCCTTCCATTTGAAGGTCTGGGGTTCCTACCCAACAGGTCGAGGACACCCTCCTCATTCCTCTGTAGTCCAACAAGTGCTCTGGGCACTATGAAAGTCCCCCTGTGCGTTATGACAGGAACCCAGGGACAAGATGCTATGGACCCTTCTCTGGGTAGAATGGAAAGGTCAAGTTTTTTTTTTTTTGAGTGGGTGTGTCTTTTTTGCTCTATTCCTCTTCTCAGAAATCTGTTGGTTTTATTAGTTTTTTTTTTTCTTTGATGAACCAACTTTTGGCTTTGTTTAATCTTTATTTTGTGCGTGTATTTGTCAATCCATTAATTTCAACTTTTCATTTTTTCCTTTGCTCCATCTTTTAGGGGATTTCTGATTTTTTTTTTTTCTCTCCTAACATCTTAAGGTCCATGTGGAGGTGACTATTTTTCAGGATTATTTTTTTTTGCTAAGAGTATTTTAAGGCTACAAATTTATTTCTAAGAAATTTATTGAGCGTGTTATAGTATTATATGGTGGTTGTTCCACTGAAATATTTTCATTTTCATTATAGTTATTTTATTGTTTTACTAATGGGTTGTTCAAGAATACATGTATTCACTCTGAAAACTTGGAATGTGTTTTAATTATCAATTTCTAGTTTACATAAAGGAGGGTCTTAATAGATAATCTGATACCATATTTTGGAGTTTTTGGAGACTTGCCTTATGGCTCATTATGTGATCAGATTTTCTACATGTTTTAAGAGTCCTTGAAAGAATTCTTGGTGACAAACATTTATTGTGCTGCCCCTGAGTCTGCAGGGTTGCCCTGTGTCTCACGGTAACCCAGTGTAGCCAAACACAGGTGTTGCTCCTGTGCTCTGTGGCCTCAGTCACATCCTGTCTGATTAATCTAAAAAGTACTGAGAAAGCGTGCTACAATATTCCACTCTGAGCGTGGATTTTGCACATTTCTTCTTGTATTTAAGTTACTTTTCTTTTTCTATATTTTACACTTTTATTTTCTTTTTATATAGTAGGTGCATGGAAGAACAGAAGAGTTATATTTTCCTAGTGAATTTAGACTTCTACCATTAAAGAATTACCTTATATCTCTGACAATGCTTTTGCTTTAAGTCTATTTTGTAATTATTTCCATTTCATTTTGGTTAGTGTTTGAATGTTATATCTTTTTCTATGCTTTAACTTTCAGTCTCTCTGTATCTGTATGTTTGAGGTATGTCTCTTCAAAAATAGACATTAAAAATCTAATCAAATATTTTTGCCTAAATGGTACATAATGGTATTATGTTTACTATAATTTTAGATAAATTTGGATTCATTCATAGCAACTTAATTTTTCTTTTTGTCTATTTCTCTTTGTGAGTATTAAAATCCTTTACTGCCTTTCAAATTTTTGATGGGTGCATTATAATTATACATAATAATGGGATTCATTGTTACACGTTCATATGTGCACACAATATAACAATATAATTTTGTTGATTTTGTCTCCCCAGTACCTCCTGTTTTTCCGTCTTCCTCCCTACCCTGGTCTCCCTCCTTTATGTGCTGATCTCCTTTCTATTTTCATGAGAACCACCTTTTTCCCCCCTTTTTTTCCTCTCTGGTTTCCACATATGAAAGAAAATATAAGCCCTTTGACTTTCTGAGTTTGGTTTATTTAACTTAATGTAATGTTTTCAAGTTCCATCTATGTTCCTGCAAATGATATAATTTCATTCTTCTTTATGACTGAATAAAACTCTATTGTGTTATTTCACTTAGCATGATATTCTCCAGCTCCTCTCCAACTCAATCCATTTACCTGCAAATGCCATAATTTCATTCTTCTTTAAGGCTGAGTAATATTCCATTGTGTATATATACCACATTTTCTTTATCCATTCATCTGTTGAAGGACACCTAGATTGGTTCCATAGTTTAATTTTTGTCAGTTGAGTTGCTATAAACAATTATGTGCCTGCACTTCAATGCTGATTTTAAGGTCTTAGGGTATAAACTAAGGAATGGGATAGCTGGGTTAAATGGTGGTTCCATTCCAAGTTTTCTGAGAAGTTCCATACTATTTTCCATAATGGTTGCACCAATTTGTAGTCCCACTAGCAATGTATGAGTTACCTTTTCCCCACCTCCTTGCCAATATTTATTGTTGCTTATATTCTTGATAATTGCCATTCTGACTGGAGTGAGATGATATCTCAATGTAGTTTTGATTTGCATTTCTCTAATTGCTAGAGATGTTGAACATTTTTTCATATATTTGTTGATTGTATTTCTTCTTTTGTGAAGCATCTGTTCATTTCCTTAGCCTATTTATTGATTGGGTTATTTGTTTTTGTTTTGGTGTTAAGTTTTTGAGTTCTTTATATATCCTGGAAATTAATGCTCTAACTGAGGTGCATGTGGTAAAGATTTTCTCCCATTCTAAAGTCTCTCTTTTCACGTCCTTTGATTGTTTCCTTTGCTGAGAAGAAACTTTTTCGTTTGAAACTATCCCATTTATTGATGGCATTTGTTGGTAAATGGATGGAGCTGGAAAATACATGAAGCAAAAGAAACCAATCTCTGAAAACCAAAGACCAAGTATTTTCTTTGATATGTGATGCTAATTCACAATAAAGGGGGGATGGTTAGGGAAAAATAGTTACTTTGGATTAGGCTGAAGTGAATGAAGGGAGGGGAGGAGATGTGGGGATAGGAAAGAAGGTAGAATGCATCTGATGTAATTACCCTATGTACATATACGACTACATGACTTGTGTGAGTCTACATCATGTAAAACCAGAAGAATGAGAAGTTATATTCCATTTATGTATGAGGTATCAAAGTGCATTCTAATGTCAAATATAACTAATTAGGACCAAAACCCCTGTATTGTGTATATACACCACATTTTTTTTATCCATTCAACCATTTGATGGGCACCTAGCCTACTTCCATAATTTGGTTATTGTGAATTGTGCTGCTACAAACATGGGCATGCATGTTTTGCTATAGTACGCTGACTTTAATTATTTAGGATAAATACCGTGGATTGGTATAACTGGGTCACATTGTGGTTCTCTTCCTAGTCTTTTGAACCTCCATACTGATTTCTATTGTGGTTGTATTAATTTGAAATCCCACCAACAGTGTATAAATGTCCCCCCCACCCGACACTTTAAAGTCTTTTAAAAATAGGTGAAAAGATTCTTCTCACTTAATTCTTTTAAATTTTTGTGAATATGGACGGAATATCACTTTCCTCCTTCTTATATCACATACTTTTGAATTTCCTTTAATGAAGCTCTCAGTATAAATAATCTCAGATTTTGCTTATTTACAACTTGCTTAATCTTATCATTGTTTTAAAACTCTAATTAGGGTCCAATTCTAGATTGAAGGCTCTGTTTCTAGGAATTATGGACTAGATTGTATAAAACCAGTCTTCTGTGTGAGAACAACCAAAAAAAGCAGGGGAAAATATGAAACATCTGTTGGACGGCACTGGGAGGCCCTGAAGCAGCCGGACTGTGAGTGGTCAAGAGCCTGAAGAGAGGGAACTGCCCTGAGGTTAGCCAAAAGTTACTGTTTCTCCTCCTGACGCATTTGGAAATCCTTGGGACTGCAAAGCTGAGATGTTGAGTAGAGCTTTTGTTAGCCTCATGGTTCATTGTGTACTTTCTGGTAGTCAGCAAACAAACAGTACATGATACTATTAATGAGGTAGTAAAGGAAAGAAAGTGAAGATGATTATGGTAATCCAAAGAAATCAAGGCAGAGGCAAAAGAGGAGCACAACAGGTGGAATAAATAAAAATAATAGTAAAGTGATTGATTTAAAATAAAATGTTAATATTTACATAACATGTAAATGGACAAAAGACTCTGGGGGTAGTTCCATGGTAGAGCACCTGCTTTGCAGATGTGAGGCCCTGGGTTCAACCTCTAGCATCACACACACACACACACACACACAACACACACACACACACACACACAAAGACTACTCCAGTGAACAGATGAATAATATCATCAAACTGGAGAGAAAAACAGAACTCAACTATTTGCTGTTTTAAATAGATGTGCCTTAAACATGAAAACACAAAAAGTTAAAGATGAAAAATGGAAAACTAGATGACAAACATGAATAATTCTACAATGGTATTTATTTTCTATCAGCACAATGAAGTTATGTTTTTTTTTTTTGATCTTATAATATGTATTCTTAGTGTTGAGGAATCAGTTGTCATTATATTTGCCATTCATTTGAGAATGTGTTTCTCTATTTCTTTTCTGTTTGCTCATAAGATTTTGTCTCTGACATTCTGCAGTTTTGCCATGTCTAGAGGTAGCTTTTTTAAAATTTATCTTACTTGAGATTCTTTATTTCGTTCTCCCATAACTATTAACCATAACTATTAACTACTTATTAGTTTTGTAATTTCTCACCCATTCCCCCTTTAAACATTCCTCTGCTTAGTTTTCTCTTCTTCCATATTTACCTAAATGAACTCTATTCTCCATGAATGGTGTCCCTTTATTATGTTTTTCATTGTCTGTATTGTTATATTCTGGACACTGGAATATGAATGTTAATTTAATTTCTGTATTGAATGTGTTGTGAATTATTTTATGTGTTATAGTTTTATTTCTAAAGCTTTATGCATTTATATTTTAACACTGGATCTTCAGCTCTTGTTTTTTAGCCATATATTAAATCACAAATTTTGTTTCTTCTGATATATTTATGTTATATTTTCAAATTGATAATTCTAGTTCTTGAGTTCTTCATGAGTCTCAGTAACCTTATATTTGGTTGAATTGTACCCTTCATCAAAAATATCAGGTGCTTTCTGCAATTTCAGAATGTGATATTATTTGTAAATAAGGTCTTTTCAGTCAGGCACGGTGGCGTGTGCCTATAATCTCAGTGACTTGGAAGGTTAAGGCAGGTTAATGGTAAGTTCAAAGTCAGCCCTCAGCAGCTTAGTGAGACACTATCTCAAAGTGAAAAATAAAAAGGGCTGGGGATCTGACTCAGTGGTTAAGTGCCCCTGGGTTCAATCCCTGGTATAAAAAAAAAAAAAGGCCTTTGCAGGTAGAACTGATTAAGATAAAATCATACTGGAGTAGAGTGGGCCCTAAATACAATGTGAAAAGTGTCTTTTATGAGAAAGGACAAACACAGCATGGTGACGTGAAGGCAAACAGACACAGGAGACTATGTAAGGACAGGCAGACTGGCTGCATCTACAAGTTAAGAAAGCCAGGAATTGCCTGGAGCTGCCAGAAGCTGAGAGAGGCATGGGACAGATCCTCCCCAGGAAGCTTCAGGGGTCAGGTCTCTGCTGACACTGTGATTTCAGACTTCCAGTCTCCATGATAGATCAAAATTCTGTTATTTTAAGATACCAAATTGTGACACTTCATTACAGCAGTACTTATTGGAAACTAATATAAAGCTCATCTTTAAAATGGATAACACTAATTCATTCAAAGACATAATATCAAAGGAGATCATGTATATACATTATTTTGCTTTGTCCAGAATAAGTGCTTGATAACATTTTCTTCTTGGATTTGATTGTCCAACATGTCAAGTCTGTGAGTCTGGAACTTTTTCTTTACAGCACACATATGTTCACATACACACAGCACACATTCACCCTGGTATCACACACCCCCACATATAGTTCTCTAACTGCCCTTCACACAGATCTCATTGAAGCCTCTGCAGAGGATCACAGTATGAACTCATTAAGGTTTTGCCATAATTACTGAAGTTGTTCATATCTGAAAGCTTCTCAGTTTCAAACCAGAGTTCATAAAATGGAACATTAATAGAAAGAACACTCTTTTCATAGTGAAAATCCAGAAATAGCTGCACTAAAGGGAACATGTTTCATCAATAATTAGTGCCCTCTTGACTATTTTTCAGAAAAATCTTGTTATAACCTTTGTTTTTTCCACAATTTAAGAAAAAAAAAAAAAAGGGAAAAAATTAAAATCCCTTGCTGTGGTTTGCACTGTGGTGCTAGCACCAGCCTGGACTCAACAGTCTGACCTAACCAGTAGTGTAGCTTGGCTTTTGGAGCCAAAACATTGAAGTGAAGGGTGGAGGACTCTTGAGAAAAGTTAAATTTAAATCTTCTAAATCTCAGCATACTAAAGCTCCTGTGAATCAAAAACAAAAGTGTGCTTTGAAATAACTTCTAACATGGATAAAGAAAATGAATGGACATTCGGACTCAATGACATTATTTTTAGAAAGTGCTTTCCACCCCCTGTTGTCTCATTGTGGATTTTAGTTGGCAAAGCATGAAGAAAACCCTGTGTGCTCTCATGTGGAATAAGGAATTCTTCATATCCCACTTCTCAAATTTTTGATACTTTGAGGATAATTCTAGGTTTAATATATGAATAAAGAAGGAAGTCCTAGGCTAGGCAATGGCATCTTATTTCAAATACAGATTATTGAACTCTAGACTGAAGTAAAATAGGTAAAGAACCAAGTTATGTGTTTTATATCAAAGGTATATGTTTTCTCTCCTTTACAGGCTCAATACCATGATGTGATTACATGGTATGGTTATGCACTATAGCTAAATTTACATAGCAGTATCACTTTGTATACTGAAGTGACGCTAGAAAATGCTTCAATCACATTTTAAAGAATCATATCTACTATATTCATGAACAATCTTTTCTCATGAATGATTTTCAAAGGGTGGTGGAATAAAAGACTCGTAAATGTAGATGTGCTTGGAAATTCATTTGTTCATTAATTTATCCATGTGTTTATTAAAAAGATTATTGCATGCTCATGATAGGTGTTGGAATGTAGGTGGGGGAAAGAACAAACGATATACATATGAAGTAAGTAAAAAATAAAGTGTATTAGATAGTGATCAGTGATTTAGAGGATAATAAATCTGAGGGAGAATCTAGGAGTATGTTGGAATCTTTAAACTGATGGTCAGGGAAGGCCCTACATAAAGGTATCAGCTGAGCTATCACTTGAAGGAGGAGAGAATGTATTCATATCAAGTTATCAAGGAGGAATTCAGAGTTGCAAATCTTTGGCCTAGAGATAGTTCACATCAAGATGTTTAGAGAAACTTGTTCGTTTCCTCTGTTTCTAATTTCATATTTACTTACTAAAAGTTCTGTAACTCTAGATCAACAATAAAAATTATTTAGTTCACCCTGCAGATCCTTCTTTACCTGTCTCTTATTCGTTTGACAGCTGATTGGAGTAATCTTGCTGAATGCATCAATCACAAACCATTTATATCTATAGAGGTAAGTGTGCCCTCAGATACTGAGTGTATAACCATGTTTTGGTTTGTCCACACATCATCACGGAAAACCTGTGTACTGCCCTAGTCCACTGAATAGAGCAACAATCTTACTTAAAGCACTTTATTACAATTGTTATATCAGTGTCTCCATCTGCAAAATAAGAAGATTAGATTAAATTGTTATATCAGTGTCTCCATCTGCAAAATAAGAAGATTAGATTAAAAGGACACTTTTGGGGCTAAAGTCTTACGAATATTTGCTATTTGTCTCAATTCTTAATTGTCTTAATTTGTGGTTTCTTTCTTTCTTATTTATTTATTTAGTTTTGGTAAAAATAAATAAATTTACTTATTGAACTCAGGGGTACTCAACCACTCCACTGGGCCACATTCCCAACCCTGTTTTGTATTTTATTTGGGGACAGGGTTTCACTGAGTTGTTTAGTGCTTCACTGTTGCTGAGGCTGGCTTTGAACTTGAGATCCTCTTGTCTCAGCCTCCTGAGTTGCTGAGAGTACAGGGATGTGCCACAGCTCCAGGTTTTTGTGGATCATTTAAAATTGTGAACACATTGTCTAATTCAACAGATTTTCCAAAAAGAATTTTCTTTGCTCTTGTTCATAATGCATCTTCTACATTTAGTTCACAGTGCTTCTCTTACTGAGAAAACTTATTTACCAATGCAACTGTGTATGAGAGAAAAAAAGATGCTGTTTAAAATGGCAATGTAATATTTCATTACATGTTTATGGGATTTTCTGTTTTGTTTTTCTTGGTGTTTAAACCAGAATTAATACAAACCTAAACTATTTTTTGATCCTGGATATTTATTAAATTCAGAAAGATTTTGGCTTTTGAGGTCTTGAGAATCAGTATTATCCTGTTTTTTGTCATTGTTGAAGCAGTCACCACTTTGTCAATTCCTTAAATCCCAAATGGCAGATTGTGATCTTTCTGCTTTGTCTGTTTCTCCTTCACCTCATCACTTTTCAAATATTTTTTGTTATTCAAAAATAAGAGCATGTATACTTGCTGCGCTTTAGAAGTGTAATTTGTTTTTATTGGTCCCCAGTTATTGCTTTTCTTTCAAGTGTTATCATCAGTAAGTCAACTGAAGAGTGAGATTTTTCTCTTATAAGTAGCATGCACTCCGAATTGAATCAGGAGAAGCAATGTTTGAGAAAAAAGTGACCCAACTAATGTTGTGGTGGCCAGTCATATGCTTTAAAGTCGCCTAGGAGGTTTATATTCCAGGGAGGGTTTAGAGAAAGGAAGGAATGTGTCTGAAAACACTAATGAAGACAGGAAGCTCATTTCACAGGTTGGTCTAGTGAGTGCTTAACAAGTTGAATGAAATAAACAGCATATTTTATATATTTTCATTCACTCTGATAAAAAAATGTCTCAGAGAATACTTTTTTAAAAAAAAATTAACTGAATTGCTTGTGGCTTTATTGAATATATTTTGGAACAGGAATGATTTTAAAATTAAAATTTCTTCAAAACTTTGTGCTTACATAGCATTTGTCATGGCCACAGAATATGTTTCCTGCAGAATGAATTCCTGAGATGTGGAATAAATCAGGCAAAGTCCTACATTATCCCAAATCTGGCAAACTATGATGGAGAGATGGAGGTACTTCGGGCTGAAAGTCTATAAATCAGTCTCTGGATTTTGCAACTAAAATAGAACTGAAACAAAAATCAGAATGAAAACATCTGAGAATCACTGTGTAGTGATACATACTCCTTACTAGAAATGGGAGGAGAATTCTTATAGTGATAGCAAAAGGAGATGTAAAAATGCCATGAGATGATGATTATGGTGATAACTATAACAAGCATTTGCTAACTGCTTATTGTGTGCCAGGCACTAGATTATCCTTTTTCTACATAGAATTTTGTAATGACTTTGTTAGGGAGGTTCCTCTTCAATGGGATTTGAAGATATAAAAAACTATTCCTATGGCTACACAAGTCGGAAGAGTTAGGGCTGGAATAAAAACACATGCACTATGATTCTAGATCCTGTACACATATTTGCTGCATTATCATGAGATTTTGACATAGGGAAGTGACTAAAAGGCAAGAGTAGAATTAATTTATATGAATTGACACTTGCATTGAACATAATAAAGAATAGAACTGATAGTGTTAAAAATTTGAATCAGTAACCAAAAGACCCTTTGAAACTTTTACTACAAATCCAAATGATAAAATATTAAGGGACATGGTGATAGATGCAAAGGATGCAAAGGTCTGATAATGGAGATTCAGCTTAAGAAGTATATGTACTTCTGAGGAAGTCACAATTGAGACAGAGCATAAAGAAAATTACACTCAAAATAGACACTTTTTTTTTAAATACAAAAAGACCTTGAGTTGCAAATCAAGAAAGCTAGTTGAATTTCAGGAAAAAAAAAATCAATGAAAAAGGTACACCTTATCCCATCTTTGTAATATTTTGGATTTCCAAGGATGTTTTTCATTTTTTTTTTCTTTTTTTGGTACTGCAGATTGAACTCAGGGCACTTGACCAATGAACCACATCCCAGCTCTATTTTGTATTTTATTTAGAGACCGGGTCTCACTGAGTGGCTTAGCTCCTTGCTTTTGCAGAGGCTGGCTTTGAACTGGAGATCCTCTTGTCTCAGCCTCCCAAGATGCTGGGATTATAGGTGTGCACCACTGTATCCCATGGCTCTTTTTTTTTTTTTTTTTACAAAAACTTCTACAAGCATATTGGTATTGAATTCAGACTGGCATCAATATTCATCTTTACAACACTAAATACTGGTAAACCATGCAGCAATCTTTTTTTTTTTTTTTTTGCAGTGCTGGAAATTAAACCCAAGGCCTCGTGCTTGCAAGGCAAACACTATACCAACTGACTATATCCCCAGCCCCCATGCAGCAATCTTTACAGACTCATTTATATGTGAAAACAACAGAGACAGTGTCAGATTCTTCAGGAAGTTTTAAGGAAATAGTAACTATATTGTCCTGAAAAGTTACTTGAAAATATACACTAACTCATCAATACAGCATTTTAAGATAGTTAAGGTTATGGAGTGGGCATATTGTTCTCTTTTCTAGAAGTCTGTTCAAAGGAAATAAACAATATAGGAAGTAATACTGCAAAGATATGTTTACTACAGTAGTGTTTGTTGCAGTAAAAAATTGGATATAATAAAAAATTCCCCACTGGAAGACTATGACATATCATTCAGTCATCAAAATGACCAAACCAAAAAAATTTAAATGTTGTATCAAAATCCACTCCTAATTTTCATTTTGTGTAATCTCAGCTATGTAAGGATAAATGACAGGAGAAACTATCAGACAGAAATATTTTAGTCATGTTTTGGATGGAGGGATTATGGGTAATGCTTGACTGCTTCTTTAAATTTTTTCATTCTTCATTAAAATTTTGCAGTAAACATATGAGACAATATACAAAGATGAAAACATGAGAGTAGGAATTGGTTCCTTCAAATCTTGGGATTTATTTTAGGAAACTAGATACCTATAGGTTGATCAAGGTTGCCGTCACATTGAAACTTTTTTTCAAACAACCTATGAATGTATAACATAAATAGTGCACAGGCCACAGGCCACATGCCAGAGATCTTTAGAGCTGAGTTAACTTCATTTGCAAAGCTTGGAAGAAAATATTCTTCTTTTGACATATTTGCTATATTCCTCCATCCATCCCTCACTTTTTGTGAGTGAAGTGGAACTTTTACTGTAGTTCCTTCAACCTTGCAATTCCTTCAAACTATTTGTGGCTCACATCTTGCTGGGAGTGGTGGCATATGCCTGTAATACCAGCAGCTCAGGAGGCTGAGTCAGGAGGTTCTTGAGTTCAAAGCCAACCTCAACAACTTGGCAAGGCACTGAGCAACTCAGCGACACTTGTCTCTAAATAAAAAAAAAAAGCTAGTGGGGGTGGCTGGGGATGTTGCTCAGTGGTTAAACACCACTGGGTTCAATTAAAAAAAAGTCTCAAGTAACAGTGAGATTTCTCATAGTTAACTTCACAGTAACTTTCTCAGAGGTAAAATGTGCTTTATCCAAAGCCATTGGAATTGGTTCACTTTAGGAGAAATCTTTCCTTTCCGTGATATTTACATAATGTAAAAATTTGCTGTTTTATGCAGAAATACATTTCAAATGGACTAGCTTATATTACTTTTCCTAAAATACTTATGTAAAACATTTATCATTTTTAACAAAGAATGCCAATGCATCTGCTTTTCCCTGAAATACTGAAAAGGATTTGTTAAAACGATGCACTGCCTTTCCAGTCTGACTCCACATCCCAAAGGTTCATAAAACATAATGACTGGGCAGGTTCAGTAGCAGAGAAAACCAACATTGCTTAGTCCTTCATGCTGATCTGGAGGACCTCTGAGACATATGTGATCGAACATAGCAAATTCTAGAATAAAATACAGTGTTTCTGAATATCTTTCAATACTTTCTCAGTTTCTATTATTTCTGTGAACTTTTTTTGTTTATATTTCTTTCCTAAAACTCTCTTTGCCATATTGACTTTCTTTCCTTCTTATCTGTCTTAAAGGAAGTGTCTGGTTTTATACTTCACTGGTAAATGTAAAACTTCTTTTCTGTAGGTTCCTCTTGACTTCCTGACTTTCATTCCCTCACCAACTCCATAATCCTATGCACTAGCAGCTGACAAAAAAGCTAAAAGAATGGTTTGGTGCTTTTAATAAAACCCATTGTCAAACTACCCACAGACAATTACCTTATGGTGATATGCAAATTGTTTACAAATATACCATGTTAAAACAGAACAAAAAGCAAAGCAAAACTGCAGCCGCACATGTAGGTCTTCTTGAAGACCAAAAGTATTTATTTTTAAATACTTGCTTGATTGTCCATGAAAGTAATAAATAGGTATCAGTTGTTTCTGGAGTTTTTTCAGACCAAAATCTCAATATTATTGCCAGTTGTAAAGTCCTGTGATTTGTATAACACTGAGCCTTGAAGTTGTTATTGAGGTTTTTTGCTCTTTTGAGGCAGAATAGTAAAGGGGCTAAATTTGTGGACTCAGGAGAACAATTCCTCAGGTTTCACTCTTTCTCTCATTACTTTATAGTTGTGTGAACTTGAGCCAGTTTTTTTTTTTTTATCATTCTGTGCCCGTTTTCTCAGCTATAAAATGCAGATAATAATATTATCCACTTCATGTTTAATTAATGAAGGGCACTTAACGCCCAGCATATGATGTTATATGTGTTCAATATTTTAAAAAATTGTTATTCAAATCAGGATTTTCCCAACATGTCTTATGAACTAATATTGAGTTAGTTAGCACAATTTAATGAATGGAATGTATAGAAAAGTTTCTGAGAGTGAAAATACCCAAACTTTACATTGATAATTATAGAACATTTAACATTGCAGTGATAGCAGCTAAACTTTGATTGTGTACTGGATTAATACTTATTTTTGTTTTTTGATGTTCTCCTTAAAAGTGTTTTGATTTATTTCCCCTGCACTGATTCACAACTTTTAACAGGTGCAATTAGAGGAGCAGGTGACACCAACAAAATTATTGAACATCTCACTTTGCCTGAATTTGGTGATGTTCCAAACCACCAAACCAGCTACACTAACGGCGACCCTGGAGGGCATGCAGATGAAGTGTTCATCCTGGTGGTAATATCTAGTTGTCTAGAATTCTGACAGGATATTTGAGTTATGCTTTTGGCGCATAGGAAGAGTGTATAAAGAGTACATCTAATGACAACAGATCTTCAAATTTCTTAACCTATTACTAGTTCATAAAGATAAAAAACTGAGCAATTGGGATCTATGAGGTCAAAATGGCCATAGTGCAATTGCACTGCTCCACTGTGTAAAATCAAATCAACTGTCCTGCAGATCCTTGGCTGTCTCTTGTTATTAGATGATTCTGATAGTAAATTGGTAAGTTTATTTCCTCTCACAGTTACTTATGCTCATCCTATAGAAAGACACATAGACCTTAGTTAGTTACTCTTTATTTTATAAACATGAGACTATATTTTTCTACTCCTAATTCGTATTTACCTAACAATCTTTACACTGCTCAATTACTTTTTCTTTTTTGTGCATACTACACCTTAGTTGGTAGTATCTAGAAACTTTTAGTAAGTACATGTGTTATGTTACCTGAAGTATTCTTTTTAAAATTAGGATATGAGAATCATGAAGTCTACTTTGGGATGGAATGTATTTCAAATGCAAAATCTACAAAAAAGAGAAAAAAACAGAATGAAAATTGGAAGGAATATGGGTAGATCTTAAATAAAATATGGCAGAAAATTTCTCCATTAGTTTCTTCTTCATTCAATTCAACCAATATTAAAAACAAAAATAGAACTGTTGCAATTTGTAGGTCCTGTTCTCAATGGGTCTGCTATTTATTGAATAACAATTCCCATAGAACTTGGGAGAGAGGTCAGAGGTGCCACTTCTATGTATGAGACCCAGATTTGTATGAGACCCAGATTTGATCATCAGCACTTGGAAAAAATGAATAGCAACTCATGATAAATGTTATTGTGGCATCTAGTGCACTCAGACTTGCTAAATTTAGGATTAAAGTCAAAATTCTTGATCCTTTAGATTTTTTTGTTTGGGACATTATGAAATCTACAGAAAATATGTAGAGAGTGAAAATATCCAAACATAACCCTAAGGATTATATAACATTTATTGCTGTAATCATAATAGCTAATATTTTATTATGTGTTACTTTTTACTTATTGCATGCTAACAAGAATTCTACAGGTTTATTTCATCTTTCAGTTACTTTAATAGACAAGAAAGGAGAATATCTGAATCAAGCAGCCAGCCAGTGACCTTAGAGAGACAGGTATTCCTCATCGCCATATCAAAAGCATGTCCCTCTCTGGTACTTTTTTTGTTCTATATCCTTGATTGGAATCTCTCACCTATTCATTTTCTTATTTACTTCTGTCTCTATGATACTATTTTGTGAGTTACATTAGAGTAGAACAGTATTTGGTATCTAAAATTTCTCTGAAAAATTTTAATAAGCAAACTAATGTTTAATCTTTATAAAACCCTAGATCATTGCCCCTTTGTGGTGATTAATTTGTGCATGAACTTGTCTAGGCTAAGGGATGACCAGATAGCTGATTAAACATTATTTCTGGGTGTATCTGTGTAGGTGTTTCTGAAGGAGATTAGCATTTGAGTTTGTATACAAGTAAAGAAGATTTTCCTCACCAATGTGGGTGAGCATCATATAATCTATGGAGGGCCCAAAGAGAACAAAACGGATAGGTGAGTGTCTCTGCATTCAGTCCCCAGACACACACACACATACGTGTGATGGAGGAAAGGTAAAATATTTTCCTCTTCTTAAACTGACCATCTATCTTCTCCTTCTGGCAGACATTGGACCTTTTGGTTTGTGGACCTTCAGACTCCAGGACTTACCCA
This sequence comes from Sciurus carolinensis, assembly GCF_902686445.1. Classification (NCBI taxonomy): domain Eukaryota; kingdom Metazoa; phylum Chordata; class Mammalia; order Rodentia; family Sciuridae; genus Sciurus; species Sciurus carolinensis. Next base: position 80,726,818 of record NC_062219.1, on the reverse strand, counting down.
CCCTTCTTGGTTCAGCAGATTGTGAGATTTCTCCACCTTCATAATCTGAGACAGTTCCCATTGTGTATGTTTCTGGTTCTCTGGATGACCTAATACGCCCATTATTTTGATATTACATTCTTAGAAATGGAGAAAAAGAAACAGATAGGAAAAAAGAGGAGATACAGGTCCAAAATCTGAATTTAAAACTGGATTTACTTCCCCTGAAAGCCTGCTTTGTTCTGTCCACACCAGTGCTGTCTCAGAAGCACCCCTGGAACTGTGCTGGTAAAATGCAGGTTTAAAAATCAATGAAAGCATGAAGGAGCTAGAAGGAATGGATTTTTTTAAAGTATCATCTTTGCTTGGGTATTAGATCAGTCTTATTCCTTTGGCTTGCCAAATAAGTGACTGACATCTTTAAATGGTTTATGCTCCTCAGTTGTGCTTCTGAGATTCTGATCACAGAAAACCCACAAAACCCACAGTTCTCATCCACATGTATCATGACCAGTCCTTTGAACCAAATGACAGAGTTATAATATTCAAATGATTACTCTTTAAGCATTTCAAATTATTTTGCTTTATATAGAATAAAAGGCAAAAAAGTGTGTGGTATATTTTCTTTGTTGCCTTTTTCTTAAAGCTTTTTGTACTTCTTGAATTTTCTTTTCTAGGTAAAGAAATAATCATGAAAATAATCCAGAGGTATTTCTCCCTCAGACTTCCTGGGACTATTTGGCAGTGTCTGGAGACATTTTTGATAGTCAAAACCAAAGGGGATCCTACTGGCCTTTAGTGGATAGAGACTAAGGACACAGGTAAACATCCTACAACACATGGGACTCTTTTGCACAACAAAGAATTATGTGACTCAACATGTTAATAGTGCTAAGGCTGAGAAACTCCGGTATAATACAGTGATTCTGAATTCTCTATTTTCTCACTTCCTTCTTAACTCTCATTTATAGAAATTTCTGTTATGACATTAGACAATGAAGTGTAAACTTGGGAAATGAGTATGGTTTCTAGTTTTTTTTTTCTGTTTGTTTAGTTCCTTCCTGCTTCTTGCCTGGTTGTGGAATATGATTAAATTCTATAACTTCAATTCCTATATTAAGAACCTGAATTACTATTTTTCATTTTTCATGTTCATTGCTAAGTTACTTTTAGAAGAACCCTTACATTGTTTATATACTTGTTGAAAAAATGATAAAAAATGGATGGAAATTCTTATTCACCATTCAATGAATAACTCTTTGCTCAGTGAGAACTCAGTTGATAAGTTTATAATTTTGAGTAAGTATGCATGATATTTACTTTACCTGGATCTTATTTTAAGTAATATCTAGGCTGGGTTAAAAGGTGGCACAATGAGTATGATTCTCTAGGTGTTTTTTTTTTTTTTTTCTATATAGCATTCAAAATAGAGGTTAAAAAGTAAAACACAAAAATGAACAACCTGATTAAAAATATGGCAAAAGTTGAAATAGGTATCTCACCAAAGAAAATACTAAGATGACAAATAAGAATTCGAAAAGTTGCTCTACATCATATGACATTAGGGTAATGTATATTAGAACAAAATAAGATATTGACATACTAAGGCAATACACACGTATTAGGATGGCCAAATTTCAAAAACAAGGCAAATTTGAGTACTGGTAAAGATGTAAAACAATAGGAACTCTCATTCATTGATGTGGGAAGGAAATCACTTTGTAATACATATTGTTACTATACAATCGAGCTAGTATGTTCCTTAGTGTCTATCAAAATGCATTGAAATTTTTTGTTCACACACATGTTTATAGTAGCTTTATTCAAGACTTCCAATATTTGGAATCAAAGGTGAATGGATAAGTAAACCATGGTGCCTGGAGACAATGAAATATTATTCTGTGCTCAAAAGAAACATGCTATCAAGCATGTGAGAAGATATGGAGGAACCTTAAATGGGTATTAGTAAGTGAAAGAAGCCAATTTGGAAAGGCCACATACTCTATAATTCCAAGTATGTGAGATTCAGGGAAAGGCAAAACTGTGGTCAGTTAAAAGAACAGTGGTTGCTACTAATTGGAAAGAGTGGTGTGAGGGAGGGAGGATAGATGGAATACAGAAGATTTTTAGTGCAATGAAACTCTTCTTTATGATACTATGATTGTGGATATGTGCCATTATATATTTGTCCAAATGCATAGAATGTAGAACAATAAGAGAGAAGTGATAGACTTTGGGTGATAATGATGTGCTCATGTAGGGTCATCAGTGAAAATTAATGCATCACTCTGGGGCAGAATGCTAACATGGGAGAGGCTATGCAAGAGTGTAGGTAGAAGATATATGTAAACTATATTTTCTACTCAATTTTGCTGTAGACTTGAAACTGCTCCAAAAAATAAAGCATATTTTATTTTAGAAAGTACAACAGAAAAAAATAAGAGCTAAAGAAAATTCAGACTTCCAAAAAGAGAGAATGTAGAATTTGGAAATTGCAGTACAACAGAAAGTCAACTGATGTTCTTCCAGTTGTCACATAGGTACCATGGGACCATATGCTCAGCAGGTTATGGCCCTGGCCAAGATTTTCAACCCAAAGAATTTTTTTTTTTTGTAAGCCTGTATTTCCAGATTTATAAAGAAAGTAAATGAGAATAATTTTATGTAAGTGTGTGTAATTGCATAATTTGATATAATTTAAAAGTTGTTTACAACTGGGTAAACCAAATGTATTAATTCTCAACATTTATAAAATGATACAGATTTACTTGAGTATTTTTGTTAGCTCCATGTGAGAATCCATCAAGATAAAAATAAAGAGAAATGTGTTTCTTGAAAAACAATGGTCCTGATTCCTTGAGGTCTTTTTCAAACACAGATTGCTGTATTCCCCACCCAGAATTCTCAATTTAGTAGGCCTGAGAATCTGCATTTCTTTCAAGGTGTTGCTGAAAATACAGAATCTTATTTTGAAAACTGCTAACCTATAATTTTAGTGTTGAACAAACTGATTCCTTATTCATGATCACAACCCTGATCAATGTATTATTATTTTTATTTTATTTAAGTGAACTCTGAGACTCAGAGTTCAATGAGTTTCCCAAGTACACTCAAATGATGCCTACAAGTTTTTGGCATTCTTCTTTGATATCTGGGATTAACCTAACATAGATGTTCCTTAATTTATGATTTAAGTATATCTTTTTTTTTTTTTTTTTTTTTTGGTACTGCGAATTGAACCCAGGTGCCCTTGACCATTGAGTCAAATTCCCAGTCCTTTTAAAAATATTTTATTTAGGAACAGTGTCTCACTAAATTGCTCAGGGCCTTGATAATTTGTTGAGACTGGCTTTGAATTTGCAATCCTCCTGTCTCAACTGCCTGAGCTGTTGGGATTACAAGTATGTGCCACCATGCCCACCTGGAATCATATCTTGACAAATCCATCTTAAATTGAAAATATTATTAAGTTGAAATCATCATAGCTTAGTTACATGGTACAGCACTGAACACTGATTTCTTGCAATCCCTTGCATGGATGACCGAGAGTTGCACCTTACTGCTACTGCCCAGCCCAGTAAGAGAGTATTCTACTGTATATTGCTAGCCCAGGAAAAGATCACTTAAATTAGTAGTCCAGTTTCTTCTGAGTGTGCATTGCTTTTTCCCCACTATGAAGTTGAAACTATTGTAAGTTGGGGACTGTCTGTACTACATTCAATTGTTATTTCTGAAGGAGTTTTAGTCTACATATTATTTTCTCCATTAGTTATAGCAAATGCTATATTTATGCCTGACTAAGGCTTTTTAATTATTTCTTCATTCATGTATGAAACATTGTCTATGAATTGAATAAACGGCTGTGTCTGCGCAGTCATTGTCTGCATATGTTAGCATTCAAGTTACAGAGAGGGTGTATGTGGCATTTTCATTACTTATTTTAGACACAGTGTCATTTGCTTTGGTGTCACATACTATTCTCTCTCTCTCTTTTTTAATTTTAATTAACTGTGGACTTGAATGCTAGAAAATGAGGCAAAGGAAATTTAGAGGGTGTAAGTGCATTCACCTTATTGAGAATCTACTTGACCTAGACACCTTGCTCAACCCATTATCTTGCTTTCAGAGGAGAATAGAGGGAAATTGGGAAATTACAGCAAGATAGAAATATGCAGGCAAATTAAGATATATTCTTTGTGACTAACTTAAGATGCTAAAATATAATTCTGTTTAAAATTAAATAGTGATGGGTCCATACTTCCTGCATTATCACTTTGCATGGTAAAGTTAAGATGATTGGCTCTATCTTCAGAGTTTGGGAATTCTATTTTTTCAAGTGTATAGTTTTAAAAACTTAAAATGGTTTGTGTGTGTGTGTGTGTGTGTGTGTGTTCATATTTTCTTCTAGACACTGCCTACTTTTGTTCTGGTCTTTCCATGTTTCCCCTCCTTTTTTGCTGCTTGAGTCCAACACAAATGGTTCCCTTTCAACACACAGTTCTGCTCATTATTTAAGATGGAAATAAGGCTAGAAAGGCATTTTTCTCATGCTATTTCTAGGATACCTCAAATTCAGCTTTGCCTTTAAGCCAAATTCTATGGAAAACCCAACCAAAGCTTCTGGAAAACCTAACCAGAACCTTCAGCACAAGAAGTTTAGATTCCATAGCTCATTTACCATCTTCTCCAGCGAATAACAAATTGGTTGGACCATATTGCCATTATAAGACTATCACAGCAGCACATTTTATGGAATAACTCAACCATAATTACAAAGAAAAACCAACATAGCAATAAAGCAATTTTAAAGAGTATTTCTCATTTAGCCCAAGTTTTCTATTCTCGGAAAATGGTCATCCTAAACCCAAGAAGGGTCAGGCCTGGCAGAGTACAAACAACAGACTGCTGATGTGTTCCTTAAAAAGTTACTTTCTTCCCGGGAGGGATCAATGCTTGGCTATAAAAGCACATCCTCAAATTTTATAGGAACAAAATCTCCCCAGGGTTGTGAGGGTGTAGAAAGTGTTCTCACAAGCTGTATCTTCCAGGAGAATAAAGTAAACGCACGATTGCCCTTTGTGTGAAGGGTTGCCACTTGCTGTACATAGGCTTACTGTTTGGGTGTTGAAACTGAAAGCACAGAGCTCAGTATTAAAGCTGGAACTTCACTCTCCCAATAGATTGACTTACTCAGATAGGCCTGGTAGGGCAATAAGTGTATTGGCACCTTTTCCTTTCATTGTTGGCTTGTCCAATGTTCATGACTAATTGCTTGAAAAACATGCCACTGTCTTTTTAAGGTCTTTAACTATTTTTCCTCTTTATTATGCTTATAACTCTTTTAAAACACCTCCTTTGGATGTGATTTGCATTATTAAATTTTTTTTCATCCTCATACCACTGAAGCTTAAGTTTGAAATTTACTGGTCTACATTAACTTTAAAATAAATTCATTGCCTTCCTGATGAATAGCCATTTGCTGTTTTGACTTGGCACCTCATCATCTATTTAATGTTTTTTATATCTGTCTTTTAAGTTATTCTGTATTTCAATAATTTCTACCACAGAATTAACTAGGCTGATATGGACAGATATATCTGTGCCAGGAATGTGGAAAATAAAACTGGACTTTCTTATGTTTCTTTTCTGGTGCATGGTAATTATTACCTAAAATCATGCAAGAATAAAATAAAAGTTCATTTTTAGTACTCTAGTGTTGGAATCTGTACTCTTTTCCCAAATCTCCAAACTTCTAGCATTGAGACTCCAAGAAAAGAGAATTGGAAAGAACAAACAGCTTGGTGGTTGAGGACATGGATTGCAATGTCAGATAAAACATTGATTCAAATCTATGCTATTTTACTTCTTAAGTGATCCTTGCATTTTTTTTACTCACCATTTATTGCATTTTTATTTAAAATGTTTAATTGACAAAGATAGATATATCCAATGTGTTTGATATATGTGTATATTATATAATAATTATCACTATGAAATTAATTAACATAGCCATTACCACCCGTGCCGTACATTAGATCCTCAGAATTGGGAATTCCACTTTTTGATCAGTAGCTCTTCTTTCCTCCCATTGCCTTCCACCCCCAGACCCTGGCAACCACCATTCTATTCTTTGCTTCAATGTATTTGAATTTTTTAGATTCCATATGTAAGTGAGACCATATGGTATTTGTTTTTCTATGTATGGCTTATTTTATTTAGCATAATGACCTCCAATTTCATTCATGTTGTCACAAATTTCAGAATTGCCTAATTTCTTATGTTGGAATAATATTTGGTTGTACATGTATACCACAATTTCTTTATCCATTTTTCTGTTGATGAACACAGTCTGTATCCACATCTTGGTTATTGTGAATAATGTCACAGTGAACATGGGAGTGCTAATATTTCTTTGATATATACTGATCTTATTTCCTTGAATATATAGCCAGTAGTGAGGTGGCTGCCTTGTCTGACCTTGAACTCTTAGCCTCAGTTGCCTTATTTTTTAAAAATGTGATTATATGATTTGCTACTCAAAGTAGTGTTCTGAATATTAAGTGTGAAAATATGGATAAAACATTAGGCACAATTACAGGTATAGAGGAAGCCCGCAATTAGTGATTCTCTGTTGCGTACAAGGTACCTGGTTCAGTATTGTTTTAACTTGCATTGTTAACTTCTGCGACTGTCAGAATCATCCCAGTATTACCCTCCTTTCTATATTTATTTCTCCAAGCCTCTACTGTATTTCTGTCATGACTCAATTTGATATGTAACTTATTTGATGATGGCTAGGGAGGAAGGCAGTTCCTAAGTCCTACTAGGATGCAGAATTAGTCTCTTCAGCAGAATTAGACTCTCTTTGCTTTAAAGGAGTGGTAAAGGGAAACCTTGGTCTTCACAACCAGATATGAAAATGTTAGGAAGTGTTTTTGTTTTGGACCATGTTTGTTAGCATGCAGGTGGCATTGCCTACTTTCTCATGCTTATGATCCACCTATACAGAAAGCGTTAAGCAGTCCCAACTTGTTGACTTAGCTAGACTTTGAGCAGAGAACTGAATTTTGTCCAGTTTTGAGGACAATTAGTTTGCAGGCCACAGGAAATTTTCAAGGTATACAACTATTAAAGAAAATTTACCATTTTCCTGAGTTGATGTTCCATAAATTTAAGTGATGAGTGAGGAAAAAGGGCAGCTTTGTGATTGTAAAGTGGAAAGAGGCTGTTTTCTGAGTTGCCCTCTCTGACTCTCAGCTCCACCTCCTTTCCAGGCTCATTCTTCACCCAGCACATTGCTTGTGGAACTTTCCAGGGTTCTTTTGTCACACCACTGCTGTTTTCACTAGACAGACATTTCAGTGATCTTAGCTACTCCTGGAATCTCCATTACTACTCAATTACCCTTTCATTCATTTCCCTGACACTTGCAATTTTGTTCCAATTGATGGTTCCGTGTTTCTTCCCGCGAGTTTTGTGGGCTGCTCAACCTCGGCATGGGTCAAAGTAAAAGCTTCCTGTTGTCAAGTCAACCAGCTCCTCTGTCTGCAGAGTCCCTGTCTTCTCACTACCCATCTATTGCTTAGCTGAAAGGTACCTATGGTTCTCTCCTCCTCTTCAGCTCCCCATGTCTACTAAGATGTAAGACAATTTTACTTCTTTCTTATATCCTGAATCTGTCTCTTCCAGTCTATATTTTATTTCAGTGCATGAATTTGTTTTTCAATTTTTGTAGTAGATTTCTAACTAAACTCACCCTCTGCATAGTCACCACAATGGTGGATCTAAAATGTAAATCTCATAATTTTTCTCCTAGTTCTGGGATTAAAATTCAAATACTTAATGTGACACAAAAATCCTTCTACGATCTGGCACCGACTGGACACTCAGGGTCCATACTTAATGCTTGAACAGCTGATGTACTTATGCACACAGCAGAATTATTTCTCTGTATCTTTTTCTTGCTTTATTTTAGTGATTTCCTTGTTTTTTTTTTTTTTTTTTTTTTTTTTTTTTTTTTTTTTTTGGTGTGTGTGTGTGTGCCATTCTTTATGTTTCTACCTGCCTCACTATTAGTACATGTTCATCTTCCCCAGAGCCTTCAATGAATTGATTTCCCATTCATGTTGGGTTCTGGGATCTACAGAACAGACTAAAAGGGGAAAATTCATGGGAAAAGTGTTTAAGAAACATGGTCAGGAAAAACCATCTGGGAAAAGTGCAAGCTGGACTCCTAAGGAAGAAGCAAACCAGTACAGACTGTTGTCAAGCTAAGTCCTACAAAGAGTAACTTTGTCCCAGTCTCATAGAGTAACTCCAAATAGAGTATGTAGGTCACAGATCAGTTGTCATTTTTGTTGTGAGGGAGATGGAGCATATCTCTGCTTCCTTCAGTCACCCTCCCCCACCTTTTTTTTTCCACACACAAAACAACAAAGTTTAATACACAGTAGTTTACCTTTCATACTTTTAAGACAGAAACTGCAAGCAGTAACCTCTATACAGTTTTATCTTAAGTAACAATATGTATTTTCTGAAATTTCTCACGAAGAGAGAGGAGGGGTGGGGAGAGAGAGGGAAACAGATATCAAGTGTTCTTTATCATTTACTGATTTTAACCAAGGACCATACTATGTGAAAAGGGTATGGTAATTTCAGCCCACAAAGTGTTATAAAAATTGATAATGTATGGAAATACCCAACATGGTGTTAGGCATGGGAAATGCACAATCTTGTTTGCTGTTTTTGTTACTACATTACAGTAACCAACTGTTCATTTAGAGCTAACTTCTGTCTTTGCAAAAGGAAGAACAATGAACTGAACAGTAAATATACTCTAGAACTTTATTTAAGACATTGTTTTGAACTTCAGTCCCCTTGTTAAGAACTATCTTTTGGGAGAATATAAATTCTTAGGTAGTATAAGCACTTTGTTCAAAAAGTCAAGTGTGCATTGTCTGTTGTGTGAGGTCATACTTCAAGACACTGTAAAGGGATCCAGGGAGTAAGAATAGAGTATCTACTCCTAGATTCCATTCTTGATGGCCCTATACTACTGTCATGTTCAAAAAAGTGAGATCTACTTAACTGACACAGCAGGGAGGAATATAACACAGAAAGGACTGTGTTATATCTCACTAAAAGAAGGTGGGGAGGTTTTTTAATAGGATTTAGGCTTGTGCTGAATGGTTCTCTGGAGGGCTCAGGGAAGTGACCGACAGCTTTCTACTGATGCTGTCATAAGGGAGCTCATCAGTTGGGTGCCTCAGGTATTTTTGGTTTGTAGGCAAAAGAATGATGTGGAGCTGGAGATTTCATTAGTGGGAAAGCAGCACACAACTCTGAAGAAGGTGTTAGCCATTTTGCAGCTAAATGTGATCTTGGAGATGTTATCCTATAAACATAATTTCCTGTAAGCTTTGTCTATGTATAATTGGAGACATTATTGATATTTTGTTAGGAAAAGCACAGCTTAATTATCAGGAGGGTTGATTTTCACTAGTGATCACCATAATGAGTTAGTCAATAAATCTCACCACATAAGAAAAACTGAACAACTAACATACTAACAACTTTAGGAGCTTATAATTTGAAAGTAATTTCTTCTAAAAAAAGGCCTCAAACAAGATTATTTTATGCCATAGTCACATTACACATTATAGTCACATTATAGTCATATAAAACACTTCAGTTTGTTTTAGATGGGTACTATTAGGAAATTTTGCGCAAAAGGTTGGATAGACATTTTGGTTAAGGCAATAACCTACTGTTCAATACTCTACCACTTGGCTTGCTTGGAGTGTGGATGGGGGCGGGGAGAGAGAAACTACCCATTTCTTTTTCCAAGTTGAACCAAATTTCCAAAGTGACTCTCGCTGACTCATTGGATCTGTTATTAGTCAAGGTCCCTGCACAAACAGATAACACACTCATACTGGGTAATTTCAAGAGACAGTCACAAAGGGAGCATTTGAAAAGATGTGGGCAGGGTGTAGGGAAACTGTATGGGACATGTAGGCCCAGAGCTGGTGGAGACTGTGTAATTATTACTAGGCCTGAAGGAGTGAGGGGAGGAAGTGTTGACAGAATCTAGAGACACTGCAGAGTTTGTGGAGAGTGAAACATAATAGGAAGTGACCTTTATTCAAGGGATGCAGCAAGTTGAAGTGATTCTCCTCTTAAGGAGCCTCCCCCTTCCTCCAGTATCTTGCTTTTGCTCCCTTTTGGCCTACCTAACAAGAAACAGAGGGAAGGAAGCTCTTTGATGAAGTCTGTACAAATCAGCTTCTTGGAACACAGATCAGGATGGATCAGGGTGGAAGTGGATTTGAAGGGGTAAATGGAAAAAATCTGGCATGTTCCATCAGAGTGATAATGGAATTTTCCATGCTGCCTTGGATCAGAGATCTCTGAATCTACCTTCATCTGAATTGTCATAATTATGTCAACACAGAGGAATATGAACCAAATTGGCCCATGGAAAGGTTTGCACTGAATAGCAAACTTCTGGCTTTTGCTACCTTCGACTATAAACTATTCTTCTGAAGATTGCTGGAAAGGCTTTCACCAGAGTGCTATGTCTCCAATTATAGGTAAAATAAATAGGCTTATAAAAATAGGAACTTGGATTGTAGTCATTCATGAATACTACTACAATAAGTTAACCATGCCTTTCATCTAGTTATCTCAGGGATATTTATACTTGGATTATTTTGCAGTTGTTTATGAATATGCTAAAGGATTGTTCTACAGGTAATTCATCTATATAATAGCATGTATACTTGCCTAAAGCTTTTCAGCAAACCTTCACATATCTAGGTAGAGTCAAGACCCCTATTAAAAAAGATACTTGTCTATGGTGTATAGAATGTAGAAAATGGTGTTTTGAGTTGAGAGCTATTTGAATGGAAAAACAATTGAGAAAAAGCACTGAAAAGTTTTCTAATAGTCAAGTGTCAATGTCAAGGTCCCAGAAGTTGAGAATAGTGGAATGGTGTTGAGGTAGCATAGGGAATGCCAATGTGAACACTCTTCTGGAAAAGATCAGAGGCAAATAAATTAGGCAGAAGGAGGAGGGAAGATACATCTCCCCACAACAATGCCATCCATGTTGCCATCTGCATTATTTCTTCTCTACCCATTGAAAAAAAAGAGCAAAGATTATACATATGAAACATAACGATGCAAAAAACAAAATGACTCAACAGAGGTCTTCCTCAGGAACGGAGGGAATTTCTTTGAATAGGTCCATTTATTGAATTTCTATGAAATGGTTAAGATTCAATTTGCCCACGTAAGACAGCAACTTTAGGGAAAGTATGTTAAATTAATTATTCATAGACATGAAAGGTAAGATGAAGAATAAAGGAAATATTTGGAATAATTCAGTTTAGAGATGCCAAAAGTAAGGAAGAAAAATACGTTATGATCAATCAAGAAATAATTAGGAAACTGGTAAATAAATTACTAAGAATTCAAAGGTATATCTGAGTTTTTTTAGGAAAATATGGCACATGAAATGCACATTGGAGACATGACCAAAGAATGAAAAACCTTGGGACAAAGTTACCCACATCAGCTCCTGAATGTCTGTGTGTCTGCATCTGTTCCCTTAACTGTGAAGACCAGAGCTAGAAAAGGTAACTGTGAAAGGTTTTCAAATGCTAAGTTTATATTGTACTAAATAACACTGTTTCCTCCAACAGACTCAGTCTTGATTTATTTATTTCATGGATGTACTCAAAAACACTAAGTTTGCAAGTGCATAAATCTTCAGAGCTCTGAATTTGTATATGCATCTGTGTAATTACTATCCAGGTCAAGAAGGCATTCTAGCATCTCAGAAGTTTTCTTGTGACCCTTCCTAATAAATACCCTTTTGCCTAAAAGTAGTCTCCTGGTCTGATGTCAATCCTTAGTAGTTGAGATTTGTCTATTCTTGAATTTCTTATACATGGAATAATGTAGTATTCAAACATGTCATTCATTAACTTTGTTATTACTGCAATTACAAATAAATAACTTAAGTGACATTGACGTTAATTGCCTCAGTTTGGTGCTATAAAAGTTTAGGTGCTCTTTGCATTTTGTATAAGAAGATGATCCACTGTAGTTTTTATTTACTTTACCAAAAGCTAATTGCATTTTCTTTCAGGTGTGAATATTCTCCCTTCTCAGGTATCACTGTCCAATTCTCACTCAAATTTCAAGATCTAGTTCAAGTCTGTTGCTTCTGTGAATTTTTCATAAGAATTCCACTCCATATCATTGCCTTGTTTTCTGAACTCTGTATAATTCCTAGTCTATACTACTTAATGTGGACATTAATCATACAGTCCTTTTTATTATTTAACCATTCCACATATTTATAGTCTTTTTTCCTAAAAAATTGCACATGCCAATGAAAAGACAGCTTCATTTATTATTGTTTGAAATTCAAGAATAATATAAATAAGTTTACACATGCATGCAAAGTGTTCAGAACTTTTCATCTTAACTAGGCCTTTCAATCTTATGTGTTATTTCATGTCACTCTTTATATGTGGTATTGTCACATTTTCGCTTACCCTGTTCTGGTTTTAGAACTGAGCTGGTAAATTTAAATGCTTGTCTCTTAGAGAAATTTTTTCAGAGCAACACTTATCAGATTAAAGAAATAATGTTATTTCTCACTTTTAGCTCAATCTATTGGTTTAAATTCATGTTACCAGTAAAATTACCACTTCATTCTGATGTAAATTTATTAAGCTCCTGTTAGGGGCCAGAAGAAATAATGTGTGTGAGTGTGTGTGTGTGTGTGTGCGTGTTCACGTGTGTGCGCGCACACAGTATTAAGTTTTTGCTGGATGAACTAAGTACTGGTTAACTAGTTAATGGTAATGATATAAAATATTATGATTTGAATATCTAAGAATATTTTAAAAATTCTTCAGTAAAATCTTTGAAAAAAATTAAAGTGTAATATTAGGAGAAAAAGCCAAAGTGTCTTTCCAAGTGGTTTATAACCAGAGTCAAAAAATGAGATGTTTCTGTGTATCTCAAACTCAAGTGTAAATATAATTAGGCAGAAATATTCCTAGAGGAAACTTAGACCAACCTGTATTAAAACTTAATTGAAAGTCATTATTTTGATGATTGTGATTAAAATGAATAATATCATTGCCTTCATATAACCCCGAAGTACTGACCATTTAAAATTAAACCTTGAAATGCAGGGATTGGGAGAAGGAGAATATTACCACTCACTGCGATGGATACAATATTGAGTATGAACCCATATCATGGATCTTCTCCTGCATTAGCCTTATGCTCAAGTCAGCATATCATTAAAAACCCCATACAACAACAAAAAAACTTTTCATGGACTCCCAGATTAATGGAGCTTCCAAACTAATTGAATTCTGACATAATACCCTGTTTCTCTCTCTGTTCCAATTCTTGGGTATTTATATAGCAATTTTGGTCATATTTTGGTAATGATGTAGATTTATAGAGGCTCATAACAGATGATTCATACAAAAAAATTTTTTTTTTCATTTCTGGAATCCTCTTGGCATGACTTCCAAAACTCAGCCACTAATAGAACATAAATATAGAGTGGTTATGTTTCTATTTCTAGAGAAAAGTGTAGTAACTGCAGTGCTTAAGACATGGGGGTGGTTGGATTTTGTACTTCCAAATCGGCAAGGCATACTTGTTTGCAACTGTTCAGGGTCATGCTCACTCTGAGTTTATCTTGGTGCTTTGTAATAATATGGCTGGCTCTGGCAAGGTTGTTTATTCATTTATTCCATATTTTTCCTTTAGTTTTTTTCCTTCTTGTTCTTGGAGAAGTTCATTTGGGGCCTAAGAACATTTGGGAAGATTAGGAAGTGAACAGGTGTAGAACAAATACATGAAACTCTTAACATATTCTTTTTGTTAAACCTGCTAACAAAATTTCAATAGCTCTATCTCTAAAAATACTTAGCACTTGCTGTCTAGTATGTGTGGAAGGTAGCATGGTGTTAAAAATCAGAATTAGACTTTATTTTTATATTCCTGCAGTGAAAATGAATCTTTTATTTTTAAGTAAGAAAAAAATCTGTCCCAAACCAAAATAGAACAAGAAGAAAAAAAAAAAAAAACAAACCATTAACCTGAATATTAAGTTCAAATTTACCATTTGAAAATATTCATTTTCAACTTTTTAAACTAAATTTAAAAATTAGCCATGAACCAGTTTCCTTCATGTTTGGAAAGGGATGCCAATTTACTTTTCAAAAACTAAACTTTATAATTTAACACTTACCACATGCTTCCCAAGGGTTTGCTATATGCCAGATGCTTTGTAAAGACCCAGGTGAGCCTCCTGGAGCTTATGAATTTGTACATTTCTTCACATCTTTTTTATCTTGTAATATGACTTATATCTTAATTATATATAATCAATTTTTCAATATAATAATATGTATGTATAAATATTCTTAATCATTGCATATATCTGATGATTGGTTCAAGTATGTAGCAAGACAAAATATTATGCTTAGCTTTTATGTAATGCTTCTATATAGAAAAATATCTCTGGGGTCTTCAGTTCCTTAGTGTGTACATTTTATTGCTGTTAAACAAAGGTATAGTTGCTAAATAAAGTTATTTATAAATATTCATGTATGAGATAATATTTATGTATCCAAATTGTGTTTTAAGCATATACACTTTAATCAAAGGCAAGACTCTAAAACAGTAATTAATAAAATTAACATGGCATTAATACAATACTTTTATAAAAGGTACATTTATCAAGTTAAGAACATTTATAACAAATGTGGGTGCTGAATAATTAAAGTAACCTCTGCATGGAAGTTTACTTTAGAAACTAATATGGGGAAATATTTTAATTTCGATGTGATTGGAATAAATGTATTTTAATATAGTTTCTTCCCAGAAGTGATTATTTCATTTATTTTTAATGAGAATTCAATAAGTTTAAATTTTTCTTTTCCCAGATAAATTAAGGAACTAGTAGTTGCCGTAACTCTGAGTCAGTGCTTTATTCTTAGACCAAAAGTAATTAATAATTTTTGTATAATATTGATTGGTTTTAGTTTGGGTGTTACACCCCCAAATTTCAATGTCTTCTATTGAAAAGAGAGTAAGTGTTAAATTTTATCCATGTTTACTGTGAAGGACTGTATGATGAACCACTGGGATCCCTCTGATGGAATGCAGAAATTGCTCTCTTAGCTGCTGAGAATACTGTGAAATGTCATCAACTATTAGCTCACCTTGTGGATGGTGTCATACCCCCTGCCTGAGGAAGCTCACAGAGGTTGATCACAGAGTATGGTCTCTGAAGGACTTTCTAGGTCCAGAGCCATCTGCAGGGTCTGTGGAGTCCACTGGTATTGTTGGGACTGCAGAACACTGCTCAACTTCTCTGCTACTTATCTCTCCCTTCCACAGGTTTTGATCCCAAGAGCTCTCCTAAAAGAACACTCCATCTCAGGATATACTGCCTGAGGAACCTGAGCTTTGGATATGCCCACTGACTCAGAAGTCAATAGACAGGATGGCCCTGCCAGTAAATTCTAGCACCTATGCTTTCATCGAGGTGCATTCTGGCCAATTAATCCATGTAAATATTAATGAAGATAAAGCATTTTGATTTTACTAGTGTTTTCTGATTCTCTATAACAATCAACTTCACTTAATCATAGTTAGCTAGCAATGAATTAAAAGCAGATGAACATTATGGAAAATAATTGAAGTCATGAAAAGATTAAAACAAACCCATAGAAATCACATTTTTCTTTGGTGAAAGTCTTTGTACTATTTCAACCTGCTGATTTAGCAGACTCTGGTCTTATTTTAAACAAAGGAGAAGATGAAACGATGCTTGTTAATCATGCTGGGACTTCTGAAACAGCTGTTGCTATGGGAAGTATTGTCCCTGTATTTCTTTTGAATTTTACATAAGGACATTTGCTCCCTTTCCACATTGTAAATTACAGGGGTGACTTAGGTAGTTCTAAGACACATAACCCCCTTCCCTGTTTGAGGGCAGAGTGTCAGACTTTGGCATCTGTTTGAAGGTAATGCCTTTTCAGCAAAGCAAGGAGAAGTCTGTGAAGTATAATTGCTCACTGAAAACGTATTTTATTATTAGCGCAATTTCTCAGGAAAGCTGTAAAGAATAGAGACTGTGGTTAGGAAGTTAATAAAACAGTATCATTGTTTTCCTAGCCAGTTTTTCCAGGTGCAGTGTCTGCCCCTTTCAAACAAAATCTATAGTTCGGAATAGAATAACCCCTACGCAAGTATCAGTGGTCAAAACCAGAAAGGTGAGGGGCTCATCCAAGAGAAACAAGATTAAAAATTCAGCCAGAGACAGAAATCTGGATGTGTACCAAATAACTTTTCATCAGCATGTCTGCCTGAGAGGAAACATTTTCCAGTGTTCTCCTTCCTTTTTCTTTAGAAATGAATTCAAGGGCAGTGTTCCCAGGCACTGTAACAAAGGAACTGCTTTAGGCACAGAGAAGCATTAATAGATGATGCTATTTGTTAAAGGTAGCTTAGAAGCCCTGCTTCCTCAAGTCATTGTCAAACCCAATGAAACACTAGTTCTTACAAATTTCTCTGCAGTCCACAATGGGACTTGTGCTGTGTTTTCCCCAACGGGGCAAGACTAGGCCCAGGTGGTCAGGTTAGATGTGTTGGGTGGGATGAAAGAGCTCTTTATATACGCTGACCTCAAGGTTAGGAAAATGGCAGAATTTCCGGAACTAATTAACTACTTCCTCTTGTTCATTTATTTTCCACTTGGGCTCTCTTGCATGCCAGCTGTGGATGCGAAAACTCTGAAGATAGTGGAGAGGCCGGGAGCCAGCAGAGGGCGCATCCTCGAGTTCCAAGCCAAGGAGTTTTCCTACCTGTCTGCAGGAAAGGAACAACTCCCTTTCCAACTGCAAGGCTTATTCTCAACTCCATGTTATTTGGTTTTAGCCACTAATCCACCCTTATCAGGTAGGAACATTTGGAGCTTAGGACACTGAAAACATATGGGGCTCAAGTGTTTTGCACTAAGTGTGTTTACAGGAAAAGGAAAGCCTGGTGAGTCATCCTTCTATTTTCAAACGGAAACTACCCAGAATTTGTATGTGCACTTTGTAACTCTATGCATTTAAATCAACCAAGTATTAAATATAAATGTGGATGATGTGGGAGCAGAATGGTACTTAGCAGGTAACGATAATGGAGATAATAGAGGGATTTCAAAGATCTTTTGTGGAGATGGGGAATCAGAAAGGTATTTTGCCTTATTAGTTTTAATTTTTATCCATCTGTGTAACAGAAGGACTGTTAAGTATTTAGAAGGGAGCAGGGGAACAGAAAGTCATCATCCTCAGTAATCCTGAATTACAACAAACCCATTGCAAGTGGCAATTTGTCAACAGATCAGGATACAGGCTATAGCTTAGAAAAAGAAAGAGAATTGTGTTTAAAGGGGCAGAAAGGAAGAGGAGAATAGTAATGCTGATGCAGAATTCAAGTGCAGCCCCATCCTTCTCCGCATACTCTGTCATTCTCCTTCCAATGGGTGTGCTACAGAAAATATTTTGAAGTTATTTTATCCCACATCTTTACAGAGTGGCTTAACTTGGGGTCACCAACAAAATGGGTAAGCATGCCTTCTGTGTATCAGGTGATGTACATAAATGAACACATGGAACCTATTGGTATGTGTCTGAAAATATTTTTCTAAGTTGGCACTATTCTCATTAATCAGTATTTTTAAACAAAAATTGTTTAATAAAGCATAAATCCTGTAAGTTTACCTTAATGCAATCCATTCTTCCTATGCTGTGTATAAAACCAAGACTTGCTAAGTGACTTGAATAAAGATACTGTCCACCATTTTTTCTAAGGCAGGAGAGTACAGTGCTTTCAAGTGAGGCCTGCCTGGGTTTAGCTCTTGGTTCAACTACATAGTTAGTTGTATGTCTTTGAGCAAGTTACTTCCCTCTGACTTAGTTTCTTTATCAGCAAAGTGGGGATAAAATGAGTCCATAACACAAGGGTTTCCACATGGAGGAGGTGAGTTAGTGATGCCTGGGTGTGCACAGGACAGCAATGAATCTAGAGTTAGTACTGCCCTCCTGCCCAGGTGTTCATTGTTATTGTCACCATCATTTTCATCTTCATCATTGTCATAGAAAGATCCTCCTCAAACACTGAGTCCAATCATGGCTTGTTGGTGTTAGCCTGTGTTGACCTCCAATGATCAGTGCTCACCTCAAATAAAGGTCTAAATGTCTTTCCAAAGTTTTCTAGAAAGTCTTTCTTTTTTTGAGGCAACCCTCTTTTACACCACAGATTATATATGGGATAGGAAATGCTCAGTTGATGTAATGGGTAGTTAATATTAGATATCTAAACTTAGTGTTCTCCCAAATATAGCACTAATTCTGCTGAGAGAGATTTTCTACCAGTCACTGAAGTTGTTAGTACTTGGAGAAAAGCAAGTGTCTCTGTCACATCACTATCTATATGTCTTTGGGTAAGTAACTTAATTTCTTTGAGCCTCAAGAGTTTTTTTTTTTTTTTTTTCTGTCTTCCCATAAAACAGGAATGAGAATATGAATTGAAGATACTCATGGTCATTCAAATGCAGTATATTTAGTAACTAATATGTATGGTGACTAATCTATGTACTAGGAATGTTTTATTCAAAGTGAGTAAAGTCTTTTCTGTGATGATAAACAGATGCAGAAAGCATGTGATACATTAAGTGATTTTCAAAACATGCAGTAAGCATTTAAAGCAGAGTATGGGGCTAAAAAAGTTGTAAGCAGTGAGGCAGGAGAAATGATAGCCTTTCTAATAGTAGACGTTGGCATGTAGGAAATTTCTTGATGTCACATGTAACACTGAATATTTTGACTAGAAATAGAAGGTAAGGAAATCTTTTTAAAACTGTCCATAGGCACATATGTGTCTTTTCCAAGAAACTTCTTTTTGGAGCTCCCATAGAATGGCTTGTGATATATTAGGGACCAGGGCAGTGGGCTTTGGAAGATAGTTGCTCCAAAATGTCCCCATTTAAGAAGCGTGGCTGACTAGGAACTAAAGAAAAAAGCATTTCCCTAATTTTTTCCCTGGCTTCAGCATCTCTTTTTGGGAAAAGAAAATAATGATATTTGCATTTTTCAGCAGTGAATTGTTTGCTCTGAAATTACTCAAACTTGAAACTGAGACTAAAGCTCCAGTGTTTTCTGTGCAGACACCTTTTATTTTCACCTGTAAACTCCTTAGCAGGAGCATCAAGGATTCACTGGATTTGCTTGATTTCTACCCTTTGGAACTTTCTACAGAGAAGTTCAGATGCCCTTGAACCTTTTTAGTCCCTGTAGCCTAAGAAGAGCACAGTGGTAACTGAAAGCTATTTCTGTGTTATCTGAAATACTTAATAAACACTCCAGGAAATTCAGCGACTTCTGCACAGCACATGGAATCTTAATGTGGAAGATGTTTTTCATCTGGCAGAACCCTATGCAATTATGATTGGATTTGTTCTTCAAGAAGTGTCAACAAGGCGCCAAAAAGACTCATAGGCTCAACTCTGGTCCTATGTGGTCCATTTTTAGGTTCTCAAGGACCCAAGCTGTCCAGTAAATAGAAAACCCTTGACTGACCCTTTCTCTCAGCATTCTCATGGCAATTTCACCTTTTACTGAGGCCTTTTCTTTTCCAGCCGAAGAACTCTCAATGTGTAAATCCAAAGTGGAAGTTGGACACAAATACTGGACCCGAATTAAGGTCTGTTTTCTATATTTTTCCTGTCAGATGCGATTGTCTGAATTTCAAATCATGTTAATTTGCTTACCCTGGCAGAATTTCTTGTTTCTTTTGTTGATTAATTCTTGATATTAGATCATAGTTTGTACAAATATTCTTTTCAATTATTTCCAAAGATCTGACTTAGTTTTTAGGGAACATTCTGGGCTTTCCCTCCAAATTTATGAACCTTGTCAATATTATCCAGAGTTTGGATGTCTGAACAGGCCTCCCATGAAGTGTGTTCTCCCTGGCTTTACTCTTTGACTGTGTGCTATGAGAGGGCATCCTGATTGTCAGATTTGATATTGACACTAAATCTCATTCCCACATATTGTTTATTAACACAGAGATCAACAGGTGAATTATATGAAACAATGGTTGGGGACTTTATAGAGTTTAAAGTTCTCTTGTGTAGAAGAAGCTGGTTAAAACACTTTTATTTTCTTTAAGTTTGAGCAACATATAAACAAGGCAAACCCCCACCCCACAACCCTGCCACAAGCTAGACTTTCTGCTCAGGTTCAGTGCTGTTTTTGTAAGTGCTTTCTATTTGGACTTTCAAACATGCAGGTGGAATGAGAAAAGTAAATAGTCATCATTTCTTCTCTTCTACAATCAGATTACATGATAGTTGCTGAGGTACTGTTCTACACAGTGGATGTACCTTTTTGTGTAAATACAGATTTCAAAATCTCCATTAGATATACCCTGGGTCAAAGAGGTTTTTAGTGGATCCAGAAAAATGCATGGTCTTGGTTTCTCACAAAAAAGCACTGGCCAAGCATGTCATTGATAGGACTGCAAACAGTCAAACAGAATTCCTACCAATTGTAATCAGGAAGAACTTCAGTGGTGCCTAGAACCTGAGGTGCAAAAAGGCAAAGCTAACTGGAAAACACCTGAGAAGGTGCATCATGTCTACCAGTGCATACACTGACACTTTTGCTTCTCTTTAATGAGTTTCCTGTTAGCTCCATGAAATATTTCGCACCTTCTATCTCTTCAGAAGTGCCAATTCATTCCTTTTGAAATTTAGTATTTGGTGCTACATACTCTGTTCTTCCCTTGATGCTTTGATTGGGACAGAATGTCTGATTTTGGTTTCACCAATGCCTCTCTTACTACCAGTTGCGTTGAGAGACAGAGAAAATGGACAGCTTGCAGGGGGCTTCCTTTCCTGGTTTTCCAGAGTGGCTAAAATGAAGATAAACCTGCCACTCCGATGCAAGGTGTTGCCAGTTTCTCCCTTGGTGGAAAAGCGCTCCTGAAAGTCAGGGATGGAGAGACAGCCAGAGTCTACATCTGCTCCTGGTTAATTTCCCTTAGTTCCAACCCAAGCAGCCTCATGTCTGCCCCTTGTTTGCACTCAGAAAAAAAAAAATTCTTCTCTCTTACAAATGCAAACTTTATAGGTATAGAAAATGCTCCAGAACATGAAAGCTCAACTGTGCCAGCACCCACCACCCAGTGGCTTCAGAGATTGCTTATAGATTGTTACTTTAAAAATTCAAGCAAAAGGATTAGAAACAACTTTTTGGAATCTAAACTATTTGTAAATAGATGGTAAATAGATTATAAATAAAATAC
Source organism: Sciurus carolinensis (assembly GCF_902686445.1). Classification (NCBI taxonomy): domain Eukaryota; kingdom Metazoa; phylum Chordata; class Mammalia; order Rodentia; family Sciuridae; genus Sciurus; species Sciurus carolinensis. The sequence goes on along the minus strand of NC_062219.1, from coordinate 80,705,431 downwards.
CCAAGAAACTGTCTTTAAATTATTTGTACCATGAATAAAGTCCAAGACATTTTCACAAAAGCTAATTCTCCACTACACTCTCTCCCACCCCATCTTCTCAAATTCTCTCATTAAATTTACTTTCGTAATTGGAGAAATGAACAATTTTCCTATTCTCTTAAAAAGTCTATGAGATGATAAAGAGAAAAAAGTTAATCAAGTGGAAGAATTTGTGAAGGGATATTAGGTTCAGAAATAAATTATTTCAACATGTGAGGTTTTTATTGGGCTGCCAAAGAAAATCCATGGAGTGGGTCACAAGAATACAATCAGTAGCTAGTAGGCTTAAATTTCTTGGTTTAGCAAAACTTAAGATGGGCGTTCAGATATTACAGTTTCTAAGAAGTTGGGTGGTTTGGAGTAAAATATGCACTTACGAGTATAAGTTCAGAGAACACATTTTGGTTAATGTGACTAGAAGTGAATTTAACAATTATTACTCTTTGTCATTATATTTGACAATATGAATGAAAATTGAAATGTCTAATTGGCTACTTCTAAACTTCCAGCTCTAAAATTCAACTGAAGCATTGTTAAGAGAGTTTCAATACCAGTTCAGGTTGTGTCCTTTGCGTTCTAAACAGACTTGGTTGGAGATAGTATCACATCTCTTAATGTTTTGTAGTTATTCCAAATCTGTGCTATCACACAGGTAAACTTTTGTTCCTTAAACTAGAATTTGAGGGATGCTGGTTGTTATGGTTTGAATCTTCAATGTCCCCTGAAGACCATGTGTGAAAAGCTTGGTCACCTGTCTGTAGTGCTATCAGAAGGTGATGGACACTTGAAGAAGTGGGGCTTAGTGGAGGAAAATTAGGTCCCTGGGGGCGCGTTTTTCTTTCTTGTTGGTTTCTGGCAGTCACGAGGTGACCGGCTTTGCTCCACCACATCTTCCCTGCCATGGTGTTCTGCCTCCGCACAGGACCAAAAACAACATAACCAACTGACCATGGATTCAAACCTCTGAAACCAAGAGCCAAAATAAATCTTTCATTTTTATCTGTTGATTTTCTTAGAGATTTTGCCATAGTGATAACACATGGGTGCTGTGAACAAAATGTATGGACTACAATTTTCATGATGCAAACTCAGATGACTTCTCAAGGTTAGCAAGGTTTTATTGGAAAAAGTACATTTACTTCTGTTGTAGGCAATAAATACTTTCAGTGTGATTCTGAGTTAAACACTATTTTTTTGTTGTGTATTTTCAAGACTTTCGCAAATGTGGTAGGTTTAAGGAATAATTAGTAAAACAAAAAGTTTCATTATGTTGGTAATGGCAATGAAGTACCAAAAAAAAAAAAAAAAAAAGGCGGTTAAACCTTGAGATCAATAAAAAGTAGTTTTTAACCCTTTTTTTGAATCACAGATCTTGGAGGGTCTGAGAAAAATTTTGGAAGCCCTTGTAGAGGCCACAAACTAGTACAGGCATTTGTACGTTTACATACAATCTTGAGAGGTTCAAGAAGCCAAAAGCCTGCTAGAGTGTTTTCTGAGGCCCAGTAGGTCATCTCTGTTCCAGTGTTGGCAGTCATCTTTGTTATCTGCACTACAGCATTAAAGAGAAATAGAGTAGACAGTGAAAACTCCTAATTATCCAAACAAAGGAAGAGCGTAGTGGCATAGATAAGGCAAAATTAATGGCTAATTCTCAAACTATTTCTCTTTGACCTTGTATAAGTTTCTTTCAGATTCTTTGGACTTGTGCTAATTTTAAAATCTGGATTTCTTGAGAACACAGCCAGTTGCAGGTTAGCCATATTGTTGGCAAATTGCTGGGGCAAAGCCAGTCAGAATTTAAAATATGCTGTAGATGGTTTACAAAATGTGTGCAATATATGTGGATAATTATGATCTTTCAACAGGCTTTTTCATATTAATAAGTATCAGCTCCAAGGAGGTGTTTGCCTGCATTCAAAAAAGCTGCCCTAAGATTGATAAACATGTATATATTTCACCGCAGCGTGTGGATAAGTTTTGGAAGGTGGCTACAATTTCTCCTCCCAGATTCTTGGGATGCAAGTAATCTGAAATATATATAATCTGAAAGATGTATTCTGAAATGGTGGGGAAGAGAAGAACAACAAAAACGTCTAGCTTTTCTTTTTCACTCTCACCTTGTACTTTTTTCTCCCTTTCTCTGTGGTCGCTGTCTGATTTAAAATTCCAAAGACTATTTTAGTGTGGGTTTCACTGAATATGTTGTTCTAGAGAATTTATGGAAGCAGCCTACAGTAAATGCCGAGTCTGATTATTATTAAGGTCATAGTGGAACAAAGCTTTTAAATAAATGAAACCATTCATGAAAGCTTATTTTGATAATGCTTTTATTGATCACCTCACTCTTACAACAACACTCCCTAGTAGATATTATTAGCAATGTTTTATAAGTACAAATCAGGATCCTACAATTAGGGTAAATTATCCCAGACCACTGAAGTTATAAGTGACAGGCTAGGTCCAGCTAACTTCAAATCTATATTCCCTTATATATCTTTAGTTTCAGCTTCTATCAGAGTTGGGGGCGGGTATAGTAGATGTTCAAATGTTTAGTGAATGTTGTTTGAAGGATATAGCTGTCTTCAAAATTGTACTAGCTTGCTGATGATGTGATACCTAGCCAAGCATGCTATCATTCATCATCCTTTACTATGGGTTGGATATTAAACTTCTGTTCTCTTTGAAGCGGAGTGGTAGACTAGACAACTCCAGCTGGAACCTTCATGTCCTGGAACCTATTGAATGACTTCTTCACTAATAAATATCTTGTTCATTATAGATACAGTGATTGAAGACCTCTATATATGCATTGTAGACAATGTCTTTTAATCAAATAATAGAAGATAGGTTTAAAAATAAACCAGAGTAGCCGAAGATTATATCTTTTGGCATGGTATAATCCTAAAACTATTTGTTAGAAATTTCTTGAAGAATTAGGAAATATTAAATGTTGACATTTTATAAACATACTGATTTTTACCCCCATACCAATAATAATGTTTAACCATGGAAAATATTAAAGTAATTGCACCCAGATTTCTTGTATTAAATTTTTGGTGATAGTCCTAGTAGCACACTTACTTCTAATCTTTACTTCAACCTTGTGTTAATATCTATGCTGGAAAGTTCTAGAATGACTTATCGAGTTTTAAAGCAAATATTTCAATAATGCAACAATTGTTTTGGGTTCAGTAAATTTTTTTAATCAATGATCCTTTCTATTTTTTTGTTCAAATCTTCAATCTCTTTTGTTTTTAATGTTTTTGTAAATAATGGTGTACACTAAGCAAGTTACCAGCCTCAGGGTTCTTGAGCGTCCTGAAGGGTTGTATTCACATTCTGTATTCACATTGTTGGTTGTTTGCCTGGATTGAAAAAGCAAAAACAGAAGCAAAAAATTAAAAATGAGATTATTCATGATTCCATTGCTTTTTTAAAAAAATTACTTGTTTGTTTGAATTCTTGCTTTTTACTTAATGAACTGGGCAAGATCCTTGTCTGAATGATGAAAGAAATAATGGTGAGAAATACAATTAAGAGCAGAATGCCTGTCTATGAAAATCTACATTTTTGCTTCACAAATGTGTTTTCTATGCCATCACTACCACTTGGATGGATGTTATTAGTGACTGAATTAGGGATATAATTGCAAACTTCTAAACCAGAAACTAGAGTTTTTTTTTCTGTCTTTGTATCCACCCGCTGTCATTGTGTACAAGATTTTGGAAAAAACATAAATGCAAAGAATTCATTCACATATGCTTCACACTGTAGGGAACAGATCAAGGTTTATGGCTTTCTTTGCTTGCATCACTTCTTACTTTCTCTAAATAAAACTCTGTGATAGAAAGACTACCTAGAAGTTCTAGCTTTCCTCTACTGCTATAATAAGGATGGTGAAATTGGATGAGCAGGAATAAAGGGGCAATTACAGGTGCAGTATATGGAAGAAACAAGCAGTTGCTCTGCTATGTGTGGGGAAAGAGGAGACAGGACGCAAAGACAATTGAGGATTAAGACACCTATCCATATAAAGGGGGGGCTCAGTTAACAAGGATGCTGTGCTCTGATGTGCTCTGCTGTAGTATGCTTAAGAATAACTTGTGCAGGGCTAGAGATGTGGCTCAGTGGTAGAGGTCTGTGGCTTCCATCCCCAGCATGATAAAAAATTGTTGTGCAAATACTATAAGGAAAGGTACTTTGTAGGACCGTGGTCTGTCTACATTGAATGGAAATTGGGGGAAAATGCCAAACCTGGGGTTCAGTCCCTAGCTTCTGTTGACACAAGAGTCTCAAGCAACTCTCAGTTACTTAGGTTTCCTCATTTTAAGTACTTTCTTGGATATTTGGAGTCATCGATCATTTGGTGAATGGTCCTCAATAATATCCATTGTTTTCATTAAATCATTTGTGCCTAAAACTGTGTCTGCTGAACAAAGACAGATATAGGTTTTGTGGAATGTACTGTGTATTTTAAATTCTGGAGATCACTTTATGGAAAAAATATGAAATTACAAACACATAATTGGGCCCAAAGTGTTTAGAATGATCAAAGAAAGCACATTAAATTATAGAATTTAAAAATTGACAACAATCACAAATGCAATAAAATTTATAAAAATAACACAATATTGAAATTTCCAACACACATCTCCAAAGCATTTCCTCCCCCATTGTTTCTGACTGTATAATCTCTGATTGTCTCTATATGGGATGATTTTCCAATATCATTTCCTATGAAGAAAGTAGACAGTTAAGTTCTTCTGTTAGCATGACTAAATGAAAATTTTCTTATATCATAGAAAAATGGAATAGCATGTAATTTGCACTTTCTGATTATATCTCACCATACAGGTTTGTGTCCTGCAAACACAGAGTGTGATAAATTCTATACCCCATGATTGCTATCAGAAAAGAAAAACAAAGATCAACATGCTTATGATTGTTTTCTCTGCATCATCAAGTGTTTCTACCTAGAAAGAACTTCAATTTGAGTCATATTAAGGTGCCAGTTTCTCTACTGACAGTTTTAGTTTTGATGATCAGAAGCAATGTTCAGGCTAACTTCTGGGTCTAGAGGTTTCAAGTCTTGTTTCTGGCTATAGGACTCAAGTACTTCCTGCATGTTGTGCTATAGGAATGTTTACCTTCCATAAATCTGCACCTTTGTGCCAGGATAGGAACCAAGTTGACCTAATGGATGGGGAGAGTATATTTGGAAGCAATTCCTATGTGTGGAGGATGGCATAGCTTAATATATGGGAGTGACTGTGAATCACGTGATACAGCCCACTGAATCCAACGAAGGCATCCCCAATGTAACTTCTTAGTTAAACCACAACTACTTATATCCACTCCATAGGGAGGGCAAGTGAACCAGTGGGAAGATGAGTACAAAGAGACAAAAGCCTAATGATGAGGTTAAAATATAACACACTTATAAATTTAAAAAAAAAAAAATTGAACAACTATGTGAACACACTGCTAGGCCCCCAACCTGGGTCTTGGAGGGGTTCTGTGTAAGTGAGGAACACTGAGACTTAAGTTTCATTAGTTTCACAGTAAATTCATCTCACCATCCCAAGACTTCTTCCTTTTCTCAAGTGATATGGTCTTTCTCTACTTAAAGACTTCACTTATGTTGGCACCTAACTTATGAAGGCACTTTGCACTATCCTGTTTATAACACTTAAGAGTAAATGCACATATACACCTTGATAAATATTTATTACTACGTATATTTATTTCCTTTTCCAGTATTGATCTTAGGGATCTTTGAGCACAGCAGCTGTGAAATGCTTATCTTTGCTTCCTATGGAATGCAGTATTAGGACTTTTTAGAAAAATTTTCAACATATATTATCTATCTATATATTATCTTTCAATATATATTAATTTATCTTAAAATGTTCATGTCTTTTTATGAACAAAGACATAAATATTTTAAAAGATAATTTCACAAGTATCTTGTAAAAAGTTTATCCCTCTCTACTCTCCTGCCAGATATATACAGGAATCATTGTTTTACTACACTTACTGAAATCTTTGTTATTTTATAAATTCCAGAACAATCCCATTGTATACATTCATTTGAATAAATTTTATCTTTGCTGCATTGAGTTTTTCCATTTGGGATCATAGCATGTTTTGTTACTATTCAAGTAGTCTTTATATCTCTTGGCAAAATTGTATAGTTTTCTTTGCCATGTTTTACTCATTATTAAAATATTCTATTTAGCATTGTGAAGAGCAACTTTTGCTCTTAAACTTTTTATATGATCGTTGTTGGAATATTGAAAAACTTTATTTTTATCTTAGTTATTTCTTAATTATTTTGACTTCTTATGTATAATAGTTGCTCAATTAAGATAGATATTAAGAAAGTATTTTGTTGTTTAGTAAGATCTTTTAGATCATAAGTTTAAGCTATACTTTTGGAGATTAAATAAAAATAATCATGTAATTATTCTTTAAATCTCCTATATGATAAATTGTATCAATATATTTCTTTACATTAAGCCATCGTATTTCTGAATAAATTCCTTTTGATCCTAATGTTTTATTACTTTAATATTCTACTGAACTTTCTTAAAAATAATGTAGGCAGAGATGTTGCTACAAGAAAGTTTAATTCAACAGAGTATATAACAACAAAGATTTATAAACAGCCTAAATGTCCCAAAGTAGGATATTGCTTAAATAAATTAGGCATATATTCTCAATGGAGACTAAGTGGTCTTTAAAAGGATGTAATAGACTGTATTTCCTAATATACTTACAGTATTTGGTGAAAAAACAATATATATGTAACAAACTCATTTAAAAAGTTTATTTGTGCAAGAGTTTATCTATGAGCATATTTGTGTGAGGATAAGTGTATTTGTGCATATGTGTGTGTGTACATGCTTGTATATATACTTGGGAAGATCTGTACCAAAATTATGGCAATGAAGTTTCTCCAGATAAAATTTTATATTATTATTATTATTATTACTATTATTTTAAAACATGATGTTATAGATGTTTTGGGTAAAAATTGTATATACACAACATAAGATCTTTTACTATTTCAACTCAGAAACAACCATGTTCACCAAAAAATGAACATCATTCTAGACATCTCTTTTCTATATGTATACATATAAACAGAAAGATACATGAGTAAAAACACTTTGAAAACGGACCATATTCTATGTGCTATTTTGATTTTTTCATTCTTTTCACATCTGAGAAAAGAAAATAACTGAATTTGTCAATATCAGAATATGCCATTGCATTATTTTGCTAGGGCACCAAATGAAACACCAAAGATGGGTAGCTTAAACAACAGAATTCTATTCTGACAGTTCTGGAAGCTAAAATTCCAAGACCAAGGTGTCGGCAGGGTTGGTTTTCTCTGGGACCCTTCTCCTTCAATTGTAGATGACTACTTCTCACTGTGTCCTCACGTGGTCAGCCCACCGTGTCAGTCTTCCTTCTTGCAAGGACACCAGTCATTCACTTAGGGCCCACCCTAAGGATGTTGTTTTAGCTTAATGACTCCTTTAAACACTGCCTCTCCTATACAGTCACTTTCTGAAGTACTCAGGCCCAGAACTTCAACATATAAATTTGTTGGCAGGATACAATTCACCCCATAATGTGTTCTTTACTGAAAGATATTATAATTCCTAAACAATCATTCAAAGGTTAAGAAAAATTCTTGTGAAAACATTAGCATGTTGGAGTATCTTCCTAAAAATATGTATTTTACTTGTGTGCTTATATTTTTTCCCAACTTTCTTCATGCTACTGGATGTGCGCGCACGCGCGCGCGCACACACACACACACACACACACACACATCTATATGTACATATATCTTATAACACCTAAGAGGTTTCTGGGGAAATCTATTGCAAATAAATCAAGCCCACCAGGAAGTGAGTAGGGAAGCCTTACTAAAAGCACTAGCTCAATTCTCAGAGCCATGGAATGATTCAGCCCTTGCCTTCACACTGTCAAAATATATAATTATTTTCATTATGTTACTTGAGAAGTATAATTTCTATAGTTATTTGGGTTTAGATCTGTATTGAATTGGTCCAGTACTCTCTTCCAATCTCACCGAGGAATCTCCATTTCATTTACTGCCACCCACTTTCTGTGAAGTTGAATCTTTGAGGCAGGACCAAGTGCTGTTACCCCATGAGTTCTTCCACATTAGAGGCTTCAGTCCCTTGCCTCTCTCCAACATTAGACTAGATGGGAGAACAATCCTTGAGTCCTTATTTCTTTTCCACGGGTGAAAAACTGGTCACTTAATAGTCTATTTGGCTAATAAGCAAATTTTGTTTTCTCCAATACAATTTAATAAAAACATTTTGGCTGGAATTCAAAAGTTGGGAGAGTTAATAGGGAAGCTTGAATTTATGGATTTTCTTGAAAAAAAAATCAAAGGTGTGGTGATATAACTAACATCTTAAATTTCTTAATGCAAAGTTGGTTGTAGCTACTTTGAACAGTAGATATGCACTCTCCAGTTCACTGAATCCAACCTGCTTCAGTTACTTATATACCCTGTCTCAGGGTTTGCAACTCCAGCCCTGGAATTCCCTTGACATTTCTCTGTCCTTTGATGGCACTGAGTGTTGAACTAGTCATTTTACTATGAATTCCCCAATCATTTCCTGGCAGGCTTGATTTATCTGCAATTGTTTTTCTCAGGAAGGTCTCATGTATTATGTTTCCTAATTTTTTAAATATTTCAGAATATCTGTCACCCTTATTCCTAAACTATTATTATTCCTTATTCCTAGCTATTATATCTTGAAGATACTTTTTTTCCCCTTCAGGATGTTGTAGATAATGTTAAAACTGTTTTCTGGCTTAATATGCTGCTGTGGAGAAGTCAGCAATCAAACTGATTTTTTCCCTTTTATTTCACTTACTTTTTCTTTCTGGGTGGCTGAAAAAAATACTTCTTTGTCCTTGAATCTTAATAACTTAACCAGGATATGTGGCAATTTTGATCCTTCTGAGTCTTTTTTCCCAGTAGAGAAAATCTGTCCTTTAATCTGTTTCTCTGTAATTTCAAGGACTTTTCTTTATAATATCTCTGAATATTTCTGCCGTATCTCTTTTTGTGTTACAATGACAAGGGCATAAAAAAATCCATCTGTTATACCAACTTTGCCCTCCATTGGTTTCTTTCAAACTTGCTCTTTGATATTAGTGTTTTCTCAAGCCTTTCCTTGGTCCCATCAATATGATTTTCAGCATGTCTTTTTTCTTGCTATTTCTAATTTATCAAATAGACATGTAATGATTCTAATAGTGTCGCTGGACTCTCAGTTGATCTCTGCCTTCTGTCTTTATATCTACTCCTGTTGTTTGGTGAGCTTTTATTTTTGTTGGCCTCATATTCCCATTAGGTTCTTACACACTGCGAAGCAAGATGAGGGAACTCCTTCTGCTCTTGAATGTGTTTTCTTTCCGACCAGGACTGTGTTGTCCCTTGTGTGTCGTGCTACTTTTCCTCCCTGTGGTTTTGTTGTAGCTACACAGAACTGCAATTCCACTTCTTTTCATCTTCTTCATTGCTAACACGGGCAGTTCCCAGAACTCTGCTTTGTTCTGGAAGCATCTCTGTGAATTCCCTGGGACACCTCTTCCACTAGATCTCTCCAGTTTGTGCTCTCTCAGAGCTGTACACTGAGGCCTGGGTGTTGTTATCACTGTTTATTTCTCTAGTCATGAGAGAAGGAAGATGGAAAGCTTAGGCTCTGCCTTTTCTTCTTTGATTTGGGCAAATTTTCTGTATCACAACTGTTGCATCTAACAGGAAGGTGTTCTCCTTGAGCATTTCAATCTTTTTTTTGACTTGTGTGAAACTTATGTTTCAGGTCAAGAGTTTGTTGAGGTTATTCATTTTCCTGGTTTCTCTTATATGTTTCTCCCGGCATTCCTAATCCTCAGTAAGAATAGGAAAGGTTACACTTCTATGGGGTTTAGCCCCACCCCTTATAGTTAATTACGTACTAAAGGAGATTCACTTCTGCTTAATCTCTTGACTCTTGAGGATCACAAGTTTCCCTCCTATTTATCTGCTCTTTACCTTAATTTCTGAATTTATTGCTGGAGATCTTTGGTGCCTTCTCTGTTTTCTTCCCCAGGCAGTAGAAGTTAGAATGGCCCTCATCTGAAGTTTTCTCCTCCGCTGAGCACCTTTGCTGGAAATGTTTGCCCAGCTCTTTCCTTACTTTTGCTCCAGAATCTTCTCACCATTTTTAGAAAAAATAGTAATGTTTTTGAGGAGTTGATCTATTCACATAATTTTTCTACCATCTCTCCTGAAAGATATAGATAAAGGTAAAGGACTTTGTGAACCAAGTAGACATCTTTTAAGATTGTATGTCATTTATTGAAGGTTATCAACCATGATTATATACCATTAGATCATACTTTATTTTTGAACTATTTGTCAATTTTGCCACTAGAGTTTTGCAAGTTTTTCTATAAACATGGGCAGAAGTTGAAATTAATTTTTATTTCCCCATCCTGGGGAACAAAGCCAGATCTTTGAGCATACTAGACAAATGTTCTACCACTGAGTTTACACACCCAGTCCTGAAGTATATTTGTATATTCTGAAAAAGTTCAAATAACATGAGATTTATTTATCTTTCGAAGATTTTGTTGACTTTGCTCATATGTCTGTCTCGTCTCAGGGTCATTTTGGGGTCATATTTTGATAAATGTTTCATTATGTTTTACTGTTATTAGTCTTTTTTTTGTTTCTTGCATTAATTTTTGTAATTTACTCGAAAATAATTCATCTAGAGTTTTTCCTATTTGATAGCTCAAATTTTTATAATTATTTTTCTATCTGTGTTTTTAAGGCATTTCTAATTTTTGTATTTATTTGTAGTTGCTCTTATGTTATCACATGTTCCAAAATTTTGTTTTTTTCCTTTCAATTATAGAACTTTAGATATATTTACCAAATCTAGTTCTACTGTATTTTAATACAGTAATTTTCTTCTTCATTAATTGTTTTGAATTTGTGTATATTAGAATACCTTTTCCCACATTTTAGTTGAATAATTATTTTATTGGAGTATTTTAGTCTTAAAAACACATGTAGATTTTCACCATCATCTTTAAGATTTTGATATTTTAGAGAGAAAATCCATGGACAGTTTCATTTTCATGCTTCTGTATATAATTTGTATGTTTTCTACCAAGATTTGTATACATTGTCTTACTTTTTTAAAATAAAAAAGAGCATGATATATCATTATGAGTTACTTTTTCATTTTATTTTTTTGGTACTGGAGATTAAACCCAGGGTCACTCTGCCACTGAGCTACATCAACCCTGTGTACTTATTTATTTATTTTTTCTTTTTAGACACAGTCTCACTAAGTTGCTTAGGACCTTGCTAATTTGCTAAGGCTGGCCTCAAACTCCTGCTTCAGCTTCCCAAGTTGCTGGGATTAAGGTGTGTACAAACTTGCCCAGCATGAGTCAATTTTTAATGGTCCATTTTCAATTCAGAAAAGTTTTACTCTATAACATCTTTTATTATTATTTGATCTAATATATCTGATTTCTTCTGAGTAGGAATTATCTGAATATCAATTTCATAGTCTCTGTCTTCTTTCTTCTCATCATTTTCCTCATCTTTGCACTGGGACTGATTTTTAAATTTATCCTCCACATTGTTATTTTTAATTTCAGACATACATTCTACTATTTACTAGTACCAGTATAGTTAAAATTTTTCTATGAGTTACTTTAAATTCCTTTTATCTATTTATTAATCTCATCCTACAGTTTTTCAGCTTAGCTTTTATACTTTTCATGACTTTATGCTTGTGTCAAAAAGACCAATTTTTTTGGTATTTTCTAGAGGATGTTAGCCAGAAAAACAACTTCAACAACAACAGTAATAAAATAACAACTGCAACAGCAAAGAAAGATGAATTTGGCTTGTTTTCTCAGGTTTTTTCTGGGAGCAGGGTGGTACACAGTTGTGAGAGGTGAGCTCTTCCTTGTCTTCAGACTCAAAATTTATTTCTTTTTTATTTTTTCTGCCTACAGTATTACTTTGAAGGACCATAAGAATGTGTGATGAACCTAGTGCCCACAGTAACTTCTGAATTCTAGGAAAACTTTCCATAGCTAAGTAATGCTGTCTTTTGTAGATGTCATCTTCTTTTATTCTTACAGCTTCATTCTTTGTAAAAACTGTTTTATATGATACCCACTTCCATCAGGGATCTCCTCCTCCTGCCCTGGTTTTGTATGGTTTGACATGATAGTTCACATTATTGTTCTCTTGTCTTCTTGGAAGTGGTATTTGAACAAGTGTAGATGAATTGATGGAAGTTCAAATATGGAGTTTCATAAGAAACTGCATAGACATGGTAGAAGACTGGGTGTGAGAAAGGAGAAATGGCAGAAAGGCACAGAAGGAACCCTTTCATCTGCCTTTAAGGGACTTTCTCGAAGTCTCAAACATTTTTGCACTGTATCATGGACAGAAGTTAGTCCCTTCCCGCCAATAAGTGTAAGGATGTCCAGGAATGTAGTCTTTTGTTTTAGGTGGCCATGTACCCAGCAAAAAATAAGGGTGCAAAGAAAGATGGGAGAGAACAGATGTTTGTGTAGACAAGTGTCTCTTTTAACATCTCTCTGAGATCTCTCTGAGATCTAATTGCAGACGTTAAGTGTTTCTGTTATCAATCATAAATATGGTCCAGCATGGTCACATCCATAATTTCATCTCAGGCTTAATTATATTTCTTACATTATACTCAGACTCATTTCTTTCTCTTCCAATAATTCCATGAGCTGCTGTGTTAGAAAAAGGAAACAAACTGTTAAGGTCCCACATTTTTTGTGTGACCCACATTTCTGCCCCTCCCTTTTTCAGGCCAAATTGTTTAATCTCTTCTTTTGGGACATTGACAGGTGGATTATTCATACAGTGATTACTCAGCTTTGGTTCTCTGAAGCAATATTCTGTCTCCCTCCTCAGCCCCCAATACCCTCATCACAGAGTTCCAGGACACCCCTTTTTGTCTTTCTCACTACTGCCATATTAATTTCTCATTCATCTTCTCTTTCTTGATTCAGCTTTCTTACTATACTTAATACCATCAACAGCGATTGCTAATATTTTCATTGCTCTTTACTTCTTAAAAACTGCCTCCTCATGTTTTTATTTCATTTGCATCTCACAGCCATCTGCCATCTTTTTTTCTAACATCTTCACTAAGGCATGCATTTTAGAGGTTAATGACTAAACAAATCCAAGTGAGTAAGCAATGGAACTATAATTCCCACCCAGATTGCCTTAGTACCCACCTCACAATCTTTCCATCATGCTCTGCTGCAAGACAGAGGTCTACACATGGCCTCCCAGCAGAGGCAGCCAAGTGATGTAAAGTCCTGGATGAATGGGTGCATGAGAAAGTAGCCTAGAATGCTCACTGTTATACTTTGGATATGAAGCATCCCCCCAAATCACCTATGTTAATGCAGGAGGTAAAACAATAAGATTCTGAGAGCCACAGCCTAGTCAGTGAATTAATTTATTTGATGGATTAATAATTTGTAAGGACTACTATATTGGGCGATTAAGTATAGGCAGGTAGGTGTGGTTGGAGGAAGAAGGGCACTGGGGCTTGCCTCGAGGATTGCCTATCTTGCTCCTGGTTCCCCCACACTAGCTTTGCTTCCTAGTTGCCATGAACTGAGCAGCTTTCCTCCACATGCCCTACTGCCATGATGCTCGGCCTCTCCCTGGCCACAGAGCAATGGAGCCTGCTGGCCATGGACTAAACCTTTGAAACTGTGAGCACAAAATTAACTTGTCCTCCTCTAAGTTGTTCTTGTCAGATGTTTTGGTCATGGTGATAAAAAGCTAACACATATACTGAAATGAAATAGAGACCCTGGGAACTAAATAGAGGGGGAAGGATCCTGGATATAAAGCAGAAATGAGAAGTGCCTTCAAGATCCAGGAAACTTGAACTCAAAAATCTTCTTTCCCCTTACCAAAATATTCCTCAAACTAGGCAATATTAACAGGACAAACACTGCAGAAGTTCACAAATAGCAAACAGCTGGAATAGCAAATCCTTTCTTCCTCTGGAGTGTTCTATCAGAGCTCCTGTGCTCCTGGCTTAGTGCTAAATGCTTCACCAAGGGAAGCCTTCCATGGGTGGAAGCAACCATGCAGATCAGAGAAGATTAGCTTTCCTTCCAGTGGATCAGGGTCTCATAAGAATGGCCTTAGATAAAAGAGGAAACTGCAGGCAGAAAGCCATAACTCCAGAGGCTGGCAGGAGCAGAAAGGCACATAGGTGGTAGCAATATGACGATAATTTTTCCCAAGGGAAAGTCAGGTCAGACAGCTTTCTAGTGAATGTGAGAAGCACAGTGCACACTGTTCAGATCAAGGACTTAGCTTCTAAGCTTGGGTCCCTAAGACTATTTCTTCACTTTCTTTGAAATCACTGAAATCTGTAACACTTCGTGTTATTCAAGCTTCTGTTTGTTTTGGCTCCACACAGGCCACACTCAGACATAAACATTTTTCCCTACTTTAGCTTCAGTCCAATGCAGTCTTCAGTCTAACACATTTCATCGGAAACTTATAATTTTACTGCTATGTCCTGACTATGATGTGGTGCCCAGAGCAAAGAAGAGAGCTGGGGTCTTAGTGATAGGTACAAGACTGGCAAGAGTCCCTCATGTTTGATACCTATGCCATTTACTCTACTGCATAATCTGGTGGTTAGTTGTCAGTGTGAATTGTACAGACTGAAGAAAGTAGAGCTGGAAAATATTTTAAAATAATGATGTATCGGTTTCTGTTATGTATTCATTTATTTGTTCATTTTAGTCAGTCACTCAACAGGACTGGCAAAAAAAAAAAAAAAAAAATCCCTGTCTTTAAGAAAATAGAGCCTGCACTGTACTCAAATCCTCATGAATAGCCAAAAGGAAAAAAAGAAATAGACATCACATCTTGTTTTCCATTAACTTCAGCCATGCTCACAAACGAGAAGCCTGCTGTACCATTGGCCCAAATTTATGTGTTGTTTGGCCTCTTAAGTTTTAAAAAATGTTGGTATTAATGCTTTTTTTGAGATTCACTCCCTTTCTAGTGCACAGCAATCTCCATCACTCTTTATTATGTTACAACTGTCCTGCTTCTCTTATTTACTTTACCTTCATGGCTTCTGTGGGTGCTGGATTCTCAGGCATGTGGGTCTAAATTCTGAAAACTCATAAAACTATAAAAGTAGAACCCAGAAGGGAATTGCTCTGTGGAGCCTTTATTCACACTGGGTTGTAGATACTTCACAAGAGATTCTTCTGATAACTCTGTGAGGAGGCAGCAGAAAAGGACAAGACCTATGGACATCCTGAGTATGACTTGTGTGAAATGATTGCTATTTGAAGACAACACATCATTGAACTCCACACGTCCCTGAGGTCTGTGAACCATATCACAACTGTAGGGTAAGGAGGATCTTCACAAATGCCTGAGGTTGCCTTTTTCCAGTTTGAACAGTACTTGGATTCAGCCATAAAGTCAAGCATTGGAAAATCAGGAGAATGATGTTTCCTGCATACCTCAGTTAGTGGGGATTAAATTTCACACCTGTGTTCCTGGCTTACACAAGGAGGTTTCCACCACATTCCATTAGAATGAAGGAAGGGAGGACTGGAAGGAGGTCCAATTTGTGGCACAGGACAATTTTAGGAAGGGCTTGGTCTCTGATCTCTCTTTTCCCTTTTTAAGTTTTTCTGGTGGTTATTTTCTAATTCTGTGGTCTCTGTCATTCTTCTAACTCCTGGTTCAGTCTGACCACAAGGAATATTTCTATGAGCATACTCTCTTTCACAGATGGGCTTTGATGACCCCAGTGTTTCTAAGGTCTCAGGTTCAGCTCCTTTTCTGAATCTTTCTCTTCTGGCTCTTCTACTCATTCTCCTTTGGATTTCTCCAAGCTGCTCCCTTTCAAAACGGTGGTGTCCAAAGTGGTCTTCCAGCCAGCAGCTCAGCAACCCTGGAGACTTATTACACGTACAAATTCTTGGGATAAGACCCAGACCTACTAAGTTAGCTATCTCTGGGTGTAACTCAGCCCTACAGGGATATTAGAGGTTTGCTCATGTTTGAGAACCTTTGTTCTAGAAGGTTCCTATGGCAGGCAACAAGAGAAAGGGTCTCCTGTGGGTAAACAAAGGTGCCTAGTGTGGAGTGCTTCTATCTTTTATGGAAAATACATCCAAATATGTGGTTAAATCTTCAAGTTCTCTTGTATAATTTGCAACCAGTTTTCCCTGCATGCACATCACATTTAATTGTTCTGACCCCATAGGCAACTTTTCGGGAAAACCCTAAATTCTAGAGATTTTACTTTACTTTTCGTCCTCCTTGCTTTGTCATCTCGGTTATGGATTTTCCATTAATCTTGTGTATTTACATTGAAATATCTGCTGGATATTATCTGTCTTATTATTGGTCACTGGGTGCGGGCAGAGAAGGAGAGGGAAAAGAAGACTTGACTGTGTAGACAGCATGTGGAAAGTTAGATGGAAATCTTTACGTGCTAAAAATTTGAGGTGCTACACGAATACTACAGGTTTTTTTCTGGTAATTATGCATGCTAAGAAGCTCCTCTTAAGAAGGAGTGTAGAAAGAAGAGATTTTAAAAACTGAAACCTGGACAAATTTAATATTTCCAACCAGAGAATCAGCAATCAGCAGGGCTTCTTTTAGCTTCTGTGTTTCCAAAACACGAAATCTTTGCTGCCCACTCATTTGCATTTTCACTCAGCAGTCTAATATGAATGGAGAGGTTCACTTTTTGTCAGCCAGTAAAGTATTGATTCTGCATCACAAGGGGAAAATATAAATGTAGGTCTTTCAAAGATGACCTCAACCACAATGTTAGAAAATTGCTAAGTGTTAGAAATCTCAAGTGCAGGATTGGCAGAGAACAAAGGTTTGCAATTTGTGATGCATAGTGTAAAATCCCTAGTCCCTGTTTTTAATAGGCAAACCAAATAAAAATAGTGGGGTAAGTTAAATCTCTGTTGAAATAACAGAACCATCAAATGTTCAGTGTCATATACTTGAAAGAAAACAGAGACAGATATTGAAATAGATGGTGAAGCATGAATCCTGAATAATTCCATAATAGAAAACAAAATTCCCAGTGGGTCATTCATTGTCTTTGACACAAATATGCTTCCTGAATTCCTCAAGAATACTGAATTTTTAGAAAAATACATTTTAGGATAATTCTACCGCTTTAAATTTACTATTCTGAAAAAGTGTCACTTTTGTGGTCTAGGTAGTGCACTTCCTGAGAATGTCCTTTCCTTCTGTGGCAGTAGCCACCCACTCAGTCATTTCCATGCTGGTGTGAATTGTATTGTAGTTGGAGGTGCTGTTTTATATTAGTTTCCTTGGCTCTGTTTACTCCCTTCTTTGCCTTGAGGGAAAGGCAGTACTTAAGCATCAAATTATTGTTTTAAGACAAGGGATACGGTTGTTATTCAGGGATAGTGAAAAGATCTACCTCATCATCAGAATCCATTTGTTATGAAGCAGTCTGTCCAAAAGGGAGCCAAGTTGAAGCATCTATGTTTTCATCAGGAAAAATTTGTGTTTAAATAAATTTACTAAAGGAAAAAATAAGACTTTAAAAAATGCAGGACATATTGTTTTGGCTTTTTTCCCTTATGATGTTTGCCAGTGTGAGTAATTATACATTAGATGTTAAATCAAGTTGGATTTCCCCTTTGACAAGGTCCTTTCCTTTGTTCTTCCTCCCTCCCTTCTTCCCATCCCCAGACCCCGCAGTCCTTTGTCATCTTGTATATTTATTTGAAGGATATGGGCATCACTAAATTTAAAAAGAAAAGTTGTTTTTACTCATCTACTTCAGACAAATAACTGAGCTTGGTATGGAGATAGAAAATCAAAGAAGAAGGAGTAAAGAGAAGCATCATGCTTAAAGGCTAACACTTCAGTGGTGGTGCAGACAAAGACACAAATGATTTTAATACCAAGCAGAGTATGTTGTTATAAAACATAAATACAGTTTAGTAACATCATTGCATGGAATAGGGGGGGAATCACTGCTTGTTTTCATAGAAGAGATAGTCTTGGTCTGGACTTTGAAACATAAATCATATTTGAGAGGTGAAGATGGAGAAAAATCCCGTTCCAGGTGAAGGTGATAGGTACAAACTGTACCCAGCATAGGACATGAGTTGTGGAAGGTGCATCAGACTATAAAAGATTATAACAATGGCTCTCATAAAAAGATTGAAAAACACAAAAAAATGTAAACTCAGTGCTTGACAGAATGCATCAAAGATGAGGGTGTGGTCCTGAGATTGTCAGTTACATATTTCCACCTGTCTCCTCCTCCATCCTGGGACAATGGGGCTATTTAGTTGAGAAATATGTTGTCTAACCTGCATGCCAAGAAGCAGAGATAACAAGGTGGTGCATTTCTGGGAACAGTGAGCTCTATGAATCTGTCTACAATACCAAAGCATCCAAAATTCAGGCCATTATTAATCAATTCAATAATCAGTGACTCAATACATATGCCACATATATTATTTATCTAAAGAAGTTCACTTCAGGTTTAACATTTTATAAGCAAAATCACTAAGCTATTGAACTAGATTTTAGAATTAAATTTACTGGATATTTTGGAATCATGCACACCCAGCCTATATAAAAAGAACCTTGGTCAGTGAGTTGGCTGGAATTATTGTTAAACAAAAGCCATAGCACTTTGTCATGGGGTTGAATTTAGTTTTCCTACCACTTTTTTTTTTTCAAGTGAGTCACTAGAACAACATCCTGACCCTACAATATGTTACCAATGAAAGCACATCTTTATTTTTCTCTGGGTTTTCTTTGCAGCCAAGCAAGGTTTTGGCTGTATTATGTTCATCAGCAAGAAATCCCCAAATACCAAGCAGCATACCAGCATCTGCATGGACCGTGGATTCAGGACAGATTTCAAACCCTGGAAAAGAGACTTAATCTCCTCCTCTTCTTGGGCATGCTCTAAGGCAAAAAAATGATCTCACTGACCCATGTCAGTCTTAACACTTTGTTCCTCAGAAACAGAAAGAGATCTCCAGCAGGCCGCATTTGGTGAGGATGGCTGTGTACAGAGCATGAAAAAGGAAATTGGCCTGTGCAGCATGCAAAAATAAGCCTTTGGCCTTGGTGTATTCTCATCGAAAACTCCGAAAGCCAGCATTCCTGCTGAGGCTTATCCTGAGTGTTTACATGTTAAGATCAGATGAAGCTGTTTCCCTTTTCATGTCAGCACTACTGTTCTAGGAGGCCAGTAAACACTATTTACCTTTAACGAGAATACTGCAGTGATAAATATGAGTTTAGATATGAGTACTGAAGATCCATTTATCATTCTCTAACAGCATGGGTCTCCACTTACATAGACATTGGTAGTCCAACAGGTATTTTCGTTGACTTTGATCCCAAACTGCAGTGACACAGTCTCCTCCACAGTGAGCTTTGGAGCAGCAGTTTAGGACAAGGATGAGACAGGCAGGAATGCCAGGGGAGGATGTGGGCTTGCACACACATCCACAATCAACCCCTGAAAAGCTTTGGTGCAGCCAGAAGGAACTTGCTCAAGAGCAGATGTGGGCTTTTGTTGTACTTGAGATGATAGCTTCTCTCCTCTCTGAATAGAAAAATAAGAAATCTTGAATCCTTAAGCTTAAGGAGGTCATAAATTATGATCATTTTTTCCCCATTTTTAAATATCTCCTGCAGGGAGAGTTCAATGGTCCAAAATAGCCTATGGTGGGAATGTTCAACTATGCTATTGGCATAGTATTTAAATTTCTTTCATCTGTTGTTTAAGTCAGGCAAGAATTAGGACTTAACATCTGGAGACAAACTCCAGGAATATCCCAGATTATTTTTTTCTGGCACTATTATGCTTAATATGTCTTTGAAACATTCTTCACGGCATAAAGAATCTATGATTTTCCAAAGGGTGTTTCTCATTTTCCTATTCATAGAGAGGAGGAATTCTTAAACAATGTTGACAGTTAAGGGTCTTTGGATGTCTTTTTGGTTCATCCTTTATTAAAATGACTGGAAGATATGAATTCTTAAATTCTGAAAAACTAAGGGTGTC
Source organism: Sciurus carolinensis (assembly GCF_902686445.1). NCBI lineage: Eukaryota > Metazoa > Chordata > Mammalia > Rodentia > Sciuridae > Sciurus > Sciurus carolinensis. The sequence continues at coordinate 80,685,179 of NC_062219.1, read as the reverse complement.
TCTACTGCTGTGCTTACTTATATTTTAGGATAAAGCTCTGCCCTGCAAATAAGATAAACTTATGGTCACACACTGGTTTTATCATTTGCTAATTATGTGAAATTGGGTAACTTATTGTTAGATGACAGTTCTTTAATGTTTCTTAACCTTTCAATCAATGGCACTGGCTACCATTGTTTCGACTGTTCCAAGGAAGTTTGTATAGTAAGTAACAGTGAAGATATAATGTCTCCATCCAGAGAAAAGGGCAGCCATTCTTCATATTCTTTATAAAAATCCCTGCTAAATAAACTGCAAACATGCTGTTACACATTAAGTAATTTTTGTATTTAACATACGGATTAGTCAATCTGATCTCTTTTTGTTATTCTAGAGGAAATAAGAGTTCAGATAATTAGCAAAAGAAAATGTTGTTGCTCTGGCTGCTGCTATTGCTATAATAAACTTCTTTGTTTCTGACCCAAGAGTCTTGTACCTCCTGAAAATATTGATGATACCATGATCAGTTAACTTATTGGCTTTCAAGTAGGGCAAAATATTAGACCTTGAAAACTTGTGACATTTATTTAACAGTATTAAGTCTTAGTTTCCTCATTAGTAAAACAAGACCTTAAAAATAGTACTGACATGCTTGGGAGGACAATGAGCTCAGTGCTAATTGCAAAATAAACTCTCAACAAATATTTGTTATTATCATTTATGTATTTTCAACCTCTACCTTAAGCGGATAATTCTTATGCGTATTTTTTTTTCTTAAAGAAAACTTCTGTTAAGAAAAGATTGTGAATTAAGCTTAGTGGGTTATACCTGTAATCCCAGTGGTTTGGGAATCTGAGACAGGAGGATTGTAATTACAAGGTCAGCCTCAGTAACTTAGCCAGGCCCTATGCAACTTAGTGAGACCCTGTCTCTAAATAAAAAGTAAGAAGAGCTGGGAATTTGACTGAGTGGTTAAGCACTCCTGGGGTCAATTCCTGGTACAAAATAATAATTAAAAAAGAGATTATGTTTAGAAACATACAATTTCAAGATATTCCTCCCCAAATAAAGTTTTAAAAAATCATTTTCATTCATATGTGGAGTTTACACTTTCCCCTCTTCTTTTTTTCAGTACAAGTTTATATAAAATTTTGGATGAATCTAATATAGAGGACTATATTCAAAAATTGAAAAACAAATTTAAGAAACTATATATATACTTTTTCTATTTGCTTTCATGGAAAGAAACTGGGAGAGGACACTTGAAGGACACTTTCTTGGCTTACTTTGGTTTATTATTAAAATTTTAGTCCAAAAGATCTTGTCTTTATTCCTCAAAATAACTAAGTGCAGACACAGTAGAGAAGCTAGTGTCCCATGTCAGCATAATCAAGTGTCAGCCTAAGTCTATATGTTTGTGTTTATTGTTGTCCTTGATATATGAACACAGAACTGTTATAAGTTGCAGATATAGTCATTTTATTCTTTTTCTTAAAATGATCCTTGGGTGTCTTTATCCTACAAGAAAACATCATAATTTCTTGACTCTTCCAATCTGTCTGGCTTCATCCTTAGCATATCTTCTGCTTAAACTCTTTTACTTTTTCATAGTCTTTAAACACTTCATGTTATTTACCCTGTCCATACATTTTAGTTATACATTTCTTTCTGTCTAATATATCTTTCTCACCCAATACAAGCTCATTCATCCTGTAAGGTTAGTTCAACTTTTGTTTGCTTTGGGAGCTTTCCTTGCTTTGAAGAATTGCCATCAAATAATTATTCTGCATTTTTTTTTGGCCATGATATATTTCATCTAATTGATTGCTAGTTGCTTGAGGGTTGAAATTGTCTTACTCAATTTTTATACCTTTGACATGACATGCACAATGCCTGGCAAATAGTTTTTGTTATTGTTTTTTAAAATCATTGGCACATAAAATGAAACTGGTTAGCTTTTCTGAGATTTAAGTCATGCAATTTGTTCTATTGGCACTTGGTTCAAGTTCAGTGTTTCTTAATACTGGCTGCCCACTGAAATCACATGGTGAGCTTTGACAAAGCACCAATACTGGATCCCAGAGATTCTGATGGTTACACCTAATCTCAATAGATTTGGATTTAATCTTATGTGGAGCCCAAGGGTCGGTAATAATAACAGAAAGCACTAACATAGCTCTTACTATAAGGCACTGCTTTAAGCTCTTCTCTTTTTTTTTTCCATTAATTTATAAGCACTTTCTTTGAAAACTAAGGTTGAGAACTACCAGAGTCTAACTAAATGGCAAGAAAATATGATCACTGAAGCAAAATCCTGACACAGAATGATAGAACTAAACGAGTTTTTTTAGGACAGGCCATATTTTTTGTTTGTTTTTGTTTTTAATTAAATTGGGGAGTGAAGAAGCAATCCCAATGTGTAGAGTGTGATGAGTTGTGGTTAAACCAGAAATATTTTTCAGTGATTGAAAGAAGACTTCAGATTGCCAAAGTAGATGTTAAACATTAAGAGTCACTTTTCTCCTGAGACAGCACTTTATTAACCAATTTGCCATAAACATTTGTCTTTGCTCACTGGGGCTTTTCATTTGTGAAAAGGAAGGGATAATTTCATCTGGCATCTTTGCAATTATTTAAAGGAAACATAACATCTGGAAAAAAAGAAACTGTAATAACTTCAGGAGAGCAATATCATGAAGAATTTGCTAAAAATGGCTCTAAGTTAAAATAGTAAGTTTAGAACATTTAAATGGGGATTTTATGTATTGTACTTAATTGTGAAATGAGTATTTTCATACAAAGCATGTTATAAAAATGGTTTGCTTTTGAATTCAAGCATATTTTTCTAGGTTTCTTGAGGAACATTACTCATGTGGTTCAGGCCACCCTCAGTACTACTCATAGCTTCCTCTGGGGTCTTCTTGCTGCTTTTCTGTGCCCTCTCATCCATCCTCCCCAACTGCCAATCATCATCACTATGTTCCACAGCTGTGCAGGGAGGGATAACCCTAGTGCAGCAAGACCCACTTGACATTTGGCCTAGAATAAACCTGCCTGCTTGGGTGGAACAGGGAGTAGAACAGCCTCAAAAAACTGTTTCAGAGTAGGACAGCAGGACGTCATTTGATGCTAACCATTGGGATCAAAGAGAGTCAACCTAGGTTATATCAGGTGTCCATGAAGCTGGAAGACCATGACCACGGAAGCCAGAGAAAGCAACACAGGAAGATGCATCCCAACAGTAAGACAGAAGTCATGTGTACAATAGCAGGCTCTGGTTGCAGCATCTGGATTCTACTTTGTGTGCTGGAATGAAGGCTGTTTCAGGGACAAGTCTCAACCTGATATGTCCTAGGGCAATAGGAGAGCTATAAAGAAGAGGAATAAGCCAGGGCCAAAGTTCTACAATTCAGAATAAGGTGGATATGGTTTTAAAAATAAAGCCATCAGTTACTAGCATGTAAGCACAAACTGACAGAGCAGTAAATCACCAAAGAGACTTGATTCTAGGACTCAGAATCAGACCAAAGTTCCTTAATGGACCAGGTTCCACCTATAATTTGGATGTACATAGAAGATGGATGCAATGCTTTCAACATAGAGAAAGTACATCCCAACACTTAATTCCAGTGTTATTTGGATCTATTTTTTTCAATGGCTTTCTATTGACTATAGAACAATCCAGTCTCATCAATATGATGTATGAGATCATCTATAATCTGTTTTCAACTATATTTTATTCTTTCATTTTTCCTTATCATATCTTTTTTTCACAATCCCTATACCTACTTGATTTGCACAAAGTCTACTCTTCCATATTCCAGACTAATTAAATTATTTTCTTGTCTTACAATTTATTGTAGTCTATTTTGTGCTGCTAAACATTAAAATAACTTAATGCTTGAGACTGGGTAATGTATGAAGAACAGAGATTTATTACTTCTAATTTTGGAGGTGCAGAAGTCCGAGGTCAAAGGGTTCACAACTGGCAAGGACCTTCTTTGTGCCTCATCCTATGGCAGCAGGTAGAAGGGAGAGAGGTCTGGTGAGGAGAGAGGAAAATAGAGGGAAAAGAGAGAATAAGAGAGGGGAAAGAGTTTGCTTTTATAATAACCTACTCTATAGATAGAGAATTTTTTGTCACTTTTGTGACAGTGATGTTAATCCATTCATGAGGACAAGCTCTCATTATCTAACCACTTTTTAAGGGTTCCACCTATCAATCCTATTGCACTGGGGATTAAGTTTCCAACACATGAACATTCAAACAATTGTATTCAGGCTAGTCCCCAAATTCATGTCTTTTTCACATGCAAAATATGGTTATGTATCCTAATAGTCCCAGAGTCTTAGTTTATTCCTGTATCAATTCAAAAGTTCAAAGTCTATAATATCATCTAAACCAGATTCAAGACATGAATCATTGTGAAAGAAGTTTCCTTCAGTTGGGGGCCCATGAAATCAAAGGAAGTAATCTACTTACAAAATACAATGCTGGGAAAGGCAATAAAGAGAGATAAAAAAAGAAATAGGCAAAAAAGAGGGGAGACTGTTTCCAAGTAAGCCAAAACTCAACAGGGAAACAACATTAAATCTTAAAGCTTGACAATAATCTCCCTTGACTCCATGTCCTGAATCACTGCAACAAGGGTTGGGACCCTGATGTGTCAGGTAGCTCCACCCCTGTGGTTTTAATGGACTCCCAAGTAGCAACTCTGGTGGTTTGAATGCAGCTATTCCAGGCTTGAGCTGTCTATTGGTTGCCCTACAGTTCTGGTGTCTTGAGGCTTTCCATATTCTCAGGTCTCCACTGGGCAGTGCCCTTATGAGGGCTCTCTAAAGTGTCCTTGTCCCCACACTCTGTCAGGCATGGTCTTAGTGGGTTGTCTCTGTGATGGTTCTGCCCTCACCACAAGTATCTACTTGGGTCCTCAGGCTGTCTGTAATATCTTTTGAAATCTAGGTGGAGACCCCCATGGCCTTACAGCCCTTGCATTCAGTGTATCTGCAGAATTATGGACGCTGCTAAGGTTTATGGCTTACACCTTCCAGAATAACAGGTTGAGCTGCAGGTAGCCCACTTGAATGACAGTTGGGGGAGTTGGGAGATGCAGTGCTGAAATTCAAGGAGCAGAATCTCAAGGTGGCATGGGGCAGTGAATGCTGAGTTCCCTCAGATATCTTTTTGGCAAACTTGAAGTTATTGAAGTTATTTTTTAAAAACATTTTTAGTTGTAGATGGACACAATACCTTTATTTTGTTTATTTATTTTTATGTGGTGCTGAGAATGGAATCCAGTGCCTAACACATGCTAGGCAAGTGCTCTACCACTGAGCTACGACCCCAACCAAACTTTGATGTGCCTTTAGAATCTTTCTCCCATCATCTCAATGAATACAACCTGTCTTCCTTCTATACACAGTCATCTCTATAACAAATGTGACTTGGTCATATACTTAGTATTCTTTCTTGAACACATTTTTAAAACTCCATAGATGGTCAGACTCAGAGTTTTCCATCTTACTTCCCCTTTAATTGAAAATTTCTTTTTCTTTCTTTCTTTCTTTCTTTCTTTCTTTCTTTCTTTCTTTCTTTCTTTCTTTCTTTCTTTCTTTCTTTCTTTCTTTCCTTCCTTCCTTCCTTCCTTCCTTCCTTCCTTCCTTCCTTCCTTCCTTCCTTCCTTTTTTTTTGGTACTGAATTCAGGGGCACTTGGTCACTGAGCCACATCCCCAGCTCTATTTTGTATTTTATTTGGAGACAGGGTCTCACTGAGTTGCTTAGTGCCTCGCTTAGTTGTTGAGGCTGGCTTTGAACTCTGATCCTCCTGTCTCAGCCTCCTGGACAGCTGGGATTACAGTAAATTTCATCTTTTAAATAATTTCTCTCTTCTCATGTTTTACTGTAAGTGGAAAAAGAGGCCATGCAGCACTTTGAGTGTTTCTCTGGTATATTTCTTATACCAGATATCTTCCTAGTCCATCACTTCTAAATTCTTCCTTCCACAAAATCATAGGATATGGACACAATTCTGCCAAGTTCTGTACACCTGTATAATAAAGAAAACTTTCATTTCAGGTTCCAAAACCTTGTTTTTGGATTCCATCAGAGACCTCATCAGAAGAACTTTTACTATCTGTTTCTACCAACCTTCCTATCATGATTGCTTATCTAATCTCTAAGGCTCTAATCTGTAACCTCTCAGATTTTGCCTATATTTCTTTTCTTCTGAGTCCTCACCAGACTCAACATTAATGCTCCATTTATGGCAATCTAGTTTTTTTTTTTCTTTCTTGCTTTTTCAAATTTTACCCATTACCTAGTTCCAAAGCTGCTTCTGTATTTTCAGGTATTTGTTATAGCAATAGCCTGAATTCTCAGTACTAATTTTATGTCTTAATCTGTTTTGTATTGCTTCAACAGAATATATGAGACTGGGAAATTTATAAAGAACACAGATTTATTTCTTATAATTATGAAGCCTGGGACATTCAATGTTGAGAGGCCTGCATCTAGTGAGGGTCCCCTTTCTATATGATCTCATGGCAGAAAATGAAAGGGCAAGAGAGCCTGTGCATGAGAAAGAGAGGGAGAGAAGGAGAGAGAGATGTCTAAACTCATTTTTATAACAACTCACTCCTGAGATAAGGAACCTACTCCCATTAATCTATTCATGAAGATAGAGCCCTCATAGTCTAACCGACTGTTAAAAGTCTCACCTCTTAAAGGTTGCATTGAGGATTAAGTTTCCAACAAATGAACTTTGAGGGGACACATTCAAATCACAGTATAGTCTATACTTTTGTGACTTGATGCAAAAAAAAATATTTCCTTCATATCTACCCATTATGTAGAAATAATTCCTCAATAGTGAATGTTGAAAGTAATTTAATTTTTCTCCTTTTTTTCTCTTGTACTATTGACATGCCTTTTTAAGCAAAGACTCATGTTGCCTTAATTCACTTTAATATCTCCCATCAAGGTCAACATAGTAGGACAGACAAAAACACTGGTTTTTAAGAATTGGTTTTGTTCTAATTTATTGACATATATTTAATTACATATATTTAAAAATTATATTAATTAGTCCACATGTTAATTATAGTTATTAATTATATTAATTACTATACTTTATTGGATTTAGACCAAAAAACCCTATATTCTTCTTGAGTGAACTGTACAGTTTCACTAATATGCCTAGGAACTACATGGAAAATTCAGATTTTAGTAACTTCAACATTCAGTTTCACAGTATATGTATGTGCATGTATATTAATTCCATTGTATAATACATAGACTTTGGTGCATGACCAGATTCTTCTAATATTCAGAAAATAAAAAAATTATTATAACATTGTTTTCATGAGCTCAGAAGACAAATTATTATCAGTCTAATAACTTCCATTTAGCAATGTTGCTCCATAAAGCAAAACCTGAAATCCAGTGAAACCATGAAAACATGTAGTTTAAGCACATGTGAATCTAAATGAAAAACAATTGCAATATATATGAGCATCAAAAACCCTCTTCATTATTAAATTATTCCCTAAATGAGGATTGGGTTCACTCATTCAAACAAAATTCAAAATAGTAAATTAGAAATTTAATAATGAACTTAAAAATTTAATAATGAGTCTGGTCATTATCTTGTACCATTGATACTGAGTGTTAGCCATTGCTGAATGTTGTGTATAAGTGACAAGGGGTTGAACAGTTCTCAAAACTTAGATCATAAAAGCCAGTGACTCTCAACCAAGGGTGATTTTGACTTATTTCTCAGAGATACATAGAAACATCTTTTTTTTTTCTTTTTTTAATTTTAATAAGAAGTGCTATCGGCATAGAATGGGTAAGGGCCCAGTGTGCTGCTGAAGGTCCTACGATACACAAAATAGTTCCTCACAATAGAAGATGAGAAACTGAATGTAGACTATTAGGTTTGGTTCTAGAAATGGTCCCTGAAAACCTCCTCTTTTGAAAGCATGATAGTCAACGCAGGAAAGTTTTGAGGTGGAGCTTTCAGGCAACAATGAATGCTGTAACCTCACTGGTGGGTTAATCCATTTCATAGTTTAAAAATTTAGATGGAATACTGACTGGTAATTATAGGCAGATGGGTGGGGAATGACTGGAGGAAGTAGGTGTCTGGGGTGTGTCTTTGGAACTATATCTTGTCTCTGGCTCCTTACACTCTGTCTCTGCTTTCCAGCTGTCATGGGCTGAGCAATGTTTCTCTTCCCCACTGTTTCACAATGATCTACCTCACCTTGGGTCCAGAGCAAAGAAGTTGGCTGACCAAGGACTGAGTCTCTGACATTGTGAGCCTAGAACAAAATTTCATAATTTAAGTTGTTCTTGTAAGGTATTTTGGTCACAGCAATGAAAGGCTGATTAATACTTTAGATGAAGGCTAATGTTTGATTTATCGAAATTAACCTAAAAGTATGTATACTTAATTCAATGAAAATATCAGCCGCAGAGATATATTAATTTCAACCAATAGTCTCAATTTAATTAGAATATAAATTACATGAAGTACAATTAAGATATAGAGTAATGGCCTTTCAGATATTATGAATTCTTCTTACCCACAATATTTACTATTTTGAATTTTGCTTAAATAAGTGAGCTCAATTCTTACACAATAGTTTAATAACACAGAGGATTTTTTGGATTTTTTTTTTCTTATTTCTTTTTGGTGGTCATATAAACTGCAATTGTTTTTGGTTTGGAGTCACATGTGGTTAAACTACATGTTTTCATGGTTTCACTGAATTTCAGGTTTCACTTTATAGAGTAACATTATTCAATTGAAGGCTAGACATAATTTGCTTGATAATCAGATATAACTTTGGAACTTTTTTCTTTCCCTTTTTAAAGTTTTGTTTAGATTGGGCTCTTGTACTTTACAGCAAACTACTTATACACCAAACGATTTGCAGAAACATGCTGCAAGGTGAGGTCAGTGTACACTTGAAGGCCAGGGGAAGAAACTCTGTTCTGCTGCATGTTTTCATTGTTTTGTTTGGCCTTGTCCAATGAACCAGATGGATAAGCAGGGCACATATGGTGTCTGAACTGGCTGGGGCTCCCAGCAGGCCTGAGCTGTAGACTCTGTGGCCTGCTGCTGGGCCTTTGTGTTTGAGTTCAAAATTCTCCTACTTATTTGTGTAGGGGCAGTGGCCCGACTCATGGAAACTCAGCAGGAACCAGCCACTCTGAAATTTAGAAAGCTCATCTAAAGGGAAAAGATCTTCAGCAACAAAGGCCTTCTCATCTATGATGTGCTTCTCTCTTTCTCTGTGCCAGTGAGTTCCCTCTCCCAGGATCAAAGAGCTCTGTGGGGATATAATTTCTGACTCAGGCTGTGGATAGTTCCCATTTTGAATCCAGTTTTGGGTCCCTGAGTTGAATTTTCTTTTGGCTATCCTTGTGGCCACTCCTGGAGACAGAAAAATTGCTATGAGATTTTATTAAGATTGGTAAAACAAAAGCCATGTCTACTGTTAATGAAATAACTCTGGGCCAGATGAGAGGACTAACCTGGGACCACTGCCCTGTGTTTATAGTTGTGGAACTACTGGTCCTCATAGGGTTGAGCCACCTAAGTAAGACTGTATGGATCAGTCTGCTAATATAACTTGCTCACTTTTGCTTCTGTTATATTTGATGGTCATGGTAACTTTCACATCTTGCATAGTGGTACTGTATTTAAGAGGCTGTTGTGGTTTTATAAGCTCATAAGTGGTTATGAGCATGGACTTTGGAATTAGAAAGATTAGACTTGACTCATGTGTCTAGCACATGTTAGCAGAGAAAGCTTGAAAGTTACTTAACTCCACTGAACCCCAATTTCTTCACCTGAAAAACTGATATAATAGTAACTGTATGATAGGAAGAAATAAGAAGCTGTATTGTGTTGCAGTGAGAATATATATTCCAGAGCCAGATTGCTTGGGACTGACTGCTGGCTCTGCCACTACAGGCTGCTGACTTTGGATAAAATGCTTCACCTCCTTTCTGTGCTCTGTGGAAATAATAATAAGACCAACTTGTAGGGTTTTGTGAGTATTAAGAGACAATAGATTATGTAGAATAATTTGGGGCATTTTGTAGTGCTTGCTATGCGTTAGCTAATTATTACTGTAAGAGTGAAAATAATTTTTTTCTTTTAGTAACAAAGAACACTTTTTGTGAGTATATATGCATTACATACACTTGTAGCATTTATTAATGTACTGTTTGGAAATGCTTTAAAATGCACTAAAATCTTTCATTATTGGATACTTTCTCAGTCTTCTACTATATTAAAATGCTATTTCAGATATATAAATGGTCACTTAAAAAACCATCTTGGAATGTCTGTATTGTTCTTCAAAGTGAGTAAAGTTTAAGAAAAGTACAAATATACACACAAAACACACATACCTTATGACAGGTGCAGATAGAAATTTAATGAATGAAGAAATTAAAAAGCCTGTCATATCTGAGGAGTATAAGAAACCCTTGATTCTGTGTACCCCTGTGAGTTGAAGGTATGTTTGTTTCAATGACCCTAAAGCACCTGCTCAGCAGTCGGTAAGATACATGTTCATTATCCACTTCACAACACTATCCCAGGAGAAGCCCCTCCCCACATCATCCTTCCCAAACCTTCCATCTCCTTTTGAGCCAGACATTCCACTTCTCTTCTAGACTGCCCTGACTGGGAATTTAAGCTCATTTGCATCAAACCTATTTTAAAAATCATTAAAGGGATGTCTACTTACTCTCATATTAGACCCAGTTCCTCCATTTGAGTTTTCAGTTCACAACAGGGACATTTTGATGTTACTATTTCAATAGGTTATGCAAAATAAGTGATTGCTTACGTTTGTGTATTTTATGAACTATTTGTTTGAATAAAGGAAAAATAAAGGATTATAAGATCAATATATTTCATGTCTTTTTTATGAAAACTTCATTTTCAGAAAAAAAGACAATGTTGAATTCGTGAAAATGATTTACTGAGAGAATATATGTATGAAGGTTTAATATTTGTTCCTAAGTCTAATTGGGTTTTAGTTACAAAAAGATGCTGAAACAAACTGTAAATGTTTCAAAGACTTTTTTTTTTTTTTTTGATATGGAACTAAAATTTGGGAGTGAAACTCAAAAGGACTTCATTTAAAGTTTAGCTGACCAATGTTGCTTTGTGTTGCTTTCAGTAAGCTAAAGCATAAAGTGTTTGATTCTACAAGATTTTTTTGTTCATTATTCATATAACAACATAAAATGTTTTACCTCATTCTTGTAGCACAGAATTGAAATGCTTTGGATTTTAACTTTTTAGGAGTTTTGAAATGTTTTCAAATCTAACTGTAGCTTCACAATAAAATTAGGACATGATGAGGATCTTCTGAACTTCATGATTTCCTTCAAAACAGAAAAGCATATTTTAAATTGTTAGAGTTTTCCAGTTCATTTGGCCTGGGCAGTTTCCTGCATGTCTTGTCATAACTCCCATTTTAAATTTAGTCATATGTTCAGAAAATGAAAAAAAATGTTCACTACTGGCAGGTGAACACAGGAAATAAAAATATTGACTCAGGATGTTCCCAGGACAATTAAACAGCTAATGAAAGGATTGTAGTTCCTAAGGCCACCGTGAATAGGAAAGTGGGCATAAGTGCCTCATTTGGCACCCAACTGATTCCAATTCATGACACCTATAATTTCTGGCTATGTGATTAACATGGCAAAATATTCTGTACTGCAGTGGAATGATAAAAAAAAAATAGTGCCCCTTAAAGAACTTATATTTTTAGGTCACAGCAGAATCTTCATTTTTCCAAATGCCCTCTTTTGGAAGCACCTAGGCTTTTAAAAAATACTCAGTTTTTCATTCTCATACTAGGTCGAAATGAAATGAGCACACAACTTGATCAACAACAACAGTTTCCCTGGAGGACCAACCGTTTAGGATCTAATATGACTTCAAACTAGGATAGTTAGTTGTGGTGGTGGCACTATTAAGTATTAATCTACCTTTTGTTCAGGTGCTGAATACAGCACCATAATAAATTATTTGCAAAGAATCTCTTCAAGAGAAAGCTACTTGTCTGAGTCATCAGTTGAAGATATACCATATATAAAGCATTGTGTGTGTTAAGACAGAGAAAAATAGTGCTTATATTTCTATTGAGGAAGGTTAAATTTGATGGAATTTAATGAGAGGTGATGACTTTTGCTTTCAGAAAAATATGAAGGCAATTAGCCATTTTATGTAGCAGATTTCAAAACCTGTGGCAAAATGAATCAAGGCACATGCTGTGAATGCATTTTGATGATGGTATAAATCATTCAAATTATGTCTATTTTGCTTGCAACTACTGTTTCTTGAATCCATTGTCTATAAATGACCTCAAGGAAATAACTTTTTATCAGCCCCACCTGATGGATTAGTTGGGAAGGTTGGTGTCAGTGGAGGGGAAGTGGAGGCAAAATTTCAGTAGAAGGGAGCAAACTTTGGAAGTTCTCTGGGGTTAGGAATCTCACAAGTACAACAGAAGCCTCCTCCATCCCCATTCCACTTCCAACAGATGGAGATGTTCTAGAACAAGAAAACCTTGCTTCTTTTTTGGAGCATGAGAAAATGAATATGAACACTGTGCCTGTTCATATGGTAAGGCCCCAATATAATTAAGGTCTCAGAATATTTGACTTTCAAAAGGGAGCAGGATTTACTCAGAAGCCAGCAGCTCCTAAAGAGTTCTCTCTGTGGTGACAAGGAGATGCCGCAGAGGAAGAGTGTTGGGCTAAGTGGCTGCAGAGAAAAAGGACATAGCAGGTGCCTGTGTCATGTCTGGTAGAAGGATGGTCATGCCTGAGGTCAACCACCAACTTAATACCAGACAGCTTCACCTGGATCCCCTGAGGAAGGGGGAAAAAATACCCAAATTCTGAACGAATTTCTCACTTAACAAAAATCTCTAAAGTGATTGAGGAAAAAACTCTTGGGATTAACTTAAGTTTCAATGATCTAGCAACTAAGCTCAATTTTAGAGACATATGCTATTTTACACATCTGACTTTACTCAATTAAAAATATTGTTCTTACAAATATGGCAATGATTTTAATAAATGTGCTTTATTTCCCATGTGAATGTATAAAATAATTTTGGAGCACTTATCTGATACTTGGATTGGCTTCATAGATAGGATTATAAACTGTTTTATAAACTTTCCCTAATGGATTATGTGAAGAAAAATTAATTGACAGATGTTGTTATGCTAAGAATTTTATACAATCTATCAGTTGATTGGAATTATTTAAAAAGTAATTTGTTTTCAGTAAGGAATCATCACTAACCAAAGATCAACTGTATTGATCACGAAATCCTTTAGGACTTTATCTGTCAAATTTTAGAAATGCTTACTTAAGAGAATAGATTCTATTCTTCAGATGTATTTATGGTGCTTGGAATTGATTCTATGATTTCCTAATTTTTTTTTTTTATAAGCTTAAGACCGTTGAGGGAAATAACAGCTATGTTTTTTAAATTAAATACTCCTTTTTTCTTTACTTACTTTTGAAGGTAAACACAATCTTTTATTATTCAAAAAATTATGATTTATATAATTTATAAGGATTTCATGTAAGGCTTTAGTTTTTCACATACTTAGTAATTAGCCATGTTCCTGAGGTCTTTGGAGACATCAAAGTTTAGCATGGCTTAGCCTTGTATTATCCTATCACAGAATTACCTGTGTTCACCATAGTGCATACCATAGACGTTAGAGGTATGTATCTAGACAAGCTCTATACTCTGAGACCTCAGTGATTTAGAAGACTGTTGTGAATTTATATAGCTATAATAACTAATGATCATGTTGCACAATTTTGACTATGAATCTTTCTAGTCATTATCTTGCTAAATTTTTCCCTTTTTACCTGAGCCAATTTTCAGAAGCAGGTATTTTATTATAATCATTGCTAAAATTCATAAAGACTTCATCCTTTTGAATTTAAAATACAAGAAATACATGTGAATATATTAGCATAATAAATCTAGGATGAGTGGTTTGACCTGAACCAAAGACTGGTTAGGGGAATTTTATAAAAAGCTAATTTTATCTTTCCAATATAGCACATGCATATTTTAAAGAGCACAATTTGATAGTCTTTGCAATAGATATGCATCTGTGTAGCCATCGCTACAGCTAAGATGGCGAACATGTTCATTATGCCCCAAAGTTTCCTCTGTCTTTTGGAAATACCTTCTTCCTCCCTTTCTCTGTTCCCTCTCTTCATTCCCTAGTCTATCACTGATCTGCTTTCTGAGACCGAATTTGTTCATATTGTCTTGAACCTTAAATAAATGGGATAATAGCTTATGTGCTCATTTGTCTTATTTCTTTCACTTGAAACAATTATTTTGAGATTCATTGATGCTGTTATATGTATCAATATTTCATTCCTTTTTATTGCTAAGTAATTTTCTATTATATAGCTATACCAGTATTGGAATTATTTCCTTTTATGGGTATGACTAAGAGAATGATTATTAAGATCTTTGTATGGACTTACAGATTTGATGATTCTGTTTCTTGGTAAAAACCTAAGAGTGGAATGACTGGATTATATAATAGGTATATGTTAAATTTTAAGAAACTGCCAGACTGTTCTCTGAAGTGATTACAGCATTTGACATTCCTATAAGCATTTCATGAGAATCATAATTGCTCCATATTCTTTACAACATTTAGTATGATCAATCTTTTTAATTTTAGCTATGTATTGGCATCTCATTGTGGTTTTTATTTTTACCTCCTTGATGACTGATGATACCAAAAATCTTTTCCTGTGCTTATTTGCCACACAGGACTCTTCCTTCCTAAAGTGTTTGTTCAATTCTTCTGCCTGTTTCAGATTTTTTACTTGTATAACTCATACCTTCCCTGCTTTAGTTTATTCATTAGAATTCACTAGACACAGAGGCAGCAGTACCCATTACTATCTTTTATTAATGATCAATGATGGAAAAGGACACATCAGGTAGTCTGGAGGAATCTCTGCACAGGCTTCCTGCATTTTCCCTCTTAAGAAGGGTCCAATATGGAATGCCCCTCAAGGCTCCTTTGTTAAAGGTGTGTCCCCGAATGTGGACCTATTGGAGATGGTAGAGAGTTTAAGAGGTGGGACCTAGAAGGAGGGCTTAGGTCATGAGGTTGTGCCCTCAAGGGAGATTCATGAAGTGAGCTGCTTGCTCTACTGTGTGCTCTCCACCATGATATACTGCCTTCTAGAGGCCCAAAGCATGAATCTGCCCAACTACAGACTGAAACCTCCAAAACTGTGAGCCAAAAGAAATCTTTCCTCTTGATAAGTTGATTACCTTGGATATTTTGTTATAGTAATGGAAAGCTGACTAACTAAAGGGTCACACAGAAATGCACCTTCCTTCAGCAGCAAAATTCAGCAATATATGTGTTGTGATTTTGTCCTGGGAAACTCATTTGAGATTCAGAGTTCAGTGTTATTTGGTGCTAGTCATGTATGTACTCTGCTGGTGTTGCTAGCCACATGTACCAAAATTCCAGAAGAGAAGAAAGTATTCACCATTAATCAAAGTATTTTTTTTTTTGAGCAGAAAAAAAGCCTTATTATTAACATAGACAACATTCCTAAATCAAGTCCTTGGATGCCAGCTGAGGGTCAGCCCTGCAAGCAGAACCATTCTATGCTATATGTTATCTCTCTGTCTCTGTCTCTCTCTGTCTCTCTCTGTCTCTCTCTGTCTCTCTCTCTCTCTCACACACACACACACACACACACACACTTTTATTATTCTTAATAGTCATTTGGTTGAGAAGAGTCGCAAGCATCACATACAGAACAGTACAACTTCTGGGAATGTGGTGTTTACCTTGAGGCCACAGCTACTGGGATTTGAGTTGAATGCAGTTTATAATATCATGATAAGAAATCCAAGTTTGCCTAATGGTGGAACCTGCCTTATCTGGTAAGAAAATGAAACTGGGAACAGGATGGAATTTACAGAAAACTCTTCAGGACAATTCTTCAGGATGCTGGAAGCCCAGGGGACGAGTTGGAGAACAGGCGAGGGGTGAATTATAGGTGATGAGACATTACCATTTTCTCAGCCCAGAAAAGAGCTCTTTGGGATGACCGTGTTTCCCTGCTCTGGAGGCTCAATGGGCTGACTCTGAGGACATGCATCCTTCTATATCAAGCAGAGTTGCTGTCTTAAATTTAGTCTAATTAGGGTTCATTGAGCTACTTGTCTTAAATTCGCTGCCCTGCTCCATCCCCCATGACAACTTCCTGTCATAAACAATGGCTTCCCCAATATACTAGTGGTAAAAACAGCTTCTCATAAGGCTGTTTCTTAGACTGTCCTTTGGTGAAAGTCAATGGGGTACGAAGGAGAATGGCCACATACATGAATAATTCAGTCCAGTGGGCAATGTTCTGTACTGGTCTATCCTAATTCAAGAACAGGTTTTAGGGTGTTTTGTGGTACCTATTCCTGGCATCCTTCTGGCAACAAAATGTTGCTTTTCTTAACTTGGCTTTTGATAGTTATTAAAAGACATTAAATTTAAGATAAATTCTTAGAACCAAAGTTATTCTTAATAAAAATCACCATGTTCTTGAACCAAAAAAAAGAAAAGATAGTTAATAGAGATAGTTAATAGAGGCATAGGCTTTAGTGAAAATGAAGGCAGTCAAGAAAGACAGGTGTCCCATTTGATTATGTTCAACTAAGAATATATGAGCTCAATTTCCTATTTTATCTAATATTATTTTAAACAAGTTTTCAGAATGCTTTTTACTATGGGGAATTTGTTTCATGCTATGTAATACAAGGCAGGAATTGAGAAAGGAGAGTGTGTGCTTTGAGAAAGAGAAATATTAAGGAAAAATGGTTCGTAAAATATCTAAAATAACAATGATGAGTTAAAGAATATTGAAAAAAAAAAAAAGAAAGACAGGTGTCCAAAGGGAGTGCCACCCCTCCTTAGCTGACAGGATATGAGTTTACCCAGCTTAAATGGGAAGACAATTTTTAAAAGGATATTACTAGATGTAGACAAAATACACTTGGCCTTCAGATTATAATGGCTACTTAAATAATGTATATAGGTAGTTGGTTAAGAAAAGGGAATGATATCAGAAATTTGATGAAAATTGTAGGTTTTTACACTATGGACTATTACCTACAGCTTGTATTGCTAAATTTTCTTAGGTTATCAAATATAAACCCTTTAACTTTACCTTCATGAGAATTGTGCACTTTCTTACCCCTGTCTTTTAGGAGTTGTGTTAAAAATCAAATAGACAAATTATTCCAGTAAATTCTTTTTTTAGGATGAAAAGCACTGGTTGAGATAGCTATATTTCTGGAACCCTAGCACTGTTTAATGAAGGCAATTTGTATCAGTGCCATTTTTGTGGAGCTAGTTGTGAATTATTGATATTGGTTTAGGGCTCAAGGGGCAGATACTTAGCCAATTTTTCTGTTGCTCTGGGCCCAAATATTTGATGCCTTTAACAAATGTTATTTATTACAGTATGTAAGACTATAAGAACATGCATAGAGGACATTATAACTAAAAAGGGAAGCCAAATATGAGCATATTAAAAACTTTTGTATGTTCTATAATGAAAAATTATAGTCCTGAAATATTTTAATGTTATACTCCAGATAGGGAGAAATTTTTCATATATCCATTTAGCATGTTACCACTTCAAATATTACTCTCTCTTTCCAATGAAGGCAATAATAACTCATTGAATTTGTTTAGTTTCACAAAACTAATTAGGATTTCTAGAGATAAATTGTGATAAAAGGAGAGAAAAATAATTGTCAAAGATGAAGGGATGACATTAGCAGTGAAAAGTGATATTATGACCATGTCTATATGGGCAAAAAGTGACATGAGGATCTGGTAATTCTCTGGCTTATTTTTCTCTGAGTGAATAGCCATCTGAGATGCTGCTGCTGATGGTGGAGGTAGTGACGATGATGTTAGCAAAAGTTACCACTTACTGAAATCTCACTAGGTGTTAGGCACTATTCTGAGCACCAGTCTTGCATAATTCATTCTATTTTAAAAGAACTATACTAGGTAAGTATTATTTTTAACCCTCGTGTTATAGACAAGCAGATCAGAGATGAGATGGCTTAAATTGTTTGAGATCACACAGTTCAATCCCAGGCAATTTAGTCCATATATTGTACTATAAACCACTACTTTTCCTAGGTAAAAGTGACAAATCTAATGTTCTAAACTCTTCATTTACCTCATGTCAAATTAAAAAAATGGTGAATTTAAAGTGTTTTGAAGATTTATAGTGGGCATTAATATAAAGATTATTTATATTAGTTGTAAGTATTATTTATATGTAAGGATTATTTATAATACTTACAATATAAGTATTATTTAACCAAAATCTTTCATCCAAAAATATCTAACACTTTTAAAGTATGCTTGATTTTTATAAGTGAGTTTTGCTGTCTACTTTCTTAGGGAAGCTTAATGTGTGAATAAAAATGATTATAGCCCATAGGGAATGTTTAAGGGGTGATTCTCTTGCTTCAAAAATATCCACAACACACCTCTCCTGGTGTGGGGAATATTACAAAGAAGGACTGGTACCCATGGAATCAGTGCAGGTGTGACTGGATTTAAGGAAGGAAGGTGGGCTTAGTTTCTGTTATTAGTACTTTGAAGGTCCTTCTCACCTTTAGAAACCTTTGGGTAATGATCATGCCTGTTAAAATGCACTGTCTTATAGGATCCACTTCATTAGTAATACCTTCTGATAAGTCATCACTTAGATTCTCCCCCATGTAAGCTTATTAGGAGAATCAATTGTATTAGAATTCATGACAGTTGAAAGACAGTAAGGAAAGCAGAGAATGGCCAAGGGGAGGAAGTCCTGCAGAGTTGGGAAGTGTTCTGAGGGGCTATAGAATCTGGAGAGGGTGCTATCGATTCTCAACCACTGGCCAATGGTGAGAATAACGAGAAAGGGGTGAGTAGAGAAAGCCATGATAAGAACTTTTTTTTTTTAAATTTCATACCATTGCTTGTGACTATCTTTACCACAGTTTCACTCTCCTTCCTCATACCCTACTCTTTCTCTTTTTTGAACTATTTTCTTTTGTTCTTTTTAAATATACATGATAGTAGAGTGCAATTTTACATTTTGTACTTTCATGGAGTATAACTTATTCTAATTAGGATCCCATTTCTGTGGTTGAACATGATGTGGAGTTTCGCTGGTAGTGTATTCATATATGAACATAGGAAAGTTATGTCCCATTCATTCTACTGTCTTTCCTATTCATATCCCCCTCCCTTCCTTTTATCCCCCTTTGTCTAATCCAATGAACTTCTATTCCCATCCTACCTTATTATTTGTCAGCATCCACATATCAAAGAGAATATCTATCCTTTTTGGGGGGGGGAAATTGGCTTATTTCACTTAGCATGATAGTTTC
Source organism: Sciurus carolinensis (assembly GCF_902686445.1). Classification (NCBI taxonomy): domain Eukaryota; kingdom Metazoa; phylum Chordata; class Mammalia; order Rodentia; family Sciuridae; genus Sciurus; species Sciurus carolinensis. Next base: position 80,665,687 of record NC_062219.1, on the reverse strand, counting down.
CAGTTCCATCCATTTACCTGAAAAATGCCATAATTATATTCTTTTTTTTTTTAACCTGACAAATCTTTTTTTTTTTAATTGTAAACAAAAGGGATACATGTTGTTTCTCTGTTTGTACATGGAGTCAAAGCATACCATTTGTGTAATCATAAATTTACATAGGGTAATGTTGTTTGATTCATTCTGTTATTTTTTCCCTTCCCCCCACCCCTCCCACCCCTCTTTTCCCTCTATACAATCCTTCCTTCCTCCATTCTTGCCACTCTCCTTAACCCTGCCCTAAACCTAAGCCTAACCCTGACACTAACCCCTCCCACCTCCCATTATATGTCATCATCCGCTTATCAGCGAGATCATTCGTCCTTTGGTTTTTTGAGATTGGCTTATCTCACTTAGCATGATATTCTCCAATTTCATCCATTTGCCTTTAAATTCCATAATTTTATCATTCTTAATGGTAGAGTAATATTCCATTGTATATATATATGCCACGGTTTCTTTATTCATTCATCAATTGAAGGACATCTAGGTTGGTTCCACAATCTAGCTATGGTGAATTGAGCAGCTATGAACATTGATGTGGCTGTATCTCTGTAGTATGCTGATTTTAAGTCCTTTGGATATAGGCCAAGGAGTGAGATAGCTGGGTCAAATGGTGGTTCCATTCCAAGCTTTCTGAGGAATCTCCATACTGCTTTCCAGAGTGGCTGCACTAATTTGCAACCCCACCAGCAATGTATGAGTGTACCTTTCTCCCCACATCCTTGCCAACACCTGTTGTTGCTTGTGTTCTTGATAATCACCATTCTAATTGGGGTGAGATGGAATCTTAGGGTAGTTTTGATTTACATTTCTCTTATTACTAGAGATGTTGAACATTTTTTTCATATATCTGTTGATTGCCTGTACATCTTCTTCTGTGAAGTGTCTGTTCATTTCCTTAGCCCATTTGTTGATTGGATTATTTGTATTCTTTGTATAGAGTTTTTTGAGTTCTTTATAGATTCTGGAAATTAGTGCTCTATCTGAAGTATGAGTGGCAAAGATTTTCTCCCACTCTGTGGGCTCTCTCTTCACATTACTGATAGTTTCCTTTGCTGAGAGAAAGCTTTTTAGTTTGAATCTATCCCAGTTGTTGATTCTTGCTTTTATTTCTTGTGCTATGGGAGTCCTGTTAAGGAAGTCTGATCCTAAGCCAACAAGTTGAAGATTTGGACCTACTTTTTCTTCTATAAGATGCAGGGTCTCTGGTCTGATTCTGAGGTCCTTGATCCATTTTCAGTTGAGTTTTGTGCAGGGTGAAAGATAGGGGTTTAATTTCATTCTGTTGCATATGGTTTTCCAGTTTTCCCAGCACCATTTGTTGAAGAGGCTATCTTTTCTCCATTGCATATTTTTGGCATCTTTGTCTAGTATAAGAAAATTGTATTTATCTGGGTTTGTGTTCATGTCCTCTATTCTGTACCATTGATCTACCTGTCTATTTTGGTACCAATACCATGCCATTTTTGTTACTATTGCTTTATAGTAGAGTTGAAGATCTGGTATTGCGATACCCACTGCTTCGCTCTTTCTACTAAGGATTGCTTTAGCTATTCTGGGTTTTTTATTCTTCCAGATGAATTTTATAATTGCTTGCTCTATTTCTGTAAGGTACATAATTGGGATTTTAATTGGAATTGCATTGAATCTGTATAGCACTTTTGGTAGTATGGCCATTTTGACAATATTAATTCTGCCTATCCAAGAACATGGGAGATCTTTCCATCTTCTAAGGTTTTCTTGAATTTCTTTCTTTAGTGTTCTGTAGTTCTCATTGTAGAGGTCTTTCACCTCTTTTGTGAGATTGATTCCCAAGTATTTTATTTTTTTCGAGGCTATTGTGAATGGGGTAGTTTTCCTAACTTCTCTTTCTGAAGATTCATCACTTATGTATAAAAATGCATTGGATTTATGAGCATTGACTTTGTAACCTGATACTTTACTGAATTCACTTATGAGTTCTAAAAGTTTTCTGGTGGAATTTCCAGGTTCCTCTAAGTATATAATCATGTCATCAGCGAACAGGGATAGTTTGAGTTCTTTTCCTATTTACATCCCTTTAATTTCTTTGGTTTGTCTAATTGCTCTGGCTAGAGTTTCAAGGATGATGTTGAATAGAAGCGGTGAAAGAGGGCATCCCTGTCTTGTTCCAGTTTTTAGGGGGAATGCTTTCAGTTTTTCACCATTTAGAATGATATTGGCCATGGGCTTAGCGTAGATGGCCTTTATAATGTTAAGGAATGTTCCCACTATCCCTATTTTTTCTAGTGTTTTGAGCATGAAGAGATGCTGTATTTTATCGAATGCTTTTTCTGCATCTATTGAAATAATCATGTGATTCTTAACTTTAAGTCCGTTGATATGGTGAATGACATTTATTGATTTCCGGATGTTGAACCAACCTTGCATCCCTGGGATAAAACCCACTTGATTGTGGTGCACTCTCTTTTTAATATATTTTTGGATGCAATTTGCTAAAATTTTGTTGAGAATTTTTGCATCAATATTCATTAAGGATATTGGTCTGAAATTTTCTTAGTTAATCCGGGTCTCTCAATGCTTCCCCTTCTTGAATCCTGGATTCTGGAGCGACAGGAGATGTTGTCACCCTCTAGTTCGCCATCTTGAATCGCCTTTATTCTTCTTTATGACTGAATAATATTCCATTGTGGATATACCACAGTTTATTTATCCCTCATATCTTGAAGGACACCTAGGTTGGTTCCATAGTTTAGCTATTGTGAATTGAGCTATTATAAACATTGATATGACAGCATCACTATAGTATGACCTTCATAGAAGAACTAATACCAATCCTCCTTAAATTATTTCATGAAGTAGAAAAGGAGGGAATCCTTCCAAACTCAGTCTATGAAGCTAGTATCACCCTGATACCAAAGCCAGACAAAGACACATCAAGGAAAGAAAACTTCAGACCAATAACCTTGATGAACATAGATGCAAAAGTTCTTAATAAAATACTGGCAAATCTCTTATAAAAACATAAAAAAGATAGCACCATGATCAAGTGGGGTTCATACCAGGGATGGACGGTTGGATCAACATATGGAAATCAATAAATGTAATTCATCACATCAATAGACTTAAAGACAGAAATCACATGATCGTATCAATAGATGCAAAAAAAGCATTGATAAAATAAAGCATCCATTTGTGCTCAAGATACTATAAAAACTAAGAATAATAGAAATATACTTCAATATTTTAAAAGTTATATATGCTAAATCAAAGGCCAACCTCATTCTAAATGGAGAAAAATTGAAAGCATTCCCTCTAAGAATTTGAACAAGACAAGGATGACCTCTTTCACCACTTCAATTCTACATTGTCCTTGAAACTCCCAACCAGAGCAATTAGACAAAAGAAAGAAATTAAAGGGCTACAAATAGAAAAAGAAGAGTTCAAACTATCCTTAGTTGCTCATGACACAATTCTATATTTAGAAGACCCATACTTTGTAGTCTTTCTCTTATCTCAAAAATGTTCAAAGGATTTCTTGACATGGTCTTTGGGGACCTCCATTAGTTAATTCCTTTGTCTCCTCATTTCCTCATCGTTAAGATATTCTAATCTTGATTTCTTTTTCCCATAACCTGGTTTTTGTTCAGACTTTCAAAATCAAACTGTGGGAAGGAACTGAGTGGTAGATAGAAAGGTTAATCTGAGATTATGGATCTTTTCATCTCATCCTTTACTCCCCTTCTACTAATTACTGATGGTGGGTCACAGTCTTAGGTTTCAGGAGTTACTGCCTTAGGTTTTGTATAGGGAAGCATGCATGCACAGTTTTGGAGCTAAGTATGACTGTAACTCAGATCTTAAATAAAAAAAAAAAAGGAACAAGTTAACTCAGGCCCAAAGATTTGGGACTTTCCCAAGATGCCCAGTACCTTCATAGATCCCATTCCATCAAAATACAGAATGCCCAACTGTGTGTCATCCAAGCCCCCAACACACACCCATTCACACTTACATAGGCCCATCACTGTAAGATCTGTTCCATGTGCCTAAGTGTTCAGTGATAAAAACAGTTTTGCAATTATATTCCTTCACTTAGTAGAAGAAACATTTTTATGAGACTTTTGATTTGTGAGTGGTATAATGAGGTGGTTACAATGTTGCATGCATCTAGTTTTTCTTTACATCTAAGCACCAGTTCAAAGTAATACATTACTATTCCTGATGTCAAGATTCCTAAGTGGCATCAAATGACCTTTCAGGCGGTGACATACTTACCCTGGCTATATTCCATTATGTGTATGAGGCTAAAGATTAGTTTTTATGTTTTGTAAACAGTAGAGTTAAAATCTCCTTAAGGTCAGAGATCTTGTCTGTCTTATTAACTGAAATATGTCAGCGCCCAGAACACAGTGGGCTCTGGTCACTAACTGTTGAATGAAAATCATTACCCTCCCCATATGTATTGATCTTTGTACTATATTTAAGCACTGGACATATTGTACCCACCTTCCAGCCTTATCATATGATTCCTTTCACTCCAAATCCCAACTTGTTTCCTATGATAACATCATCTGAATTCACCAGGGTATAATGAAGCAACTTATTATGAGCAAATCTTTATGTGTTTTTTAATACCCAGAAAGCTATGGGCAGAAAATGAAATTGATGTTGGCACTGAAAGTGCTTTAAATAATATCTAACATTGAATGGAAAACATATATTATATATTATCTATATATTATCTCTGGTCAACATATCAACAGATGACAGTTTGTGAATTTATTTGGCAGATCAGGAAATCATTTTTCAGAAAGTTCTATTTCTGTTTTATGGTTTGGCTAACCAAAGAACAAAAAAAGATTTCAGTTTTTGCAAGGGAGTTGGCATAGGAAGTCATATCCCTTTATGAAGACAGTGGAAAAAAGTCATTGATCAGTTGAATATGAGTTTAAGAACAGAAATTACGAGACATATTGCTGTCCCAACCAGTGGAAATTGATAAAATAATTGTATTTCCTTAGAGATTAAAGGAAACCTGCCTCCAGCTGCTCTTTTAGAGATAAAATTGACCAGTGGTTTTTGTAATACTAGATTTGACCAAATATTTCCTAATGTATGTTTGCTTATTTTGAAGCAATTTAGAGCTAAAGGGAGAGACTTCTTGCCTCAGTCTGATTTTATTTTAAAGGTTATGTGCTGAAAATTGAAATAGCCATCAGTGGATGTCTGATTACATTTTGTACATATGATTATTTACAAAATTTTTACTTATGCTAGTCTGAATATAAATGTTATGATTTTTATTTTGGTTTATCAGGATTGCATATTTATTGTAGGAAAGACAAGTTGACTTTTTTCCTTTTGTGGGTCTTATTTTTTCTGTTAAAATTAGATTTGTGAGATATAATTCACATGCTGTACAATTTGCCCAAAGTGTGTAATTTAATGACTTTTGGTATATTCAGAATATACCAAACATAACCACAACTTTAGACTTTCATTATTCTGAAAAGAAACCTCACAACCCCACACCTTAGGTGTTACCCACAAGAACCAATGTTTCTTTGACCCTGTGCAATCACTAATTTATTATCTGTCTCTGTAGACTTTTCTATTCTTGCTGTTTAATATAAAGAAACATGTAATATGTGGCCCTTTGTAACTAATTTCTTTCCTTTAGCATAATGTTCCCAAGGTTCATCAATGTTGTAATATAGATCAGGACTTCATTTCATTTTATTGCCCAATAGTATTCCTTGGCATGAAAATTCCACATTTTATTTACACATTCATAAGATAATAGACATTTGAATTGTTTCCACTTTTTGGCTATTAAGAATAGTGCTGCATAACTTTTGTATGTACAATTACAATTGTACATACAATTGTAATACAATTGTAATACAATTTTGAAATTGTATTATTGTATTTTTAAAACATGTAAAGTGTACCTTGTAACTGTACTGAGGCATTCTTTGTATATTTAAAAAAAATAAAATAAAATACTTTTTCTTCTTTGGAAAAATTTAGAGCAAAAATTTGCTTATGGTATACATTTTAGGATCAGAAAAAGGAAATAAGTATTAATCACAAGGTACCATAAGAGATAATCCCCTGTTAACACTGGGGCATATATTCTTCTAGACATTTGTGACTTTCTTTTTCAATGAAACTCTATTTAAGAAAATTGGGATTGTAGTATAAGCAATGTTACATAATTTAGTTTTTGCATTTAACATAGCATGAAGTCTGTTGAAATTACTAAAAAAGAAAAGAAAAAATAATAGTGCTGCCAGAACCTTATGTAGAAGTTTTTCTGTAGATTCACAATTCACTTAGGTATACACCTAGGAAGCAGATGTGTCTAGGAATATGTCACCATTTGGGGAATTGTCAGGCTCTTTTCCAAAGTTCAAATATAGTAAATTAATACTTTCCACTTTATGTTCCCAATCATAATGTATGAGGTTTCCAATTTCTCCACATTTTTGTCAACACTTGTTATTCTTTCTTTTCTGTAAGGGAAAAATACAATATGTGATCTTTTGTTAACTTGCTTCTTTCCTTTAGAATAGCCATTTTAGTGGGGGGCAGAGTGGCATTTCATCGTATTTTTATTCACATTTCTCCAATGGCTGATGATGTGGAGATGATTTCATATTGCATACTGGCCATTTGTATGGCTTATTTGGAGAAATGTCTATAATGTCAGATTTTATCCTTCTTCACAGAGTATTGGCAATGATTTCAATTGCAAGAAATAACATTGTGCAGGGAACATAAAAATCAAGGAAAGGAACCAGTCGCAAAAGATTATATTATATAATTCCATTGACATAAAATGTCTGGAATTGGTAAATCTACAGAGTCAGAAACATTATTAGTTACTTAGGGTTTAAATGGTGAATTACCTTTAAATGAGTTAGAGGTTTCCTTTTGGGGCGAGGAAAATGTTCTAAAAGTAGATCATGGTGATGTTTGTTTGACTCTATAGAAACACTAAAAGTTATTAAATTATATAATTTAAACAAATGAATCTTATCATTTGTAAGTCATACCACAATACAGCTGTTAATAAAAAGTGAGAGGGAGAATCATCCTCCTTTAAAAAAACACCCAGAAAAATAGAAAACAAGAATTAAGCAGTTAGTGCTCTTTGGTAATCATCCATTGAACTCACAATACAACCTTCTTTTTCTTTGTGGTTTTCATAGTTCCTATCTTATGATTAATTAGAATACAGAACAAAAAATACAATATGTACATGTGCTACACTCTACTTGAAAACAGGTGTCACAAGGTTTTACAGCAGAGTTACATTTTTTCCATTTTAGAGCAAAGATTGAAAGTAAAGTTAACATTTTCTGGAAAAATTTGAAGTATTTTTTATTGTGCTTTTATTTCTGGAATATCATACTTTAAGCTAATAGTAATGAAAAGTTCAAATATAGTAAATTAATACTTTCCTCATTCAGTGCTTTTTTCAAATAACATTACTGAGAGCTTGCCATGTAACAAGCATACCATTAGATACTTTTTCATAAATTATTAAGGTATTGTTAATGTCACTTTACAATGTAAAGCAGTAGAGTACCTGTACTAGCATAATTAGCATAGTATAACTGTGTGCTACGACATGAAGAGCAGCTCCCAGTTACTATCATTTTTCCCTTGTAATATCCTAAGAATAAAATAGTTATAATGTGCTGGTTTAAAAGAAATGGTGGAGGGGAAAAGTCACTGGTCCTAAGCAATTTTGAAATCCAGCCAGGCAGACTTCATTCACTTTCATTGAATGAGTTCAATAGCCTGGGGAATAATTCTCTGTGACTTGAAAGTACTCTCTGGGCTCAAGGCTTTGCCCTCTTTGCTTTGCCCTATGAGTCATCCTTTCTTTTCCAGGAAAAGCAAAATGTGTTGCTGCAGAGCAATTTTATTAGCATATTTTGCCTGTAGAATTTTAGAAGTCTGACAGCTTTCTTTCATTTTGTCCTCTCTCTGTACCCTTCAGTACTAGCTGGCAAGATTCTGTTGGTAAATCATTCTCAAGTACTTTGTGAATCTCCTGTTTATGTCATGGGGATTCACTCTGTGACATAAGAGGTTCCTCTACTTTCTTAGATAAAACAATGTACTTTTGCTCTCGGTGAAAATGACTTAGAGGATCTGTGAATCACATCATTGATCTGTTTAAAGAGTTTTGCTTTTTTCATTTTTCTCTTTGGTACTAGACATTAAACCTAGGGTCACCTTACCACTGAACTACATCCATGACCTTTAAAAAAAATTTTTTTTTTTTGAAACAGGGTCTTCCTAAGTTGCTTAGGGCCTCACTAAGTTGCTAAGACTGGTCTTAAATTTGTGATCCTCCTGCCTCAGCCTTCTGAGTCACCAGGATTACAGGAATGAGCCACTGCTCCTGGCTCAAAGAGCCCTTCATATTACTGGTAATGCGTTTTGATCTTTGTGAGGTATTAGCAAAAGATTTTTAGCCACATTCTTAGTTGTCATCTCTAGAGCATGCTTTGTTGATAATAAATCTTTAATTTTATTTTGTGTCTTTTGCAGTCTGTATAGGTTACAGTTTTCTAGAATCATGAAGTTATGCTTTGTTTTTGTTTAAGTTCTTCCTTCAGTTTATCTCTTTCCTCTTATATTTAGTAGAAGCATCAGAAAGAAACTATTCTGCATCTTTAACTCTGTGCTTAGAAATCTTCTCACTAATATAATCATTAACATCCATTTTCTACTAATAGATTGTTCAAGGCAATCAAGGAATTTTATAACCAGTCTTCAATATTCTTTCAGCATCTGCCTACTGCCCAATTCCAAAGGTACATCTGTGTTTTTAAATGTTTAATGCAGCAATATTCTGGTTACCAAACTCTGTATTAATTCCTTTTGCTAAGGTAGCAAATCACTATAGTTGAAAATATGAAATTTTTTTTAATCCTACAGTTCTGGAGATCAGGAATCTAAAATGGGTCTTACTGAGCTAAAAATGAAGATGTTGGCAAGGCTTTGTTCCTTTCTGGAGGTTCTAGGAAAGAATCTATGTCTTGCTTTTCCCAGTGTCCTGGGGCTATCTGCATTTCTTGTTTTTTTGTTTCCATTCCTGAGTCTTCAAAGGCAGCCCCACTGAGTCAAATTCTTCTCACACGTCCATCTCTATTTCTTCTGCCTTCCTCTTCTGTTTACAAGGATCCCTGTGATCACATTGTGAACACCAGATAATAAAGGAATTTCCCCATCTGAAAATCACTTAGCAACTTTAATTTCATCTGCAACCTTAATTTGCCTTTGTCACATAACCTAATATATTCACAGGTTCTGGAAAATTAGCACTAGACATCTGGGGAGGGAGGCACATGCTTATTTTTTCTACTAAAATGCTGCAACCAGAGCAGAAAACATGACTTTTCAGTGTCCTATTTTTATACATAATAATGCTTTGAGGTTAAGACCAAGCTTTCCTTAGGAAAAGAATCTGCCTTGGCTTGGTCTAAGTATTTATAAAATAAAATCTGCATGGATTTCTTAATTTGGTGGGAGTGAGATAAAACTTATGTCAATTTTTCATTTGAAAATCATCCAGAAAATTTTACTAGAATTTCTTGTTAGCTAAATTATTTTATCACTAAGGCAGATTTTTAATGCATATCTGAAATAATATAGGATTTATAATTAGAGTCGGATTTTTCAGACTTCTGCTTCCAGTAAAATTACATTTAAAAAATAAAAGAAAAACATTTTCAGACAAAACAAAATCCAGGAAAATTCATTGCTCTCAGACTTTCATTAAAAAAGGAGAGTTCTTCAGGCAAAAGAAAATGATACCAGAGAAAGTTTAGACATAGTTAAAATAATAAAGAGTGCTTGATTGTAGTAAAATGTTGATTAAAATATAAAATATATTTTCTCTTACTTAAATTTTTTTTTTTTTTTTGCGGTGCTGGGGATTGAACCCAGGGCCTCCTGCTTGTGAGGCAAGCACTCTACCAACTGAGCTATATCCCCAGCCCTCTTAAATATTTTTTAAAAAATAATTCAAGGTTCAAAAATAAAAATAACAACAATGAATTGTAGGGTTTATAATTATGTAAAAATAAAATTAATGACAATAATAGCATAAAGAATAGGAAATGGAAATAGAGGTGTACTGCTGTAAAGCTTTTTTACAACTTGTGAGTGAAAAGATACATCACTTGAGGTTTAAGTGAGATAGGTTAAAGATAAATATAGTAAGTTCTGAGCAACCACAAAGAGAGATAAAACAAAGAGGTATAGCTAGTGAGACACTACTGAAAATAAAATTGAATATTAAATGTTATTAATCTAAAAGTAGTCAGGAAAGAGGAACAAAGAACAGGCAGAACATTAAAAACTATTAGTAAGATGGTAGATCCTATTTTGTTAATATAGAAATGTATATGCAATTATATCATATGTAAAAAAGCAAACAGAAGGAATAAAAATCAACTCACATCTATATCTTGTGTGCAAGAGGCTCTTTGAATATAAAGTCACAGATGAGTTAAAGCATCAGAATAGGAATAATATATAAGTAAACAGTAATAAGAAGAAACCAAGAGACACTACAGAGTATCCCTTTTGGGCAAAGAACGTTACCAGGAATAGAGATTTTACATATTAATAATTGGACCAATTATTAAGAGGATGTAACAATCTTAAATGTTTATGCAACTAACAATTCAGCTTCAAAATACAAGCAGCCAAGGCTGGGATGCAGCTCAGTGATGAAACACAAGCCTTGTGTGCACAAAGCCCTGGGTTCAATCTCTAGCTTCAAGAAAGAAAATAAAAAAACAAAAACAAAGCAAAACAAGAACCCCTCCTGAATACATGCAGCAACTGTTACAACGTAACACATTTAAAAAAAATTTTAAAGATCCTTAATAGCAATTATCTTACTAATGAAATTTTTGAGAATTCAAATATCATGGATGAGAAGGAATTGCTATCAAACCTTTACACATTAATGTACGCATTGTCTTTGGGAAGTAATCCCTCTGATTTCCACACTGAATATTAATTCATTAAAATATTTACTAAAAATACCAAATACATACCAACCAATTTATATGTTATATAATCAGCATATTAACCCATATTGTACACAAGGAAACTGGAACTTAATGAGATGACCCAATTGCCAGATGTGTTTGCCTGTGCCATACTTTGGATCTTGAATGTTCCCCAGAGGTCCACGTATTAAGAGCTCAGTTCCCAGAGTGACACTTTTGGGAGGTGGTAGAATCTCTGGGGGGGGGTCCTTCTGGAGGAGATAGGGAGGTTCAAAAGTCACGGGGGTCATATTCCGAAATGTGGAAACTAGACCAAATTAATAAGGTAAAAATAAAAAAAAGAAAGAAAGAAAAAGAAAAATTAGTGGAGTAGAGGAAGGGGATTGAGGAGGAAGGAGGAGGGATGAGAAAAGGGAAGAATGGAGGAATGAATCTGATTTTTCTAAATACATATATGAATATATCACAGTTAATTTCTCCTTTATGTATTTTCATAATGCACCAATTTAAACAACTATAAATAAGTAGAAGATCAGTAGAGTAGAAAAATAGGGAACAAGGGGAGGGAGGAGGGAAGAAAGGAGAAGTATCAGGGACTGAATTGGAGCAAATTATATTCCATGCTTGTGTAATTGCATAAAAGTGAACCCTAATGTTATGTCTAACTAAAATGAACTAATATGAATTCAAAGGGAGATTGTGGGAACCTGTCCCCTCCCTGTGTTCACTTGCTGCAATGAGGAGAGGAGTTTTCCATCACACTCCCCACCATTGCCAACAGTCCTCCAGCAGAGGCTACTAATGTAGTTGGTAAGTTACAATCTTTCCACCATTTTGCAGTCTCTCTCTAGAAAACACATGACTTGAAATAATCTTCTTAAAAAGGTTAACTCTAATTTGGGAGTCAATGTAATTGATGTTTATCCCCTGAATCAGCAAGCAGGTTGTAAAGGAAGGAAGTGCCATTCGTTGATTAATGGTTTTTGCCAGAGTGAACTAATAAAGATTATCCTATTTATTTTGGGAGGAGACCCTGTTGCACTGTCACAAGCACTAGCATAGTCTAAGGGTCTGTAAGAAACCATGCAAAATTTGCAGTAATGCATACTTCATAATTTAAAAAAAAGCAAGTGCAACATTTATGTTGTTATTGGTTGAATTCAATAATGGATAATATTCTGCAGACAAATGATAATAACATGAGAGTTTAGTATGGTTAATTAACTGGCTTAAAAATCTTGATGACTAAAGTAGTGGAATTTATAAAAACTACATTTCTTTGAAATTGATAAAATCTTGCTGTTGTAATATTCCATGACCTTATTAATTTAGTAAATCCTAAAAATTATTTTAATAAATACAGAACACACATTGGTTGAAATAAAAGACTGAATTCTGATTGTTATCATATTTTAAAAATATTTTAGTTCATCAAAACATCACAACCTATGACAGTCATCTTCTTATTCATATTTTGGATATGTTCACTCCCTAAATCTCATGGAACAGAGAGCAGAGTCAATGTGTTGCTAAGGAAACACATCAAGCACAAACATAAAAAGCATAACAGGTTCAAAGGGCTCTGGGGAATTATTATAAAGCCATAAAACCTGCCAAATAATTGGAACAATAAAAGTGGAAAATTAATTTCAAGCAAGACTAAACATTTCAACTGACTGATGACAGGCTTTTAGGAATATATACATAGACTAGGAAAAAGAGGTGAGGATTTTTAAAGATCCAAGTGGTTAATTAATGGAGACTGAAGCCAAATGCAAGCTTTGGGAGTGCAGCAGAAAGATTTGGTTTCTGGTTTCACAAAGGGGAATTTACCTTAATCAAATTTATTACTAAGAAGGATGGTGGTGGAAAGAGCATGGGCTCCTTGAAGCAGTTGAAAAATGAACCAATATTTTAAGCATTGAGATTTGATGTGTTTCTTGGTCCAAGTAAAATATAGCCAGGGTGTTAAAGGAAGTAGAGACAGAAATAGGAGACCCTTTTTATGAATAGTTTTACAAGGGCACTTAGTTCTGAAGAGACCCCCTAGGATTAGCCAATGTGATGGAATTATTTTTAAAAGGACTGGGAATGTACCAAGTAGCTTGTGTGCCAGTTGACATCACTCATAAGAAAAGTGTTAAAAGGTGTTTTGAGGGTCAAATGAAGAAACCCTTGGAAGCCTACTTGCTTGATGAAGGAATGCCAACTGATTTTTTTCAGATGGGAGAGAGATGCTTCATTAACTTGTCAAAATGTCAGAAAGGTATTATTTCTGTGGAAGAAAAGAGGTGTTATAACACATCCTTAGTGTTTCTATAGTGGGCAATTTACTGAAATGCTCTACTGGGTTAAAATGATCTCTTCTCTTAAAAGTGGCATAATGGGAAAATTGATAGATTGAATTGAAACTTGTTAAATTGCAAGAAACAGAGGTTATTTGGCAATTGAATCATTGCTAGTTCAGAAAAGCACTGCCTGTACAGGACCTAAATTTTGGCAGCCATGTGGATGGCTTCCCCTTTTTAGACAGAATCTATGTAAAATTCTTCCTTAGATACTGTCGATACATGGACTCACACAGTGTATGACTTGTGACTAATTTTGGAATAAATTTTCCTTTGGAATAAAAATTTCAAAACTTATACATTAGGAGAATGTTCCATCAAAGACATGACTTGGCAAGCTTCATGCTCATTTCAGAGATGCCACCTCTGGACAAGTCATGCTTGGAATTTCTTTTGTGGAATTGTCCCACAAGACCATGGGAAACTTTAAAAATTGTATTGAACTGTGAAAAATTTTCATACTTGGAGCAAAAATATTGTATTTGGGAATAGTCCAAAGAAATCAGAGCCTCATCTGCAAAGAAAGCAAGTGATTAAACTCTTACTAATTAAAAAAAATGAGGTGTAACTATTAAGGAAAGAAAGTGATACTCTTTTGTGGCTTATAACCTGGTTTTCAAAGGAACTCCCAAAGCATTTTCAGTGTGCTTGATCAATGAGGTATGCCTGTAATGGGGCTAGAGATTTTCAAGGGGATTACTTTAAGAACAATTTTAGAATTGGTAGCTGGTGTACTGGCTACCAATTCTAGTGTCTCATGGTGTTTATAGTTTTAACTTGTAAAAAGAGAGAAGAAAAGAGATATTGATGGTGAGTAAAAATATTCTTGGTGATTTTAATTCTTAGAATTTTTATAGAAAAGGAAAAGACTCAAAATTTTGTTGTGGTATGCTGTGGGGTAAAGAGTATGGTACCCATTAGAAACCAGAGATGAGGTTTAGGCGAACCTGATTAAGTCACTTTAACATCATTTAGGTGATTTTTTTTACAATCTTAAAAATAGGATTATGCTTGCTTTTGGAAGATGAGCCAAAATATTATTGTCTCATTGCAAAAACATTCATGTACACACATCAGAGGGTGACTGTGAGGTTCAAATGAGATACTGCATGCAAAAGCACTTTGAGAATCGGATTCTCAGCAGTTTAATATAATTTCAGAGAAAATATTTTATAAGGAAAAATCAGAACCATATAATAATATTGGACTTGGTCTGCCTCTTGACTTCCTTACAACATTAAGCAGTATTTTAGTTTTGCATAAACAGTCATGAACTTTGTCACAGTTTTTCCATATGTAAAAGAAAAAGAAATAATATTTGCCTTTGAGTTATCACATGAAAACACAAAGGGAGTACTTGTGAAATATCTGGTAAGGAAGGCCTGTGTAAAGTATGAATTTATCCTATGTGATGGGCCTGGTGAGTATCTGGCACATAGTCAGTTTACAATATGTACTATTTAATATGGATGTTCATAGGATTCATGGATGATGGTTTGTCACTCAAAGTAATACTTTCAAATTTACATACTTGGAACTCAGATTTGAGCAGAATTTCCAACTAAAGTACTGATATTTTATTTTCTTAACAACATTAGTTGTTGTCTAGGAGATTCCCGGGATGGGAAAAATAATCCTCTTACAAGAAGAAAATCCACCAAATGATAGCACATATGCTTTGAATATGTTACTTTGGACACAAAAGACACAGAACAAAGGAGTCTTACCTGATTTAGACACCTAAGTTACATACGGAAATTGGGCATTTATCAATGTAAAAATCGTGAAAAATTTCCTGAACTTAAGAGATATTTTGCATTTAGCATAGAAAAATTCTTTTTTTTTTTTTTTTTGCGGTACTGGGGATTAAACTTAGGGCCTTGTGCTTTCGAGGTAAGCACTCTACCAGCTGAGCTATCTCCCCAGCCCTAGAAAAATTCTTGAGACCTGAGGGAGATTGAAATTGTACTGCTCTTTCTTCTCCATTATTGGACCAGGCTGGTATGTGCTATCAATTGCCATTTACACTCAAGAAAGAATATTAAGTAATGTCTATGCAGTTAGAAAAATAGTGGTAATACATCTTTTTAAACAAGAAGAAATCAGCTCTTTCTGAGTTTCTCCTGTATCCTCCTAGGTGCATCAATGATTCTGTCTGTTCCATTTGCCATGGGAAAAAAAATTCAAGTTCTGATATGCAGTGGGAAAGTCTCATGGCAGCCTGCATGTGGAAGAAATAAGTAACTGTCAGGGGTGTGGGCCAGCTGGAAATAAAAGGCTGAAAGGAACCACCATTTGACCCACCTATCCCACTCCTTGGCCTATACCCAAAGGACTTAAAATCAGCATACTACAGATATACAGCCACATCAATGTTCATTGCTGCTCAATTCACCATAGCCAGATTGTGGAACCAACCTAGATGTCCTTCAACTGATGAATGGATAAAGAAACTGTGGTATATATATATATATATATATACAATGGAATATTACTCTGCCATAAAGAATGATAAAATTATGGCATTTGCAGAAAAATGGATGAAATTGGAGAATATCATGCTAAGTGAGATAAGCCAATCTCAAAAAACCAAAGGACGAATGATCTCACTGATAAGTGGATGATGACATATAATGGGGGGTGGGAGGGGTTAGTGTTAGGTTAGGGTTAGGTTTAGGGTTAGTGTTAGGGAGGGTGGCAAGAATGGAGGAAGGAAGGACTGTATAGAGGGAAAAGAGGGATGGGTAGGGCGGGAGGGGGGGGGGGAAGGGGGGAAAATGGCAGAATGAATCAAACAACATTGCCCTGTGTAAATTTATGATTACACGAATGGTATGCCTTTACTCCATGTACAGAGAATCAAAATGTATCCATTTGTTTACAATAAAAAAAAAAAAGAAACAAAAACAAAGGATAAGAAATACATTGAAAGTGGGTGCTTTAGAGGTGGAAAAGACCTGATGGGTCTCATCCTAACAAAGGGAAAAAGCCTGCATTTACTTTATTTATAGTGAAACCCAACAAAGGAATTGTGAGGAAGGGTTCTTCAAGGTAAACAAGAAGCAAGAGGCTGTGGGGAAGTTGGCCTGATTGGAGACTTATCACAATAATTCTTCCTCCTCCAGGCAGCTGGTGCCTCAAGGCTAGTTGGGCACACTGGTATCTCTTTCCACCTTTGGGGAGTTGCATTTGAACCTAGGGCTGTCTGAACCAATAAATTTCAAGGTATCACAGAATTCTTTTTGAGCAGTATGTTGCCAAAGCAACAGAGCAATCTCAGATTGGTGAAATTGGTGAGGTAATACAGAGAGTTCTTGGAGAGGCAACCTCTGCTTAGAGATGGCTTAGACACACTCATGATTCATTCAGGGATCCCCTCAGGAAAGAAAGTGAGAGGATGTTTGGAACATAGGCTGATACCACAGATAACTAGCTTGTTTCCTTTTACAAACTCCAAAATTTGTGTTTAAATGCTTTATGTACCAAGTAGCTGGAGAGATTGTATACTAGATCATCACATGTTAGCATTTCATCCTCTTTCACATGAAATGTTTCAAAATGAGTCTTGTCTGTACTTTGTGAATCTAGTGGAATTATGGTTTTACCCACTGCAGTGGCTCACTTTTCATTTTGTAGACTTTTCATCAAGCCCATAAATAGTCATCATAACACCAGGTAGAAATATTTTGAGTGGACATATATAAGAGAAATGAGTTTATCTACATATAAAATTTGGGTTAAGAGAAAGATATTTGCTACATTCAGCTAAATTGGGACAATTTCTGTTAGATAGAATCCAATCTATTCAGATACCAATGTGAAATAATCATAACTCTGGAATTTGGGGTTATTTAAGGGATTTATTTAATATTATTTAAAATATTTAATAATAACACTTAATTTTTAATAAATAACATTCAATATTATTTATTTAATATTAATTTATTTTTAATCTTTAAAGATAACAATGCTTTATTTTAAGCTAACTCAAACACAAAAATATTTTTTCTTAAAAATTTTCTGCATGGATCAATGATATGAGGGAGTGGAAATAACCCTTAGTTCAGGGGCTGAGGGAGACTATTTTGATCAACTGGGACTTTCACTTTTTTTGTGTGGTCCCAGTTCTATTGGTCTTTTCATGGGAATTCAGTGGAAGTCTTGGAATGTTCCCTTTTCAATTTCAGGTTTTCATTCCAATTTTTAAAATGAAATTGATCAAATCATATGCTTTTTTCATCTCATCTGATTTATGTAAGAACTTTGCTTCATGCCCGTATGCTCTGCAGAAATCCTGACTGCTTAGCTTGATAAATCATTTGTGTGTGTATGTGTGTGTGTATTTACTTGAACCGGCAATTCTCTGTATAATTTTTTGAAATTTCTGATTTTATTTTCCTTTTCTCATATTTTTATTGGTTCATTTACAGTTGAACAGTTTTTGGTCTACGTATCTATGTCAATATATTTTCTGCTGTCTGCCTTCTTTGTTCACTGTGTGAAGGTAGAATTTACCATTCATTTTCATTGCTAGGAAAGTGGTTTCTGTTTGAGATCCCCATGCGAACATGGGTTCAATAAATCAGAAAAACGACTTTTGACTGCAGGTAACAGAAAACCAAGGGTATCTTAAACCATTAGGAGGTCTAATGTGACAAATAAGAAACTCAGAGGTAGGCATTTAGGGATGGTTCACTGACTTGATGATGCTAGAAAGGAATCCAGGCACTTCCAGTCTTTTCTCAGAGTGATGGCTGTGTTTTTTGGCTCATGGATGGTTATAGAGGGCTGCTGTAGCTCCTGGCACAGACCTAATGTGATGGCATTTAGAGCAGAAAGAGAACAAAGGGGGCAAATGGGATTACTCCATGTGCATGTCTCATCTCTTTTTAAGGTTAAAATATTTCCAGAAGCAATTTAGATTTTTTTTTTTTTTTTACATAGTTGTTTTCAGAGTTATACCTCATGGATATCTATCTTGAATTACAAAGGAGGCTAGAAAGATGAATCTCTATTGTTTTTGAACTCTTTGACCTGGCAACAGGGATAGGTTATTGAATTACTGGCTAAGGATTCAGACCAATTACAACCAGTGTGTTTAAATTTCCTGTGTTACATTTTAACACCCACGTTTCAGCTACAGAAGAGAAGTGCGTCTATCATTTCTTCATACCATAAAAGTTACGTATGTCCAGATCTCTATTTTTCATTAATTTCTAAAGTGGAAATACTAATGTGGCAAAAAGGAAAATGGCATTTCTTAATAGCACAGTTATATGGATGGACCCCTAAAATTTCATGTACCAGAAGTGAGTATTTTATTGTGTTTAAAATATGTACTTTATAAATATTTATTAAGAAACACACATATAATGTGTGCTTGATAAATATTTATTAAGGAGAAATTAAGAGCAGAAACTGATACAGAACTGGCATTTCTCTGAATTAGTCTGTACTTGATTAAGGTGGAAAAAGTCTATTAATAGAAGTTGCTATTGAAGTGATTGATCAGGTGGTGTATGGATCATAGAGGGTTATCTTCAGGGCTGGAAGATAAGTGGGCACATAAATGTCAAAAAGACTGAATTATTCAAAAATTTCCCTTGTTACACACACACACACACACACACACACACACACACACACACACATTTATACAGCATCAATTTTTAGAAGAACACTGACTTTGTTGTAGAAATTTTAAATAGCATCTGTCTTGTGTACCAAGGTGAATACAGATAAACCATACCACCTTGCCACTATTCTAACACTGGTACGGTGAAAAGGTTGCCATTATGTTTTCAAGGTACTATTAAAATATAGATTACATGTGGGTTTAGTGCCTAAAGTACCATGGCCTTGAAGAGGTGAGTGGAGGACTAGAATATTGTGGAATTCTGTGAGTATTGGCCATGGGAATATAAAAAGGGAATTCCAAGGTATCTCCCAGGAATGAATTCCAGGAATGGCAGAATTAAAGGTTTCGAGGAACCCAGAGGAGATGTTACTCTGGGTGAAGTAACACTGTCTTTATAGATAAGTGGAAGTACAGTAAAATGTTATTCAGGCAGTTTACAGATAACTGTTTGCTTAGCTTGCACAGGTTGGGGCTGATAAAGGGTGAAGAAGTGTTAAGGATAATTGAAGATATACCCCATATGACAATACTGTTTGAATTGTAAGGAACTGAGGTAAATTTCTGAGGATAGGTATATGTGATTCAGGGAGCTCTTTTTGAGTTAGTGATGTGTGTTTTGTGCAATGTGTGAAGAAAGAGCATACAGGATAAATTTACAATTGATAAGGGATAAATACATTAATGTTGGATTTTCAGATAAGGGTTTCAATTTCATCTGGGTACCTTAAAACGTTTGAGAAATAAGGCAGAATAAGAATAATAGTGGTGATTTTAAAAATGACATTATTGTAGAATTTTATTCTTGAGAAACTACACAGAAGTAAACACTAGTATTTGTTAGGGAACTGGCCAAATGAAATTTCTTAGCAAATTCTGTTCTGGTTCAAACTAGGACTTTTTCTGTATTTGCGAATCCAGTTCTTTCTAATCTACTGATTTTCTTATCATAATAGCTACTATTTTGAGTACTTACCATGTGCTAGATATACATAATGATTTTCCTAGTTTTCAAGACTGAAATTCATTGAGGTTAAATTGCCCAATTTCAAAACCAATGAGTGACTGACACAGAATAAGAATTTTGTTTTACAAGTTACATTACATTCCAAAGTAATCCCCTAAAGCTCAGATTGGACTTGTGAATTTCTTGTACTTTGTATAGTGTACAAATTGAAAAGGATATCTCTGTGTCTGTAGTTATTATAAATTTAGCATTTAGGTAAACTTTATTAATTTCTGTGGGTATGTTTCCTAAATTCTATACTTTGGAACACTACATGAAGAGGTTCTGATTTTCATATGAAAAAAGTAGTTTCATGATTGAATAATTTGCAGAAACATGAGTTTCTACAAAGGTAAATGGGCTGGTTACTAGAATGTTGGGCTTCCCAGAGTCCTCATAGTGTTAATGTGCACTGCACATTTCCAAGAAATGAACTGTTTCCAAAATCTTTGCTCATGGAAGAGCTTTTTGGGAAACACCTATTACTGTCTTGTTGGATGAGTCTACCTGGTTATGTTATTTCCTCTCCTACAAGTCACTATCAACTCCATTTAGTGCAGGAGGTTTAGCAAGCTCTAGTGAAAATGCACTCCAGTTTACTGCAAAATTCCTTTTTCCTGGTGTTGCCTTGATTAGAAAGAGCTCCTATCACTTGAATTTATGGGATAAAATAATAACATCCAGAATGGGAGAATTTTGACGCTTTCCCTCCCAAACTTGGAAATTCTTATGAGTTGATTTGTAAGTTATACTTATGAATATCCATCTCCTTCATTCCTTTTTACTCATGTTTGGTAGCAGTGAACAAGAGAAAGAGTGGTTTACATTACTCTTTTAAGGGTTTGCTTTTTAATCATTTTTTGCTTATCTGTGTACCGTTCATGTCTCCCTCACCTAGTTATGTAGTCATTGACAAGCTTTAAGTAGGGCTATTCTGGTCTCATGTGTAACATATCACAGTTTACTTTGAGAACGAACACTGATATTTTATCTTTGGCTGGTAAGTGTGATTCCTCTTTATTAATGGTACCTCACTGGAAACTTAAGAAGTGGGTCATTTTGGTATAACTTAACAATGGAAGAGAGGAATGTACAGGAGAAATTTCTAAAATGTAGTTAGAGACTGATCCTGGGTTCCTAAATTCTGGAGGTACCTGTTAGCTTGAAAAATCTTAGATTTAATGTCTTCTCATTCCACAGAGTTTTTCTAACCACAAGATCTGTGGAACATAAGATGGTGCTCCTTATCATTGCTTCATTCATTTCCATTCTATTACATATTTTCTAGATATTTAATTTCATTTCCCCTGGCTCTTCTTTAGAAAGTGTGACAGCTTCTCCCACACCTGGGTTTTTCTCTGGCAGCACTGTGGCGTGGTTGTTCCACAGTTCCACACTGTGAAGAGAGCCCCGTGACACCTGGGCAAGCATACTGGAATCCTTGAGAGATTTGCACAGATCCGTTTTCCTGTGCACACGACTTTTGAGAGTAAAATCCATGAAGTTTACTGGTAGGAAAATTTGGTTTATTCTCCCCAAGAAATATCTGCAAGATCAGAGAGTCTTCTTTCTCTCAGAACTTGAGAGTATTTCATACTGAGGTGGTAAAACTGAATGCCTTAGAGTCATAAGGCCATGACAGGCTGACATTTTTGTGGAAATGGCAACTGTTGGCAGGATCAGCACAGGTTCCGGGCAAGAGTCGCTTATGGCAGCAACTTCAATCAGCATGGATGTGGGCTTGAACTGTGGCAGTCCTGTGGGCAAAACTCATTTTGGCAACAGCTTTCAGTCAGCTGATAGCTGAGACCTCTCAGTGGTAGAGGGCTACAGTTCTCACATACCACAAAATTACTTCAAAAGTGTTCCTCCAAGTCTTCTGAAGTTTTATGGGTAAAGCAAGTCCATGTCAAGCGCTGCATTCTTATCCTGCTTAATTCTATTTCATAAAACTGCAGATTTTTTAATTTTGGAGAAAAAATCCTTAAGCTCAACCCTGTTTTATAGCTATAAAATAATGAACCTCAGAAATAATGCTCAGTGTTCCATGATAAATCAGGGTTAAATGGAGATTGGGAGCAGTTTTTGACAACCCTTTGACCAAGTCTAAGTCATTCCTACAAGTTACATTTGCTTCAAAATGACTGAAAGTAAAAGTGCTTTGCTGTAAGGCAAAGAAATTGTTTCTGATTAAGCTATGTGGGGGAAAAGCTGCATGCTGGGCATATAATAGGTTGCTTGGAGAATTAAAGGAAGGCTTGAGAAATCAGGTCTTAGCAGAGGTAAAACATGGAAAACTTCAGGGACTCTGACCCCAGAAACTTGAGGCCCATGTCTCTGGTGTTCTGCCCTGTCTCTGTTGTGCCCTCTGTAGGGTAAAGTCCAAAGAACATCTAATTAGTGGACCTCAGTTTTCAGTTCCTGTGTCTACCTCAATGTACAAGTTTGCATAAGAGAAAGATCAAAAAAAATTTTTTTTTATTTTGTGAGTGTGGGGAGGGTGATTATAGATGATAGACAGATCATCAGAACCATATGACTCAAGGGAGGATTAGTTTGCCCAGAAGAGGGATAGGTTAAGGTACTGCTTCCCAGTGCCTGAAGGAGGAGGAGGAATGTGGGGTGGATCAAACTATGAATCGCATCCTACGAACACTTAAATGGAGTTGAAGGAGTAACCCTGACAAAGAAATTGTTCCTAAACCCACCAAGCTCTGGAAGGGACTGTCTTCCAATCACTTCTTTTTCCTTGATCTCCCTCCTTTTCCACTCTGCTTCTCCTAGCCCCTGTTTCTCAGGCTCTGCCCATACAGAGAAATGTGCCACCTCCCCTTCTTCTATCACCCATGAGGGTACAAGGTGGAGGGAAGAGGAGGGCCAGGACTGTGCGCTGGGCAAGTGCTGATCATTTCTTTCACAACTCAGAGCACAGTGAGCCTGTGCCCTGCACAGATTCCTGTGGCACACCGTGCTTCCTCCCTCCCCTCTCTACCTGCTTCTCTCTGTGCAGGCCCTTCAGGATAGCAGATCAGGAGTTGATGAAGGATTTCTCTATCATTCTATTGTAAGATTGGGGAACAATTTTGATTCTAATAGATACATCAAACACAGGCATTGCTTAGTTGTTGGGCACAAAAATAAAATTGCAATACTGCATTTCTATTAATTTGACAAAATAGATTATTATCAATCTGTGACTTTCAAAGGTACAAATAGGGTAATGTCTTGACCCTTTCTTAATGAATTTTTAAGTAACCCAAATTATTGTTTTACTTAAATTATTAGCAAAGTACAATTATCTATTAATCCTATGATGATATGCTTTAATTTTTAATTCTTTTTCTTAGTAAAAGAATGTTTTAATGTTTAATTCTTTTTAATACTAAGATTTAGGAAATTTAATGAAAGAGTCCCTTTTTTAAAAAAAAAAAATTAATGGCATAGGAAATAGTGCAAGTGCTTATCTTTAGAAGGCAACTACAGGATCCTAGAAAACACTCCACTACTCTCTAGAATATATTCCTTAAAATGAACAAGACTGACCAAATATATTAGATCAATATGAAATCCAACTGATTTTTACATCTTTTCTCTGTATTGTAGGACAATATGTAATATTAGATCAAAGTTTGCCCTCTGCCAAAATAAATCTAAGAGCCATGATAATAGCATGTTGGTAAAATGTTCAGTACTAAAGTTTTATATTCCTTTAAATATTTTATAAGATTGAATGAAGGAAAATGTGTTTCTTTTTGAACTAAAGCGTTATAAAGTGTTCAGAAGAATTCCTACTCTCAGACCAGAGAGTTGAATTTGTATTCACCTTTTGAATGAATTTAATGATCTGAGGGTGGACATTGACACAGCAGACTTAGAAAATGATAGCATGAATATATGTGTGTATACTGACTTTTTCTTTTTTACTTAAGATAAATTCACTTGAAATAAAATTCACCATTTTAGCCATTTTAAAGCATTATTTCATACCTTTACAGTATACTCACAATATTTTGCAATTATCATTGCTAATATCAGAACATGTCCATCAACCCCAAAAGAAACCTACATACTCAATTTTCTCATCTCCTAAAAACTACAAATCAACTTCCTGTCCTTTTATATGTCTCATATAAGGGGAATCATATTATGTATGATCTTTTGTTTCTGCTTCTTTTATTTAGCAAAATATTTTTCAGGTTTATTCATGTTGTAGCAAGTTGGACTACTTTTATGACTGAATAATATTTCATTGCACATATTACATATTGTTTATCCATGAATCAATTGATGGACATTTGGGTTATTTCCACTTTTTACTATTATGAATTATGTTGCTATGAACATTTGTGTACAAAATTTAGTGTGTATGTTTTTAGTTCTCTTAGATATATACGTGGGGGTGGAATTCGAAGATCACATGGTAATTCATTAACTTTGTGAAGAACAGCAAAATTCCTTGGTGACTGTACTACTGTATATTCCGAACAAAAATGTATGACTTCCCAATTTCTTCACAATCTCATCAGTTCTTGTTATTTTCTTTTTAATTTTTTAAAAATATAATCATTATAATAATCCTGGAGAGTATGGAAGTAGCTTACTCTCATACTTATCATTCCCTAAGAATGATGATGTTGATATATACTAAGTTTTTAATCTATATCTTTATACTAACAGAAGCTCAACAATGAATGTACTTGTACAGAAAATTCAAGGGGGATATAAAAACTAACATTGTAATGCAATTGTTATGTCAATGTGCTGCAATTTCTAATCTATGAAATTCATGAATTCCTGTAGACCTCTAATTACATATATGTAGGGAATACATTCCCTTGGGAGACTCAGGTGACTGTGACATGGAACCTGAACCTTGTCTCAGGGATTGTTTGAAGTGTTCTGAATGCTGTAGTCAAGTATCCTAGATATCAAGTAGAATGGACAATAACTCCAATCTACTGTTCACAAATTGTTATTTTCTTTTTCTTTTTTAAAATTTGTTCCAATTAATTATACAGGACAGCAAAATACATATTGACACATTGTACACAATTGGAGCACAACTTTTCATTTCTCTGTTTGTACATGATGCAGAGTCATACCATTTGTGCAATCATACGTGTCATAGGGTAATAATGTCCATCTTGTTCCACCATCTTTCCTAACCCCATACCCTCTCCCTTTCCCTTACTCCCCTCTGCCCAATATAAAGTCATCCATTCTTCCCTTGCCCCCCCTCCCATTATGGATCAGCATCCATATATCAGAGAAAACATTTGCCTTTGGTTTTTTGGGATTGACTTATTTCACTTAGCACAATATTCTCCAACTCCATCCATTTACCCACAAATGCCCTAATTTCATTCTTCTTTAAGACTGAGTAATATTACATTATGTGTGTGTGTATGTGTGTGTGTGTGTGTGGTTTGTGTATGTATGTGTGTGTGTGTGTATGTATACATATATATATCACAGTTTTCTTCATCTGTTGAAGGGCATAAAGGTTCTGCAGTTTAGCTATTGTGAATTGAGCTTTTATAAACATCGATGTGGCTGCATCACTGTAATATGCTGATTTTAAGTCCTTTGGGCATAGATGGAGGAGTGGGATACCTGGGTCAAATGGTGGGTCCATTCCTAGTTTTCTAAGAAATCTCCATACTGCGTTCCAGAGTGGTTACACCAATTTTCAGTCCTACCAGCAGTGTATGAGTGTTCCTTTTCTCCCGGATCCTCACTAACATTTATTGATCATTGACATTCTGACTGGAGTGAGATGAAATCTTAGAGTAGTTTTGATTTGCATTTCTCTAATCAGTATAGATACAAGCTGTTACTTTCTTCCATCACACCCAATTCTCTTCTCACAAGATTCTCAAGTGTCTAGTGTTTCAGTCCTCTTGCTTTCTCCATTCTAAATTGACTCTCATATAACAATCTTATTGCCATTCTGTACCTGTTAGTGTGACTGTAAGCCATGTGTTACAGCGGCAACAAAAACAGAAAAGTCAAGGAGAGTGAATTAGTTTGCCACTTGAGCCAGTGGGACTGTGACACCTGTGCTAGTCCTTTTGTGTTCTTTTTATGGCTCTTCTCTCATTTTTCTAGTCCCGAATGGCCATCAGCTGTCACCTGACTTTTTTTTTTCCATTCTGAACGTAATTGTCTAATTTCAAGTATGGGCCCTGAAACATATTCTACAAATCTGTTGTAGAGGTGCTTAAAATAATAGGAAACAGATGCTCAGTGTTTTCCTCTACAGGATAACTAGGTATTGAGAAGATGGATTTTGTGAAGACCATTTTGGCTTAGTTATTTCACCTTATTACTTGGTTACTTTTGTCTATTGACACCTGGTATTTGGTTGCAAATATTCCAATGACCTCAGTTTTAAAAAACATCCCAATCATGTGTATTTTTTGACACTTAACACTTTTATGATGCAGTTAACTAATTAATTATAATTATTTTTTGCCATGCTAGAGATTAAAGCCAGGGTCTTGGGCATGCTTGGAAAGTGCTCTGCTGCTGGGCTGCACTCCCAACCCAGAAGCAGTTAATTTAGATTATGAATCAGAACAGGTTCACTAGAGAAACTTTCATACAAAACTCAGATGGTCTGATCCTCCAGCAAAACACTCACCTTGCTTTTCTGGGGTTATCTTAATGCTGATTTTACCCTTCTTGGTCTTTGTGTTATTAGCTCACTCTTTCAGTTAACATTTGTGGATAGTTAACATCCTTTCTTGCCATCTATTCTTTTCAGAAGCATTTGCAGATCCTGGGTTGTACTCTTAAATTAATAATGCATTTGCCAGATCTAATAGAAGAGTTGTTCTCTCCTTTTAACTACCCGCCCCCACAAGATGCATCTGAATTGTGCTAAGTGATACTTTGGGACTTTAATGTGTTTCCTTTTTTTTTTTTTTAACTTATAAATTACCTCCATTATTAAAATGAAGCACGAACACATTTTATCTTCTCTTACTCAGATGTATACAATTCAATTATGTAACTACTACTCTTATCTTGGTTGTTTAATTCCACTGCCTCTTTGCTATGGATAGTCTCTGATTTCTTTTTCTTTTTTTTTCTGTCTTCTTTTTTTTCTCACTGACATTTATTAATTTATTTTAAAAATTATTTGTTGATAGTCTCTGATTTCTATATAATCAATTTGGGGGGAGTTCATTTCTATGGAAGGAAAAAAGGGTGCTTAATTTAACTTAGAAAATAGCATTTAAATATCATTCTTTGTAGTAAAGCTATTTTGTTTTATCCAACATGTTTGTCAGACTAATACTGTCTGTTATTTTGTTCTTATTCCATCTCCATTTTTATCCAGGAAACTATCAACTTTTGCTTTGGATAATGAAGGAAAGAAATGGTAATGACTGTTTTGATTCATTAGTTTTTCATTTACTGAATTCAGATAAAATTGTGATCAGTTTAAATAAATCATAACTGAATAACTTAGAAAGTGTTATCTCCAAGGAAATAGAATCATTTGGCAATAATTTTAAAGGTTGTGTGGAGAAGTTGCTATGAGCAACAGATTGGCATATGAAAATTTCACATTCCCAGAGGTAATGCTTCCTCCCAGATTTCTACCATGTGGCTTTTCTTTTTCCTGTTTTATCTGATTCTGTGCACAAATTTCAAAGTGGGTATGGTTACAAAGTCTTGCTTGATCTAAAAGCTGCATATGGTCAAACATGGTTAAGGATTGACAGATGCTTCAAAGTTCAGGGTCTACACAAGAAGCAAAGACAACTTGGAGAAGGCTTGGAAGAGTAGAAAGCCATCCAAAGAACAATGAACATGATATGAAGAATAGATAAGAAAGAAAAGCATCAGACTGAAGAAATATCATTATCATGCAGAAAGAGAGGAAACAAAGAGTGTGAAATACAAATGAATTTTTGTGCATAGTGTGGGTGAAAGATGAGAGATGTGAGAGAGAGAGAGAGAGAGAGAGAGAGAGAGAGAGAGAGAGAGAGAGAGAGAGAGAAATTTAAACTCTGCAATTGATTCTTTTCCTGGCTTTCTAATTATTCCTCTAGGCACATTTAAAAATCATGTCTAGGATGTGTTTGCTTCAGGAAGTTCTGGCTATTTCCTAAAATCATTAAAATTTTAATAAAAACAATGAGAGGAACTACTCTATATCTTAGACATGAGGATAACTTTTAGAAAATATAAAAACATAAGCTAATATTGTAACACTAACATAAATAGATGTGCAAGATACCCGATGAGATCTTTGTTTTTATCAAAGTGATATCATTTGTAATATAGCCCTCTAAATTTGCACAACTGATTGTAGCTGCTCCAGCTATGCCTGTCTATACAGATTCATTGCAGTTTTAGGAAGGCAGTACATAGGGAAGACATATGCTTTGGCATCAGACAGGGTGCAGTTCAAATTCTGGTTCAGTCACTTTCTATCTGGGTACCTTTGGAACAGTACTTAGTTCTTTTGAATCCTTATTTCTTGTTCTCTAAAATAAATACAATGTGTGTAAAGCATAGATAGTTCCCCCGGTATGGTAAGTAATTTTCAATAAAATTGTATTATTTTCTACAATCAGAAAAATGAGAGATTACACTCCATTTATGTATGATCTATCAAAATGTATAAATGCATTGTACTGTCATGTACAACAAATTAGAACAAATGAAAATAATTTAAAAAGTGTATTATGAAAACTATTACCCTATTTCTTTCCTCTTATGTTTAAATATAGTGATTAATTCTCCTTATCCTTCACTTTTCCATTCTTGACTTGTCTTTCTTCCCATTTCTGCACCACTGAGCAGGGCTTTGGATGAGGTAGAACATCCATCAGTTATAGAACCACATGACTGAAAAAACCATAAGTGGCTAAAACAACCACTCTTGTTTCAAAGTCATGAAATGTTTAGAAGATTCAGAATCAAAAGGATTTTTTCTCTCTGCATGACTTTAAGAAGAGAATGGATGAACTCTTTTGATAATATCATGTAATATATTCTTTAGGTATATTCTAGGTTTCTCTCTCTTCAATTTCAATCAATCCATTTAAAATTCCTGACTAAGTTGTAAATCCTTTCCAATCACTTCAGGCCTAACTAATGTCCTCCACATTTCTTATTGTTGGCTCTACCCCTAGTTGGAATGTAGGGGATTACAAAAGATCACTGCTCTTGGTTTAACAGTAGACATTTTTAAAAAGTATATTTTCTTTAAAATCATGGAATAGCTATGAATCTAGTTGAATGCAGTTGATGGTTGTGAGAGTGGCGCTGTGGCAGATTGGAATCTGGTGGTGGGCAAACGTGGACACAGGACTTGTGCTAAACAAAGAGCCACAAGGGAGCCTGGGGCTGTTGGATAGCAGAAATTTCATCAGGAAGTTAGATTCCAAACCTCTGTGGAGGAGCACACTCCATTCTATCAATGGGACATTTGAAACTAGAGATGAACTAAAAGCCAGGTAAAGTGGAAAAAACAGCCCCAACTCTGTCCTATGCCTTACTACATGGAAGAGGTGAACTCTTCACCCTAGAATTCAACATAGAGCAGGGGAAATTCTTCGATGGAAAATAATACCTATCACAACGTTGACCGCTTTTTTCATACACAATGCCTGACAAAAAACAAAAACTAAGAGACATGCAACAAAAGCAGGAAAATATGATTCACTATAAAAAGGAAAAAAAATACAAGCATACTAATTGAGATTCGGTGTTAGTAGAAAAGACTTTAAAATATCTATGATAAACACTTTTTAAAAAGTAGAAGAAAACAGACAAAAGGGATGAAAAGGCAACTATGTCCACAGAAAAATCTTTAGGAAATAAACAAATGTAAATTTTAGGACTGAAAGCTATAATATCCAAAACAAGAGAAGCATTCAGTGGACTTAAAAGCAGACTGAACAGAGAGGAGTAAAGGGTTGGTTAACTAAAATGCATGTCAATATAAATAATTTAAATTGAAGTGCAGAAAGAAAAAAAAAAAGCAGAAGAGAGCCTTCCTATTGTATAATATGAAATGGTCTGTCATGTATGATCAGAATCCCAGGAAGAGAGGGAATGTGGTGGCACAATGAAACCAGAGATATTTGAAAACTAATGGCTAAGAATTTTCCGAATTAAAAACATTACAGATTCAAGAAGCTCAGGAACCACAAATGAATATAATGAATCCACATAGAGACACATGATAGTGATCCTACTGCAAAAGAAAAATAAAAAAATTAAAAAGCAGTCACAGAAAAATACATGATGCATTCAGATGAATTAAGATAAGAATGAAGATAATTTTTAATCACAAATAACAGTAGTCAGAAAACAATAGAACAACATTAGAGTAATTAAAAAAAAGAAAAGAAAACTAAAATTGGCAAAAATGAAGTTAACTTAAGACTATTTTCAGATATATACAGACTGAAGGAATCCATCACTATCAGCCTCACGTTGTAAGTTATACTAAAAGAAGTTATTTGGGTTGAAGGAAAATGGTCTCAGATGACAGCTCTATAAGAAAGAATTAAGTATAATGGAAAATAAAATGAAAAATACCATCAGATTATTTCATTAAAAGACTTGATTATTAAAGAAATGCAAATCAAAACTACCCTACAATTCCATCTCACCCCAATTAGAATGGCAATTATCAAGAATACAAGCAACAATAGGTGTTGGCGAGGATGTGGGGAAAAAGGAACACTCATACATTGCTGGTGGGGCTGCAAATTAGTGCAGCCACTCTGGAAAGCAGTGTGGAGACTCCTTAGAAAACTTGGAATGGAACCACCATTTGACCCAGCTATCCCACTCCTTGGCCTATACCCAAAGACTTAAAATCAGCATACTACAGAGATGCAGCCACATCAATGTTCATAGCTGCTGAATTCATAATAGCCAGATTGAGGAACCAACCTAGATGCCCTTCAACCGATAAGCGGATAAAGAAACTGTGGTATAAATATACAATGGAATATTACTCAGTCATAAGGAATAATAAAATTATGGCATTTTCAGGTAAATGGATGAAATTGGAGAATATCATGCTAAGTGAGATAAGCCAATCTCAAAAACCAAAAGATGAATGATCTCACTGATAAGCAGATGATGATACATAATGGGGGTTGGAGGGAGGCAAGAATGGAGGAAGGAGGAACTGTTATAGAGGGAAAAGAGGGGTGGGAGGGGTGGGGGGGGAAGAAAAATAATAGAATGAATCAAACACCATTACACTATGTAAATGTATGATTACACAAATGGTTTGCCTCTACTGCATGTACAACCAGAGAAACAAGTTGTACCCCATTTGTTTACAATAAAAATAATAATAATAATAATAAGTTTAGAAATTGAATGCTAAACATTAAAAAAGAAACTTGTGAAGAAGATGATATTAATGATGTTAGATGACCTGTTATATAATTAATAAACACTGTGATTATTTTTATTGAGTTGAAAATTCACTTTTGTCCCGTAACACTTCTGCTGGTCTGTGGCATAAAGGAACATGACTGTTTTTGTCTTACATGGCTTATGTTTTAACTGTGTAGGATAACATGTGCATAGCAATAAATCTATAACTTAAAAAAAAGACTTGACTATTAAAGCAATAATAATAATGAAACATTATAAAATTCATAACACATAAAAGCAAAATGTATAATCATGTCATAAAATGTGGAATGAGGCAAATGGAACCATACTGTTGAAGTTTGCTTCACTAGCTATGAAGCAATCTAATATTTATTCAAGGAAAACTGTGATAAATCAAGAATGAATATTGTATTCACTACAGAAACTGCATAAAGAATAATGCAAAGGGGGAGATTTAAGATGGCAGATTAGAGGAAGTCTATTTCCAGTTGTTCCATGGAGACTCAGAAATTTGGGTGCATTGAACAAAGAACAAGAGAGAGTACATTGGATCCAAGTCAGTTGCTGCAGTGATGGGAATACTGGTTCACCACAGAGGGGAAGGATAACACAGAGAAAGAAACACAATGGATACGTTTGTCATTGAAAAGCCTGTAGAACAGAAAACAGCCTGAACTTAATGGATCCAGAGGCTGCACAGCAAACTGAAATTTGAAAAGTGATCAACAGGCCAGTATAGAGCTGAGGTTGGGAGGTATCTTGAGAAGTACAAGCTGGGACTTGCTGCTGCAGGAACCTCGAGATCATAGCAAATATTGCCATACTGTCCTGGCAAACACCTACCATCTAACCTAGGTTTAACCTCTCAGCATGTGAGTGAAACAGGGACAGAAAAA
Source organism: Sciurus carolinensis (assembly GCF_902686445.1). Classification (NCBI taxonomy): domain Eukaryota; kingdom Metazoa; phylum Chordata; class Mammalia; order Rodentia; family Sciuridae; genus Sciurus; species Sciurus carolinensis. The sequence continues at coordinate 80,633,348 of NC_062219.1, read as the reverse complement.
TTGTACTCAGAGGCATTGAAGTCAGAGATAGAGGAGTGGAATTCACTTTGTCTGAGTCTGGTGGCTCATGTGACCAGCTGAAGAGGAAGGCATGAACAGGTAGGCATGAATGCAAGGAGGGACTAAGCCTGGGATGGCCATATTCATGAGTAGTTTAGTGTGAGAGACCTGTGGAAGGTTGGCTCCCTTACCCCATGAGTAGAATTCTTGGGAGACTTCTGAAATCCCAGGAGAGATCAGCATCTATCTCATCCTAGAGGTGTGTTGATCTAATCTCTTCAGAGAGGATCCCACCCTACAAAATCCCTAAGTCCTCATTTGAGTTAAGTTCCATCTGGTGGAATTGCCTACTTAGAACTCTGCAACAGCCCCACTCTAGGAGTGCAATGATCTGGCTGTCTTAATAAAACTCCAACTGATGGTACTTTTCACTCCATCCTGCCTTGTACTATTTAGAAGGAGAGTTGCAAGCTCTTTTAACCAGCTTTATTTTTAGGTCATTCCAACTGGCAGCACAGTAAGCCACATAAAAAGAGGAAGGAGTTGATAACCCCCAGTCTTAGCTCTATCTCTTTTTCCATAAGTAGCTCAAGAAGAAACAGAAAGAAGGACAGTCAGGCAAAGGCAGTGACCATCCATTCCCAAGAATAGTTTTGACCGCCTCAGTGGAGATAATTCTTTGATTTTTCACTAAGAATCCTTTTCTTCTAGGGGATTCAAGGTGATGGATTAGAGGAAGACTGTATTCCTAGTTGTTCCACGGCTCAAGATTTAAGCAGTGGGAGTACTACTTTTCAGTGAGGTAGGTGAAAGAGGGATTTGAATAAAATTCAATATTGGATAGTCAGAGTGTCCTAGAGACTCAGCAGTTCAGAGGCATGGAACAAAGAGGGTTCATTGGAACCAAAGTAGTTGCAGCAGCAGTGGTGGCACTGGTTCACCACAGAGGGGAGGAATAACACACAGATGGAGACACAATGGAAAGATTTGTTATGGAAAAACCTGTAGATCAGAAAAGCAACCAAAACTTAGCTGATCCAGAGACTGCATCACGAACTGGTTGTTGAAAAGGGCTCTGTATTTCTCAACTGGCAAGCAGAGAGTTGAGATGCCAGTCATCCTGAGGAAGTCATGCTGCAGCTAGCTGCTGCAGGAGTTAGGAGATCATAGCAAACTCCGCCATACTGTCTTAGCAAGGGCCTACCATGTGACCTAGTATGTACCTAGCAGAACATGAGTGAAACAAGCATAAAGATTATACCTGGGGGAATTAAAGTCAGAAAAATGAAGGGGAACCCAACTCTTTCTTTGGGTCTGGTGGCTCATGAGATCAGCTGAAGAGGTCAGGAATCTGAACAGGTGGCTAAGGCTGATAAGGCTGTGTTTGTGGGCAGCAGAGTGTTTCAAGCACTGAAAGAAAATAATTGTCAACCAAGATTGATATATTCAGCAAAGCTAGTCCTTAAAATCAAAGAAGAAATAAAAATCTTGCAGTGTAAGGAGAAACTAAAGGAATTCCTCAATACTAAGCCAGCACTTCAGAACTTACTCAAAGAGATTCAGAAGTGTTAAAAACCCAGAGGTCACTATTGGACAAATTTCACTTGAAAATTACCTTAGCAAATGAGAAACAGGAACAAATTAAACATTAAAAATAAATCAAAATGCAAAAATCAATAAACATCTCTCTATAACAACATTGAATATAAGTGATCTCAACTGCCTGATTCAAAGACATAGTTTTGAAGAATGGATTAAAAAACAAGACCCAGCTATATGCTGTTTGCAAGAGACCTTACTGACAAAGAGTCACAGACTGAAAGTGAAAGAATGTAAGTTGATATATTGTGTGAATGGAGCCTGACAACAAGAAAGAGTAACTACTCTCTAGACGTGTAGCTGCCACTGATGATATAATAAAGTGAGATATTGACTCAGGATTCAAAAAGAGAAGGTACTGAGAGACTCAGAACGAACTCAGAGCCGCTGGGTGAGTCTCTCCCACTGGGCGAGGCACCCAGGCCAGGGCGGTAGTCCTGAAAAGCAGGGAACTTCATGGAGAAGAGTTGCCCTGCAAGACTTTCCCACTGGGCGAATCTTCCCTGCCGGGTGAGTAGAACCAAATCATGTCAAAAAACAAAAATGAGTCAAATGACTGGGAATACAAATCATATCACAATAATAACCCTGAATGTTAATGGCCTGAACTCATCAATCAAAAGACATAGACTGGCAGATTGGATTAAAAAGAAAAATCCAACAATATGCTGCCTGCAAGAGACTCATCTCATAGATGAGGTGAAAGGATGGGAAAAAACATACCATGCACATGGACACAGCAAAAAAGCAGGAGTATCCATCCTCATTTCAGATAATGTAGACTTCAAGCCAAAACTAGTCATTAGGGATAAAGAAGGACATTACATACTGCTTAAGGGAAGCACAAATCAGCAAGACATAACAATCATAAATATCTATGCCCTGAACATTGGCTCTTCCATGTATATCAAACAAATCCTTCTCAATTCCAGAAATCAAATAGACCACAACACAATAATACTAGGCGATTTTAACACACCTCTCTCACTAAAATGGATAGATCTTCCAAACAAAAATTGAATAAAGAAACCATAGATCTCAATATCACAATCAACAATTTGGACTTAACGGACATATATAGAATATACCATCCAACAAAGAACGAACACACTTTCTTCTCAGCAGCACATGGATCCTTCTCTAAAATAGACCATATTTTATGCCACAAAGCTACTGTTAGCAAATACAAGAAGATAGAGACACTACCTTGCATTCTATCAGATCATAATGGATTGAAATTAGAAGTAAATGACAGAATAAAAAACAGAAACTTCTCCAATACCTGGAGATTAAATAATATGCTATTATATGATGAATGGATAATGGAAGACATCAGGAGGGAAAAAAAATTCTTAGAAGTAAACAAGAACAAAGACATATCATATCAAAATCTCTGGGACACTATGAAAGCAGTACTTAGAGTAAGATTTATTTCATGGGGCGCATTCAACAAAAGAAGTAGAAATCAACAAATAAATGACTTAACACTACAGCTCAAAGCCCTAGAAAAAGAAGAGCAGACCAACACCAAAAGTAGTAGAAGACAGGAAATAGTTAAAATCAGAGCCGAAATCAACAACATTGAAACAAAAGAAACAATCAGAAAAATTAACAAAATAAATAGTCAGTTCTTTGAAAAAATAAACAAAATTGATAAACCCTCAGTCACGCTAACAAAGAGAAACAGGGAGAAAACACAAATTACCAAAATTCAGAATGAATAAGGAAGTATCACAACAGACACGAGTGAAATATAAAACATAATTAGAAGCTATTTTGAAAATCTATATTTCAAAAAACAGAAAACCTTGAAGACATCAACAAGTTTCTAGAGACATATGAATTACCTAAACTGAACCAGGAGGACATACACAACTTAAATAAATCAATTTCAAGCAATGAAATAGAAGAGGTCATCAGAAGGCTACCAACAAAGAAAAGTCCAGGACCAGATGGGTTCTCAGCCGAGTTCTACAAAACCTTTAAAGAAGAGCTCATGCCAATATTCCTCAAAGTATTCCATGAAATATAAGAGGAGGGAACCCTCCCAAACTCATTCTATGAAGCCAATATCACCCTGATACCTAAACCAGACAAAGACACATTGAGGAAAGAAAATTTCAGACCAATATCCTTTATGAACATTGACACAAAAATTCTCAACAAAATTTTAGCAAATTGCATCCAAAATATATTAAAAAGATAGTGCACCCACAATCAAGTGGGTTTTATCCTGGGGATGCAAGTTTGGTTCAACATCCAGAAATCAATAAATGTCATTCACCATATCAACATACTTAAAGTTAAGAATCACATGATTATTTTGATAGATGCAGAAAAAGCATTCGATAAAATACAGCATCTCTTCATGCTCAAAACACTAGAAAAAATAGGGATAGTGGGAACATTCCTTAACATTGTAAGGCCATCTATGCTAAGCCCACGGCCAATATCATTTTAAATGGTGAAAAACTGAAAGCATTCCCCCTAAAAACTGGAACAAGGCAGGGATGCCCTCACTTCTATTCAACATCGTCCTTGAAACTCTAGCCAGAGCAATTAGACAAACCAAAGAAATTAAAGGGATACGAATAGGAAAAGAAGAACTCAAACTATCCCTGTTCGCTGATGACATGATTGTATACTTAGAGGAACCAGGAAATTCCACCAGAAAACTGTTAGATCTCATAAGTGAATTCAGTAAAGTAGCGGGATATAAGATCAATGCTCATAAATCCAATGCATTTTTATACAAAAGTGATGAATCTTCAGAAAGAGAAGTTAGGAAAACTACCCCGTTTACAATAGCCTTGAAAAAAATAAAATACATGGGCATCAATCTCACAAAAGAGGCAAAAGACCTCTACAATGAGAACTACAGAACACTAAAGAAAGAAATTAAAGAAAACCTTAGAAGATGGAAAGATCTCCCATGTTCTTGGATAGGCAGTATTAATATTGTCAAAATGGCCATACTACCAAAAGTGCTATACAGATTCAATGCAATTCCAATTAAAATCCCAATGATGTACCTTACAGAAATAGAGCAAGAAATTATGAAATTCATCTGGAAGAATAAGAAACCCAGAATAGCTAAAGCAATCCTCAGCAGAAAGAGCGAAGCAGGGGTATCGTAATACCAGATCTTCAACTGTACTACAAAGCAATAGTAACAAAAACGACATAGTATTGGTACCAAAATAGACAGGTAGATCAATGGTACAGAATAGAGGACATGGACACAAACCCAAATAATACAATTTTCTCACATTAGACAAAGGGGCCAAAAATATGCAATGGAGAAAAGATAGCCTCTTCAACAAATGGTGCTGGGAAAACTGGAAATCCATATGCAGCAGAATGAAACTAAACTCCTATCTCTCACCCTGCACAAAACTCAACTCAAAATGAATCCAGGACCCCTAATCAGACCAGAGACCCTGCATCTTATAGAAGAAAAAGTAGGTGCAAATCTTCAACATGTCAGCTTAGGATCAGACTTCCTTAACAGGACTCCCATAGCATAAGAAATAAAAGCAAGAATCAACAACTGGGATAGATTCAAACTAAAATGCTTTCTCTCAGCAAAGGAAACTATCAGCAATGTGAAGAGAGAGCCTACAGAGTGGGAGAAAATCTTTGCCACTCATACTACAGATAGAGCACTAATTTCCAGAATCTATAAAGAACTCAAAAAACTCTACACCAAGAAAACAAATAATCCAATCAACAAATGGGCTAAGGAAATGTACAGACACTTCACAGAAGAAGATCTACAAGCAATCAACAGATAAATAAAAAAATGTTCAACATCTCTAGTAATAAGAGAAATGCAAATCAAAACTACCCTAAGATTCCATCTCACCCCAATTAGAATGGCGATTATCAAGAACACAAGCAACAATAGGTGTTGACAAGGATGTAGGGAAAAAGGTACACTCATACATTGCTGGTGGGGTTGCAAATTAGTGCAGCCACTCTGGAAAGCAGTGTGGAGATTCCTTAGAAAACTTGGAATGGAACCACCATTTGACCCAGCTATCCCACTCCTTGGCCTATACCCAAAGGACTTAAAATCAGCATACTACAGAGATACAGCCACATCAATGTTCATAGCTGCTCAATTCACCATAGCCAGATTGTGGAGCCAACCTAGATGTCCTTCAATTGATGAATGGATAAAGAAACTGTGGCATATATGTAGAATGGAATATTACTCTGCCATAAAGAATGATAAAATATGGCATTTGCAGGCAAATGGATGAAATTGGAGAATATCATGCTAAGTGAAATAAGCCAATCTCAAAAAACCAAAGGATGAATGATCTCGCTTTTAAGCGGATGATGACATATAATGGGGACTGGCTGGGGTTAGCGTTAGGGTTAGGGTTAGGTTTAGAGTTGGGGTTATGGAGGGGGCAAGAATGGAGGAAGGAAGGACTGTATAGAGGGAAAAGAGGAGTGGGTGCGGGGGGGGGAGGGGGAAAATGGCAGAATAAATCAGACATCATTGCCCTGTGTAAATTTTTGATTACATGAATGGTATGCCTTTACTCCATGTACAGAGAAACAACATGTATTCCATTTGTTTACAATAAAAAAAAATTGAATAGTACCATTATACCACATTTCAGGTTATTATAGGTTCAGCAGGCTCTGACTGACTGATTTGCAATTTAATTTCCATTTATGTCTTATTTCTTTGGGACCAAAAAAATCCTAAAATCAAAACAATTGACTTAATAATGAACATTTGGAACAATGTCTATTTATAAATTTGGATTCTACTGTATTTTATAACCCAAATAAAAAATAAAAACCCAAATGTACCAAGGAAACAGTATAATTGGCCAGGCAAAATACTATATTATGTGGTATTTTAAAATAAAGCCCACGAATTATATTAAACATAACTTTTTAAAACATAGAGAAATTATGGAAATAACAAGACAGTAGATTAAGTTATAAAGTAAAACACTGACAGAGTATAAAATAAAATTTATATAGCACTAAGAATATATCACATATCTAATGAATATTTAAATATTTACCTTAGTTAATGTATTCATTAATCAAATACTGATTAAACAATTAAACAATGGAGATAGAAAAATAAGTAGGGTACAACCCAGAACTTCTCAAAGGCAGAGTAATAAAAAGTTTAACAAACAATATCAACCCAACAGGAGAGTTATAATTTGATCATCATGAGCACACAGGTGAGAGAAATTCAGCTTCCTAAACTCAAGGAACTCTACATTGTGAAAGAAGAACTTGGCAGGATCTCGAAGGACAAGTGGTGACTTTAATTGAAGATGGGGACAGCATTAACCAGGCCACAGAGACTGAACAATGCTTTTCGTATTTAGGAATTAGCAAAGAGGTCGATGAGATTCCATCCCTGAGCATCTGGGGTGGGCTGTGCTGGAGGAGATTGGGAAGGTGGATTATGGCACAATCAGGAGGGATGTATGCCAGAAAAAAAAAATTTAGACTGGGTCTCCAGACTCACCATTAGTCTCACAGGTAATAAGTACCCTACAAATATTTTTCAAGGATGCGCGGGCAAAATAGCAATATACATATATACTCTTCTAAAATTTGATTTGAAAAGAGACTGAAGTCCATAGTGGTTTACTTAAACTTCTCCCTCTAAAATACATCTTATATATATATATATATATATATATATATATATATATATATATATATTACGTTTTATATATATATTTAAACCTAGATCTTAACACAAATGTGTTGCCTCAGGGAGTAAGACTTTTCCCTGAATCCAAAAAAGGTGATTGTTGATAAAATTCTTTTGATGTTGAGAAAGTAATTTTAATATTTGCAAAAAACTGGGAGCAAATCATATGCTTTTCATTTCTTTGTTCTCAATAAAATATTATGATATTAATAAAAAGAAATCTAAATGAGTTGTCATATGGTAGAGTATTTAAAATGACTGTATGACCGATGTGATCCTACAATTTGTACAATCAGAAAAATGAGAAATTACACTTATGTATGATTTATCAAAATGTATAGATGCATTCTACAATCATGTACAATAAATTAGAACAAATAAAAAAATGAATTAAAAAAAAACTTAATTGGGTAGTAGATCACCATGTAATTTTTGGTATATAACTCTAGGACTCTATGAAACCCCAAATTGAGTGATATTGCTAAGAAAATGAAAATAAAATATTTCTTCCATTTCTATCTATTTACATATTTGAAAACGTTTTCTCAGTATTTCTATGAAAAATACAGAAAAAGAAAAGAAGCAGGCCATGTCTCCTAGCAATTAGTAATTTTTTACCTCTAACTTTACCAAATAATTGATAAAATCCTAATATATTTATTTTAAAAAGTTGCCAAAAATATTTGTGACTACTAATAATTACATTAAAGCCTGAAGATTTCTGCCCCCAACAGCAAAGAGAACTGAATATTATATGATAACAGATATGAGTGTCAAAACTGTAAGTCTGGAAATAGTATTAAGAATTAAAAGGAAACTGGACACGGTGGTTCAGGTCTATAATCCCAGTGGCTCCGAGGACTAAGGCAGGAGGATCACAAGTTCAAGGCCAGTCTCCACAATTTAGCAAGACCTTGAGCAACTTGGTAAGATCCTGTCTCAAAATAAAAAATAAAAATTCTGGGGATGGAGCTCAGTGGCAAATAGCCCCTGGGTTAAATTCCCAGTACCTGCCTCCCTATGAAATAATAAAGAAAGTAGAAGAATAAAAGGAATTAATGGGAGAGTTAGGCACAGTGGTGTTACCCAAATACTCGGGAGGATGAGATGGAAGGATTGAACGTTTGAGACCAGTCTCAGTGATTTAGCTAGAGACCCTCAGTAATTTAGGAAGGCTATTTCAAAGTAAAAAAATAAAAAGGACTGTGTAGGTAGCTCAGTTATATAAGCCTCCTGGGTTCAATCCCCAGTTCCTACCTTCCCTTAAAAAAAAAAAATGGAGAAATTGAAGCATTTTTGCAATAGTTCAGGTCAATTTTACCCAGAACTATTTTTTTAAAACAGCATTAGATAATAGTTAAGTTAAATAAATTGCTTAATTATCTTATGAGTCCAAGTAATTCACAACACTTAAAAAAAAAAAGGGGGGTAGCTTATAGGACTCCAAATATGCAAAATTACAACAGACCCACACCAAGGCACACATAATGAAAATACCTAACATACAAAATAAAGACAAAATTTTAAAGGCTGCGAGAGAAAAGAATCAAATTACATTCAGGGGGATACCAATATGAATAACAGCAGATTTTTCAACCCAGACCCTAAAAGCTAGAAGGGCCTGGAACAACATTTTTCAAGCTCTGAAAAAAAATGGATGCTAACCAAGAATCTTATACCCAGCAAAATTTACCTTCAGTTTGATAACGAAATAAAATCCTTCCATGATAAACAAAAGCTAAAAGAATTTACAAAAAGACAACTGGCGCTACAGAACATTCTCAGCAAAATATCCCATGAGGAAGAGAAGAAAAACAATGATGTAAATCAGCAAAGGGAGGAACTACCCTAAAGGAATAGCCAAATAAAGGAGAAACCAAGTTGTGTCAAAAACCAAAAATGAGCCAAATGACCGGGAATACAAATCATATCTCAATAATAACCCTGAATATTAATGGCCTGAACTCATCAATCAAAAGACATAGACTTGCAGATTGGATTAAAAAGAAAGATTCAACAATACGCTGCCTGCAAGAGACTCATTTCATAGAAAGAGATACCCACAGACTAAAGGTGAAAGGATGGGGAAAAACATACCATGCACATGGACTAAGCAAAAAAGCAGGAGTAGCCATCATATCAGATAATGTGGACTTCAAGCCAAAGTTAGTCAGAAGGAATAAAGAAGGAGATTTCATACTGCTTAAGGGAAGCATAAATCAGCAAGACATAGCAATCATAAATATCTATGCCCCCCAAAGTGGCTCATCCATGTACATCAAACAAATCCTTCTCAATTCCAGGAATCAAATAGACCACAACACAATAATACTAGGTGAGTTTAACACACCTCTCTCACCACTGGACAGATCTTCCAAACAAAAATTGAAAAAGAAACCATAGATCTCAATAACACAATCAATAATTTAGACTTAACAGACATACACAGAATATATCATCTAACAAAGAGTGAATGCGCTTTCTTCTCAGTAGCACATGAATCCTTCTCTAAAATAGACCATGTATTATGCCACAAAGCTACTGTTAGCAAATACAAGAAGATAGAGGTATTACCTCATATTCTATCAGATCATAATGGATTGGAATTAGAAAAAAATGACAGAGTAAAAAACAGAAACTACTCCAACACCTGGAGATTAAATAATATACTATTGAATGATGAATGGATAGCAGAAGACATCAGGAGGGAAATAGAAAATTTCTTAGAGGTAAGTGAAAACAAAGATACATCATATCAAAATCTCTGGGACACTGTGAAAGCAGTACTTAGAGGAAGATTTATTTCATAGAGTGCATTCAATAAAAGAAGAAAAAAATCAACAATAAATGACCTAACATTATGGCTCAAAGCCCTAGAAAAAGAAGAGCAGACCAACACCAAAAGAAGTAGAAGACAGGAAATAGTTAAAATTAGAGCTGAAATCAATGAAATTGAAACAAAAGAAACAATTGAAAAAATTGACAAAATAAGAAGTTGGTTCTTCAGGAAAAAAAAACAAAAAACAAAATTGATAAACTCTTAGCCCACTAACAAAGAGCAGAGAGAAAACTCAAATGACTAAAATTCAGAATGAACAAGGAAATATCACAACAGACACGAGTGAAATATAAAACATAATTAGAAGCTATTTTGAAAATCTATACTCCAACAAAATAGAAAATCTTGAAGACATCAACAGGTTTCTAGAGACATATGAATAATTACCTAAAGTGAACCAGGAGGACATACACAACTTAAATAGATTAATTTCAAGTAATGAAATAGAAGAAATCATCAAAAGTCTACCAAAAAAGAAAAGTCCAGGACCAGCTGGGTTCTCAGCCGAGTTCTACAAAACCTTTAAAGAGGAGCTCATTCCAATACTCCTCAAAGTATTCCATGAAATAGAAGAGGAAGAAACCCTCCCAATCTCATTCTATGAAGCCAATATCACCCTGATACCTAAACTAGACAAAGACACATTGAGGAAAGGAAATTTCAGACCAATATCCTTTATGAACATCGATGCAAAAATTCTCAACAAAATTTTAGCAAATCACATCCAAAAATATATTAAAAAGATAGTGCACCATGATCAAGTGGGTTTTATCCTGGGGATGCAAGTTTGGTTCAACATCCAGAAATTAATAAATATAATTCACCATATCAAAGGACTTAAAGTCAAGAATCACATGATTATTTCAATAGATGCAGAAAAAGCATTCGATAAAATACAGCAACCCCTCATACTCAAAACACTAGAAAAAATAGGGATAGTAGGAACATTCCTTAACATTGTAAAGGCCATCTACGATAAGCCTATGGCCAATAACATTCTAAATGATGAAAAACTGAAAACATTCCCCCTAAAAACTGGAACAAGGCAGGGATGCCCTCTTTCACCACTTCTATTCAACATCATCCTTGAAACTCTAGCCAGAGCAATTAGACAGATCAAGGAATTAAAGGGATAAAAATAGGAAAAGAAGAACTCAAACTATCCCTATTTGCTGATGACATGATTATATATTTAGAGGAATTGGGAAATTCCACCAGAAAACTTTTAGAACTCATAAGTGAATTCAGTAAAGTAGCAGGATATAAGATCAATGCTCATAAATCGAATGCATTTTTATACAAAAGTGATGAATCTTCAGAAAGAGAAGTTAGGAAAACTACTCTATTCACAATAGCCTCGAAAAAAAAAAAAAAAAAAAAAACTTGGGAATCAATCTCACAAGAGGTGAAAGACCTCTACAATGAGAACTACAGAACGCTAAAGAAAGAAATTAAAGAAAACCTTAGAAGATGGAAAGATCTCCCATGTTCTTGGATAGGAAGAATTAATATTGTCAAAACGACCATACTACCAAAAGTGCTATACAGATTCAATGCAATTCCAATTAAAATCCCAGTAACATACCTCACAGAAATAGAGCAAGCAATCATGAAATTCATCTGGAAGAATAGAAAACCCAGAATAGCTAAATCAATCCTTAGCAGGAAGAGTGAAGCAGGGAGTATCGCAATACCAAATCTTCAACTCTACTACAAAGCAATAGTAACAAAAATGGCATGGTATTGGCACCAAAATAGACAGGTAGATCAAATAAATACAATTTTTTCATACTAGACAAAGGTGCCAAAAACATGCAATGGAGAAAAGATAGCCTCTTCAACAAATGGTGCTGGGAAAACTGGAAATCCATATGCAGCAGAATGAAACTAAACTCCTATCTCTCACCCTGCACAAAACTCAACTCAAAATGGATCAAGGACCTTGGAATCAGAGCAGAGACCCTGCATATTATAGAAGAAAAAGTAGGTGCAAATCTTCATCATGTTGGCTTAGGATCAACTTACTTAACATGACTCCCATAGCACAAGAAATAAAATCAAGAATCAATATCTGGGATAGATTCAAACTAAAAAACTTTCTCTCAGCAAAGGAAACTATCAGCAATGTGAAGAGAGTGCCTACAGAGTGGGAGAAAATCTTTGCCACTCATACTACAGACAGAGCACTGATTTCCAGAATCTATAAAGAACTCAAAAAACTTTACACCAAGAATACAAATAACCCAATTAACAAATGGGCTAAGGAAATGAACAGACACTTCACAGAAGAAGATCTACAAGCAATCAACAGATAAATGAAAAAATGTTCAACATCTCTAGTAATAAGAGAAATGCAAATCAAAACTACCCTAAGATTCCATCTCACCCCTATTAGAATGGCGATTATCAAGAATACAAGCAACAATAGGTGTTGGCAAGGATGTGGGAGAAAAGGTACACTCATACATTGCTGGTGGGGTTGCAAATTAGTGCAGCCACTCTGGAAAGCAGTGTGGAGATTCCTCAGAAAACTTGGAATGGAACCACCATTTGACCCAGCTATCCCACTCCTTGGCCTATACCCAAAGGACTTAAAATCAGCATACTACAGAGATACAAGCCACATCAATGTTCATAGCTGCTCAATTCACCATAGCCAGATTGTGGAACCAACCTAGATGCCCTTCAACTGATGAACAGATAAATAAACCCTGGTATATATACACAATGGAATATTACTCAGCCATAAAGAATAATAAAATCATGGCATTTGCAGGTAAGTAGATGAAATTGGAGAATATCATGCTAAGTGAGATAAGCCAATCTCAAAAACCAAAAGATGAATGATCTCGCTGATAAGTTGATGATGATACGTAATGGGGGGTAGAAGGGAGGCAAGAATGGAGGAAGGAGTGACTGTATAGAGGGAAAAGAGCGGTGGGAGTGGTAGGGGAAGGAAAAAATAACAGAGTGAATCAAACACCATTACCGTATGTAAATGTATGATTACAGCAATGGTATGCCTCTACTTCATGTACAAACAGATAAACAAGTTGTACCCGATTAGTTTAAATAAAAAAATAAATTAATTAAGAAAATAAATTTGAAAAATTAAAATAAACAAGCAATAAAGGATCAATGAAATGAAGAGATGGTTCTTTAAGAAAAAAACAAGATTTATAAACTCTTAGCCTAACTAAACAAAAGAAAAAAGAAGACAAATTAATAAAATTTGAGATGAAAAAATAGAAAACATTGCAAACATCACATAAATCCACAGGATCATTAGGAACTATTTTGAAAACATATACTCCAGTAAATTGAGAAGCCTAAAAGAAATGTGTACATTTCTATACACATATGAATTGCTAAAATTGAATCAAAAGCACATAGGAAACCTAAACAAACCAATAATTAGCAATGAAATGGAAGTAATAACAAAAAGTCTTCCAAGAAAGAAAAGCCCAGCACCATGTGTATTCTCAGCTGAATTCTATCAGCCCTTTAAAGAAGAACTAATGACAATTCTCCTCAAATTATTTAATGAAATATAAAGGAATGGAACACTTTCAAATATATTCTATGAAGCCAATATTATGCTCATACCAAAAGCAGATAAAGGACACATGAAGAAAAGAAAATTATAGACAAACATCTGTAATGAACTTAGACGCAAAAGTGCTCAATAAAGTATCAGCAAATCATCTTCAACATTTTAAAGGATTATACATTATGACTAAGTTGGCAGGGATGGTTTAACATGCAAAAATTTTGATTCATCACATAAATAAAATTAAGGTCAAAAATCACTTAGTTATCTGAATAGATGCAAAGAAGACCTTCAACAAATTTAAGCATCCTTTTATGATAAAAGCACTGAAGAAACTAGGGATAGAAGGAACCTGGTTCAACATAATAAATGCTGTGTACAAAAAAATCCAAGCCAAAAGCCAATATCATAGTCAATGGGGAAAAACTGACAAGGAACGAGACAAGGATATCCATCTCACCACACCTCTTCAATATTGTATTAGAAATTCTAGATAGGGCAATTTGGCAAGAGAAGGAAATGAAAGGGATAAAAATAAGAAAGGAAGAAGTCAAAATATCACTGCAGATCATATGACCTTATACTTAGAAGATCCAAAAAGCTCCACCAGAAGGTTGCTAGAATTAAATTCAGCAAAGTAGCATGTTTTAAATTTAACATACAAAAATCAGTATCTTTCCTTTATACCAATAATGAATCTGTTCAGAAAGAAATCAGGAAGATAATCTCACTCCTAATAGCCTGAAAAAAAAAAAATACAAGGTATAAATCTAACAGAGGAGGTAAAAGATCTCTGCAATGAAAATTATAGAAAACTGAAAAAAGAAATTGAAGAAGACACAGGAAGATGGAGAGATCTATATTCATGGCTAGGCAAAATTAATATCAATGCAATCAACATCAATATACCAATGTCATTCTTCATAAAGCAATCTAAAAGTTCATTTGGAATAATAAAAGATCCAGAATAGCCAAAGCAATTCTAAGCCAAAATGTACAATGCTGGAGGCATCCCAAATCTGAGTTAAAATTATCCTACATGGTACTGATCTAAGAACAGACACATAGACCAATGGTTAGGAATAGAAGACAAAGAGACAAACCCACACATCTACAGTCATCTGGTCCTTGAAAAATGTGCCAAAACATAGATTGGCACAAATATAGCCTTTCTGTAAAGGAAGAAAGGAAAGATTGGTTATCCATATATAAAAGAATGAGACTGGATTCTTAAGTCTCACCCCGCATAGCAATCAACTCAAAATGGATCAAAGATCTAAGAATTAGACCAGAAATTATGCAACTGCATAGAAGAAAACCTAGGGTTAACATCCAACATGTAGGCATAGGCAGCATCTTTTTCAATAGGAACACCTAAAGCTCAGGGAATAATGCCAAGAATTAATAAGTGGGATGTCATTAAATTAAAAAGCTTATGCACAGCAAAGGAAACAATTAAGAATGTGAAGAGATTAAAGATAGATTGGGAGAATGTCTTTGCTGGCTACTCTTCTGACAGAGGATTAATACTCAGAAAAAAGAACTAAAAAATTTAATTCCGCTCCCCCCAAAATAATTCAATCAATAAATGGGCAAATGAACTGAACTGACAACTCTCAAAAGAAGAAATATAAATATCTAACAAATAAGTGAAAAAATGTTCAACATCATTAGCAATTAGGGAAATGCTAATCAAAACTACACTGAGATTTCATCTCACGTCAGTCAGAATGGCAAGTCATCAAGAATACAAACGATAAATGCTGGGGAACATTTTAACACTGTTGGTGGAATTGTAGATTAGTAAAACCACTGTGGAAATCAGTATGAAAATTCCTCAAAAGACTAGACATGGAACTACCATATGACCCAACCATACAAATCGTCAGTATTTAACCTAAAGAATTGAAGTCATGATGCTATAGCAATACACAAATACCCATGTTTATAGGAACATAATTCACAATAGCTAAATTAGAGAAGAAGCTTAGGAGTCCATCAATGGATGGATGGATAAAGAAAATGTGGTAGATATACATGAAGGAGTTTTATTCAGCCATAAAGAAGAATGAAATTATGTCATTTGCAGGAAAATGCATGGAACTTGAGAACATTAGGTCAAGTGAAATAATCAGAACTCAGAAAGTCAAGGCCATATGTTTTTTAACATATGTGGGAGCTACAGAGGAAAAAGGAAAATAGAAATATGTGTGGGGGATCTCATGAAAATCAAAAGGAAATCAGTAGAGGACAGGGACCAGGTGAGGCTGGAGGATAGAGAAAAGGAGATACTGGGGAATGAGATTGGCCAAATTATATTGTTATACTGTAATAAGGTATGAATTTATAATAATGAGTTCCACCATTATAATGTACAATTATAATGCACTAACAGAAAATATGGAAAACAAGAATAATACAAAGACAAATAGCTAAAGTTAATAGAAATATGAAATGCAATGCAAAATAAAAATACTGGATTAATTCAAAAAAAGTCAAGAAAGAATGAACAAAGAAAAAAACCTGATGATACAATAGAAAACATAGAAAAATAGAGGACAAACATTATTATTAAGTATTAATGATTGCATTAACTAGAAATGTATAGATAGCATATTTAAATCAGACTCGAACACATCCTATTTACAATTGGCACATTTTAAATATAAAGATATGATTAAGTCAAAGCAAAAAGGGTGGAAAAGTGAGTCATGTTGCCATAAATCCTAAAAAACCTTGGTGTTTTTGTTACTGTTAGATGATGCGTATTTCGAGCAAATAGGTGAATACCAAGGCAGAGCAGATATAAAATGATAGTACATTTTATAAACATAAAAAATCAATTTATCAGGAAGACATAACAATTGAGTCTTAAGTATGAGCCTACTAGCAATATTTCAAAATTTTACATAAATCCTTAGTATTCTTCTAGCAGTTCTACAATCTTGGCAATTATTTGAACATTATTGTCATATAGACCTATGCTTCTGTGGAGTGCAATGCCATTCCCCAAACAGAAAAGGTATTATTTGACATAACCTGTTTATCTGCTTATTTATTCCTAGAAGGCACCCAGTGCAGTGGTATGACATCTACCAGGATTCGAGAAATTGGTTGTGTTACTTCCAGTAACATCAAGCTAGTCACTTGAATCTCTCGGAGACTGTTTCCTAATAGAGAACTGGGGATGAAAATACTTGCTCTGCTTAAGTCTGAAGCTTTTTAGGAAGCTTAACGAGTAGAATGTACAGAGCTGGGTAGATGGGAGGCATTGTTTTGAGCACAATGAGGAGCTTGCTTTTGAGCACCTGCATAGCTGTGGTTCATGTGCAGCTGAAAGCCCCCAGGGTCTTTCTCCTTATTCATCAATCTAGTCTATTTTTATCCCAAGTCTTTTACAGACGGAGCTAAAGGAGACTGATAAATTTCTGTTTGGAAGACCATAAAGCTCTGCTCTTCATTGTGGGCTCCACTCTTCCTCACAAGAAGGAAATGTGAGGTTTTTAAGTACGAGAATTGAACCAAGAGGCAATTCTTATTCTGAGACACAGTTTTATATTTAATAAAGAGGGAAAGGAAAATATTTAATGTAAAAAATAATATTTTTCACTAAACTGAGTTTTTAAAATGTATTATTTTTCATTTAAAAGGTGATTTTCCATTTGGATTTTTTTTTTTCTGGAGAGAAAACTTGTTTCCATATATAAAGGGAATAGAACATTCTTTGTGTGGTTTGTCTTTTATAGAGGTATACTATTTTTGTTAAAAAAATTTCTTGGAATGAGATGAGGATACCAGAACAGGTTTCTTTGGCATGTAAGCAAATTATAGGACTATATTAAATTACAGTTTCAGGAATTAGGGAAGTTCGAAATTATGATATACATTCATATTATATGTTAAGGACTTGTTAGTTAAGGTGGAACTTTAAAAAAATTAGTATTATTTAAAAGTTATGTAGCCATCTAAAAATTTCATAAACAAGGTATTTAGGTCATGTCTGTTTTATTAATAATCTTGATAATGATAGTAAAAAATGAATATTTTCAGGAATAGCACCAGGTATAATATAATTAAGGGTATGGTGACATATCAGGACAAGAAGATTGTATAAAATTTCTTAGGTATTTGTTATAGCCATGATAATGATGTTTTGTTTCATGAGATTTTATATATGAACATGCACACATACATTTATCAATGATAACCTGAAAAAAATGTAAGAGATGTTGTAGGAAGTTTATAAGAAAAAGAAATAAGGGGACCACAGTGATTTTCCTGTTGCCAAGCTGCCAGAGAGATCTATGGGATGACATGGGAATGGTAAAATGCCTCAATTTCCTCATCTGTAAAATGGGGATAATAATAGATGTCCAATAGGATTTCTGTGATGATGCATCAGATTATGTTTATAAATAATTTTATGCAATGTTAGGGACATGTACACAGCAAACATATTCAAGAGTGAACCAATAATTTGAAAATGAATCTTTCAATGGGAGTATAAGAAGTTATATGTTCTCCATTTTGATTTACTCACTCAATATAAATGATGAGTCAAAAATCAGCAGTTTACCTTAGGAAAAACTCTGGCACATCTCTCCTTAGCATGAGATTGCAGTGCTGGCTTTTTCAATAATGCTTTGTTATGTAAAAAAGTGTTAGTGTTGCTACTATTACTAGTATGTGCTTTTTTTACATTATCACCTATTTACAGTTTCCAAAAAAATATAATCTGTTTGTGTAATTTAGGGAAACTGCAGAATTTTTTTTAACAAGAAATAAGTTTCTACATTCAAGTATGTTTCCCGGCAATTGAATTTGCCTACAGGCAAATTAATAATTAATTTTCCCATTCAAAAGCTATGAATACATGATTAGGTTTGCACTGTAGTCATAGTGGCTTCTTAGTTCTGTCCTTGGACCCAGAAGTTGTCATTTGTGCTGAGTTACTTGAATGGTCCTGTTGGTGAGATTGTAAGAGCTTGAGACTGTGACCACCCCTTCAAACTTTCACCAGGAAATAAAAATAGTTGAAGTAGATCACCCAGGAAAGTTCTTCATAGGTGGGCATATAAGGAAGAAAATGAGTAGCTCTTGAAGCAGTATGTGGGAAATATGGACAAATAATGGAAGTATGCTTGATGAAAGACTATGCAATCAATGTAGGATTTGCTTTTTTATATGCAAAAGCCCAGTAGATGCTACGGATGGAAACAGAGACACAAATGGAAAGCCCTTAGATGAAAAAAACCATCAAAGTGGAACAAGATACTAAACTATCATTTGAAAGTGGTAGACATGGACCGCTTCTACTCCCAAGATGCAGAGGCCACTCAAGAGGTTTTAGAAGAGAAAGAAGAGGAAGCAGAGGGCCTCCCTCATGAAGTGGGGATAGGGACAATGGTGGCTATTCCATGAATTTTAACATGAGTTATTTCTGGTACTACTTCCAATAAAAATGGGGGATTCTTCTCCTAAAATATTGGCTCCTTCAGGACCAGTTTGCAGCATCAGTAGGAGGGAGGAAGAGCCCCTGATACACATGGTAGAGAACTGTGGAGGCCAACTTTAAAGGGAACCCCTTCCCACTCTTAGAGATGATTATTTGTCCTGAAAAGAAGATGAACATTCTACTAAAGACAGCTATTCAAGCAGAGATTACCCAAAAAGAGATTCTATATAAAGAGATCATGTATCACCATCAGAAGATTATACTTACCATGAATATGGTCATTCCAGTTTCCATGATGACCATCCCTCAAAGGGCTTTAGTGATAGAGATGGGTATGGTCAGAATCATAACTATTCATATCATCCATATGAGGTTCCTACAGAGGTTAGGATGAGAGTTGTTGTAACTCAGTGATATCCCACTTACATGAAGGCCTCTTCCATCTTGTAGAAGCAGTGGATATGGTGATTAATTACAATAGCTCTCATGAAGAGCAAAGTGTTTGTCAAAACAGGTACCCAAGTAGCTGAAACCATGTTTACTCAAGCTGTCATGATTGGGTTGGTAGACAAGAACGAAGTCTTCCTCTTTCTACAGAAAGTGGGTATCCCCTTCAACATGATTTCTACAGCAGTTCAAGTCATGGAACACTAAGAGTTGGTGGTCTCATAGGAAACTGACTGATACATGTGGGGAGGTAGAAGCAGATGCTAGGAATGAATCAACTTTGAACCAAAATGTCTATTTAAAAAAAAAAAAAAAAAACACAAAGTGAAAATAATTCTGCCCTAACTACTCAAGTATACTAAAAGGAAAAACCACATTACTTTTTAAATTTTTTTCCTGTATAAATTCCCCTTCACAATTTTCATGTTATTGTAAGAAAAAAAGTAAAACTTGTTAATTTACTTGATTTTATCTATTGCTTTCAATAAGCAAATATTAAGTATATAAGAGTTTACTTATTGTAGTAGGGTTATAATTTTCCAGGTAGAAGTTTCCTCAAAGGCCATTTCCTATCTGATTTTAGCAATTCTAAGATCTTCCACAAGCATTAGGTCATCTAGATGTCTATTAACCTTCAGTGAATAGAGATTTATTCTGCCTGTACAGACAAGCTAGGTTTTAGGAGGTGATCAGCATATGCTACTCTTAGAATTTCAGAGTGTCTTCTGAATGAAATTTCAGTGTTCTCAATATGAAAACCATGAGATAGATACCCATGTAAGCAAAGTGCTACTCATCCAGTTCAAAACAACAAAGCAATAATGCTGACCATATCTTGCCTTTCCAACATTTCCTGAGGAATTTACAAGAACCTCTCTTTTTCCCTTCCCTAAATGAGACCATTTAAGTGTGTGTTAAAACAACAACAACAACAACAGCAAACTACAGAATACTAAATAAAATGTTTGACTTAAACAACAAAAAAGTGAAACAAAACAACAACAAAAAAACAAGTCAAAGGTATGACTAGGGTATTTTTCTTGAGGAAGTACAGCAGTTAAAATAAAAAATCTTGTACATATATAGGAAGATGTTGCCAGACTGCTTCACAAGCTCTTTGAAGATTAGTGCTTTACTTGAAAAGAAATCTTAATTATCCTCCCTTGTCCAGGGTGTTTATGTTCTAGCCTTATATTCCCACTTTATAATACAGTCCCAGATCACAATGATAATTCCATTATAGCCTGTGATGATTAGGAAGAATCATGACAGATCATTGATATGCTTGCTATGAGTTGACTAAGAATTGAAGGAACTGATTTGCATTTTTCTTGCTGATTTAACACATATATTTTAGAGAACTAGTGATACAATTTTGCTATGTACTATTTGCTAACATGAAATGTTGGCAAGTTTTTTGCACATTTTATTAACAGACCTAGAACTGAGTTGTAAGGGTGAGTTTCATTTCATAGTTTTAACTATGAGTTTATCTAAAGCACAGCACTAGCAGTTCTCCACCACTTGCTCACTCTGTTCCAGCCTCCCTGACCTCCTCTTTGTTGAGCCTTTGCACTCACTGTGACCTCTGCCTGGAGTGCTCTGCCCTCAGATACTCACACTTCCCATTTCTTCACCTCTTTTAGGACTTTGCTCAAGGTTTTTTTCTCTTACTTATATAATCTGATTGTCCCTACTTGAATTTACACACACCAATATGCTCCAATTCCCCCCATCTGCTGTATTGCTTTCTAGAGCACTAAAAACCTTCAAATGCACTATATATTTTAAAATATTTATTTTTTTCTGTCTTTTCTCCTTTCCCATGAAAGGTAGACTTCAAGGAATTGAGAACTTGATTTGCCTTACTCCATACTTCATTTCCATTGCTAGAGTATTGTCTGACACGTGTTGAGCGAGTAAGGATTTACTAAGTGAATGAATCAGTGCATTGACAAGTGCAGAACTATAGATAGGCAGACAGATTCAGTGTGCCAGTGTAGCCCATGAAGTGGTTGTAATCCATTGTTCACCTGATTGCTGGAAGCCTGGACTCATTACTGGAATGTGCCAAATGAAGTTGAAATGCCAGAAATAAACTGGGATTGTGTAGAAAGATAAATGCAAAGAACTTAAGAGAGACTTGGTGTCCTCCCATTTGGTTCTTCAAGAGATCATTGGAAACATTTCCTTCACTAGACATTAAAAAAAAATCACTGTTGAAGGGAGTGTGACATGCTTGAAAAAAAGACTGCAGTAGTTACCAGTGGTTATTATCTCCAGGCTGGGAGGATATCACCAGGCACATTGGCATCCTTTGTTGACTGAGGCCTAACAGCCACACTTGATATTCTAGGTGCTGTGGCTCTCATAATCAACAGGGCGATAGTCATAAAATCAAGTATATCTTTTTTCTTGTCTTTCTCTAGTATTTTATACAGAGTATATTACTGGTGGTGAACTTTATTAGTTGATCCATTAGTAAGAGTATATCAAAGCTGGCTTCTGATTGAAATAGGCAAGGACCAATATCCCTCAGAAATAGCTGTGGTGAGTGAACTATTAAAGGCATTACATGTTTTAAACATGTTTTCACTTGGAATATGGATAATTTCATTATGTCACGTGTGAGTATGCTACTGTCGCTCCTGCTTTCTTTGCAGTGATGTGTGTGTGAAGACAGTTGTGTTTGGATGGAGAAATCAAAGGAATGGAATACTGATGACTTCGAATCTTGCTCCTGGGAAGACCACTCTTATTACCTTCTATCTTGTGTTCTTAATAGTCATTGCCTATTGTTAATGAAAATTTCCCCTTTTGAACTCTACAGTGAATAGTAAATACCATACGATATATTCCTTAACTATGTACTACCTTTTTCTTAAGTCTTTTCACATATGCCTATCTTTGACTTCTTTGAGGTCATATTACTTTAAGATGAGGAGGTTATATATTCCTTTTTGTGCTCCTAATCTCTAGACTGCTGATCTAAAGGAACTTTCATATTCATGGTGTCCCTTTCTAATATTTCTCACTCATTTATAATTCAAACAAGCAAAGACATACCAAGTAGATACTAATGAACCAGAGACAAGTCCTGACATACAGATTCTGAAAGTTTGGGAAAATTAAAATTCATCAGCCTTTCTGAAGCTGCTAAAATGCAGAGATCAAAGTACCCACTCTTCCACAAAATGAACCAGCAGAGGGCGCAAAAGAGATAGGTAACCTTTCCTGTTTCTGCCTGTGGCCCATCATGGGTCTAGATGGTTGCTATCTAAAGCTAGGCTCTAATTTTAGTATATAGCCTCCCTCCCCAAATCTCCACACAGAAATTCTACAGTGCAATCACCATGCGCTGGTGAAGTCAGTTCTTAGAGATTCTATATGAAGGATTTCTTTCCATAATCTTGATTTGTGTGAAACCTTTAAAAACTACTAGGCAGAAATCTGGGATTAAAATTTTAGGCCTTCAAAACTCTAGGTGGCATAGGATATAAAAACAAAGAGATTTTGAATGAGTAAAAAGAATTAGGATAACTGTTCTTTAGGATAAGTGATATTAATGAATTTCTTCTATGTTCTGTGTTATCTACAATCTTTCAAGAGATTTTCACATCTACTCTATAATGAAAGTTTTTCTACACTCAAAATAAAGTTATATTTTCTATGTGATCAGAAAAATCACAAAAAGATGGTTGCTTTGAAAAGAATTTTTAAAATACTATACACACACACACACACATACACTCACATATCATGCATACTATACAGGTGCTTTTATTCCCATATAAAATGTATTTTAAAACATTACGAGTCAAAGGAAGCTTCTCATTATTCTGTGCATTTTGGTTTAGACAGCTCAATCAAATATAATCATGAAGATGGCCAAAGAATCATCTGTGATTTATAGCATCCATTAGGAAGCTTTAAGAATGTCATTTCTTGCATTCTTTGGATGAGTTCAATATGAGGTTTCTTTGAATGTATAAGGTCTTAGTTCCAAAGCTGTCACCTGAATTTAATGAAGTTATATTAAATTATAACCACAAGGGAATTGAAGAAACAAAAAAGAATAAAGTATATGATAATGAAAAGCTAATATGAATTTTATAAGAATCATTTCATTCTTCTGCTAAAGGGTATCAGGAAAAGGAAGCATTATAGCATATTTCATTTTTTAAAAAAAAGAAGATAAATATAAATAATAGCACCATGTAGCTTCTTTTGTGTTGGGGAGGTGAAACTCTTACACCATTGAAAGGTAACACTAAGTTTGGGAATTTGCAGATGACATAGCATATTGGCCTCTTTATTGCTCCTATAATTTCTGACATCAGGTAGAAATATATCAGATTTAGTTATTTGAGTTGATCTTGAAAAATGAGTCATATGGTAAGTCCCAGCTGAGCCTAATGAGATTATTTTTATGAGGAAATAAATTGGATACATTTGTGTATGTGCACATGTGTTTGAGTCTATATGACTGATCCACAGAAGAAATAACTTTAATATTTGCCTCCTCAAATATTGTGAAACTAAACTGTTGTGAAAGTCTTCTCCTTCCACTATTGTCTATTTCTATCCTGGGCAAATTAGTTTTTATTAGAATGTGGTCATTCCTTGTGTTGGACACATAAATTCACAGAGTGCTTGAGCTCTTTGGGGGATACCTTTTCTGTCCTCTGGCTGGGTGGCTGGGTTGTGCAATTCATGGAAAGAACAGCATTACAGCTTGGAGAGGAGCACTTCACTGAGTGTTTTGTAAGAACATCCAGGAGAGAAACAAATAAACCAATGCTGGCATTCATTTCATTTAAGACACTATTAAGCAAAGTTTGAAAACTCAAAGTGAAAAAACACCTTTTACTTTAAAAGAAGTTAAATGTCTAGGGAGAATTTAACTGCCTAGTGCTTCTTGATAATGCAGCTTAAGAAGTCCATTATTGCTTTAGGGATTTTGGCAGAGTGGGTATGGATATTTGCTCTTGCTGAAATGACTCAAAGATTGGGGGAAAGGACTACAGAGGAGGTGGTTTGGTATGGCTCAGTGGGTTGGCTTCAGCTGGCATCCAGAGATGTCAGTTCTAGACCCAACTTCAATAATTGCTTATCCTTGGTTAGTTCAACAAACACATTTTCTCATCTGCTAAGTATCTCAACTCTTCTTATAGGATAACATGATCAAATGCAGGAACTTTCAAAAAAATATAGCATGCTATAAAAATATGGACAGCCTTTATTAAAATTATTTGTTGACATTAAAAATACTCCAGTAGATGATCATGGTGACTGTTTGGAATTTTTTATTATACTCTAGAGTAATATCACTTGGAAGTAGCAAAACTTAATTCATAATAAGCTTAAGTGTTCTGTCCTTTGGATATCAGTTGAAAAATACATGCGATATTCATTTGGTCATTTGTGGTGATTATAGATATAGCCTTAACAGGTTATTGAACCCACATTGTCTTACAGTGATCCAAACTTAAGCCCTTTTGATTAAATATGATTTTCCATTGTTTATAAAGACTACCACTGCCTGCCAGTACTCTATTCCAATATAAGTGATTTTAACTTTGTGCAATCTTTTCTTATGCAATTGTTGATTCTCAGGGCACCACAGCATGGGGATAAAAATAGAATATAATGATTATTATAAATAAATATTTCTCTGACCCTGCTCCTATTCACTGTGTGATAAAGCTGGACCCTGTTATGTTTCTACTAAATAAATAAATAGCATTCTTAGGATGCATGTCATCTATGATCAAAAAATTTATCCTTTTAATTATCCAGTGGCATTCCATGCTCTATTTTCTTTCTTTCTTGCCATTACTTCTACCTTCTGGTATCAAAAACAGCAGCTTTAATGCCAGTATCACTCTATGTAATTTATTCCAGAAGTAACTGTGTCTATGCCTAGGCTGCTGATACCTATTGCTATTTTGATGAACCTGTCTTCAGATTAGCCAGTGATATCTCCTACCCCAGTCCTGTAGTTGTCTTTGTTCCATGTATGTGTCCCAGCTGTTCTGTTTTCTTTTCATAGTCTTTAGTGAGTGCCTTCATGTTCTACATTTGGCCACATCAGTATGCTTTAAGTTAACGGAAGAATGATTAACTGACATCATACTAACCCAATAATTTTTTTTCTTCCTTTTGATTTTTGCCCATCATCCTTGAACCAAATGTGTTCCTCATTTTTTTCCTAGAGTTTTACTCAAGGGAAATTTCAGTGTCCTCTCTCCTTTCCAGTAGGTACATCTTATAGCCCTACCAGACAGGTGAATATTGCTTAAGCTTACACTTCACTCAAAAATACCCCCATAAAATTTCCCTATCATACTAACTTGGAGCCTTTTCCTGTGGTTTGGATCTTAGAGAGAGGACTCTCTCATTTTTATACTAGTACTTTCTATACTTACAGATCATAGACAGTTTTCTGAATCATCACTTCTGAAAAAAAAATGATGGCAATTTTTTTTAAACAAGTAATATTTTAAAAAAATAGGCTCTTGTCTTTTTGATTGGAGGCTTGAAATCTTCTTGAATATATTCATAAAATAGAACATCTAATTCTAAAACACAAGTTCTCTCTTCCACAGTTTCCTTTGTTCAATCCTAAATGATGAGATGAAGCATTATTTATGGGGTCCTAATGTAACACCCATTCTCAGTGTGCCTAGAGTTATTGGAATCACACCAAGCGTGCATGCCTCTTAAGTGATGCATAAGAATGAAGTGTTATAGCAGGCTCCTGGTTTACCCTGGCTTGTAGTTTCCTGAGAGATGCCAGAATTGGCCAAGGAGCTTCTTTTTAAAAAGAAGGAAAAAATTCCATGGAAGAAAGACATTGATCACTTTTTAAAAATCATTTTTCTTCCACTTCTTTTCAGCTCATCAGTCCATAAATATCAAAGCTCAGTTTCAAAAGGTATGTATATTTGTATTGGAATATAATTGCAGAGATTTGGAAAACCATTTAGACATTTGACATATGTCATTTTGAAATAAATGATTCTATTCCTAGCTGAATAAAAATCTCAAGCAGTCATCAGATTTGATTGTTTCTTAAAGATGGTACTTATATTCTTTGGTATAAATCAGAGAGTAGATTGGCATGTTTCTTAATGTATTTGTTCCCTAATTTCTAATATACAGGATACCATACAGGTTTTCCTTTTATAGTGGTTCCATGAGATGTTCTGGGAAAGAACGTTTCCACAGTCAGTGAGTCTGGGAAAGTCTACATATCATATACCCAGAGATTCTGAAGAAAAATAAAAAAATCTTCATTCATGTAACTTATCAATTAACAAACTAGTTTGAAACAATAACCACTCCTCCATATAAAAATCAATTTATGGTGGGACCCCGGTGCTGAGCCCCGCCCCCCTCCCCAGGTCAGACACTGTCGCTGAGTCTGCCCACTGACCCCCTGCCCCCCTCCCACTGTGGACAGATGCCGTCCCTGAGCCTGCCCCCCCCAGAGGTTGGACACCAGCACTGAGCCCTCCCACGCTCCCCCCACACCAAGGACAGAGGCCGGTAGCTGAGCCTGCCTGCCTGTCCCCCTACTGCTGAGGGACACTGTGCCTGCCTCCCTGCTGAGTCAGCACACCCACGCTGAAACTCCCCAGTTTCTTTGGAGGCTGGTGTAGGCATTTTGAATTATTCCTGAGAGCTTGGCCATCATCATCAGAAGGGCAGCTCTCTTCCTGAGACACCTATAGGAGACTAGAGGCCCTTTGACGTGTACCTCTATTTACTCACTTACATCCTACACCCATCCCCATCCTCTTGTTCACAACTAGAAATACTGTAAATAGTAATCAAACTGATCCTGTTCATTACAATAATGTTAAAGTCTTTACAGGGGCTATCTGGTTCAGAGCTGCATTTTCTCTGTATTGGGTGCTACTGGTATTGATCTCCCCTTCAAAGGAGAGGTGGTAGAAAACTGCAGGGTCATAATAAGCCTGCAAGGGGGGAACTTCAGTATCTCTGATCTTCACTGCTAGAGGGGAAAATATAGAAACAATATAAAAAAAACAGGGGAAGAAACTGTCCCTAACAAACCAAGATGCTATTTTGAAGAATCCAATGATAGCACAGCAGTAGAAGTGACAAAGAATTTAGAAGCTCCATAATTAAAATGATCCGTGAAGCAAAAGATAAGAGAGCAAATGCAGGCAATGTATGACCATCCCAGTAAACAGTTAAAAGAGCAAATGTAGGAAGCAAAAGAACACTTCAATAAAGAGATAGAGATTCTGAGAAAACAAATACTTGAAATGAAAGAAATGATAAACCAAATTAAAAACTCAATAGAAAACATAACCAACAGAATAGATCTCATGGAAGACAGAATATCAGACAATGAAGACAAAATAGTTAACCTTGAAAATAAAGTTGAACAAACTGAGAAGATGTTAAGAAGTCATGAACAGAACCTCCAAGAATTATGGGATATCATGAAAAGACCGAATTTAAGAATTATTGAGATTGAGGAACACGCAGAGATACAAACCAAAGGCATGAACAACCTGTTCAATGAAATAGTATCAGAAAATTTCCCAAACCTGAAAAATGAAATGGAAAATCAAATACAAGAGGTTTACAGAACACTAGGTGCACAAAATTACAACAGATCCACACCAAGACACATTATAATGAAAATACCTCACATACAAAATAAAGATAGGATTTTAAAGGTTGCGAGAGAAAAGTGTCAGATTACATATAAGGGGATACCAATATGGATATCAACAGATTTCTCAGCCAGACTCTAAAAGCAAGAAAGGCCTGGAAAAATATATTTCAGGTTCTGAAAGAACACGGATGCCAACCAAGAATCCTATACCCTGTCGGGGTACCGCGGACCCCACCCTAGTCTGGCACTGAGCCGGGGCGGCCCAGTTTGCAACATCGAGGACCCCACCCTAGTCTGGCACTGAGCCGGGGCCCCTGGTTTGCAACAAACAGCTAACATTGCTTAAGGAAGTTGGCCCGGCACTAAGCCAGTGCCAGAATGGACTGCTCTGATTGGACAAGGTGACTCATGCTCGCTGCGTGCCCTCTTGTTGCCCTTATTGTATTACATTGTTATCATGCTCTCCCCACATGCTCTGTAACCTGATTGGCTCATGATTCATATATAATGGCCATGACTTCCTTGTAAAAATAAGAGGAGAAAGGAGAAAGAGGAAGAGGAGGAACAATAAAGAGCTCTGACGAACAACCAGTGTGTCGTGTCTCTCTCTGCGGGCAGAAGGGAATGCAATGATACCCAGCAAAACTAACCTTCAGATTTGACAATGAAATAAAATCTTTCCACGATAAACAAAAGTTAAAAGAATTTACAAATAGAAAGCCTGCCCTACGGAACATTCTCAGCAAAATATTTCATGAGGAGGAAGTGAAAAGCAACAATAAAATTTAGCAAAGGGAGGAACTACCCTAAAGGAAAAGCCAATCGAAGGAGAAACCAAGTCAAGTTAAAAACCAAAAATAAACCAAAATGACCAAGAATACAAATTATCACAATAATAACCTTGAATGCCAATGGCCTAAATTCAATAATTAAAAAACATAGACTGGCAGATTGGATTAAAAAGAAGGAACAAACAATATGCTGCCTTCAAGAGACTCATCTCATAGAAAAAGACATTCACGGACTAAAGGTGAAAGGATGGGGAAAAACATATCATGCACATGGACCCAGTAGAAAAGCAGGGGTCTCCATCCTCTTATCAGATAAAGTGGACTTCAAACCTAAGTTAGTCAGAAGAGATAAAGAAGGACATTTCATATTGCTTAAGGCAAGCATAAAACAGCAGGATATAACAATTTAAAGTGTTTATGCCCCAAACAATGGAGCATCTACGTATAGCAAACAAACCCTTCTCAATTTTAAGAATCAAATAGATCAAAACACATTAATAGTGGGGGACTTTAACACAGCACTCTTACCACTGGATAGGTCCTCCAAACAAAAACTGAACAAATAAACTATAGAACTAAATAATATGATCAATGATATAGACTTAATGGATATTTACAGAGTATTTCATGCATCATTGAGTGAGTACACTTTCTTCTCAGCAGCTCATGGATCCTTCTCCAAAATAGACCATATACTATGCCACATAGAAGTCATTAGTAAATTAAAAAAAAAAATAGAGATCCTACCCTGTATCTTATCAGACTGTAATGAAATGCAATTAGAAATGAACGATAAAATAACAAACAAAAACTACTCATACCCTGGAAACTAAATAATATGCCATTGAATGATGCAATGATAACAGAAGACATCAGGGAAGAAATAAAAAAAATCTTAGAGGTAAGTGAGAATAATGACACAACATATCAAAATCTCTGGAACACTCTGAAAGCAGTACTAAGAGAAAAGTTCGTTGCATTGAGCCCATACATTAAAAAAATGAAAAGTCAACAATTAAATGACCTAACATTACATCTCAAACCTCTAGAAAAAGAAGAACAGATCAACACCAAAAATAGTAGAAGACGGGAAATAATTAAAATCAGAGCTAAAATCGATGAAATTGAAACAAGAGAAGCAATTAAAAAAATTGACAAAACAAAAAGTTGGTTCTTTGGAAAAGTAAACAAAATTGATAAACCCCTAGCCACACTAAAGAAGAGAAGTAGAGAGAAAACTCAAATTACTAGAATTCATGATGAAAAAGGAAAGATCACAATGGACACCATTGAAATACATAACATAGTTAGAAGCTACTTTGAAAATCTATGCTCCAACAAAATAGAAAATACCAAAGCCACTGACAAAGTTTTAGAGACATACAATCCTCCCAAACTGAATCAGGAAGATGTACACAATCTAAACGGATCAATTTCAACCACTGAAATAGAAGAAGCCATCAAAAGGCTACCAACCAAGAAAAGTCCAGGACCAGATGAATTCTTAGCTGAGTTCTACAAGATCTTTAAGGAAGAACTGATACCAATACTCCTCATAGTATTCCAGAAAATAGAAAAGGAGGGAACCCTTCCAAATTCATTCTATGAGGTTAGTATCACTCTGATACCAAAACCAGTCAAAAACACATCAAGGAAAGAAAACTTTAGACCAATATCCCTGATGAACATAAATGCAAAAATGCTTAACAAAATACTGGCAAATAGCATACAAAAAATATATTAAAAAGACAGTGCACCATGGGGTTTATCCCAGGGATGCAAGTTTGGTTCAACATCTGGAAATCAATAAATGTAATTCATCGCATCAATAGGCTTAAAGTTAAGAATCACATGGTTATTTCAATAGATGCTGAGAAAGTGTTTGATAAAACAGCACCCCTTCATGCTTAAAACACTAGAAAAAATAGGGATAGTAGGAACATACCTCAACTTTGTAAAGGCTTTCTATGCTAAACCCACAGCCAACATCATTCTTAATGGAGAAAAACTGAAAGAATTCCCTTTAAAAACTGGAACAAGACTGGGATGCCCTCTTTCACCACTTCTATTCAACATCGTCCTTGAAACACTTGCCAGAACAATTAGACAGACCAAAGAAATTAAAGGGATACAAATAGGAAAAGAAGAGCTTAAGCTGTCACTATTTGCTGATGACATGATCCTATATTTAGAAGATCCAAAAAGCTCCACTAGAAAACTTCTAGAACTAATAAATGAATTCAGCAAAGTAGCAGGATATAAAACCAATACACATAAGTCTAATGCATTTCTATTCATAAGAGATGAATCCTCTGAAAGAGAAATTAGGAAAACCACTCTATTCACAATATCCTCAAAAAAAAAAAAAAAAAAAAAGTGGGAATTAATCTAACGAAAGAGGTGAAAGACCTCTACATTGAAAACTATAGAACATTAAAGAAAGAAATTGAAGAAAACCTTAGAAAACGGAAAGATCTCTCATGCTCTTGGATAGGCAGAATTTCCATTGTCAAAATGACCATTCTACCAAAGGCGCTATACAGATTCAATGCAATTCCAATTAAAATCCCAATGACATTCCTAATAGAAATAGAGAAAGCAATCATGAACTTCATCTGGAAGAACAAGAGACCTTGAATAGTCAAAACAATCTTGTGTAGAAAAAGTAAAACAGGAGGTATCACAATATCAGACATTAAACTATATTACTGAGCCACAGTAACAAAAACAGCATGGTATTGGCACCAAAATAGACGAGCAGACAAATGGTACAGAATAGAAGACACAGCGACAAAATCACATAAATATAGTCACCTCATACTAGACAAAGGAGCCAAAAACATACAATGGAGAAAAGATACCCTGTTTAACAAAAAGTGCTTCCAAAACTGGAAATCCATATGCAGTAAAATGAAATTAAACCTCTATCTCTCACTCTGCACAAAACTCAACTCAAAATGGATCAACGACATAGGAATTAGACCAGAGACTCTGCACCTAATAGAAGACAAAGTAGGCCCAAATCTTCATCATGTTGGCTTAGGATCAGACTTCCTCAACAAGACCCCCAAAGCACAAGAAATCAAAGCAAGAATCAATAAATGGGATGGACTCAAACTAAAAAGCTTTTTCTCAGCAAAGTATACAATCAAGAATGTGAAGAGAGAGCCTACAGAGTGGGAGACAATCTTTTGCACACGAACTTCAGATAGAGCATTTATCTCCAAAATTTATAAAGAACTTACAAAACTTTACACCAAAAATACAAAGAATCCAATCAATAAATGAGTCAAAAAACTGGACAGACACTTTACAAAGGAAGATATACAGGTGATTAATGAATATATGAAAAGGTGTTCAACATCTCTATTAGTTAGAGAAATGCAAATTAAAATAACTCTAAGATTTCATCTTACTCCAATTAGAATGACTATTATCAAGAACACAAACAATAATACATGTTGACGTGGATGTGGGGAAAAAGGCACACTTTTACATTGCTGGTTGAGTTGCAAATTGCTTCAGCCACTCTGGAAAGCAGTGTGGAGAATCCTCAGAAAACTTGGAATGGACCCACCTTTTGACCCAGTTATCCCACTCCTGGGTTTATAGCCAAAGGACTTAAAATCATCATACTACAGCAACACAGTCACATCAATGTTTATAGCAGCTCTGTTCACAATAGGTAGATGTGGAACCAATCTAGATGCCCTCCAACAGATGAATGGATAAAGAAACTGTGGTATATATATACACAATGGATTATTATTCAGCCATAATGAAGAATAATATTATGGCATTTGCAAATAAATGGATGGAATTGGAGAATATCATGCTACATAAAATAAGCCAATCCCCCAAAACCAAAGGCCAAATGGTTTTCCCTGATAAGTAGAGGATGCTATATAATGGGGTTGGAGGGGTGGAGAAGGAGAGAAGAATGGGGGAACTTTATGTAGAAGAAAATGAAAGGGAGCGGGGTATAAAAATGGTGGAATGAGACAGACATCCTTACCCTATGTACATGTATGATTACACAAATGGTATGAATCTACATCGAGTACAACCATAGAAAAGAAATGAGGTACCCCATTTGTGTACAATGTTTAAAATGTCATATGTAAAAAATTAAAAGATAAAAAAAGAAATGTAAAAATTTTAAAAATCAATTTACTCATAATTATTTTACATAGTTATGGGGTACAATGTGATTATTTTACATAGTTATGGGGTTCAATGTATTTTTTTTCCACAGAGACTTATTCAACATTATAGAATACTCTTCAGTAATTATGACTGTTAAAACTCCCTAACATTTGACTGAATTCGTCATTTATTCCAATTTTCCCTTCAGTAAATATTTCAGGTATTTCACTGGTTAGATTAAGTCAACCAGGCATTTTGATATGGAATACATTACATAGCCCCATTCCACTCTTATTTTCATAAGCATTTTTTCTCACATACTTTTTTGGCCAAATAAATATTTGAACTAGGTTTTCATTGTAGGGCAAGGCAAACACAGAAAGGATCTAAACACTCTTTTAAAGTGAGGTCTAGGCAGGCAGTTTCTGAGGACCAGAATTGTTGTGAGCCTGTCTTTTGTTTGGAAAATACCAAAGAGGTAGGACCTTCAGTGAAGAAGCAGGCAGCTCAGAGAAGCAATGAATTCAACTGACTTTAGAGATGGTAGGTGTTTTTTAGTATTAGCTTTCATTTTGTGCCAGTAATTCAAGACTCAGATGATTAGTGACAACCTCTGATTAGGAGGCATTTGCTGAACAGCTGAATTTAAGCCTGTTCTTGTGACTTTTGGTGCTCTAAGTTTTGTGCTATTCTTGGGGTTTCTTACCCTCTGGTGGAATAGTCAGATCTTGTCTGAAATTCATTTCTATTTTCACCAACTACAAAATCTACAAGTTCTGACTTTAGCACTGATATAGAACTGACAATGAATACCATGTGGTCAAAACTGTTTCCAATATTAAACTGCACCAAAATACTTCCAAACAAAATCATGTGTGTGGTGCCTGTACATGGATGTGTAGGGTGGTGGTGGTGGGAGGGGGAGAGGGAACTCTGTTTGACCTAACTCGGCTAGAACACACTATTGTTTTGGGTTTCCAGGAAAAATAAAATAAATAAAACTGTCATCTTATTCAAGTAATGGTTGACTATTGCTGCTATTATTATTGTTGTTGTTATTGCTCAATTTCTTTTTTTGGAGAGCTATTAAATAGGCTGTGAAATGGGTTGGTGGTGAAAGATGAGCTGGTAGTAATTATTTCCCCATATCCTTACTGACTTGGATACTACTAACTTTTCTTTGCTAGTATAATCTAACTGAAAACGCAGATCCAATGACTAATGTCCTGGGTGTGTCAAAATGGCAGGAAGGTGGTATTTACAACTCATCTCTCTAACAGTTCCCTCTGTTTCCAGATTAATGTTAGTCCCTTCTAAACTCATCAAACTAAGTCCTTTCACAGGGGAATGCAGATTCTATTGCAGTCACCTGGAAGAATCTCCTCTCAAATATTTGTTGAAATCTTTTGGGTTGAGTAGAGGTTTTAACAGGAAACTAAGCACTGAGGAATTATGTCCAGCTGTGTACAAATGTTTACTAGAACAGTCAGAGCAACAGAAATAAATGATGCCAAAAAAAGCAATTACCATACAAGATATTGTTTAGATGTGCCATAATATTTCATTGTTTTCTTCTTGATTCTTCTCCCCATGACTATATACATTACATCTCAAAAAAAAAAAATCACAAAAAAAATTCAGAAGTTGGAAAATGGTTGTCAAGAACTAGGTATGCAGAGTTACCATTATATTTAAGAACAAGTTCTCTTTTTTAAGAAAGTTAAAAGGAAGTTGTATTCTGGTCCATCTACTGAAACATAACATGATATTTGATAATTAAAAACTATAAATAATAACAAAAGGTTTTTAGGAATATCTGTGTTAGAATTTGTAATTTATTAATAACTATATTATTGTCATAAATTAGAAAGTAGTAAAATACATTAGTGGCATAGTATTTATTTAATTTATAAGAATAAGCTAAATCTATTCTGTTCATACAGATTTACACATGTCTTATAATAAATCGTTTCTCTGAAATTCAGAGCCCACAGTCTGGGAACACTGGATTTTGGCATGTAACCTTCATGTAATCTTCACTTCCTTTATCATTTCTCCCTCTTCAGAACCCTATAGAATATTGCCATCTTGAATGTCACTTTAAACTCATCTTTCTTAATCACCCCTTGTTTTAGTTGGCTTTTCCTAGCTGTGACCAAGAGACTTGACAATAACAATTTTAAGGAGAAAAAGTTTATATGGGATTGGGGCTCACAGTTTCAGATGTATCAGTCCATGGATAACCAACTCCATTCCTTGGGACCTGAGGTGAGGCAGAACATCATGACAGAAGTGTGTGTCAGAGGAAGAAGCTCAGGACTTGAAATCAGGAAGCAGAAAGTAAGAGAGAGAGAGAGAGAGAGAGCTCTCTGCTCAACAAGGACAAAATATATATGCCAAAAGCACATCCCCAGGAACCCACCTCTTCTAGACAAACTCCACCTGCCTATGGTTACTACCAATTTAATCCCTATCAGGGAATTCATACACTGATTAAGTTATGGCTCTCATAACTCGATCATTTTACCTCTAAACTTTCATTGTTTCACACATGAGTTTTTTGGGGACACCTAATATCTAAATGTAGCATTCTTCCCCTGGCCCCCAAAAGCTTGTTCTCATCTAACAATGCAAAATACATTTAGTCCATTTTCTTTTTTTTTTATTGTAAACAAATGGGATACATGTTGTTTCTCTATTTGTACATGGAGTCAAGGCATACCATTTGTGTAATCATAAATTTACATAGGGCAATGTTGTTTGATTCATTCTGTTATTTTTTTCCCTTCCCACACACCCCTCCCACCCCTCTTTTCCCTCTATAGTCCTTCCTTCCTCCATTCTTACCATCCTCCTTATCCCTAACCCTAAACCTAACCTAACTCTAACGCTAACCCCTCCCACCCCCCATTATATGTCATCATCTGCTTATCAGTGAGATCATTTGTCTTCTAGTTTTTTGAGATTGGCTTATCTCACTTAGCATGATATTTTCCAATTTCATCCATTTGCCTGCAAATGCCATAATTTTATCATTCTTCATGGCGGAGTAATATTCCATTATATATATATATATATATATATATATATATATATATATATATGCCACAGTTTCTTTATCCATTCATCAATTGAAGGGCATCTAGGTTGGTTCTACAATCTGGCTATGGTGAACTGAGCAGCTATGAACATTGATGTGGCTGTATCTCTGTAATATGCTGATTTTAAGTCCTTTGGGTATAGACCAAGGAGTGGGATAGCTGGGTCAAATGGTGGTTCCATTCCAAGCTTTCTGAGGAATCTCCATACTGCTTTCCAGAGTGGCTGCACTAATTTGCAACCCCACCAGCAATGTATGAGTGTACCTTTTTCCCCAATCCTCGCCAACACCTATTGTTGCTTGTGTTCTTGATAATCGCCATCCTAATTGGGGTGAGATGAAATCTTAGGGTAGTTTTGATTTGCATTTCTCTTATTACTAGAGATGTTGAACATTTTTCATATATCTGTTGATTGCCTGTACATCTTCTTGTGTGAAGTGTCTGTTCATTTCCTTAGCCCATTTGTTGACTGGATTATTTGTATTCTTGGTGTAGAGTTTTTTGAGTTCTTTATAGATTCTGGAAATTAGTGCTCTATCTGAAGTATGAGTAGCAAAGATATTCTCCCACTCTGTAAGCTCTCTCTTCACATTACTGATAGTTTCCTTTGCTGAGAGAAAGCTTTTTAGTTTGAATCTATCCCAGTTGTTGATTCTTGCTTTTATTTCTTGTGCTATGGGAGTCCTGTTAAGTAAGTCTGGATCCTAAGTCAACAAGTTGAAGGTTTGGACCTACTTTTTCTTCTATAAGATACCACTTAAAGTGCTATACAGATTCAATACAATTCCAATTAAAATTCCAATGATGTACCTTACAGAAATAGAGCAAGCAATTATGAAATTCATCTGGAAGAATAAAAAACCCAGAATAGCTAAAGCAACCCTCAGTAGCAAGAGCGAAGCAGGGGGTATCACAATACCAGATCTTCAACTCTACTACAAAGCAATAGTAACAAAAACAGTATGGTATTGGTACCAAAATAGACAGGTAGATCAATGGTACAGAATAGAGGACATGAACACAAACCCAAATAAATACAATTTTCTCATACTAGACAAAGGGGCCAAAAATATGCAATGGAGAAAAGATAGCCTCTTCAACAAATGGTGCTGGGAAAACTGGAAAACCATATGCAACAGAATGAAATTAAACCCCTATCTCTCACCCTGCAGAAAACTCAACTCAAAATGGATCAAGGGCCTCGGAATCAGACCAGAGACGCTGCATCTTATAGAAGAAAAAGTAGGTCCAAACTTTCATTTAGTCCATTTTCAAGAGTCCCCATAATATTAACAGTTCCATCATTGCCAATAAACCAAGTCCCCAAAGTCTCCTCTGAGACTCAAGGCAAAGTCTGAGCATGAGCTCCTGTAAAAATCAAAAAAAGTTAAATATGTCCAATAAATAAAGGCACAGAGTAAACATTTCCATTCCACAAGGGAGAAACAGGGGCATAGAAAGAAGGACAGGGACCAAAGCAAGAATAAAATCCAGTTGGGAAAACAGGTCCTGTGACTTCACATCCAGAATCTGGTGCACATGGCATCCTGATGTTCTCTCCGAAGGGCTTGTGTAGTTCCACCCATATAACTTTGCTGGTTGCAACCCACATGGCCTCTCTGTTGGCTTGTTCCTGCTTGATTCATGAAACTTTCCTCAGCAGACATTCCATGGTACTGGCATTTCTTAATCTCAGGGTTCTCCACTGCAACTTTGGCTTCCTTCTCATATATCCATGCATTGCCCTCACAGAAGCAAACCTGGGGCACTTTGCACGGCCTCCTAGGCCTTCCTTTGAAATCTTGGTGAAAGCCTCCATGACCCAAGAACTCCAGCACCCTGCATTCCTGCAGAACTAGCACAACCTGTTGGCTACCAAAGTCTGCCACCATCTCAAGCAGTAGCTAGCCTTCAGTAACCATGGCTGCAGCATCCTCTGTGTGTCTGGCCAGATAAGCATGGCAAAACAACTGATTGAGTCCCTCTGTGCAGGTGGGGTGCCCCACTTGTTTCTTCTGAAAGGGATTTTTATTTTTATAACCTTGAACCCAAGA
Organism: Sciurus carolinensis; assembly: GCF_902686445.1. Lineage (NCBI taxonomy): Eukaryota > Metazoa > Chordata > Mammalia > Rodentia > Sciuridae > Sciurus > Sciurus carolinensis. The sequence goes on along the minus strand of NC_062219.1, from coordinate 80,595,006 downwards.
TGAGTGTGGTCTTGCCAGTTCCTGGGATGCCCTCAACCACACTTTCCTTAGTTCCAGTTTTACTCACAGATTTAGGGCCAAAAAGCAAGTTTTTCAAATCTTTCTGCTTTGCCTTCTGCTTCTGATTATCACAATAACCTTAACTAAAAACTACCAGCAATATCCATGCTGCCCTCTGAAGTTTGTGCTGCCTTGAAAATTCCTCCACCAGATTAATTAGTCCATCACCTTTAAATTCAACTTCACAGACTGTCTCAGGACATGGGCAAAATGCAGAAACTTCTTAGCCAGAATGTAACATGAATGGCCTTTAGTCCAATTTTTAAGAGAGTCCATTTTTATTCCTCCAAAACCCTATAAGCCCATGCTTTATTCTTCATAGTCAGATCAGCATTCTGGTCTTCTGCACTCCCACCAAAATTGCCCATTCAGTTCTGCTCATAACAATCTAAAACTTTTCCAGTTTATATCTCAAAACTTTTCAAAATTACTCTCACAAATTCCACAAAACTCTAAAATCTTCTAAACCACATGTCAGGTTAGTCACAGCAATGACCCCACTCCTGGTACCAATTTTTGTTTTAGTCAGTTTTTTCCTGCTGTGACCAAAATAACTGACAAGAACAACTAGGAGGAAAAGGTTATTTAAGGGCTCATACTTTCAGGTATCTCAGTCCATAGATGCCAACTCCATTCCTTGGGGCCTGAGGTGAGGCAGAATATCATGACAGAGTGTGAGTCAGAGGAAAGCAGCTCAGGACTTGAAACCAGGAAGGAGGTGAGGCACTCTGCTTAACAAGGACAAAATATATGCCCCAAGGGCACATCCTCAGGACTCACCTTTTTCAGTCATATTCCACCTGCCTATTGTTTCTACTCATTTAATCCCTCTCAGGGGATTAATGCACTGATTAGGTTATGGCTCTCATAACCCAACCACTAAACTTCCTTGCATTATTTCACACATGAGCTTTTGGGGGTCACCTAATATCTGTACCATAAAATCCCTTCCCTGCATTCTATAACTCCCAGAACTCTCTGATACCACAGGTCAGACACCTCCAATTCTACCTCCTCAGTGCCTCTCAAATCTGTTTGGGGAGCCCTCTCATCTCTAGGGATCATAATTACTATAACCTCTTGCTAGTTCCTCTTCCACTATTTTTGGTGTCTTCCACTCTGCAGTTAAGATGTCTATAATAATAAAATGCATCGGGTGTTTACCATCTATCAGACATTAAACATTCTATCAGGTCATTTAATTATTATGGTAATATTATTATTTCATCTTTTTAGATATGGAAATTATGACTGAGAGAAGTTAAGTGGTCCAAGGGTCACACTAAAAGTAAGAGAGAGCCAAAGGTCAAACCCTCAAGAGTATGAATCACAACTTGTCTTTGCCTTTTAAAGTGTTACACCATGCTACTTCTTCAAGCCAAATAGATCATGTTGTCCTTTGTGTTAATTTTGCTCTTCTTATCATTCATGACATTGTCAATTTTGGAAGGAAACAATTTTCTTTGCAGTTTCTTAAGCATTCTGCAAAGTAAAGCAATAAGAAAAATACATATGACTTTATATATATATATATTTTTTTTTTTGTATGTGTCTATTTTAGAGCATTGACTGCTAATTAAGTCTATTCTCAAACCAAAAGTTTGTTAATGATGCAGACAGACAATGAATGGATTTATATGTAGGTTGAAAGTGTGCGAGTGTTAGAGAAGTTTAGATCTTTAATTAGTAGTGGTTGTTCAACTCAGTTGATTAAAGCACCATATGAATGAAGTCACATTCATGAATTCAGTGCCTCTGTGTGCCAGTTTGTTGAGTCATGCTTGTCCCCTTAACCTCTGCCAACCTCCTTGCTAATGCATACTATTAACTGAAAGCAAAGTACAGTGTGAGTGGAAAAGTGTAATTCCTTCCTCACACTTGGAAAAAATTACCCAACATCCATGTCCTATTGACACTGGCAGAGAAGCAGGGCACACTAATAAATCTTTGATTGTTTTCAGTCCTCCTGAAAAATTTGTTACATGACAAAATGTCATGAACTATACACAAATTTGAACCTCCTTTATAAAATCACTTGAACTGCATTTTAAACAAATTGATCATAAGATACATGACAGATATAGATAAAAATAGAAGAAACTATATAGATATCATCAGATTTAAAGAAAATACACTCACTTATCTTGGGAGGAATGGTAGTCAGTTATTTGAAAATTTTTATTTTTTCTTTGGCTTATTCATACTTTTTTTTTCTGTTTATAGTAGATGCTTTTAATCTGAGGTAAACAATGGGTGATTATGATATGCTGAAAGGGGGCTGTCATAATTGGAGAAAAATAAAGGAAACCCAAGTTAATATTTCTGGAATTGCTTTTCTTCCTTTCTAACCAACAAAATGAAGAAACCACATAAATGAACCACCATCTTTGACCTTCTGTAACCTAAAGCCTATTTAATTCCTGTTTATAATACTCTTGTTCTTATATTGCCATTCTGCCCAATTGCCATGATAAAATTATGCTTTGCATAATCTGATATAGGGAAATGAATCTATTTATTTATGTAATGTTATATATATATATTGAGTTTATATAAGGCAAATATGTATTTATAATATACATATTTATAATACTTATTTATATTATTAAGCACTAATCCCTGAGAATACAGTTGTGAGCAATTATATTCAGGACATGATCTGTTCCTTATGAAGGTTTAATGTTTAGTGGGGATGATAGTCATTGATCAACTAATACTTTATTAAGCAAATAATTATTGGTCACCTTTATGTGCTAGGCAGTTTTGTGGATAATGAAGGCACAGAAATGAAAATAACCTGCAAAAATTGCTGACCTCATAGATCTTCTTATGAGAGTGTTAAACAAACAAACAGTAAAATCACATAATATGTCAAATGATAGTAAATGCTATGGGGGAAAATAAAACAGGAAGATGCTATTGAGAGTGGTGATACATACAAGTGCATTTTTCAGTAAGGAGTCCAGTAAGGATCTACAGAAAATGTGAATAGAAGACATAGGGAGGTGAGGGAAAGAGTCATATTCACATCTAGGGGAAAGAGAACAAGAGCAAAGTTTTGAGACAGGAGGGTATGAGGAGTGTTCTTAGAACATCAAGGCCAGAGAGACTATTAAAGAGGAAACAAGGAAGCAACCCATGTGAGATGAAATTGGGGATGCAAGAGAAGACCAGAGCAGGAGGGCTTCAGGAGGACATGTGGCGGGGGCGGGTGCAGAGTGTTTAGTGGTTTTTATTTTCTGGTTTGAATTTTAATAAGATCATTCTGCCTGTTGTGTTAAGAGTAGGTGGCAGAGGGACAAGAGAGGAACAAGGAGGGATTCTCTGATCCAGACTAGAAGTGATGGTGAATTGGCCTAGGGTGGCAATGGGGCGTGGCTGTGGTAATAGTAGATTGGTTTCTATGTATATTCTATTATATATTCTTAATAAGTGGTACAGCATAAATGATTTTATATAGGAGTCAAAATCTTAAGGTCACATAAAATAGTAACATGTTTTCTTAGGGAAAATATACTAAAATTACCAGTAGATAATTTGTGTTTTATTATTCACTTTTTAAAAACCATCTACTACATTTTTTACTCTATGCATTGTAAACCTCACAATGATGTACAAGGTCAATATAATCTGTGACCATGCTACCCAGCACAGTACCGCTAGCCATATGTGGATATTGTGTATTTGGCATAAGCCTAGTCCAAAACGAGGTATGTATGCAAAATATACAACAGAGTTCAATGTTCAGCAAGGGAAAATGAATGGAATGAAAATATGCCATTAATAATTTTTCACCAGGGAGAGTATGTGTGTGAGGGTGGGGAAAGTTTGTTAGATGGATACTGAATTACAAGTAGGAGGAGAAAGGTTTGGTGTACTATTGCTCAGTAGGGTGATTATAGATAACAATAATGTATTAAATATTTCAAAAAGCTAAAAATTTTTTTTGAAAGTTTTCATCATAAAGAAGTGATGAATGTTTGAGGAGACAAACATGATTGACCTGACTAAAATATTACATGGTACTCCATTAACATATATAATTTTTATTTTTATGTATCAGTTAAAAATAAGTTTTTAAAAAATAAAATCTTCAAATTTTAAAAATAAAAATGTATTTTAAAAAAGTAAATATTCAAATAAAATTTCAAATAGTTGTTACAGGTCACAATCATAATGTCTTGTATGTATTGCATTAAATAACATAGTTTAATATAATATTACATTTTTACTTTTTAAAAATGGGGCTACTAGGACATTTAAAATTAGACATTTTTGGTGTACATCTTTGAATGGTGGAATTCTCCATTCTTTCTATCTGACTTTATCTCCAACTTTTCTCTGTGGCATTTATATGTTAAAATATAACACAAGGTTGTAATTTAGCTCACAAATTGAAAAATTGGAAAAAATATTTATAATCTGGGTTTCTATAAATTAGACAAAATAATTATAACTTGGTTTCCTTTTAAATGTCTGATAAAAATGTTCACTCCTGTAATCAAAAATGGTGGTGAACAAATATAAAATAACTTACCATTGAATGGTTTTATTGGAGCATCTTGTGAATTGGTTTGTTTTAAGAATTAAATTGACTTTTACTGTGAAAATATTTAAAAGTCTTAAGTTGTACTTGTTTATTTGTATTTTAAATGCAGTAGCATTTAGTCATCAAATGAATTTTTAAATATGTTTTAATTTACTTTCCTATTATAAATTTAGAATCTATTTAGTGTACATACTTAGAAAATATAGAACAGCAATGAGAATACATAAATCAGTCATGATCCTCATTTCTAGAAATAACCACTATTGACATTTGTTGTATTGATTTTCAGTTCTTTTCTGTTATCTATGTCTACATGCATACGTTCTGTATGCATGTGTGTTACTGTATGAATTATTGATTTGCCCTTTTAACTGAATTTGTATAGTGATATGGCTGTGAAGCAAGAAAGGGACCGTGGACTGTGGGCATATTAAAAAGACATATTGCAAATGCTGACTTTTTAAATTTTAGAAGCTATTTTCAACTGTCCTTGTCTGGTATAAGAATACACAAGTAAAATTCAACACAGGACCTTCTTGGCAAGAGTCACTCTAGGTCATTCAGAGGCTGTCCTCCTGACTTATGTCTTTTCTGGTTCCTGGAAATCCTCAGATTATCTTCTGTGACATGGAAATACCTACTTCTTGCAAAACTTCACCCCACTATTGCCAAAATGATCGGTTGTCGTGAGCTTGTGTTATTTTTTTCTTGTGTTCTTTGGGATTCTTCATCTCACCTTCTTTTTCCTGAATTGAAGGCATTTAATTTTGGCATCAAGTAAATTTTCCATTTTCTTTATCCCATGATTTCTTTGTATACTTGGTGATGAGAGCACTGGGTTGTTTTATTTCATACCGCACCATACTTTAGATTGACAGATCGTTTTACTGTGCTGGGCCTTACCTTCCTCATGATTAAAGTTAGGATTTTGGTTGCATGCTTTTAGAGATCTTTTCCAGATCTAATGTGGAAAGTCTGTCTGTCTGTGAAAGCAGTGTGGACGAGTGAAAAAAGCATGGGCTCTGCATCAAAGAAAAAGTTGAGTGCAAATCTTGGAGCTCTGTGACTCTGGGCATGCTTCTTGGTGTATCTTCCTCTATTTAAAAAGGGAGTATAGAAATATTGCATTTGGTTAGATGCAACACAAATCCGACTACTCTGGCTTGAATAAACAAGGAGTTTATTTTGCTCATTTATAGAGGAGTCTGGAGCTAGACAGTCCAGACCAGGCTTATCTGTTCCTTCATGCTGTCACGATTCTGGGCTGCTTCTTGATTTTTCCAACATCCTTACTGTATATTTTTCATCTTTCTGATTGTACCACCAACCATATTATTCATACTCTGGGCAAAAAGTAGAAGGGTAGAGTTGAGAAGGGGCATGCCAGTAGAATTTTTATGAGTAAATCAAATCTCATATTTTTTTGGGGGGTGGGTACCAGGGTTTGAACTCAGGGACACTTAACCACTAAACCACACCTCATCCTTTTTTAATTTTTATTTTGAGACGGGGTCTTGCTAAGTTGCTTAGGGCTTGCTAAATGGCTGTGGTTGGCCTTGAACTTGCTATCCTCCTGCCTCAGCCTCCTGAGCTGCTGGGATTACAGGTGTGTGCCACTGAACTTGGCTAGGTCTTATGTACTTCTATTTCCATGTCCTTGACCAGAACTCTGACACAACATTATTCCATCCATGTGGAATTTGGGAGGTCTAATTTTTGCTGAACATGTTGACATCATGAATAAAATTATTTCTAGCAAAGTTCCTAGTAACAAAGAAGGTAGGGGTAATAATAGATATGACCATTAATGCCTGGAAAAATCTAACTTTTGCTGTTTGGAAAGGGCTATGAGACAACATATAAGAGACAGACAGATTCTGAGTATTTTAATTATGACTATTCTGTTTTGTGGTTATTACTATTTTAAACCAAAGAGACATTTTGTAATGATCATGATAATAATGCTTTCATTATTTAATTATTATTACCCTAAAAATGAATATGATTAAACAATGTAAGAAATGTCTCCCAGCTGATATTTATAGATTTTATTTTGTTGTCTAATGTTGCTTGAGAATCAGATTTCTCATTTTCATTTGACTTAAATATTAAGAATAAAATGATGCTAATAAATTGCAAATATGTACTTAATCTTTGTAAAGATAAAAAATTCTGAATGAAGAGTAAAACTAGATTAACTTGGAGAAATGTTTAATACTCTTTGGGGGGGTCTTAACATGGGAGGAAATCATATCAGGTATGCAAAATAACCACTTACATAGTGTGAGTGTGGTTCAAGAGGAAATTTTCTCTGGAAATGCCTTTTTATCCCAAGTGAGTTCCCCATCTTTTTATTACTCTGCAAAATTCTTAAAATCATCATTGTTAGAATCATTAAGAGCATACATTTCCACAGGGATCTAAAATGTGTTATCTGGAAGAAGATTTTGACTAAAACATTAGTAATAATTAAGAAAAAAACTTAATAATCATAGTATGGAGTTGGGGTTGTGCTCAGTGGTAGAGCAATTGCCTTGACTGCATGAGGAGCTGGGCTCCATCCTCAGCACCACATTAAAAAAAAAAAAAAAAAAGTATTATGCCCATCTACAACCAAAAAAAAAAAAATTAAAAAAATAATCATAGTACTAGAAATCTTATGAACAGATTGTTGTGAAACTAAATGGAGGCAGGGTCTGTTTTGTTGCTTGAGAAGGGAAGATTTGATTTTCAGGTGGGGTTGGCAGTAAAAGGAATTTAGGGGAACCCAAAGAGGGTCAGTTAGGACCAGGGAGGGCAAATGTGAGAGAGAACTTAAGTCTGTCTCTTCAGTACCAACACTGAAGCACTTCATTAGCATCACCTAGGAAGGCGTGACTTCAGTGCAGCTCTGAGTTTTGAGAGGACTCTAGTTTTTGGCAGGAGCTGTGACTCACAGCTCCAAGGAATACTTTCAGTGACACTTCATTTAGGTCTTATTGTACTTTAGCATTCCTTAGGGTCTCATTCCCCTGCCCTCTACTGGCATTGACAGTGGAGAAATGGTTATTGGAATGTTGCATGGTTCCATGAATGTCTATTGATAACCAAAATGTGCCCTTTGGACTCTTTAAATGTTCTTGTTAAGAAATTTTTCACAGGTCAATTATAATAGATTGATTTGGTTTGTTTTTACTTAGACTGTTAAATTTTTACCTGCAATTCAATTGCTGCATTAGCAGTTATTTACACGATCAGAGGAGTAGGAGCAATATTGGATAGTCATGCAAATTATTAGATTAAATTATACTGTAAATCAGTTTCCTTCTATTCCATCTGTTTTTCTTACTCTTTGAAAATTCTCCCTTAAGTTTATTTAGCAAACACTTATGCATTATCTATAAAATATTCTACAAAGGCATTTCATACTTTGATAGATTTAATCCGTTTTAGATTCTGAGGTAGGCATTGTTATTATCCCCACTTAACAATGCAGGAAACTGTGGCCCAGAGAGGATGCAACTTGCCTGAGATCACTCAGCTAGCGAGTACCAAAGCTGGCATACAGACAAAGCTGTCTGGCTCCAGAACTCAAGCTTAATTCACTGTTCTAAGCCTTGTGGAACAAGCAGCCAGACTGCAGGACAATCTTCATTTTTAGTTGTCTTTTGTTTTAAAATCTTAAGCATGCTGGTCTTTTCATGTAAAATATTTTGTTAGTACTTTTGCTATAGCTAATCTCTTTCTTTAATTACAAAGTAATTAAAAATCAGAAAGCACTCGTTTTTATTTGAAGTGAGTTAGTCATTTCCATAACCTTTCAAATATTACTCCTAGGGCAAACATTACTCCTAGAGAGACCCAGGACTGTAGAAGGAGTCAGTAATGAGAATGAAAAAAAAAAAAAAACAAAAAACAGAAATTGAAAAAATTGTATAAATGTCAGTATATATGGCCTTTGGCCAAACAGAATCACCCTCTGATTACTTTGGGGGACCCTTATAAAAAGGTTGTTGATTGTTCATTCTGTATGAAGCTCCCCATTTGTTTTTAGTAGGCAGTGAATTTGTGTGGCAACTGGATATTTATCAGTTTATGAGAAAACCAATTATTTCAATTTTTCTCCAGTTCTGCATTTAGTGATGTGCTGTCATTTGAAATGGGTTGTGGTGGGTGTATTTTCCCCACAGAAATCAGCAAAGAGTGGAAATCAGGGCCTTTCTTTTTCCCCAGGGACAGTTGCTGAATATTTATCAACACACCACAGGGTTCTTGGATACTGAATGAATACACGGTATTTAAAAAGTTCCCTCTAATAATTTAAAAATAAACGGACCATCAAGATAAAGGCTACCTCTGCTTAAGCTTTGATTGTCTCACACTATTTGTGTGTGTGTGTGTGTGTGTGTGTGATTGAAGGCTTATCTCAGAAGAATGGTCATCCGTCCAGATAGGAACACGAAATGGACTATGGAATCCTGTAACCAGATCTCCCCAAACAATCCCTGTCAACCTTGGAAAGCTTTGTTAGGCACAGACTCCTCCCTGGGTTTTCATTTCCATTTTTTTCCACTGGACATTTACAAAGAAAAATGACTTCCTACTGAGTATCCATTAGCCCCCAGCACTGATGCTAATGAGCAAGCTGCCAGTGAGCTGGAGAGCAAATGGATATGAGTCACATAAATACACTTAGCGGGCACTTCCTGCCCGGCTTCCTGCGTCACTGCAAAGACACTTGTTCCTTAGCAGCCAGGGTAACAGTCACGGTCACACAATTGCACACTGCTGAGAGAGCTGCTGATCTGGTGGAGCCCCCTGAAAAGGATGCACTGATTTGTACTGGTGAAATCTCACTTGTTTGGGATTTGCATCCAGGTTGAAATGCTCTTAAATGGATACTATTAAGCTAAGAGTGTCCTTTTAAGATACATTGTTTCATAGAGAACAGAAAATCAAATAAACAGGATCAGGGAAAGTGCTTGCCCTTTCTGTGGAAATACTATGAATAAACATGCCTAGAGGGGCTGCAGGTAGGGAGACAGTTAAGTGCTGCCCCTCCAGGAGCTTTGGTCTATCAGATTCTGCTGCTACTTTGTTTTGTGCCTAAATGGCTGATGTTGCAAGTGGGAGAAAGGAGAAATTTGTGACTTTAGGGCTTTCCTAGGAATGCTTCATAACCTCGAATATTCGGTAAACAGCAGATGGAAGAAGGAAAGATTTCTGATCAGCCCCTGGGAAGGAGGCGATGTACTTTTGTATGCACGGGACACTCAAGGGAACAATTGGTAATTTTGAGCTTATGTAACTGAACAAATGAGGCTGATACCTGGATGTATGGCTAAATATTCACTAAGGGATGCTCTTATTTTTAAGAATGACTTGTCAACCAGTAGGAGGTGAATATCATGAGGGAAAACTTTTGGTCCAGTGGGAACTATTTCAATGTTAGAGTCAAATTTATTTATTTATATTCTGCTTGGTCCCGCAAATTGTTTCAGTCACTCTATGAAAGAATATACAATACACAATACAGTAAGTGAGCAAATTAAGCAAAAGAGAAAATAAATAAGGAAAAATAATAAACATGAGATGAAACTATTTTACAGTTTGAAAGATTGAATCTTCCTTGTGGCAACTAGAGGAGGGCTATAGATTTGGCTTTGAGTTTTAAGGTAAATAAGATAAAGAATTATTGATGCAGTGACCCTAGAGTGAAAACAAACCAGTTGGTCAAGGAAAGCACTGCTATTGTACTGAGAAGTGAGACAAAAAAATTTGACTGAAAAGGTCAGGAAACATTCACGAAAAATAAGTATTTGAATTTAATGGACATCACCTTCCATTAATTTCTCGGAGGGCATTACATTTAAAGAAATGTAACTACTAACATTATACTATTAAAAGTTCTAAAAGTAAGGACTGTAGTTCCTACCCAAACCAAAACAAAACAAGTAAATCTAAATGGAAAATGAAAGCAAATGAAAGAGAATACAAAAAGAAAAAGAAAGGGAGACAATCTCAATGGATTAGTGATGCTTTATTAAGCATCGGAGGGGCACATACATTTTCAAGAGGGAAAATGGCGGCAGGCTACAAGGAGGGTCTGAGTTTTTATAGGGTTTAGCATGGCCAGGTCATGGGAGGAGTTGGTCAGTTACTTGTGGAGGGCAGGGGTATTTTGGCAGATAAGGGAGATTTTGACAATCAGATTCCTGAGCTCCCTTTTCCCCTGAGGGTTTTGTTAGTCTCCATTTTCTTCAGAAAATACTTAAAATGATCAGTCAAATTCATGGAAAGGAACCTCCTACTCTTATGGTTGTAAAGTAACATATCAATTTCAGGGCAGTAGTAAAAAGTTATGTAATAGTATAAAGATTTGTAGGTCTTTTATTATTATGAAACCTCCTAGAGGTTGTAACTAGATACTCAGAGGAAGAAGAACAAAGTAGGAACCACAGCTCTCTTTACAAAACACTCTGTTTTCTTACCTAACTTCCTCTTTAAATGGAAAGGGGCTGCCTATTTGTGACATGTTTGTATTTCTGGAAGTTGATTCTGTCATAAACTTGAAACAGATTAAGGACCATGGCAACATTTGGTCCTTAAAATGTGGATCATTTATATAGTCCAAAGCTGTTTTTTGGTTAAGAATCATTATAGGCCTAAATTTTATCAAAGAACAGTTGTGCATGTAAAAGTTGCTATTTAAATATTATTTTTAAACTTCACTTAATTTAACTCTCCATTTAACTTTTTTCTTGCCACTTTACAGTTCATGATTTAAGTAATGTGGAAGATGGATTCAACCATTACTTTCAGGCCCACAAATGTGGGCCTTCTGTAGGCCTGAAAATAATGTTTGAATTTTAACATTAAAAATAATGTTTGAATGTTTGAATTTAGCTCTATGTGTTGAACCCATACGATGAACATTCTTACACAAATGTTGGTGAAGATAGGGAGTGTATCAAGAGAGTAAACCTTAGAAATATGACTATTGACTTTAAAAGTATGTGCATTTCAATAGACATTTATTAAAAGAAGAAAAGCAAAAGGCTAACAAATACATTTAAAGAATTCAACATCCTTAACGGTCATGGAACTGGAAGTCAAAACTACACTGAGATTTCATATCACCCCAGATAAAATGGCAAACAATAAATGCTGAAGAAGATGTGGGGAGAAAGGAACATTTATACATTGTTGACGGGATGGAAAATTAGTTCATCCACTTTGGAAAGCAGTATGGAGATTCCTCAAAAGATTAGGAATGGAACCATCATTTTATCCAACTATTCTACTCCTTGTTATTTATTCCAAAGAGCTGAAATCAGCATATACTATAGTGATACCTACGTTCCAATTCTTACAGCAATGCAATTCACAATTGTTAAGTTATGGACCAGCCTAGATGCCTATCAAGGATTGAATGTTTGCTCTCATTTGTGGAAGCTAGACTAAAATCAGGGGGGAAAGGGGAGCAGAAATCCCATGAAAATAGAAGAGATATCAGTGAAGTAGAGGAAGGGAATTGAGGAAGGAGGAGGAACAGGAAAAGTGAAGAACAGTAGAATGAAGCTGACCAAATTATACTACGTGCATATATTTATGTATATGTGAATTTTACAGTGAATTTCACCTTTATGCATATTTATAATGTGCTAATTAAAAACTATAAATAAATAGAAGAAAGACTGGTAGAATAAAGGGAAAAGGGGAGGGAAAGGAGAAGTACTGGATAATGAATTGGAGAAAATTATATTCCATATATGTACAGTTGTATCCAAATAAACCTCAATATTATGTATAACTATAATGCACTAATAAAGAAATTTAAAAGAAAACTCAAGGTTTGAGTACTTACACAATACAACTCCTTTATTCTGTGGACTGTCTGCTGTTGGTGACATAGTCAGTTCAGATTCAAGGGTTAAGTAGATCCAGTTTCTTTTGTGAAAACTGAAAACTCACAAGTTTAAAGTTAGTACAGAAACAGGGGTGGGTAGAAAATAGGGTTACTGATGCAATCTATCAAAGTTCCTTTCTTCCTGTGCCAATTTTACCTTCTCTCACTGAAGACTGGCTTCCTTCCAGGATGAAGAACATGACAAGTCTCTAGCTCTTGAGTTTCATACCTTTTATCTTTTACCCTAGAATTGAGCTATCTTCCTTTCATTCCTGATAGAAAATCTCAGGAGAATAATCCTGATTGAGCTGAGTGAGCCAGCACCAAGTGAGGGAAGCACCTGTGCTTTCCTATCAGTCTGCAAGTGGCAGTGAAGAAGGAAAGGGGGAGTCAGTCCTTTGCAAGATATCAGAAAGGAAAAGAGACTGTTTACCACAGTCCAAGCAGGAACCCCTCTCTTTTTTCATTTCTGCTCCTCCTTATGGGAGGATAAGCAAGGAGAAAGATATTAAATGGAATGACAGAGTTTTTAAAACATCCTGTGCTCATCTTGAACAAATGACATAAAAACAATTCTTTAAAATGTTAGTACTTATTATGAAGCAGTTGCAGTTTTTCTTTTGTACCACTGCACAATTTCATATTAAGTAGATCTATTTTATTGAATTATATGTGTGTGTGTGTATCTATATCTATCTATCTATCTATCTATCTATCTATCTATCTATCTATCATCTATCTATTTTGACATACAGGGAACACAGTAGCAAGTGAGAAGAATGTGGCTCTGGAAGATTTAAGCCCATGCATGCTCCATCCTCCTACTTTGCTACTCCAAGGATGACCACACATCAGCAGCAACTACACCTTCTGGGAGCTTATGAAAAATGTGGACTCTTATAAGTACCCCCAGACCCACTGAACTGGAATCTGCACTTTACTGAGTTCCCCATGATAAGCTTTCTCTTTAGTTCTGCAAAGTAGTTCCAGATAGAAAAAGGTTTTTCCACACACCCACGGGTTTGATCAAATCAATTTTGAAAATTAACCAACCTCTTGTATTATTTCTAAATTCAGAAAAGCAACTAGATTTTAATTGTTTTTCTCTACCTGATGCCCAAACATATTTTAACCAAATTTTCACTTTTCAATTCATCATTTTAGTATGATATAAATGTGGCTAGTACATAGCAGGGTAGTAATATGAGGTGAAAATATGTTATTCAAAAGATATATTCCCCCTATCCGAACACTTAGGACACAATCCTTAGAAAAGCATACCAAAAAAGAAATTCCCATGTAAGTGTGTGTTAGTTTGTCTTAAGTGAGAAAGCACCCTGTTCTGGTAAAGAAACAAAAACCAAATAGGATTAAATGCATGTCTGATCATAAAGAGGAACATTTCCTTCTGTGAGGTCCAGGCGAGTATTTCAAAGTGGATACTGAGTTCAAAGTCGTCTAAGGTTTGTATCTGTGTACAGAAGGGTTAGACACATACAAGGAAGCATGGCTTTATAAATTTCAAACTCCTTTCATTCCCCAAATATAGTAGCCATTTAGTATTGGAAAATACGTCACTATTGTTTGAGTGGAAGGAATAAAACCTAAAAAAAAAAAAAAAAAAGTTGCATTTTTGTTAAAGTAAGATTGTGTTAAATCCACTATTTTGGTCTGATGATGACTTAATTGTTTTCCATGGGCTTTGCTTTCTCTCATATCACACTATTCTCTTGCTTCCAAGTTTACTTCTGGTCTTACCTCCTTCAAAAATCATTCCACTTTGCAATCTCATACTGATTTCTTGTGTCTCTAAATCCTTTTGCACATGGGACATTACTCACATTAACATTTTATTGTATACTGTTGTTTGGCAATTATTTCATATGTCTACCTTTTCCTCCAAGCTAGACTGTTAAAGTCCTTTAGGGTAGATGTGATGTATTAACAGCACTGCATTCCTACTGCTTCTAATGAGCTTGGAACATATTAGGTACTTAGAAACAAGTTGTTGTTTAAGTCAATTTACTCCATTTGCCTACAGAATGAAATCCAGGAGAGTCATATTTTTCCTGGGTACATAGAATCAGAAGGCTCATTAAAGCTCTACAGGGGGTTATGGAAAATAGAAGTAAGAGACGATGACGGAAAGAGAGTTGAGAGTATTTGCAGTCAAACTTCTTGAGCTTTACAGATTTGCCTAAAGCTAACTCTTGATGCCAACTCTGCTTACCCAAATTTGCCAAGGTGAAAGTTTGTAAAGGGTGGGTGAATGAAGTAACTGAAGTTTAAACCAGACTCTGACAGCATTGTCTTGGCTTATGTTTCTGGCAGTAGTGTTCTCTCTGTTGTGGAGGAAATCACAGTACAATTTTCAGAGGTACTGGCAGATCCCTAGCTTTTAGATTAAAGGCTTAATTTATCTTCCCCTGATCTGGGTATCTCCAAAAGAGCTCTGGGTTAGTTCACCTAATCTATTCTTGGATTATGAAGGGTAAAGTTTCTGACAACCAGAATGTTGCCACTTATTAGGACATTGTTTTAGCTTCTAGCATTCAGCTGTGATTGACTTCATCACATTCATGATGTGGGGTTTCATGATACCTTTTCATTTGTAGGTTTTTCATGGACTTCCATGTGACCCAGAACATCAGGGAAAGTCTCCTGAAGCCCTTTCTGTGGGCTTGAGTAGTGAATGCAAAGAGTTCCACTTTTTCTTATCTCTTCTCACTTCTGTGAATATACTTTCCAGGTCTTGGACAATCAGTACCATTATTTATAGGTAGATCCATTTGGTAGTTACACAAGAGGGATATTTTTTTCCACCTCCCATATATATAAAACTCACCTGGAAAAAAAAAAAAAAAACTATAGACTTTAATTACTTTACTTATTTCCTTTATGGGAGACCAGAAAACTAACAAATGTATGTTTGCAGGAACAATATTTATAGTTCATTGAAAATTATGCTTCATTTGTTATATCCACGCTTATGTACATGTGCTAATAATTACATTAAATATTCTTGCTGAATCTTAGATAAAAAAGCACAGATGTCCTTTGTACCATATTTTAGTTATAATTTAGTAAAATGTGGCTTTTCTCATTATAGTATAAAATCTTACAATAAAAGAATAGAATTTGAATGATTACTCTGTTTTAGGTCAAAGGGCCAATTATCCAATCAGTTTTGAGATTCATGGCAGTTTAATATGATGGTCAAACACACAAATATCTTGCACTTACATGATATTTACTCAGGCAGGCAATCTTCCTTTATTGATTCTGTAACTCTCTAAGTCAGTTTGATTGCCAATACTATTAATCACATCATTTCCCTTCCTTGTTCTCAGTCCTACATTGACATCTCTTCCAGACCTTTGTCTTTTTTCACTTTTCACTTCTGCAGCCTAGCTGAAATCATTTTGTTCGGTGGAAAAAAAACCCATCATTTCACATTCCTAATGTTAAACTAATTATTTGAGATGAGTATCCTGCAATGTGTTGGTTAGGCATCATACGAACAGGTTAAAATGCCACAGTTTATGAGTAGGTGGTCAGAATATTTTAAAATCCTGATATGAAGGTTAGACATTTTCTGAGCCTCTTTTAGTGTCCAGGTATTGTCCTAGAAGATTTCTATACATAATCTTGCTTAACTGTCAGCCCCAAGATGGCTTTTATCATCATTCTACGGGAGAAAGCAAAAGCAGATTTCAGACAGAAGGCGAGAAAGTGCCAGTTTCCAATCTTCTGGCTGGTAAGAGCTAACGCTAGTCTTGAAACCCAAATGTATGTAACTCCATCTTGCTTGTCTAGGGAGAAAACAGAAAAACTGGAAAAGTTGTTCACATTGCATGGTGCCAGGGACCCAGTAACATCTTTGGTATTCTAGAAAACCACTAACTCAGGTCCTGCTTTCACAACTTTGCACTCGGGAGGCCTGTGTTTGTGAAGAGGCTGAATTAGTGCTGTTCCTTCTCTAGGAGAATTTCTGGTTATAACTCAGTTTGGAGAAAATAAATTTTCCTCTTAAATTGTTGTGTAACATAAAATATCCTCCAGTCAACTGTCCCCTGGCTTGACAAAACGTTTAATGGGCTAAGGTGTTACAAAGATAAATTTTATTGGAAGTGAAACTCTAATAATCATCTGAGGAGAGAATTTATTTTCACTTGCAGAGTGCACAACACTTAATGTTTGAAGAAACTGTATTGGCACAATGGATAAAGGGACATAGTGAAAGAACACAAAATTTTTAATCTCTTTGAACTATCTATCAAGTAGGAATTTCCCATAATAACTTAAGACCACTGGCAAGTTCTCCAATTCCTTTGAAATTGGGACAACCCTATCTATTAGGGCTGCATGTTGTGAGAATTTGTAGTATTTTTTTGTGTCCATATGTAAGATGTGTTTCAATAAACGTTTACTTACTTCATACAGTGGTGTCATGAATCCTTGTTTTGTGTTCTAGAATATAACTTTTTAAAAATGTTTTTTAGTCATCAAGAGTTTATAAAAGTGTCATGGTTAGGTTACAAATTTATTTTTTTTCTTTGTTCCTTTGGGAAGTTTTTCAGATGTTTGGGGGGAAAATTTAAGGGTGATAGGTCTAAGTAATTTGAGAAGAACTCTTCTACATTAGAACAAAATGAGAAGACTCTACTGTAGATCTACTGAACTAGGCATATTTTAAGGTTTTTTTTTTTTTTTTTTTTTTTTTTTTTTTTTGGTGCTGGGGATCGAACCCAGGGCCTTAGTGCTTACAAGGCAAGCACTCTACCAACTGAGCTATCTCCCAGCCCCTAGGCATATTTTAAATACAGATTCACATTCTGTGATTGAAACTGATTCTGTGGCCAATGAGAGTCTCCTTGACTAGGTCACCTTCTTCTATCAAAAAGATCCAGACTGACAGAGTAGAAACAGGAGAACTTTGGAATAAAACATCTGCCTGAGGTGATCCCAGTTAAAAAAACAAAAACAAAAACAAAAAACCCCATAACAATTTGGACTTGAACTGGCTCCATCCTTATTAGCTGAGGGCCTTTAATTTAGACACCTACCTTTATGTAAGTTAGGGTTCATCATCTATAAAATGATGACAACTAAAATTCTAGCTGGATTGTGAGGATCAAATAAAGAAGAAATAAATAAGAAAAAAAATTTATGAGAAGTTTAACATTAACATTTTTTACCATTATATCCACCCAAAAGGTTAAAGTATTCTGCATCTTGATAAAACAAGGTAATAGTGAAATCAAGATAGGATGAAGGGGGAAAACAAGGGATAATTTAAAATAGGCTCAGAAACCAAACAAACATTGTGTTATCCTGGACTATTTAACTTCATGCTCAGTGTGAGGACAGAGTGAATGACATAGCTGGTGAGGACTGATAAGGAGGAGAGTGTAGCTTTGGGGCCAGGCTGGTGGGAAGATGAATGAGGAACCTTCTCTCACTTTATCTCCCCCTCCTTGGATCCCCTCAACAAGAGCTTCTACCCTGACTAGGTAAGGCCAATTTGTGCTAACCAGCCCTATATAATTACTGGATGATGATTGGAAGGTGAGTTCTTTCAGGTTTCTGCTTTGGTTTACCTATTGATCACAAACCGGTTAGCATAGTTAATTAAATGTCCATTACCTCTTCCAAATACAAAGCAGACCATAGTTTTTATGGAAATCTTAGCCCAAATAATGGCATGCATATCACTTTCACATACAACTCATAAATACCACTTGGAAATCTTAGCTTCCTTTGCCTGCCCACAGAGAATGTGTGATGGGAAGATGAGTGTGTAACCATAATGACACAAGAACTTGATGGAAGTGCTGGTATTCAGCATTTCAATAGCCTTCATCTCATTGTCAGTGAAAATTGCTCTTCAAGGACTGCTATGAGAAAGAAATTTGTCAAAAGGGTTTGAAGGGGCAATCACAAATTGCTGATGAAAGTAGATGAAGCTATGAAAAAGATTTATGAAGACTGATTTAGAATTGAATAGTGTTATGAGACACTTTTGGAATTCCACAGCGTGGCTGGGGCCAGGAGGGAAGGGATAAAAAAGGGTAGAATACTGCACATTGTTTGCCAGCAGACACA
This sequence comes from Sciurus carolinensis, assembly GCF_902686445.1. NCBI lineage: Eukaryota > Metazoa > Chordata > Mammalia > Rodentia > Sciuridae > Sciurus > Sciurus carolinensis. The sequence goes on along the minus strand of NC_062219.1, from coordinate 80,576,404 downwards.
TTAGGCCCTACAGCTCAGATCTCAGCTGTAAAATTCGTTGCACTCTGGGCGTATTGGTTGTGGGAAATGCCTGTGGTTTTCCCAGACTGCCTCTCTCAGCAGGCTTTGAGTGCAAGTAGTCTCAAAGGCTATAAGAAACCAATAGGAAAGGCATCAGTGAAACCTAGTAGTTGAAACAAAATGGAAATAGCAATGAAGTGTTAATTGAAAATTTTTTTTTTTTTTTTTTTTTTTTTTTTTTTTTAGTAGGCTGTGAATCATCTTATGATGATATTGCTCGCTTCTTAAGGGAAGTGGCATGGTGTGTGTAGCTCTAGGTTGGCTGAGAGTCTCCCATACCTATACAAGAATAAGCACAATAGTATCTATACAGGTAAGACTGAAGACATCACATGATCAACCTGGTGGGAGTCAGCAGTTTCTGTCCCCTTAACCCAAGGCATCCTTCAAGAAAAGGAGTTTATTGAACTTTATTGAACTTTTCAATCTTAGCCGCCAAACAACAAATTTTAATCTATGGTTAAATTTTCATGTATTATAATCCTTGTTCTAAATGTAATTTGTTATAATGGATTGAAGTGATATTAGGATTGAATAATTATTACTATTTTGCTGTTCATTTTATTAATAAAGGTTTTATAAATGATTCAAATTTAAACATTTAATAAGCAGAATGTTCTTGCCAACTTCCTATATCTGTACTGGTGTGTGTGTGTGTGTGTGTGTGTGTGTGTGTGTGTGTGTTTTAATCTTGAATGAACAAAATTAAAATTCCTAGCCATATCCCTAGCTCTGCATCAAAGAACCATGGGCACAATAATGTTGTGTAGCAAACTCGATGTGTAAATTTGGAAAACATTTATTAGATTGGGGTTTAAATCACCAGCTGAGCACTCTCAAGCAAATTACTTAACTCCTCTGCTTTGTATTTCTCATCTATAAATTGAGGATGACACCATCCTTGCATTTAATCATGAGGATTAAATGGCATTCATAGAAAAATATAGTATTGGAAAACAGGAAAACTAAAAATGTGATTTTCCATTTCCTTCTCTAGGACTAACTCCCTCATATCCTTAATTTGCTAATGAGGGGTGGGGAAAGATGTTGCAAATAAAAATAAATGTATGCCATTGAGAAATGCCCCATATGTCTTTTGTAGTATATTTTGTAGGATAGAACATTTAATGTTTTACTATAAAATATTTTCAATTGATTACTAAGATTTATGTATATGCCATATTATAAAATATCAGAATTTTAAAAAATGTAGACACAATTGCTTACCCTCAGGTTTGGAATAAAACACAAATTTACCATCAATACAAACTTAAATGTAATCCGTGAATGGACTTTTATCGTTTGGTAAAACCTGGGAAATATTTTAGTAAGATTTAAGAACGAAGTTAGTAGAAAGAATTACAACTGAGATGTCGACCTCCCAATGATACATGCTTGTCCACTCGTAAATCTCATATCTAGGCTACCACCTTTTTAAGCTCCCTCATTAGTTTATCCATAAGAATTAGAAACTGAACATCTCATTTTATGCTTCCTGAGGCATGCTGTGCAAAATGTTAATGATCAAAACCAGAAATAGAGCAACCTTTAAAAGTGATGTTTCCATCACAACATTTAGAATCTAGCGATGTGGGAGCAAAATAAAGGGGAAAAAAAAACTTGGTTGTTGCAATTTCTTGAACACTAAAGAAATGGAAAGAGATTTTATGACTTCTGGTCATTTTTCTATTAGGATTCAGCAAGGCGAGCTTGCTCACATGCCATACCTCAGTATTGCTACTGGTCCATCCACTATTGCCAGGCCCAGGTAGGTTTGGCTCAGACCCTTCTCTCTGTAATTCTGGGCTATTAAAGAGTTCACTATGACTGCCCTGAGTTTTTCCATCTGTTGCATCCATCTTCATGGAACAGAGTACCTGTTAGTGCCACTTCTGTTCTCTTAACCATAAGTGAGAGCACATTTCTGCTCTCTTGTACTACTGTATCCCTTCATCTTGTAGACTCAGAGAATGAAGATGATATCTGGGATAGACCATAATAAGCTCCTTTCTTTTGTTACATACTTTTCCTTTTCTCACATTTCCAAGAAGTAACTCATTTAAATTAATTAAACATAAAGAATCTAATGATAAAATAATATCCTAGCTTTATGAAGACCATTTTAAAATTTATAGCCTGAGTTTCTAAATGAACATTCATGCTTAAAGTCGACTGTAGTCATCATAAAATGAATGGAAACAAAGGTTATCAAAAATTCAGAATTTAAGGAATATTAAAAATTGATGTCCAACCACAAAAGTCTCTTTATATTACAGTCATTTTTTTAAATGGTAATTTTTACTTTTGAGTCTCATTGGGAGGTTCAATTTTATCTTTCTAAAAACATTCTCTAAACAATCAACCATTTTGCTGAACTTTTTAACATGATATTTTAAAACAATGCAGACATATGAGAAAAATTCAAAATGTGACTTGATATATGGTAAGTGGAAAATCTCTTTTCATTCCTTGACCATGAGTCTTAGAGCCTTTCTTCCCAGATTTATTCAGCATTAGTAGTTTTAAAGAATCTCTAGAAAGAAATTTATCTATATATCAGCGATATGTAGAATAGTGCACCCATCCCAAAGATGTTTATAATTTAATCCTTGAACTCTAAGAATATATTAACTTATATGGCAAAAGGTACTTGGCAGATGTAATTTTGAGATGGTGGGGTGATCCTGGTTTATCCAGATGGACCCAATGCAATCACAAGAGTCCTTGTAAGAGAGAGGCAGGAGGATCATTCAGAGAAAGATTTGAAGTTGGAGGAACTGTGCTTCTTTTCACCCAATGAAAGAACAGTTGAGAGTTGAGAATTTACAAAAGATATTAGAGCTTCACTGTAAAGTTCCCTCTTTTTTTGTTTCAGGGTTCATGACAGGATTTCTCTTTGTTCTGCTGGATGAATAACAATTGTATATGCTCTCAAATCTGAAGCAGGCTAGTAGAGTGCAGTGGTAGGCTCTCCAGGGCCTTACAGTATTTTTTAGAAATAAGAATTTCATCAATAATGTTCTCAATGAGATAATTTCAGTAAATTTCTGACTGGGATTCAAGCCTGGTGATTAAAACCATTTAATATTCTATAGGGACTGAGTAACTAACTGCCTTTGCCTTTGTATGGATCCCCCTCCTACCCATGAATTTCTTTGAAGCTATGTGAAACACATCCCTGTTACACAACTGGAGACATGCCTGCAGAATATTCATAGACATATGTTTATATTTGATTTCACTCAAAATATGGACCACATTGTATTTATTCAGTATATAAATAAATACCTTCCTGAAATGTCTGTTTTTGGGTGGGATGAAACCCACAGCTCACACATGCTAGGCATGCATTCTACCACCAACCTACACCCCAACCTCTTGATTTGACTTAAACTATACTTTTGGTTGTTGACATGAGCCCAGTTGGGAGTTTGAAGTTTTATCAACCTTTTATATAACTCATGCTCATTGGGCATTTTTCCTTTTTTCTATGTAAGTGTGAATTTGGGGAGAATTATGTGGTTAATAATTGTTTTCCCTTATGAATATACAGTGGAGAGAAAAGTCATGCCCATTGATCTCAGAGCCCACTCATTTTAATTGCTTCCTGTGGTTGACACAAAACTTAAACTTGGTCCACAGGTGGGATCTCTTGTGACCTGTAGAAGAACTGAATCAAGTCCTATATCCTTAACACCAACCACCAGTCTATGTGATCACATATTTTGAAAACATTAAATTGTACTTATTTTAACTGCTTGGCTCACTAAATTGCCTAGGATGGTTCTAAAATAAATTTTACCCACAGTGATTTCTGCTATTTGTTGAACAGATTTAGAAAGAAATAGTACTCTAGATTGGGATGTCTGTGGCCATTTAATGTTCAAATTCCACTTTATTTGGGTAAATGGTAGAAGTGGTGAATATTTTTGAAAATGAAATACAGAGAACTTCTGATAATCCTGAAATAAAATAATCAGAAACAGGGAAATAATGAAATGTTTTAGATATTAAGTGGTGACAAAATTTGAATGTGTCTTGGAAAAAAATTAAAGAATATTAGATGTAGCTATGGGTGTGGTTAATTTTATTATATTTACTTTCCTTGAAAATTACTAATTTTCTTGTATGACAGAGAGTACCCTTTTTGACATGTATTTTTCATTGGTCAAAATCTGATTCCCTAAGAGATCATTTAAGAAAGAATATGGTATAATTCATGTTTGGTCTAATTCCACATATACATCCATTTCCTGGGAGAAATTTATTCATTCAATATTTGAGTGACTGTTAGAGATAGACAACTTGTCTAAATTATTTATGTATATTACTACTAGTGATCTTCCCTTATATTTTCATTTTAAAATTGAGGAATTGACAAAGTGACAAATAAGGGTCTCATAGTAGAGCTGGGTGAGCCAGAAGTCTCCCGACTTTAATGTTCTATTCACCATTGCACAGAAACTCCTAATAATACTGACAAAGTAAAATGAGTACTGTGTTGGAGTTATAGGTCAAGTGCTATGGAAATATGAGAATTATTCATGTAGGGGGAGTGGAAAAGGTCCCTTAGAAATTAGGCTGAAAACATTTGACCGGGTCACTCATATATTTTGTTAAGGAGTTTGCATTTTGTTCATTAGGCCATAGGGAACCATTAACAGATTTTTTTAAAGAAGCATAAGGCATGATTCAAGTGTGTATTAAGAGAATAACTTTAACAGCTGTGAGAATCAAAGACTAGAGCAGCGCTTATTTCCATAGTTATTTTGCTTGCCTGTGAACGCACCATATATTTATTGTGTATCAATTATATAGTACTATATTTCATATATTATGAATTACATAAAAGATAAATAAAATATTTAATTTTTAATTCTTTTACATTTTATTTTATTATTAATAAATACTTTTGCATCTTATATAAAATTAGAATAAAGTTTTACTACTATATATAATTTTTGTATACTTATGATCAGAATGATGTGATTGATTATATTTCTCAAAAAAAATACCCCAAACCTCAACTTGTAGTTAACCCTTTGTAATAGAACTATATATGATGTGTTGGTTTAAGTTCAGCATGTTTTAAAATTTAATTTCATTTCTTCCATGGTTGATATAACATTAAATTTTTTTCTGATTTTATTCAGTTTTTAGGATATTTATTTAATTGGTAAATAATATCCACTAATTGTATAGTGTTTTGTATTGAAACTTAGGAAATTTCCATCTTCTTTGATGTTGGGCAGTTGTAACAAAGTAATTGGAAGTTTCTGGATTTTTAATTTTTAATAAATCAGCTTTATTTCTGCTGATACTATTGGCAAAATTCTTAATAGGTGAGTCAAATATATTCCCATGTTTTTAAATATGTAGATAAGAATTTTCATATTTAACAGTGTTAACGTGGGGCAAAATTACATAACCACATTGAATTTGACTACTTTGTCATGTTTCTACCTTAGAATGTGACTGATTAAATAGATCAGTGAGTGACTTTCTTGTTAATGTTGTCTTTATTTTACTCTTTGAGTTTCCATTTTTTGGAGCAACGATCATTTTTTTCACAATTCTATGCTGACCAGTTCAATTACAATGGAATATCAAAGCCCTACTCTAATTGCTTTGTAAGGCAATATGCTGAAAGGAACAGAAGTGCCAACCAGAAAGTGAGGAAAGCACTCTTTGCTCTTAGGATAATCACCATGCCAGAGGAAATGACTGGCACACTACCCAGGGAGGGTGCCAGCTTGATTTACACATTCAGAATTATAGCCAATTCTCATCTAGAAGTCACTTCTTCCCAAGCACTGTTCTAGATTAACTAATTCTCATAAAGTCTCCATGTAAAAAGCTTTCTTATACACGTAACACTATATACATGAAGAATTATTTTTCATCTGATATTCATTGAATTTTGGGAGTAAATACAAATATAAATAGAAGACTTACTTTTTCTTCCAGTGTTTTAGGAGATTGACTTCACAGTCCCTGGGGTCTTCGAGCCCTACTTTGGGGATCCTCAGATGTGATGGGGTAACAGAAGGAGGTAGTTGTGAGGTCCATAGGCAAATATAAAACAAGTACATTTTGAACTGGGACGGGGGAAATGGAGTCATTTGGAAAGTAGAATTCTTAGAATTTATCACACAACAACATAAACTTCAGCTAACATGGAAGAGACCACAAGTAGCAATATTACAAAAGGTATTATCTATAATAGCTCCATAATTGATTGAATATGAACTTTTGAGTTGATTCCAAGCTACATGTTACTGTTCCACTCTTTCTTCAATTCAGTGATTCAATTTCTTACTTTCCAGTTTGATGGTAAGTGGGTCACTGAGTCAGTGTCTCCTTTGTCTACCCCAGTGTTAGCAGAGAATTTCTGAGTATGGCTGACACCTTGAATTGGGGTGAAATGATTTATCTTGGGGGTACAGAAGGATGGTAAGGCAAGGACCAGCTGCTGATCTGCAGGTTCAGAACAAGTCCAAACACCACTGACCATATGACTGCATCTAGGTACAAAAGAGGAAAATCAACACCAGACTTTTTGTATAATTTATGAATCTTTTGTCCCCAGCTTATTATATTTCTTATAATTTTTATTATATTTTTAAATAAATGATACTCCAAAATTTTTATAATTTTATAAAATTTTACAAATTTCAATTTTGCCTCTAAAACTAGCACATTAACCTATTAATGTTTTGGCAAATAATGTGAAGATCATTTTTTCCCTAAATTACAAACCAGTTATTTTAGACCATTTCTTCGATAGTCTTATTGATTTCTAAGGATAAATATTTTTATATTTAATTCTATTTTCATTATCTTATTTCATCGTATATTATTGGTAAAATTAAAAAAATTTGAGTTTATGCTATATTTTAACATGTGAAAGAATTAATACTCTCGATCCTTTTCATCACAAAATTTCATTTTCACCCTATTTATTTTTATAACTAATTAGGATCAACTGAATGTATTCCAAAAACATATGTTTTGACTTTTGGGGGAATTATTTGTGATAATGGTATAAATCAGTGTATTGAGAATCAGTATTTTACAACAATGAATGTTCCAAATAATGACCATTAATTGGTTCCATACCCATTTTTTAAATCTCTAATAAAATATTAGATTTTTGTTTTTTAGGTTCCTTAAAATTAATGCTTTTCCAGACACTTTGTATAATTGTACCATATTTTCTTTCTATTTAATCTTCAAATTTATTTTATAAACAGTAATCTCTATGACCTTGATAAATGATACATGGGAAAATTCTTCATTGTTCTTTATTTTCTGGTGTACAGTCACTTACCGAACTTTCTTAAGAAGTCTGTTTTTAAGTTGATTGTCTGGAATTTTTTGCATAAATGGATTCTATTGTCTCAAGAAGTGACATTTGATTCCTGATTTCTACTACTCAAAATTCATTTTATTTAATTGCAGAAATATTATTATAAAATATTCATGAATTATATAGATCTAGTGAAAAGATTGCATGCCAGATTTACAATGGAAAGGGGTTGGCTTTAATTACCACGAAGACCATGTGTTCTATCATCCTCTTAGGGTGACAATAGTGCATAGAGCAAGGGTACAAATCAAATGTCATTAATTATCTTTATATACCCAAAGGTCAGGCCTGCTTATTTTGAATATATGTACCTGGGTACCAACTCTCAAATCTTCCTTACTATTTCTATCTATGTTGGTTATAAAGGTCTATTTCTCCATGGATTTTTTCTGCTTATTCTGAGCTACAGTGGTCTTTTCCTTAGATCACTTGTTTCTTGATACAGTTTGAACCCCATTCTAACCAGTTATCTCTAACTATACTATTTTCTCAAATATTTTTCTAATTGTTGATGGACCTTTATTTTATTTATTTATTTACATGTGGTGCTGAGAATTGAACCCAGTGCCCTCTAACACTGAACCATAACCTCAGTCCCTCTACCTATACTATTAACCTCCTAGTAAATAATTTTGAAAGTGCATGTTAATTTAATCTGAAGATAAAAGGCTCATAAGATCCATCTGGAATATGTGAACCTAAAAGTGTAATATTAAAGAAAAATCTGCAATATTTTAAGATTTCCCAGGCTTTCTTTGTAAAGGTAGATATAGGAAATAATTGTTCACTGAAAATAAACACATTTTAGAATGCAGAAGAGTTTTAAACACAATCAGTATGATCAAGAACTAACTTATTGGAGCAAATCAGCTAATTGGCTAATGGAGCACTGAGAAGAAGCACCACTTATTCAGGCCATGGTGACCACTTGTGTATAACCTACAGGGTTGGTGAGTAAAGGAGAAGCTCTATCTATGAGTTTTTCTTTGTCTTGCTCTGTCTGGCTTAAGAACTCAAACATGGAAGTTACATTTTGATGATGCCCAGGCCAGCATCATGGGAATCTGGTGAGGAGAATTTCAGAATAGATCTCCATGATCTACCTTGAATACTACAGGCAGTGAGTATTAGAAGGAGTTAGGAGAAGCACATATAGTATGGCTCTATGGGTTTCAGATCAGAGTTTTAAGGTAGCCTTAAGAGCTAAAACAAAAACCTTTGCACGACCTTGGCTTTTGTGACTCTCCTGTCTATGTAGCCCAGGCTTCTTTGTCCTTTCTTATTTCCATTTATTCCAAGCAGGTTTCATATTGGGGCTCATTTTCATACTTTTATGATGCAACCACTTTATCCATAATCTTGAACAATTCGCACATGCTTCTCACATAGCAAAGGTCATACAGTGTAAGTATTTGCTCAGGTGGCAGTTTCTCATGGCTCCATGTACCATCAGTGGCAATGCTGAAGTCATGGTGGAGATGCAGTTAGGGATACAGAGGTGAAGTCAAGTAGGACTGTGATGAAAAAGTCTCCATTTAGGAGGGAATGGCAGGCATACACTAAAAAGAGAGAAATTAACAGGAGATGAAAAGATGCCTTTAGGAGGTCTGTGTTGGATGGTAAGGAAAAGCCTGGAGGTGATATTATTTATCCTGTCACCTTTTATCTTTTAACATAATTCAAAGGCATAATGACATCAGAATTATCTAGTGCCTTCTCAAATTCACCTGACTATCAAAATCATCTGGGATGATTATTACACTTACAGTTTACTGGATCTTTTTTCTTGAAATTCTAGTTGAAAAAGTCAGCATTGTTTACCAAGTAATTTGTGTTTAAAATAAGTATACTACTGGTGAATTCAGTGTATGCTAATGTTTGATTTAGGTTATAATATTAAGAAAATGAATGTTCTTTTCTTCTTCCCATATTTGTTCTCAGTTTCCTTTTTATGTTAATAGCACCCATAGTTGAAGGCATAGTTATAAAGGTAGCATGAGTGATTCGATAGGTTCAATGTTATTTGTGTGGAAGTGATATGTATAATTTCCTGGTGACATCTTAAGGAGAAAGGCTGTACTACTTTTCCAATCCTGTTTATATCTGGCTGCTCATCATGTGATGTGAACATCAGGAGTTCACACTTATGGTCACTGCAAATGAGATCTGAAAGCAGATCTGAAGAAGCTGCAGGATAGGAGGAGTAAGTCCCTGGACATTTTCATGGAATGGAGTCATTTTATATGAGAGAAAAATACATTTCTATCATCTAGCTATTCAGATCTTTGTTACATATAATCAAACTTACATTCCTAAATACTCTAACATACAATAAAAGAATAAAATAATTTAAAAGAGAGTAGCCTGGTGACAATGTCAATTGATATCTGAAGAAAAAAGGAACCAGAATCTTAAGTCATAAAGTTGTTTACAGTGGTGATCTATTAGACACACATTTGGTTCCAAGTTTCTAGGAAGTAGAAGTAAATAGGGAAATAAGATTAGATATGATTTCTTCAGTATCATCATGCAAAACTTTGTTTATCCCTAAACTCTAAGAGAAAAAATTTTAAGTTTTGTACATGTGAGAGGCACAAGATATGTAGTGGAGAGAGATCTTAGCTACTACTCAGAGCAATCACATTGAGAGTTTCATAGTATAGTATCTTGGTGTGCTCCTTACTAATAACCGGGATTGGTATGACCTGGAATCAATATGGTATGGTGTAAACATGATGATTTCTGATGCTCAGAATTAATATAAGTAGAAAATTCAGCATTATATAGCACTAGTCTTCATATTTTTAAACACCAGAATCCCCTCTTTATTTCCAAATGAAATCTCCTGCAGAATCCCAAGTAAAATCCCTTGATTTAGGTGGAAGTGATAGGCTCTGAAATCTGCCAATTTGACCTACCCTTGTTCTTAAAACCCAACTGTAGAACTTGAGAACATAATGTGGAAGTCCCTGATTTAGAAGAATGTGTGTCCTGAATATGCTTGAAGCCATATTCCACAAACATTACTTTCCTTTGGTTGGACTTTGATAAGATTTGGACAGCTGACCAAGGTTGTATTCCTTGGCACAACCCCACACATTTACATAGATTATGAAGACTGGCAACAGCACATTCCAAAAAAGTTATGAAATGTTTAGATAGTCTCTGGTGTATATTCCTGATTTTTATAAGAATATCAACTATGGTTACTTGGTGATTTAATTTAAAGTGATAATTTACAGGCCAAAATAGATTTCTATAATACTATTCTTATGAATTAATTTAACAACTTGAATTTACTTGTTAAAATATTTAAACATCTGCCAGGCTGGAAAAAAGCAGAGGCATATATGAAAAGAAGAGCTGGAACAGTGAGAAGGAAAATGGAAAATTAATTCAGAGTATTTGGAATTGTTCTAAAGTAAAACTCATTTTTTTAGATGGAAACACTTAATGGAGCTAACAAGATTTTTAGGGAGTGATTTCTTGATTGATCCCAGATTTTGGAGATCTTCATTCCAAATCTCTGTCTGAGGTATTTTTTAAAACCATGGAAATAGAGTTGGTAGCTTAGTAACTAATACTGCTTTGGAGATTAACATTTTCAAGCAGGGCACCTTTGTGTTTGCATGGAATATAGAATCTACAAAAAATTGTAGCTCAAAATACAAAGCAGACATTTTGGCTGGCTATATTGGGTTAATTAAGGATAAGAGGGAATGAAGACATCAAGAGAATTCTGTGTCTAAAGAGCCTGTTTCGGTTACAGAGAAGATAGTATCATTTCACAGGACATGATAAAAGTTACATGAGCAGAATTTATTTTGAAGGTTCCTGAATAATTGTTTTCCACACAATTCTGAAACACAGTCTAATTTCTCCACTTTTGAGTCACAGAAAATGGGCAAGTCTCAGAAAACTTGGCACAAGACTTAATCCAGTGTGTAATCCAGTGTGTGTATGTGTATCTGTATATAAATGTTTTAAAGTAAGTCCTGTGTGTGGTGGGTTTGAGGCAGTGGCATGCTGCAGAGTCCTGGCTGGCCACTGCATACTTTTCTCTTCAGTCTATGATCAGGGACCCCTAGGGTTTGTAGCCCTTTGGACATTCACATCCCAGAAATCTGCAGCTGCTGTAAGTGATTAGGGGTGGGGGAGTGAGTTACTAAAAACCCACCAGGACACCACTGATAGCTTGGGTGCTATCAGGTCTGCTCTTTAAAAAGTGATAATAAACTCTTTGCTTTCAGAGTAAACATTTGTGTTTACCTTACAAATAAAGAGAAATATTTTCTCCTGAAAGTCAATATCAATTGGGGTACAAAGAACATAAGAATACAAATGGATTGAAGATGTTAAATGTTAGAATTAAGATTACAGATGCTGGATTGAAGATTCTAGGTGTTGGGACCCAGATCTGTCATTTTCTAACTGTATGTCCTTGGGGGAGTTGATCCAATATAACTCAGCTTCTGCTTGCAGAACAGGGAATAAAACAGAATGTTTCCCAGTCATGGTGGTGCACACCTGTAATCTCAGCAGCTTAGGAGGCTGAGGCAGGAGGATTGTAAATTCAAAGCCAGCCTCATCAATTTAGCAAGACCCTGAGAACTTAGCAAGACCCCATCACAAAAAAGTGTGTGGGGGGGGGGGCAGGGTGGGATGGGGTTGGGAATGTAGTTCAGTGATTAAGTGCCCCTGGGTTCAATCCTTGGTACAAAAAAACAAAAAAACAAAAAAACAAAAAAGCAAAACCCCCCAAACAAACAAACAAAAAAACCCACAAACAAAAACAATGACAAAAAATAAAAATCAGATTGCTTCCCACAGGATTGCTTTGAGAATGGTGAATGGTAATAGTAAACCTTTGATAAATGTTAGTTTTATAATTTTATTGCCTACTGCGTTTTGTCTACATTATCTTTTAAGATTATGAAATAGCACATGATATGGATAGAATGTCATATTTTAGGTGAGGAAACTAAGGTGCATAGAGTTAAAACAAAATGCTCATTACTGAATAAATATCATGTGGCACAGTTAGACTGATTTTTCTTTTTATATCTTAGTTCAGCTAGATTTCACCGTAATATACTGGTGGCGAAAGCTTTGAATTTTCTCTATTCATTATATGAGAATTACCACAGATAGCAATTAGTAGGATTAAGTTTTGCTGCAAGTAACAAATATAAAATAACCACATGTATCGGTAAATATTTGTAGCAGATTAAATCATCCCAAACATGCAACAATCAAGTACTTATTATATAGACAGGTCAAGTAGGATAGTTTAAGACTAAAGGACTATATGTCACCTGGGGTAGTCTTGCTTCAATTGTGGATTGGAAAGTGAGCTTTAAATCTATGTATCTACCATCCTTCAGGGATCAGTGGGTTACCAAGCCAAGTTCTTCTCATGGCAATACCTGTGGCTCAGGAGGACACTTTTAGTGCATAATCATATTTTAAGCTTCTGGCCGAAATTCTGTCATCCAATTTGCTTAAACTAAAGGCAAGCGATAAGGAAGTATGCTCCTCCTTTTGTGGGATGAACTCTAAAGATACATAGTAGGTAGGATACAGGGAAGAATGAGGAATTAAAGGTTGATTACATTATTGAATAGTGGTTTAAAAGAATAGGAGTCTAATACTTCCATTTGAAGTTCCCAAGATACTTGATCCAGGATTATACAGCAGCTCTACCCATGAACTTTTGAAGGATCCAGGGTCCTTCTGTTTTCTATCTTACTACTCTGCCTAGCTTGGTCTCTATTGCCAAGATGAGAAATCAAACATTTTTTGTCAAGGGCCAGATGACAAATAATTTAGGTTTTGTGGGCCATATGGTCTCTGTTGCAAATGCTCAACTCTGCCAATATAGCACAAAAGGAGCCATAAACAGTAAGGAAATGAATGAATGTGGCTTAATTCCAATACATTTTTATGGACACTGACATTAGCGTTTCATATGATTTTCATGTGTCATGAAATATTATTCTTTTTTGATTTGTTTCCAGCATCTAAAAAATGTAAAGCCCATTATTTGCCTGTCAGCTGTGTAAAAACAGTCAGTTGACTGAATTTGTCCCAAGAGTTGTAGTTTTATGACTTCTGCCAGAGATCATCTACAGAATCAAATCATCTCAGCTACATCAGGCAGCAGAAAGAGAAGGGGACAAGGAAACAGGGGACAAAGGGCATGTGCAGGCTGGATTTTAAAGAAAGCCTTCCCAGAGCTACCACCTAATATTTCTACTTGTATTTCATTGGCCAAGTTAAGTCACATGATCACACCTAGCTGAAAGGGAGGCTGGGATAAGTCCTTTTTATTCTGTTCTGCCATCAGCTTCTTATCTAAAATTTGAGGGTTCTCTTGCTGGGGAAGAGGGGTTAAAGGAAACACAATGGGACCACTAGCAAGCTCTGATGCTAGTGTGCATAATTTGAGGAGTGTGAAGAGGCAGGAGAATTGAGTTAACTAACTATATAATTGGATATGATTAATGTGCCATTAAATGATAAACTTTTTATTAGAGGGAAGTGAAATTTTACTTTGAAAATGATATATGCTTCCTCTTTGAGAAAGGAAGACATGAATCAGAAATACAAATTTTCCTTTATAAATGGGAAACTTATGATCAAAGAGAAATCAAAATAAATCATATAAACCAAAGATTCTTTTGCTTCTTCGTTTGTATAAGAATGTCAACTCTGTATGTCATGGTTAGGGTTTGAAAATTTCACCCAAATCTCAACAGTCCTCAGTGCAACAGTGTTCAGAGGTGGGGGACTTTGGAAGGTAATTGGATTGTGAGGGCTCTAACCTCATCAGTGGCTTAATATATTGAGTTTATAATTTAATGGGATATTGGAAGGTAGTGGAATCTTGGGAGGAGGGATATAGTTGGAGGGAGTGGATCTTCATTCATGTGACCTTAGGGACTATATTTTGTCCCTACCTGCCTTTGCCTGCTTCCCAGCTGCTATAAGGTGACCAAATTTCTACCACATGTGCTTTTCCATGATGTTTTGCCTAACCACAAGCCCAGAAGCAACAGAACCAAGTGACCATGAACTGGAACCTCTAAAACTATGAACAAAAATAGATCTTTCTTTTTTAAAGCTTATTTTTCTCAGGCATTTTGTCACAGTACCAGAAAATTGACTAATACGCTATGTTTATAAATAAACTGAATTTTTAATGCAGTGAACAAATAACTTTAATTAGCAGACTTATTAATCAAGTTTTCTAACTATCCACACTTATCCAAGTCATATTCTCAAACCTTGACTCCCATCTAAGTTTTGGTGGATGCCAAGATTTGGAAAACATGTGCCAGATAACTGTTGTTAATTACAAAATATGGCTTATGCAGGAAATAGTAACTGTTTATTAAGTGCTCCTTTCATCAACCACTTCAAATAAGTAAAAATGAAATTATTGTGAGTTTGAACTACCCAATAACTTACCAATCTCTCTTAGCACTAAGCCCTATTATGTTGTAACACTGAAAACATTTTAGTGTGATTTTATTAAAGGAGCTATGACATAAGCATTTGGTGCCCCATGTTCCATCACTTTAGCCAGCGTAACTTGAGTCCCAGTTTTAGGGCCCAGTTTTCTGCACAGGGAGCCACCTGCCTCAAGTGGCTTCCTGTTATTCACCATTCTACCTTTCTGCCTCTGGGCTTCCTCTCATGCAGGTGTAGCCCACAGTGCAAGGGAATTAGCAATACTTGGGCAAACTTTCAAACAATGGAAAAAAGAAATCAGTGGATAAGTGTTCATCCCTCCTAGACTTTGTTTCAAACATTTTGGGGGCTGTACTTAACTGAAAGACTTTGACTGAATTGAACTTTTGCTGCTAATGACAGTGACCCTGATGACATTTTTCCTTTTTTCTTTGTTACTTTATTCCTCCTGCCTCTTCACTCATTATTCCTGGTATTACATCCCACAAAAATGACTTGCATTTTAGTTCTTCTACCAAGTTTTGCTTTCAAGAGAACTCAAACTAAGACAATAACCTAGTTTATTATCTGCCCTTTTTCATAGAAGTGCTTCTCATTGGTTTTTAAACTAAAAGATAATGACAAATTTGTGAATTCAAAATAATATTTGAAAAAAATGTATTGATTAATGTCATTTGTGTAATGGTTCTCAAATTTCAGCACTCATGAAAAGCAACAACAGGGCTTGTTAAAAAACACAGATTACTGAGTTACACTGAGTTGACTCAGTAGTTCTGGGACAGAGTCTAAGGATGTACCTTTTTATCCAGTTTCTAGGTGATGCCTATTTTGTTGGTCCAGGGACCACACACTAAAAACCAATGCAATACTATGCTTTAATTAAAATTCAAGCAACACCTAAGTGGGAATGGGATAGACTCCTTAGGGACATTAAGATCTCTAAGCAACTCTCAGGAGTGAGTAATCTAAGAAAGGTGCAAAGGGTAGGAGTATTTTCTCCTAAAACCAGAATAAAGATCCAATATCTAGAAAATTAACATGCATCTGATCTGTCAGGTCAATGACCAAAGAAAAGTCAACCATCCCTCGAAACTTATATGGAGCAAGAAATCTAACAGAGGTTCAGATGCAGGGGTCATGCCTTCAACATGGGACATCAGAAGCCCAGATCAGGAAACCCACTGATGGAGTGGGTACAAGACCAGGAGTGGGTACAAGAAGTGTCCTTGTCTGTGATTGCTGGGACCCTAAAACTCAATGAGAGTGATATGAGGGATCCAAACTAGTGCTACAATATCCAGATGTGGCTGTAAGTAATTTATCACAGTGTCTTCTATTATTTTCCTTCATTTCTTCCTCCTCTTTTCTTCCATCTCTCCTTTCCTTTCTTTCTACAACAAATGCTTGACATACTCCTTGCAACTTGAGCTCCCTCTGGGTATTCAGAGAATATATCTGACCTGCTCCATGTGTGTGTTTCCTCATTTATCCCAAAATTCAACTCTTTCACTTACTCATTCACACATGGATATTCACTGAGTATTTCCTATGAAACTACCCTTGGTGAGTGCCAGAAATGCACAGTCCTACAGGTGAGGCGGAAGGTGGTCTCCTGGGGGATTATGTTACCTGACCAGGTTATAGTGTGTGAAGTCAGAAAACTCTTCACTGTGATGAGTCACGCTTTATCATGCATCCCCCAAGACCCTTCCCCAATATTGTTTCCTTATGCTATCTTTTTAAAGTATTCAACATTGACCTAGTTGCTGTCAATGTTTTCCTTCACAAACTGAAACAATGAGAATTAAGACAATAAACATGTTAAAGGCTAAAGACTTTCTTGTCTCACACAGTTGGGGTTTTGAATTTTGAGACCACTACTTCACATGGCTTTGGGGTGGAACTGAGCCTCCTGAACTCCAGTTTCATGTCATTAAAATGACTGCAGATATCTCCACATGGGGTTGTTTTAAGTATAAAATGAGAGGAGTGGGGATGTAGCTCAGTGGTAAAGCTCTTGCCTGGTGTGTGAAAATCCCTGGGTTTGATCTCCAGCACTGCCAAACAAGCAAAAAAAGTGAATAAAAGGAAGCAATGTTTATGCATGTACAGTATATTCAGTGGCTGGCAGAGTGCTTACATACATGACATTCAGGTAAGTGTCATTTCATCAATGGAGTTTCAAATTGTCTGACTTTAGAAGTCCACAACTGGAAGCCAGGTCCTTTCAGTTCTCACTCTGCCAGACTCTGTGTGCTGGCTTTCATCCTTAGCCTGTTTTTTCCATGTTGCAAAATTACTGCCAATGCTCAAGTACAGGACCCATGGAAAGACAGGCAGGAAGAGCATGCTGAGTGAGAGAAATATCCCTGTGGGTCTTATTTCTCCAATCAGGGAGTGAAAATTGTTACCAAAGACTCTCTGTGGAATCCCCTTATGACTGCTCTACTGGCAAGTGAAGCTGGTGAGTTGAATAGGTAGCATTTTCAGATGATTGTGGGGAACACAATTGGTACAGCAGTAGCGGAAAATGGCATTTGCTCTGCAACCTACAGTGTTTGCCACCTTTGCTGAAATAAAAATAAACTTTTCTTTTAGATTTTCTGAGGAAAATCTTAAAATTAAGGTCTTTAAAGTGCTTCTTTCTCTCATTTGTTTTAATGCATCATTTAACCAGTAGGAATGTCAGTCCTGGGCGGGTTTGCTGTGCACATGACATGATAGGAAATTAAGAACAAGCATTTGACTTCTAGTAGAGACACTGTTAAAAATCAAGTATCCTGAAAATATCTTCCTTTTCCATTTGTTTTACTCCATTGATAACAATTTATGTTTTCCTTTTCATTAGTGCAAACTATGATTCAATAAGCATTCACTAAGCACTTACACAAGTCATCGTGCTGGGCAACTGGGGGAAATTCAGAAGAAAATGAAGATGCCATTATGTCCTCAGGAAGTTTATCATATAGTGAAAACAGAGAAAGGAGGAGCAAAGCAAACAGTCTCAAGTAGTTCACTCAAAGAAAATGAGGAGGTTTGGAGAAGTAAATCAAAAAGTAAATCAAATCTTGGTCCGGATATCTTCCTTCTCCTTAAGATGCGAGAAGTTGTTCAAGGAAAATGAAAGTGACAATAAACTATTTACTGCTTCCTCAGTTCCATTCTTTGCCATCAACCTTGCTCCTCAGCAAACTGGGGTAGAAATAAAGGCACCATAAGAATGAGCGTGCCTTTAAAACATTTTGTACACATATGTAAACTTACAACATACCCATATATTGTATATAAATGGAAGGAAGGGAAAGTGTTTTACTCACCATCCCAGGTTTTGTTTTGATACATAGTAGTTGCTACCTTATAAATACAAATGATGAGTGGAAGAATGGGTCCAATACTGTGATCACTGGACTGGATCTTGTCTTAAAATCTTCCTCATAATATAAAAGTTGTATTTCAGAATAACCCTCTAACACTTGGAAATGGAGAAAGAGAAACATGAGAGAAAGGAATAGAGAAAAGAAATGGAGGCTAATAACTTAGTGGTTAAGAAATGGAAAACAATCTTCAGAGTGGAAAGATTCAAAACCATGAATACCTTTTGGTGTTTTAAATCTTCAGCCTTCCTCATCCCAGTCTACCATGTTTTTTATCACATAACGTGGTGACTACTATGTTATCATGTCCATGTTGTTTGAAGTTGCTTCATCAGCCTGCTGAGTCTGTGGCTCATGGAGTAGTAGAGTTCATCACATGGTAGTCAGAACACTGGGTCTTTCATGGACTCCCCATGTGAATAAAATACCACTGTCCTGCTTGAAAAGATTTTCTTGGGAGGTAGATTGTAAAATGGTTGAATTAGCTTCTAAATTTAAAAATTTTAAGATGGCTTCTATTGAATGTTGAATCATCAGTTTAATACACGGTGTTTATGGAAAGCAAATGTCTTTTACTAAAGCTGCAAAACATTTGTTTGCATTTATCCATAAAATTATGTACAAGGTTTTCCCTAGACTACAATTAGGGCGTATATCCACAGCTCCTTCATTTTCAGGAGCCTATGAGTGTCAGTAGTTTTGCATACCTTCACATCTTTGATTTTTTAGTAATATTGCATGTGATTTCAAAAGGTCACTTTTAGTATCACAAGTACAATTTCAAGACCTATAGGAAAATACTAGGTTTTCACCATGGTTTTCATTTGGGGAAACTCCCAGTTTGGCCCTATGGCATCACCCAGGCAGTGCCCGGTTCTCATAGTAGCCAAAAATCAGTTTATTTTCCTAAAATCTGGGTTATTTACTCTTTAAGTAAGACCATCTGTGAGACATCAGCTGTCTGGTTCACATGGGGCTACCTCAAGCCATGTCCAGTTGCTTATTAGTCTTTTCTCAATCAAAAAAGAAATTTCTTAGGGAACAAACTCAGCCAGAGCTTCCTGGGTACACATATAAAGTCCTTGGCATGGAGTGGGTACTTAGGAAATAGCTGCTCTTCCAAGAAAACATGGCCAAAGAGGAATTGGAATTCAAGTCTCTAGGATAAGTTCAGAATTAGTGTTCCTTTTGATGGAAAAATTCATCTCCAACCTTTGTTTAATTGAGTACATTTTCTACGCATTAACATGCTTTTATAAACAAATCCATCACTAGGATCTTTCCAAATGAATCAAACCATTCTCATAAATAATCCTTGAAATTCATATGGGCCTAATAAATAATGAGAAAATTCACTTTAAGTTTTGCCAAATTCCAAATATTGGCAAAAAAAAAATCATACAACTTTTGATCAACAGAAAACAATCTAGATATATCAACATGGAGCAAACTAAAAACATGATCTAAATGCGCAATGACTATATTTAGAAATTATAGTAATTATTTTTATGTAGTCTAGTGCTAGCTTTTGTTTACATGTCATAGACACTTCCCTGAGAAATGTGATTCATATATCTTGAATTTTTTTCTCTTACGTACAGTAGGCATAAAAATATTTGTTTGTGGTATGTCTCATTGCCTTGTACTTTTTAAAACTGTTTTCAGATGTCAATCTGTGTAATGTGATGACTTACCATAAGGATTTCATGAACTGTTTTTAGTTCTTTCAGAAGACCAATGCAGATTTGTAAAATAAATATTTGTTGAAAATACTACTCTGTGCAGGGCCAGATGGTTAGAACAGAAGAATGAGAAAAACAGAATCTGAATCAATGTATTGCCCCTCCTGAAGATGCTGGAATTCAGCAAAAGAAAAGAATCCATATTCTAGAGCATTGTTAATGTCAATTTGTTCCAACTATTGCTTACTACATCAACCCCACACTGACATCCCCTTAATTTCCCAAACTTTATATGTGTATTCACAGAGACTAAGAACATAGTGTTTTTTTTTTTTTTTTTTTTTACATTTTAGACAACTATGGTTCGTAAAGTTCATTCATACAGTGAGTCGAAACTGCCTGACTTTTCTTACCACTGGTCACTCATTTCTTTTCTAAATCAGGTGGAACCAGGTTTCTTTCTTACGTGACAATTCTTCAAATGCATTCATGAGATTATTATATTTAGTGACTTTTGCTCTTTAGAACTGAACCCCCCTCTGCCTTTTTCCTTCCTTTTTCTTTCCTCCCCTTTTTTCCCTTTCCTTTGTTCTCTACCTTCTTCCATTCATTTCTAGCAAGTTTTCATGGTAGATGTGTAGTAGACATGATACCCTTTCCACAAGGATTCATGATGAGTGCTTTAATAGTTGGTTAAAAGGAGTGCTGTGAGAACTCTTGACAGTGAAATGTCAGAGAAGGCTTCAGTCAGGGATGGCATCATCACAGAGAATGTGTGCTGGAAGCCTGCACAAGCAGCGGGTGTCATGTACTACCATTGCTCTAAGCAGAGGAAACAACCTACGCATGACCCTGGGGAAAGCTGCTTCTACTCCTCAATGAAGGACTTCATTTATATTGTCTTTTCCTTTCTGGTCATTTCCTTTATATTTGTTCTGATTGGGCTACACTGTAGGACTCTTGATAGATAAGAAAAATAGAAAAGAAAAGAAAGAGAATCCAGTGAGTACAAAAATATTACAATTTATTTCTAGACATGTTTGAGTGCAAAAATGACATTGTACTAGGTGGGGTGTGCTAATTCTGACTTTGAATATTAAAATATATACAAATGTGGAAACTCCCTGTCAATGATGCAAAATTGCTATTTAAATGTTATTCTAAAGTACTCCATCTATGTGAAAATATAGACGCATTTGCCCTGTGATTTCCTCACGTTAAAAATCATTCACATTGGTATGATTTACATCTTCATGGATGAAGTCTTCTATCTTTTCTCAATACTCTGTGATTACCTTATTTAATTTGCATTTCTAGAAATGTATGTGTGACTATTTAATGGAATCAGTTCTTTTTCAGAAAAAATAACCAATCAACCCATACTTTTATATGGCATTTCTCTTTTCATAAAACCATGAATTATAATCCTATTCAGAAGCAAATTTATAGTAGAAATGTATTTTCTGTTAAGCAGATAAAAAAATCTTTTTTGGGGGATATTTTCTTAAAACGTGTTTCCAGTGGTAATAAAAGAACACAAATAAGAACATGTTGTATCTTCTCAGTTATTGAGCACAGCTCCAGCTTTTTCCAAATTTTATTTTGTTAAATATTTAATTCGTTATAGTTTTATACAAAGTAAAAGTTAAAACAAAATGTTATTAAAAACAATCTGTAGTGTTTAACAATTCTACCAGTGATTTTTTTATTTTATTTTATTTTATTTTTAATATATATATGGGATCTCAAACTTTGGGACTCAAGAGAGTCTCCTGCCTCAGACTCCTAAGCATTAGGATTATATAGGTCTGCTTAGGAATACCTAATTCATGTAACTTCTATCTATGATTTTAACATTGGGCAACAAAAGACTTAGCATTTACTTAGATATTTATTTTGTCTAGTATTTTCTATTACAGGTTTACATAATAAGAACATCATCTATAGCATAATCTAAATTTTTCAATGAAAATGAATGAAGAAAAATCCTATAAGCCTTTGACATCACCAAATACAATATATCACATTAGAATCCCAAGCAATAAATTTAGTGTAATTTGTGATTGCAACTCAAAAGTCACATACATGATTTGAATTATGGTACTAACACTATAAACTCAAGTAAAACCAATTATAATTTGTACAGAATGATCTTTTAAAAGATAAAAGAAATTTATGAATACATCTAGAAAAAATTCAAATCACCATTAACACAATGATATGATCTTGAATTTAGTTTACAATCAAGTTTTTATAGTATTACAAATTCAATATCATTGCATGGAACTTGATATATCTATTTTCAGATGTGTCCTAAGTCTCCCCATTAAAGTGTGAATTAAAATGTCAGAGGAAATTGTTTCTGGATGTAATGGATGGTAGCAGAACTGCTTGCCAAAATTCACAGACTCGAAGTACATGTAGTCCTGAGTCTGTTCCTTACTACCACTAAGCCACTGTGCAGATGAGGAAAGAGCTTCCACAGCGCTGCTGTGGTCTTGGATAGCTTCTCCTGGGGAGCAGAGTAAGGGAAAAGGTGCATCAGATAGTGACGGGGACTGATTTCAAGTAGAACTCATTATGTTCTCTACTGGCAAATATGAAGCTCTATCCAGAGTTGTCCTGACACAAATGTTTACCAGATTTGAGCATTTTGCTTTGTCTGGTATTTTAAGGTTCAGTATAGCTGAAGCTATGGGGTCAATTTCTGAATTTCAAACAAAGTTCCTTTTGTTTTAACAAATTTTCTTGCTTATCTCTAATACTAAGTGTTTCTGGACACATTGGCTCAGATGTGGTAGGACAAAGAATTTTGGTTCCCTCTGGAATGCTATGCAAGAAAGCACTATCACTGTCCATAGATAGAGACTAGCAGAATCACTTTGCATAGGTAGAAACTTGACATTGAATTTATAAAGGAATTCAAAAGAAGTGTCTTCCTTATTTTGCCCAGTTCTCTTGGTGTAACAAACTTGATGCAAGGATCACTTCTATAGTGATCTTTGATCTGAGGCTCAAATAGTGCTTTTTGGTTATCTGTTTTATTTGTTCACTGTATATTTACAGAACACTGTGTTTTGGTTGCAGAGTCTGGTATATCAAGTTTGCTCATGCAGTCTTTTTGTGCATTTTTACTTTATGCATGTTCAGTGAACTTCTTTCAGATCCTTGAAAGTCTTCTCTTCATTGCTTGTTACATGGAATAAAGGAGTACTGAGAACACTTGGCGCAATTTCTTTCTTAGGGGAAGAATCCTCTTATCTTCTTACCTGTTTGGGTTGGGAGAAAATACAGTCTACAGGTCTGACTGATAAGAGCAGGGCATTGCAGGAGCAAGAAGGTGACAACTGGATAATTTAGTGACTAGGTCCTTCATTGAAATTGTGCTCATAGTGGAACCAACTTCCAATGGTTATGCTCTTTTTTGGCCCGAGCAGTTTATGTAATATGTCTAGATTTTTTTCAAAAGCCGTTCTCATGCTCACACAAGCTTGTTTTTATACATTTCATTTAATTCCATGTTTTTCTTGGCTGCTATGTCAAAGCTGTAATGTTTCACACCATGGTGTAGTGCCAAGATGCGATTCTACACATTGGCCACGTGGGGTGTACTGTATTTGAAGCAGCTGCATGTTCCTGTCATAGACTCTGAAAAAAGACTACATTCTTTGGCTGGATTTCCTCAGCTCCTGGAATTTAAAGTTTGAGGCAGTAGCCAGGGACAAGTCATCCATGTTTGTTACGTTACTCTTTAATATTGAGAATTTCAGGAACACAGCCTCTTTGACGCTGCATTAGTGTCTGACTGGCATTTGTGAAAAGCCTTGCAGAAGTTCAGGTGCTTCTGCAAATTGCCCTGCTCCTTACCATCTGTTGTGCGGTTATTTTTAGTTTATTAATCACTGAGACCGTGAGGGCAAAGGGACTGCAAGCTGTCTGACTGTGTTTAAACTATCAGCTACTTCTGAGTCACTTTTCCTCTCCTCTTTGGACATCACACTGGGTTATGCCTGGTGAGTCTGTTTTAGTGAAGAAATTATTTAATAGATCGATGTTAGATGAAATAGTTTATCATGACTCTTGTGAATGGGCATCGGCTGATAAGTTTGAACATAGCTCAGAGAAATAAGAATGATTCAATTTAATCGATCCCTTTCTTACAAATGTTTTTGCATGCCACTTCTGGAAACATAGAAAGTCCCTCACAACTACTGTCCTTCTGGTGAAAATATTAATTAGTAAAGAGAGTAGTGTTAGAAAATATCTGATATGTGGTAACTGTTTGGAATGGGTTAAAATTAGATGGGTAATTTCTGAGGCTAGAACAATGTAATACCTTGAGTTCAAAATGGAAAAAAAACTGTTTGTTTATTCCTTAATGAGAATCAAAACTAATTAGTATTAGTAAATTGATCAGTTTTGGTGTACAGTTGCATAAATTTCAATTCTCTTACAAATGTGTCTTACTGACATCAAAATCATGATACAGAAGGTCCCTTCACTCCCCAAATTCCCTCAAGCTGTCACTTTTTATTCATACACTTCTTTTACCCCTAAATCTTGGCAATTGCTTATTAACTCTTCATCACTACAGATTTGTATTTTGAAGAATGTTGTATAAATAGAGTCATTCAGTATGCAAACTTTTGAGAAAATTCACTTGAGATTGGTCCAAGTGGTTGAGTGTAACAACAGTGCAGTATTTTTATTTTCAATTGTGATTAATGGAATTGTGTCAATTTACTGCAATTTGTTTATTTATTCACCCTTTCAAGAATTTTCTTTTTCCATGTTTGGGTGATTATGAATAAAGTTGCTATAAACATTCATGTACAATTTTTTGTGTTTTTTGAGTTTGGAGCTTTGTTGGTTCACTTTCCCTGAACAAAGGTGAAGGAAAGAGAAAATGGAGGAAATACAAAGTATGAATGAATCTCAGAAAACTTGGAATGGACCCACCATTGACCCAGCTATCCCACTCCTCGGTTTATACCCCAAAGACTTAAAATCAACATACTACACTGATGCAACCACATCAATGCTTCAATGTTTATACAGCTCAATTCACAATACCTAAACTATAGGATCAACCTAGATGCCCTTCAGCAGATGAATGGATAAAGAAAAATGTGGTATATATATATGCAATGGAATATTACTCAGCCTTAAAGAAGAATGACATTATGACATTTGCAGGTAAAAGGATGGAACTAGAGAATATCATGCTAAGTGAAATAAGCTAATACCTACGAAATAAAGACAGAATGTTTTCTCTGAATTGGATGCTTTTCCATAGTTGAGGTGGGTACGGAAGAATGAAGGAACTTTGGATTGTGCAGAGGGGAATGAGGGGATGGGTGGGGCAGTAGGGATGGGAAGGAGGGTAGAATGAAACAGGCATTCTACCATATATACCTGTATTATTATACTACTGATATTACTCTGTATCATGTACAACCAGAGGAATGAGAAGTTATGTTCCACTTGTGTGCAATGTGTCAGAATGCATTCTACTGTCATGTATAACCAATTAGAACAAATAAAAACCTGATAAAAGACAATTATGAACTCATGCTCAGAGTTTTCAAGAAGGTATAAATTATAACTTACAATATTTTGAAATTAATTTTTCATTACAGGACTCTTCTATTTACTATGACATTGCTCTGACATAACTCCTAAGTCTTGGCTTCAGTGGGGTTATGCAAATATCTGGACTACATAGATCCCAATTGACACTGTAGGCAACATACTGATGATTAAAGAGGGAAAAATATTAGTAAGAGGCAATTCTTGGAATATTTTGTTTTAATAAGGTTTAACTGTTATCTATAGAAATGTACAAAAAGTATGAAACATTTCTTAATTTTTATCTTCTATTTTCTTTTCTAAGAATTCATTTTTTATAACACAAAATAATTGGGGAACTATTTTTCAACAGGGTTTTGTTTTCTATTTCTAAATATTAGTATTTATAATCTTATACTTTTATTTATTCTAAACAAAAGGTTGATGGTGTTTCTTAAAGAGAAATACTATTAAATTAATTTTAAAATAGAAAAGCATTGAGTGACAAAAAGAAAATGTGGTTAAAATATGGGAAAGAATGTATCATGAAGTCCAGTAAGATATCCTGTTCTGTGGAATGAATAATGATTGAGTTTATTAATTTCAAAATATTAATTTAAACTGTATGGTACAGGTATGATGTTGGACATTTGGGATACAATGGTGAGAATGAAGAAGAGTCCTCTCTCTCTCTCTCTCTTTCTCAAGTGTGAAAGTCTGATTGATACTGTCCATTCCAAGGCTTGTCATCAACATGTGGAAGAACAAAAAAGAAAATCTAAAGGTATATTGAACCGAAGTATTTGAATTGTCCTATAAACTTGAGTAACCCTGTTAGTAAATTAACGTATCCTTAGTAAAATCAGCTCAAACTGGTAAAACGTCTAACCTGTTCTTGAAGTTTCCAGTTTTAAAATATCAACAGAAAATGAGTATGAGTATGAAAGAGGCAAATAGTAACCCAGTTACCAACTTTCTATGAATTCATTGTTTTATAATTTTAAGTATAAAATAGTTGATTGACTTTTCAAAAATTTAGTAAGTAAACTCAGTCAAATTTTGAAAGAAATACGACTAATCCATAATTGTTATGAGATATTTTAAATTAAAATTAATGATCTCCAAAACCCCTCCACTTTTCTCTTTTAAATATTTTTCCCATTGGATTTTTTTTTTCAGTGCTGGGAATTGAACCCAGGTCCATATATATGCTAGGAAGCACTCTGTCATTGAGCTGCAGCACCAGTCCTTGAATTTCTTTTTCAGATGAACACACTAAAATACTTTAAATCTTTACTACTTGTCCTGTAGTTTCTACAAATTATGAGGCAAAAATATTTATTCTCTGATCAAATAACCTTGTACATCCCATGGCTTAAGAGAAATGTTTAAAAAGCAAGTTATCAACAAAGGGATAACAAAGTATTTCATTTATTTAGTCAAATAAAAATATAGAAATTCCTATTAAATTTGATTTTGGGATAAATAATATCTGATTAATTTTCTTGTGAATATATGTCCTAAGGAGTATTTGCTATATCTCTAAACATTTCTAACTATTATTCATTCCTTATCTTAAAATAAATTCCCTGGTCTTCCCATATTTTATCTTTATTATATATTTATACAATTTAATTCTTATTTTCTAATTTTTAGTACCACAGAATAAAACTCAGGTCTTCTTACATGCTAGGTAAACACTCTACACCATTGAGCTACATCCCCAGCCTTAATTTTTACTTGTAAATATAATAGTAGGGCTCAGTAAATTCATATTTTAAAAGTTAGATAGTAGATCATAATTGAAATATTATGTATAGCAACAATTAAAAATGTTTAAGATAATTGGGATAATTGATATATTTGTCTACTTTCCAAATGAAAATAGCTGTCTTACTAAGATTATTATTTACCTTTAAAATATCTCCACAAAACCAAACTATAGAACTTCCTCTCTGCTTGAGATGTAGAAAAATACAAGAGCATTTCACTTTAACAAGGAGAGTCACATATCCTACAAAATCTTCAATTACTTTTTGCCAGTTAGAGAACTGAGGTTATAAGGCAACTAAGTAAATTAATTCTCAAAACTTACAAATTCTTCAGCAGAAATGAGATATAAATTTATTTCACAGTTGGAAGAGCAAAAAGGAAGAACTAGTCTTCATGAAAGTGAATAAAAAGAATACAGTTAATATTTTAACAAAAACTTAAAGAATGGAGTGTGGGCCAGCTTGACAGTTTAAAATAGTTGGGAGTTCCAGATGTGAAGTCTGTGTAGCATGGGTGAAAATCACAGAAACAAAAGTATATACTAGTTCAACTTCTGGGTAGATTGGCAAGGGATGCCATAGAAGACCAAAATCAGAAGAGGCATACCCCTGCATTTATCTTGATCTCTACTATATTAAACATAATGAAATGCATTCAGAAACATTGACACACCCAAAAGATGAAAAGTCAACATTTTTAAGAGATAAACAATCAACACAACTAGACACAGAGATGATCCATATGTGTGAATTCTCAGAGTAGGAATTAAAAATAACCATAAATAGTGTACTAAATAATGTAGTAGGAAAGGTAAACACAACTCATGTACAGATATTCTATTTCAGGAGTGAAATGAAAACTATAAAAGTGTCACATATAAATGTGAAATATTTTTTAAAATAATATTGATGTCAAAGAGGAAAGATTCTGCTGAAAGATTTATTAGTAAACTATACTGCAGAGAGAAAAAAAATCAATACACCTGGAGTTTACTCAACAGAAATTGCTGATGTTTAAACATAAAGAGAATGTACACTTTTTAAAAAAGAACAGAGAGTCCATGGAGGGTGGGATACAAACAATATATCACATTGGAATTCAGAAATAAGAACAGGGACATGATGCAGTAGAAGAAATACGTGATGATATAATAGCTGAAAATTTCTCACCTAATAAAAAAAGGCATTTAACAACAGATCTATAGGTCTCAAAAACTCAAAGTAAGAGGGATTAAAAAAGTCTTAGAGAACATATTCAAGCTATAGGATATTAAAGATAATGAGAAAATATGAAGACAAATGAAAACATGATTATCTGAAAGGTAGGGTCTGGTGTTAATTTCATTTTGGAAAATGATGAAATGATAGTTTCAGTTTGAACAAACAAGAAATAAAATCACTTTATTCCTTAAATATTAGAAGGGTCAGTCAGAGAGGAACTAAATTTCATAAAATAAGATTTAAAAAAAGAAGTATTAGAAGCTGTGTGACTACAAATATTGAATCAGCATCAATCACAGCAGGAAGTCCTTAGACAACATCTAAATCTGGTGAATATATAAGTAGAACTTTTTTACATATATTGGGCAACCAGGAGGAAACATTTAAATAATTAAAACTAGCTATGTTTAGAAGCATATTTTTCAAGACGACAAAATTATGACTCTCATATAAGTATACAATTAAGATGTGTCAAATATTTTTTTCAACTTATATATTAAAATGGGAACTATTAAGATAGGATGATCATTTCAATGAGCATTTGAGTTACTAAATATTGCCAATAAACTTAAGAAAGAAACCTTAGAATAAAGTTGCTGGTTCAGATAGAAAACTGCTTAATGTTCTACAAGATGATAAATTATATCCATTATGGTTATCTTTTCTACCACCAAAATTAGTGGCACTCTCTATCAGAAAAAAAAAAAAAAAAAACTCTGCAAATTAGTATGTAACTGCTTTAAGTTTTGTGCTTTGATATTTGGTCTCAAGTGTCGCTTTTGGGGTACTGGTCTACACATAGGTTGAAGTGACAAAAAAGAATGCTGTTTTTAGCCATGTGCAATAGAATAGAAAATAAACAAATAAAACATTTGTTAAAATAAGATCAACTATATTTATTTGATTTTTTGGTATGTGCTGAGCACTTTGCAAAATATTTGATATATATTATATAGTTAAACTTTATCATAATCCTTTACCATAATATTACTTTTTTGCATTTTATGCATGAGAAAACTGAGTTCCAAGGAAATTAAAACACTAGGAAACTTGCATGCCCACTAAATGGCATTTCCCTATTCTGTGATTTTAATTATGCAGCAATCACACCAGAATGAGAGAAGGTAATTGTTTTAACATTATAATAAAACATACCAGGGTGTAGGATTATTCTGAAATCTGAATAATTCCTTAGGAGAATAAATAAAACTATTTCTGATTTGATGTTATTTGTGGTTAGAAATTGCCAAGAACAAATATTAAAGCAGACAACATTTAAATGCCTCAGTAAGTAAAAGGTGCAGCAGAGACCTTCCATTTGAATACCCTTACTTTTTTTTTCCATGATTTTAGCTTTGTAAGCTTATTTCAGCAGATTAGCTTTCGAAAGTTAATAATAGGATAAAATTGTTAGCATCTTCAGTTTTGTTTATTTAACCACACTTTTCTCTGCACGATTTCTCAATGTACCAAACTACCTTTTTTCTGTTGATTCCCTTTTTCAGTTACATTTTGCACTATTATCTTTAAATACCGAATATCTACTTGTTGCTAAATAGTTCTGTTTTGTTCTAACTGTAATAACTAGTGTCTTAATATAGGCGTGCTCCAGAGTATCATCATCTGTCTAGAAACAGAGTTTTTTGTTTTGTTTTGTTTTTTACCTGGAATACTATGCGAATGAGTCAAGTTCACACTATTTCAGTGTTTGTGTTTCTTCAAAGTTCATGTAAAACTATGTACAATGTGCTGCTTAGAGGCTATTACTTAGAGAACTCAATGTTACTGCTGCATGTGGAAAAGGAAACATTAGAGGAATAGTGCTGAAAGATAAATTAAATAGGTCCATAGGTGGTTTTCTTGTATTTATCTCTATGACTTGAGCTTTAGCTGAAACTCACCTCACCAACTTCACCCTGGAGGACTCTGCTTTCCAGTTGCTTGTTTCAGAAGCTGATTTCACTCTCGTAGCACACAGGCTGTACTCAGAGAGGATGTCTTCCTTGCCTCCCTTCAGTGCTCCAGTCCAGAACGTTGGTACCTGTCCATCCCACCATTGGGGCTACAATATTCTCCCTTCCTTCTTGAGGTGTCATCTCCTCCTGCCATTCTGCCACCCAGCAATGACTTCAGCTGCTGGACATTCACCTCCTCCTGAGGCCTCTGATCCATCTCTGCCGTGTTAACACTGGGGGAAACATCTAACACCCTCATTTGTGCATTCCTTGGCCTGTTTACTGCCAATACTACTTTTTTTCCAATACTCTTTGTCATTCACCCCCATGGTGACATGCTAGATTTTGTTTTCAATGTCTTTTTTGTTCCTCATTTTCTTTTTTCAGTCTTATTTTATTAAATATTATTTCTAATTTGTTTGACATTTCTTTTACAGTAGTTCTAAATTATTTTCTTAGTGGTTACTTTGCAGATTATAATTTATACCTTAATTTACATCAGTATGGCTCAGATTAAAACCAAATTAATTTCAATGTGTATAAAAACTTTGCTTGTATATATAGTGTGCCACGCCTCTATATTATTATTGCCATAAATTATGTCTTTTTATATGGTGGGACCATCTACCTCTATTAAAATTGCTGCTTCATGTAGTTTTCTTCTATATCAGATTGAAAGAGTTAAAAAAGGAATATATATTTATACTGTTCTATGTTTAGCTATATAGTCAGTTACCTTTTCCAGTGTTCTTTAATTTTCATGTGAAGATGAGTTATTGCCTAATGTTCTTTCATTTCAGTCTGAAGAACTTTCTTTAGAATTTCTTGTAGGTCAGATATGCTAGTTATAGAGTCTCTCAATTTTTCTTTATCTGGCAATGTCTTAATTTCTTTTTCATTTTTGAATGATAGATTTACTGGGTCTAAATTTCTTATTTGATAGTTGTTTTGGGTTGTAGCACTATAAATATATATTCAATCTCATTTCTTTCTGACTTGCATGGTTTCTGATTAAATCAGCTGTGGATCTTAAGGAAGATTGCTTGTATGTGACGAATTGTCTCTTATTGTTTAAAATTTCAAAATTTGGGGAATTGTCTGAAAAATTTTCCAGATTAACAAATTTGCCAAACTTACAAATTCATAATTTTGCCCAAATTGATTTTTAAATATTTTAAAACTTTATAGATTCTTATATCAGATAAAATGATTGTTACAACTTTTTGACATATATGGAAAATATAGTTGAGGTTTTCATTATGTATTTAAACATATTTTAAGTATTTTTAATTTGACTGTGTGCCTGTTTGAAGTCTTTATAAGAAGGACTCCCACATGTCTAAGTTTTTGGTGCTATAGGTATAAGCAGTGTAGATAAGAATCCTTTGATACAGTAAGTATTATGAGGGAATTAAAATTAAAGGGATATAAGTAATAGTGTCATATCACACTGGGTAATCAGAGAAAGACACTTTGAAAGGATACTATGTTAGTAAAAGCATAGATAAGGGAGAGGCAGCCAAGCAGAACTTGGAGAACTTCCTTCTGGAAGGAAAAATAATATGTTGTGTTTTCTGAGACTCCAAAGCAATAAAGAACTTGATGTGTTTTGGAGACTATAACAGGTCCTATAGAGAATGTATTTATGTTAGATACTTCGCATATGAGTTACAGTACTGTCGCCTGTGTGTTAAATGTACTGAATAAAAAACATATATTAAATATGATGTCTTCAAACAGAAATACACATAAAATGCAGTTGGTTGGTGAAAATGCTATGACCAGAGGCTCACAGGAATGTTTTTATTTTCTGCTTAGGAGTGGTTATTTAGTATTTGCTAATTTGGGGTTCCCAGTAACTTCACAGAACTACTGCACATAGTGAGATTTGATTATTCCATGACACATGTTGATGCTTACATGAAGACTTCTCTGAAAGTTTATTATCTTTGTATGCTCCCAGCCTATACTCATCTGATAGCTAGCATTTGATAAATGTTTATATTAGTGCACAGAAGGACTGTACATCACTACACATTATATTCAGTCATTAGTTCTGTTTGACTTGTGCACTTCTGATCTGAGACAGGTTTTGTTTTAGAGTGATACTTTGATAAAGGTACAACATGGAAACTAAATTACCCATCTTTATTATTTTGATTGAAAAATGATAGTGCTTATGTTTTTCTAAAATCAAGGCTATAAGTAAATTCAATGTTTATTGCATAATCCAACATGCTTTTGCTTTCATAAAACCCTTTTCTCCAAGGAAATCAGCAGATTCAAACATGTAAATATACTAGACACATGTTGATATGAGTTAAGTGATAGAAACACTTCTGAAACTGGCAGCATGAGGGACTAAATCACAACTCTGGCATCTTTTTGTGCAATATTTTCTCTCAAGTGATTGCTCTATTATTCGGAAGATTGTATTTGCATTGAAATATTTCAGTGAACTATAATAGGAAAGATTTACATATGTTTCAGACTGATGGTGAGCAGAACCTAATGAAATTAAGCATTCAGCTGATGTGAAAGACATTAGTGATTTTTTCTTATGGTTATGAGGTCCTTAACTTTTACATTTGCAGAGATGTGGCATTGATCATGTCATTATATATATGTAATATATATATGTAATATATATATAAACATATATATATATATATTTATATATATCCACATTCTTATTCTCATAAGGATAGAATGTAAAACCCTGAAGACTTTTATATGGAACTTCCTTTTTCATACCTAGAGTCAAAAAGATAGATGAACTTGTTCAGCTTAGAATAGAGAGGGGGGAAATAATTTCTCTTAAATACTCACTAACAGGGAAATTGTAAGGCAATTTCTCTATGCTTAGGTTGTCTCTAATTTTCTTTCAAAAATCATGGCTTTACCAGTGAAATTCACATTTGTAAGAAAAGTGTAGGCTGCTTAACATTGTCCTGTCACAAGGGATTTGTTAGTTTGGTCATACTTTGAAGTGAAACAATTCCTAATGCTAGCCTCTAAAATCTAAAGAAAAATTAGTACAAGGAAATATCTGACCTCATATAAAAATTATATAAAAACTAAGATTTGCCAATATATTTATTATCCCTTGCCCCAAGGTTTGTGCAAATATTTATAAAATAGTCTTCATAGTGAGAGTAATTATTGCTTAATATTTAGGTTAAACCATGTTATTTGCTAATTTTGAACAACTTTTGACTCACAAAAATGGCAATTTCATACAATTTATATAATTCAACTTAATATTGTACTATTTTCTAAACAATCAGATATTATTATTCAAAATATTATTTTGAATATTTCTGACAACAAATTTTTGCAGACATCAGTAAAGTGGTTATAAAACAGGGCTTGGTAATTTGAGCTCATTTAAAACATTGACTATTAATGCAATAATGAAAAATTCTGAGAGTTTGGGGAACTAATATTCCTAAAAATGTTGTTGACTATATGGAAGGTTTTGTATTAAGTCATTCATAAGCATAATATAATTTAATTCTCACACTAACATTTTTCATTTTGAGACAAGAAAATTAAGTCTTACTTAATCTAAGTAACTTTCCCAAAGCCAAGAAGCAAAGGAGCAGGCCTAACCCCATCTCCTCCTTCAGATCTCACCTCCTTAAATCCTGCTCCAACCTCTCTCACTTGGGGCAGGCGTTCCCCATATAACCTGTACTCTCGGGCTATTGTACATTTCTACTTGTTTGAGCCATGGATGATCCATGACTGTAAGACCCATGCGCACATTTGTGAACTCTAGAGTGATGTCTGCATATAACAAGTTCTTCTTAATTATTTGTGAAATAAATGTCTAGTATGGGAAAGCCACTATTTGATATTAGTGAATCTGTTTCAGAATGGTTGTCCTTTACTACAATGCTATAGTTTGCTTAAATTTGAGAATAACAACAAATTAAATGGTTAACTTAAGATTATATTCATGTAAGTTACATGGACTATCTCAAGTGCTGAAAGAAAGCTGACTAAAATTTATTTTTTCAAATTATAGTCAAATGGCAAATTTGTTATTTAATACCCCAAATTTCTAAAAAGGAAAATGAATCATCCTTAGGATAATCTATTTTAGTTATCTACATCATATTTCTACCTTTTACAATTAATTGTTTTCTGTTTGCTGTTAAAATACATTATAGAATACCTGCTTAGGAATATAGTAAGAAGTCTAAATTAATAATGAAAACTCCTTAATATGGGGTCCAGATTTTTTTCACAATTTACCTTATAAATAAATTATTTCATAAATTTGTACTTTGTAATATAATGAATTTAAAGTCAGCTAGACCTCAGATTTAAACTTCAAATTGTTGACTCTATTCTATTATATTAAAATAGGATAATAACAAGCTTTAAAAATCTTTTTTTAATATCTTGATTCTATTGACTCATATTTTTATGTAATACATATCAAAATAGTTGTAATCAACATTAACAACATTTTGAAATAGGTAATAACTATAAAAATATGTAATATGTTTTTATTTCCTACTGCTTTAAATTGGAAAATATAATGTTAAAAGGAAATCCTTTTATGCACAGTAGGGAGTAAAACTGCTTTTGTTTGCTGATAAAACTTCCTAAGAGAAAGCACTAAAATATGAAGCAAATATTTTTAGAAATTTTTCAGGGCATATTTTCAGTGTTTGTATGAATTTAATAAATGAAGGATGATCATAAATGATAATATTACTTCATACTTCACAAAAGAAACCTTCAAATGTATAGTCTAAATACCTCTAGTTTAATACACAGTTTTTAGCTGCAAAATAGGAAGACAAATTATGCAAAAAATGTTATCATATAAGTCCCACTTTACGCTACATTTGCATGACTCTGACTTTTAATGTTCCTGTTCTATTAATATTATATATAGTACAATACTGCCTATCCACAATTAAAGTCTCTGGCAATTACATTTATTGGAATTCCATTGAGATTCTAAACACTAACAAAGAAGACCTTTGGTAACCATCTTAGGTGCCTCAACTTCCCTGTACCCAAAATTCATGTAGGAGAAATACCTCAGTCCTGCTCTCATATCTTACTTATGTATATTTTAACCTTAGGTTTAATAACTTGACAATTTACTTTCCAAGGTTACAAAAAATTTGAAATAATTTTAGAAGCTGAGACAAGAATTGCCATTGTCAGGTGCACTGAAAGCAAACTGATGATGGATGTGAGAGGAACTACAAAGAATTCAGACCTAAACCGAAATCCAGAGTAATACCTTCAACCACCCAACAGCAAAGAAGTAAGCAATAGTAGCAAATAGAACCTCAGAAAAGTCCTTTAGGATCATTAGTTTAGGAAAAGGCATCTGTGTTTTAATTAGTTCTGGCAACTATTTCTCTATAATAACTGATGTTTATAATCATAACACAAAATGTCAAACATGTTTTAAATAAGGTTAAAATGAATGGATGTATTCTAATTGTTTGAATAATAAATAATATTCGTACATGAAAGAGTTACCAGGAACTCTGGAATTCTTAATCAGCCAAAAGCTATTTTATAATGACTTCCTATAATCATAAAATAACCTTCCAGTGACCATTTAGTGTGGTGCATGAAGTGGGACAAAAATAGAAAAGAACCCATTATTTATTTGATGTCTATTCTAGATCTGTACTCTGTTAGATTTAAATATGCTACTTTATTTAATGAAAATATTTTTCTTAACATTTTTGCAGGGAATTGCTAAAGGAAATTAGAAGGCTAAAGAAAACAACAGACACATGTCATAGAAAGTGCCACAAAGGGTCTGGAAGAGTGAGGCACTCTGGGCTTTTTCACTAGAGCAAGGGAAGTGAGATGACCAAGAGAAACTGAGCTGAGGGTCAAAATCAAACAGCCATGGGAATCTCAGGCTGGATCCATCTTGAGGTCTCTCATAAGAAAAGATCTAAGTTCTGAAAGGAAAAGATCTATGTGAAGCAGAAGCTAACCTTTTTTTTTTTTTAATTTTTTAAAATTGTCATTAAATTATTGTTTTAAGGAAGAGTGGAATCCTTCAGGATGTAGTTAGCTTGGGACATTCTTTTCCCTAAAGGAGTATTTCTGTTTTGGGTGGGGCGTTAGTCACTGTTAGGTTGCTGTAACAAATACCTCAGATAATCAAGTTGAAGAGGAATGTTCTATTTTAGCTCATAGGTTTGGAGATTTCAGTCTTTGGTCAGTTATCTAATTCCTTTTGAACCTGTGGTGAGGCCATGTGATGGAGAACATGAGGAGGAGGACCCTGGTCACCACATGATGGTCAGGACATCAAAAAGAGAGAAAGAAGAGCGGCCAGGGTCCCAATGTCCACCAACGCACACCCACAGTGATCTACACACTTCTCATGAGGTCCCACCTTCTAAGGTTCCACCAACTTCCATTAGCAACATGGACTGGCCATTAAGACCTTAACCTGTGGTCCTTTAGGGAACGCTTGTTCGAACCTAGGAGGCAGATACCTTCTGATGTGTGAATTGACTAGTGCAACCCAAACTTTGCCAACAGGAAAGTCCCTTGGTGAATGTTAATAAGCTTGATGATAAAAAAGTAAACTTTGTTTTCCCTTGTGAAACACACACACACACACAAATAAATACACACATGCAAGACAAGTGTTTTTGGCTGTTGTTTTTGTTCTTCTTTTTAGGATTTTTTTCCTTTTTTGCAGGGTTTTTTCAAGATTATATTACACTATTGGATACTGAGAATCTCCTAAATGAAGATGAAAGATAATAACACCCATTTATATTAAGTCCTTTCTATGTATCCAGTGCTGTACTAAGCAGTTTTAATTTATTGTTTAATTTTATACATAAAGTAAGTTTTATCAACATTTTATAAATAAAGAAACAAACAAATAAAAATGGAAAGGTTAAATAGCTTTTCCAGAGTCATGAATTGTTGGGACAGAGTCTGGTGTCTGACCCCACAGTCTTGCATAACAGTATCTTACATTTATTTGAATAGTATCATTTTGTTAACATAAAATCATCAACACTTCCAAAAAAAACTGAGTGTGGAAAAACATTTTAGAACTATCTGGACTAGATAGTGGGTAAGTCCAGATCAGAAACTATATTCTCTTCATCTTTGTATTTCCAGTACTGCAGATAAGCCCTACCACTCAATATGTAGTTAAATTACCATAATATAATCATAAATGCCATAATTTAGAAAATTATTTGGGGCAACAGAACTCTAGTAGGAATATGGACTGGTTAAGAATGACAATATGCTAAATATGAATTGATTCTCAGAAGAGGTTGTTGTGCCTATATGAGAGAATGGAAAAGTCCATTTTTTTAAAATTCATCATTGAAAAATCATGGTATAGGAAAGGTTTTTAAATAGTTTAAAATATATATTATGCTGTTTAGCTGTTTACTACATGCTTAAAAGGTATAAGATTCATTGGACAATCATTTATATACTCAGAAAGGAATGAAATTTTTATTACTACCAGAGTTTTTTATCTGCACGAACTAGAACAGGCTAACCTATCTCACAAATAGATCCCAATATGTATTATCATAAATTATATAAAATTTTCTCATTTTACTAGTTGTACTGAATTAGGAAAAATATTGGATCATTCTGGTTTATTCCGTTCTTCAGGGACAAAGAGGATAGTGTCTCTGCCCTCCTTAACAGGTGTCTTCCACAGTTACTCTGGGGGTCTTTTCCATGATAGACTGCCAATAACAAGATGGAGCAGAAAGAGGACTACCAGGTCAGGGGGTTTTATGGGTCAGAACTTTACATGGCACAATTAGTTTCATTCACATTCCAGTGGCTAGAACTCAATGGTAGTAAGGACACACTTAATTTAATAATACTTGGAAATGTAGAGTGTGGATTGGCATCTTCCTCTTAGTCTCAAATCTTGCATATTTGAGAAGAAGCATATATTTTTAGTGGACTTCTAGTCATAGTGTTTCTGTTATATAAACTTAATTCCAGTTCACACGTTGGTTAGCCACCAATGGAAACAATTTGCTTCCAGATCCTGATTCAGTGGTATAAAATAAAATAAAATTGAAAAGAAAGGAAATCATGAACATCAAGAATCTAGTCAGAATATGGCCACTAGGCCTGTCTTTTTGAAGTTCAATACAAAGACATTGGCTGCAAGTACATTCTTCAACTTATGATGGTTTGACTATGATTTTTTTTACTTTATGATTTGAAAAAGTGATATGTATTTTGTATAAACTGTGCTTTGGAGTTTTAATTTTGATCTTCTTCCTGACTAGTGACATGTGCCTTGATACTGTGTCAAAGGCTGGGCAACTGCAGTGAGTGAGAGCTCTCAGCTAGCCATCACAAGAAGAAACAGCTGATTCTCCATATTGTACTGTGTTGCTTGCTTCAGTGTTTGTGGGGACCCATTTATGACCAGAAATTAAAACCAGGCTTGGTGAGCTGTCAGACACGGAAATCTGACTTTCAGGAACTGGCAATCATGAAGAGATTGTTCCAGATCACCTGAAGTGGGTGATGTCCATGCAGTGGTTCATCGCTGGAAATTTGCAGGTTCTACTGTTAAAGCAAATGACTTCCTTAACTCCATCCAATCCTGCTCCTCACAGAAGAAGCTCCTCCTGGTTCCCCTTTTACCTGTACAACTATGAATAAAGGGAAGGTGGCCTCCCCCCATCTTTGATAGAGCCAGATCTTAGCATGGTTCAATTCATCACTCTTTGAT
Source organism: Sciurus carolinensis (assembly GCF_902686445.1). Taxonomy (NCBI): domain Eukaryota; kingdom Metazoa; phylum Chordata; class Mammalia; order Rodentia; family Sciuridae; genus Sciurus; species Sciurus carolinensis. The sequence goes on along the minus strand of NC_062219.1, from coordinate 80,537,187 downwards.
TTAAAAAAGATAATTATCTCCTGTAGTTATTCTATTAAATAAGTTTCTTAGTGATTATCTACAGCAGGCTCATCCCCCGACAGAAAGCCTTTCCCTTACCCAAGCTGGATGTGGAAGAAACCTGATAGATGTTTGGTAATTTAGTTGTGTTAAATGAATTTTTCACTTATGATAGCTTCTACATCATTATTTTTTTAGAACACAGTCCCATCATAATTAGTAGAGGAACATCTATACGGAATAATTCTGCTTTTGACATTAACTATGACTGCTATTGAATGGAAAGAGGTACAATTTTTAAGCAAAAAACAAATTGGAAAAAAGGGAAAAATAAAATATTTTAAAGAGACACCAAAATTAACAGAACTTGTCTAGGATTTCCAGTGGTCACTCACATGGTATTTTCAGTATTTCAAATTATCATAATTTGTAAAAGCTAAGTCTATGAAGGTTTCTACAATTAGATTGTGCTTGGTTGCAAATTTCTGTGTGTTATACAGGAATCAGACCTGAAATAGAGGTTCCAGCATCTTATAGCTGCCTCATAGGAAATACAATCTCCCAGCCACTACAGTAAAGAAGGGGGGAGATGGGCTACTCACAAGTAAGCTTTCACTTTCTGAACTTAGAAGTGATGTGCTTCAATGTCTTGCACATTTTATTGTTCCAAAAAAGTCACATGGCTACACTTAACTCTAGGAAGCTGGAAAACAGAGAATAATTGTTGGGCATCTTTTGTGAATGTCCCAGTTTCCAGGGACATATGCCCAGGGACTAGTAGATTTATTCACTTACCTAAAAAGTAGACCAAGCTCATATTATTGGCCATAATTTAGAACTGTATCCAAATACTGTTACAGAATAGAGAATACCATATTTTTTAGAACCAAATACCACTGGAGAGTGGATAATGAATTCATGTCTAGCTCATGTTAAGATAGTGAAACTTCCAGTATTTAAGCAAGAAATAATTATTCATTTATCAACAAATAGAACTTCAGAAATGCTCTTTAGCACAAGACATTGTGCTCAGCTAAAACTTAAGTGAATTAAGGTTGTCAAAACTTAGAAAAACAGCTTTATGCAGTGCAGTGTGGTTAATATCCAGAGGGTCCTTGTGGCACTTGCACTTGAAGTTATACATGAGATTTTGCGTGTGTGTGTGGTGTGTGTGTGTGTGTGTGTTTCTGGGGAAAATTATTATTCCTCAGGAAACTAGTGAATATTAAAGAGTACAAATCACTGATCTTAAGCAATATTTATTTGTTAAATGAAGAAACATGAATAATTACAAGTGCTATTTAAATAAGAACTCCATGAAATGTGAATGATACAAAATTTAACAATATTTTAGAGTTATGTAGACTCTAAGGGACCTCTTAGAATGTTTTAGCACATAAACTGTGAACTGTTTTTTAATTTGTTCTAATTAGTTATACATGACAGTAGGATGCATTTTGACACATCATACATAAATGGAGTATAACTCCTCATTTGTCTGGTTGTACATGATGTAGAGTTACACAGGTCATGTTAATCATATATGCATATAGGGTAATAGTGTTCAATTCATTCTACTATCATTCTGACCCCTATGCCCTCCCCTCCCTTCACTCCCCTCTGTCTAGTCCAAGATACCTCTGTTCATCCCCCCTCCCCTTATTGTGAATTAGCATTTGCATATCAGAGAAAACAGTCAACCTTTGGTTCTTTGGGATTGGCTTATTTTGTTTAGCATAATATTCTCCAATTCATCAATTACTGGCAAATGCCATAATTTCACTCATCTTTAAGGCTGAGTAATATTCCATTGTGTATATATACCATAGTTTCTTTATCCATTCTTCTGTTGAAAGGCACCTAGGTTGCTTCCATAGCTTAGCTATTGTGAATTGAGCTGCTATACATATTGATGTGACTGTGTCACTATAGTATACTGATTTCAAGTCCTTTGGGTATAAACCTAGGAGTGGGTGACTGGGTCAAATGGTGGTTGCATTCCAAGTTTTTTTAGGAATCTCCATACTGATTTCCATAGTGGTTGCACCAATTTGCAATCAAAACTACATTAAGATTCCATCTCACTCCAGTCAGAATGATAATCAACAAGAATATAAGCAACAATAAATTTAGTGAGGATATGGAGGAAATGGTACACTCATACATTGCTGAAGGGCACTTTTGATGTGTTTTGTCTTCTGATACATAAGAAAAAAGCAAGGCCCCAGTGATTTAATTACCATGTGAAAAAGGGAATCAGAAGAGATCCACAGGGAGCAAAATGGTTAAGATATGTGGAAGTTTAAAACTTTACAATGTTACCCAGTCTATAAGGGGAAAGTACTAAAAATACATTCAAGACTCTGAGCAACAAATTCGCAAAAAAGGAAGTCCATTCTTCTGTCACCATTTATCATGGAGCAGTTCTGGAAAGCATTCCCTTGGCAGCGTTTTAAAGGAATGGTCAGAAAGCCCTTAGTGGATGAATGGATAGTTTTAAAGACTTCAGGAAACCTTGGATAAAAGGATTAGCTGGCACTAGGGACTAGCCCCCAACTTTCCTGTGGAATAATGCACCTGGGCTTGAAATCTGAGGCTTTTTCCAGGATTTTTTTTTTTTTTTTTTGCCTCCTCCCTTCTTCACTGTCACAAGCTGAAGGAAACAGCCTAGGCTTTTAGGCACTTCGTTGTTACTGCATAAATTTGGGTCTAAGATTCAGTTCATATGTTCCTAGGAACAATGGTAATTTCAGAAGTATAGCCAACAAATTAGACATGTTTACATTAAAAGGACCTTATTTCCTTATTTACTATGATTCACCTTATTCGCTATAATTGTACTGTATAAACCCATGTCTGGGTGGTCGTTGTATATGGTTCAGATTAGTTAGTTCATGGGATTCAAAATACTCTGAAGCTGAGATTTCAATTGCTTGTAGTTTAATGGCTTTATTACTGTTCTGCTTCATTTTCACTTTGCTTTTCTTAGCAGGTGTCAACTTAAGAATTATCTTGATAAAATATTCGGTTAAGTTTATTCAGTTCAATTTTGCAAACATCTACTGTGTGTCTGTGTGTGTCATGTGCGACAGGCTGTGGGAATTTCCGGGTGAGTAAGATTGTGCCTTCACACTGCTCTCAGTGGATAGTGCTTCAAACGCTGCAGTGAAACACAGAGAGGTTGGGGAAAACTTGAAGGAAATGAGTTCAGAAGAAGAAGGAATACATACAAAGTTCTATAGAGGAGGATTTTTCTGAGGAAGAGGGGTTTTTCCCACTTTTTATTAGTTCATTTTAGTTACACATAATATTAGGGTTCATTTTGACATAATTATACTAGCATGGAATATAAGATGCTCTAATTCAGTCCCCAGTACTTCCATTCCCCTTCTCCTCTTTCCTCCCCAATTCCCTTCCCTCTACTTATCTTTCTTCTATTTATTTACATTTTTTTTCTTTTAATGAGTGACTTGTGGGTATACATAAAGGTGAGATTCACTGTGATATATTCATATATGTACAAAGAAGAGTTTGGTCAGATTCATTTCACTTTTTCCCTTTTCCAGTTCCTCCCTCTCCCCCTCAATCCTCTTCTTCCTTTCTGCTGATCTCTCTTATATTTTTCATGGAATTCCTCCTCATCACTTTCTCTCTTTTCCTTCCTTCCTTCCTTCCTTCCTTCCTTCCTTCCTTCCTTCCTTCCTTCCTTCCTTCCTTCCTTCCCTCCTCCCTCCCTTCTCCTTATTTTGGTCTAGCTTCCAAGGAAGAGTTTTGAAGGCTATGGTGAGTTGGAAGGTAAAGGTGAGCAATGGAGAGAAGGCGTTACACACAGAAAGAACAGCAACGCGTGAGAAAACAGAGTGCACTCAAAGTGAGGTAGAAATCTTAGCAGATTATGAGTGCAGTGCATACAGTGGGTGAATACAAGAATGAAAACTGAGCCAGACAGAGCCAGCTCCTGAACAATGTACCTGAAGGAACAAGGTATTCACATTCAAGTTCTAGAGCTATTGTACTGGGTGAGAATGTAGATGGTAAAGAGATAGAGTAAGAATGGAGGCAGGATGCAGGCTCAGGAGGTTCTGCAATGGTCCAAAAGTGATTCTGGTGCCTTCCTGATGGAGAACGGAGAAGGGCTTTTAGAGATCTTAGGAAGTAAGTAGGCAGGGCATTATCACTTTTGTGAAAAAGATGATGAATTACAGGCAAGAGAACTATGACTTCCAGGTTTCTGTCTTAGGTGATTTGGTTTCATTAAATATGAAAGGCAATATAATCTGGTAAATAACACGTTTTGGAAGTGTCTGACAAATTCTCTTTCATAATAAATAGAATATAGCATACCTGACAGATTCTGTATTATGGAAATATGGTTAAGATTTTTATTTTTGACTGGGTATGGTGGTACAGGCCTATAATCCTAGCAGCTTGGGAGGCTGAGGCAGGAGGATCATGAGCTCAAAGTCAGCCTCAGCAACAGTGAGGCACTAAGGAACTAAGTGAGACCCTGTCTCTAAATCAAATACAAAATAGGGCTGGGGATGTGACTCAGTGGTTGAGTGCCCCTGATATCAATCTCTGGAACCAAAAAATATATATATATATTATTTTGGTAAAAATAGAAAACTCAAAACTAAACATTCATGAACAAATTATTTCAATGTTGGACTCTCGACAGGCCCTGCTTTTCCAGGGGCTCTGGTATAAGAATATGCTGCCGGTATTTTGTAAGAGTGATGCAAGGTTCTTTTTAGTGTAGAAATTTCCAGAAAATAATTTTGAATTAAAAAACACCTTATTTCAGCTCTTTTGATTTGAGAGTATACTATATTCTTCTGCCCTTCTTATCACTCAGAATTTTCTCCATTCAGACACATGTTCTCAATTCAGACAGATCAATAGGAATGAACAATGGGAAGATGTTTAGTTCTGCTAATATCTTGCATTTTCTAAATGACAATCTCAGTCTTTCTCCTTGTTAATGTGCCCCCATACACCCCGTGTTAGGGGTTGGATAACCAAGAGAAATTTGCTAATTCAGCCCTCAAGAGATTTTGGGGTGGTCCTTTGATAACAGTGATTTTTATGATAAAGTTATCTTCATTTTGAATTTTTACCAAGTACCTCACTGATTGACACAAGGCCTGGATCTGATGAAATGAGTCCAGCAATTTGGCAGACAGTTGTATTGTTTGCTGAGTAGCTTGCTGTGAGTTGCGTGTCCCTTTGGGTCTTCCTCTTTCCCCATTCTTACCATGTCCAGGATTCCCACTAAATGTTGTGCTTCTGATTCAGCTATAATTTTATAGCTATATTCAGCTATAATTTTATAATTTTGGAGTTTAAAAAAAATTTGAATTATATGTTAGCACGAGGCAATTAATGCTAGACGAGATTTTATACTCCAAATCTGATCATAAACCTCTGGAATATAAAATAAAATAGAATCAGGGAAAGAAAACATATTAGATGTCTACCTTTAGTTATTTTTTTTGTAAAGTTATGCTTTTCTTTTATATTTTGCAGATGTAAGTAACAACTTATTCAGATTCATAGCATTCACTTTTTAAAATTATTAGTAGTCTAACATGGCTAGAATACATTTTATTTTTCAAATAATTCATGAACTAGATAAGGAGATAAAACCATATGTGACTGATATGACTTTTTTCCATTGAAATAATCTCATTTATACAGCTTCCATACTAAAGTTAATAATAGCATTAAGTGACTTTTGATCATGATTTTAAAATTTAAATTTCTAAATTGTGTAGGAATACAGTTCAATTTCACAGTGTATTTTTTTTTGTTGTTGCTGTTTAATCTCTTTTAGATAAATTTGGTAATTACTGATGCCTAGACTTGTAAATTATTCAAGTGTAATGTACTTTGGAATTTCTCAGAAAATTTCCAAAGATTAAAGTAAAATGATGAAAATATTAAACCAAATGAGATCATGCAGTGCCTTTGAAAAAATATTGAGTAGCCTTTTTACACTCATAAAGACTATATCATAAGAACCCCACATGGCCCCAAAGTGAAGAAATGTGAAGATGTAGTATTAGATCATAACTACATACTGTACTACTATAATAATTCTGTATCTACTTCCTGTTGCTGTTGTGGCGGACTCAAGTGCAAGAGGTATCCACTTAAAACTCATTGTGACACTCTTCATGGACTATGAGCAGCTCTTTTCTCCAGGTTGTGAGTCACAGTTGAGTGAAATCTCATGGTTCTTGTGCATTTTTTACTTTATATAACATATGCAACACAAAATTTATGTTACTTAACTATTTATCTTATTGAAAAGTCTTCTGGTCAATGGCAGACTATGAGTAGCTAAGTCTTGGGGAATCAAAAGTTATTCTCAAATTTTTGACTTCTTGGAGTGTTGTTATTCAAGGGCCCAGCAAGAGAAGGAGGGCTGCATTAGCATGTCAAGATAAGGAGGGCTTTTGAGGTACAGCTGGAGGGGATGCCTAGGTGGGAGAGGGCTGGTAAGGAAGGGTACTGAATCTGGTCAGAGACTTGCATTTTAGGTAGAGTCTTAATATAATAATACTATTACATTTTTGTTTTTATTGTTTTCTTTAAATATAATTCATGTGTTTAACTGAAGAAATGGAAAATGCAGAAACTAGAAAGAAATTGAAATATGGTATAGGGTAAAGGAAACAGGCCCTGAGCCCTGACATAGGAATGTCTGCATGAACTTGTGCAAGTCCAGATCTCTGAGCCTGTTGTGGTTCTGAGGCAGCTGGAGGTTTCTCCAAGTGTGAAGTCAGGGAAGGATAAGAAGGGAACAGGATTGGGGAAGCTGTGAAAATAAACATGAGCAACTATCCTTGTCAACTCTTGTGCATGAACTTGACATTTTTGAAAACATTGTGAATTAAGAATAAGTAGAACAGTCCACCATAGAATGAGTACTCATTGTCTGAAACATTGAGGTTTTCAAAATTGTCAAGAAATAAGCTGAATTAAGATTGCAGGCTGTCTCTCTATAAAGAATACAACATGCCCTTGTGCAGCTTTCTGGAGGACTGAAACATATGGAAGCTAGATTTCCTCCAGTGTGCTGTGTGTTTTGTGAGAGAGGAGTACAGACCAGAGGCCACCTCTGTAGTTTTAGGTAGTTTATACTGGGCTTCCTTTTATTCCCCACACAGTGCTTCAGTTCTTTCACAAAACTCCACCCTGTTCTTCCTCTAGCCGCAGGACTCTGTTGACCCATTCATTTCTTTATTCCCATGGAGTCCTAAATTACTCTTCTTCCATGAGCACTCTGGTAGTTTCCAGTATCCTCAACCTCACCTTTCCCACAAATAATTATAGACGTTTAGGAACACACATTATTTGTCAGTGTAAAATATTTAAAACAAAAATAAAGCAAAGAGAACAGAATTTTAACCAGGAGAGCTAAAGCACAGTGACGTTGCCTCCACATGTTTTTCCCTCTGTGGAGGTGGTTACCCTTCTGCAAGGGTAGATGGACCATCTCAGATGTGCTGGATTGCACTTAGTGTACTGAAGACCTATCTCGAGTAACAGCTTATGTCCTTCTGGCCATCCACCCTCCCAACACCTCTGCTAGGTCTGGGATGATATGACACACAGACACAGTCTCTGTCCTCCTTGAATCTGGAGGTGGAGGGGAAGATAGATTTAATGAAGTCTTCATGAAAATGCAAAATTCAAGTATGCTCAATGATACATGGGAAAGATATGGGGACAATGATTAAGTTAGTGCTGATGTTGCAAGGACATTTTCTTCCCCCATAGCACCTAATTTTAAAGCAAGGAAGTGAATCAGCACACTGACTCTAGTCGAATTTGACATTTCAAATGAGAAGAAATACAGTAAATAATAAGTGAAGATTACTTCTGTTATGACCCACACATCTCTGGTGTGCTACTTAATAACTTTGAAACTTCCCTTTAGTTTCATTACAAGTGACTTTCTGCCAAAATCACTTGGAATTGCTATCACTAGTCATCTGATGTTTACTTGGGTTTCTCTATAATCTCAATCTACTTGCCTTGGGGAAATCTCACATCTTACCTGAAAAATATCATCTGGCACATAAGTGAAGACCTTCATTTATGTTCAAAACCTGGAGACTGAACATTCAATCATAACCTTATGATCATAAGTACACAGTGTACATAGTAAAAGGAGTCATTGAATACTTCAGTTTTGATAAATGTGTTTCTCAGTTCCTATGGTCTGGTCACGCCTGTGGTAGGGCAACCCAGCAATCTGAGTCAAACCATGCCCTCAAATTATACACCGGAATTCCCTAAAATTCAACTGTAGCTATTTATGTGCTCATTGCTATTACTATAGCAAAATATCCTTTAGTTTAATGGAGGTATTCGTAGGGTTTCATTTGTCTTCATTTATTATTGAATATTCAAAAACATTTTAATACTATTAATATTTCATTCCTCACTTCTTTGGTTGATATCTAGTGTATAACTACCAGTTTTTATAAGTTACACAATAGTTAAGTTTTATGAATAGATAAGAAAGCAGCAAAGGGCATTTAAAAGGTAAAAAGGCAGTCATTTTCAGAGCTATGCAACATATACTATTTTCTTGTAAGCTTTTTCCTGTGCTTCTGTCAATTAATTTTATCTATATTTTTACAGGAAAACATTTATTCTCACTCCATGATTATTAGGAAACTCTCACATTAGGTGTCTAGTACCAACTTGTTTTTTAATTATCACTTTTAGTTTTAACTTTCTTTGCATACTCTTGGGCAAACACATTCTCTCTGAATTTCAAATTTCTTGTCTAAAAATGAGAATAAGGATAACTCCTTTGAATACTTCAAAGGTGTATAGTGAAGATCAACTAAAATGACATTTGTAAAATAATTTTGTAATCTATGAAATGCTATGCAAATGTATTTTTATTTGACTAATCTCATTTCTACTATTTTCAATAGGAAAGATGATCTTGGATAGAAAAAGTTTTTAGACTATGTTGTCATATCTAAGATAAGTGATTTTTAGCTTTAGGCTGTTTGAAAGATGTGGGGTGGGGACCTGGGTAGAAAGAGAATGAAAGAATGTTTATATCATGAACTGCTGAACAATAAGATGTCCTGATCTATCTGCAAATATGCATTAGGACATTCTCTTTTATAGTGAGTATAAATTTTTTACCCTAATATTTGTTCTAATTTTGATTTCTGGATACACTTCCATACTTTCTTGATATTTTCTAAGTGGCAATACTTTATTCTAACACATTTCATCTTAGTACATTTCCCCACCATTCTATTGTATTCCAAGAACTCTTTTATTTTAGTCAGTGAGTTAAAATGAGTGGTCCTATTGTTTCTAGACCATTTTTGAATTTGTAATGATATTACTTATATTTTTACTGCACTTTTTTGTAGGTGATAATCACAGGCTGGTATATATCAAGTAAAGATGAGTAAAACTCATGGTAGCTGACGTGAATTAGCTTTTCTGTAGTCTATTGGAAAAGAGAATTACTGTAGCACCTTAAAGAAAATAATGATTTTGTATGAAACGAGGTTAAAGTTACCCAAGAATAATGTAAACCAGCAAAGCCCAAGATTTAAAGAGAGTCTCCTAAATGTAAATGAAATCAAGAAATTGTACTACACATTTTGCTAATACTTGTTATTCTCTAGTTGGTTTTCAATCCAATTTCTGCTTATAGAGAGAATTATAAAGTCTAAGAAGATATTTGTATATCTTTGGTATTTTCTGAATATAAAAGTTGGCATGTTCTGAACTCCGAACTGCCTAGGAAGTTTCACAGAGGCTGTTGTGAACTAGAAAAACAGATAATGAAAAAGCAAAAAAAAAAAAAAAAAAAAAAAAAGGAGAGGAAGACAAAGACTCCATGAGAAAGAAAAAGAGAGGAAGCAATCTAGAAGGTAAGAGGGGAAGTGGGGAGAGGTTAAGATTACTTGTCCTATGGTGGAACTATATTCCTAACTCCCCCAATTTCCTTCCGTTGTGGAAATATGTGTCATCAGCCATTGTGCTAAAAACTTTATGTAAACCTTGTTAGTTCTCACCAAAAAACACATATTGGAAAAGCTGTCATTGTTCTCATTAACAGTTAAGGAACCTAAGGCACAGATTAAATATTTTTCCCAAAACCCCACAGCAGTTTCATGAGTGGGATGACAACTCTGAATTGAACTCCAATGAGTTCACCTTTAGCCAAGAGCTCCTGGTGTCTACCTTCCCTGCTGTTACTGACCTGACTGCCTTAGAATAAAGCTAGGTTGGAAAGGGAGTGGAAGAGGGAAATGAGAAGAGAAGGTGAAGGAAAGGGGGAGGGAGTAAGAACAGAGATGGAATGAGGCCTGACCATACAGGTCAAGTTGTGTCTGAAAACAGACTTCCCCTGAACTTTTCTTTTACCCCATTTATTCCAATGGGGTTACCATTGGAATGACCTTAGAAACTATAACTGAGGCTTAAGACACATAAGAGAGTTTAGTCAAAAGTGTTTTTAGTATTGTTAAGAGTTATAACCTAGCAGGAGAAAGTATGAAGTAATATAGAGTTTCATGAAATTAAAAGAATATCAAGACTCCACGCAATACTTTTGCTGATTTTAAAGAGGTCCCTTCTAGATTTCCAATTTCAGAAGGTTCAGTTCACATATTCTGTGGGAACAGTGAGGCCTGGAGCTGTGCATGGGCAATAATATGTTCAACCTTAGAATATCAGGAGATGACACATAAGTACCATTAGAGGGTCAAAGAATACACGGGACCAAAGAAACATTTAAGGAGTTTGAAATATACAAATGTGTGTGAACACACACACACACACACACACACACACACTATATATATATATATATTTTCATATTCATATCTACATCTATTTATATATATATATACATTAGTAACAGAAAAATCGTGGTTTTGTCTGAAAAATTTTAATTTTCTGGGATAAGGTGAAAGTTAGAAGATGATAAGAATAAGATTTAACCCAAAGATGTGGAATGCGGACTTACAAGCAAGCCCCATAACACGCTCCTCATAAAAATAAATTTAGCTTAGCCTTTTGGGTCATGACTTCTACCCTACATGTTTTCAATTTCAGAGTTCATATGCAAGAGAAAAGCTCTTGTCCTCAAGCAACCTCAGACCAGACAGATAAGAAAGTTGTTAACTCCTAGGAGCTGCATGGATTTATTTCTGAGAAGAACTAACCTTCTAGTTCTGAAAATTAATTATAGTGATAAAATAAGCAAACCTACAGTATTAGTAATTTTTGTGATGAAATATAATTTGCAGAGTTTGACATTTTAGCTATTTAAAAACTTATGGGAGATTTTATCCTATTAGAGTAATAAACGAGTAACTGAGTAATAAGTTGAATGATTTGTTGAAGCTTGTGATTTTTAGTTGAGCTCTTACAGCATTTAAAATGATATTAGAACTTGTAGCAAATCCCAAAGCTCATCATATTCATAAGCTTAGCTTTATGAGAATTACTGAAGTACATAGGAAGGCTTCTTCAGTCATTTGGTATACTTCAAAAGTGTATCACATTTGTATATTGCACTTGTAACTACAGTTTTAAATATATAAGGATATATGACTTTGTTTATGTGCGTATGTGTACACACAATTACATTGCAAAATCTTAGTTATGAATGACTATTAAAATAAGCTCAACTGGTAAATAGAACAATATGATTTATAAATTGAACTAAAATCTTGAGGAAGAAGTGTTTCAGATGGTAACTTTTTACAATGGAATATTAATATAACAAAGCTCCCGATGACTAATTGTTTTGGTTCACAAAATTCACCCTCTAGGATGTGACAAAAATTCAATCTGACAATATAGTTATGCCTGAATTCAAAATCATCTTTGGTCTTTTCAGTTATATAAACCAATATATTTTTATTTTCCTTTTTTCCTAAGTGTAATTTATTCTGAGTTGGTTATCTAAGACTTGAAACTGAAAGTATTTTGACAAATACAGTCAAATTTGAGGGTATTTTTGAGTATGGTTTGAAAAGAAAGACTGGGAAATATGTTGGTTGTTTGAGAATTTGGGGGAAAATAGGATTTTTGAAACGTTATGCTATATGTTTGAATAAAGTTCCATATTGATACTGAGCAATATTAGAAATTTGAGAGTTTGGAGAAATACTGAAAAATTCTAAATGTCTAAAAAAATTCTGACATGGATCCCACCACCTAGAAATAGACAGAGTTAACATTTTGCAATTTTTTTCTAGTCTTTTACTGGGTATATTTGTGTTTATAAGTATATATATATCAATATATCTATTCTCTCTTTATACATGAGTGATACATATAACATTATATAGATAGTTTTGTATGCTGTTCTTTCAAGAAATTTCATATTATGAAATTCATTTTCTGTTTACCAAAATTCTGTCTTTGAGGTAAGTCTATTCTGGTTTACTAATAAAGTCTGATTCCTTCCCATTCCACTTAACTAGATGGAATTATCTAGATTATTTACAGGTTTTGGTGCCTGGTTTCATACATTTATCAACATTTATCTAGGAGTAAACTGCCTAGAATTGAAAGTTCCAATAGATTATGGCCTCTAAAATCTAGTTTGCAGTGAAAATTAATTAATCCGAAAGCAGAGAGAGAGAGAAAGAGAGAGAATCCATTAAAATTAAATTAATTAAAATTAATTAATTAAAGTTAATTAATTAATTAATTAATCTGGCTTGTGAAAGTTGGCCCTGTGTTAGATATGATAGAGGAGACACAGACATGACACCTTGAATCCTTAACTTAGGTGCTACCAACTACTTTACTACCTGCTACACACACCTAAGGCTGACAGATCAGTTTAATCTGAATTTAAATAAGCAATGGATAATTTTTCTTCTAAGTATATCCTATGGAATGTTTAACACATACTTTGGCCAAGGATTATTTATTACCTATGTGAAATTCAAATTTGACTACTATCTTTTATCTTTATTTGTTTAATGCAGCAACACTATTAAAACCTGACCAATCACATCAGGTTGAAAAGCAGAGAAAAGTCTCAATGTCCTGGTCACTGGACCCATCTCTGGATCATGTTCAATTCATTTTGTTCCTTGTAGTGCCTCAAGTATAGTTCAAATGCCCATAGTCAAACTGAAAGACAGGGAGCTCCTGAACTAAAGAGGTGCAAAGGAACAGAAAAGAAGAAAAAGGTAAGAAGTACCTTGCTATAGAATTGAGACAGGTCTCAGGGATGATTCAAAATAAATTTCAGTTCTTATTATTTAAGAAAATGGCTAAACCATCAAGAAAGACAGAAAATTGGGAGTCAGAACAAGTTTGAAACAGCAGCAGAACATCAAGTTGGAGATAATTAATGGGTAGCTCATTCAATACTATTCTTACTTCTAAGATTTTGCTTTGTAAGAAATCATTGAAGTTTTTAAAGGAGCTACTTTTAAAAAGAATCACTCTGTTATCTTTTGGATACTAGGTGTCCCCTAAAAACTCATGTGTGAGACAATGAAAGACAGTTTAGAGGTAGAATGACTGGTTTATAAAAGTCTTAACCCAATCAGTGAATTAATCCCCTGATGGGATTTACTGAGTGGTAACTGAACGTGGGTAGGGTGTGGCTGGAGGAGGTGGTTCCCTGGGTGCATGGCTTTGGGGTATATATTTTGTATCTGACTAGTGGATTCTCTCTCTCTCTCTCTCTCTCTGTCTGTCTTTCTCTCTTTCTTTCTATCTCTTGCTCTGCTTCCTCATCCCATTATGTGAGCTGCTTCCCTCCACCACAGTCTTCCACCATGATATTCAGCCTCACCTTGAACCCCAAGGAATGGATCTGGCTGTCTGAACTGAGACCTCTGAAACCACGAGTACTCAAGTAAACTTTTCCTCCTCTAAATTATTCTTGTTAGTCTTTTAGTAACAGTAGCAAAAAATCTGACCAAAACATGCCGTCTCTTCCCTTTTTTTTTTTTTTAACACTTGAAAGACAAGTGGCAAAACTTAGTTTGATCCATTCTTTCCTTCTCAACCTCCACTCATTAGTTCTCCATCCTTTTATCGTATCAGCTGAAATAAACAGGGGTTTGAAATAGGGTGTCTCTGCATTTTCAACAACCAGGAATTTTATTTAAAAAAAATTAAAAACACTCCTTGGGGACTCATTAAGAATTGTTCCACCAATAAGAGGAAATATTGTTAGATTAGATTCTAGCTGGTCTGGAGAGAAAGGATCATTCAATTGATATACATAATTAGAAGAGCAACTGTGGTAACTCATGAAAAGAATAGCATTCCATACAACTATTCATTTTTTATTCCTTTTTCTCACCAACAAAACATTACAACAACAACAAAATAACAATAAAATGACATATTACTACTTAATATAACTAAGGACTTGGAAAGAGGAATAATTTCACATATATATAAAATATGTATAGAGAACATTCTGCTAAAATTAATTAAGTATAATTATTAAATTATTAATAATTACATTCACCAATCCAGTAAATTTTATTTAAACAACTAACTTGCAAGTGATCAGAAAATATACAAAAGTATTTGTATGAAGATCTTCATAGCAGTATTATTAAGAATAAATACTGGAAACATACTAATGTTTATTTATAATAGATTAAATATATAGTTCCATATGATTGAATATTATCTACACATTAACATTATAGTTAGTGACTATTCACAATGACTTATTCAGCTAAAAATATTATAAAATATGCTCATAGCATTTTTGCAGTTTTCCTAAAAATAATACATGCATAAATATTTATAGAAAAATTGAAAGGATTTAAAGCAAAATGTTAATAAAGATTATCTGTGTAGCAAATTTACTTGTGATTTTCATTCCCTTTCACCTATTTTTATTTTTAAATTCAAATATTATATATTACCTTTGTAATTCAAAATCATGGTATTTAATAAACAAGCATTTAAATTATAGAATTATATTGCATAAGTTTAAATTTGATGGAGGAGAAAGAATCCTATAGAAACTACTTGCTTATTCACTTAAAAATTAAAAGTACACTAACTGGAATTGATTAATTCTTTAAGCCTAGAGTCCACCTAAAATTTTTGCATTTAGAGAGTTGTTCTAAGTTTGAATTTATTTAATTTTGACTAAAAATTACCTCCAACTTTTAAGAATATGCTTTTAAAGTGTCTCTAAGTTGCTGAACAGATGTTGTTTGCATGAAAAATTGTTCTTTAAATAATATTTGATGATTTTTGTAAAAAAAGAAGTAGAAACAGACTTTAAACTTAAAGGTGAATATGCTTTGCAAAAATTATTTAGGTCATATTTTGACCATTTTAAAAATAACTTTCAAAATTAAGCTGACCTAAGATGAATTGATGTAATTGATGCAAGGTATCTACAGCAAATTTGACCATTTGATATGATTGACATAGACTAAGTAGATTTCCCATAAGTCCAGTACCAAATCAAATGAAAATGCACTTAAAACAAGCTATAACAATTCTTAAAATAGAAATTTTCTTGAGGTTATGGAGAACCACAACCTCATATCCACCCAAAAAGTATTCTACAACTAGGAACAGGCATCTATTTTGGGTGAAGTATTTTGAGTTCAATTCTTTGTGACAATGCTGAAGTTATTTCTTTGGGCCTTTCTGGGGTGGTGCTAGGAAGAGCAAACTTTGTGTGTGGTCTGTGTTCTGTCATGATGTCAAGTGACTGAGAAGATGTCAGAAGACAAGAGATAATTCATCAAAAGGGGTGCATTTTGGGTCACTCTTTTCTGAAAAAATGAAATCTTCAAGTGATGACACAACTGGAATTGCTCAAATTTCTTTTGTTAATTTTAGTGAATGTCCCTGTGATGTTATCTTTCTGAAGCCTGCTAGGGAATGCTGATACCTCATTTTAAACAAATGCTTGCCTGAGTAGGTGAGTCTTAAATTGCTCAGTGCATTGCTCACCATCTACTGTTGTGTTGTTTTATATTTGCACATGATAGTGCTGATTTGGTGTTTCTGAGCCAGTCTTCCTGTTAACAGCAAGGCTTGTACTGCTCCTGGAGGAGATGACTTGACACATGGCTTCAATCTCCTTTCTCTGGCAGCATATGAAGCCAACCAGTTGGCAGATTCCAGGTTCATAACTGAAATATAGTCTGCTATTCTTGCACTGAGCTTAAATTTTGCTGTTACAGCAGAAATGAGCTACTCACACATGTGAAATGTAATCTTGTTAGGAGAGGAAAAGAAGTGAGACAGGGGTGGTAGAGATGGGGCACATGGAGGCAAATACAGATCTGTGTCCATTAAGTCTGGAATCTACTTTCACACCTATGACCAGTCCCACCTGGAGCAGTGATTCATGTTGGCCTTCCCAGGAACTGAAGGACAATGGAAACATTTGATCTTCTTTTAGGCCATTTCTCCTCCTCTGACCCAATCTTTGATTGGGGCTTTAGGTTTAAGCCTTGCTGCTTTGTTTAAACAGTTTTATTTAATGATCGAGTGATTTGCAACAAAGCATTTTACCTGAATGTTTTTTTATTCATTAAAAGAATGTGATACTTTCCCTACTTCTTCACAGGATTTGGTAAATATTGAAAAGGAGAATATCTGAGATAAGAATTTTGAATAGTGTTGGGCACTTTTCTCAGGGTTTTGAATATATCAGTGAAAAAAACAAGACAGTGATCTCTGAGTTCATGGCACTTACCTTCTATCCATAAATTACTTAAAAGATTTTGAAATAAATTATTATAGGAGCAAAAATTGATAAAGTATAATTCTTAATTACTTCTCCATTTTATTATATCTAAAAAATTAAAGTTCATCCTTCAGTCATCTAATAACTTGCAAAATAGCTTATAAATGGATAGTATGAGTACTATACTTGATAGTGTTACTGTATTATCTTCTTGGTGGATTTTAGAGGGTCTCAGTGTCAAAATAGTGTTTAGACCATTGGAGGATGGAGCCACAAATACTTCCTTAAAAGCACAGAACACCACAACCAAACAGAAAGAAGTAAATGAACACAGATAAAAATAAACCTAATTTTTAAAATAATTATTAATCTGGTAACAGATCTCTCTTATTTAAATAAGCAAACAAACAGTATTTAATTTGTCAGTCCTTTGGGTAACATCAAACTATTAAGCACTTTTCATGATGTACTTATTTTAATTGTGATAATTATGTCATACAAATAAAGGTCAATGACACACACTTAAATTTGGTTTCCCAGCACATTATATGTATTTTATTAAGGTGATTTTTTTTCAGCTGATAACACATTTTGCCAAGTTATGTGTAGATGTGTCCCCTCCTGAAATTCTGATACATATTTTATTTATCAATCTCTTTGCCAAGTGCTAAGCAGTAGTACATATTTGAAAATAAAATGTGGAGTAATTTCCTTTTTAAAAAAATTGGAAGTTGAAATTTCCTTAGCAAGCTCTATGGTTCATATTGAGAATAAAATTTGCTCTTTTTAAAACTCTCTTTGTTTTGCCAGCACTTTGGCAATGAGCTATTTTTATGTATCCATTCCTGTTTTCCCTAGAGATTATATAAAAACTAGACTTCAATATTATTCTTGGTACTAATTGCCTTAGACATTAATTTGTTGATGGGAAATTGTTTATGGATTGATGACCAGGATTAGCCTTGGCATCTAGAATCTAGGGCTGTTATGAAGTATTGTGGAAATATTTGTAAAATCCCAGGAGTGTTTTTTCTGCCTCAAAAAGATTTCATCACACAAGGACAAAGAGGATGTCAAAACTATGCTGTAGCAGATCTTTCCTACCATAAAGTAAATTATAGATGAATCTGACTTTATGCATTTATAATTTTACACCTTAAAATTTTGGTCCCAGTGTTTTTTATTTTGTTTGAGATGAGGTCTTATTATGCTGCCTAGGTAAAGTTGGTCTTGAACTACTGGGCTCAAATAATTCTCCTCCCTCAGTCTTCCAAGTAGCTGGGAATACAGAACTATGCCACCATTGTGCCTTTCTTAGCCAGCGTTTTCATGTAGATTTTGTAAGGACAAAAAATGAGGAGGTAGAATCATGCCTTGCCTTTCTAATACTGTTATAAGGGTAGTGGACATCCATTCATCTTTCTTTTTTTGAAAATAAATTGTGGTATAATTAATAAGAATTTCTTGATTGAAGACTGCTGTGATTAATAATTTTTCTTCCCTGGGAAGTTGTGGGATGTCAATCATGGTAAATCAAGAATTGCTTTTCTTTATTTGATCATATTGATTAGAATGTATACCCATTGCCATAGACTGTCAAATATTTGAATATGTATATCCTTGTGAACCTGGGACGATTGATGAGGACACACTTAAAAATAAAAGTAAAAACAAAAAACACACAAAAAATGACTTCTGTGCTTATTTTACTTCTTTTGGAAAATTTTTACAAATGAGGGATCTATCACTTAGATATCCTCTTTGATCATCAGCTCATTTTGCATTTGTACTCCATCAACTTTTATGATCTTCAGACAGTAATAGAGCTAATTGGAGAAATCAGTAATTAATCAATCATCAATTTATTATCTTTTTGTATTTAATGTCCAAATATGTAATTTGATAAATTACCCTACTCTTTTAGTATTGAACTAATAAAACTAAAACTTTGCATTTTCTTCCATTAATATTTATCATGGTCAATGTTTACAGTTATGAAGCCAAGATAATATTGATATTACTCTTGATTTAGGCAGTTTTGCCTAAAGAATTTTCATAGTCAGCTGATGTTAGTTTTATATAACATGATCAATGACAGATCAAAAGATCTAGATAAACCTCGGTGTTTGTGTTATATCTGTGCACCTCAGCCCCAAACTGGCTTTCAATATGCCATTCCAAGCCAAAGCTGACTACTGAGGCCACAGGAAGATAACCATGGAGATCAGCCAACCATGCCAATATCCAGACTCGATCTGTGATGGCAGATCAGACTTTGATGGGAAGGGTTTTTCCATTTTGGGTCATTTTTTGGAGGAATATTGTAGATTCTGCAGCTTTTTAACTGTCATACTTGGAGTTGGAAATCTCCTGTCAGAAAAAGGCCTGGGGAGAGCAGAGTGATCACAAGACTGGGATGTAGCAATGAAGATTTGGGAGTGACAACATAGATCTTAAGGGAAGAAACCCACAAGGAAAAACTGACTTTAAGAAGGAAAAGGGGAAGATATGCAGAAAAATATCAGGAGGTAAAGAGTATGAGGGGAAGAACAGACTTTGGGATCAACAGACCAAGAAGTGGAAATTCCAGAATGCTTCTTCTTTCTCTTACATCTTTCCAAGCCCCAAACTTCACTTTCAGACTGAGTTTGTTATCAACGACTTGGTTCAAAGAGATTCTTTTCATTGTTATGAATGACAATGAAACGATTTGGAAGTTTTGGTGATTAAAGAACATGCACTTTTCAGCAACAGTGCTTGCCAAATTAATCTGTTTTACTTTAAAAACTGTTTCAAGGCCAAACTTTTTGACCAGTAATATTTTCAGAGATCATGCACTGTACTCAAATAAAGTTCCAGATGTTTTCTGATTTTGTTATAATTGGGAAGAAGAGTAAACATGAACACCTGAAAGACATTGAACTTTGAATGAAAAATTGTAACTGGTAGCACAAAACAAAAACTGAAGTCTTGATACTTTTCCTTTTTTTTTTTGGTTATTGAATTTTTGAGTCCTGCTCTGTTTTAAATGTTTTAAAAGTGTAAGTACAGCATGATGAACAAGTTATCTCCATGCATACTCTATTTATTCAATACACATTTATTACATACCTTTTATGGATCATCCACTATTGTGGGGCTGGGTTTGTACATTTTGTGTACTAACTACATTTAAAAATAAATTCTTTCATTTATTTCATTCATAGTCATTTATGACAATTTATATTATGCTGAGATTTTCTAGATTCTATAGTACAAAGCTAAATAAGTCATGATCCTTAATCTCAATGATGAATTGTATAACAGGGCAAAACCCTAGCCTATAGTGAGTAATTAATAAGCATCCACTATGGATCAGAGAGTGAGTTCAGATGGGAGGATAGAGCAGCATCCATGAGAATCTCATGAATCCTCAGGCTCTAAGAAAGAAAATAAGGAATGAGCAAGTAAACCATCAACACACAGTATTTGGTGTATGTAGAAAAATATGATGGTGTGATGGAGAGTAGTTGGGGGTGAGGCCACTTTAGAGTGATAAGGGTGATTGTGGTGGGGACATTTGACAGACACCTGAAGATTGCCATGTAGGAGCTAGAGAGATTACAGGGACCAGCAGGGGAAAAGCTCTGATGAAGATGGAGACTGTTGGAAGAACTGAATGATCACAGTGTTGTTGGAGAATGATGAGCAATAGGGGCAGGAGGAGGATCTGATAAGGGCAGAGAGGCTGGTAGAGTCAGATCACATGGAACCCTGCAGGCTGAGGGACATTGCATTTTCATGTTAAAGCAATAAGAACATATGAAAGGACTTAAAATAGATTTCCAATGTAGTCTGATGATATTTTCAAGATATCATCCTGAGGGCTGAATGAAGTATGAGTTGGAAAGGAGCCAAGATAGAAGAGAGATAAGTTAGGAGATTATTGTACTCTGTAAGACAAGAAATTGTGTTGGCATGCACTGAGATGAGTGATGGTAAAGGAGATAGAGAATGGTGAGTGAATTTAAGATGCATTTTAGAAGTAGTATTGAGGAGTTTTGCTAATGAATGGAATATAGATTTATATGTGAAATTTATATGTTATATGTATGAACCTAAATGGCCCAAATGAAGAAATAATGAGTCCTCCTAAGGGTGTATACAGTGCCAGGAAAACCTTAATAAAAGATGGTAATTCTTGAGCAGAGTTTGTGCTCACAGGCAGTCGGGATGTGCAAAGCAGAGGAAGGGTAGTGGATGGGAGCTAATAGGGCAAAGGCAAGAGCAGGGGAGGTACAGCAGGGCACTTCAGCACAATGAGAAATTTAGGTGTTATCTTATATAGGAAAATTCATTACCTAGAGGAAGAGGACAGAATAATTACAGCACAGAAACTAGTAAAATTTACGTAATTCATTACATAGTTGTCATTCAATCAGTTTTGAATAACATTGATTTAAATATGGCATTTAAACAATTTTATAAAATATCATTTTTAAGTTTTCTGAGTTACTAATATTCTCTAAGTACATTATTCTTTGCTAAGAAACCACATTTATTGTAGCAAGAACATCAACTTAAGCACAGTGGTATATGTTTGTAATTCTAGCTATTTGAGAGGCTGAGAATGGAGGATTGCAAGTTTGAGGTCAGCCTGGGCAATTTAGGAGAATCTGTCTTAATTTAAAAATTAAAAGGGCTAGGGATGTAACTCAGTGGTAGAGTAGCCTTGGGTTTAATCCCCAGTACAAACAAAAATCGACTTCATTATTTGTTGCAAAATATGTAGTGTAAGGAAGGCATGGGTTAGTCATATGCAAATAAAATATCTTTCCTTTATATGTTACTTTAAAATTTCATTCTACCAAGCAAGTTGCTACTTAACTATTAACAATGACTAACTCATAATTCATTTTATTTTCTCTTTTGTGGACTGTAGATGTGATTATGATAACTGAAATTATCATAATGATCATAGTAGTCTGGAATATCCAAACCCTATGACTGATCTCTGAGGGTTTTTTTTTTTTTGGTGGGGTAAGAAGTATTGTTTTTAATATAAGGAGTAAATTTAAGTCTATTTCTATAGGGTGGAAGTTTTACAATGGAGAATTTTGAGAGTAATTGTAAGTGAAAATGGGATTACAATGTAAGTTGTCTTGAGACTATAATGAGGTATAAGTGTTTTATACCACAAAAGCTACAATCATACTCATTTCAGCATGACCAACATGTCAAGCACTTTCAAGGTAATGAATGCATTCCAGAGGATTGTCTGTATTTTTTCCATACTTTAAATAGCAGGAAGATGATTGAAACAATTTACTGTGGCATCAAAGGCATTTTGATGGGCGTTACCCTCACAATTCTGAGGCAGAATTTAGTTTTGGCAGAGAATGGGCATTTTAATGAGCAGTAGCTTACATTTTTCTTGGCATTGGGTTTATATAGGGCCATGTTTCTCCCCCTTTGGAAAAATACACAAAAATGCAAAGAATAACTATAATGGTTAACCAAAATGAATGTCCATGGCTTCTACGTATTTTAAAGAACACCAGGTAGCATTTTGTGAAAGTGTTAGTGACTTGTTGCTACTCCCAGAGTGTTAAGTGAGAAAAACAATTTTGAAAATGTGACTATTTTCCTCCCTCAAGGCTTTTCTATATGCAAAAAAGTAAAATTCAGGAGAATCTTACATCAACAGAAGTTCACGGAAAAGCAGTTTGACTTGCTGGTATTTTGACATGCTACATTTGAGCACAATAAGAGTAACTGTTGTTTAAATGCTAAATAATTGAGAAATGAATTGCAAGGCAACCTGGTTGATGCCATAATTCCTTCTGGGATTCTTTTTATATGATAACATAGGTAGATTTAAGAAACGAGCCCAGTATTCATTCAACCCAAGTAAAAATATAATAATTTTAGAAAGCAATTAATATTGAGAGATTTTGAGTTTTCTTTTATTTTGTTTTTATGAGAAAATGAAAGGATATATTTTTAGTTTTTTCAGAGAAGCAAATGTTTTCCCACTCATGCCATATGGGGATGAAGGGCAAAATTCTTTTGGAGATTATTGACTTAATTGTACAAAAATCTCCTAACATCTTGAGGAATTTTTATTGCAACTTTGTGAAGTGTCCTCCTTCCACAGTCTTCCTATGCTCAGCCTTATGGTATGCTAACATTTGGTATCACTTTTCAAATTAGTTTAAGCTGTAATTTCAAATCATGGTTTTAATTATTCTTAATAATTTTAAGAGGCTCTTGCAAGTGCAGATAACACAGAAGGGAAGTTTTAAGATAAGAACTAAGAGCATGACTTGTATATGTTTGGTATGCAAGTTCTGTATTGAGCAGCTTAAGGATCTAAAGTAGATGACAATAGAGAGAAGTAAAAACTTTATCAGGACTAAAATGATGGTATTTTAATCCATGTTGAGCCTGTATGACTCAAAGGATATAAGGGTAGTTTGAAGCATAAGCATTCACATTTTATCAATGAGGTGTATGGCATACCATTATGATGTCGTAGCAGAGTAGCATATGCTACTGCCTTGGATAGGATGAATAAACACCTTCAGATAGGATTAATAAATAAACACACACACAAATATTTTGTTGGGCACCTTCTATGTGCCCATAAGTACAAGGTGCTGTTGGAGAGTGATTTCCAGTTGGATGGAGTGCTCTCTGTCAGAGATCTTCTAAGGTATTAGAAGCCCATGATTTTCTTGTAATGGTAATATGGGCAGAAGGTCATCTTCAGGGGAGCTAAGTGCCATGAGGTTTTAGAGGTGGAAGAAATGACGTCTGACTGAAGAAGATGGGATGGGATGGAATTTTAAATGGGGTTTGAAAGATTAAAAAGATTTACCTTTCTGGAAGAACAAAATTTCAGTTGGATAAGCAAAGGTGAATATGTCTTGGGCATATTAGGAAAGAATGAACAGGAAGTTGGCTACAAAATGTTTCTAGAGAGGGTACCAGACGAGAATGAGATGGAAAACTGGGTTTCCTATGGAAGTTCTTGACTAGGAGAGGAATTTGTTCTTAATTTTCTAGCCAATAGGACCATAACGATTTTTGAATAAAGTATTGAAATGATCAAATATTTTTTAGACAGACAAAATTTTTAGTGGTGTTCAAGAAATATTTTTTTGAGAAGAAAAATATTAAGGACAGTAAGACCATGCAGGGTGGTTCTGCAAAAATCTTGATGAGGGCAAGGGTTGTGCCTCAGTGGTAGAATGCTTGTCTAGCACTTGTGAGGTTCTGAGTTCGATTCTCAGCATCAATAAAAATAAATAAATACAATAGAGTTATAAAATTTAAAAAAATGTCTTTAAAAAAATCTTGGTGAATAGTAGCAAGGATCTGGTGATTTCATAAAATGGAAAAGTGGGTAATGATAAGAGAAATTTGAAGCTGGAAATCACAAAAGTACAAACTCTTTTCCTGTTATGTCAAGAATTTGTCTTTGACTTTAATAAATATACCTGTATGAAAGATTTCATGCCTGAGCAGAAATAATCTCCTTGTGAAATAAATTAGATCCTCCTGTTTGTGCAAAAAGTATTACAAAAGAAAACTAGAGAAAAGATGCTGTCACTTATGGATTTAACCTATTCCTTAGGGAGTACTCAAAAATGAATAAAAATTCTACTAATGTGAATAATTAACCTAATGAGGGCATTTTCTACTATTGTTTATTGGTTTAAATGTAAATCGTTAAGGTAATTTTGACAGTTTGTTTTCTTACTAATTTCTTAATTGTTGTGATTTTCTTCCTCAACAAGAAAATTTTGACCCATGTTATTAGTAGAGATTTCATATATAGATGGAGTTGAGTAGTATTTCCCAATTTAGATTGAACACTTGGAGAATTATAAAGAAGGCTAAATAACAAGTCCTCTTTTTATTTTAGAAGCTTTACCAATGACGTGAAATACCATTAACAAGGAAGTTCAGTTTTCTTTAACCTTTGTGAATCAAAAAGATGTAAATGCCATTGGTACTGAATCCAAAGTACACATTGTATTTCCCTGTAATTTCTTCTTTGAACTCTGTTTGTATCTTTTGGCTCATATATGTATTAGTATTTGCTCTCTGGAATGGCAAACCTTGATTATTAGCAAATAATGCAATTTGTGAAATTATACCTTAACATTTACTCTGAAGTACTTACCCCTGGTCAATATAGTTCATAATAAAACCTTGGTAAAGGTTGTACAAGCAATTGTGAAGTTTTTGAAAAGTGCATAGCAATACAAAGATAAGAACTTGTTTTTCTAACAATTTTCAGGTTTCATATACAAATAAACTGAGTAAATTAAAAATGGTTTTGTATTTATGAATCAATATAGTAAACACTTGAAGAAACATGTATAATACAATTATACTGTAAGATCTTTAGACCTTACATTGCATTCTCCATTGCAATCGATTTCCATTGATCTCAATTTTTGAAAATCTATTCAGAGCAGCTTATGTTAGCAAAATGTCAGTCCCTGTGCACTCCCTGTGTTTTAGTCTTCCTGTCCCTATATGAATTTAGGGACAGAACTTACCTTTAGGACTAAGACTAGTTTCATGGAATACTCTACACCTTTGAAACCAGGACTTCTCATATCACCTGACCTCACATTGCCTTCCTATCTCTAGAGGATCTAGCTGCTACTGTCTTTCTCAGCTAATTTATCTCAATTGCCTCCCTTATATGCTCAGTAACAGATGAAAGGCATCCATGTTCATATGAACTCTCATTCTCCTCTTGAGGAGTTCAGTCCATTTATTTGCATATGATGGGTGTGACAGTAGAACTTTGTGGGCCAAAGATGCCATGTCCACATTTTCAGTTTTTACTAAATAAGTGAAAATAATAATGCATTTCCTAGACCACAAGATACAATTGATTTTAAGATATATCTTCAACATAGTTTTCTTATATCAAATATATGCAACAGTTTTATTATACATTTATCCTTTCTAAAAAAGCCACTTTGCTGCTGCCAAAGTTATGGTTTGCAATGATGCCTTGTTTCATAAACCATGCCAGATTCATTATTTCTGAGGTTTAGTAAATGTTTGGAATATTACAAAGTATTCTTTTAATTTACCATATGAGTTATTGGTCTCTGACAGACTAATATTTCAGGACATCATATATCTTCTTCTGAAAAACCTCTTACAATTCAGAATGGAGATGTGAAATTTTCATATGGCAGGGGTATCATCAGGATTCCAAATCTGCCATATTCTTGAATTCTGGTGATTAAAAATCTAGTAAAGGGGTGAAGGATTGGGGAAATTTCAAAGTATATTAAAGTGAGACCATTGATAGTTTGGCCTGATTCTGTGAAGTGTGGTCCACGATTCCAGTTTGCAGAAGACTGAGGGGTTTCCCAGGATCTGGGATTCCAGTGCTAAAGTTGGTAAAGTGCAGCTGGAAGTAGAGGGGCATCATTTAATCTTTTCTTCTCTACCCTGTCTTTTCTGTAGCTTAGAAATGAGATGAAAAGCCTTGATAAGGATTCAATTAAACATTTTTGGTGAGATTTGGCAGTGTTGTCATTTCGTATTTCATTCTAAAATCATATCTTGAACTGACATTTATAAAACACCCTATAGTATTTTCTGACTTAAACCTCTGTAATTTTTTAAATATATAGATATTATCTTTAAAATATGATCAAAAGGGAAAAATTGCACAGGAAATCAAGAAATTTCAAAATCTAGTTCTAAAGCCAGAATCCACTCTTTCCTTCTATTGTTTCCTTCATTCTTTCTTTCATTTTTTTTCCAATACCGACGTTATAAATTGCTACATGAAAATGGCTATTCATGTAGACATTAGGAAAAAACAATCATTTGGTTCAAAAATAAATAACAAGGGGCATTTCCTGACTTAAATCTAGTCCAAATGCCTTCTTTTGGTTGTAATTCCATATTACTGGTGGAAATACAAGTCATACTGTGGTATATTTTCTAGGTATGTTGGGTCAAGGAACCTGATATAGAAAGAGCAAAACTACATCATTTTCAACAAAAGCAAATTCTTGGTCTAAGTAGTCATCTGTAATGTGGTGGGCTGTATATAAAGTGTGTATACTTTTATTTTAAAGGATTTCTCTCTGACCTCTGAGGATTTGATGGGATCAGAAATAGAATTACAGATGTCTTAATGCAAGTTGGTTTGGAAAGATGTTTTTCTTAGCTCCTCAGTTTCAAGATGTTTGGACTTAACAAGCTAATGAGATGTGCTCTGATGGAATTAGTTCAAGCTTACATGCCATGTAACAGATGCCACATCCAACTGAAAAAGGAATATTTTTTTAAGTACAATATACAGCGAGTGAAGAAATTGTATGTGTATACTTGATAAATTACCACAAAATAAACATTTATGAGTTGGCAGCACATAGAATAAGAAACAGAACATCGTCTATATCCGAGAAACCTGTGTGTCCCTTCTCCATACCATTGCCCCCAAAGATAACTACAGTCTTAACTTCTAACAGTGTAGGTTAGTATTCCTTTGTGCCTGGTTTTTAAAAATTAGCATAATATTTTATTGTTTATCCTTTTATGTATGCTGTGTAGTGTACAAATACAAATCTGCTGTCACTAACTGCATTGGATTTTGATAAATAGTTAATCCCTCTTGGTTTCAATCTCTCCATCTGTAAAACAGAAATATTAATGCTCTCTTGAATGATTGCTGGAAAGATTGAGTTGAGATAGTAAATGTGAAGTACCTGGAAAATAATCAAAGTTCAATAAATGTTAGTCTCTTCATCCCACCTTCTTTCCTCACATTTTCTATTTAAATGCACTAGTGAGACAAAGTAAAGTTATTCACATTCAAGCTAAATGATTTTGTCAAAGGTGATCCATGTGTGGTTCAAAGGAATATAATTTTTTTTGTTGTTGTTGAACTACTTAAAGAATTGAAATTTTATTTCATAGTTATATTCTGGCAAATCTGATATACTTCATTTCCTATGATACAGTGTTGGGATGACTTCAGGTCTTACCAAATGCTAAAGGAAATGTTAGGTGACCACATGGTTTAGGATAATCTCAGAAAGTTATAAGGTTAGGAGAATGGGTGTGAATTCCTATCTCCCCCAAGTGATTTCTTTCCCCCGTCCTTTCCAGCTGGCAAATTAATGATTCTTAGACATTATTTTAGTCTTTAATAGGATAAGTGTTTCCATCTGATATGTCACTGTATTTTAAAAATTAGAATATAATTATACGCAATGAAAATAGTTGTATATATATAATATTACTTTAATTATTATAGCAAAATAAAAATTAATCCCTGAAAACTATTAAAAGAGATAAATTTATTTAATTAACAATTTTTTTTTTTTTTTTTTTTTTTTTTTTTTTTTTGGTGCTGGGGATGGAACCCAGGGCCTTGTGCTTACAAGGCAAGCACTCTACTGACTGAGTTATCTCCCAAGCCCCCCAAAATTTAATTTATATATGTTCTGGAAAATATTACTTTTTGAGAAACACTGTGTTTAGTTACGGAGAGCAAACTACAAAGATAAATTTCGGCATTTTTGCTCTATTTGAATTAAAAAAGACAATTTAAGATTTTTTTTTTTTTTAGTTTAAATTTAGGAAATACCATAGGTGCTCTTTCTTATTGTTATTGTGAGTCTTAAATCATATAATGGACCTTTCTCCAAAAAGACATATGGGTGGTCAACAGGTCAACAGGTATATGAAAAAAGTGTTCAACCTTCGTAATCATTAGGGAAATGCAAACATAACCACAGCAAGATACACCTCACTCCTCTCAGGTTGGCTAATATATATATATATATATATATATATATATATATATATATATATTAATATATATTACACATATAGACAAGGATGTGGAGAAACTGAAACTCTCCCATATGCCACACTGTTAGTAGGAATGAACAATGGTGTAGACACGATGGAAAACATTATGGAGGTCCATCAAAAAATTTAAAATATAATTTTGGTGTGATTCTGGTATTTATCCACAATAACAGAAATCAAGATCTCAAGGAGATACTGGCACTCCATTTTGCAGCACTATTAACCATAGCCAGTATGTGGAAGAAATCTAAATGTTCATTCACAGATGAACAGATAATGAAATGTGGTGCACCCACAACACACACGTGAATATTATTCTGCCTTAAAACAGTAGAATATTCTGCAATATATCACAATGTGGATAAACTTTAGGTTTACAATATGCTAGGTAAAGTAAGCCAAAGAAAGATAAATTTTGTGTAATTTCACTTATATGAAGTAGTCAAACCCATAGAAACAATAAGTGGAATAGTAGTTTCCAGGGCCTCAGGAAGAGGAGGGATGGGGAAAATACCAAGCTATGGGCATAAAGTTTCAGTTAAGAAGGTGATTAAAATCTAGAATTCTGCTGTATAACATTATACCTATAGAAGACAATATCGTAATATACACTGGAAAATGTGTTAAAAGGATTGACCTCATGTTGTGTTTTACAACATGAGATATAATATATGTATACATATGCCATCAAATTGTATAGGTGACTTTGAATTTCTTTTCTGTACTTATGAAAGATAAAAATACTTAGATTTTCTTCCTATGTAGGAATGACTAACTAGACTTTTAGATGGAATGTGAACATCTGCTCTGCCTTTCAATGTCTAAAAGTTTATTCTTTGTTTATTAAATGTTTTTCAGTATTGTATAGGTCTTTTCAGCAACTTTCCCTAACTGTTCAGTCCAACTGTCCATATCTAATCTAAACCACTGGCTTAGAATCTTGAAGTTCAGAAGTTGACCAGAGTCCCTTCAGGAAAGCTATGTGACTCAGAATCTAAGCAGTGGACTGTAGCTGTTTACTTTCTCTAATGCTAGGACCATCACTTTATTAAAAAAGATGTCACCAAGACATGCTATTTTTCTCACACATAGATGGCGCTACTGACCCACCATCACAGATACCTCTGACTGGCTTTCATGACTGACTGGATAAACAGCAATCTGTCCATGTCTGGTCCCCAGATAGTTTCTATTTCTGGAGCACTAGCTGGGATTTTGGATGGGGTGAAGTCTTTAACAAGGAGCTGTTATTATTGTATGTAACCGACCGTGCTAATATTTAGAAACAGAACATATTGGTTGACTGGACTTTTCATATTTCAATTGATAAATTGGTTGCTTTTATGAGTGAAGACAAAAGAGCCTGATTTGAACCCTTTTGCTTTAGTCAATTGTTTTGGGGCTGCTGAGTGATCCATTGTGTTATCTTTGCATCTGTTTTCCTTATTTGGAAGGAAAGGGACCAACATGTATTGACCATTTAGCATATGCCAGTAACTGGGCTATTTGTATATGATATATTATTCAATTCCCTTGTTCCTGTGGGAGAAAGACTTCTTTTTCTTTATTTTACACATTACAAAGGTGAAGGTTAGAGATGTAGTATGACTCAAGAACTCATAGTCAAGTCACCAAGTCACTGTGATCCTGTGATTCAAGTCTGGTTCTATATGATTTAAGATCTAAGTCAATGTTCTTTTCATATAAGCCTATCCTAAGAACATAATACTAACCTTATGATAAACATAATACTAGCCTTATACTAACATTGCTGCCATGGGAAAATATAAATAATAGCCTTTTGGAAGAATAAAATATAGCAGAATCTCTCTTAAAAGACCTTCATTGAACTGAACCTCCAGTCTAACCAATATTCTCTTTGCTTCTGTACAGAACTTACTGGCTTGTGTAGGCGAATGCTTAGCAATATACAAAATAAACCCCTTCTGTTGCTTCTGTATTTGGTGTTACTCTATTAAGCAGAATTGTGATATTTAAAATTTATGAATAGTCACAATTTTATTAAGGATTCTATGAAGTTGAATACTTGAAAGTCATGGAAATCATAAAGAAAACAATATATTCTTTTGGGTTGAGAGAAAGCAATTTATCAACAGCTGACTACTTTTGATGATTTGACAATATTAATATTTGACTACATCATTTATGTTGAATGCTTCTGAAGATCAGCAGGATCACTGTTTCCTGAGACAGGAGGGGAAAATTTGCTACCCATTAGTTTGAAATTTGAAAACATCTGGAATTGCTGGGTTTTCTCTCACATATCCAGTTTAAGGCTATTACATCAGTCAACTAATTTCTGCTCTGCAAGACAAAATTAGTAGGATCTCATGACACATACACTATATTTTTCTGTGTGAACTATTCTAAGTAACAAAGGTGTTTTTTATCATATTCTGCAATTTGATTATGCAGAGCCTGAATTTCTGTAGCTTAATTAGATTATAAGGTTTTCTCAAATCTTTACATTGTAAGTACTCATTAACTCATCAAAACCATTTGGTAAAGAAATTCCATGACACAATTTAGGGAAGGACATTCTGTAATGTATAAAGCTGCTTCCCTGCGCTTTCTGTTGCAGCCATTTTCCCCACCTCTCAACCACTTGTCAATCTGTGAACATCCTAGCTAGCTATTGGTTCATCAGTCAGCTTGCAAGTATCCTTCTCCGATATTGGTCCCCTGTTAGCCCAGCGGAATTCAACTGTTTACTGTAGCCACCCCGCCATCTTTTCTCATTCTTCTTCTGTCTCTCCTCCTCACTTTCTCTATCCTCCTGGCTTTCACACTCTCTCTAGTGCATGCCCTTTCTCTTTCCCTTTCTTTTCCTCTCATTTTCTCTCTTACCCTGCAGGGAGACACTGTTTGCTTAATAAAGTCCCTTATGTGATTTCCCGTGTCTGGCGTGGTTTCCGTGGGTCCTTACACATTCTTCAAAGCCATTGACTCAGAAGCAGGAACAGAGACCAGTGTTCTGGACACAGAGATATGAAGAGCTGAAGGCTAAGGAATATGAAAAAGGTGATATCCTTCAAGAGGTAAACACCACAAACAGAATGATAACATTGAGGGGAAAGTTTCAAGTAAGTTAAAAAAGTTTTGATATTAATTTTTGCTGAACCAGGGTTGACAAATGGAAGATGACCTCAGACTAAGTGTTTGACAGTGAACTTGACAACTAGAAATAAAAAGGTAGATAGGGTGTTAGATCTCATATGTGGAGCAAGGGTAGTGAGCAATGGAATTTCCAGCTCATGGGAGAGCTGCATCTGAGAAAATTGGGATTTGGGTGGAATATTAAGAGAACCCCAGGACCCAGATAACATAGAAGGGAGATTCTTGGGAATGAGATGTTCCACAAAATATTCATTTTTATCTTCTTTGCTTTATTTCTTTTGCATTTCTCCTTGATTTATTTTCCTTCTGCGTATAGAATGGAATTTATTAATTTTTTTTCCAAATAATTTTAATCTATACTTATTCTCTTTCCTCTTTTATTTTAGCAATTTGTCCCTCTTTCCTGAATATTCTTATCAGCTTTAAGAGATTCAAACACAATCATTTTAATTTAAGCCGAAAGCATGAAACTTTTTGATCCCAAGTTTGCTCTCATATTCTATCATATTTCAATATTTTCCTTAATAGGATAAAACGAACAGCAGCAGCAAAAAACCTGATAACTCCCAAATATTTTCTAGAGCTCCAAGCTCTCACCTGAGCTCCAAAATCGTATATCCAATTTCTTGTTAGATAAGCAAGTATTGTCAATACTTCACTCTTTTACAAAAAAAAAAAAATAAATTTCTTTTTAACCCATAAAACAACAATGGCAATATCAATAACAAATAATCCAATAGAAGCCAAACAACTTGCTACTATTCCAGGTTTCCCTGTTTCAGTAAATGTCAATAACATCTAGAAAATTGCTCAAGCAAGAGAACTCAAAAGTTCATATCCTACTCATCAATAAGCTTTGTCTCTTCTACTCCAATGTATCTCAAATATGCTGCTTGTTTTTATTTTCATGGTCACCACCACATCGTCTCCTCCCTGGGCCATTGTAACAGCTGTCTACTTTGTCTTTCTCACTACTTGTATTCCTGTTCTTAATACTCACTACCAAGTGGCAGCTTAATTTTTTTTAAACAAAAGTCAAATTACTTCACTATAATACTGAAGACCTTTTGAAACCTTCCCAAAACATTTCATTTAAAGTAAAATTAAAATTCCATGTATTGGCTTATGTAGTTCTTTATCTATAGCCATGAGTCATTTCTCTTACTAATCTCTGCCTCATTTACTATGTTCCAGCTATTCAAGGCTTGTTTCTTGTCTTTGAATATCACAAACTTTTCCTGTCTCTGGGGATTTACACTCCCTATGTCCTCTCCTAGTATATATGGTTTCCTAAATTTGACTCTTTTCTGTTCAGAACTGAAAAAAAAAAAAACAGTAAACAAAAACAAACTTCAGATTTTAGAGCACCCTCATCAGAGGTCTCCTCTTTCCTACCTGAAATGATCTCATCCCCACTTTTCAGCATTTTCCACCAATCACAATGTCAGATGTTACAAACTGACTTCCTTGTCTCATGGTCTGCCCAGCTCTGCCTTCTGTCCTGCTGTGCCCAGGAAATGCAGTACTCCAGGGAGGCAGGTGCCTCACCTGCTCTCTTCACTTTTTTCTTCCCATAAGCAGGATATTCCCTGGGTCAAAACAGAAGCTCCTGCTACTTTAAAAAAAGAGCAAATGGTAACTTGGTTAGAGGGATAGGAGGGAACCTGTCAGTCTATTGTGCTACTTTTGGTTCATAGGGTCACTTTCAAAATGACTAGTTTTTATTCAGAACCATAAGTGGGCATCTGAATCTCTGTGAATCTACAGTGTTCTTTTGTACCTTTTGCAAGCTTATCAGTAACCCTACCCATTTAAAAGTGGAATATGTTCTACTTTGCTTTCTCTTCAACTATAATTGTCCCTGTCAAAGGATAACTTTATTTTTGTTGGCTTTCTGATAATCATATTCATAAATTTTATTTGACTCTAATGTTATTGAGTGTTATTTTTTTAGCCCCAAATTTTGAAAAATCCCCAATTAAAAATTTAATAGTCTCACATTTATTGGAAAGTTTAACAGAAACTATATTAAAACTAAGTCTTGAGATATATTTTGAATAATTTTCTTAAAAAAATATATAAAATATAACATCAGTAGGAAAACTGGATCATTGCTCTTAAATACACAAAACATATTCCTAATGGGGCAAAAATCATAAGAAGCAGACATAATGTATTTTGTTTAGAGTAGAAAGTTTGTGAGGGAAACATTATTTTAAGCACAAAAAAAAATGATTTTAAATGGAATCAGTGTAATATTGATTTATACAAATTCATTATATAAATAATCTCTTACTTGAATGTATTCTAATTGTGATGTTTTAGGATGGGTAGAAAATCTTGAATTGAATAAACATAAGTACTGATAATGATGTTTTTAAATGTTTTGAATTCATGATGCATTGCACGGCATATAAAGTGAGTCATATAAATAGATCAGGACATTTTTATGTTCTGTTAGTTAAAGTGAATCTAAACCATCATTATTGTTGGTTATACTGAAAGTTGAAAAAAGGTAGAGATTAATATTATTATTTAGAGTAGCACCTCTTATTTTCAAGTCTTTCTGTTAAACAGAATGAGCCAGAAACATCATGAGTGCTTATGGCAAATATTTACAATTTTAACAAAGGAGTCTAGCTTTCCTTAAGTTCTTGTTAGGGAAACCATATTCACTGCTCTGGAAAATTTTGTTTTCCAATTTCATACTGTAGACATGACAGCTTATCAAGGTCATCCTATAATTATAGAACTTGCTGAAAGCACTGCAGTATACCCAAATCTATTATCTGTGCTCAGATACTAAGTTTCAGAAATGCAGCCACTTATTCAACCCTGTAGCCACTTAAACTCTGAAGCAGCTAGAGACTTAGATCTCTTGATCACTGGTCATGAGGGCGTCTTGACACCACATAGTTTTTGTTTTCCCTAACTGCACCCAACTGACATATCTATAGACACCTCAATCCCTGCAAGGATCATTGTCTTGCCTGACAGAGAAGAGCGCTTATAACCACTTCACAATAAGTGGATTTGTTTGTATCGCATACGGGTGGTGGTTAGGCTAGGCAGACCATGTGCAGTGAACATGTCAGACAAGTTGGCTCACATTACTAGGAAATCTGAAAAACTGGGTAATTGCAAAATAATGAAAGGATTATTTTACTGAAGTAGTTCAGGTAAACTATTTGACTTCATTGAAATAGAATCATTTGTGAAAAGTAATTGTAGTTCCAGGTGTACAATATAGGTAGGTAGGTAGGTAGGTATATAACAAGATGTAGTTTAGAAAGTCAGCCATTTTGAATTTTTCTTTTTAAAATTCAATATTTTAATTGGGTTATATAATTATCTTAATTTTATTTCAGATTGAATTTTAATGTGAAATATTTCATTTTGATCTTAATATGCCCAGAAAGTATATTTTGGTGTCAAACATCAGAGTGTGTTTTCTCTTCCTTACTTGAAAATGGCCTGCAGATTTGGTTGACACTTGATATAAAGTGATTCTATTGTATGAGGTACAAGTGAACCTCAATTTTAACCTTGTAATACTTGTATTTGTTTATGGAAAATGAGTTAGAATGTAGAACTACAATCATTATATTTTCCAGTCTTTGCCAGGCATAAGTGCCTTTTTATTTAGAGAATTTCCATGTCTTTGGGTTACTAAGATTCAAAATGATGTAAACTGGTATATTTATATTTGGTTGAATCTATAGCCAAAGACACATTGACTCTAGCTTAATATGACTCTATCATATTTTGCATGGGCTTTGCCTATGGCTTCTTTATCTTTCTTTGGGTACTGGAAATTGAACTCAGGGGCACTCTACCACTGAGTTATGTCCCCAGTCCTTTTTTTTAGTTTTTATTTTTAGACAGGTTCTCATTAAGTTGCCCAAGTTTGCCTTAAATTTATGATCTTCCTGCCTCAGCCTTCTGAATGACTGAGATTTCAGGCATGCATCAATGTGCTCTGCCACCTATGGCTTCGTGGGACATAATAGTGGCACATTAGAAACAGAGAAAGAAGCCATTCATCCAGAATGACTGACACACAAGGAAGGGAGTGAAAAAAACAAAGGCATAGTAATTAAGATGTAGTTTTAGGATCCAAGATGGCAGCCTAGAGGGAGACTGCACCCCCGGTCGCTCCAGAACCCAGGAGTTAAGAAGGGGAGGCATTGAGAGACTCGGACTGAAGTGGAGCCACGGGTGAGTCTGCCCACTGGGTAAAGCTCGGCCCGGGTGGCAGGCCCAGATAGAGGTGGCTTATCGGAGCCGGGCAGGGCAGCTAGAGTCATCCACAGGCAGTCCTGCGCACTCCGGCGGTGGGACCCGCCCACACAGCCAGCTTCTCCAGGTTCTCGGAACGGAACTGGCCCGCTAGTGAGAGCCTGTCTGAACAGAGCACGCTCCGAGTCCCGGAGCTGCTGCAGTGCAGTGTACTCCTGCAAAGAACCAGCGGAGAGCCTCGATCTGCAATCAGCCTCAGGGATAAGGACAGGGCAGCCGGAGACCTCTTCAGGCGGCTCTGCCCACTCCGGCTGCGGGCTCTCTTCACGGGGCGATCCAAGATGGCGGCCTAGAGGGAGACTGCACCCCCGGTCGCTCCAGAACCCAGGAGTTAAGAAGGGGAGGCATTGAGAGACTCGGACTGAAGTGGAGCCACGGGTGAGTCTGCCCACTGGGTAAAGCTCAGCCCGGGTGGCAGGCCCAGATAGAGGTGGCTTAGCAGAGCCGGGCAGGGCAGCTTGAGTCTTCCCAAGGTAGTCTTCCACACTCCGGCAGTGGGCTCTTCCCACACGGCCAGCTGCACGGTGCAGGCCCACAGTGAGAGCATTTCCGCACAGAGCCAGTTCCAAAACGTGGAACCAGTAGGGGGCTAGGGGCAGTATTCTTCGAATGAGCTGCTTTATCAGATTCCTCCAAGACATCAGGCTACTGAAGGCTGGGAGGTGATACACTGGAAATCTACTGGGACACTATAAGCCAATAGTGGAAAACTGCAATATCTCAGGGTCCCACTGACAACTGACCATTATGAGAAAACAAGGGAAGAAAATGTCCCAAACAAACCTAGATACTACATCAATAAAACCCAATGACAGCAGAGCAGAAGAAATGTCAGAAAGGGAGTTCAGAATGTACGTAATTAAAACGATCAGGGAAGCTAATGAGGAGATGAAAGAGCAAATGCAGGCATTGAAGGAGGAGATGAAAGAGCAAATGCAGGCATTAAATGATCGCACCAATCAACAGTTAAAAGACCAAATACGGGAAGCAAGAGATCATTTCAATAAAGAGTTAGAGATACTGAAAAAAAACCAAACTGAAATCCTTGAAATGAAGGAAACAATAAACCAAGTTAAAAACTCCATAGAAAGCATAACCAATAGGATAGAACACCTGGAAGACAGAACCTCAGACATTGAAGACAAAATATTTAACCTTGAAAACAAAGTGGAACAAACAGAGAAGATGGTAAGAAATCATGAACAGAATCTCCAAGAACTATGGGATATCATGAAAAGGCCAAATTTGAGAATTATTGGGATTGAGGAAGGCTTAGAGAAACAAACCAAAGGAATGAACAGTCTATTCAATGAAATAATAACAGAAAATTTCCCAAATCTGAAGAACGAAATGGAAAACCAAGTACAAGAGGCTTATAGAACTCCAAACATACAAAATTACAACAGACCCACACCAAGGCACATTATTATGAAAATACCTAACATACAAAATAAAGACAGAATTTTAAAGGCCGCGAGAGAAAAGAATCAAATTACATTCAGAGGGAAACCAATAAGAATATCAGCAGATTTTTCAATCAAGACCCTAAAAGCTAGAAGGGCCTGGAACAACATATACCAAGCCCTGAAAGAAAATGGATGCCAACCAAGAATCTTATACCCAGCAAAACTTACCTTCAAATTTGACGATGAAATAAGATCCTTCCATGATAAACAAAAGCTAAAGGAATTTACAAAAAGAAAGCCAGCATTACAGAACATTCTCAGCAAAATATTCCATGAGGAAGAGATGAAAAACAACGATGCAAATCACCAACAGGAGGCGCTAGCCTAAAGGAATAGCCAAATAAAGGAGAAACCAAATCATGTCAAAAACAAATATGAGTCAATTGACTGGGAATACAAATCATATCACAATAATAACCCTGAATGTTAATGGCCTGAATTCATCAATCAAAAGACACAGACTGGCAGATTGGATTAAAAAGAAAGATCCAACAATATGTTGCCTGCAAGAGACTCATCTCATAGAAAGAGATACCCATAGACTAAAGGTGAAAGGATGGGGAAAAACATACCATGCACATGGACTCAGCAAAAAAGCTGGAGTATCCATCCTCATCTCAGATAATGTGGACTTCAAACCAAAACTAGTCAGAAGGGATAAAGAAGGACATTACATGCTGCTTAAGGGAAGCATAAATCAGCAAGACATAACAATCATAAATATCTATGCCCCGAATATTGGCTCATCCACGTACGTCAAACAAATCCTTCTCAATTCCAGAAATCAAATAGACCACAACACAATAATACTAGGCGATTTTAACACACCTCTCTCACCACTGGATAGATCGTCCAAACAAAAATTGAATAAAGAAACTATAGATCTCAACAACACAATCAGCAATTTAGACTTAACGGACATATATAGAATATACCATCCAACAAAGAATGAATACACTTTCTTCTCAGCAGCACATGGATCCTTCTCTAAAATAGACCATATTTTATGCCACAAAGCTACTGTTAGTAAATACAAGAAGATAGAGATACTACCTTGTACTCTATCAGATCATAATGGATTGAAATTAGAAATAAATGACAGAATAAAAAACAGAAACTTCTCCAATACCTGGAGACTAAATAATACACTATTATATGATGAATGGATAACAGAAGACATCAGGAGGGAAATAAAAAAATTCTTAGAAGTAAACGAGAACAAAGACACATCATATCAAAATCTCTGGGACACTATGAAAGCAGTACTTAGAGGAAGATTTATTTCATGGGGTGCATTCAAAAAAAGAAGTAGAAATCAACAAATAAACAAGTTAACACTACAGCTCAAAGCACTAGAAAAAGAAGAGCAGACCAATACCAAAAGTAGTGGAAGACAGGAAATAGTTAAAATCAGAGCCGAAATCAACGAAATCGAAACAAAAGAAACAATCGGAAAAATTAATAAAATAAATAGTTGGTTCTTTGAAAAAATAAATAAAATTGATAAACCCTTAGCCACACTAACAAAGAGAAAGAGGGAGAAAACTCAAATTACTAAAATTCGGAATGAACAAGGAAACATCACAACAGACACGAGTGAAATACAAAACATAATTAGAAGCTATTTCGAAAATCTATACTCCAACAAAACAGAAAACCTTGAAGACATCAACAAATTTCTAGAGACATATGAACTACCTAAACTGAACGAGGAGGACATACACAACTTAAATAAACCAATTTCAAGCAATGAAATAGAAGAGGTCATCAAAAGCCTACCAACAAAGAAAAGTCCAGGACCAGATGGGTTCTCAGCTGAGTTCTATAAAACCTTTAAAGAAGAGCTCATTCCAATACTCCTCAAACTATTCCATGAAATAGAAGAGGAGGGAACCCTACCAAACTCATTCTATGAAGCCAATATCACCCTGATACCTAAACCAGACAGAGACACATCAAGGAAAGAAAATTTCAGACCAATATCCTTAATGAACATCGATGCAAAAATTCTCAACAAAATTTTAGCAAATCGCATACAAATATATATTAAAAAGATAGTGCACCACGATCAAGTGGGTTTTATCCCAGGGATGCAAGGTTGGTTCAACATTCGGAAATCAATAAATGTCATTCACCATATCAACAGACTTAAAGTTAAGAATCACATGATTATTTCAATAGATGCAGAAAAAGCATTTGATAAAATACAGCATCCCTTCATGCTCAAAACACTAGAAAAAATTGGGGTAATGGGAACATTCCTAAACATTATAAAGGCCATCTACGCTAAGCCCATGGCTAATATCATTCTAAATGGTGAAAAACTGAAAGCGTTCCCCCTAAAAACTGGAACAAGGCAGGGATGCCCTCTTTCACCGCTTCTATTCAACATCGTCCTTGAGACTCTAGCCAGAGCAATCAGACAAACCAAAGAAATTAAAGGGATACGAATAGGAAAAGAAGAACTCAAACTATCCCTGTTCGCTGATGACATGATTATATATTTAGAGGAACCTGGAAATTCCACCAGAAAACTTTTAGAACTCATAAGTGAATTCAGTAAAGTAGCAGGTTACAAGATCAATGCTCATAAATCCAATGCATTTTTATACATAAGTGATGAATCTTCAGAAAGAGAAATTAGGAAAACTACTCCATTCACAATAGCATCGAAAAAAATAAAATACTTGGGAATCAATCTCACAAAAGAGGTGAAAGACCTCTACAATGAGAACTACAGAACACTAAAGAAAGAAATTCAAGAAAACCTTAGAAGATGGAAAGATCTCCCATGTTCCTGGATAGGCAGAATTAATATCGTCAAAATGGCTATACTACCTAAAGTTCTATACAGATTCAATGCAATTCCAATTAAAATCCCAATGATGTACCTCACAGAAATAGAGCAAGCAATTATGAAATTCATCTGGAAGAATAAAAAACCTAGAATAGCTAAAGCAATCCTCAGTAGCAAGAGCGAAGCAGGGGGTATTGCAATACCAGATCTTCAACTCTACTACAAAGCAATAGTAACAAAAACGGCATGGTATTGGTACCAAAATAGACAGGTAGATCAATGGTACAGAATAGAGGACATGGACACAAACCCAAATAAATACAATTTTCTCATACTAGACAAAGGTTCCAACAATATGCAATGGAGAAAAGATAGCCTCTTCAACAAATGGTGCTGGGAAAACTGGAAAACTATATGCAATAGAATGAAACTAAACCCCTATCTCTCACCCTACACAAAACTCAACTCAAAATGGATCAAGGACCTCGGAATCAGACCAGAGACCCTGCATCTTATAGAAGAAAAAGTAGGTCCAAATCTTCAACTTGTTGGCTCAGGATCAGATTTCCTTAACAGGACTCCCATAGCACAAGAAATAAAAGCAAGAATAAACAACTGGGATAGATTCAAACTAAAAAGCTTTCTCTCAGCAAAGGAAACTATCAGAATTGTGAAGAGAGAGCCTACAGAGTGGGAGAATATCTTTGCCAACCATACCTCAGATAGAGCGCTAATTTCCAGAATCTATAAAGAACTCAAAAAACTCTACACGAAGAATACAAATAATCCAATCAACAAATGGGCTAAGGAAATGAACAGACACTTCACAGAAGAAGATGTACAAGTAATCACCAGATATATGAAAAAATGTTCAACATCCCTAGTAATAAGGGAAATGCAAATCAAAACCACCCTAAGATTTCATCTCACCCCAATTAGAATGGCGATTATCAAGAATACAAGCAACAATAGGTGTTGGCGAGGATGTGGTGAAAAAGGAACACTCATACATTGCTGGTGGGGTTGCAAATTAGTGCAACCACTCTGGAAAGCAGTGTGGAGATTCCTCAGAAAGCTTGGAATGGAAACACCATTTGACCCAGCTATCCCACTCCTTGGCCTATACCCAAAGGACTTAAAATCAGCATACTACAGAGATACAGCCACATCAATGTTCATTGCTGCTCAATTCACCATAGCCAGATTGTGGAACCAACCTAGATGCCCTTCAGTTGATGAATGGATAAAGAAACTGTGGCATATTTATACAATGGAATATTACTCCGCAATGAAGAATGATAAAATTATGGCATTTGTAGGCAAATGGTCGAAATTGGAGAATATCATGCTAAGTGAGATAAGCCAATCTCAAAAAACTAAAGGACAAATGATCTCGCTGATAAGCGGATGAGGACATATAATGAGGGGTGGGAGGGGCTAGCATTAGGTTTAGGGTTAGGTTTAGAGTTAGGCTAAGGAGAGCAGTAAGAATGAAGGAAAGAAGGACTGTGTAGAGGGAAAAGAGGGGTGGGAGGGGTGGGGGGGAGGGGAAAAATATAATAAACATCATTACCCTATGTAAATGTAAAAAAAATAAATAAATAAATAAAAAAAAAAAAAAAAAAAAAAAAAAGATGTAGTTTTAGATGATCTGTTACAGTGTCCATGGTTAAAAGACCCCATCTAGTTGATGGGTGCTTTAGTAGCGAATGGCATGATTCCAATTAGGCTGGTGGCACTTTGTTGGATCCAAGGGGGACTCAAGAAGTTTAAAATGAAACATCCCATAGCTATAAAGGCAGGGACAAGACACATTTCCTAAATGAAATCAAACAGGCTAGAGTCAGGCGGTTTTTTAGTATCTTGGTCAAACTGGTTGAAGCTTGGGTGATAATAACAGGTGTACAAACAAATTTAGGAAGTGACACAAAGTCCAAATATAGGAAATTTGTACAAATGGTGGGAAACACAAACAAATGCTGGGTTTCAGACATCCAGATGTGGCAGATTTAGTTCACTCTAGACCCAAATTTTTCCCTGGGGGTTTGTTTTCTCAAAGTGGTTCTCTTTGGTAGATGATACAGACCTCTCAAGCCTATGGTTGAGGGACTTCAATTACCAGTGATAAACAAGCAGAAGTGGAATCAAAGGAGTCCTCTAGAAAGAGTGTTTTCAACTTTGTCAACTGACTGCTTCTTTTTTAGTATTCTTTTTTATTAGTCTGATTCATTTGATTGAATTAATCATTTGCTTTAAGGATGCTTTGGACGAAATCTAAAGTATATATTTTCTTCTTCCATATCATCTGCAATTTTTACAAATTTAATTCTAAATATTTTCTATTTAATTGTTTTGAACTATATAGGAAAATTCTCTTGAGGTTAAATGGAGTTTTAAATATTTGGGTCGTGTCACAACTAAGTATTTTAGTTTTATAAAAAATTGTAAGGCATTTAGATTTTGTGAAGTAAAAATTTTGGCAATTTTTGTTTTTTTGTTGTTGTGGTGGTGGTTTTTAGATATACATGACAGAACCAAGTATTTGACATATTACACACATGAGGTGCAACCCATTATAATATTTTAAAATTTATTTTTATTGTAAACAAATGGGATGCATCTTGTTTCTCTGTACATGAAGTAGAGGCATACCATTTGTATAGGAAATAGTTTTTGATTCATTCTGTTATTTTTTCCTTCCATCCACCCCTCCCACCCCTCTTTTCCCTCTATACAGTCCCTCCTTCCTCCATTCTTGCCTCCCTCACAACCCCAATAATGTGTCATCATCTGCTTATCAGCGAGATCATTTATCCTTTGGTTTTTTGAGATTGGTTTATCTCACTTAGCATGATATTCTCCAACTGCATCCATAGCCTGCAAATGCCATAATTTTATCTTTCTTTATGGCTGAGTAATATTCCATTGTATATTTATACCACAGTTTCTATATCCATTCATCTGTTGAAGGGCATCTAGGTTGGTTCCACAATCTGGCTATTGTGTATCTCTGTAGTATGCTGCACTAATTTGCAACCCCACTAGCAATGTATAAGTCTACCTTTTTCCCCACATCCTCGCCAACACCTGTTGTTGCTTGTATTCTTGATAATTGCCAATCTAATTGGGGTGAGATAGAATCCCAGGGTAGTTTTGATTTGCATTTCTCTTATTACTAGAGATGTGGAACACTTTTTCTTGTATCTGTTGATTGCTTGTAGATCTTCTGTGAAGTGTCTGTTCATTTCCTTAGCCCATTTGTTGATTGGGTTATTTATATTCTTGGTGTAGAGATTTTTGAGTTCTTTATATATTCTGGAAATTAGTGCTCTATCTGAAATATGATAAGTGGCAAAGATTTTCTCCCACTCTGTAGGCTCTTTCTTCACATTGCTGATAGTTTCCTTTGCTGAGAGAAAGTTTTTTAGTTTGAATCTATCCCAGTTGTTGATTCTTGCTTTTATTTCTTGTGCTATGGGAGACCTGTTAAGGACGTCTGATCCTAAGCTGACATGTTGAAGATTTGGACCTACTTTTTCTTCTATAAAATGCAGGATCTCTGGTCTGATTCCAAGGTCCATGATCCATTTTGAGTTGAGTATTGTGCAGGGTGAGAAATAGGGATCAATTTTCATTCTGCTGCATATGGATATCCAGTTTCCCAGCACCATTTGTTGAAGAGGCTATCTTTTCTCCATTGCATATTTTTGGCAACTTTGTCTAATATGAAAAAATTGCGTTTATTTGGGTTGTGT
Organism: Sciurus carolinensis; assembly: GCF_902686445.1. Lineage (NCBI taxonomy): Eukaryota > Metazoa > Chordata > Mammalia > Rodentia > Sciuridae > Sciurus > Sciurus carolinensis. The sequence goes on along the minus strand of NC_062219.1, from coordinate 80,493,168 downwards.
TCATGTCCTATTATCTACACCATTGATCTACCTGTCTATTTTGGTGCCAATACCATGCCGTTTTTGTTACTATTGCATTGTAGTATAGTTGAAGTTCTGGTATTGCGATACCCCCTGCTTCACTCTTCCTGCTAAAGATTGCTTTAGCTATTCTGGGTTTCTTATTCTTCCAGATGAATTTCATGATTGCTTGCTCTATTTCTGTGAGGTACATCATTGGGATTTTAATTGGAATTGCATTGAATCTGTATAGCACTTTTGGTAGTATGGCCATTTTGACAATATTAATTCTGCCTATCCAAGAACATGGGAGATCTTTCCATCTTCTAAGGTTTTCTTTAATTTCTTTCTTTGGTACACTGTAGTTCTCATTGTAGAGGTCTTTCACCTCTTTTGTGAGATTGATTCCCAAGTTTTTTTTTTTTTTGAGGCTATTGTGAATGGGGTAGTTTTCCTAACTTTTCTTTCTGAAGATTCATCATTTATGTATAAAAATGCATTAGATGTATGAGCATTGATTTTATATCCTGCTACTTTACTGAATTCACTTATGAGTTCTCAAAGTTTTCTGGTGGAATTTCCTGCTTCCCCTATATATATAATCAAGTCATCAGCACATAGGGATAGTTTGAGTTCTTCTTTTCCTATTCATATCCCTTTAATTTCTTTGGTCTTTCTAATTGTTCTGGCTAGAGTCTTGAGGACACTGTTGAAATAGAAGTGGTGAAAGAGGGCTTCCCTGCCTTGATCCAGTTTTTAGGGGGAATGCTTTCAGTTTTTCATCATTTAGAATGATATTGGCCATGGGCTTAGCATAGATGGCCTTTATAATGTTAAGGAATGTTCCCACTATTCTTATTTTCTCTAGTGTTTTGAGCATGAAGGGATACTGCATTTTATCAAATATTTTTTCTGTGTCTATTGAAATAATCATGTGATTCTTGACTTGAAGTCTGTTGATTTGGTGAATGACATTTATTGATTTCCGGATGTTGAACCAACCTTGCATCCCTGGGATAAAACCCACTTGATCGTGGTGCACTATCTTTTTAATATATTTTTGTATGCGATTTGCTAAGATTTTGTTGGGAATTTTTGCATCAATGTTCATTAAGGATATTGGTCTGAAATTTTCTATCCTCAATGTGTCTCTGTCTGGTTTAGGTATCAGGGTGATGTTGGCTTCATAGAATGAGTTTGGGAGTGTTCCCTCCTCTTCTATTTCATGGAATACTTTGAGGAGTATTGGAATGAGCTCTTCTTTAAAGGTTTTGTAGAACTCGGCTGAGAAACCATCTAGTCACAGACTTTTCTTTGTTGGTAGCCTTCTGATGACTGTTTGTATTTCATTATTTGAAATTGGTCTATTTAAATTGTGTATATCCTCCTGGTTCAGTTTAGGTAATTCATATGTCTCTAGAAACCTGTTGATGTCTTCGAAATTTTTTATTTTGTTGGAGTATAGATTTTCAAAATAGCTTCTAATTATGTTCTGTATTTCACTCGTGTCTATTGTGATATTTCCTTGTTCATTCTGAATTTTAGTTATTTGGGTTTTCTCTCTTCTTCTCTTTGTTAGTGTGGCTAAGGGTTTATCAATTTTTTTTTTCGAAGAACCAACTTCTTACTTTGTCAATTTTTTCAATTGTTTCTTTTGTTTCAATTTCATAGATTTTAGCTCTCATTTTAACTATTTCCTGTCTTCTACTACTTTTGGTGTTGCTGTGTTCTTCTTTTTCTAGGGTTTTGAGCTGAAGTGTTAGGTCGTTTATTTGTTGATTTTTTCTTCTTTTATTGAATGCACTCCATGAAATAAATTTTCCTCTAAGTACTGCTTTCATAGTGTCCCAGAGATTTTGTTATGTTGTATCTTTGTTCTCGTTTACCTGTAAGAATTTTTTTACTTCCCTCCTGAGGTCTTCTGTTATCCATTCAGCATACCATAGCATATTATTTAATTTCAAGGTGTTGGAGTAGTTTCTGGTTTTTTTTTCTGTCATTTATTTCTAATTTTAATCCATTATCATATGATAGAATACAAGGTAGTATCTCTATCTTCTTGTATTTGCTAACAGTAGCTTGTGGCATAGAATATGGTCTATTTTAGAGAAAGATCCACGTGCTGCTGAGAAAAGAGTGTGTTCACTCTTTGTTGGATGGTATATTGTATATATGTCCGTTAAGTGTAAATTATTGATTGTGTTATTGAGATCTATGGTTTCTTTGTTCAATTTTTGTTTGGAAGTTCTTTCCAGTGGTGAGAGAGGTATGTTAAAATCACCTAGTATTATTGTGTTGTGGTTTATATGATTTCTGGAATCAAGAAGGATTTGTTTGATGTACATGGATGAGCCACTGTTTGGGGCATAGATAATTATGATTGTAATGTTTGGGTGATTAATGCTTCCCTTAAGCAGTATGAAATGACCTTCTTTATTCCTTCTGACTAACATTGGCTTGAAGTCCACATTATCTGATATGAGGATGGATACTCCAGCTTTTTTGTTGAGTCCATGTGCATGGTATGTTTTTCCCATCCTGTCACCTTTAGTCGGCGGGTATCTATTTCTATGAGATGAGTCTCTTGCAGGCAGCAAATTGTTGAATCTTTCTTTTTAATCCAGTCTGTCAGTCTATGTCTTTTGATTGATGAATTCAGGTCATTAACATTCAGGGTTATTATTGAGATATGATTTTATTCCCAGTCAATGACTCATTTTTTTTTTTTTTTGACATGAGTTGGTTTCTCCTTTATTTGACTATTCTTTTAGGGTAGTTCCGCCCTTTGCTGATTTACATCATTGTATTTCATCTCTTCCTAATGAGAATGTTCTCTTTGCTGAGAATGTTCTGTAATGCTGGCTTTCTTTTTGTAAATTCCGTTAGCTTTGTTTATCATGGAAATATTTTATTTCATTGTTAAATTTGAAGGTAATTTTGCTGGGTATAAGATTCTTGGTTGGCATTCGTTTTCTTTCAGAGCTTGAAAAATGTTGTTCCAGGCCCCTCTAGGTTTCAGGGTCTGGGTTGAAAAATCTGCTGATATCTGTATTGGTTTCCCCTGAATGTAATTTGATTCTTTTCTCTTGCAGTCTTTAAAATTCTGTCTTTATTTTGTATGTTAGGTATTTTCTTTATAATGTGTCTTGGTGTGTGTCTATTGTAATTTTGTGTATTTAGAGTCCTATAAGCCTCTTGTACTTGATTTTCCATTTCATTCTTAAGATTTGGGAAATTTTCTGATATCATTTCATTGAATAGATTGTTTATTCCTTTGGTTTGTTTCTCTAAGCCTTCCTCAATCCCAGTAATTCTTAAATTTGGCCTTTTCATGATATCCCATAATTCTTGTAGATTCTGTTCATGATTTCTTACCATCTTCTCTGTTTGGTCAACTTTGTTTTCAAGATTATATATTTTATCTTCAATGTTTGAGGTTATATTTCCCAGGTGTTCTATCCTATTGGTTATGCTTTCTGTGGAGTTCTTAATTTAGTTTATTGTTTTCTTCATATCAAGGATCTCTGTCTAGTTTTTTTTTTCAATATCTCTAACTCTTTATTGAAATGATCTTTTGTTTCCTGCATTTGCTCTTTTAACTGTTGAGTGGTATGATCATTCAAAGCCTGCATTTGCTGTTTTATCTCATCATTTGCTTCTCTGATTATTTTAATTATGTACATTCTGAACTCCTTTTCTGACATTTCTTCTGTCATACTATCATTGGATTTTATTGATGTAGCATCTAGGTTTTTTTGGGACATTTTTTCCCTTGTTTTCTCATATTGTTTAGGTATCTACCCCTCTAGTAGTGAAACTCTATTGGCTTATATTGTCCCTTTAGATTTCCAATAACTCACCTTCTAGTCTTGAGTAGCCTGACGTCTTGGAGGAACTTGATAATGCAGTGATCCACAAGGAAGCTGCCCCTCTATGGGTGGTGGCCTTCAGGTGGGGTGTATTTCCTGCTGGTGGGAAAAGGCACCTCCACTTGTTGACCAATGTCAGTCAAAAGGGGGACTAGACTATAGGCTGGGGCGTGGCTGGTCTGGGCCTGTGTCTCTGGTTCTACCACCCTGGTGGGAAACCCTTGCCCTGTTGGGAAGGCTCACCCAATGGGGATGTCTCACTGGGCAGCTCTCCTCCAAGAAGTTCCCTTCAGTCCAGAAGTACCACCTGGGCTGGGCAGCCCTCCTCTACGACGTGCCCAGGGACTGCACCTACCTCCTGGGCCAGGGAGCCTCACCCTGCGATTGAGACTCTCGCTGGGCAGCCCTCCTCTGCGATGTTCCCTGGGGCCTGGAACTACCACCTGGTCTGGGGGGCCTGGCCCTGTGAGGGATTCTCTCAAAGTGGCCCTCCTCTAAGATGTGCCCTGGGTACTGAACCTACTGCCCAGGCCTGGAACCCTCTCTCTGTACTGTAGTCTCTTGCTGGGAGGTCCTCCTGTACAATGCTCCTGCTTATCTGGGTTTACCGCTCCAGCGGGGAGGTCTCACTAGGCAACCCTACTCCATGAAGTTCCCTGTATTCCGGAACTACTGACCCATCCAGAGAGACTTGCCCAGTGGAAGAGACTCACCCGGCTGCTTTGAGTTGGTCCTGAGTCTCTCAATACCTCCTCTTGAATCCTGAGTCCTGTCAAAGGGCCTCCAGTCTCCTGTAGGTGTCTCAGGAAGGGAGCCACCCTTCCGATGATGATGGCCACGCCCTCAGGAATAATTCAAAGTGCCTGCACCAGCCTCCAAAGAATCTGGGGCGCCCCAGCGAGGGTGAGCTGAGTCAGCATAGAGGTAAGTGCAGTGTCCCTCAGAAGTAGGGGGGCAGGCAGGCAGGCTCAGTGATGGCGTCTGACCTCAGTGTGGGGGTCAGGTGGGCTGTCTGGCTCTGCGCGATGGTACTATCATTTTAATATGTTTTTTGTATAAGGTTTTCCAGGATTTTGTTCAGAATTTTTGCATTTATGTGCATCAGGGATATTGGTATGAAGTTCTCTTTCTTTGATGTGTCTTTGTCTGATTTTTGGTATCAGAGTGATACTAGCTTCATGAACCCTTCATGGAAGGGTTCCCTCCCTTTCTATTTCATGGACTAATTTGAGGAGTATTGGGTATAAGTTCTCTGAAGTTCTAGTAGAACTTGGCTGAGAATCCTTCTGGTCCTGGGCTTTTCTTTGTTGGTAGGCTTTTGATGGTGTCTTCAGTTTTATTGCTTGAAATTGAATTGTTCAAATTTTCTGTGGCTTCCTGGTTCAATTTGGGTAGGTCATATGTCTCTAAAAGTTTGTCAATATCATCATGATTCTCTATTTTATTGTAGATTTTCAAAGTAGTCTCTGATTATTGCCTATATTTCAGTAGTATTTGTGGTGATATTCATTTTTCATCATGAATTTATGTGATTTGAGTTTTCTTTTTCTTTGTTAGCATGGTTCAGCATTTATCAATTTTTAAAAAAATTTTACAGACTGCATTTTGATTCATTGTACCCAGATGGGGTACCTCATTTCATTTTTATGGTTGCGCATGATGTAGATTATACCATTCATGTAATAATACATGTACATAGGGTAATGATGTCTGTCTCATTTTATTTGTTTCAAGAACAAACTTTTTGTTTCATCTATATTTTTAATTGTTTTTTTGTTTGTTTTTATTTCATTGTTTTCAACTGATTTTAATTATATCCTGTCTTCTGCTGATTTTGGTGTTGATTTGTTCTTCTTTTTCTAGTGCTTTGAGATGTCATGTTAGTTTATTTATTTGATGACTTTCTATTCTTTTAAAGAATGCACTCAGTGCAATGAGCTTTCCTCTTAGAATTGCCTTCATAGTCTCCCAGGGATTTTGATAAGTTGTGTCACAATTCTCATTTACCCCTTAGTATTTTCTTATTTCATCTCTGATTTCTTCTACTATCCATTGACCATTCAATAGCATATTATTTATCCTCTAGGTATTAGAGTAGCTTCTATTTTTTATTTTATCATTGATTTCTTTTTCCTTCTTTCTTTATTCTTTGGGTACCAGCGACTGAACTTAAGCACTTGACCACTGAACCACATCCCCAACCCTATTTTGTATTTTATTTAGAGACAGGGGTTTGTGCAGGCCATATAGCCCACCTCGTAGAGACAGGGTTTCTTTGTTTTGCTTAGTGCCTCACTTTTGCTGAGGCTGACATTGAACTCATGATCCTCCTGCCTCAGCCTCCCAAGCTGCTGGGATTACAGGTGTGTGCCACTGTGCCTGGCCCTTTTCATTGATTTCAATTTCATTCCATTATGATATGATAGAATGCAAGGTATTATCTCTATTTTTTGTATTCCCCCAATAGTTGTTTTGTTGCCTAAGGTATTTTCTCTTTTAGAAAAGGGTGTGTGTGCTGCTGAAAGAAAGTATATTCAGTCCTTGATGGATGAAATATTCTACATGTATCTGTTAAGTCTAAATTATTAATTGTATTCATTAGTTCTATGTCTTCTTCATTTTGTTTTTTGTTTGGCAGATCTATCTAGGCATATTAAAGTCAGAGAGTATTACTGTCTATTCGATTCTTGAAATTGAAAAGGTTTGTTTGATGTACATAGGTGGTCCACTCTTTGGGGCATAAATATTTATGATTGTTATGTCATTGATATATAGTCCCTTTAAGCAGAATGAAATGGCCTTCTTGGTCCCTTCTAATTAGCTTTGGCTTGAAGTCCACTTTATCTGATATGAGGATAGAAACCCCTACTTGTTTATGAGATCCATGTGAGTGACATGTTTTTCCCAGCCCTTTACCTTCATTGTGTGGATGTCTTTGCTTATGAGGTGAATCTATTAGAGACAGCATGTTGTTAGGTCTTGTTTTTTAATTCATTCTGCCAGGCTCTATCTTTTAAGTGATGAATTTAGGTCACTTACAATGTTATTATTGATGTGATTTTTATCCCCTGTCATTTTGAGTTATTTCTGGATTTTAACTTGAATTACTTTCGCATTTGATTGATTGTTCTAGTGTAGTTCCTCTCTTTGCTTGTCTTCACTTTTATTTTTCATTTCTTTTTTTATGAAGTATTTTATTGAGTATATGTTGTAGTCTAGGCTTTCTAGTGGTGAATTCTCTTAACTTTAGTTTAAAAGTCCTTTTTATATCACTGTCAATTTTTAAGCTTAATTTTGCTGGGTATAGTATTTTTGTCTGGTCTTCATTTTCTTTCAGAGATTGGCATATGTTATTCTAAGATATCCTAGCCTTGAGGGTCTGGGTTGAGAAATCAGCTGAGATCCATATTAGTTTCTCTCTTAATTTTACTTGTCACTTTTCTCTGGCAACCTTTAAAATTCTATCCTTATTCTGTATGTTAGGCATTGGAGTTGGTCTGTTGTAATTTTGTATATTTGGGGTCCTGTAATCCTCCTATATTTGGTTTTTCATTTCATTCTTAAGGTTTGGGAAATTTCATGATATTTATTTGAAAAGATTTTGTATTCCTTTGGTTTGTAGCTCCAAACCTTCATCAATCCAAATAAATCTTAAATCTGATCTTTTCATGTTATGCCATATTTCTTGGAAGTTCTGTTCATGATCTCTAAACATCTTTTCTCCATGGTCAACTTTATTTTCTAGATTATATATTTTTTCTTTATTGCCTGAAACTTTGTCTTCCAAGTGGTCTAGTCTATTGGTAATGCTTTCCATTTAATTTTTAATTCAATTTATTGATTCCTTCATTTTGAGGATTTCTGATGGATTCTGCTTCAGGTTCTCTATTTCTTTTTTGAAATAATCTTTCACTTCTTGTATTTTCTCTCTGATTTTATTTCTTATGTCATCTTTTACCTCATAGATTAGTTTAACCATGAAGTTTCCAAATTTTATCTCTGACATTTCCTTCACTGTTGAGGTAGTCTGGGTTATTTGGGATGGTTTGTTCCCTTGCTTTCTCATATTTTTTGCATGTCTACCCATCTATCTGGACAGATCTGGTGCTGCAGAGTTTCTACCTTAAAACTTTATAGTCTCATTCTGTTAGTAGTGCTTCAGATTGGGGAGGAGGGCAATGAAAGCCACAATGTAAGCAAACACTATAAAGCAGTTAACTAGGTCCTATTTTGATATATAGTGTTAATTGGTATGATACATAGGGATAGTGGGATCAGCAATTTCCATCAGTACAAACAGTACATAATCATGTATTATGTGTGGCTTAAATTCAATAGATGTTATGTATGCTCTCTGCTGTATTATTACTGTGACATTGGTGATAGTGGTAGACATTATATCTGTGTCAATTAGTATTAAGAATTGTTAAGGATAGAGTTTAGTATGTGTAAAGAAGAAGAGATGCAAGGGTAGAAAAGAGTGTGCAACTTCAAAGGATGTTAAGGAAGATGCAATAGTAACAGGATATCTTGTATATTTGAAAGGGGACAAAAAATAGAAGAATTTAAAGGAGGAGAGAGAGAATGGAATTTGGGTGTCAGGAATAGAGAAAAGTGAGAGGACGACAAGGGAGATAGAGTAGTGATAAAGATAATACAAAACAAAATCGAAATAAGCTAATCATAAATCCTAACCCTCAAAATACAGAACATGGAAAGATAACACCTTCAAAAAGAGAAAAACAAAACAAACAAAAGTACAACAACAACAAACAAAAATAAAGAAAGAAAAAAGAAAGACATAGCTAGAAATGAGGAGTGAGAAACAAATATGAGTATGTGTAGTAGTCCTTGAATCAGTCAGTACACATTCAAATAAAACAAAAATCCAATATGGTAGCCCAAAGTCAAAAAGCAAAACAGAACTACTGCAATAACAAACAAAGCAACAACAACAGCAATAAGAAAAAGAAAAATCTTGGTGAAATGTTAAGAAATTAAGGAGTCATACCCACTACAGTGGACAATATTGTCAGAAGTGTATGTGTTCACTGACTGTGCCCACCTTGTTTTCTTTTTGTTTATTCTTGAGGTATGATCTAGGTTTGGGAGTATGGGCCATGGACTGTATTCCTTCCTTTAATTGTGTTGACCTCTAGTCTTAGGATATTTCATTCTAAGCCTTGGAGAAATGTGAAATTATTCCTGCTACTTGAGTTCTGGTAGCTAAGCTACAAGAAATTCTGCCTCACACTCATTCACCATCTTGGACCCCCAAACTATTTGTTAAAGTACAAAATACTTGGAGAAAATTGTCCACAGCATAAGTGTTATCACTCCATGGATGTTCACAGATGAATGTAACTACATAAAGTAACAGAATACGGCAGCCTCCTTGAAATCCTGTTAGTTACCAGCTCCAGAAGACTAAACACTGTCTGATAATAGCAAATTCTCTGTGTTTTTTAATGTACATGAAGTGAATTATATCTTTTTTGTGTGAGTGTATGTGTATGTTTGGTTTCTTTTGTTCAATATCTTGCATGCAAGATTCCTCAATGTTGCTCTTAGTCACAAACCTTTTACTATTAATTCTATATAGCATTCCATTGTATCATAATTCATATTATCACTTCTACCATCAATGAACATTTAGATAGTGTCTTATATGGGAGCTATTACATATAGTGCCACTATGAATTTTCTGTTAGACATTTTTTTGGGTAAACATATCCTTTTATAAACATTCCCATAGATACTGTGGAGTGACATACAGGGTCATAAGTTGGTGACACTTTTTAGCATAATATTGGAAGTTGGTGATTTTATCTTAGTCACTCCAAAAGATCATCTATTATCACAAATATGTCACAGATCTATCTTGTACTTGCTGTGTATGATTTCTGTTGGCCTACATTTTGCTGAAGATATGTACCTAGGATTTTAATTATGTGCCACTTCCTCTGCTATACATATATATTTACCCTAACATCAACACTAAAGTACAACTACTGGGAGCTTAGTGAACAGATAAATACCTTTTGCAGTTTTTAAAATTTATGTACCAGTTCATTTGGTTTTTGGATTTTTACTTACAAATGATAGAAAAGAAATATTAATGTATCATAAAGTAAAGTTGTTCCCCATTTACAAAATTGATCATGTCAAAATCTTGACATTTCCAAACAAATGAATAAGTAGATATCAATGCTTGTTAAACTATCATCTTGCTTTATGAAAAGATGATGATGGAGCTTCTTTTAATTATCTTAACTAATGCAAACCCCCCATAAAATTGTTCATATTAATGAGATACTATAAAATATTTTGATATATATACAAACTGTATAATGCTTAAATATTTTAACTTCCTCAAACATGTATCATTTATTTATTGTGAAAACTTTCAAAATCCTTTCTTCTAGCTTTTTGGAATGTACAGACCATTATTGTTATCTCCAATAACCTTACTGTGCAACAGCACACCAGAACTTGTTATTCCTATGTAACTGCAACTTAGCAACCATTGGCCAACATTTTCTGGCCTCTGCCCCTCCTCACCCACCTCTGGTAACCACTCTACTTTCAACTTTTATGAGATCAACTTTTAAGATTCCACATATGAGTGAGAACATGTGGTACTTGTCTTTGTGTGCCTGGCTTATTTGGAACTGCCATATGATCCAGCAATTCCAATACTGGGTACATATCCAAAGGAAATTAAATCAGTGTATCAAAGAGACATCTGCACTTTAATCTTCATTGCAGCACAACAGCCAAAATATGGAAACAACTCAAGTGTCCATCAACTCGTGAATGGATGAAGAAAATGTGGCATACGTACACAGTGGAATACTATTCAGCCCTATGGAAGAATGAAATTCTGTCATGAGCAGCAACGTGGCTGGAACTGAAGATCATTAAGTGAAATAAGGCAACCTTTTTAAAATTATTAATTTCTCTGGGGACTTAATGTATAATTCTGATTTTATATGAGATGAGAAATAATATTGAAAACCTACTATGTTGTGATTACCATGTCATCTATTTTTAAATGAGTCTTCTGGTTCAGGTTTTATGAAAATACAGTAAAACTATATTTATTTTTCCTGATTTTTAGATGTGGGAACCTTAGTTTATTTAAGAATCCTGCTGAAGGTTACACAGTAATTGATCAGGCTGATATAGAATACTAAATGGACCTGTGAGAATACAAATATTATAAAGATTTTATGTCCAGCTTCCTAAGATTCTGCTTATTATAACACATAGTGAAACAGATTAGATGAATGCTTACCTATAGAAAAATGTCTTTGTAAATGAAGTTATATCCCTCTATGAGTGAAGTTATTAAATAAAATATTTTAGGAAATGAAAAGTAAATTTGATGATTTAATGGTTTGATGATTTACATATTATGTTGTTTCAGTAGAACATATAGAGATTGCATTTTAATGATTCTGCATTTTGGAGCTGGAATGCCCTTCGCCTTAGGATCTGCTGCACTCTGGACCATTTCACATTCCGTTCCTGTGACTGACTGATGTGCATGACTATGACAAACACTTGGCAGCCTCACTGGGAGGGGCCTGTGAGTGTGAGGACTCAGATTGTCATTAAACTGGGGCTCAGAGCCAAGGCCTGAGTGCATGCTGAAGACACGGCTCCAAGCTCCACCACCCTTTTGGCCAAGGCGCAAGTGCAAATTGTACTTGTGAATTTATCGTAAATTATTCTTTTTTTAATGGAACATTTTAAACCAGACAAAGAAAATGCTTTCCCTCTGGAATGGAATTCCACCCTATTGCAATCTGAGTTTGACTTGATAAATAATAGGACAGGCTACTGAGGGAGATTACAAATTGTGTTTCTCAGGGGTTTTAAGAAGAGAATAACCATCTGTCCGGGATGACTCCAAGGTAGGGTTTTGTCTATGAATCTGAGAAGCCCATAGTGTTGTGAAAAGAACATTTCATAACAGAAGGGAGACTTGGGCTTTAGTTCTCAGCTTTCCAGTAACTTCCTGTAGTCTTCAGTAAGTTGACTGAATCCCAGTCCTCTGCACCATATTGTGATGATGAAAGAGAGGGGAGTCCTTACCTTTATAGTCTTCTATCATCTAGATATCAAGAAATGAACTTTAAATGAAGAGGAATGGGCTAAACTGTTTTCTGTGGAAAATTAACTGCGTGGGAAGTAAACAATTGCTATTGTATAAGTGTTTTGTTGTAAATTGGGGTTAAGATAACTGAATAAGATTAAACTTTTTTTAAGATTTTGAGAAGCCTTCAGATACTTATGATCAGGGTGATTTTCCAGGTGTTAAAAGACACTCAGAGCTTAACAAATACACTTAACTATGAAACCCATCTTGTATAACATATCTCAGATCTGATATCCTATTCAACATATTTTATTAGCTACAAATTTTAAGCCATTATAACTTCCAGATTTGAAAATTCCATATGCCTTTGTTTTATGTCTCTGTTTATTTTCATACCTATCAAAGGAAAAGTGAGAAAGTATTCATTCATAATCAATTTGATAAAGATTTTTAGAACCTGTTATGTTCCAGTACAGTGCTTAGTGCTGAGGATACGTCAATGAAATAACAACAACAAAATCCCTGCCTACGTAAAACATTTATTTTAGTTCAGGGAGGCACTTAATAAACAAATAAATAATAACATATAAATATGAGCTATGGATAAAAATAAAGATCAAACTAGGTTAACTTTAGTGTCTCATTTATAACCAATTGAATTTGGTAGAAGGGAAACTGCATACTTTCTGACACTGGGTCAGAAACAGTCATGCCGCTTTGGCTACTTCCTCGGAATGGCCACACTGGATATTTACAATGTAGTAGGGACTTTGATAGTCATGTTGACTGCTGGCACATGTCATCTCTGTTCAGAAATCCCTGTCAGGAAGTCAGATTGTTCAGACAGCATGACATTAGAGCAAGAGTTATTTGATTAATTTAAATGACTAATAAAATTAGACTGTAATGCTATCCATTCCCATAAGATGTATTAATCTCTCTCAGTATAGGAAATTGAGTTCGACTGGTTATCATTATATACTGGTAGGTAAGCAGTCTAATTTTGTCACTGAATGTGTCTTTTTGTGTTTTATATCAATTTCTAAATTTTGAGATACACATGTTCTTAAAAAAAACCCCAAACCCATGAAATTTAATTTGCTCTAATTCAGTCCCCAGTAATGTAATATATAACTAAAAAGAACCAATAAAAATAAATAAAAAAGAAAGAAAAATAAAAGGTATAATTATTGGAAAATAATAGCCAGTTTTCCAAATGACATGACTGTGTATATAGAAAATCAGTAAAAGTAATAAATCAGTAAAATTAATAATTGAGTAATGTTATTAGATGTAAAAATCAATGCATAATAATCAATCATAAATCTATATAGTAGCAGAAAAATTTAATTTTTAAAATTTTAATTTTAAGAATTGTATCAGTTATTTATACTTTCTTTAATTTTCCTGTTATGTTTTATAGTATTCAGGGTAGAGGTTATGAAAATGCTTCATCATATCTACTCCATGTTCTTTGTTTATTTGGTGTCATTGAAATACACATGTTTGAAATTTCAAATGCCATGAAATTTCAAATTTTGTGAATAGCATGTAGAAAAACAATTGAGTTTTTTACATCAGTCTTAATTCATGGTACCTTAATAAATTTATCAGCTCCCCCCAAAAAAATCCCAGATGCCATTAATAGAAGGTCTTTATTTACACCAGAATGTCATTCTTCTCTTTAAGCTGATTTTGAATATATATTAGGTCTTAAAATTGATTCAATATTCAGATTCTCAGTACTCTGAAACAACTTAACTCTACCTCCATTGCTGAAAAGAATGAATATCTGTACTTACATGGGCTCTTAAAAAATTGCACTTTCTAAAACACCAAGAAGTCAATGAGTAGGACAGAATTCCAAAGAGATCTATGAAATGATACTTTTATTTTCATACTTATTTGCTTTCAAATGGACATGAGAAAGCAGAGAGGAACTTCAGAATATAGCTGTGATCTAGGAAAACACTGGATTTTGTAATTATGACTAAGTTTATTTGAATGAGAACTTTAAGAATTATTCTTAATGTGTTTGATGACAATTTATAATCTTCACACCTCTGTTCCTTCTGGCCCCTGTAATTAGTCCAGTCAACTTCTAACCTTAAAGACTTGAATTCTTCTTTCTCCATGCTATTAAAATTCAAATCAATACAACTATGCAAATATACCATGTATAGGGATAGTACTTTAGCCTCTCAGTTCTAACTCCAGATGGTTGTCACATTATTAGTAAAAAAGTACATAGTAACTGCAATCATTCAGAATCAATCAACCTGCAATTATGATTGTCTGTATATTTATTTGTAATTAGAGTTTTCATATTTGATTACCATAAATGAGTTACTGTGTCTCATCTGACATCCTATAGGGACAAATGAAAATGATAGGATGAGTAAAAGAAAAAACACATATCTACACAGACTATGCAATCTTGCATAACCATAAAAACTGTAAGGAAACAAACTCAATAGATCATCTTATTCATCACTCTAATTATATAAGATTAGTCTATATTCAGTAAGTTTGATTTTATTTATTTAATTATTATTATTATTAGTAGTAATAGTACTGGGGATTGAACCCAGGGGTGCTTAACCACAGAACCACATCCCCAGCCCTTTTTTTAAAAGAACATTTTATTTATAGACAGGGTCTTGCTAAGTTGCTTAGGGCCTCGCTAAGTTGCTAATGCTGGCTTTGAACTCTCAATCCTCTTTCCTCAACCTCTTGAGCTGCTGCAATTACAGGTGAGCACCACCATGCCTGGATAACTTGCTTGATTTTATAGTAATTATTCTTTCACTCTTTCATCTGGGGGCTTACTCCATAGTATAAGAAACTTTTAAATTAGAAATAAATAAGAATTAGTTGTTATATGAGTTTTACTGTTCTTAAAGTGTGGCATTTTGAATACAGTGAGATTGATATAAATGCACAAAATTCAGGTGGCTTTTAGGAAATATGTAAAAATAAATTTTAAGAATTCCATCAAATTTTCTTTGTTGCTTTGGTGTTTGATGAAGTTGATGTGGTTTTAAGTCAGCTTGCCTGTACAGGGCTTCTTTAAATTGCACTTTTTCCAAAGTTTCACAGATTTCATTTTGAGTGGGAGTTAGCTAACTTGTGTGTTGGTCCACAGAGTTGTGGTGTCTTCCAGGAAATACTTGCTATTTGACATGTTTATCCATATTGGGTCAAAAGAGAATAGCATGGAAAAATAAAATTGTAGTCATAAAGGCAAGTAGATATTAAGACAGAGAAAGCAGGGTAGACATCAAGTATGGAATACCAACTGCAAAATCTACTGGCAGATGATTATTAAAGTCAGAATATAAAAGGATCCAGGAGCAAATTTGGATTCTAAATTCAAAGTAAGGTACAATAGGAGACAGAATGGAAACTATCAACCTTAGGAGGGGGCGAATGACTTGCTTTTATGCTGTACTGTCTGTGCAGTGCAGGGACAAACTATTTGTAAACATAGAGAAACTTTCAGGGTCAGACAGCCTTAAAAAATACCTTGATTTCTGAGGCATTTCACTGTGAAAAAGTTTTCCAGGTACTTAAAATATTTTTTAATGCTTCAGGAATGCAAATGCAGAACATTTTTCTGGTAAAGTACTTTCATTTTTTCCTAAGCTGGTATACTGTGCACAGTTTTCCCTCTGTCCAATGATCATTGTTATATAGCCTGCTCCTTTTTCTTCATGGTTACTCTATTTTTTCCCTCTCTTTATTTATTCATTTACAGCACCTGTGTATTGAGATCCTACTTTGGACCAGTTACTGGCAAGTAGTGGATGAAAGCAACATGCTTTCTGTCAATATAAAACTCTAGGAGGAGAAATACTTGTGAAATCTGAGGCTGATGACAACATATTACATTTGGATACTCTGATAGTGAATACACTGGTGCTTCTTGTATTATATTTCAAAAGTATGAATAATAATTAATTAATATTTATAAAGTATTTTGTGTCAGGTACTATACTTGTTTTATATGCATTAATCAATTTAATTTTCACTTCTCAAGATCCTACGTAATATTGTTATGTCCCCCATTTCCAGATTAAGAAATTGAGAGCAAGATTAAACAACTTTTCAGGTATGAAGCATTTATAACACCCAAAGGCAAGATTTGAACTTTAGGTTAGTGGAAGAACTTTTCTCTGTTTTTACTACCTATTTTTTCTCTGCTTCTCATGGACAGACTGAACAGAACAGGGACACAGTTTAAGCTGGGGCTGGTTAGTACCTTGGATAGCTCCCAGGGCATGGTTCCCAGATGAAATCCAAGGCCTCATTGGGCCTTTATTCTCAGAGCACCCCTACTAATCAGAATTTGCCTTCCATCTCCCATCCTTTCTGGGGTTCCTGACCTTCAAGCAGCTCAGTTAGTTCATTTTGTAACTCGTTTGTCAACACTTATTTAGTGTACTCAGGAATATGATATAGTGGAAGCTGCAAAAGAGCATCTATGGAAGTATATAACCAGTATAGGGTCTGTGAGGGGGGTGCTTTCTCTTCCTTCTCCTCCAATCTGCCTCTGCTTCCAACACAAAAAGCATCTATTAGAGGAGAAGGATACAACATTTTAGCTAGAAGGTATTCATTGATTTAATGACCCCAGGAGCTCTTGCAAACTTGTAATAACACACTTTGAAAAGCTAATCAGAAGTTTAACCAACAAGGATTATGAGCAGAAATTTAAAGTAATTTCACAACATGGGGTATAATTGGTTTCTTTTGTGTTTTGTGCTGCTCTTCAAGCAAAGATATGGTACAATCATGTAGTTGCTCTAAAATACATTTTACTTTTTCCTTCACGGAACTGTCATGGATAGCCTAGTTACACACACACACACACACACACACACACACACACACATACACCCCAAATAATAAACACAAAGATTCTGTCCCTCTGATTATATATTAAAATAATTAACTCCTTCCTTTGTTTTATCCATAAACAAGAACAATGAAGCAGAAAAAGGCTGGTCCATTCCGCCCACCCCCCCCGGGGGGGAAAATACTGCCACCTTTCTTCTTCCTTTTTCGTATGCAAGGAATAACTGTTCTGCCTCAAAATTTGCTCTTAATTGTTTAGGTTTCTGTACTTTGTACTTTCTAGACTCAGAAACAAGAAAGGATTACACAATAATAGTACACATTACAATAACGTAGACTTCAGATCATCTCTTCTCCAAGGTCACTGCTAAACCAGATGTGTGCTATCCATCAGAGGCTTTATTTTGTCCAATAATCCTATTGGCAAACTTTTGTATCTATTACTTATCTTATTCTGGAAGGAATTCCATGAAACAGCTCTGAAGCAGGGGATGAAAAATGGCATAAACAGACAAAGAATCTCATGAGACAGCATTTTAGGTGGAAAAAAAGAAGAGAAAATCCCACATATTTTGAGAAGTGTAATACATCTTGATTTTTAGATTTGGATTTTAACTACAATTGAGCAATAATACTAATAAAACCAATCTGCTTTATTTCACTTTATTCTTGAGAGAACAGAAATTATTGGCCTAATTTACGGATGCATTGACTAATTTCACTAGAAGCAGGTGAGAGTAAGTTTTTTAACCTATTTTTCCTTCACTTAACATGCTTAATAAGTAGTAAAACTAAACTATCTTTTTAACATTGAGTACTATATTATGAATTTATGAAGCAAAAACAAGTTACCCTAAAAATTGGCTTTAAATTTTCAAGTGCCATGGTTGATTGAATTATATGACCCCACGAATACTCAGAGTTTAATATATTATGTCATCTAATTGGAAATCTTTCTAATTTAGGCTAATGTGGAGAGAAAACCTTATTGAGTTAAAGAAAAAAAAAACATAATGTTTTATATTCACATGAACTAACTTAAAATATAGTGTAAATTGAAAGAAATATTTCTATCATAAATTTTGTAGATAAATCATAGACAATTAAATAAATGCATATTTATTTTCTTAAATTCATTTTTATTATAAACAAATGGGATATATCTTTTTTCTCTGTTTGTACATGAAGTAGAAGCATACCATTCGTGTAATCATACATTTACTTAAGGTAATAGTTTTTGATTAATTCTGTTATTTTTTTCTACCCCCACCCCTCCCCCCCTTATCCCTCTATAGAGTCCCTCCTTCCCCCTTCCCACCCCCTATATGTGTCATCATCCACTTATCAGTGAGATCATTCATCCTTTGTTTTTTTGAGATTGGCTTATCTCAGCATGATATTCTCCAACTGCATCCATTTACCTGCAAATGCCATAATTTTATTATTCTTTATGGCTGAGTAATATTCCATGGTATATATATACACCACAGTTTCTTTATCATTCATCTATTGAGGGACATCTAGGTTGGTTCCACAATCTGCCTATTGTGAATTGAGCAGCTATGAACATTGTTGTGGCTGTATCTCTGTAGTATGCTGATTTTAAGTCCTTTGGGTATAGGCCGAGGAGTGGGATAGCTGGGTCAAATGGTGCTTCCATTCCAAGTTTTCTAAGGAATCTCCACACTGCTTTCCAGAGTGGCTGCACTAATTTGCAGCCCCACCAGCAATGTATGAATGTACCTTTTTCCCCACATCCTTGCCAACACATACTGTTGCTTGTATTCTTGATAATCTCCATTCTATTTGGGATGAGATGGAATCTTAGGGTAATTTTGATTTTCATTTCTCTTATTATTAAAAATGTTGAACATTTTTTCATATGTTTGTTGATTGCTTGTAGATCTTCTGTGAAGTGTCTGTTCATATCTTTAGTCCACTTGTTGATTGGTTATTTGTATTTTTTGGTGTAAAGTAGTTTGAGTTCTTTATAGATTCTGTAAATTAGTACTCTATGTGAAGTATGAGTGGCAAAGATTTTCTCCCAGTCTGTAGGCTCTCTCTTCACACTGCTGATAGTTTCCTTTGCTGAGAGAAAGCTATTTAGTTTGAATCTGTCCCAGTTATTGATTCTTGCTTTTATTTCTTGTGCTATGGGAGTCCTGTTAAGGAAGTCTGATCCTAAGCCAACAAGTTGAAGATTTGAACCTACTTTTTCTTCTATAAGATGCAGGATCTCTGGTCTGATTTCAAGGTCCATGATCCATTGTGAGTTGAGTTTTGTGCAGGGTGAGAGATAGGAGTTTAGTTTCATTCTGTTGCATATGGATTTCCAGTTTTCCCAGCACCATTATTTGAAGAGGCAATCTTTTCTCCATTGCATATTTTTGGCAACTTTGCCTAGTATGAGAAAATTGTATTTATTTGGGTTTGTGTCTGTGTCCTCTATTCTGTACCATTGACCAACCTGTCTATTTTGGTGCCAATACCATGCCGTTTTTGTTACTATTGCTTTGTAGTATAGTTGAAGTTCTGGTATTGCAATACCCCCTGGTTCACTCTTCTTGCTAAGGATTGCTTTAGCTATTCTGGGTTTCTTGTTCTTCCAGATGAATTTCATGATTGCTTGCTCTCTTTCTGTAAGATTTTAATTGGAATTGCATTGAATCTGTATAGCACTTTTGGTAGTATGGCCATTTTGACAATATTAATTCTGCCTATCCAAGAACATAGGAGATCTTGCCATCTTCTAAGGTTTTCTTTAATTTCTTTCTTTAGTGTTCTGTAGTTCTCATTGTAGAGGTCTTTCACCTCTTTTGTTAGATCGATTCCCAAGTATTTTATTTTTTTCGAAGCTATTGTGAATGGGGTAGTTTTCCTAACTTCTAACTTAGTTAACTTCTTAATGTAACTTTAAAAAAAAATTCATGTTCTTAAATAATAAATTCTTCAAGTTCCTTTTTGCTTTTTTTTAATTGACATAGTCTTGGTATACTTTTTAAATTATTTGTTCTAATTAATTATACATGAAGTAGAATCCTTTTTGACACATCATACATAAATGGAGTATAACTTCCCATTTTTCTGGTTGTGCATGTTGTAGAATCACAACCAGTCGTGTAATCATATATGTACATAGGGTAATAATGTCTGATTCATTCTACTATCTTTCCTTCTCCCATACCCCCTCTCCTTCCCTCCCTTCACTCCCATCTGCCTAATGCAAACTACCTCTATTTTTTATTAGCTCCCTCCTCTTATTGTGAATTAGTATCCCCATATCAGAGAAAATACTTGACCTTTGGTTTTTGGGAATTGGCTTATTTCACTTAGCATGGTATTCTTTGTCTCCATTCAATTACCTGCAAATGCCTAATTTCATTCTTTAAGACTGAGTATATTCCATTGTGTGTATATACAGTTTCTTTACCTGCTATCCATGAAGGGCATCTAAGTTGGTTCCATAGTCTAAGCATATCTATTCATTTAGACCATTAAATTTACTGTTCTTTCTATTATTTGGCTTTGTAAGATATTTATGAAAAAATTAGTCTCTGCTTGGCATTTTCCATATTTAAATATAATGGCCACATAATAATTCATTGTATTTATATTACATGTACAATAATTAGAATTATTACCCACTAAAATTTTCTACTGTATGGATTACATGTTTGTGTGTTTTTGTCCCTCACCCCTCATTTATTCCTATGTTGTAGTGCTAAACTCCAGAAAGATATCGTTAGAATGTGAAGCTTTTGGGACACAATTAGGTCTAAAGGTGGAGCCCCATGATAGGATTAATGATAATTTCCTAATACAAAGAGGACAGGAACTTTCCCTCTTCGTTTTCTATTGTGTGTATATACAATGAGAAGTTGGAGTTCTGCAACCAGAAAATGGGTACTTATCACAACTTGATCATGTTGGTAACTCATCTTGGACTTGTACTCTAGACTATGAGAAATAAATTTCTATTTTTTAATAAACCATCTAGTGTATGGTACTTTGCTTAAGCAGCCCATGCTGACTAATATATATCACATAAATTTAATATAATGATGAGTTTTGGCAGGTATTACCACAATTCACTGATGATAAGCACACTTATAAAGTGAATGGATTTTCATTATTTAAACTATGAATATGGCCTGACATTAGGCTAATTAATTTCAAGACTTAGAATTATTCATTATTTGATTCAAGATGAAATTGGAGTATCAATGTCCTGCATGACTTAAAAAGTTCCCCATGTCTTATGAGTTGCAGATTTTTCAGACTTTAACATCATGGCATGACATGCCTGAGATTTGATGAAGTGTGGTTTAATTTGTGGTATTTGGGGTTTCTCAATCTTGATTACTAATACAACCACACTATAACTAGAAGTGTAACAGGTTTGTCAGTAAAGAGTATCATTTCCTTTTACTTTCTGGAAAAAAAATTGAAAAATTTAAAAATACAACTGAGAGTTTAAAAGCTAAGTTCCCCTTGCTTCTCTGTTCTTTTATTCCTAGAGAGTAAAGACTATGCTTTTTAAAAATCCAACATGACTAATTTTGGCATTTTCTCTACCTCATTAAAACCATTTATGGAAAGTTCAGTCATTTCCTAATAAAAATGGCATTGTGCATCTCTCATTACAATAGAAGTCAGGTAATTTTCTAGTATGATTAATTTATTATCCACATTATAATCTCAAATATGTATGTTAGGTGAATTTTATATTTTTATGACAATGACTATCGTTTATGGAAAGTTTACTAGGTGTCACACCCTCTATTTAGGACTTTATATTTTTAATTTTCACAAGAGCTGTATTAAATGGATATTATTATTTATTCCTATTTCAAAAATTATAGAGTCAAAATTCAGGAGTTTAGATACCCCAAGCAGGCTCAGTAAGTGGAGAGGTCAATATTTGAACCCCTGTTTATGTGACTTCAAAACTGTTTAATAACTGTTTTTCAGCACTTCCTATGGCTAACATTTCTTATTAATCTTAAAATATGATCATAGAATCAGAGTAATTAACATACAAGGATTTAACCTTAGGGGAAATATAGATCCTGACATCAGTCAAAAACAAAGACTTTAAAGCATTCTTTTAGTCTATATCCAAATAGAGACTGTGTAGGGTAACTCCATCATCTTTGGAAATTATTCATGAGCATTCTGGAACTGAATTCAATCCTCTAAGAAAGATCTAAGTAGAACTTATTTATTACTTTTTTTTTTTGTAGCTACTTTACTCTTGTCAATACAGCCTAGGAATACGAATTCCTGACGTAGTAGTTCTCTTTATTCAAAGTTTCACTTTCTGTGGTTGCAGATACCCACAGTCAACCATGGCATTAAAATATTAAATGGAAAACTCTAGAAATAAAAATTTGTAAGCTTTAAATCATGACATTGTCCAGCATATTTATACTGTATGCTACCTGACTATTAGTCACTCAGTAGACACTTGGTTATCAGATCTATTGCAGTAGTATCACAGTGTTTGTTTTTAAGTATTCTTGTTTTGCTTAATAATGGTTCCAAAGAGCAACAATAGTTATGCCACCAATTCAGATATGGCAAAGTGAAGCCATAAGTGATTCTTTTAAGTGAAACAGTGAAAGTTCTAGATTTAAAGAAAGAAAAAGAATATTATGCCATGGAATCTTTATAATCTATGATGAATTATTACTATTGAACTCTTACTGTGCCTAATTTATAAATTAAATGTTATCACAGGTATTTATATATGGAAAAACATAGTATAATTAGTGTTTGGTATTATACATGGTTTTAGGCATCCACTGGGATTCCTGGAATGTATCCCTCATGGGTACAGGAGTACTGTTTTATATGTCAAGGCAATCTTTCTAAAATTGATGTAGACCCCTTGTTATGGTTTGGATCTGAAATGTTTCCCAATAGTTCATTTGTTGAAGGCTTAGTTCCCAATGCAGCAATGTCCAGAGGTGTAGCTTTTAGGAAATGATTAGACCATAAATGTTCTAACCCTATCAATGGATTAATTCATTTGATGGATTGATAATCTGGATGGAGGTGGTAGAAACCGTAGGCTAATGGGGCATGGTTGGAGGAAGTAGGTCACTGGGGCCTGACTTCGGGAACTGTATCTTGTCCCATGCCCCTTTCTCTGCTTCTCTGTCTGCTGCCTCCTGGGAGCTGAGCAGTTGTCCTCTGTCACACCCTTACACATTCTGCTTCCCCTTAAACTCAAAGTAATGGAACCAGCCAACCATGTGCTGAAACCTCTGAAACTCTAAGCCCAAATAAATCTTTCCTTTTCTGTGTTGCGTGTGTCAGGTATTTTGGTCATAGGGATGAAAAGTTAACACACCCGTTGACTAGTAACTTTTGTGTTATTTTGTCAACATATATAATCTGTATTTTTCTGTTTTCTTTATAATTATATCATAAGAGGTTAGATTTGAAGGCTAACCTAAAGTTCAAACCTAAATTTGTGTTTATCAAATTTCCCTGATTCACTAGAATTATTATTCAAACTGGTGCTGAACCCTAAAATCAAAATTAACTATTCTTTGGGAATCATTTCTAGAATTTTGATGGGAATTCATCATATCTTTGGGCTCTTTGGATGAGACACAATTTAAAAAAAATAAGTAGATAACTTTTCTGTTGAGATAGAATAAGGATTGGTGAGTTATTTCAGTTATAGCCACTTCTAGGACTTCATTCACAAAGGGAATCACATTTGTAATTAAAGCCTTGCAATTTTTAATAATGACCAATAAATATTTGCCACTAAGGGATTCATACTGGGAAAGCATGTTAACCTATGAGCTGAATAGTATCCTGTGATATTAAATACAAATAATATAAAGATAGGGGTTAAAAAAATTGATGATGTCACTATCCAGGGGAGCCTGCCTTGGTAATCCTTCCTGTGGGTTTAATTAAAAATATCCATACCCCATGCTGAAGAGTTCATGGACAGGCAGAACCCAGTTTTAGTGACAGAATATGTAATTTCAATTAATGATTATAAGTCCTAAAGATTAAGGCACAATTGACACGATACAGCTAAAGAATTATTTAAGACATTTCATTCTAGGAAAGCTTTGTCTGTGTACTAGATTGAAGATGAGGTACTTGTGTGACACTTCAGAGACTATTCCGAGGTACATCATCTCAGTTCTGTCTATCATGGCACTTTCTGCTATAAGTGGTATTGAAAGTAATAGATTGTACTGATATGTGTAGATTAGCTATAAGTACTTGATTTGAAGTCTGCATTTTGAATCTTATTCTTACATATGCTTCTTATTTTCTGGAAGGAAGAACTTGACCAACTCATTTTTTCAGAACCTTAGTTTTACTGTGTGTTAAATGGGAATATGTTTCTCTGACTCCCTCTGTTTTATTTAATTTAATTATTTTTTGGTACTGGGGATTGACCCAAGGGCACTTAACCACTGAACCACATCCCCAACCTTTTTTTATTTAGAGACAGGGTCTCACTGAGTTGTTTAGGGTCTTGTTAAGTTGCTGAGGCTGACTTGAACCTGAAATCCTCCGGCCTCAGCCTCCTGAGCCATTTGGATTACAGGTGTGTGCCACCGTATCCAGCGCCCTAGGTTTTAAACTGAAAGAATATTGCTCAACAAATGCCACCACTTGATACCCATTGTAATGTAAATCTTTAAATTCCTAGTGGAGCAAATAATTGAGCAAATAAAAGTATTAAAACCAGCCCCCTGTTTGCAAAGTTCCTATGGCTTTAAAACATTTATTTATCATGATGACCAATGTAAGCAGCGTTTTATAAAACTGCGGAAACTTGTTGACTCTAAAACCTTAGAGGAAACAAAAAGTTTTGGTATCTTCAAGGCATGCAATTAGGAATGTCTTAAATCAATATGTCACATTTAAAATTCTATTTCCAATTAGAATTTCCCCAGGCAAAAAATAGAAAAAACTTAATTTATGGAATTTTGTATATAATCATGCAAGTAATTTTGGTTTTACCTGTTTAAAAGGCTCATATTTCATGAAAAGAACACTTTCTCCAACACTTTTTCTGAAATTTTCCAGACATGAATTTCTTGTTATCTATGGTAAATGTGGAGTAGCAACAAAAGAGAACTTCTAGTTCCCCAATATTGTACTGACTACTTTGGAATATATGCTTAATTTTTCTAAGAAAAAAAGGTTAGAGGGGAATCTTTTGTTGTGTTATTTTAAAATTTACAAATAGATTTAATTTAAAAATGGCAAATCATTTTATGCCAATTATACAAAATATTCCCAAATATTGTTTATGCTGAGTACTTTAAAGGAAGAAAAAGTGGTGGTTAATAAGGAGTTTTAAAAAATCTGTCATTGGGTTACACAGATATGGATAAGGTTAAAATGTGGAAGACAACTTGCAAATCAACCAAAATAATTTTATGCACATTTCTAGGAAAAGCTATTCATTTACTTGAATATAATGTGGATTATTGGGTTAGTAATTTTATGTTTAATGTAGAAAATGGTATCAAGGGGCTAGTACATATTGTAAAGTGTAGCATATAAAATATGTTCTTATTACATTAACAGTGAAGATAATTTATAATTTTAAATTACTATTTCATCAGATAAATTATGTCCTCATGTGTTGGGACTAATGATACGTTAACTAACTCAGGCTGACTCCTTACTCCCTTGCCGGTGAGCAAGATCAAGGCCTCAAAGGCGGTTTCAAAAGTTAATGACGATAAATTGGACCACTGTCAGGGATTGGTTAACAACAGTTCTGTGAACCGTGATCAGTTCGTGCTTGCCATATACTCCTATGGGACTCTCACCTTCGTGAACTCCCCTGTGCCTTGCTGACCTTTAAGCTGATTGGTTCCTGCCTAGCCCCCACCCTACATAAAAGCTGTGTGACTTCCTCAATAAACAAGTTCCTGCTGTGACTGGTCTCCCTGACGCGTCTGATTGTCCTCTGCCTGCAGGACTGGGTGCGGGCGGTCAGTCGGCCCTACCTTTCCTGGTCTGGCCTCTTGGGGAGTGCTCCCTTCCCTTGTCGCTGGTCGAGAAGAGCAAGGGGGATAAAGACCCCCAACACTCATGAATAGTTCATTAATCAGCATATATTCTCAGACATCACTAAGAGAATTCCTATATTATTTTATAAGTAAGTGAATTTTGATTAACTAATTTGCTGTTTTTCAGTTTTTTGAAAGTTAGCAAAAGATAGCATGCAAAAACCTAGAAAATGTAAATTGTCTTTCAGAAGTAGAGATTTATATCTTAATTCATTTGATTATTTACCTGTCTTCTGATTCTAAAGGAAATTTGAACTTCCATTTTATGGAAATTTTTTTTTTTTTTAGTTGGCATGTTATGGGCTTATTTTCCTATTTTATTAGAAAACTTTGATAAAAGGAAGAAAAATAACTTAGACAATTTGCAGAATGATGCAAATTGTTGTGTGTTTTGAATTTGTGTCCCATCCTTTCCTGAAATAACCACAGAAAGTTGAACTGGAAGGGAAGTAAGAGGTCAGTTTATGTCCCCCCCCCCCATTTCCTATTCAAAGAAGAAACAAAGGTTGATTGTTTACAAGATCAAGAACATGGCTTAGGTCTCCTTAGTATTATCCAAATGGGAGTTGGGGTTAAAATACCACAGGTGGATGCAGGAAGGAACAGTCCACTACTGGTCCAGGTGCCAATGAGCACCTTCGGTTATCCAGAAGGCTGTCCATATGCATCTCTGTAAGAAAAGTGTCAGAACATAATGTACAGGAGAGCAGGACAAGTAGAATTGAGGTAGAAGACTGAGTGCTAGCTCCTTCCCTGTCACCCCATCCTTTCATTTTAGCCTGTATCACAAAGAGTAATTTTAACTTTTTTGTCTATGCTTGTATTACATTGGCCCTGGGTGAATATAGAACTCACCATTTTAAGCTAGAAGAAAAGTCACTGATTTACATATGTGATTTTAGTACAAGGTGGTTAAAATCAGGGCGTGTCTCCACTTGGAAAGTTCTGCTTATCTCTGACGTCCATCTCTTATAAACTAGGCTAGGAATGAAGATTGGTGCAAACTTATTAGAAGATAATTTCAAAATATACTTAAGTCTCCATACGTAGACTATGTCATTTGTCACAGAACTGAAAAAAATCACATTAATAAATATTTAACTTAAATCAATAATTATGGATGTTCTTCATAATGTTGTTTATACATGAAAAATAGAAAAAATATGAATAACAAGGGATCAAATATTATGGGTTATTATTAATATATGGTGTCAACATTAAATGCCATTACAGAAATATTTTACAAGGTAAATTATAGAATAAACAAAAAGTCATTTAAAAAATATATATCTGTCTCAAAACACTAGAAAAAATAGGGATAGGAGGAATATAACTCAACATTGTAAAGATGATCTATGCTAAACCCAAGGCCAACATCATTCTTAATGGATAAAAATTGAAAGCATGCCTTCTAAAAACTGGGAAAAGCAGGGATGCCCTCTTTCACCACTTCTATTCAATATCATCTTTGAACACACCAGTCAGAGCAATTAGATCAAAGAAATTAAAGGGATACGAATAGGAAAAGAACTCATACTATCACTATTTGTCAATGACATATTTCTATATTCAGAGGATCCAAAAAATTCCACCAGAAAACTTCTAGAACTAATAAATGAATTCAGCAAAGTAGCAGGATATAAAATCAATATGCATAAATCTAATGCATTTCTATTCCTAAGTGAATCCTCTGAAAGAGAAATTAGGAAACTACCCCATGCACAATAGCCTCAAAAAAAAAATAATAATTGGGAATCAATCTAACAAAAGAGGTGAAAGGCCTCTACAATGAAATCTACAGAACTCTAAAAAAAGAAATTAAAGAAAAACTTAGAAGATGGAAAGATCTCCCATGTTCTTGGACAGGCAAAATTAATATTGTCAGCATGGCCATATTACCAAAAGCTATTTCCAATTAAAATCCTAATGATGTTCCTCACAGAAATAGAGAAAGAAAACATGAACTTCATCTGGAAGAATAAGAGACCTCAAATAACCAAAGTAATCCTGAGCTGGAAGAGTGAAGCAGGAAGTACCACAATACCAGACCTTAAACTATACTACAGAGCAATAGTAACAAAAATGGCATGGTATTGGCACCAAAATAGGTAGATGGACCAATGGTACAGAATAGAAGACAGAGACAAATCCACATAAATACAGTCACCTCATACTACACAAAGGTACCAAAAACATACATGGATAAAAGATAGTCACTTCAACAAATGGTGCTGGGAAAACTGGAAATCCATATGCAGCAAAATGAAATTAAAGTCCTATCTTTCACCCTGCACAAAACTCAACTCAAAATTGATCAAGGACCTAGGAATTAGATTAGAGACCTGCACCAAATAGAAGAAAACATAGGCCCAAATCTTCATCATGTCGCTTAGGACCAGACTTCCTTAACAAGACTCCAAAAGCACAAGATATAAAAGGAAGGATCAATAAATGGGATGGATTCAAACTAAAAAATTTTTCTCAGCCAAGGAAACAATCAATAATGTGAAGAGAGAGCCTACAGAGTGGGGGAAAGTCTTTTCCACACGCACTTCAGATACAGCACTAATTTTCAGAATTTGTAAAGAACTCAAAAAACTTAACAATAAAAATATGAATAACCTAATCGATAAATTGGCTAAGGAACTGAACAGACACCACAGAAGATATATAATCAAACAACAAATATATGGAAAAGTGTTCAACATCTCTAATAATTAGAGAAATGCAAATCAAAACTACCCTAAGATTTCATCTCACTCTAATTAGAATGTCTATTATGAAGAATGCAAGCAACAATAGGTGTTGGTGAGGCCGTGGGGAAAAGATTGCATTGCTCGTGGATTGCAAATTGGTGCAGCCACTCTGGAGAGCAGTATGGAAATTCCTTAGAAAACTTGGAATGGAACCATTTGACCCAGCTATTCCACTCCTTGACCTATAACCAAAGAACTTAAAATCTTCATACTACAGTGACACAGCCACATCAATGTTTATAGCAACTCTGTTCACAATAGCTAGATTGTGGAACCAACCTAGATGTCCTTAAATAGATGAATGGATAAAGAAAATGTGGTATATATACACAATGGAATATTACATAGCCATAAAGAAGAAAAACTTATTGCATTTGCTGGTAAGTGGATGGAGTTGGATAATATCGTGGTAAGTGAAATATGCCAATCCCAAAAATCCAAAGGCCAAATGTTTTCTCTGATAAGTAGATGCCGATACATAAAGGGGGTGCAGAGGCGTAAGCGGAGAATGAAGAAACTTCAGATTGTGTAGAGGGAAATGAGGAGGGGTTGGGGCAGGGGGAAGGAAAAATGGTAGAATGAGACAGACATCATTAGCCTATGTACATGTATGATTAAATGAATGGTATTACTCTACATCATGTACAACCAGAGAAATGAAAAGTTGTACTCTATTTGTGTACAATAAACCAAAAAGTATATATACATATCTGGAATGTTAAAATGTACACGTTAAAAAGTATTAATCTGAGTGTGTATAGATATGGGAATTATAAATAATTTTTATTTTTCAATCGGAACTCCTAAAAATGTCATAATGAACTTATATTACTCATATAAAAACATTAACACTTTTACAATATCAATCACAATTCACAAGAGATTAAAATAATACAACAGCAGCGAAAGTATCATTTCAGTGATAATTCCAACTGTAAATAAGTGTCATTTTTATAACAGTTCTCTGTGTCAGGCTTCCCAGCTCTTCTTTCAAGAAGCTTCTCTTAAAACTAAAAATTAATACAGGAAGGAAAAAGAACACAAAATAGAGTGAACATTGTAAAAATTGGAGCTTAGACAAAAAAGCACATGATTATTAAAGTCCAGTATATTTTTATTCACTGCCTCAAACTGATAGACACTTGGAGAAGACTGTAGATCCTTGAAGAACAGATTCATTTTACCTGTTTCCAGTTCTTCTGTTATGCTTTCAAGAGATAATACTAATATGTTATATTACAATGCCAGATAAAAATTAATACAATATCTACCCACACCCAATAAACTAGGTCATATTCTCCCTCGGTATCTACTTGTTGTTTCTGATTTATTGGACCCAATAAATTTATGAAACCAACTAAGAAATTGATCGGTTTGGCATTTCTTTGGTTGCTCCCTGCTTTCCAGTTATTTGTTATCATTTTATGGCCATGAAGCCTAAAACTAGCCAAGCAAATCTGCCTTTTAACCCAATCACTTTTGTTCCTGTGCCAAATTCAGTCCCACATGTGGACAGAAACAAACCTTATTTCAATTCTCAACCAGGGGAAAATGCCTTTTTGGTGGGATCCAGAAGAGATCTAAATAGCAAAGTTCTGTTATGAGTAAGGTTTCTTAATTTCTAACAGGTTTGGCAGGATTTCACCTCTCAGTACCCCATGAGGGTGCTTGTGAGTATGAAGTAGGATCTTATGCAATAGACTAAAGTTTATTAGTCATATTTACTTACCTTATAAAACCAAAATTATATCTCTCAATTGTTTTGAAGACAGCTGCAGCTAGCATATCTATCCCTTTGGGTCCTCTCAGACTTAGGTTATATTTTCTCAACTTGTTGGAACAGTTTAGACCTGGCTACCACATTGCTATACTGCAGCAAACAAATTATTCAGAGAATATTATTATTATGATTCACCACAGAGAGGGAACCTTGGATTTAGGAAATTTCCAATGTTTTAGGGAATGGAAAACCTTGAATCTGTGTCATAATTATTTTTACTGGGAAGCCAACGATTGAGACTGGAGAGTTGGGTTTGAGACCCTGATTAGTTTTTTGACTGGGAAGGTTGATTTTCAGAAAAGGACAGAATGGATGGGATCAGAGACTATGAAAAGGGAATCAAATCTGTATCTGAATCAAGAGTCCAGTTTCCTTTTGCCACTGGAACTCAAATATCACTTTGAGAGTTAATGCATATGTCAGGAATGTCCTATATTTAAAGTTTAAAGATTACAAATTACAGAATAATATATCCCACTTTATTTTTTAACAGTATTATGCCTTTATTCTTTTAAACTGAATTTGTTGGTTTAGGCTGGAAATAGCAAATGTTTTCTGTAAAGGGTCACGAAGCAAATATTTTAGACTTTGTGGGCCATAAGTTCTCTGTTCAAGTAGCTGCCACTGTAGCCCCAAAGCAGCCAGAAGCAATATAGAAATGCATTGGCCATACTCTGCAAATTTCCATTTCCAGAAGCAGGAGGTGGACAGATTTGGCTTGCAGGTAGAAGTTTACACACTTGGCTCTTTTCAGCAGATGCTACAAGATTAGGGACTGATGCTCTTAAATTCCTAATCTTTTGTATATTTTCAAAAATATCCTAAATTCTTAGAATTATGTTGAATACGACTTTTAATCATGCATTTTAGACCTGCAATAGATTAATTAAAATTTTGTAATGTACATGAGGCATCTTAGACTTAATTGTGGGTTTGTTTAAGATATGTATAATTTGAAAGCAGTTGATTTATTAATGGATCTTTATATTCTATGAATAGTCAGTGATCACCTCCCGTGAGGTACCCAAATACTTTCATGGATTCTCTTTGTTACCACCTAAAACTTGAGTTTCATATAGCAGGCTGCCTCTTAAGGTGTCTATTGAACATATTCACACAAAATGGTGAATTATTAGTAAAGTCTAATGTCCTGCATTATAATAATGAAAAATTCTTTAACAATAGGCAGTTAGGGATTTTCATGGGTTAATAGGTATTCTAGGCAGATGCCTGACATCCACTTGAGGTCTGCTCCTAAACTTTTTTCTTGCTGGGTTGGGATGCTTCTGTACAAAGCACATCAGTTTGTTTATTTTGTTCTAAAAGGGCATCTTTGCCAACTTTATTTTTTAAACATTCTAGGAGACAAGTAAATCAATGAGCTTCGTGGGTCAAATATTATACCAACAATTTGTTGTTTAATTTGCCTGTTCATGACATTACATGGTAATATGATGGAATCTTAGAGCTAAAAAGGACTTAAAAGTCATCTGTTTCCTTTTTTTTTTAATATCAGGTAGTGGATATTGTTCAAATTTTAAAAGATTTTTTTTTTCTACAGGAGACAAATGGGCATTTTGTAATCATGTCACTGACAGCAAATAATAGGCAAAAAATTAAAAGATTGAGCATTTATTAAATTTTGTAGTGAAGCAATTTAAAATAAAGAAGTTATTTACTGAAAGCAGGTTATTTATTACTATTGGATAATCACTCTCTTCCATTTTGTAACCAGGGATTATTCTCAGGAGACAGGTAGTCACATTACGAGTTTATTGAATTCAAACACAACAGGTTTTTTTTTTTGTTGTTGTTGTTGTTGTTTCTTACTAAATTTAGAGAAAGTTGATTGAGAGGAAAAAGAAAAGACAGAGCTATTTTTGTTTTTTTAAGTTGTGTTTTTTCTGACCTTTATGGAGTGCTTTGCCATTTCTTATTTATGGTTTACTATATTCTCTGATAATGAAAAAAAAAGAAAAACATTAACATACCAATAGTTGGCAAAGGTGGGTAAGACCATACTCTATGGAATAAATACTCAGAAGTATTCCCATTGTCCCCTTATTTTCATTCTATTTATATTCAATGACAGACAATAAGAGTAGTTTTATTGTGAGCAAAATGGAGAATTGCATTATTTGTGGGTAATTTTCAAATAGTAATAATAATAAAAACTAAGTCTGTCTCATTCCACCAGACATCATTACCATATGTACATGTATGATTACATGAATGGTATGAATCTACATTGCACACAGCCATAGAAATGAAATGATGTACCTATTTGTGTACAATGAATCAAAATGCAGTCTGTAAAAATTAAAAAAAAACAACAACCAAGCTTACATTTTTAAAATCACCATGTGCCATGTGAGTGATTCTAAACAATGTGAGTGATTTAAACATGCCTTCTAAAAATCTTTTTTTTTTTCCTTTTGTCTAAGCTCTAAATCATTTTGGAAGGGCTAAGCAAACTGTGGTCTGTAAGTCAAATCTATAATATAACATAATATAATATAATTTTAAGAGATCAAAAATTACTGTGGATTTTTCTCTCTTTTAATTATTTAGTTAACTACCTAATATTTCCAGTTTTGCTTGTTGACTCACAAGAAATCTAGAACACTTACTATCTGCCTCTTTATAGAAATAGTTTGCTGACACCTACTTTAACAATTTCTGCAGTTAATGTTGCACTTTTTAAATATAAGATAAATATATATACATATATATACAAAAATGTACATGTATACTAAATATGTAAACTTGCAATCCATACAATTTTATTATTAACATTTTGATAGCATGGTAATTTGAAGGAAAAAAAATTGTAAAGAAGACCTTAAGCTATAAGGATTTCATTACTAGCAGAGTAAGTTTGTAATGATTCAGAAACATTTGAACTCCTTTCAATTGATGGTGGTATGTGCAATCCTATGGAATTATGTTTCTCATTCTTAAACATTTGAAAACAGAAACAGCACTCTTTAGCACTACTAAGAAACAGAACTTCATTATCTTCAATTCTAATATTCTATGCAACTACAAAATGAACAACGTTAGTCTTGAAGAATGATGAACTCTAAAATTGTTCCTTGATGATTGGTGGTGAACAAAAGTTATGAAGAATTTTAGTCTAGTCAAAACTTTTAAAATGTAAAGAAGTTGATATTTATGTTGAAATAAGACACAGATTTTGAAGATGGTCAAGAGAAAGGACAAATGATGGTCTTACATAGGCAGAAGAATACAAAAGAGATAAAGTTGAATGTAGTCATTATCTTCAGCAAAAACTGAATACAGTTCTAAAGAATTGGATCAATAATATCAGTGTTTGCCATTATTTAACCTTTTGATCTGATTTTTACAGAAAGAGAAAAACTTAGGAAGATTTCATAGCAACATTACCAAGATTTATGATGAATTTTAGATATTTTGTATAAATTTTTGAAATGTGAAGACATCTGAAAGCATCCAAAGTCAATTTTATTGAAATAAGGCCTTGAGTAATAGAATTCAAATTCTGAAATCTGGTGTGAAATGGAATTTTCATACAACTTAAGCTTTTAGTGCTTCATTGAAATTATTCAAATTAATGATAAATATTATCACTGCCCTCTGCCGGCGGAGGCAATGATAACGCGTACGCTTCTTTTTCACACGAACAAAAAAGCCCAAAAGACAAAGACCAATGAACGACGAACAATGAACGACGAACAATGCCCAACAAACAATGCTCTTTATTCGAGGAAGTGTCTGGGTTATATAGCAAGCATAAGCCAATCAGAGTCAGCCTGAGATCAGTCTCTAGGCAGTTACAAGAATCACCTCATATACAGCAGCCAATCAGAGTTACTGAGCATGTGGGGAGAGCATGATAACAATGTAATACAATAAGGGCAACAAGAAGGCAC
The DNA here is from genome assembly GCF_902686445.1 of Sciurus carolinensis. Taxonomy (NCBI): domain Eukaryota; kingdom Metazoa; phylum Chordata; class Mammalia; order Rodentia; family Sciuridae; genus Sciurus; species Sciurus carolinensis. Next base: position 80,458,820 of record NC_062219.1, on the reverse strand, counting down.
GCAGCGAGCATGAGTCAGCAGTGTTAGCTGTTTGTTGCAAACCAGGGGCCCCAGACTGAGGTCCTCGATGTTGCAAACTGGGCCACCCCGGCTCAGTGCCAGATTAGGGTGGAGTCCGCGGTACCCCTACAGCTCCCCCTTTCCTTTATTAAAAGAAAAGGCTTGAGACCGTGCCTGTCTTAGGTTGAGGGGTCAGCTCATGTCCTTACCCGTCATCAAAGACTGTAGAGCATGCTACAGCTTCTGTCTTAGGTTGGTACATGGCCACCTCCTTCATTACCCGTCATTGACTACCGGTCCAGCATAGAAAGCCAAACTTGAGGGGAACTGCCAGCCTCTAGGGCGGTCATGGCCAGATGAAAAATAATCCGGTCTTTTTGTTGGGTGGCTCGTAGTTGTACAACTACCAAGGAGGAGTAAAAACCCCAAAGTATCAAGGCTTGCCCACTGTTGTACAAAATTGAAAGCAGAAGAAAACCACTTAGCCGGCTCAGACATAGAAGCAATTTGTACCCTAGTAGAATTAACTTTGACAATTTCAGCCCTAAGCTGTGAGGTAAGATTATCAAATTGAGACGACCAAGTAGGCTGGCAATTTTCTAGATAACCCAGCTATGGTGCTGGAATTATCATATACAATGGAAGTAACACAGACAGTTCTTAAAGAGTAAACACATCCCAGTCCCAAAAGTTCTTGTAATATGTCCACTTGTTCTTGTAATAGGTCCACTCTCTGATCTACAAGGAGTATGCCTGCTGTTAGATGTTGGTTTAGGGTCTCTTTAGTCTATAAGGCTGCAGCTGTATTTTCGGCCAAGTGATTGTTGTTGCTGTCTGTATGGTCTGTATGGTTGCGTCAATGCTGCTGGTGCGGTGACTGCTACCGTGGCGATCACGGCCGTTATGATGCCAAAATCTCTCCTGTTTCTTGATAATAGTATTCTGTACCTGTAACAAAGACTGAGACTGGTAGGAAGGTAGGAACACACATTAAGACTGCCTGTGAGAACCTAGAAGCATTCCAACATTGAGAGAGATTGAGAGAAACATTTTTTTGTTTGTTAGCTGAAACATAAAAGGGGAGAAAACACAAACTGGCGTAGGTGGAAACATAATATTTCTGGTCCTCCTAAGAGAGCAAAGAAAGGTTGTAAGTTAGTATATAAAGAGGAGGTATTAGTTAAAGGCAGAGGATATGGCCAAGCTCTAACTATAGCCCATAAGTTCCGAGTCTGGCTGTCCAGTTGTATCCTTATCTCATGTTGTATTGTTCTGGTCAGTCTCTCGGGAATCCAGACCGGAGTTTGTTGATCCTGTGGAAAGACACAAACAGATCCTCGGACCCAATGTAAGACGGGATCCGGACCTTTCCATGCTCCAGTTAACACGTCCTTCCATCGCACCCAATGCTGTGGAGCGGGGTTGGGCGAGGTGTGACGGTCGGCAGCTGAGCGCCCATCATTGTCAAGAGTTAAAAAATTTAGAATAAAAAGAGCTAGATTTAATTTATCTCTGGGGGATCTAAAGGAGACCCCTATTCCCCCTTTTTGTTTTATTAAACAATTTTTTAGGGTAAGATGGGTTCTTTCTACAATACCTTGACCTTGTGGATTATAAGGAATTCCGGTAATTAATTGTATATTTAATGTGTTTGCAAACTGTTTGAAACTTTTAGATGTATAGGCAGGTCCATTGTCTGTTTTAATGATTTTTGGAATGCCCCAACAGGCAAAGGCTTGTAAACAATGTTGAATGACATTGGAAACCTTTTCTCCAGATAATGCAGAAGCCATAATAACTCCTGAATTGGTATCAGTAGACACATGTACATATCTGAGATTACCAAATTCTAATATGTGAGTTACATCCATTTGCCATATATGATTTGGCAAAAGACCTCGGGGATTAATTCCAATTGACTGTACCGGGATAAGGGGTGCACAGTGTTGACAGTTTTTGACTATCTGTCGAGCAAGGTGTTTTGGGATTTGAAATTTTCTTACTAAGGTAGTAGAGTTAACATGAAATTTGTCATGGAAAAGTTTTGATTGTTCTTCCACAGAAAACACAAAGGAAGATCTAGTAGCCAAATCTACAATAGTGTTTCCTTTAGATAAAGGTCCTGGCAAATTAGTGTGGGCCCTGATAAGTCCCACATAGAAAGGTTCACAACGTTGAAGGATTATTTTTTGTAGACTAGAAAAATAAGGAGCAATAGTAGAATGTGGAGAGATATAAGGTACTGTTTCCAAAACAGATAAAGAGTTGACAATATAATAGCTGTCTGTTAATAGGTTAAAAGGCACATTATTTAATAATTTGAAAGCCATAGTTACTGCAGCCAATTCGGTAACTTGAGCGGAGTGGGGTTGAATAATGAGAGTATAGACTTTGTCATTGATGAGAACAGCCCCAACTCCATTTTTAGATCCATCAGTAAAAACAGTTGTACAATTTTTTATAGGATTAGATCTAGTGACTTTAGGAAAAATGATGGGAGTATTTTTACAGAATTGGATCCAAGGATGTTTGGGGTAATGATTATCAAAAGTTGCAGTAGTGGTACAGTAGAGTACAGCCCAATCTGAATCATTATTTATTAGCCATGATAGTTGATTGACAGTATATGGAGTAACAATGGTTGTTGGTTGTACACCAAAGGTGGTGATACATGTTTCTATGCCTTTGAGTATTAGCTGAGCCATAGCGGTAGGATAGGACCGTAACATTTTTGTAGGAGAACTAGAGAGATGAATGCTTTGTAGTGGGCCACCTTGCCATAAAACACCTGAGGGGCTATGACTCTCAGGAAAAATAACCAACATTAATGGCTGTGACGGATCACAGCGAACTATCTGACAAGATTGTAACCGTTCTTGAACCAATTGTATAGCCCTTTTTGCTTCAGGGGTAAGACTTCTACTAGAATTTAAATCAGAGTCACCTTTAAGGATGTCAAATAAAGGCTTTAACTCTCCTGTAGATAATTTTAAGTAAGGTCTGATCCAATTGACATCTCCTAATAATTTTTGATAATCATTTAGGGTTTTTAATTGGTCTGTTCTGATAGTAAGCTTTAAAGGTTGGACTGTAGTAGCAGACAGTTTTGTTCCTAGATAATGTTGTAGTTCTCCTGTTTGTAATTTTTCTGGTGCTATGGTTAATCCCCAAAAACTTAATTTTTCAGTCATGAACTGTAATGCCTGTGTTAGAATGTCTCTATCTTTATGACATATTAATATGTCATCCATATAATGATAGATAAGCAATTCCCGAAAGTTATTTCGAGTGGTTTTTAAAGCTTTATCTACATATATTTGACACATTGTAGGGCTATTGGCCATGCCCTGAGGCAACACTATCCATTCATATCTTTGATCGGGTTGGGAATGATTTATGGCAGGCAGAGTGAAAGCAAATCTCCAACAATCCTTTTTATGGAGGGGAATGGAGAAAAAACAGTCCTTTAAGTCTAATATAATGGTGGGCCAGTGTTTAGGTAAAGCTGAGACTAATGGTAACCCACATTGGATAGGTCCCATAGGATACATTTGATTATTCATGAGCAGCCTCTAGTTTTTCCTTAGTGAGGGGCCACTGTGGTACCCAACAAGGCTTATCGCTCAGGAACCCAGATAGGCGATGTTTTATCCTGTGGAAACACACAAACCGAGCCTTGGCTCCAGTAAAGAAAAATTTAGACTCTATAACGTAGTACAATACTCTAACAGTTGCTTAACCATAATTGTATAAACCCCTATTTTTTAAGACTAATTGTTCTAAAGAATAAAACTTAACAGACACAAAGTTAAGAGTAAATTAGTGTTTCCAAGAAATCCTTGTTATTTTACCATGTCATTTTACCATATAGATTAAACTTTGGTTTATATTAGAACATTAGTAATTCACCTTAGGAAAAACCTTAAATAGCTTTAAATGTTTCACATACATATAACCATCTTAGTTATATGCAAACTTGTTGAAACTTGCCCTTTACTTACATAGACTTTCTTAGCATCACACAAGCACTTTCTTACCCAGAAACATTTCTTTTTCCCTTTTATTAAATATATTTCCATACCCAGAACCTTTTATTTTCTCTTTCCTATTTATTGACCCCTTTTTGTTTACATTCTGAAACAACTCTTATGAAATTTCTGAATTCAGATAAATTACTCTATTTTAATAAGACTAAATCTTTTGTTGTTTATAGTACTCTAATTGAAACACAGTTGAAACTTTTGGGACCCTTTGTATATAGAATTGCACTTGTTAGGACATAACTCTTAGTAACCTTGTTTTTATAGTAGTGAGGATACAAAGTAATTGTAAGCCTTTTTATTTACCAACCTATGAAAACACCAATAATGTTTAAGTATGTTACCCCATGTAATTTAAAGAGTTAAAAGTACTCGATGTTATTTAACAATTAGCATTTTAACTTTGTAAATTAATCAGATGTCCCTACAAAAACATTTGAGTAATACCATACATGTTAACTCTAATTCACTTATTCTGCAAAAACCAAGATATCAGACAAGTGTCCTGAACAGTATTTGTTGTCTCTTTCCTGTTGAAGAAAAGTCCTAGAAACAACTGATATTAGACATTTTATTAACATCAATATTTTATTAGCTTGACCACCTAGAGACTTGCAAGTTATTTTCAAAGACATTTTACTTTTCTTAGTTTACCCAATTTGAATTGAACCTTTAAATCACATGAATTAAAAGTATCTGGATCCATTTTTAAATTTTAATTTTAGGAGCGCTCAGTTTTGATACAGACAAAACATGACATCAGACAGCACAACATACACATAACACAAAATCAAAGGCCTTGAAACTTTATAGGTGAATCTCCATTGCAATGTAACAGATGTTCAAAAACTCTAGTTGAATCAAAAAAATCATGAGCTCAAAAAAACATAATTAAAAAAGAACAAAAGTCCTGGAAAAATGATACGGCCATTCCTGGTTAGTAATCAATTCAGGTTTGGACGCAGAAAATTGTGAAACAACTATCTCCCGATATTTGTGGGGACTGGGGCTACTATATTATACTCCTTACTAGGACATGCCACTGATGGTTGGGCTGGTTCTAAGAGCTGAGAGTGCAGGGTCACCATGTGTGGTGTGTGTTTGCCCCATCTCTTCTTTAGTCTACACAGTAAATCCTCCTCTTCATCTGAACTATCCTCACATCCAGTTTCATTTTCCTTGTCTGTCTCTGATCTTATTGACGCCCTTTCTAATGCTTTTATTTCCTCCAAAACTTGACTTCCCTCTGTAAGGGGCTCAACAAATTTGTCCTTATTTGTGTCTAGACACCCTCTCACTAAAGACCATATAGCCATAGTTCCATCAGGCAGTGGATCTTGTCGATCTGCCCTATGAAGATCCTCTCCAAGATGTTCCCACTGTGGAATATTTCCTTCATCTAAAAACCAAGGAGCTACCTTCTCTATTGTATCTAAAAATGTTCTAGCAGTTTTAATTTTTAAAGGTGTACCATTGGCCTTAAGCAGTTCCTGTAAGTGTTGTTGCATACGAACTTTTGATTTTTCAGACCCCATCTTGTAAGCTGCGTTCCACGTGCTTATCTAGTCCTTGAACCGCCTTTCCAGGGTGTAGCCGCCTTTCGCGTGCTACCTTCACTTTAATACCTTTAATGTGGACCGCCTTTCGCTTAGTCCAGGTAGCTGCCTTTCGCGTGCTACTTTCACTTTAATACCTTTAATGTGGACCGCCTTTCGCTTAGTCCAGGTAGCCGCCTTTCGCGTGCTACTTTCACTTTAATATGGACCGCCTTTCGCTTAGTCCGGATAGTCGCGTACCGCGAACGTCAAGGCTGCCTTTCACCTGTTTACTTTTGCTTCTGGATAGTCGCGTACCGCGAACGTCAAGGCTGCCTTTCAAGGCTGCCTTTCACCTGTTTATTTTTTGACCTTTTTATAACCGGTTTAACTTGTTAAAAAATTTTAAAATATCTTACCTTGTTTTCTTTATAAAGTTTTCAGTTTCCCGGGTTTCGGCACCACTTATCACTGCCCTCCGCCGGCGGAGGCAATGATAACGCGTACGCTTCTTTTTCACACGAACAAAAAAGCCCAAAAGACAAAGACCAATGAACGACGAACAATGAACGACGAACAATGCCCAACAAACAATGCTCTTTATTCGAGGAAGTGTCTGGGTTATATAGCAAGCATAAGCCAATCAGAGTCAGCCTGAGATCAGTCTCTAGGCAGTTACAAGAATCACCTCATATACAGCAGCCAATCAGAGTTACTGAGCATGTGGGGAGAGCATGATAACAATGTAATACAATAAGGGCAACAAGAAGGCACGCAGCGAGCATGAGTCAGCAGTGTTAGCTGTTTGTTGCAAATCAGGGACCCCAGACTGAGGTCCTCGATGTTGCAAACTGGGCCACCCCGGCTCAGTGCCAGATTAGGGTGGGGTCCGCGGTACCCCGACAAAATATGGCTTTACTGTCTGTCCATTAAACATGAATATTATGAAGAAGATTCACATTCAAAAAGTCATTGGTGAACATAATACTATTATTATTATTATTACTATGGAAAATTGCTATGACTTGAGTATGTTATCCCAAAATCAATGTGTTGAAATTCAATGGCTGATGTGAGCATATTAATTGCAGGGAGATTTAAGAGGGGATGAAACTGAAGGATTTTCCCCTGATGAAAATTAAGGTCCTTTATTAAGAGGCTTCATGCAGACTTTGAGTCTTTCTGTCCTGCCCTGCTGTCCTTTCTGACTTGAGAATGTCATAATGTGTTTCTTCTATGTGGAGGGTGCACCAGTCACAAGGTACCATCTTAGAGAAAGAAGCCCTCACAGACGCCAGTGCCTCGATCTTAGATTTTATATTCCCCAGAGCTGAGAAAAAATGACTTTGTTCCTTATAAATTACTCAACCTCAGGTATTTTATTATGGGAGAACAAATGGATTAAGACAGATTAACATGTACTTTATTAAAGTGATCTTTTACTTCCTTTATTTTCTCTCTGAAGTCACTCCTTATCATCCTTTATCTCGCAGATCATTTAAACTATGAACATTCTAAACTCCTTCTCTGACATTTCTTCCACTGTGGTGTCAATGAATTCTGTTGTTGAAGTATTTTGGTTTCTTTGGGGTGATTTGTTCCCTTACTTTTTCATGCTGTTTGTGTGTCTACCCATTAAACAGTCTGAACTGGAGGCAGTAGAGGTTCTATCCTACGAACTTATAATGTCCCTGAAGGTTTCCAGTACCTTACCATTTAGGAGGAGACAAAGAATAACAACAACCAATGCAAACAATATACAGCATTAAACCAAATTGTTCCTGCTATGACATCTACAAAGTTATTGTCACGATAAACAGAAATAATGTGATCAGTTGTTGCTCACAGTAAAAACAGTAAGTTTGCAAAAGGCTTACAATTTTGAATGGTGAACAGGGAAAGAATAGAAGTGATATGGGATGTGAGGATTATGAGGGAGAGGAGAGAAAACAGAAGTAAAAAATTAAAGGAAGAGTGAAAGATGGAATAATAGTGTTTGGCTGTTAGCAGAAGAAAAGAATCAGGGAAACAAGTGAAAAAATATATATGAAATAAAAATTTATAAAAAATTAAAATAAAAGAATAAAAAACAAAACCATAATATCCTAATCAAACATCCTAGTCATCAAAACATGATTCATGAAAAATAACTGTCCTTAAAAAATGCTAGAAATGAGATAAAGAAACAAAGAGGTTCAGGTCACAATTAAACAGAGAAAAGAAAAAAGAAGAAAAAAAATCTTGATGAAAAGGTAAGGAATTGTTTCCATTGTAGTTTAAAAAATTCTCTGCTTCCCTTCTTAGAGTGTTACGTGAGTTGGAATGGAGTGTGACAGCTTCTCAACCCTCAGGTTGGAGTCTCTGTAGTGTGAGAGGAATTCCCATAAGCAGAGCACCGGGAGGCAGGATTTAAGCTTAGGTAGGCTCTAGGTTCTTCACTGAATGGCGATTGGTCCGGAGATTTTAAATCAGCGAGTCTCCATAGCCCAGAGGTTGCAGGTCCATGCTGGGAGACTGCATCTCAGGAATCTCCCCTCAGTTCCACTATTGTGGCAGAGGAGACAATCCCGGTCTCTCAGGTTCAGATTCTAAACTCAATCTCTCCAACTCTAGACCTTTCAAATTCACAGCTGGACACACTTCTCCCAACTGGTCCTGTGAGCCACAGAACTCAAGGCGGACAGGGAGTCAGGTGAATTTCCATGATCTGAATTCCCCTGTGTAAACCCTCTCTGCATTTGATTTTCTCCTAGTCATTTAGGCACTCTCTATGTCCTGCAGTGTGGGGTTGCCAGGCCTGTATTTTGGGCCAAACTTGGGTTTGCCAGAAATTTGCTCCCCTAGCAGCAAGCTCCCTTGTTGCAGATGCAAAATACTCTTTCCTCTGTCCTTCATGGGCAGACAAGAGAGATGTATGTAACTTCTTTCCCTCTCAAGGATAATGTGTACTGGCCTGTTCAGGTTGGTCCAGAAGTGTCTTTTATCCCTCTGTACTCAGACATGCCTCAGAGCTCCTAAACATGGGGGTTCTTTAATTCCTTATCCCTCCTCTTAGCCTGCTGGGGGAACTGCTCTGGCTGGTGCCCTGCGCAGTGGTGGCAGCACTGGGGATTTCATCCTTATTTTATTATATCCAACCTCCCGAGTCCCTGATTTACTTTAAATATCCAGTATTAATTCCCAGTAAAGTCTTCTCCTTTTTTTCCCAACCACCTTGCTAAGAATCTGCCTGTTTTCTTGGTTTTACGTCATGAAGTAGCCAGGAAAGCAACCTCCTCTATTTTGCTATCTTGAACATGTAAATAGAAGATAGTTTCCTATTTTGTTAAAAATACAAATGTAATTAATCAATCTGATACATTCTTCATTTTTACCACAATTTTTTTATTTTTAGCTGGAATGATTTTATGTATTATATGTGTATTAAGTACATATATTTATGATATGAATAGATATGAGGTTTAATAAAAATTTTCATTTCCATTGTTTCATTGTCATTTTAAAATTTCATATAATGAGATATTATTGAAAAGATCTTCATTGCATAGAAGCTGGTAGTTACAAATAGGTTCTAGCTTCCAAATATGCCAGAATTACTCCTGCCCTTATGTGTACAGCAGTTATAAAAAAAGAGAAAAAAAAATCTTTTAACCTATATTGCTACTTATTGTGTTTTGCTATGAATAATACTTTGCATGTCCTTTTAATGTAGGTCTTTTGCAAGTATTTTCTAATGTTTTTCTCTGTCTTAATTTGACCAAAAAAATTCAGTAAAACAAATTCTGACCAATAAAAAAGCTAACTAGCTGTTTCAAAGTTTAAAATACATCGCACAGAGCTGAAGGGTGAATTCTCTTCTGATATATCCTTCTTGCTAGGGAGAGCTATTAACAGAAAAGTCCTAACCTAACCCCTTCATCTTTAGGCCCTGGTCCCCTGGGGCAGGAAGTGTGAGGAGAAGGAAGGAGAGGCAAAGCTGAGCTGGTGGTTGAGTTTGGAAGCATAAAGGGGTGTTTTCAAACCAGCCCTTTGCCTCCCTTTTCTTCAGGACCTAGACTTGGTTCTAAAGATAGTCTTCTGTGTGCCTTCTTTGCTATAATTCTGTGTGTTTTCAACCGGCACTGGAAAGACCAAGAAGCTAAATTGGCTAACTCTGATATTCAGGATTAGGGAAGCAATTTGTCTTTGGAAACAAGTCCCATGCTCCAATATCCGCTTAATGATGTGATGCTTTGACCCCCATGTGCTTTTGCTGTACTGTATTATTTCCTAATTGTTCAGAACTTCAGCAGAGATGGGTATGAGATTTACTGGGCCTCTTCTGAGTTCTAGCCCATGATAAACAACAGTGGAATATATCCTAGATGATATCCTTTCAGCCTGTAATTTCATATTGAGGGATTAAGGCTAATGCTGATAATACTGGGAAAATTGAAAGATGATTGGAAAATTTGGGTTGGTAATGTGAATCACAAATGAAACAGAACATTATAAAAATTTTACTCTGAAAAATGAGATCTTGGAACAAATTCACTGCAAATCATTTTAACTAACTTCTCATTGTCATTTAGAGTCTTTAACTATTTAGTTGAATAAAATTAAGGACTAAGCTATCTTAATATTGTTTCTACTATAACAAGAGCAGTTAAGTTTAAAGAAAAATCTTATTAAAATCTACCTTCTGAATGCTGCCCTATTTTCTTATATTGGAAACATGATCCATAAAATTTAACAACAACAAAAAAAGGCAATTATATTTTAGTTACATACCTCTGATATATTCTTTACTCTTTTCCCAGTTAATTTCTAGCCATATAATTGATAAGATTAAAATGTTAATTCAGGTCATTATATAATTAACATTAGAAAGATTATATTGTGAATTTTGCTTGGAAATAGCTTCATATACTTGAAGCTAATTTTAGGCTTATACTTTATTTCTAACTCCAAGAAGATAGCAGAAAGATATTATTAAATAATTTTTCATGGTTCTCACTATCATATATATGCTTTTATTAATAATGACAACTGTGCTTGTTTAAGTCATGACAAATTGAAATGTAGTATAAGAAATTATTTTGAAAGTTATTTCCTTGAACTTCATGCTTTCATGGCTTATATAACACAATGGGCAAGATTTCTGGACAGTGACCATTTCAAAATGAGAATTTGCCAAAATTGGAGGAAATTCCCAAATTGGATCTATAGAAGCATGTCAGATAAAATATATTCGACATATATATAGAAACTGTTTCCTCTATAGTGGTGTTGAGATTTTAAGGAAAGATAAGACTTTACAGATGAGTAGATGGGCTTAGAGAAAGTAGAATTTACTTCACTGCTAAAGTAGGATCTACTTAAACAGATTCATTGTTAATCAACACCCCCTACAGTGTATATTCCATCCCTTCTGTTGGTCAGAAAGAACTTGTTTTCAATAATATTTTTATTGCCAGAATTCCCTTGAAGCTTCATAGGTGCAATTTTAAAAAAGTCTTACTTTAATGCAATAGTTATTAATAGAACTTGTAATATATAGTGCATTGTAAAATGTTTAAAATTTATTTATGATACCTTCAGCGATTAAAAGGAAAATAAGGCTTTTCCAGGCACAGTTCCATTAATAAGAAAAGTCCACATTGGAATATGATGTAAAAAACAATATGTCTGTCTGGTGCCATTATCCAAGATGATTTGACCATCCTAATCCCCAGAGTGAGATTTCTTAGGGTTTAATTGGGCAGGAAAGGGTTTGTGACAATTGTAGAATTTTGACTTTTCCTTGTTCTGGATTCTGATTCAAGTTCATCCCACTTTCTTTCCCTTAATGAAACCTTCTTGTGTTCAACACATAAAGTCTAATTAATCATTTCCTCCTCAATTCTCTCGCATCCCTCTTTATATTTCTGTCATCAAATAAATGATTTCTTAATAGCCTAAAATTTCAATTGTCTTTGACAGTGCTCATTTCTTCCATTTGCAAAATTTATGGAAATTAGAGCCTGTGCCATATTTATTTTTATCTGCTTCATATTGTTTAGCAACTATACTCAGCCCAAAATTATTTATTGAATTTTATTACTAATACTGGTGAATGTATAAAGAGAAGGCAGGAACTATAAAATTCAGATGAGTGTTCTTTTGTTAGTTTCCAGGAACTTTGGTAAAATAGATAAAGGCAGAAATAGAAATAAGAATAACAAGAATAACAAAAAATTGAAATAGAAAAAATAGAATTAGCAAAGCAGAAATAGAAATATAACGAGATGTTCTGTACCGAAAAACAAAACTAATGGTTGAAATAAGATATGAGTGTGTATCTGCCTTAAATGTTAGCAGAGATAACAGCTTTGGCTTTATAGGAAATACTGAAGAGTAGAGATAGTGTTGTATTTCTCCTGGACCAGAGGGGATCAGTAGTGGACTTAGTGTGATTCTGTTCAATTATTAATTACATTACATGAGAAAAGACATTGGTAATAACTCAACAGATGGTAACAGTGGTAATGATTTTTAGTATTTTTCTTATCATATCTCCTTCCCTTTACTATTCTTTCTCATTCTACCTTTTTAATTTCCACTTTCTCTCCCTCTCTCTCTTTCTGGCTCTGCTATTCTCTTCTCTTCTTTTTAATTCTCGGCATTTTTGGATATACAAAAAAATATTAAATTTGGTAATAATGCTTATGGATCACAGAATTTAAAATTCTGGAAATTGGCAGTGTTTGGTAATTATTTATTCCCTCACCTTCAGTATTGGCTTTATAGTTGGAAAGACCACCTGACTGGTTCTCTGAATCTAAACTTGTTGGCATTTTATTTCTCTGGAGAGTTCCATTCTTTTAGGAAAAGAATATGATAATAAGTGATTTAATATTATAAATAGAATAGCTTTTCCTAAGTCAATCAATAAGTTCAACACAATTTTAATAAAATGCTAGCAAACTACTTGATGAAATTATTTATTTATTTATTTTTTTGGTACTGGGAATTGAACCCAGGAGTGCTTTAACCCTGAGCTACATTCCCAGGCCCTTTTTAAAATTTTTTATTTTGAGACAGTCTCACTAAATCGTTAAGGCCTCTCTAAATTGCTGAGGCTGGTCTCAAACCTGCGATCCTCCTGTCTCAGCTTCCCAAGCTGCAATGTTTACAGGCATACACCACCATTCCTGGTTTTGATGAAATTTGTTTTAAAGTTTATATGAATAAATAAAAATGCAATAGTCAGGAAAACAACGTCATGGGAAAACTATTAGGGGAGACTCCCTGCAGATATTAAAACATACTATATGAACATTGTAATTAAAATGGCATGGTCTGGAATATTAATGTACGAATAGACAAGCAGAATGGAATAGAAAATCCAAATATTGACCAAGAACATAGGACCATTTAGTATATAATAAGGTGGTGTTTTAAAACCATGGGAAGTGATAACTTTTCATTAAGTGACGCTGGGCCAACTAGGCAACCATTCATATGAAAGACAGATATAACTTAAAATTACTCAAGAACGTACCCTATGTGCAAAAATTAAACCATTGAAGTAAGATTAAAATAAAGGTGAACTCTTGTTTAAATTTGATGTAGCTATGGCTTTCTAAACATAATTCAAAATCCCAAAGAAATAAAAAGAAAGTGACAAATATGGCTCTATATACATATTGTGGGGGCAAAACCTTCAAACAAACAAAAATCAAAGCTAAAATAAAAAAATCATAAAAGAAATTAAGACATCTGAAAAACTAGGAGAAAACATAAAACCTAATTGTAAGAAAACTTTGGATGAATCCAAATTGAGACACATCCTCCAAAGAAAATGACTAGTACTCATCAAAATAACAAGGTCATGAAAAAATACAAAGAAACATTGAGGCACAGATTGGACACACAATGACTAAATGCAATTTCGGAACCTGGATTGCATTAGGGAACAAAAAAGAGTATTAGGAGAAAACTTGGTGAATTTCAAATAAGATCTATAGTTCAGTTTTTAGTATTTTGCCAATATTTGATATTCTGGTATGACAATTATGTTTACTTAATTATTCACTTAAGTTGTTAATATTAGAGAAAACTGGATAAAAGGCATACATAACTTTTTCTACCATATTATAGTTTTCTGTTCATCTAAAATTATCTCAAAGTAAAGTTATTAAAAAACAGTAATGAAGACTAGAACTAGAAAAAATAAATGAAGATTATATATGTTAATATATGCATAATTTGGAATAAGCTATCGAGTAAACTAACTAGTTTTCAGGATAAACATAGCAAAATTTAAACTGAAAAATACCTATGTGGTAAAAGGGGACTGATAAACACTGACTTTCTAATAGTTGTTAGTTTCAAGCAAAGGAGGAAAATGGGAGCTGGAAGTTATCCAGGGGATTTTAATTGTATCTGTAAGGTTTAATTTCTTTAAAAAAAGACATAGGTGAATATGGCAAATGTCAGGAATTTATGAATTTAAGTAGTGGGTACACATGTTGGGTCCTGTAAGCTTGAATTATTTTGAATGAAAATATTGAAAGAAAATATAATGGATTAAATAGGATCTTTTTAATAAGAATGAACTTTTGGCTAAAATGAACATGATAATGAAAAGTATTTTGAAAGTTCCAACCCTTATTTCTAGTGTTTTGCAATAAAAGCATGAAGTTAGTAATATTGATCCAATGTTGACATTTTCCTTTGAATTTTATACCAAACAACATGATTTTATAACTTTAAGTCTTTATGTCAGGCAAACATAAAATGTCTTGACTCTATAGCTATTTATTTAGAGTAGAAATCACACATTGTTGTCTTCTGGGTTGAACTTGGCCCATAGAGTATTTTGTTTGGCCCTTAGGGTGTTTTTTATAAAATTGAGCCAACATGTAAAAATTGGGTATTTCACTTAGAAATCAGATTTCTAGCTTCTTTTGAAAAGAAAAATAAGAGGCCAAAAGCATGGACTCTACATTATGAATGGTCAAGAGCAAGCAGTGGTAGCCCCATCTGAACATGTTTGGGTACTCCAGTCCCTAGAGCCCCCACCATAAAGACAAAGTATGGGTTTGGCATCTACCTTGTCATTTGATGTCTTGATTTCACATACTCAATCTTGAGGCTTAGGAATTTAGGATGTCCACCTCCTGAGGTGAATTGTTTGCTCTTCTTCCTTTGGAAAAATCTGAAAATGTCTGTGTGTATGTACACACCCATATATGTGCATGTGTGCACGTGTGTTTGTGTGAATGTGTTGGAGCAGTTGGTTAGAACAACATAAGCTGCATCTTTCTTTCCAATTTAATTTTCTCAAATATTCTAAGTACATACACTGGCATGAGTGGCCTGAACATGGAACAGATTTTAGGAATACATAATATTTACCAGATCATTTGTGCTAACAATACTCAAATATAATTTAGAAAGAACAGCTGAACTTTCCCTTATTAAATGTATAGATATAGTACTATCTTGTTTATCAAAGTATGGATCACATTTTTCCCCATTTATCATCTCCTATTCCTTTCCCTACTTCCTTTTCTTCTAACTATTAACATACTGGACATCATGTTAGACACACACAAAACTTGAATTCTATAATGGGAACTATCATCTGTGACCTTTTAATTAAATATACAAATTCAGCACACAAATTCTGCTGAAAGAACATGTTCTATATAAATTAAATTTAAATTATGATTTTTATTACTGTTTTATAGTTGTTTTTATACTGGCAAGAATATATTAGTCATAAAATTTTGTTCATTTCCATGCAAAACTTCAACAGTTCTTGGTATTGACAAATTAAAAAACAATAGCTTCAGACTTTGGAACTGTTTCCTTTTTCCTCCTTCTTTTCCTTTCCCTTCCTCTATTTTACTCTTTTATTACCCTAAGGAGCCCTATGACTGTGGTCATATGGATGCAACATGAGTGGCAATTATAAGAACTAGGGTATGGTGAACCTCTGGTGAGGTCATAGTTCTTTGGAAAAGTCAATAAACTGGTTTCCTAGGTTTAACCTCTAAATCTAGGAGAAACAGATGAGAAAGCACCTCACAAAGGGTTCTGGCATTATTTTCTCCTTTTCTGATCACTGAGAAATCTCAATGTCTCTTCTAACTTCTTTCCACTATTGTCTGTTAGTTATCTAACTTCTGGTATAAAGATCACTGTCTCCTGTTTTTGTGATCTTGCTTCCGGATTTCTGCAAGGCTTCTCCTGAACTCTGATCCAGATTTTAGACCACAACTCAGTTGACTATTTCTTACCCTGACTTTGATGACATTTTTTAAAAACCATAAATCAGATATTCTAAATGGATTTTCTGTGTTGATGATCATGAATGGAGATGTTTTCTTATATAACACAATCTCTTGGATGTGGCTGGATTTTGAAAATAATGTCCCTAATTCCCAAATTTTATGTGTTTTAAACTAGCCAGAATCACTGATTGTATATAGCATTTATAAACACACTTTAGAAAAATTATTAAGAAAGATATAGATTATACACAGATAAACTTCAGCTTTTTCTAATATATTTTAACATGAAATATAGGAACTTTGTTATTTTACCTCTTATTTACATCACATCTATTATTGAGTGATTTGTAAATAGACAAATTTATTGAGACTCAGTGATGTGACTCAAATAAAAATATCCTAATAGAGCACTTTGTGTTCACTATAAGTAGAGTAAGGCAAAATATGTTTGTACAGCTTCCTATATAAGGTGAAATACAGCAGTGCAAAAGCCATACCTTTTAAAGGAAAAGCTGAAAAGAAGATGAGTTAATTTTTAATCACTATTCTTGGTAGCAATCAGAAGGAAACAAACTTGCTCAAAATAATTATAAGTGAGTGGGTTCTATATAATAACCTAAGTAGGGGGGATCACTTTTCTGCTGTTGATCAATTTTGAAACATTAAAACACTGACTAGATGAAAATAGGCTACCTAGAAAAGAGCCTAGCAAAGCATTTTGGACAAGGACACTATGTCAGTCAGCATTTTTCAGAGAAACAAAACCAATAGGTCCTATTGTGAGAGAGAGAAGGAATTTATTACTATTGATTCACAAAATTATGGAGGCTAAGTCGCACAATATGCCTTCAGCAAGTTGGAGAATCAGGAAAAAAGGTGATATAATTCAGTCTAATTTAGCTCTGAGAATAAGAGGAACCAATGATATAACTCTTAGTTCAAGCTCAAACTTCTGAGAACTGAGAAATGGAGTGGAGATGCTTATATAAGTCCTAGAGTTTGAAGACCTGAAAATTAAGTGTAACAATATCACAAGGTATGAGAATGTGGATGTAGATCCTCAATGGATTAGATGATGTCCACTTACATGGCAGGGGCAGCTATAATTTGGATATGGTTTATCCCCAAGGGTCAATGTATTGGAGACTTGGTTCCCAGGGTGACAATACTGGGTGATGATGGACCCTTTAAAAGATGGGGAATCATGGGATGTCCATGGGGCATTGGTGCTCTGTCCTCAGAAGTGATTAAGGTAGACCTCATGCAATAACTTAATAGTTCAGGTGTTTGTGATATAGCTTTGAGCTTGTATCCACTAAGCTGTCTGGCTTCCTATTTGGAGATATGATTACCATTGTTATCCATCATGAGATGATACATCTAAGGTGAGATGTATGCAGAGTCTATGCCCTGTCATTTGGATCCTCAGGTTCCAAAAATCAGCTATATAAACTTCTTTACTTCATAAGTTAGGTTGTCTTAGGAATTTGTTATGTCTTAGGTCATTAAAATATTTTAATAATGGATGAAACTTCTTTAAACATTTACTGCTTTACATGCTAATTTCTTTCAAAAACACCTTCATAGATTAATCCAGAAATACTGTTTTACCAGCCATCTGAATATCCTCTAAACTTATCTAGTTAACACATAATATTAGCTATTACATTTCTTCCCCTTGTCAACATGGCATCCATATATATCTTCTTAAACCATACTTACACCACATGATAACATACAATAACAAGGTTATGATTCACACATGATAAAACTCTTCTGCATAGAGTTGAAAATATACTAATGCCTTCTGCAGAGGAAAAAAAAAAGTCCTTGAGTGATATTTACTCTTTCAATAGCCTATAATTTAACTACTATGATGCAGAATTAATAATACTTAAATACCTATAAAAGTCAATAATATTGTATTACATGACAAAGTAGTAAGAAAGGAAAGAAGACTTTTTTAGATTTTTTAATTCTATATTCATAAACTTCAGAAGCCAATTCATTTTTAGGATCCTATATTTATGAATGTAACATACTAACACAGTTTATTATTTATTTATTTATTTATTATTTTTATTTAGCTTTTAATTTTTTACAGACTGCATTTTGATTCATTGTACACAAATGGGTTACATAATTTCGTTTCTATGGTTGTATAAAATGCAGATTCATACCATTCGTGTAATCATACAGGTACATAGGGCAATGATGTCTGTCTTATTCCACCATTTTTCATACCCCCATCCCTCTCATTTTCTTCTACATATTCTAAAGTTCCCCCATTATTCTCTCATCCCCTATCCCCACCCCCATTATATAGCATCCTCCACTTATCAGGGAAAACATTCAGCCTTTGGTTTTTTGGGCTTGGCTTATTTCACTTAGCATGATATTCTCCAATTCCATTCATTTATTTGCAAATGCCATAATATTATTATTCTTCAGGCTGAATAGTATTCCATTGTGTATATATATACCAGTTTCTTTATCCATTCATCTGTTGAAGGGCATCTAGGTTGGTTCCACAATCTAGCTATTGTGAACTGAGCTGCTATAAACATTGATGTGACTGTGTTACTGTAGTTTGCTGATTTTAGGTCCTTTGGGTATAAACTGAGAAGTGGGATAACTGTGTCAAAAGGTGGGTCCATTCCAAGTTTTCTTAGGATTCTCCATACTGCTTTCAAGAGTGGCTGCACCATTATGCAACTCTACCAGCAATGTAAGTGTGCCTTTTTCCCAACATCCATACCAACATCTATTATTGTTTGTGTTCTTGATAAAAGCCATTCTAATTGGAGTAAGATGAAATCATAGAGTTGTTTTAATTTGCATTTCTCTAATTACTAGAGATGTTGAATACTTTTTCATATATTTATTAATTGTCTGTGTGTATTCTTCTCTAAAGTGTCTGTCCAGTTCCTTGGCCCATTTATTGATTGGACTGTTTGTAATTTTGTTGTAAAGTTTTGTAAGTTCTTTATAAATTTTGGAGATAAGTGCTCTATTTGAAGTGCGTGTCGAAAAGATTTTCTCCCACTCTGTAGACTCTCTCTTCACATTCTTGATTGTATCCTTTGCTGAGAAAAAACTTTTCAGTTTGAGTCCATCCAATTATTGAATCTTGCTTTGATTTCTTGTGCTTTGGGAGTCTTATTGAGGAAGTCTGATCCTAAGTCAACATGATGAAGATTTGGGCCTACTTTGTCTTCCATTAGGTGCAGGGTCTCTGGTCTAATTCCTATGTCTTTGATCCATTTTGAGTTGAGTTTTGTGCAGGGTGAGAGGTAGAGGTTTAATTTCATTTTACTGCATATGGATTTCCAGTTTTGCCAGCACCACTTGTTGAAAAGGCTATCTTTTCTCCATTGTATGTTTTTGGCTCCTTTGTCTGGTATGAGGTGACTGTATTTATGTGGCTTTGTCTCTGTGTCTTCTATTCTGTACTATTGGTCTGCCTGTCTATTTTGGTGCCAATACCATGCTGTTTTGTTATGATTGCTCTGTAGTATAGTTTAATGTCTGGTATTGTGATACCTCCTGTTTCATTTTTTCTATTCAGGGTTGTTTTGGCTATTCGAGGTCTCTTGTTCTTCCAGATGAAGTTCATGATTGCTTTCTCTATTACTATGAGGAATGTCATTGGAATTTTAATTGGAATTGCATTGAATCTGTATAGTGCCTTTGGTAGAATGGCCATTTTGACAATGTTAATTCTGCCTATCCAAGAACATGGGATGTCTTTCCATCTTCTAAGGTTTTCTTCAATTTCTTTCTTTAATGTTCTGTAGTTTTCATTGTAGAGGTCTTTCACCTCTTTCATTAGATTAATTCCCAAGTTTTTTTTTTTTTTTTTTTTTTTTTTTTTTTGATGCTGCTGTGAATGGAGTGGTTTTCCTAATTTCTCTTTCAGAGGATTCATCACTTATGAATAGAAATGCATTAGACTTACATGTATTGATTTTATATCCTGCTACTTTGCTGAATTCATTTATTAGTTCTAGAAGTTTTCTAGTGGAATTTTTTGGATCTTCTAAATGTAGGATCAGGTCATCAGCAAATAGTGACAGCTTAAGTTCTTCTTTTCCTATTTGTATCCCTTTAATTTCTTTGGTCTGTCCAATTGCTCTGGCAAGTGTTTCAAGGACGATGTTGAATAGAAATGGTGAAAGAGGGCATCCCAGTCTTGTTCCAGTTTTTAGAGGAAATGCTTTCAGTTTTTCTCCATTAAGAATGATGTTGGCTGTGGGCTTAGCATAGATAGCCTTTACAATGTTGAGGTATGTTCCTACTATTCCTATTTTTTCTAGTGTTTTAAGCATGAAGGGGTGCTGCATTTTATCAAATGCTTTCTCAGCATCAATTGAAATAATCATGTGATTCTGAACTTTAAGTCTATTGATATGGTGAATTACATTTATTGATTTCCAGATGTTGAACCAACCTTGCATCCCTGGCATAAACCCCACTTGATCATGGTGTACTGTCTTTTTAATTTATTTTTGTATGTGATTTTCCAGTATGTTGTTAAGGATTTTTGCATCTATGTTCATCAGGGATATTGGTCTATCATTTTCTTTCTTTGATGTGTTTTTGTCTGGTTTTGGTAGCAGAGTGATTCTAGCCTCATAGAATGAATTTGGAAGGGTTCCCTCCTTTTCTATTTCCTGAAATATTTTGAGGCATATTGGTATCAGTACTTCTTTAAAGGTCTTGTAGAATTCAGCTGAAAATCCACGTGGTCCTGGGCTTTTCTTGGTTTGTAGGCTTTTGTTGGCTTCTTCTATTTCAGTGCTTGATATTGATTGGTTTAGATTGTATACATCTTCCTGATTCAGTTTGGGAGGATCATATGTCTCTAAAAATTTGTCGATGCCTTCGATATTTTCTATTTTGTTGAAGTATAGATTTTCAAAGTAGCTTCTAATTATGTTATGTATTTCAATGGTGTCTGTCGTGATCTTTCCATTTTCATCATGAATTCTAGTAATTTGAGTTTTCTCTCTACTTCTCTTCATTAATGTGGCTAGGGATTTATCAATTTTGTTTGCTTTTTCAAGGAACCAACTTTTGATTTGTCAATTGTTTGAATTGTTTCTCTTGTTACAATTTCATTGATTTCAGCTCTGATTTTATTATTTCCTATCTTCTACTATTTTTGGCGTTGATCTGTTCTTTTTTACTAGGGCTTTGAGGTTTAATGTTAGGTCATTTAGTTGTTGCCATTTTATCTTTTTAATGTATGAGCTCAATGGAATGAACTTTCCTCTTAGTACAGTTCTCATAGTGTCCCAGAGATTTTGATATGTTGTGTCATTTTTCTCATTTACTTCTAAGAATTTTTTTATTTCTTCCCTTATGTCTTTTGTTATCATTGACTCATTCAGTAGCATATTATTTAGTCTCCAGGTATATATGAGTAGTTTTTTTGTTTGTTATTTTATCTTTCATTTCTAATTGCATTCCATTATGGTCTGATAGAATACAGGGTAGGGTCTCTATTTTTTTGTATTTACTAATGGCTTTTTTGTGGCATAGCATATGGTCTATTTTGGAGAAGGATCCATGAGCTGCTGAGAAGAAAGTATATTCGCTAGATGATGAATGAAATACTCTGTAAATATCCATTATGTCTACATCATTGATTGTATTATTTAGTTCTATAGTTTCTTTGTTCAGTTTTTGTTTGGAGGATCTATTGCAGTGGTGAGAGTGCTGTGTTAAAGTCCCCCACTATTAATATGTTTTGGTCTATTTGATTCTTAAAATTGATAAGGGTTTGTTTGCTATATGTAGATGCTCCATTGTTTGGGGCATACATATTTAAAAGTGTTATATCTTGCTGTTTTATGTTTCCCTTAAGCAGTATGAAGTGTCCTTCTTTATCCCTTCTGACTAACTTAGGTTTGAAGTCCACTTTATCTGAAATGAGGATGGAGACCCCTGCTTTTTTATTGGGTCCATGTACATGGTATGTTTTTCCCCATCCTTTCACCTTTAGTCTGTGGATGTCTTTTTCTATGAGATGGGTCTTTTGAACACAGCATATTGTTGGGTCTTTCTTTTTAATCCAATTTTCTAGTCTATGTCTTTTGATTATTGAATTTAGACAATTGACATTCAAAGTTATTATTGAGAAATGATTTGTATTCCTGGTCATTTTGGCTTTTTTTTTGTTTTTTTACTTGTCCTTTGATTGGCTTTTCCTTTAGGGTAGTTCCTCCCTTCACTGGCTTTTATTCTTGTTTTTCACTTCCTCCTCCTGAAATATTTTGCTGAGAATGTTTTGTAGGGCAGGCTTTCTATTTGTAAATTCTTTTAACTTTTTTTTCTCGTGGAAAGAGTTTTATTTTGTTGTCAAATCTGAAGGTTAGTTTTGCTGGGTATAGGATTCTTGGCTGTCATCCATGTTCTTTCAGAGGTTGAAATATATTGTTCCAGGCCCTTCTTGCTTTTAGAGTCTGGGCTGAGAAATCTGCTGATATCTATATTGGTTTCCCCTTATATGTAATCTGACGCTTTTCTCTAGCAGCCTTTAAAATCCTATCTTTATTTTGTATGTGAGGTATTTTCATTATAATGTGTCTTGGTGTGGATCTGTTGTAGTTTTGTGTACCTCGTGTTCTGTAAGCCTTTTGTATTTGATTTTGCATTTCATTTTTCAGGTTTGGGAAATTTTCTGATATTATTTCATTGAACAGGTTGTTCATGCCTTTGGTTTGTATCTCTGTGCCTTCCTCAATCCCAATAATTCTTAAATTTGGTCTTTTCATGATATCCCATAATTCTTGGAGTTTCCGTTCATGACTTCTTAACATCTTCTCAGTTTGTTCAACTTTATTTTCAAGATTGGATATTTTGTCTTCATTGTCTGAAATTCTGTCTTCCATGAGGTCTGTTCTGTTTGTGATGCTTTATATTGAGTTTTTAATTTGGTTTATCATTTCTTTCATTTCAAGCATTTCTGTTTTGTTTTTTTTTTTTTTTTTCAGAATCTCAGTCTCTTTACTGACATGTTCTTTTGATTCTTGCATTTATCTTTTAAGTGTCTACTGGAATGGTCTTGCATTGCCTGCGTTTGCTCTCTTATCTTGTCTTTTGCTTCACAGATTATTTTAATCTTGCATATTCTAAACTCTTTTTCTGTCATTTCTACTGCCATGCTATCATTGGAGTCTGTCACAATAGCATCTTGGTTTGTTAGGGACACTTTCTTCCCCTGTTTTTTCGTATTGTTTCTGTATATTCCCCTCTAGCAGTGAAGATCAGAGATACTGAAGTTTGCCCCCTGCAGACTTATTATGACCCTGCAGTTTTCCACTACCTCTCCTTTGAAGGGGAGATCAATACCAGTAGCACCCAATAGAGAAACTACAGTCCTGAGCCAGATAGCCCCTATAAAGACTTTAACATTTTAAAAATAAACAGGATCAGTTCAATTACTATTTATAGGATTTCTAGTTGTGAACAAGAGGATAGGGAAAGAGTGTAGGGTATAAGTGCGTAAATAGGGGTACTTGTCAAAGGACCTCCAGGCTCCTGTAGGTGTCTCAGGAAGAGAGCTGCCCTTGCAATGATGATGACCTATGCCCTTGGAAATAATTCAAAGCCTCCAAAGGAGCTGGGGAGCCCCAGTGAGGATGCACTGAGTCAGTACGGAGGCAGGTGCAGTGTCCCTCAGTAGTAGGGGACAGGCAGGCAGGTAGACTCAACGTGGAACCGACCTGGTTGTGGAGGGCAGCTCAGCGTCAACATCCACTTCGGTGTGGGAGGCAGGCTCAGCCCTAACACAGTTTTAGAGCACAAATAGCTGCTAATCTGGCTCACTCTTATGAATGATATTATTAATTTCTATTAATCTTTTTTATATCCTTTACTTGGACGATTAATGTGTATAGACTAAAAAACATTTAGCCCCAAAGAAATATAAAACAAATATAAAGGAAATTTTCCTCATTTTTTTATTTGAATCTTCATAGTGCCAGATTAACTTCATTACTTGTTTATTTGACTATTTGTTTTTATTTATCTTGCTTTCTTATCTATATCCTACTAACACAAGTATCCCAATCAATCATTTGCACAAAAAAATAACTAAAAAAACATAAACAACAACAACAAAACAGGAATAACAATGACATTAGTCTGGGTTTATTTGTCCTCATGAACTCATAGTATCTTGGCTATTTCCTCATTAAAAAAAAATTTTTTTTGAGCAGCCTTAGATTCATGGGAAAATAGGGCAGACAAAACAGTTTCTATGGAAGCCCTCATCCTCATCCCATAATTTTCCTTATTAATGACATCTTGCAATGGTGAAGTACATTTATTACAATCCATAAGCCAATACTGACACATTATTTTTAGCTAAATCTGCCTTAGGTTCAAACTATAATGACATGTGTGAATCATTGCAATATTATATAGATTATGCTCTGAAAATCCCCAGTGCCCCACTAGTTCGTCCTTTCCTCCTCACTAAACCCCTAGATCTTTTTTATTTTCATAGTTTTGCTATTTTCTCAACATCACATACTTGGGATCATATAGTATGTAGCCTATTCAGATTGCCTTTTTTCATTGAATAACAAACATTTAAGGTAACTTCATGCCTTTTTGTGTCATGATAGCTCATTTACTTTTATCACTGAAAAACATTTCATTCAATAGATTCACTACAGTTGGTCCATTCATCTCTTGAAGGCCATTGTGTTTATTTCCAAATTGGGGCAATTATGAATAAAAGTGCTACATTCATGATGCATATTTTGGTGGAGAAGTAAGTTTTCAGCTCATTTAGGTAAATAGCTGTAAGTGCAATTGCTGAATTGAATTTTTAAAGCACATACTTGTGGGAAGCCATTCTTATTTAGCAGAATTAGGCTAGGTCGAGCCATCGGACACAGAGGCCTGGCTTCCAGGAACTAACAGCCACGGAGGTCTGTCCCAGATTGCCAGGAAGCATGTGGTGCTGTGTGGGAGTGTTTCCCTGTCTCTTTCTGGAATATTCTCCCTAAGAGAATGGTTCCCCTAACTCCACCCTATCTTGTCCATCACAGAGGAAGCTCCTCCCAATCTTGGCCCCTTCTACTTGTGTGTTATAAATAAAAGAGAGTTGGGCTACTCCATGTTGTTAGAGGCCAGAGCTGGTATGACCAGACCCATCATGATCCTCTCATTTAAAAAGAGTAGTGGCTCTTGTGTATTTATTGAGTAGATAAATTTTTGGGTAATTGATTGAAAAACAGCCAACATCCTCCTCTGGCAGTTAACCCTTTTCTCATCCATGTGGGATGTGGCTGAGAGAGCCCCACATATAGTTTTGTAAAAAAATGTCAAACTGTTATCCAAAGTGGCTATTTTATTTTTATACTCACTGGCACTGATATTACTCCACATCTTCACCAGCATTTGGTGCTGTCAGTGTTTGGGGCTTTAGGCACCTCATTAAGTGTGCAGAGGTGTCTGTCACATGGCTATGTTAATTTATGATCCCCTAATGATATTTACTTTTCTTGTGCTTGTTTGCCATCTGTGTATCTTCTTTGGTAGCTCTCTGTTTTGTCCATTCTTAATAAGATGCTTATTTTCTTATTTAGTTTTAAGAGTTCTTTGTACAGTTTGCACACCAATTCTTTATTAGATAGTTAATTTTGCAAAGATTTCCTTCCTATGAGGATTCTTTCCATTCTCTTAACAGTCTTACACAGAGAAGAAGTTTTTAATTTTAACAAGGTCTGGTTTATTGTTTTTTTTTTCCCCCCACAATCCTGCTTTTGGTATTTCTTCACTTTCTGAAGACTCAATATCTTGGATAACTTATTATAAACATTTAACAGTCATTTCAGGTGGTGCTGCTGTTTATTCTTTACCCTCCCATTATAAGATTCTGAAATTTCAGTTTATATTTCTATTATTTGTAAAGAAGAGAAAATTTACTACACTCCATTTTCTATTACTAATTTTGCTAAAGGTAATGGAAGAAAGTTGAATCTGAAAAGATTATCTAATATTCTTGAGAATCATCTTAATCTTAGCACTCACCTCCCCAGACCCCAATGGATCGTGTAATAATGGGGTGATTTTATGATATGTATTTCCTGTGATTCTGTGTGGTACAAGTCTAATCCACAATTCCCAGTATTTCACATCTTCTCCTGGACACTGTTTCTTAATCTGTGCTCTTGAATTTCAGTCATTTCTCATCATGTGCAACACATTGGTGTTGCCAGCCATACTGCTGTTAATTCCAGTGGATCGCTTTTGGAAGGTTCCAGTCTGGGCTGCCAGTCTCCAGTTTCCTTACCTATGTCTCACCTCCTTACACTCTATCCACATGTAATCCTTTGAGCTTTCCAAGGATTTAAAAAGCACAAGTCACTTTTTAAAGTGTGATAGAGATGTTAAACAATGATATAAACAATGTACTTAGAGTCTTAGAATTGTGTATTGACAAAAAATTGGAATGAATTTCAAAGAAAGTTTTCATATTTGTGATGAAAATAGAGTTGAGGTGAAATAGAATGCTAGATAGCTCAAACCCTAGAAAGAGAGACTCCAGCCTAGAATTAAAAGTTCATAAAACTTTTCTGGATTGGTCCCAGGGCAACCCAGTAGACCTGGGATTATTCCATTTTATCTCCTTGAATAATGCATAATTGTTATTTGGAGATATGTTTTTGCTTACTATATAAATTATTTTTGTGAATAATTTGTTAGCTTTAAAGAAATTAAACAATTCTTTTAACAGTATGAAGTTAATGAGAAAAGTCTGAATTCCAACTACTGAATAAATCCTTAGAGACCCCCAGAACAATTACAGCAACTGGGAAGTTTGCCTCTATAATTTCATTTCTGGGTTAAATTACAAAGATTCATATTATTTGTAGCAAGTAAAGATCTGTTTTTAATAAACTGCACTTAAACATGTTTTTTGATAATAATGACAGGAATAAATGGTTCAGTATAGGACAATGATTTGTGCACAGTTTGTATTCTTTGTATTTGTTTTCACAAACATAATTATATACAAAAGAGCAATCAGTGTGATAATGTCATTGATTTTTTGAATCCAAGAAACAAGTTCCTTATCCTATTACAAAAATTTACTCATTGCAAGATGGTGATGGCATGAAATGGCATTGCTTATCATGATCAAGTCAGAGAAGACTAAGAAGTCAAATAAAACCTCACAGATGTTTTCCTCAGAATTATATTTAGAAAAACTATATATCTTAAAAATGTTATTTGTAGAGACCATAATATACCCTTTTATGTGGTAGTTTGAAAATTGTATTATATATTTCTTTGTATATGGGGCTCCTGATCTTATATATAGCCTTGAAGAAGACGTCACTTAAGAAATATTTCCTATGGGACTTAAGTTTTTAATCCAAAACATATTTTTTGTTCAGGGCTTAAAATTCATAGACCTTTTCTTGAGTAGGTAAAAAATATAGACAGATTTTTAGAACTAATCTTCTAAAGTAACTTCCTCTTTTTCAGATTTAGAAAGGAAGACTCCAACAGGTCAGGCCAGGTGATTTGCTCAAGGTCTCTCTGGTGACCCACCAAGGCCAGCAATCTGGTCTCCATCTCTTTATTCACATCTCCATATGATTTCAAACATGCAGTACATGTCACATCTTTCATATGGCACCCAGACTTAGTGGTTTGGAGTAAGAACAAGGATATTTTCTCTCCTCAGTTCAGTGCATGTACATAAACATGGAGTACTGCCAGAAAAGAGCCCACATAACCCAAACCTTCCTTGTAAACTCTTTGATTGATTATGGTGTTTAGGTATGTGATGTTATAAATGACAAAAATGTGGGATGAGTTTGCTTCTGTCATTACCCAATTATCCTTTAGCCCCTTTCCCTAAGCTTTGGTTGCTTCTTAAGCAGTGAAGAGACTGCACTCCAGAGTTCCATGACTTATGTTCCAAGTTGGAATTTTCTATTATTTATCTCTTTTGACCAGGGGGGAAAATTTACACTGCTTACATAGATTATAACAGTATTTCCTTCATGAGGTAGTTAGTTGGGATAATTTATGAATAGCACAAATGTAATTCCTGGAATATAGTATTGTTTGCTTAATGCTGGTGGTGATGATGTTGATTTAGATGACAATGTTAATGACACCAGTTTCCTAGATTTCACTTATCTATAGTCACTTGATTTCAATTCCTTTTGTTAATACATCATTGGCCTGACTTGCTCACAATGTCACTCTTCAGGAGCTACCTTCTGTATATCCTTTCTCTTCTCTGGTAAATCCATTAAATCCCATGGCTTTTGACACTGTCTGTATTCTGAAAACCTTCAAGATATAATTTTCTACATGTAGTTCTCTAAGATTTATACAGTCATCTCTTTGTATTCATGGGTTCGATCAACTGCAGATTGAAAATATCTTTTAAAAATTGTGTTTTATGGGACATGTACAGAAATTTTTCCTTAGGGAATGAAGTTTAGCCCTGTAAACTAACCCCAAACTAACCACCCACCAGAGTCTCCTAAACCTCAGTGAATAAAAATTTGATTCTGTACAATTAAGAATTTATTTTATGTTGTAGACTGTAAGTAATATGTAGGAAGGCCTCTATCATTTTTACCTCCACATGTCATACTTAGTGAGATCTGAGTAAAATTAATGATTTTTGGTAAACTATGAGCATCAAAGTAAGCAAACAATAATCTTATAGTACTTTAGAGTTTTTATTCCAGGAGAACACATATGCCAAAATGTAATTACTAAAATATGTGTTCTTCAAATGTAATGTAAGAGGTCTCCATATGCTCTTTAACTGTATATAAGGTAAAAAAAAAATTGTTATTGAAGAACATGGATGACCTGAGGAATATCTCACTGACTACAACAGTATTAAAGGATTTTAGTTTTGGGTACTTTCAAGATAAGTATATTCATTAAAATTTTCATTATGAATGACATTTGTTTCCTATAAAATAGTTTGAAAAGTTCTAGCAATTTTTAGTAGTGCTATTGTAAATGAATTGACAATTCAAACAGTACCTTTGTCTACATAACTGTATTTTTGACCTCTGTGACCTTTACTTTTGTAACTTAGCCCCATGATTTCAGGAAAATCACAAAATACAAAAATTGATATTTTGTACATAGAAAAGGACATATTTAAGGAGTATAGTCCATTAGGTTAAGTAAAATAAAGTCAGCTTTTCTGCAAAGTCTGAATATTTGTTTTACCTTGGGTATAAACAACCTGAAGTATATCCTACTATCAGATGATGAGTGAAAAAGAGGTCTATATAATAAAGAATGAAAGAGGATTTTGTTATTCAACAGGATATAAAGTAGGAATTAGTTTTCAGTATAGAATAGAAGCCCACTTTTCCCATCAGGATAATAGAAAACAGGACCCTGGGTTCTAGGGTTGGATTAGTTCAAGGAATAGTTAGGATTATTTGCAAATTGATCCTGAAAACTGGGTTGAGTCAGCAAACTAATGCAGAAGAGGAGACTTAGAGATTGGGAACCAACTGTCACAGAAAACAGCCTCAGGTTTTGGCATTATTTAAAAGCTCTTCAAAGAAAGAAAATCTTAGATTTAGTGCTCAACTATTTGCTTTTTACCCACAGAATATATCCATGATTAGAAAATGTTTTATTTTAATTTTTAACAGCCTTTATTAGATAAGAAATACTTTTCCATTATTAAAAACCATTAAAATAAAGAGAAGAAAATAGATCTTTCCATCATTAATAATAAAATTTTGGGTACACATAATTTTAGCTGTTTTCTCTGCATAGGTACTTATATCCACAACATTTAGGAGTCAAGATCTTAAGTCTTTGGGATTCTTTCATATCTATACTTGCTGTCTTCCCTATCCAAATCCTATGACCTTAAATATGGTCTCTATGCAGACAACTTCCATATGTATATTTCTATTCAGATCTTTACCATAAACGCCAGGTATTTAAGTGTGTATATATTATGTATATGCACATATGCATATGTGCATTATGTATATACACACACCTGCTGCCTTTTGGATATCTCCACTTAATTCCTGCTATATTCCATAGTCTGAGTTATCACACTTAATGGCAATTATGTTTATTTATTTTACAATATTTAATTAAAATAGAAATTGTGTGCAAGTTGTACAATATGGTGATTTGATATACACATATGCTGTGCACTGAATACCACTTTCAAATTAATCAATGCATTCATCGCCACTGACATTGACCATTTTTTGTGTGACGGAGAACTCAAAATCTGCTCTTATCAAACATCAAGTAAACAATACATTGTAGTTAACTGTAGTTACTCTTTTATGTACTATATCCCCAGAACTTTTCATTTGTTCTATAACTTTGACCAGTATTTCCCAACTTCTCCCCCTCAAGCTTCTGGTAAGCCTTATTCTATACTCTGCTTCTATGAATTCAAGATTTTTGGATCCCACATACAAGTGAGATTATGTGGTATTCGACTTTTTGTGTCTCCCTTATTTCACTAGCACAGTGTCTACCAGGTTTGTGCAATTATGTTTTTGAAAACATTTCTCCTAGAAAGCTTGGGGCCATCCTTGACTCCTCTTATTTCTCACAAGGAAACAAGATGATGTATTGGATTCATCAGCACTTCCTGGTTCATATTTCAAAATATATTCATAAGTTATCACTTCACACCATCTCCATTGGCTTCACCTTGAATCAAACTCCACCTCCTTCCTTTCTCCCTGCTTCTCACTCATTTCTCTTCTGGGGTGATTATATCTTACCCTATGCCTTGCCCCCACTATCTCTCTCTTTCTGGCTCATAATTGTTTTTTTTTTTTTTTTTTTTTTTTTTTACTATTATGTTTGTCTAATTTAAACCTGTCTCTCTTTCTAAATTGTAAGAATCCTGAGGGCAGAGCCCACCTTTTATTTGCCCTTGTGTCTCTGGAGCTGGCATACAGTAGGTTCATTCTAAGTGCAAGGAGAACTAAACAGAGACATGCTATTAAGAGTAATGAATATGGAATATGGAAAGTTGATGAGTTGGCCTTTACGATGAAGGCAGAACTATTGCATGAAGATATGAGTGGTAGGACGTTTGAATAAGACAAAGGAGGACACCCAGGAAGGAGTTTTCTGAATGACAGTGAGACGAGGGAGTTCTAATTGTTAGCTGGTAGAAACAAAATTAAGAGTGGTGACTTGAGACAGTTGAGATATCAGAATGTGAGATGTATCATCCTATGAGCTAGTTCGGATTAGGATAATTCCAAGGGAAAAAAACCTAGCGTTGGATTATCTTATGGACATCTACATCCTAGGCATGCAGTTAATGTTAGATATAGTTAACTCATTAAATCCTATGGGACTTCTAAGGTATAGTCGAAGACAATTAAGTTCCAAATGGTAAAATAACTTATCCAGTGTCCAGAGATTTTTTAAAACAAGTTAATGCTTAAATCAAAACTTCTATGTGGATTCAAAACAGTATGCCACTGTGAGACAACTGAAGCAGGTAATGAAATGATATCAAGTGGAAGATCAAGAATGAGGATGGAAAAAGGTGAAGACACTCAAGTAAAAAAATAAAATAAAACTGTGTATGTAGAAAAAGAAAGCTACATTCAAAATACTTTTAAAAATAATGTTAAAGCTCTTAGTTGAATAGCCTAGGAACTAAATTTGAGGAGTATTTTTTTTCTGGGTTTAAGTAATATAGGCAGAATATGTTTTCTATTGCTAAGTTTTGACTCTGCTTTCTTCTTCTATTTTGCTCTTTCAGTGACAAGATGATCACCAGCAGAGTTTGAGGCTGCACTCATTTTCCTTCACTGTACACATCGGAATAGAGCTAGTACATTTGCACAGGACCCACAAAGGAAAAGAATCCCCTTCTCCCTAAGTGCCACAAACTCTTACTATCTCTGATTGTGCTACATGAATATCCCTGGAACAACTCCTTTGGTAAAGGATATGGAACAGAGATTGGTTTAAGCTTTTCTTTGAAGAAACCAATGGAATTAATTCTCCAAAATTTATATAGGTGAAAATACAGGAGGGGTTAATTCTCCACTGAAAATCTGGGGTCCTGAGAAAAGTAGCCATGGGTTAGATGGTGGGGAATAGATGCTGCAAAGCCAATCAGAAATGACATTCATCTGCAATAAAGTTCAACATTAATGTACTGATGTGTAGTAATTCCTGTGCTAATATATTTATGCAGCAAAAATTTATTGACTCTGTAATGTATTAATCTCTGTGTTAGGATTTAATATATGGTCCAAAACAGCACTTATCCTCAATGATTTCATGCTTCATTAAAAGGGCCAGATAAATGAGCAATTAAAAATGTGATAGAATACTGATTACTGTAGGAGACACTGAGAAGCAATGAAGAAGCATCCAAGCAGGACTGTGAGGTATAAGTAAGGAAAGTTTTCTGAGAAAGGAGCATCTGAGCTGTTTTAAGGTCCCTAAGAATTAAAGAGGTGAATTCCAGGGGAAAAAAAAAAAAAAAAAAAAAAAAAAAGGTAAACAAGGGCATTCCAGATAAAAGGAACGGCATGCCCAAAATCACATAGTTGGAAAATGGTGAGGTTCATCTGCCCTCTTCAAGTGTATTTTACAAAGAAACAGCTCAAGAGACTTCAGGATTTGTAAAATATTCTTATAAGTGTAAAAGTTAAATTAGATGGATCTGTAGCTCATTCAAATAGTGAACTGTGGTTGACAAACAAATTATGTCTTGAGCAGTAGTTTCTTTACCCCTCACAGCTTGTGAGTATGTTATTATTTCTTAGGCACACGGCCCAGTCACTTTATGAGGAGAGTCAGACAGGGGAAAAAGGATGGAATGTGATAGAAATACTTTTTCCTAATTTCAATCCAGTTATTATGGGAGTGGAAGTTTTAAATGTGCTTGGATAGAGAACAAACATATCAGATCCTAGGAAGTAACTCTTAAGAAAGCAAATCACTGCTGATTTTCATTGCCAGAGTGTTCCCTAATGAAGTCATTTATTTTTCAACAAGAAAGAGAGGGAAATAAATAGGTGAAAGACCATGGCAGAGATGTTTTGAAAAATGAGGCACCTATTCTGTTCCAAATAATATTTTACTATTCACCAAAAATAACCAGTTCAATCAGTTTTACATTGATAGTGCTATACCCAAAGCTAACTATGAATTAGGGGAGAAAAGAAAACCTTAGAATTCATCAAAAGAAAAAGTAATTTCATAATTCACAAAAGAGAATATTTAAGATCATTGAGCAATCTTGTTTAAGGTACAAATATAATTGCTTTTCTTCCTAGGCTTGACATTAGGATTGTTAGTTTAAGAACTCTATGGGACAGTGGGCCTTGCCGAACTGTCACGTGGACAAACACCTATTGGTTAAAAATATAAAGAAACAGCAATGCAATCAGTGCCCTTTGTGTTTATCCCATCTCCACACACAGATCGTTCAGGCTACTAGCAGAGGAAGTCCTCTCTCTTAAAAAATACCACTTTGATGTCACCATACATCTGGCTACCGTGTAGATTCACTGAGAAGTACAGTTGGAGATGTATGGAGCATATTTTGGAAAAATTCATTTAATTTTGCTCTGGAAAAGTGCTAAAAATTTTGACAACAATGATAATTATGCAGTTTTTATTGAAAATAGAATATTATTCCATCACTAAAGAAAAAATATTTGGGAAAAAATTATAATGAGCAAATCTACATCAATTTACATTAATAAATCAAATAATATTCTTTTTTCATAGTTTCAGAGTTTATATTTTTCCTTAAATGGAATTGACTGAGTGAAGAGAATAAATGACTATTTAGAATTCAAAGAGAGAAAAGAAAAGGAAGACAAGTCACCATTGCATATGGTTGAAAGCAAGGAAGAATTATAAGTTTGATTGGATACTATCACAACTGGTACTGTACTGAAACATTTTCCGTATATTTCTATGCTGGTAGATAGTTAGAACTTGGGAAATTGAATCTTTCTTCAACATAAGGAATATCGAGGTAGAACAGTGAAGTTTCTACTTTTGTGTTTACTTGTCACACGTAAAATTCAAAATTACATATTGGGAATAAATGATAAAATCAGATAGACCTCTTATCAGTTCTTCATGGTTTTGTAACTGTGTGACATTAGGCAAGAATTCTCAACTATAACTATAAAAGGAGAAAATAATACCTATCTTATAGAATTTTCATATAAATCATAACCTATTTTAAATGTCAATGTATAATCAGTATTCACTTGGAATTTGAAGAATTTAAACACAAATCATATCCAGATAACAAAAAAGGGTCCAAATGCAGATATTTGTTATTTATTTCCTTAAAATTAATATTAATTCAATACATCTGCTGAAAAACTATTCTCTCAGAAACTCTTTTGACTCAGATGAGGTAGATATTAGCAAGTAAAACTTACTGTATTCTGTGAGAGAAACCAACAATAAAAGTTAGGGAAAATATATTGATAGAAATTTGAAATTTACCATGCTAAAAGGAATTAGATCATGTAGAAACAAAGATGTTAATTCAAGTCTAATGGGAGTTCCTTGAAAAGTTTTAATCAGAGAACATCTCTTGGCATGGCTCTGTCTTTTACTCTCTTTGCTTTCAGGGAGCCCAGCTTAGAACACATACTTCATTTTTTATAAGACTTCAAAGATAACCAACTTTCCATACCCTAAATTAATTCAAAAATTTTAAAGCTCTAAACTCATTAGGCATGCTGTCTGCAGCTCCAGGGATGAGTAGCAAGGTCTCCCAATTTTGTTGTTTTTACCTAACAAGGATTTCCAGTTTTTCCAATAGGGAAGGAGAAATACCCACTACACTTTACTCCATGTTAATTCAGCCAGTCTATTTTTTGCCTCTCTTCTTAAAAATAGGTTACAAATGTTACAATCATACTAACTTCATAGAAGTATGAGTAGCAAATTAACAGTAAATAGTAAATCAACTTTTGCCTCAAGCTGCATTTTGGGGAATTTAGTACAAGAACAACCAGCTAGTTTAAAACCAGAAAAATAATTTATTGAAGATGCTGAGCAACTCAAAGAATATCTTGAAGAGGCAGAGGATCAGTCATGGATGTTACTAACAAGACCATATTTTACTGTAGGTCGGCACTTTTAGAGATCCCATCGCTACCAGCAGGCACAGAAAGTGCAAAGCATGCCACTGAATTTCTGTTGGTCTGCTTTGGACAGCTAATGTGTATGCTCTCACTGTTAGTGGAACAAATCCTACGAGATACCTGGTCCTTCACATTGCATTGGAATTGAAGATTTGCGAGGGTAATTCTGAGTGCCTTAGCCAAGTTATATGAAGTCTTATGCCTGTTCTCTGACTGCAGGAAAAACTGGGAAAATAAGTTCCCAGCAAGGACTAAGGACATGGGAAATTCTCCAAACAGAACTTTTAAAAATGCACTAGTGAACCCCCAAAGCAAGAAAAATACCCAGTGAAATTTCCTTCGGTTGGTCAACATCAACATAATCTATTTTCTCTTCTTTTAAAAAGAATTAAAAAAAAAAGTAATAAATTACTCATTATATAAAATTACCATCTTAACCATTTTAAGTGTATAATACACTATTGTTAAGTATCATTACATTTTTATGAAATATTCCAATGAGTATAAGATAAGCCAGCTCATTATTTTAAGTGCACTTCATTACTGGTACCAACTTCTGTGCTAACCATGATTATTTTATTCTTTTGGCTGCAACTCACCTCATTGAGTCAAAACGAAACCAACCAACAAATGAATTTTACAGGTTTAAGGCACAGATGGATCAAGATATTAATTACCAATTATTTCTCTTTTACTTTCCTCTACCTCAGCTCTATTCTTTTACCTGCTTCCTTTTGGGTTAGTTTAACTCTCAGGCAATCTTCCCCAAAGTTCACATTTGCCAGAAGTCAGTAGACTTAAACCATCCTTACATTGGTCTCCAGAAATATGCACAGATCTTTTTATGATACCTTTGAAAAAGTTTCTGTGATTGATCAGCTTGGATTCTGTGATTAGACCATCCCAGACCAACTCTGTGTCCCTGATCATGCAGCTGGATGGCATGATGTTTATCCTTGGGTCAGGCAGGGCCATGCTGTTCCCAGTCCTGTCCCTGTACTTGCATTTTGTGATGGGAGGGCAGTTCTTAAAGCAGTGGCCTAAAGTTACTATCAGAGATCAAGACTAACGCTATTCCAATTCTTGCAGGTCCTTCCTACAAGGATCCTCAGTTGAGAAAAGAGGAATATTTTTGCCCTTCCTAATTTAAGGAAGATCTAATCCATTTTCCAAAACTGATAAATGGCTATGGGAATCTCTAATCTCTTTAGAAGGAAACCCTTACAACTACTAAGATGGTTGTATTCTGACTCTGCAGTTAGGACATAATAACCATCCCAGAGCCTGACTTGAAAATATTCCCCAAAGTCAAGGGTAGACAGTGGGAATAATTGTGTAGGAGAGACTAGTTCATCAGTCCAGTTTTGCCTGATTTAACTTCAGTCTGTTTCCTAAGTCTGAACTCCTTTGAAAACTTCTTTATGATGTGAAGTGAATGCATGCATCATGCTGATACTTCTGTTTAAAAATTCAATTACGGGAAAATTCACTAGAGCTGTGGAATAAAAACAGAATAACACAAGGACCAAAAAAGGACAGTCTCACCAGAGAGATAAAATTAACAAAGTAGACAAACTGATAATTTAAAATATGCATAAGAGATAACATGAAGCAAAATCCAAGGCAAAATTCAGGATTGGAAAAATAAAATGGTTGGCAACTCAAGCAATGAAATAAGAAATCCAGGTAAGATGAGGGATGCATTATCCAATTAGAAGTTAGGTTGAGCTAGTTAAAAACAGAGAACAAAGAAAAAGAGAGAAGGAAAAGATTGAAGAAAAAAAGAACTCAGGAAAGAAAGAAATGATAGAAAATATGAGAAAGGTAAGTAGAGATGAAAAAGAAAAGTGGTATAAATATCCATATACAAATGATTTCAGTGAAGATAAAAATAAACTGTAGGGAAATAGTTAAAAATATTAACAGAATTCCAATATTTTAAAAATATCAAAAATTTAGGATTGGAAGTTCTGTAGGAAACTTCAGTTTACCTGTTAGCCTTTGCGATGTAATTAACCACTTCTAAACTTATTGGTTTAAAAAATAATTTAGTAGTTCAAAATTCTGAGAGCTGAAAATTTGAGTTTGGATCACCTGAGTATTTTTACACTAGTCTCCCCTTGGCTTACAAATGGTATTTCAGTCACTTGTTAGAATGACTTGAACTGCTTAGTCTAGGATGATGCATTTTGTGGTCTCAGCGTTTTAAGAGTTGCAAAAAGAGCAAGACTCTATATACAAGTGCTGCTCATGTTTCTGCTTTCATCATGTTTGCCAGCACTTTATTGACAAAACACATCATATGGCAAGCCTAGATAAAAAGAGGAGAAATAAACTCTATCTATGAAAGCAGAAACTATTAAGATCACTTTGCAAAATGACAGTCAGGAAAAGAGAAATGATTGTGTTCATCTTTACAAACCATCTACCTCATCAACTAAATTACATTAGAGAAAAAATGTAATTGAAGAGATCACAGAGAAACTTAAGAACAATGAAGACAAAGAGCAAAGTCTAAAAACTTTCAGAGGGAAAGAGCAGATAATTCAAAATAGAATAAGAATTGAATGTACATCAGTTTCAATAGTAAAATAGAGAGTTGTAACCCTTTATATATGTAATTAGTGATATTGATATTCTGTGGTTATCCAAGGGCTTAGAAGTTAAACACAACAAAATGCTTTTGAGTAATGTTTCTCAAAAAGGAGGCAAAATGAATCAAAGCATATGGGGAATAATTGTGCAATACGTTTAGAAATGCACTTCTACGAAATGCATGTGATAAAATTCAATATATATCTATCATTAAAAAATTCCAAATTAACAATGATAAATTATTACCTGCCAGAAATTCAGAAAAGAAAAAAAAAAGTAGAATAATGAAAAACTTGAAACAATGTTGGAAAACAAAAGGACACTAGAGTTGATCAGCAAAGCTAAAATTAAAAAAAAAAAATTCATAAAACATCTCATCCCTCCAATGGGTGAAGGAGAAAACAAGGATCCCTCCACTAGATAAGGGAGAAAACAAGGAGACAAGAGAGCCTC
This sequence comes from Sciurus carolinensis, assembly GCF_902686445.1. NCBI lineage: Eukaryota > Metazoa > Chordata > Mammalia > Rodentia > Sciuridae > Sciurus > Sciurus carolinensis. The sequence goes on along the minus strand of NC_062219.1, from coordinate 80,420,778 downwards.
TGTTTCTAGGTATGATGGGATAGCTTTGTGAAAAACTAAAAAAGACAAATAGTGCAAAGCAAAATCATTGATTTGCAGGTATCATAGAAATTGCAACCAGGAATTCCTGGAGAAAAGCTGATCATAGAAGTGAGGGGACATTCCCCAAGAGGGGCACAGAGCTTGAGTTTGAGTTGCCTTTCGTTTGCTTAGAAAAAAGATATTACACTGCAGGTGCTGTGTTATGAGGAGCACAAAGAAAATGCAAGTGAAGAATGTAAAAGGAAACTATCAGGGAGCTGTGACAGTTAACAAAGGTAGTTTGATGTGTGGAGTTTTGGCATTTTAAAAAATCTATGATCTGATAATGATTTTTTTTTTCTCATCCTAAAGAAATTTGTTCCTAATTTGGTAATATTTCACTTAAAGATTCACTTCATTATTAATTATCTAGGCTTCAGCTACCTAGGTCAAAATCTGCTATTGATTAGAATTAGGAAATGAACCAAATAGTTTTCTCACTTTTAAAGTAACTTTTAAGAAAATTAAATCAAAAAGAGTAGAATCTAAAAAAGTCAATGTAATTTAAGTTGAGATTAGAATGGTGATTCCCAGAGGCTGGGCAGGGATGGGGAGAAGTTGATTACTTGGTACTAAATTAAGAGTGAGAAGCTCTGGGGTGCTAGTGCACAGTAGGGACTATAGATAATACTAGTTTACTGTGTATGTCAATGAGCTGGAAGAAATGCTTTTAAATGTTTTCATAACGAAAATATATTAATGGTAGGTGAGATAGTTCACCCCGATGTAAACATTACACAGTAATACATGCATTGGAAAATCATATGGCACTCTATAATTATGGTTTTTTGTATCAGTTAAAAAATAAATTCTAATAAAAAATAAAAAGAGACATTGTTAAACAATTTTCAGTATGTGTGTTCACTTAAAAAAAGAGTTCTCCTCTCAACAAAATGACTTTCTTAGTCTGTATATGGCCATGTTCACTTACTTGGAGGACTATCATTTAAGGCATCATTGTAGTGCATCATGTAGAGAGACTTATATGACATTTACAACTAAAGTAAATCAGTATGTTTTTGATAAGTGCTGTTTCTATCTTGGAAAAGACATCAACCCAACAGGTAGAATTTTGACATTAATTGTATCGTTTTAGGTGATCTAGCTCACACTAGGAAAACAAGGTATAAAACTCTTATTTCTGTTAAACCGGTCTCATAATTACTTCAGACCTACTGAATATCATATGTTTGGCCCATTTTTATTAATATGTGTTTATGTTAGTTCTTATATGTATAATAACTATTGCCAGGATAAATGTTTTTATGTAAGCAAAACCATCTATATATGAATTAGTGTACATTCTGACTTTCTCATTAATTTTCCTTATAGCTAGAAAACTAATGACTTAGAAACTAGGGTTTCTCCCTGGACTAAGTTATTCTAGCTACCACTTTTAATATATTTTAAATTGGCCATAAATTGTATAGATGATGAAAAAAATCAAATAATTATATTCCATTTAAATTAAAATATTTAAATAAAATTAAAATTAAAGTTAAATAAACTGCATTTATTTTATTCAAAAATCTAGGACCTAGGACTAAAAACTTTAAAATGCTATTTATGAAAGAATGATCTATTTATGCTCATTTAATTTTAAATTATTATATCTATTATATGTATTAATTTAACAATGTTATTGATTTGACATAAAGTGAAATATTAAACTAATAATAATTAAGTCACAAAATTTAGCCTTTTATCAAGCTAGAGTAATTAAATTTCTTGTTTCTAATTTTCCTTGAATAGTCATTAGTCACTGTCACTGAATGACATTTTGAAGGGAAAAGCTAGAGAGGCAGGGACCAATAAGCTGGAGATGGGTGACAGAACAGGATAGCGTTCAGGGCACAAGGCTTGGTCTAATCTTCATGGGAGACTGTAGACAGACCAGGTAAACCTTAGCAAATCTTGATTGCAGGGCTTCATGTATTCCAGGAGAGAGGAGGGTGGTGAGTGGAGGAGAAGAGACCACAAACTGTGACTCTCAGCTGGGTGGAAAGGCATTGAAGAGAAAGGTTTGTGCACAGTATGTAGCTCTGAGTAACTATAATGAATGATTATTTGGTCTCCACTCATCAACCTGCACGGCACAAAAATAGAGTTTTGTAAAAGTGAGAAAACTTTGAAATAAAATTTCTATGTACGCTGTCAACTGGTGATCCATGAACTATGGAAAAGGATTTTATGAATTTAATGACTCAAATAGAGGCTTGACATGAATCATTCAGAGGTAGATTGTTTTAAAATCTGTCTCAACTGTAATAAGTATTTCTTGGGTCCTTGTTCTACTTGCATAATTTTTGCTCCCCCAGATCTTTTTTTATTATTATTATTATTTTAATTTTTACAGACAGCATTTTGATTCATTGTACGCAAGTGGGGTACAACTTTTCGTTTCTATGGTTGTGCAGGTGGTAGATTCATGTAATCATACATGTACATAGGATAATGATGTCTGTCTCATTACACCATCTTTCAGGGGCCCGTAAAAACACAGGGGTGGATGATACCTAACCGGAAGAATTTTGCTTTGAAATAAATAATGATTCTTGCAGCAAAAGTCCAAGAAAACTCTGAGCCTGCCACATTTTAAATGCTCCAATCATCTCTTGTTCTTATACTTTGTATATTAATGTTTAATAACCATAACATTCTTACAAATGTACATGCTTAGAGAAAATATAGGAAGGACACATACCAGAAAGTTAACAACAGCTATTTCAGGGAAGTGAAATTACAGACAATTTGATTTTCCTCTTTTTGCTTGTCAGTATTTCTAAATTTTCTAAAATGAAAATTGACTTTTGCAATAAGGTAAAAAAGCAATACATGTTATACTGTACATATGTTAAATATTTCTTACAAAGAATAATTATTAAGCACAATTTTTTTCCTTATGGAAGGTAAATACACCTGTAGGGACCTGACAGTGGGATTTAAATATACTAGGATAATAATAATTCAGGGCTTTTGGGGACAAGTATATCATAAATATAAGCTTATAATAATAGCCTCTGTCACTTATCAGAAATGGATTTGTTCAACCACAGATTTAATCTATCCTCTTTTTTCAAACACTCTGTTCTGGAGTGTTTTGTCTTAAATCTATAAATGAGAAAGAAGAAAAGAGACATGAATTTATCTTAACTTCTGTAATGTATTCCTCTATGCCAAGGTACCCATCAGAAGTATCCTTGACTTTACCATTATTTCTCATGCTCCAATCATCTTAAATTAATTTTCTACCATGCCAGACTAAGAAAACCCCAATACACATTTCATCTAACTTTTTGTATTTTAAGGGAATTTTTGCCCATGTGCTTTTAATTCATTTACATTTATATCATCAAATATTAGTTTTATGAGGTTTTTGATGCAGAACCAATTTTAACTGCTTTCTCAATAAGGTATGTTTCAGCAATTTTCCCTTTTAAGAGTAGGAAAACTTGTTTTTGCCAAAGACAAATGCACTCAATATGCAAAGCTTCAGGTCTGATCTGTAATTCAAAGCTCATGTGATTTGCATATTTAAAATTACTTCCCTTCCTCAGTACCCGAATAATTGAAACTAGCCAAAATCTCAAGGTCCTTCAGTCAGATGCTAAACAACCAAAGGGCTTTGGCAATGACCATTGAATTAAAACTCCAGAAAAGACAAGCAGAGCTCTTCAAAAATATTGGCAACGCCTTGATTGAACATGAAAATTTTCCCCAATATTTAGTATCTAAGTATAATGATTCCTAGACAAATTATAAGTTCTAGCATCATCATTTCTGAAAGTTAAAGAATTATATTAAGGATAAACCTCAGATAATTCTAGGTTTCCTCAGAATCTCAGAATGAAGTTTCCTTAGGGAGTATTTGACTTATATGGTACTATCCTGGTTTATGTCTTCGAGGTAACATTTCCTCAATATGTTGCCTGTTGGGTAAAGTAGCAAAATACTTTGATGAGTCTAAAACTTCATGTTATACAATTCAAGGGAAATTCCTCAAATTTGCTAGTGTTTCTGATTTGATCAGTTCATCTAAATTTATCTTCATTACTTTTGTGATTTATTCATCTCAATCTTAATCTTTTTGTTTTATTTGTAGTGAACACATAGAAGTAACACCATATGAACATATGGAATAGAGAAACAACTGGATATTAGTTCAGCTTTGGAGAAGAAAAAAATAGATTTTGAACAAGTTTCTTTGCCAAAGTTTTATTGCCAAAAGTTTATTTGAAATCATATATTAAGAAAAATGTATTGTCATGACTGGGGGAAATACCTTAGTGATAAAAAGATCTGGAGGTAAAATGTAGCTTTTCAGAATGACAAATTACATGATGTAATATCCCCCATGGAGAGAATTTATTAAGCCCTTCATATCTTATCAAGGACAACAAAGACCTCATGTTTGAAAAGGCATGAGTTTCTTTTGTGAAAACTAGTGAATAATGAAGGGGTAATGTTGAAGTATTGTGATGTATTTGAAAGGGAAACGGAATTTAGGAATACTTCATTCTATATTGAGATATGAATTATCCAGAGCATAATGAAATGGAAATCCAGAAATCCATCTTTGTACTAGACTGTTTTCTTCGTACTGACTATTTTTGCTAGAGAAGATAATTAGGAAACATGAGAAACCAAAGAGAAAATATAAACCACTCTCCCTTGCTTTCTTCCCTTCTCCCATAAACAAAAATTTATAATAGTGAATGTGTTCACTGCCTACTATGTGCCAGACAATCTTCTAAACAAGTTATAGGTGTTATTTGTAGTGCAGTGGTAGAGTGCTCGCCTAGCATGTGTGAGGCAATGGGTTCCATCCTCAGTGCTACATAAAAAATAAACAAATAATAAAATAAAGGTATTGTGTCCATCTACAACTAGGAAAAATATTAAAAGATATATTTGAGACAAGTCCTATTGCCCCTATTTTACAAATAAAGAAAGCAAGACACAGAGGAGGTTGATTAACTTGTCTGTGATGACACAAGCAAAGGAAAACATGGGCTCTTAACTTGAAAGTTAGGACTCCAGAGTGTGTTTTTTAGTTACTAGTTGATATTTCCTCTGCATGATCACAATACTGGCACATAGAACCTGATGTGGAGCATTTGTCTTAAAAGTCAAGAGATGTAAATCAAGGTAAGTAACAGTTTTGGGAAGAAAAACCTAAGACCTACAATATTTCAAAATGGGAACAAGTATGATGAATTCAACATAATAAGGTACAAGTACATGAAGAGGGTCAATCTCTTCATCTGAAAACTCCATATTTCCACTGGAATGCTACTTCTAATTTGGTTCTAGAATGAACTTTAATTATCCAGACCAATTCCATCTTGTTGGCTCTATAACATAACATAGAGAGAATGAGGCCTTCGGTAGTTGCAAGATTCATTTTATTGTTAATAGGAAAAATTTAGATTTTACTTATTAGGCTCAGAGTGATTGGTAACCAGTGTTAAACACTCCTTTTGTTGAGTGAATTTTTCAGGGATTTCACTTTTTCAAATGGAAAATAATTCTGTTCTGATTAATGTGTTTAATCACTGAGCAACATCCCCAGTTTTTTTTTTTTTATTTTTTATTTTGAGACAGGATCTCATTAAGTTTCTTAGGTAGCCTCAATAAGTTGCTTTGAATTTGCAGTCCATCTGCATCACCCTCCTGAGTTGCTAATTTTATCAACTCATGGATGATTTTGAAAATCTGATATTTTAATCTACCTTTAAGAAGCATCTAACAGGAAATGTCCAAAGGACCATGTTCTTTTTCATGATCTGAGTAGTGACTTTGCTTTGGATCTTTAGAGGGGTTCTAGGTTTCCAGGATTGTGATTGAGTCTTAAAGACTTTCCTGTATTTTCTTTAATGTATTTTCTTTGTTTACAGAGCTGTAAAGAAGACTTCAGATTTAAAGTGAAAAATTTTAGTAAAAAAATTTGAATGCTTTTTCCACTTAATATTTATGTAAATGAGTATATAATAGTTATTTTTAAAGAAAATGACAGTGTGCTCATGTAAGTAGAGGGTACTATATTGAGCATGAATATTCACTAAGGATATTCACTAATATTTTTAAAATTACAAGAAGTTTAAAAGACATAGGAAAAAGGAGATATGGTAACTTTGGGGGGTTAACTTGACAATTACATCAGTTTTAAAATATTGCTGAATACCATTGCTGTGCATTCTATGTATTTTGAAGAATCAGTGAGAGGATGTGAACTTCCTTCTGAGGTCAAGTCAATAGATTGTTTGTTTGTTTTTGCTTTTGTGTCAGTGTCCATCTATAGCAATTGGGCATTACATGCAAGGTAACTGCGGCAAAGTTTTCAGAGGAAAATACATCTTTTATTATGGTTAATGAGTTGTTTCTAAGTTTGTGGTTCAGGAATGAATTCTTTCCTGTTTCCGCTTCCCCTTATGCATTTTTCAGTGCATCCCAAAGACTAAACTTACTTGAACCTTGATTTATTTCATTGTGTGCAAATATGTAATAATATTGTCTATACATACACACATGTGCACACACACACAAAGTCCTCCTGCATATATTTTGACAAATCTTTTTACTTCTTCTGAGTGTCTATATAAAGTTTCTGCATGTAAATAAAATTATTATAGGAAATGTATCTCCATTACAGTCTAGTGCCTTAGCAATTGCAGAGGGTTAAGTATACTATTTTAGTATCTATAATTAATATTTTATTGATTCTAGATAATCCTGTTTTATATTGGATTATCGCTTAAGTTAACATTCTGAAGCAGTAACACAGGATATGTCCTTGGTACCATCATTTTATATTTTTACCATTGCACATGGTGATCTGTCTATCTATCTATCTATCTATCTATCTATCTATCTATCTAAAATATATTATTGTATATGTAGCAAACTAGATCACTTTTGTCCCCCAATCAGGGTTATCTAAAAGATTAGGTTATTGCATGCCATTCTTTCTTACAGTGTTAAGATTTTCTCTTTGATTAGTATAACCACATTGGAATGAGTTATTAAGCAGAGGTATTAAGAACACTGAAGATTACATGGGTGTATGTGTATTTGTTAAATAGATTTCTGCATTGGTTGTTGGAACACTGTTCATTATAGGTTAAAATAGTTTTTAGGATTTCTTTTTATAAAGCAATTGTTGTCAGTAGAAGTCAAATTAGCTTCCATCTTAAAAACAGGAAGACTGAATTTTCTCCTTTGTATAAAATTGAACTGATTCTAAGGCTTTAAGTGAGCAGTTCGATTTTTCCTATTTGCACTTTAGGCAACTGTAACTAGAGTACAGAAAATTGCTCCCACCTTAATCTCAAATCAACTCCAACCTTTGGGGAAAAATAAAGTAACAGGAAAGGATTAAGACCTGACAACATCTCTATTTTTGCCTTGAGCTTAATTCAATGTATTTAAAATTTTGGATATGCCTGTTTCATCTGGGCTGAAAGCTACCATATAATTTAGTTCCAGTTAAAGGTATATATGGTCCAGAAAGATAAAGCTAATATTTAATTACTTTATTAAATATTATATACTGGGTTCTGTAGTTGCTTAGTTTGGACTCCTTGAACTAATAATAAAAGTTAATTCATATAGTTTGGATGTATTCTTGTAGAGCTTATCCAAAATTTTCTGAAGTATATTCCTTCAAGTCAGAATCTGAGAGACCCAAGATGCAAGGAAAAGGAGAGAAATGTACTGAAAATGGAAGAAAGGAACCAAATGCCACCAACTATGTAACGTAGAGGCCATTAATTTATTGAGGCTTCAATAGCAAAATTTTTATCATGAACTTAAAATGAACTTTTGTGATGAAATTACTTTCTAACCTAATATTATAAGTGATGAAAAAGGAGCTCTAAGAGGTTAAATGGCTTTTTAAATAGAGACATTATGAAAGACACATAGGTTGAACTCAAGCAGGTAGACTTGCCTTTCAGTGCTTTCTCTCCTATCCACTCATAATTTGTAAGACTTCACAGCCCAGTCAAGGTATTCTTTTGTTTTCCAGTATCAGTGCTGTGATCCATCCCCTCAATTGGCTCATTCAGGTCATGTGACTTGGGGTCACTTTTCTTTCTTTTGAGTGAGACAAAATCACTAAATTTTTGACTTTCTACACTTTCACTCAGGATTAAAGTTTTAAAAAAAGATGGAAATCAAACAGTATAGCTTGGTTAAACATGATTAGAAAAGTAGGTGGTCCTTTGTCTCTGCTTTGGGCTGCATCCTGAAGATAAAGGATCACATAATGGAATTACATATTTGAGTTGAGAATCTTAGAAAGGAGAGGGCCCATTCCTTGCCTTTCTTAGATAGGATTCTCATGATTAGCATACCTATAATGGTGATGAGAAGCTTTTGGGTCAGCAAGAATAAATCTTTTGGAGGTTAGTTTTCTATATTTTTAGACAAATTCAATATTTGTTTATATCTTCTGTTACATATGAGTATGATAAAATGGTAAAATAATGTCTCTACCCTCAAGACATAGAAATGTGTCAGATAATAAGCACAATATTCAGACATAGTTTCAGCAAGTTGGGGGAAACTCTGTTCATGTGTATGCTTCAATCCTCTGTTCCTCACTGCTCTGGGGGTTAGTTTACAACATTTCTCTCCTTTCTTGTGAAAAGTTCCAGCTGCTCTAAGGGTAGTGAATTAGATTGTGGTACTATTTACTTTTACTGTCAGTAAATTCCATACACTTCCTAATCATTCCCCTCATTTTTGATGTTTGGCATCTGCTCCTGTTTTTCTAGTGCTCTAAGTGTTAGCAATGCCCCAATCACCATCACCCCCTCACAGTGTTGATTCACTTTTTCTGGACTCCGTTTTCTCTACATATCCACCAACTTTCTGTTCTGCTTCCTTTTTGGTTTTGCCATCATTTGCATGCCATGTCTTTGAACTTATTTTGAAATTACAACTCAGAGACCCTCTGAGTCCAATGAGCTCAACTACAATAGGAACATGTGTTCTTCCCCTATCTTCTGACTTTTATCTACTTTGACTTACTCCCAGCTGAGACTGAGCTGTCACTGACTGTTCTCCTGTTCATATTTTAAGCTCTTTTGTTCCATGACTTTTTTTTTTTTTTGGACATTCTTGAAGCAATTCCAGAAACTGCTTTTTACTTGCCTGGGGAAAACCCCATAATCATGTGTATTGACCACTTAACACAATGACAGCAAACCATCCAAGAGGACCCTGGTGCTTCTCAGTGCCATCATGCTTTGCTGTTCTGCTGTTTTTTAGACAGTTTTCGTCATTAACAATACTTGTTTATAAAGTTGTTTACTTAAAAGTTTTGACCCTCTCATTCTCTCCTCATCACTCTTATTTTTTGGCAAAACACTTTCCCTTTTAGTAAAAGAGTTTCTCTTTTTAGCAGAGACTCTGTTTGTTATGACACAAGGAAATTAGAACTTCTTGGAAAGAAACCTTATGGAGTTCTGAACCCAAATCACATATCTGTTTGTGTCTGAACTGATTTGTTTCCCCTTGAAAGAAGCCAGTTTTGATAACCTCTGTTCTGAATCCCATTCTGTCCTACCTAGGGAGTCTTGGTATTTCAAATTTCCCCTAATTTTTCTTAATTTCAGTATATGTCTCATAACTCATTTTATCACATCATTACATAAAAGCTCTTTAGTCTTTGAGAGTTTACAAAAAAAATCTTGCTCTTAATACTCTCCTTCATGTACCCTGTACCTTTTTCTTCATTATTTCTGAGTATCTGCAGTGTGAATGTTACCCTCAACTCTTGACTGAAACTGCTGTGCATTGATGGTATAAATGGACATCTTGCCTGTCTTCCTGTCATTTGGTTTCTTGGCAGCATTCCACATGATTGACTATTAAACCTTAAGTTTCTGGAGAAGACTCCAGTACCTATCAGAGTGTCTGCCTGAAAGAGACCCTTGGTGCTTATTAAAAAAAAAAAAAAAAAAAAAAAAAAAGAATAATGGGTTTGTCATTTTTTATGTATGTGTTAATTGAAACAGAGATAAGAAGAAGTGACAGAATCAGAATCTGACTTCTGATGGTGTGGCACATAACGAACTTGAAGGTCATTGCTCTAGCATTATTGATATGGCCAGTTATCAGTGACGAGTTCTATTTCCTCTAATGTTGAAGCTTAAACATTAGAGAAGCATGCCGAGACAAGCATAGAAAGTAGGTTTTATTTAAAGATAGTAATGCAGACTTCTCCCAGGAGGTAGAAGGGCGCCATAGCTGTTGTTCTGATATCCCAAGAAATGAGAGTGCCTACCCCTTTTATAGACTTTTATTTTCTTTGTTCTTCTGCTCTTTCCCCTCTTATCTCTCTCCTTCTTGCATATGAGACTAGGCCCAGAAGATGCTTTGGGATGGCCAAAAGGTGAGAAGCAGATGGGCAGGGAGGAGGGTCAAATAGAGAGATGGGGTAGGAAGCAGCCCAGGAGGCATTAATTAACAATTCCCTGTCTGTAGCCTTTTGGAAGAGGTAATATTGGCAGGTAATCTTGGTAATCAAAGCGCTCTAGAGACACTGACATTACAATCTCCCAGGAACGGTCTCCAACTTCCTGAATCCAAACCAGCCTCCATTTTCTCCATCAGACCCAATGATCTATCTACATTAACTGACTGTCTTTAAGTCTGGCTTCATTATCTCAACAAGAAGAAATAGCCGAGAAAAGTGAAGATCATTAACTCTTCAAATCCATGAGATAATTGAGGTGGAAGGACAAATTGTCATTCTCCAAATATTTTTTTGGCGTGGGAGTGTAATGAGACAAGGAAATGATAGGAATTGCTATAGTTATGTGTTATGTAGTAATAATAAGCTGTATTTGGTATTTGCCTGAACTTGTAAAACTAAAATAAAGGCGCCTGGTGACAAACTTGCTGTGCGGCAGGATGACACTCTTTACCAATGCCAATATGAAACTTCATCTATGATTTGAGTGGGGGCTCCTAGTATAGTCCTATTCTGGTCTTTATCAATGAAGACCAGAGCATGACTGGGCTGAAATTCACTACTTAAACCCCTGGACTTTGGGAGCAAACTGTCAGCAGCACCATGATTAGAGGACTCCTCGTTGCTCTGTCTCTTGACTGCCCTGGCTGCTGTCCACTCCATCACTGATTGCTGATCGACCATTGTCACCGAGGCCAGACGATTGACCACCTCTCCCGTGGCGACGACTGCTACCCAGCCTCTGGCTTATCAGACACTTGAGGACATCTGAAGACATCTGAGGAGCTGAGAGAGGCTATGGCTAAAAAGAATCCCCTTGGTCTTGCTGACTGACTTCTTGGCTAAGAGACGTTGCATTGAGCAAGTCCATAGGGGGTTGGACACAGGTGAACAAGGGAGTGAATCTTCAATGTATTTGTGACTTACTACTATTAGGAATGTTAAGTTGAGTGTGCATTGCATGAATAAAATCCACTTGTTGGAACCAAACTTGATTCCTCTCTTACTCACTGATTGTGACAGGGAGGTACTGGAATTTGAACCCAGGAGTGCTCTACCACTGAGCTACATTCCCAGCTCTTTTATTTTTATTTATTTATTTTTTTGAGATAGGGCCTTACTAATTTGCTGAAGGTTCTCACTAAGTTGCTAAGGCTGGCCTTGAACTTGCAATCATCCTGCCTCAGCCTTCCTAGTGTCTAGAATTGCAGACATGTCCCCATGCTTTGCTCCAAAACTTAAAGACCACAGTAAACAGGAGAAAATGAAGAATTACAGGCTCCTGGAAACAGAAGCCCTTTGTGTAGTGAGCAACTGGTAGGGACAATTAAAAGATGATCTACTAGTTGCTGGAAAGTAATTATGGGATAGTTTAGGAGATGAAAAAAAAATCTAGTGAATACATCCTTTGATGAATTTTACCTTCAAAATTCCAACTAATTGTCAGGGTAAGGTTGGAGAAATTCCTTTGTGCTTCTGGCAAGAGAATAAAAGTAACTATATGACAAACAAGTAGACCATTAATTATGTTAATGAGCCATCATCATTAACATAAGTCTGGCCTCCAGGAAAATTCTGGTACTTAACGGAGTTGATTTGATCATAGACTAACCAATTGGGAAGATGGAGAGTACTTCACATAAGCCCCCTTTAACTTTCAACATGTGGGAAAGGAACTACCCAACTCCACCCCCTCTAGCCTTCTAGTTTCACCTAAGAGTGGTGAAGCTGAGAAGCAATTGTGAAGGTCGCAGACTCACAAGACTGAAACCTATTCACAGTATTATAGAATGCTTTATTCCCCTCATGTCTTTCTACCATGTTAACAGAGCTCCTGTGAAATAATAGGGGCTTATGTTTAAAAGAACTGCAAGCCTCAGACTATTTAAAGAGGAATCTCTAGGGAAACCTGAAGACAAAAGGATACAAAAACAAGGACAATATAGAATATTTTAGCAACTAACACAAGAGCTTCAGAGAACAATAAGCACAGCTTAATTCTTAACCAGGAAAAACAAACAAACAAAAACAAAACAACAAAACAACAACAAAAACAAAAACTCACACTTAAGATCCTTTTACCCAATTTCCTTTGACATCACAGCTGACTTTTAACAAAAAAATGACAAGTCCTGCAAAAGGACACACACACACACACACACACACACAAAGTATGAAGCAAGTATCGAACCCAGGTTCAAATATAACACATCTTTGGAATAATTAGACTGGTAACTTAAAATAGCTATGATTAATAAAGCTCTTAGAATTAATAATAACTGATGGAAAATGTGGCAAACATATAAGAACAAATGTGATACCTAAGCAGAGATGAAAAGTTCCATTAAAAAGTATCTGTGGGAAATTTAAAGCATAGTATGGTCCCATTTTGGGACTCTATCCAATACAAATCAAATTATATATATGGTATTTTGATCAAGGATATATTTTCAGCATTGTTCATAGTCACATGGAATGGGATATAATCTACTAATTAAGTAATAGGGCTGAAAGAATTTTTTGTATATTTATACAATAAATTTGCATTGACTAATAGAACTTTCTGACTTTCTAGACTGATTGAAACGTTTTATAGCTAACCACACCATTTAACATGGTAGCCGTGGGATTCATTTTAACAACTGAAATGTAACTAGCATGACTAAGGAAATAGATCATAAATTTAATTTAAATTGAATTAATTAAAATTTAAACTTAAATGGCTACTTGTGGCTAGTATTATTTTGGCCTGCATAGTCACAGAATATTAGTTGGCTTTAAAAAGTGAGTAGGATTCATATATATTTCCTGGAGATTTATACAGTTTAAAAAGATATTTCCTGAAATGTGTATAGCTTGATCTCATTTTGTTGTTCTTGTTGTAAAAATTGGATGAAAATTCCCAGTGGATGTAAATGTGTGAATTTACAAAGTCTAAGAAGAATGTGTAAAAATCAAATTCATATTTTTAATGGTTTTGGCCTATGAGTTTTGGACAGAAGTAACAGGTGTTACTTTTGGGCCAAGGGAATTTAATTATTGACTTGGAATTCTCCACAGTTCTTTTTTCTTTGTCATGCCAACTAGTAAGTTTCAAGACACCGATTGCTTCATCAGTTTGGGACCTGAAAAACAAAACAAAATAAAACATGGGAAATTGTGATGTAGGTCAGAAATCTTTTCATCTCAAGTCATTTGGAGAGTGGGTTTGTTGTAGCAGTTACTAAAACCATCTATGTGGAGAGTCATTACATATATTCAAAATTGCTGAAAAGAATAGCAACTTAAGGTTATTATATATTTAGGAAACTAATCAGTAGAAGGGTTAAAGATAACATAAGCAAATGTATGCAGGTATGTAGGTAGGAATACCACAAACTAAATCCCTTGTTTTTCGTGCCCTCAAGGGGGAAATCAACAAAACAAGGAAAATTTAAGTATCGGAAATAATACAATATCCATAACAAAATTTAAACCCAGAAGTGATTGAAAGTTTATCCCTCAGAAGTGGTAATGGTTAAGTTGCTTTTTTGTTTGTTTTTGTTCTCAAGTGGTGTAAATGTATTGCTCCTGTAAGTAAAAATAATGCAGGCATGAACAGATAGGCTTCTATAGCTTCTGCTTTCTTCTCTGGTCTTTCTTGGACTTGTCCATGAAGTTCTCAACCTGTATTCTCAATTATTTATCACTGTCTTACTATCTAATATGGGCAAAACACAAATGACCCATCTATACCTGTGATGTAGTGGCCTCTGAACTTGTACTTCAGATCATCTTGCTCCAATGATACCTGCATTCAAGTAACCTAGGACAACAGCTGGCGAGGTCAGTTGTCTGTAGGTTACAACTTTTCCTTTTCCATGTGCCTAATCAGGATCCTATTCAAAAGAAGTGGGTTTTTGAAGAAGGTTTCTTCCTTCCAGTTTTGTCTGGTATCTCATACCTGATGTACAATTATTCTGCAGTTATTTGCAGGGTCTTTTGTATTTTGTCTTGATGTGTCTCTTCTTCCTTCCCTGTTGTACACTGTTTCAAAACTAAGTCAAGGTGAGAGTATGGCTGGGAGTCATAAGTGGTAGTCTTCCTGACTGACTCTTACATTTTGGTTGGTGTCTAGTTTTTTCACTCTTGTGCTCTTTATCTGAATAAACACCATATCACCCCCACTGTCAAGGGAATCTAGAACAAAAACTGAAGCTGTTTTGTCTCTGGATGCTGTACCCAGGGACCTAGCTGACTTGAAGATTTGCCATTTTGATCTCTTATTGGTACGTGGGTCTCTTTCCAGTTTAGTATCCAAGGACTGCATATATATTGTAGTAGTAAGTTCTGAGTTACATGTGCCAATATAACTTATGATGTTTTTGGTATGGCTTTAGTGTGTCAGTTTTAAATCACTTGCATACTATAAGAGTGTCTTCTTAAAAAATGAAAACAAGAACAAATTAATTCATTGCATACAGTACAGTCTGTTTTGATTAAATCTGTCTTCCTTACCTCTTAAAGGCAAACAAGTGCACAATCTGGACAGTTTTCTTAGAAATCATATATCTCTACTAAGTGTGCCTGTGTATGTCTATAATGTGCCAATTTCCCTATCTCCTCAGAAGTGCTAAGCATTAAATATTTTATATCTTACTACTTGATAGATGAAAATGAATATTTTTATTCCCAAGTTGAACTTTCATTTTTCATAGTGAGGTTGAATTTTATATTATTAATTATCATTTTACTTCCATGCCACTTTCTATTAGCATGTTTGTCTTTGGTTTTATTTTTAAATTTCTTTAGTTTTTATTCTGATTAACTTTGCTTATCCTATGTACATAGGTAGTTTTCCCAAGGTAGTTTTCAACTTCTACTTTAACATACTGCTGGTAATTTAAAATGTATCCAGTCAATCATCCTCTCCATTTATGATTTTTTCAAGTTTGGAAAGATATTTCCTGGAATTAAGGTTAGATATAACATTAATTTTTGAAAGATATTATTGATCAGTTTAATACTTTATTGTATAAAATAAAATTGAATTTTGTTAAAGTTTTATTAGAGCAAAATCCTCAAGTTATCTGAGGACTGATTGTAACTAAAAGAAAGTACCTATTAGAGAGGAAACTTAAAACTTTCTCATGCATTAAATTTTAATTATATTTGTAGTTAAACTTTTGTTTTAAGCCCAACTATACATTTTGGGGCAAAAATCTCAAAAGAATAGAAATAAATATTTTTTTCTATTGTCTAAGTTCACCAGGTGGCAGGTACTATAGAACTTGAATTAAGACATGTATATATATTTTCATGTTTCAAATTTCTTTTGGATCAGATGTGAATCTTTCCCTCTCACAAAAAAGGTATTCAATTCTCTTGTTCTGCCCTTCTTCCATGAAACAGAACTATTGTCTTTTAAGTTCCTGCACACCAGAATCCTGCAAGCACTGCTTCTGGGTGGGAGTACACAGTCACATTCAGAAAAAAATAAACATTCTTGCTGGAGGTGGGAGGTGCTTTGCCTACAATACCTGGAAACACTCTCTTAGGAAAGAAAGACACTTGAATTAATCATTTTGGACCTTAGAGACTTAGGCCTGAGGGTTCAGAGTGAAACACAGTTGTTGACAAACTTTGAGCAACTCTCTAGCAGTTCTTTTTCCTAAAAAAAAAACACAGTTTTTAAGAAGTATTCTCCCTGAGGTCTCAGTTTTAGAAAGTTTTTCCTCTGGAGGTATGAACAAGAGAAAGGTCACCCCTAGTACGTCTCTTTTCCTGTTTCCCTCCCTCCTCACCCCCCTGCTGCCTCCCTCTCTTCCCTTTTGCTCCTCTACTTTTCTTTCTTTGTAGTGCTATGAAGTTTGATCTCTGTAGTGGTTTGAATGCCCCCTCCAAAATTCATGATGAAATGTAATTGCCGTAGTGATGGTATTAAGAGGTGGCACCTTTAACAGGTGATTAGGTCATGGGGTACTGTCCTCAAGAATGAATTAAATCCATTCACCTTTCTTCCCTGTGACCCATACTACTTATTGCTTTCTTCTCCAAAAAGACTCATCAAAGTTATTAAAAACCAAAGATGATGACCAAAAAACTAGGTCAGAAAGAGATGAAGACATTCCCAATACCTGCAGCTTCCAGGTGTCAGTGTCTCTTTTGCATCTCCACACTTGCTCTTAGCTCTTTGAGGACTTGAAGACGTTGTTTCAGTTTCTGTTGCAATAACATGTTTTCCTTAATTTCTGAGATTCCCTGTTGAGCCATTTTAAATGACAGCTGCAACCCTGCCATTCTCTCAGCTCAGTTACAGCTCCCTAGGTCTTTGCTTTCTTGTGAGATCATTCTTAAAATGTCCATGTATTTGAAATGATGTCTATTCATTAAGATTTAACTGATATCATGCCCACTTCAGAAAAGGATTTGGGAAGTTTTATTGTTACTGCTACCTGCTGAGCACATCAGCCCAGAGTTGTGCAAAGAGCTTTCTTAATTTTAATTCCAGAGAAACAGAGGGGGAAAGGGCAGGCAACATGAAAGAGGCAGCACATGGAAAATAAAGATTTGTTGGGCTAATACTGGCCATTAATTGTGGGCTTGTTAAAGTGATTTCCCTTGTGACAAAATTTTTCTCACTGTGAATCAGGATGCTAAATAATTTCATGTGACCACTAACACCTAACAAATTTCGTTATTATGAAAATGATCGTTTTTACATAGCATTAATGGCTAATTCGTCTCCATGTTGACCAGAAATGCTGCATAGAATGCATTAAAATCATTTAGAATGTCGGCACCCACTTGGTTCATTCTTCTGACTTTGAAGTTTTAAGAGAAGGCAGCCTGCTATGAAACTGCTTGAAATCGTGAAAGACTGTGTTGTGCTGGTATACACTCTCTCCAGGCCCTTCTCACCTCATTCTACTCCTCAGACAAATTAATGTGGTTTCTGTACAATGCTTGTACACTCTTTTTTTCCTGCCATATACATAATTGTGCTATGGAAATAAAGGATAGGGGTTGATGCTACAGCTTTTCCAAGTTGTTCTCCAAATCAGACCAAGAGTGAGGTGGGAACCAGGCTCATCAGATGATCAAAAAAAAATATTCCTCTCTCAAAATCTTCCTTTCCTAATCTACAGAGTTGAAAATACCCACAATTCACTATGAATTGAAAATGAATTTCACATGCCCAATCACTTCTTTATAAAATAATTAATTAATTAGTTGTAAAATGGCAAAACATACATGTATGGGACACCACATGATTTTTGGTATATATGTGTATATCGTGGAATGGCTAAATCAAGTATTAGCATGCATTACCAACACAGTCTTATTTATTTATTTATTTATCTATTTATTTATTTATTTATCTATTTATTTATTTATTTATTTGTGGTGAGAACACTTAAATCTACTCAGTAGTTTTCAATGATGGCACATATTGTGGTTAACTCTAGTCACTGTGATGTGTAATGGATCTTTTGAACTTACTCCTCGTCTTACTAAAATTTTATATACTTTGAGCAAAATATTCCTAAGTCTTTCTATTGTTTCCTTTATAATTATACATGTTTATTTTTCTTCTCTCTCTTTCTCTCTCCCTCCCTCTCTCTCTCTCTCTCTCTCTCTGAGCAGGGTAAATGGAGAAAGGAGTATGAATAAGAGTGAGAAGTTTAATTCTACCCATGTCTCTATGGGCCTGAAGATATGCAGTCTGCCCATGTGGACAGGATGCAAAAAGCTTTACCTACATCACTGCCTTGAAGAGAAGAGGTATGCATGAAGAAGGACCCTGGAGAAGAGACTCTGGACCTTTTGCTGTAAGAAACTCTGAGACTTGATGCTCAGGCATTTACCTTCAAATAACCACTGAGATAACTGAGCTGCTATAGAGCACCAAGGCGACAGTCAGCATATTTTTATCTCTTTATCAAATACCTAAATTCAAGTTATCAATTGCTATGGCATAATCACTTATAGAGGCACATGAATTGATAGTGCAGATACTTTAAAATTGTTAATAATCTAAACAACATCATCTGGATCAGATGAAGCAGTTGTAGTTCTCTATCAACTCTGTGTATGCAGGTAGAACTTTTTTTTAAAGGAGGATGAGGAGGCACACTATGAGACACCTATACCAAGGCTATCCATTCACAACTTGCCTGTTACCCTGTCAGAAGCCAGAAACCAGACAGCAATGACCTGCATAAAGCCTGACATATTTTTGTGGTGTTCCCTCCATCAGTGTGAAGATTTGAAATTCACAAATCTTGCCTTTGATGCTTTCCTTTTCCACTCCCTTTCCTAACTCCCAGTGCTGAACACAAAATGGCTGAAGTCTCACACTCTCTTGCCATCAAAATATGTACTATTCCTAAATTTTCTCCAAATCTTAATTAAAAATCTTAGTATCAAATATTTGAAATTATTTGATATTTATGATCACAAGGCAATTGTAGTGCCCGGTCACTAGGTGCTAAGCATTATGCCAAGAGCTTGCACTTCTTATCTCACTTGATCCTCACATAAGCTCTTCAGGTAGGTCTGGCATTATACCTATAGATGGGGAAAGAAGGAATTTTGCCCAAGACCACATAGTTGTAGATGTGATGACTGAACTCAAGCTCTTGTCTGTTGGATTTCAAAGCTAAAACTGTTCACCATTTCCTTTAAGATAGTATATTAGTTGTTACTAGAGATTTATAAGAGCAATAACAATATCCTAATTAGTAAATATGAGAATATATTAGAAACCAATTGAGAAAAATATGTGCTGAGAAATACCCACCTTCCCTGGCAATCATGTAAGAGGTACAGAGCACCATCATTATGGCAAGTTCTTTGCCATCTGGGCTTCCTGATCTCAGTCTGTTGCTAACATTTCTAGCTATGATCTTGGGATGTTAAACTACCCTCTTTGTTCTCTAATTTCTCTGAATAATGAGTGTGTATATATATATATACATATATATTAGTAAATATGAGAATATATTAGAAATCAGTTGAGAAAAATATGTGCTGAGAAATACCCACCTTCCCTGGCAATCATGTAAGAGGTACAGAGCACCATCATTATGGCAAGTTCTTTGCCATCTGGGCTTCCTGATCTCAGTCTGTTGCTAACATTTCTAGCTATGATCTTGGGATGTTAAACTACCCTCTTTGTTCTCTAATTTCTCTGAATAATGAGTGTGTATATATATATATACATATATATTAGTAAATATGAGAATATATTAGAAATCAGTTGAGAAAAATATGTGCTGAGAAATACCCATATAAATCCCCATAAAATAGCATGAGAGATATTCTGAAGATTAAATCACTGAAAGTAAATACAGTAGTTAGAGTAGTTTATAGCCTAAAAATTGTGTTTTCTTAAAAACAAACTAACCAAAATATATACCGGAGTAGATTTCAGAGTAGAGAGCTGGTATGCCCTTCTTCTCTTGACATTAGATGTCAGAAGTCAACATAGGCAAGGTTTTAGATTCTGAGATGTGTACTGATAACCTCCTGGGCTCTGTCCTTAGACCTGAGACGGAAAGTCATACCATAGGCTCCCTTGGTTCTGAGGCTCCTGAACTTGAACTGGGCGTGCTGCCAGCTCTCCTGGTTGAACAGCTTTTGGTCAGCGTGTTATAGGATTTCTCACCCTCCACAATCAAGTGAGTCAATTCTCCAAGTAAATACCTTCTTAGGTATCTCTCTTAATATCAGTGTTGCTTCTCTGGAGGGGCTAACCTAAACAGATTTTGAGCTTCACAAAAGCAATACTTGCTGTGTCTCATTGTAACTGGTTGCTCTGAACTTAGAACAACGTGCAAAACAAAGTAGTGTTTAGAAAATGTTTTGTTAAGTAAAATGAGTGATTTTCAACCACTGAGTATGCAAAAAAAAAAAAAAAAACCAGAAAAATAAGATCCATTGCTAACTAAATTGTGATGAAACTAGTAAATTCAAAGTAGTGATACTAATTATAACTTTGAATGTCATTTAGTAAAATACTATCAAAGGCTAAAAACGTTCCTATACTTATACAATATTCAATTACTGAAAATTTTTGTAGTGGGAAGAAATATAAAAAAGGAAAGGATGAATGTAATGATTTGTTTCCATTTTACTTATAAGAGAACTAAAATGAAATGAAGTATAAATCTATAAAAAAACTATAGTAGAAGTTATTAGAATATTCTAGAATCACTAGAAACACATTACATGTAAAGTAATGTTGCAACATTCACTGAACTGGCTAGCTTAAGTCAACCAACTGCTCAGATACTCAGTGCTCAAAGTGGTCATGAAAGTTTTGGAATTGGTGGGCGAAAATGCTGTAATACAGTAGAGCCACAACACACAATAGGCCCTCCCTGCATTTGTGAATAGAGCTAGATTTAATCAAGGACCAAGGATATTTAAAGGCCCTGTTAAATATCAATCACAGTTACATGAGAAAATGATACACTGTTATTATGTTTAAGTTATAACCTGCTTATTTTCAACATTAGATACTAAAAGAATATGTTTGTCCATATAACCTGTAAATGGACATCTAGAATCTTTGAATTGTTTTGATTTATTCCATTTTCAAAGATGGACAATTTGAAGAGAATGACTTTCTAATTATCAGTGCTCCCCAAATAAATTAGTTTCTCCTGCTTCCTATTCCACACACTAGGGAAAGTTGCTTTAATTTACTGGACTAATGTGAGTCGCATATATGTTCATGGTAGTGACAGTAGTGATATAAGAATGACAAGGGAAAGGTGATGGGCACTTCAAGAACAATCCTTTCTTTTCAATTTCTTTCACTGCTCTTTCAGAATCTGCCATAGACATACTCTATTAGCATGATTAAAAAAGAACCAATATTCCAGGTGCAGTGGTTCACGCCTGTGATCCCAGTGGCTTGGGAGGCTGAAGTAGAAGGATCCTGAGATCAAAGCCAGCCTCAGCAATTTAGTAAGGCCCTAAGCAACTTAGCATGGTCCTAAGCAGCATAGAGAGACCCTGTCTCAAAATAAAAAATAAAAAGGACCAGGAATGAGCTCAGTGATTAAGTGCCCCTGGGTTCAATCCTTGTTACAAACAAAACAAACAAACAAACAGAAAACCAGAGCTGTTCTCATTTCTCAGGAGTAATAGTCGAGGAAGAGTAGGGGAAGGAGAAAAAGTTGCCATTGGAAACTTCAGAAATTTGGTTAATAAAGATGACTCACTGACTAATTATTAATCATACATTAAGTATAATATGATATTTATACTTATTTTAGATATAAGATTAAACTTATATCTAATATAATATTGTCAATTCTTTTGAGTGCAGATTGAAAGCAAGCAATATTGAGGTTCACCAGTAGTGTTTGCTTTTCATGTTTTATTCATGCATGTTGTAGTTCAGTTCAATTTGACAGATGTTGAAATCTTCCCCTGAGCTGGGAATGTATTATTTTTAGTAGTAAAAAAAAAATGATTATTACAGCATAACTCCAAATAAAAGCCAAATTTACATGAATAAGAAACAGGACCAAGAACTTTCATGTTATTGACAAAATACATGTTGACAAGTATTTATTGATTACCTTAAAGATGATTTTGAAGATCAAGTACTTGTAAGAATGTATTTAAAAGAATACAAATACGAATAAGAACATTGCGCCTTAGTTATATAAGGTCATAATTTATCAAACAAACGCAGAAACCATAATTGTCCTGAAATCACCATAATAGTTTAGATTATAAAAGCATTTCTTTCAGAGGTTGTGACATCTGCTTGGTCAGACATGGCTTAAAATTCAAACCTGATGTGACTTGTGTGGGCTTTTGCTGTTAGCAGTTCCTTCCTGCATGACAGATGTTTTCAACTGACCCCTAACTGAAGAATGGTAGGTATCCATATCATTATGTCAAGCATTTATAGTAATAATGTAAGGATATGAGGTATTAAAGTAGACACCCCCCCCACACACACAGAGCTTATCTACACACAATTACAAAAGTTTTATAAAGGGAAAGAGATGTGGAGTTATTCTATTAGCTAGTTGTGTGGTTTTAGGAAGATTAACACTTCTTAAAATTCATATATAAAAAAAGCCTATTGTAAAGATAAGTGTAGCTAATCTAAAGTAGTTAGTATAATAATTAAGCTTAATATACTTAAGAATGATTTCTACTTCCCTATTAAACTAGTCATTCCACTTATTGTCTGGTCCTTTAATATAATTTATATTTATATATATTTTAAGCTCTATAATAACATTTTAAAAAATAGTTTAACATTACAAGGAATAAAAATATTAAACATTGTTATATTTATTTTTCTAATCTTGGAGTTTTATTTTCATAGAAATCATATATATCATGATTTGTTCAAAACATGAACTATCTTATCCCATAAATATAGATTTTTCTATGTCAACACAGTTTTCATTCCAAAGGAGTGAGTCCAATTTTCTCATTAGTAATTTATTTTTTTCACATATAGACTTATAAAATACTTTCTTTTAAGCTCATTTTCAAAATCTTAGTTCTTTTTCAATTGAACATGACTCATTTGAAATTTCAAATTCAATTCCTTGTGTAAGTTATTTAATATATCAGAAGACTGTTTTCAATGTGCACTTTGAACTGACTTTTTTTCAGTGTTTATTTAAAAAAATATTTTTGGCAGTAGTGGGTATTGAGTGCAGGGTTGCTCTACCATTGAGTCCCATCCCAGCCCTTTTTTATTTTTATTTTGAGATGGTCACATAAATAGTTTAGGGCCTTGCTAAGGTGCTGAGGCTGGTTTTGAACTTGTGATCCTCTGCCTCAGCCTTCCTAGTCACTGGAATTCTGGGCGTGATCCATCAAGTTGGCTTTTAAAAATGTTTGTAAAGGCAGTATTAAAATGCACTCTACTGTCATGTATATCTAAAAAGAACTTCCATAACAAGAATGCAAACTTTCAAATTTATCATGTGGCTTCTAAAAATATTCCATTTTTCTACTTTCTCTTGAGGCTACTCACTCTTTGAATTTTATCATCAAATTGCAAGTTATCAAACTAAGTATTTTATATATCCAGTTCTTTAACTTTCATTTTGATATATTTCATTGATGATTCAATATAAAAATATAAAGCTAGTCTCAAAATATATTATAATTTTCTCTTAATAGTCATTTGTTGCTTGGGTTACTGGATTGCTTAATTGGTTTGAATAATTCAGTCATCTAATGTCATATCACTATGTACAGTATGTGATTGTCATTTTGGTAAGATAAATGGTTCAAGGGTAATTTTCCTTGTTTCAGTCTACTAAAACCTGCTCTCATCAATTTCCTCATGGAATCACCTCTCCAACACCCTGTTATATTCATGGAAGTCCTATGTTCCTGGGAACCCAAGCTGAGGCTTTGCAGTCAACTTTTTGGATTCTCCATTCTTTCATTCAACAGATTCCCAGGCTCTTGAAAGTATTCTTCTGCAATGACATCTGAATTAATTTTCTACTGTGCTTTATACTAGTCATATTCCAGATTAATCCCCCATTACTTGTAATTAGTAAAGCTCCTAAGTTTATTTTACAACCAGTCTCTCAGTTTTGATCCAGTTTAAACACTTCTGCTAGTGTTATTTTCTTACTAGTGGAATGAGACCAAACCGAAAGAAAACCAAACTAAATGACAAAGTAACAAGACTTTTAAATTAAAATGTCTTCCAATTGACAATTAAATTAAAATAACAATTCTTTATATTAATGGTTAATATTGTTCATCTTTTGAACCAAATATTTTCCATTTTTATATCATATGATTTCTATGTATACATTATATTTCAGAATTACCCACAAAGACATAGACTATTGATTACTTACAGAACAGCATTTTCTTCCTGCTAAAGGAATTCTAATTTCTTCAAGGAAGCACCTCTCACAATACCAGGGGAAGAGTTTTGATGGATTCCCTTTCCCTTTGCCGAAAGTTAATCTGGGGTGGTTATGTGAACCAACTCTGGGTAATTAAGTACAGAGAAATTAATGTTATAAATTATTTTGAAAATATTTTTCTCCCTGATAAAAGAGACAGACATACAAGTAGCAGACACCCCTCCCTTTCTTTTCTCCTTTTGTGGAATGGGAACTGTACGCCTTAGATTATACCAGTCATCTTGTAACTATGAGGAAATAAGAGAAGGGAAAGTTCTTTCACTGAGCAACATGGAAGGGAAAGATGTAGAAATTGAATGTGTGAAAATACTAGGATTCACAAAACAACTCAGACAGTCTATCTGTAGGCTTTTTACCATCTGAATGCATACTGCTATTTCATTTACATGCCCAACACTTTCACTTTTATTCATTTTTCCCAAGCAATAATTTGTAATGCTAGGAATGCACCACACATGGTAGCTGTAAGAGTTCATTTATGTTAAACTTTGAGTTATTTTCTTCCCTCTAATTTCCTTAAATTCAGTCTTCCTTCAGTTCCACTTTATGTGGGTTTTCCTTTACAGAGTTCACTACAATCTTCTAACTTAAATACTGACTCTACTTCCTTGTTATGATTTGAGTATGAGGTGTCCCCCAAAAGCTCATGCCTGAGACAATGCAAGAATGTTCAGGGATGAAACAGTTGGATCGTGGGACCCAATCAGTGGATTAATCTGCTGATATGGAGACTGGGTAGGAACTGTAGAGGTGAGGCAAGGCAGGAGGAGCTGGATCACTGGGGGTGTGACTTTGGGTGTTTTTTGTCCCTGGTGAGAGCCCTTTCTCTCTGCTTCCTGGCAGCCAGTCCCTGAGTTGCTTTCCTTCAACATGCCCTTCCACTTTGATATTCTGACTCACCTCAGGCCTAGAGCTAGGGAGTCCACTAAACAAGGACTGAAATTCTAAAACCATGCAAAGCTGACTAAAACACTTCTTAGAGCAAATTTTCACTCACTAGATCCCTCTTTCTGTCGGGGTTTCTAGGGCCCCCAGCCTTAGGCATGGTCAAGATGGCGCCTGACGCTGAGCCAAAAGCGGCCAGCTATACAGTAAACAACCAGCGAATTCCAATGATTGGCTAGTTAACGATGTGACTAGAGCATGCCCCCCTCGTGTACCCATCCTGTGCCTGCAGCTGTCCGCGTTTATCTCGTGTACTCTCCCCTGATTGGTTGAAGTGTATATAAGCCTGGTGGGTGGGAGAGTAGGGGGAACGGAAGAAGCGGAAGAAGCGGCGGCGGCGGCGGCGGCGGCGGTGGCGGCGGCGGCGGCAGAGGCTGGAGCTGAGCTGGAAGCAGGGAGTACGCGGGAGCTGGAAGAAGCAGGGAGAAGGGAAGCTGGGAGTGCGCAGAAGCTAGGGGTAAGAGAAGCGTAAGAGAAGTACTGTGCACAATAAACTTCCAAAGCTTCAGACATTTGTCGTGTCTCTCTCTGCGGCCAGAGGGGACGCGATATCTTTCTATATTCACTCTTAAGTCTCAGCAAAAAAATCCTGCAACTTACTTTCTATCACATAGCATCTTTGAAGAATGTTTTTCTTTTTTTGGGAGGGGCAGTCACTAAATAGGACTTTGGGTATTTAAAGAAAAAATTATCTGTTCTCTTTAGATATACATGACAGTAGAGTGTATTTTGACATATCATACATACATAACATAAATTGTTTAAATTAGGATCCCATTATTGTGGTTGTATATGATGTGGAGTCACACTGGTCATGCATTCATATATAAGAATAGGAAAGATATGTCTGATTCATTCCACTTCAATGTTTATAGCAGATCAATTCACAGTAGCCAAGTTATGGAAATAATCTGGGTGCCCTTCAACAGATGAATGGATAAAAAAAATGTGGTGTATATATATACGATGGAATTATTACTCAGTCATAAAGAAAAATGAAATTATGGCATTTGCTGGTAAATGGATGGAACTGGAGAATATCATGTGAAGTGAAATAAGCCAGTCCCCCAAAACTAAAGGCAGAATGTTCTCTCTGATATGTGGATACTAACCCAAAACAAGGGTGGGGAGGTGGGAAAAGAATGCTTTTCAGTAGCCACATGACTTATTCTTTTCCAACTTAGATATCTAATATTTTTTTTCCCTCTTACCTTATTGTTCTGGTCATTACTTATAGCACTTATATTTAACAAAAGTGGTGAAAGTAGAATTGTTCTTATTTTAGATCATAGAAAGATTTCGGCTTTTCCTGTCACTATTATGTTAGTTCTTGGCTTATAATAAATGGCCTTAATTATATTGTGGCACATTCCTTTTATACCTAATTTGTTCAGCAGTTTTATCATGAAGGGATTTTGAATATATTCAAATGCTTTTTCTGCATCTATTGAGATTACCAAATGACTTTGTCCTTTATTCTATAGATGCAATATACCATGTTTGTTCATTTTCTTATAGTGAATTATCCTTATAGACCAGGAATGAATCTTACTTGATCATGGCAAATAATCTTTTTATGTTCTTTTGAATTTGGTTTACTAGTATTTTCATTTTTACATTTATATTCAAATGATATTGATGTGCTTTTTTGTTATTGTTTTTGTTGTTTCTTTCTTTTCTTTTCCTTTTTCTTTTTGTTGTGTCTTTATCTGGTTTTGATATCAGTGAAACTCTAGCCTCATAGAATTTGTTTGAAATAATTGCTTTATCTTCTATTTTTTGAATAACTTAAGGACAATTTGTCTTCGTTCTTTGAATGTTTTTTAGAGCTCTGTAGTGAAGCTGACTGGTCTTGACTTTTTCTTTGATGGGAGATTTTTTTTTAAACTCATTCAAATTTTTTAACTTGTTATTGTTGTCTTCAGATTTTCCATTGATTCATATTCAATCTTGGTAAGGTACATGTGACTAGAAATTCATCCATGTCTTCTAAGTTATCAAAGTTTTGGCTGTATAATTATTCACAATAATCCCTAATGATCTTTGTATTTTTGTGTCATGTCAGTTATAGTGTTTCTTTTTTCATCTCTGATTTTATTTGAGTACTCGCTCTATTGTATTAGTTAGCCTAGCTATGTTTTTCTGTTTTGTTTTTTTTTTTGAAGTCATGTTGCCACTCTTTGCAAAGGACATGATCTTACATATAGAAAACCTCAAAGATTTCATCAAAGAAAATCTATGAGCACTAACAAATGAATGTAGTGAAGTTGTAGGTACAAAATCAACATATAAAAATCAGTAGCCTTGCTATATGCCAATAACAACATGTCTGAAATGGAAATCAAGGATGTGATTCCATTTATAATAGTGGGATTCACTGAGGAATATTCATACATGCACATAGCATAATTTGGTCAATTTCATTACTGAGTATCTCCCCTTCCTCTTCCCTCTTCTGTCTCTATGAATCTTCCTCTGCTGTTCTCCCTTCAGTTTTCATCAAGGAACATTCCATTTGCTTCACACTCTTCAATTTCTCAAGCATTAAGTCCTTTGATCTTTGGTACAAAGTAATTAATTCCTTTAAGATACCCTGATTGTGTTTCTTCAGAGTAGAAAGACAATTATTCATAACTTTCTTCAGGATGGTAAACTCTACTTCAAGGTGTGTACTGAGCTACTACACTTACCTCCTTCCAGGTGTTCAGGTGTATCTGTTAAGAGTACACACAAGAGGGGATCCAAGATGGCCGACTAGAGGGTGACTGCATCTCCCCTGGCTTCAGAACTCAGGATTCAAGAAGGGGAGGTATTGAGAGACTCTGACCCACACAGAGCTGCTGGGTGAGTCTCTCCCACTGGGTGAAGCTCTGCCCGGGAAGCAGGCCGGGACAGTGGGCAGCTTCTTGGAGCAGGGCAGTGAGTGACTTCCCCAAACACACCGGCTCCCTCCAACGGCAGGCCGGGTCCACAGCCAGTTTCTCAGAGTAGGCCCGCCCAGTGAGAGGTTGTCCCTGCGCAGAGCCAGCCCCCAGCCCTGGACCTAGCAGTGGGCACCGGCCCGCAGGCAGCTTCTCAGACCAGGGCAGGACAGTGAGAGGCTTTCCCGAGCAGCCAGGCTCCATCTCGCGGCAGGCATGGTCCATGGCCAGCTTCTCAGGGCAGGCCCGCCTACTGAGAAGTTTTCCACACAGAGCCAGCAGCCAGCCCCCAGCCTTGGACCCAGCTGTAGGCCTCATCCCGCAGGCGGCTTCTTGGACCAGGGCAGGACAGCAAGAGGCTTTCCCAAGCAGCCAGGCTCCATCCCACAGCAGGCCCAATCCACAGCCTGCTTCTCGGAGGAGCCTGCCGAGTGACGGCTTATCCACATAGAACCAACCTCCAGCCCTGCATCCAGCGGGGGGCCCGGCCCGCAGGCAACTTCTCAGGCCAGGGCAGGACAGCAAGAGGCTTTCCCGAGCAGCCAGGCTCCATCCTGCAGCAGGCCCGGTCCACGGCCAGCTTCTCAGAGCAGGCCCACCCAGTGAGAGTTTTTCTGCACTGAACCAACCCCCAGCCCTGGACCCAGTGGCGGGCTAGGGACAGCTTTCTTTGGAAGCACTGTATTATCAAGTTCCTCCAAGGCTTCAGGCTACTGAAGGCTGGGAGGTGATATACTGGAAATCTACAGGGACACTATAAGCCAATAGAGGAAATCTGCAATATCTCAGAGTCCCACTGATATCTGGCCAATATGAGAAAACAAGGGAAGAAAATGTCCCAAATGAACCTAGATACTATATCAATATCAATAAAACCCAATGACAGCATGGCAGAAGAAATGTCAGAAAGTGAGTTCAGAATGTACATAATTAAAATGATCAGGGAAGCAAACGAGGAGATAAAAGAGCAAATGCAGGCATTAAATGATCACAGCAATTGACAGTTAAAAGAGCAAATACGGGAAGCAAAAGATCATTTCAATAAAGAGTTAGAGATACTGAAAAAAAAATAAACAAAAATCCTTGAAATGAAGGAAACAATAAACCAAATTAAAAACTCCACAGAAAGCATAACCAATAGGACAGAACACCTGGAAGACAGAACCTCAGATATTGAAGACAAAATATTTAATCTTGAAAACAAAGTTGACCAAACAGGGAAGATGGTAAGAAATCATGAACAGAATCTACAAGAATTATGGGAGATACGATCCAAGATGGTGGACTAGAGGGAGGCTGTGTTCCTTGCTGCTCCAAAACTCTGGTTACACACAGAGGATATCTGTTTCTCGGTGAGGCAGTTTTTGCTGCTTATGGATCCCCTGCTGTTTACCCCATTTGTCTGCTGTGATCACCTGTAGTCTGCCAGCATATCGATGCCTTTTTTGAGTGCAGATTGCTCACTGTCAGGCGCCTATCATCTGCCATTTGCCTGCCTCTCGCCTGTCCATCGCCTGCTTTTCACCTATCCATCACCCAATTCACGAGGGTCACCTCCCGATCATCCGACAACAGTCAGCAAACAGATCGCAGACCGCCAGTGGAGCACCAGCTGCCTGCTGTTGCCTGGAAGTTCACTGTTACAGTACCTGCAGGTTTGATTACACGTGGTTGATGCCATTTTGAGACAACAGCCAGGCCCCATAGGACCCCTGGCCAGACTGACTGAGTCCTGTCTCCAGGATCCCTCAGCCCAACCGATCACTCCCTGCCTCTGGGGCCCTCACATCGACCGACAGCTCCTTGCTGTCAGGACCTCCAGATTAACTGGCTGTGCCCTATCACTGGGACCACAGACTGACTGCACTTGGCCTCCAGGATCCTATAACCACACCAAACACACACGACCTCCAGGAACCCTGCCTGACCAAACGCACCCTGCATCCAGGACCTCCAGCTTACCATGTCCACACCCTGAGCTGCAGTTCCCCATTTGCCAACACATTTGGAAGCCAGAGCACCCATCTTGGATAATCCTGGAAGCCTTAGCTCAGATCTTTAGGTGGGGCAAATCCCATCCTGAGACGCCTGCTGGAGGCTTGAAGCTCATTGTCAGGTACCTCTCAGGCATCAGGCTACTGAAGACTGGGAGGTTTCATTACTATATGACTGGTATACTGTAGATTTTCTTTTTTCTCCTTATTGAAAAATTTTAAGTTTGTATTTATTTACATTTTTGCTCTCTTTTCCTTTTGTTTACCTGTTCCCTCAGAGTCTCTTTCTCACTTTTTGCATGCTAACGTCCAATTTCTTTTGATTACACTCTCACCCTTTCTATTATCTAGAACCTCTGTATTTTCTTTTCTTATCACATTAACAGCTACATTCTACATCCCTATGC
This sequence comes from Sciurus carolinensis, assembly GCF_902686445.1. Lineage (NCBI taxonomy): Eukaryota > Metazoa > Chordata > Mammalia > Rodentia > Sciuridae > Sciurus > Sciurus carolinensis. Next base: position 80,390,049 of record NC_062219.1, on the reverse strand, counting down.
ATCCTCTTTGTCCTCCATTAGAAACTGCAGACCTTAAAGCAAATTGGTTTGTTTTACTGAAGATAATATTTGAACACATTCTGTTTATTATGACAATATTGTTATTGTCCTCATAGGGGCTACTTGGTCTAGGATTGCAAAATGTCTGAACTGGGCACTGCTAATATTGATCTCCCCTTAAAGAAAGGGTTTTGGAAACCTATAGTGCCACTATAAGCCTATAGGGGGAAATCTGAAATACCCCAGATCTGCACTGCTAGAGGGGAAGATACATGAACAGCATGAACAAACAAGGGAAGAAAATGATCCAAACAAATCTAGATTCTATAGTAATAGAATCCAATGACAGTATGTTAGAAGAAATGTCAGAAAAGGACTTCAGATTATACATGATTAAGATGATTCACAAAGCAAAGGATGAGATAAGAGAGCAAATGTAGGCAATGAATGATAATACCAATAAGCTGAAAGAGCACCTGCAGGAAGCAAAAGATCATTTCAACAAGGAGATAGAGATTCTCCAAAAAAACCAAATGGAAATCCTTGAAATGAAGGAAACAATAAAACAAATAAAAAACTGGCGGGTGAGACACGGGGCCCAGGTTACGCCACATGCATCTAAGATGGCGACTGGCAGAGAGCCAAAGGGCATGCTGAATGTGCCTTGAGAGAAACAGGAAGCGTTTACCATTGGCTGTATGATAATTAGTTCAGCTGCCTAGCGTGTGGACAGATATATCTTACATATATGCTTGAGCTCGTGATCGCTTGACCTTTAATAGGATTAGATGGACATATCTGGTTACAATTTCATATGCATGAGACTGCTTATATATTGAGGGTGTTATCCGAATAAAGGGGAAGCTGCTTCATGAACTTCTGAAGAGTATGTGTCGTTTATCCTGCTGGTCGGCGGCAAGCGGCAAGCAGCAAGCGGCGGCAAGCGGCAAGTGGTGGCCTGGACTGGGAGTGGTGAGGGCTCAGGTAAGTAAAAGACAGTTTTGCTAGCATAATTAATGAGAAGGTTTCCCTATTTGAGGAAATGGTTGCCTTAAGGTTTTAACGGAAGATTCCCCTAGTGAGGGAATGTAACGGAAGATTCCCGTAGTGAGGGAATGTAATGAAAATGTAATGAAAGGCTGTCCCAAGAGATAGCAACGTCCTGTAGTAAATGAATATGTGTAAGGTGTTATTTGTGTTACCTTTTCTTGTTTCGTTTCTATTTGTTGTTGTTGTGGCGATATGGACATTAGTTCGTTTCTGTCTGAGTTCCAAAATCCAAAATTTCAAGAACAGTTAAGAGAAGGGAAAAAGATATTAGAAACTGTAAAAGAAGAACAATCAAGTCGAGCTTCTGAAAGAGAAAGTAGATGTTCAGACCTCTGTGCCTCCACCAGAGCAGTATTAACTCCAGAGATGGGAGTACAACCAATACCAACTTCGGTTGTTGGCCCATTACCTAAAAGAACAGTGGGAGTAGTTCTGGGGAGTTCTTCTGCTTTAAAAGGATTAAATATTGTCCCTGGAGTTATAGACCCTGATTTTACAGGAGAAATAAAAATCCTTGCTTCTTCACGAAGAGATGTAGCAATAATAGCTCAGGGTGATTGCATAGCACAATTGTTGGTCTTACCCAGCTGCCATGATCAATAGCCATCAAAGAATATTATTAAGGGAAATAAAGGATTAGGTTCTACTGGCCAAAATAGGGTCATGTTAACATTGGATTTAAAAGATAGACCTATGACAAAGTTAGTGACAGAAGGCAAAGTTTTGAGGGCCTATTAGATAGTGGGGCTGACAAAAGTATTATCAAAATTACATAATGACCGAAAGCCTTGCCACTTCAACAGGCAGATCAGACTTTAAGGGGATTGGGTATGGCTTCCAATCCTAACAAAAGTGCAGCCATATTAAAATGGAAGGTGGCTAACCAGGAGTTATGTTCTGATACTGCCCAACATAATGCAGTTGCGGGCAATCCTCAATGGAATCTAAACATGCTGACAGGCCAAGGACCATATGAATAATTCAAATTCATGGGCTATAGTCTTTACTAGTACTTCTGCTGTGTTTGATTCATTTGTCATCTGATCCTCTTCTCCAATTTTGGAGTCAACATCCTATAATTTTCCCTAAAGTCACCCAAAAAGAACCTATTATAGGAGCTACTCTTATATTTACTGATGGATCAAAAAATGGTATGGGTGCTATTACTATAGATAATGTTATAGAAACATTGCTGTTTAATACTCTATCTGTACAACAAACAGAACTATTAGTAGCTATAGAAGTATTCAAAACCCACCATGAGCCTTTTAACCTATTCTCTGATAGCGAATACGTTGTTAATGTCATTCAAAATTTAAAATTAACTGGTCTGATTTTCCTCACCTCCACTATTACTAAATATTTACAATGCTTACAAAAACTTATCTTGGACAGAAGAGATCCTTTTTTTATTGGGCATGTTCTGGCTCATACTGGCCTTCCAGGTCCTCTAAGTTTACACAATGATTTAACAGACATGGCCACCAGAGACCCACATATCTTTGATGCACTTGAAAATGCAAAAAATTTTCATTCAAAGTTTAATGTAAATGCTTCCACTCTACGTACATGCTATAAAATTACTAAGGCAACAGCTCGGGACATAGTCACGTCTTGTGCTAAATGTGCTACACTTATTCCTAACCCCTCATTAGGAGTAAATCCAAAAGGGCTTCAGCCCAATCATATTTGGCAAATGAATGTAACTCATTATTCAGAATTTGGAAAACTACAATTCATTATGGCCTCTGTTCACTCTGGAGAAAAAAAACCAAAGATGTAATAACACACTGTTTATGATCTTTCTCCATCTTAGGGGTTCCCAAACAAATTAAAACAGATAATGGTCCTGGATATACAACACAGGCCTTTAAACAATTTTGTTCCACCTTCGGTATTCAACATGTCACAGGAATTCCCTATAATCCTACTGGACAAAGCATTGTTGAGTGTGCCCATTTAACGCTTAAAAACATGCTGTATAAACAAAAGGGGGGAATAGGGGCATCATACAGTTCCCCAAAAGACAAATTATCTGTTGCCTTGTTCGTCTTAAAATTTTTAAATCTCAATTCTGAGGGCCGATTGGCTGCTGACCATCATTCAGAGCCTAATAAAAAACATCTACCTCAAGTGCTCTGCAAGGACATTCTATGGGGACAATGGAAAGACCCAGATCCGGTATTAATCTGGACCCGAGGGTCTGTTTCTGTTTTCCCACAGGACGCACAATCGCCAATTTGGGTGCCGGAGAGATTGTTCAAGGCCTCAACAGAGACCCAAAAACAGGAAGAAGATGAGGAGGCTTCTCCCTCTGATGGTTTTGGCAATTTCTCACCAAGTTAATGGAGGAGACTTGCGTGAACTATGGGGGATAGTAAAGACATGGCCCTATCCTGTACCCCTTACCAACTCTTCTATTCTATATCCTCCTATTTTTGCAACAATTGGCCACATTTCTTCAGTCTGCTGTTCAATGGGGAAAAGAATGGTTTGGGTTTTTGTCTGGGGGAGGTCTATTGTATGTTATATCTGTTCTGTGCATATAATGTTTATACAAAATGCGTATACATCGGTGCAGAGAAACAGCCATTATTCGCCAAGTTCGCATCGCAATTGATGCTGGCTCATTCCCCCAAGTCTGGTTAAATATGCTGGACTGGTAGTCAAAGACAGGTAAGATTCATGGTGAGCTCATACCAACCTAAGACAGGAAATGAGGGCTAGAGCCTCATTGTCCAATGACGGGTAAGGATGTTGCTCTGCCGTGGACAACCTAAGACAGGCATGGTCTCCTTTATAAACAGAAAGGAGGAAATGTGGCAGGCGAGACCCGGGGCCCAGGATTACCATTGGCTGTATGATAATTAGTTCAGCCACTTAGTGCGTGGACAGATATATCTTACATGTATGCTTGAGCTTGTGATCACTTGACCTTTAATAGGATTGGATGGACATATCTGGTTACAATTGCATATGCATGAGACTGCTTATATATTGAGGGTGTTATTTGAATAAAGGGGAAGCTGCTTCATGAACTTCTGAAGAGTATGTGTCATTTGTCCTGCTGGTCAGCAGCAAGTGGCAAAAAACTCAATGGAAAGCATCACCAAAAGACTAGACCACTTGGAAGACAGAACCTCAGACAATGAAGACAAAATATTGAATCTTGAAAGTAAAGTTGCCCAAACAGAGAAGATGGCAAGAAATCATGAACAGAATCTCCAAGAACAATGGGACATCATGAAAAGACCAAATTTAAGAATTATTGGGATTGAGGAAGGCACAGAGATAAATATCAAAGGAATGAACAACCTATTCAATGAAATAATATCAGAAAATTTCCCAAACCTAGAGATTGAAATGGAAAATCAAATACTAGAGGCTTTCAGAACACCAAATGCACAAAATCACAACAGATCCACACAAGGCACATTATAAAGAAAATGCCTAACATTCAAAATAAAGATAGGATTTTTAAGGCTGTGAGAGAAAAGCATCAGATTACATATAGTGGGAACCCAATATGGATAGCAGCAGACTTATCAACCCAGACTTTAGCAGCTAGAAGCGCCTGGAACAACACATTTCAGGCTCTGAAAGAACATATTTGCCAACCAAGAATTCTATACCCAGCAAAACTAACCTTCAGTTTTGAAGATGAAATAAAATCCTTCCATGATAAACAAAAGTTAAATGAATTTACCAATAGAAATCCTGCACTACAGAATGTTCTCAACAAAATATTCCATGAGTAGGAAATGAAAAACCACAATGTAGGTCAGTAAAGGGAGGAACTATCTTAGAGAGAAAACACTCAAAGGAGAAACCAAGCCAAATTAGAAACCAAAAATAAGCCCAAATGACTGGGAATACAAATCATATCTCAATAATAACCCTGAACATAAATGGCCTAAACTCATCAATCAAAAGACATAGACTGGCAGGATGGATTAAAAAGAAAGACCCAACAGTATGCTACCTGGAAGAGACTCATCCCATAGAAAAAGACTTCCACAGACTAAAGGTGAAAGGATGGGAAAAAACCTACCAAGCACATGGACTCAGTGAAAAAGTGGGGGTTTCCATCTTTATATCATATAAAGTGGACTTCAAGCCAAAGTTAGTAAGAAGGGGTAAAGAAGGACATTTCATACTGCTTAAGGTAACCATAAATCAGGAAGACATAACGATGGTAAATATTTATGCTCCAAAAAATTGTGCATCCCTGTACATCAAACAAATTCTTCTCAATTTCAGGAATCACATAGACCACAACACAATAATTCTGGGTGACTTTAACGCACCGCTGTCACCACTAGATAGATCTTCCAAACAAAAACCAACAAAAGAAACCATAGAACTCAATAATACAATCAATAACCTAGACTTACTAGACATATATAGAATATTCCATCCATCAACAAGCGGATTCACTTTCTTCTCAGCAGCACATGGAACCTTCTCGAAAATAGACCATATGTTGTGCCACAAAGCAGCCCTTAGGAAATGCAAAAAAATTGAGATACTGCCTTGTGTTCTATCAGATCATAATGGACTGAGAGTAGTAATCAATGACAAAATAAAAACCAGAAATTACTCTAACACCTGGAGACTAAATAATATGCTATTGAATGAAACATGGATAACAGAAAACATCAGTGAGGAGATAAAAAAATTCTTAGAGGTCAATGAGAATGACAATACAACATATCAAAATCTCTGGGACACTACGAAAGCTGTACTAAGAGGAAAATCCATTGCATGGAGCATATTCCAGAAAAGAATGAAAAGTCACCAACTAAATGACCTAACATTATAGCTCAAAGCCCTAGAAAAAGAAGAGCAGAATAACAGCAAAAGTAGTAGAAGACAGGAAATAATTAAAATTGGAACTGAAATCAATGAAATTGAAACAAAACAAACAATTCAAAAAATTGACAAAACAAAAAGTTGGTTCTTTGAGAAAGTAAACAAAATAGACAAACCTGTAGCCACACTAACAAAGAGAAAGAGAGAGAAAACTCAAATTACTAAAATTTGTGATGAAAAAGGAAATTTTACCACAGACACCACTGAGATACATAACATAATGAGAAGCTACTTTGAAAATCTGTATTCCAACAAAATAGAAATTACCAAAGACATTGACAAATTTCTAGAGACATATACTCCTCCCAAACTGAACCAGGAGGACATACACAATTTAAACACATCAATATCAAGCAATGAGATAGAAAAAGCCATTAAAAACCTACCATCCAAGAAAATCCCAGGACCAGACAGATTCTCAGTCGAGTTCTACAAGACCTTCAAAGAAGAACTCATTCCAATACTTCTCAAAGTATTCCAGGAAATAGAAAATGAGGGTACCCTTCCGTACTCATTCTATGAAGCTAATATCACCCTCATACACAAACCAGGAAAAGACACATCAAGGAAAGAAAATTTTAGACCAATATCCTTGATGAATATAGATGCAAAGATCCTCAACAAAATATTGGCAAACCGTATCCAAAAACATATTAAGAAAATCGTGTACCATGATCAAGTGGGGTTCATCCCTGGAATGCAAGGATGGTTTAACATCTGTAAATCAATAAATGTAATCCATCATGTCAATAGACCTAAGGATAGGAATCATATGGTTATTTCAATTGATGCAGAAAAAGCATTCAACAAAATACAAAACCCCTTCATACTCAAAACACTAGAAAAAATAGGCATAGTAGGAACATACCTGAACATTGTAAAGGCTATTTTATGCTAAGCCCATGGCCAACATCATTCTTAATGGAGAAAAACTGAAACCATTCCCTTTAAAAACGGGAACAAGACAAGGATGTCCTCTTTCACCACTTCTATTCAACATTGTCCTCGAAACTCTAGCCAGAACAATTAGGCAGACCAAAGAAATTAAAGGAATACAAATAGGAAAAGAGGAACTTAAGCTGTCACTATTTGCAGATGACATGATTCTATATTTAGAGGATCCAAAAACCTCCAGAAAACTTCTAGAATTCATCAATGAATTCAGCAAAATAGCAGGCTATAAAATCAACATGCATAAATCTAAAGCATTTTTATATGCAAGCAATGAAACATCTGAAAGGGAAATGAGGAAAACAAATAGATTTGCAATAACCTCAAAAAAAAAAAATACATGGGAATCAATCTAACCAAAGAGGTAAAAGATCTCTACAATGAAAACTACAAAACCTTGAAGAAAGAAATTGAGGAAGACCTTAGAAAATGGAAAGATCTCCCATGTTCTTGGATAGGCAGAATTAATATTGTCAAAATGGCCTACTACCTAAAGTGCTATATAGATTCAATGCAATTCCAATTAAAAACCCAATGATATACCTTACAGAAATAGAGCAAGCAATCATGAAATTCATCTGGAAGAATAAGAAACCCAGAATAGGTAAAGCAATCATTAGCGGGAAGAATGAAACAGGGGGTATCGCAATACCAGAACTTCAACTATACTACAAAGCAACAATAAGGAAAATGGAATGGTACTGGCACCAAAATAGACAGGTAGATCAATGGTACAAAATAGAGGACATGCACACAAACCCAAATAAATACAATTTTCTCATACTAGACAAAGGGGCCAAAAATATGCAATGGAGAAAAGATAGCCTCTCAAACAAATGGTGCTGGGAAAACTGGAAATCCATATGCAACAGAATGAAAATAAACCCCTACCTCTCACCCTGCACAAAAATCAACTCACAACGGATCAAGGACTTTGAAATCATACCAGAGACCCTTCATCTTATAGAAGAGAAAGTAGGTCCAAATCTTCAACTTGTTGGCTTAGGATCAGACTTCCTTAACAGGACTCCCATAGCACAAGAATTAAAAGCAAGAATCAATAACTGGGATAGATTCAAACTAAAATCTTTCTCTCAGAAAAGGAAACTATCAGCAATGTGAAGAGAGAGCCTACAGAGTGGGAGAATATCTTTGCCACTCATACTTCAGATAGAGCACTAGTTTCCAGAATATATAAAGAACTAAAAAAATTCTACACAAAGAATACAAATAACCCAATCAACAAATGGGCTAAGGAATGAACAGACACTTCACAGAAGAAGATCTACAAGCAATTAACAAACATAAGTGTTGGGGGCTATGCCATGGGGACTACACCAAGATGGCATCTGGCAGCCAGCCAGAAGTTGTTTTGGTCACATCAGCAGTGAGGAGGTTAATTAACATAAGCACACTCAGGTGATTTGTCATTGGCCGTATTCAATTAAGTCCATACATACAATGCATGCACATGTGTTCTGGAGTGCTCCTGATCCTGCCTGCTCGTTTTGACCTTTACTATGATTGGGCAGCTGGCTTCTACCTTGATCTTCGCATAATTGGCGTCAGCCCTACCCTTCACCTCCTGGAGGGGATATAAGTCAACTCTCCTCAAGCGCCAGAGTTCCAGGGTTTCCTGAATCTACAATAAACCCTTCCGAATTCAAGAGCCTCGCTATTCGTTTGTCTCCTGTGCCAAATTGACTCTGCTGGACAGCGTCACATACGAAAAAATGTTCACCATCTTTAGTAATAAGAGAAATGCAAATCAAAACTACACTAAGATTCCATCTCACCCCAATTAGAATGGCGATTATCAAGAACACAAACAACAATAGGTGTTGGCGAGGATGTCGGGAAAAAGGTACACTCATACATTGATGGTGGGGTTGCAAATTAGTGCAGTCACTGTGGAAAACAGTGTAGAGATTCCTCAGAAAGCTTGGAATGGAACCACCATTTGACCCAGCTATCCCACTCCTCAGCCTATACCCAAAGGACTTAATATCAGCATACTACAGAGATGCAGCCACATCAATGTTCATAGCTGCTCAATTCCCAATAGCCAGATTGTGGAACCAACCTAGATGTCCTTTGATTGGTGAATAGATAAAGAAACTGTGGTATATATATATATATAATGGAATATTACTCAGCCATAAAGAATAATAAAATTATGGCATTTGCATGCAAATGGATGAAATTGGAGAATATCATGCTAAGTGAGATAAGCCAATCTCAAAAAACCAAAGGGCGAACCGTCTCACTGATAAGTGGATGATGACACATAATGGGGATGGGAGGGGGTCAAGAATGGAGGAAGGAAGGACTGTATAGAGGGAAAAGAGGGGTGGGTGGGGTGGGGGAAGGGAAAAATTAACAGCATGAATCAAACTACATTACCATTTGTAAATTTATGATTACACAAATGGTATGCCTTTACTCCATGTACAAACAGAGAAACAACATGTATCCCATTTGTTTATAATAAAAAAAAATGAAAAAAAAATAAGAGCACACGCAATTTTACTGTGCATGTCTCAGAATAATTTGTCTGGAATATACTTTTTTTGACTGAAATCATTTACTTATAGAGGAAGTTTAGTAACAGCTAAACTCAGTGCAGTGAGCTTTCCCTATACTTGTGAGTACAGATATATGCAAATATACATGTATTACTTGGAAGAAACTTGTTTATCTACATTAATTTCATTTCTTGTCTGAAAAATGTGCCCCAACTGTGAGAAGTTCTAAATAAACTTAAATAAATAATGTTTTAAATATGTATTATCAATGGGTATTTTAAATAATCTATTGCATGATTAATCAAACCTAAGCATGGGCTTGGAGTATAGCTCAGTAGAGAGCATACTTAGCATATGCAAGGCCCTGAGAATCCGAGAACCCTAAGAGCAGTGCCTCTGTAAGTCACTGTCACAGAAGGATGCAGATAGTTTCATTCCTATTGCAGAATTCAGGTTTCAGTTTCTGACCTGACAGCAGAGATTAAAGCATTCACCTTTGCTGAAGCTCTGACTACTTTAGCATTTTTAGAATAAAGAGAAAGAAAAAGTGGTGTGAAACATTTCACAGAAATAGTCATAGTGGTAATGAAATGTGACATGAAGAAGACCTGTAAATGAATAGGCAGGCAGGCAGACGTGGACTGAGATTCTGACTATGTTCTGTGGTGAACATCTCAAAATGAATGGTGAAATACATTTCAAACCAGGTGCAGAGCTCTTGGATCTCCATTGCTAACTCTGTTAAATGGTGAATTAAAAAGACCTTCAGTACAAGCCCATGAAACGTAGGTGTAATTCTGGTGCTGAGAAAGCTGCCTTTATGGAGCTTAGGGCGCTTACTGTACCCTGCCCATCGCAACCAGGGCCTCACCAAGTTCTAACATTCTGTCTCAACACAGTGTTAATGGTATTAACATATAGTTAATCATTAACACTATGAATTAAGATCTCTCTATCCATCTATCTATATCATCTATCTTAAGAGTTGCAGTAGGGAGGATTTCTTCCAGCTGTGAAAAGACTTAAATCTATGAATGTCCAAAAAATATTTTCTGCTGTTACGTTTGAATTCAAGGTTGATGAATTTGTGTTTGAAGAAATTGGAAGATACTTATTCATTCAATACTGATCAAGTTTACTGTCAAACTAACCGTCTTTATTCACTTTAAAAATTTGAAAAGACTATACTTTTCATTCATGACCTACCAGAGACATCAAGCATATGAAGATGCACTACAATGGATGTAGTTTAAGAATGGGAGGATTTAAATAAACATGCTTAGTAATCCTAGTACCCTCTTGATGTATTGATTCAGAACTTTTTTAATTCTGTAAAATTTTAAGCGAAACTTTTACTACTATTCCCTCAATTTTCTTTCGAAATTCTTATTGATAGATAATCCTTAATTTAAAAAAAATTTCTTTGTTCCTCTGCTACATTGTGGGAGAATTTCTTCCAATTAATAAAATCTTTCACACTCTTAGGATATGTTTGGTTTAGTTTGTCCTTCAATTAAATGTTGTTGTTTTAGTTTTTAAAGTTCAATAAATATTTCCACTTGTTCTTGTCTCATTTTTGCATTTTTCATTTCATAGATTCTTATTTATTTTCTGTAAAATCACAATCACTTTTTAAAAATTTGTCTCTCAAACATTATCATCATCATCATCATCATCATCATCATTATTACTATTATTAGGTACTGAGGATTGAACCCAAAGGTGCTTAACCTCTAAGCCACATTCCCATCCCATTTTAATTTTTTATTTAGAGAAAGGGTCTCACTAACTTCTTAGGACCTTCCTAAGTTGCTGAGGCTGATTTTGAACTTACAATCCTCCTGCTCAATCTCCCAGGCCATTGGAATTACAGGTATGCACCCAGTTTAAACATAATCGAAATGAATTTTTTATGTTTAGGTTTTCTTAAGTTTTGAATTTCAATTGCTTTGCAATTTTGAATTCCAGTCTCCATTGGAATAGGGAAATTTTTTTTTTTTTTCCCGTTTCTCTCTTTTGACTATTCACTGGGTCCAGAAACTAGGCTTATGGAGGTGGTTCATGTTTCCTGTCTCAGGATGATAGAGAGAATATAAGCAGCCTCATGATTGGTCCAGGTGCTGGTCAAGACTCAAAGTTGTATCTTCCTACCCAAAAGCACTCTTGCTAGAGTATACAGCAGACACTTCGACTTATCCTTGTTCAACTTTTTGTACATTAGTTTTTTTTTTTTTTTTTTAATTTCTTGACTTTGAGTACTCATATGACCTTTAGGTTTTTGCTCTTTATATTTTAACCAATTTTACTATGTGTTTAGGGTGAAGGTGTTGTCTAAAGGTGAGCTTACCACATTATTTTCATTAGGCATCACAATGACAGTTATATATTTTAATTATTTATTTTATGTGAAATATTATTAATACACATATCAATGATAATAAAAGGAATGCTTGTGAATACATGGGCCTGGCTGAAAACTTAAAACTGACTACTTTCAAGTTTCCAAGATTTCCTTGACTGCAGTCCTTTCTCCTCCACTGAACCACACATATCCAGAGTTCAAGATTTATTCCACCCTTGTTTTTCTATTCTACTTATTTTTACCTATTTTTGATTTTATATAAGAGAAATAATAGTGTATTTATTCTTCTGTTAACTGACTTATTCTACTAGATAAGTGTGATTTATTGTTATTTCTGGGATCTTCCTCTTGATATACATTGGCAGTGCTTCCAGGTTTTCCCCTTATTAAAACAATAAAACTTGAATGCTGTTATACAAGTCACTTAAGGACTGTGGAAATAGAATTTCTGGGTGATTTAAGATTTATATTTTCACCTCACTGAACACTGTCCCATTGCTTTCTAAGTAATAGTTCATATCCCCAGTTGCCATTTTCTCCCATGCTTTATGATGATTTTTTTAAAAAATCACTAAACTACTAGGCAAAGGGTACCACAGAGTGGTTTTAATTTACATTTTAATAAATACCAATGAGGATGGAATCAATATACATTTTACTAGATACCAGTACAGTAAGGGTATTTTCATGGTTTTTGCTATTTATGTTTATGCAAAATGATGTTGGCTCATGTTATCTCTTATTGTTTTACAGGAACTTTAATATACATTGCAGGTAATTTTCCTATTGTTACAATTTTCTTTCATGTTAGGGCTTATTTCTATATTTTCTATGTAATTTGTTTAGTAGAGAGAGTTTAATTTTAATATATTGTATTTTATCAATGCTTTCTTTATGGTTTACAATGTGTCTTGTTTAAGAAATCTTCCCCTCACAAAGGAAATTAAAAACAATTATCTTGTTTCTTCTAACAATTGTCTTAGTTCTTCTGATTTCATATTTAATAAGTTTTAAATATTTGTGTTTTTTAGATACCATTTTTTTCATCTGGTACTAAATTTTGTGCATTCCTGTGCAGGTGGAGAACAAATTGTCCTGTTTCTTTCCTTTTTGTTTCTGAGACTTGAGCCAGGGCCTTGATAGGTAAGTCCTCTAACATTGAATACTCCTCCCTGTTTTTTATCTTGAAATAGGTTCTCATTAAGTTGCCTAGGCTGGCCTTGAACTTGGCCACCTGAGTAATTGGAATTTCTGGAGTGTGCATGAGCCAGGCTTATATTTTCTTTCTTCATCTGTTATTGAATGTTTAGATTGATTCCTTATTGTGGCAATTATGAATATTGTTGCAATGAATAAATATTTCTTTGATGTACTGATTTCATTTTCTTTGGACATATACCCAGAAGTGAGATTGTGGATCATTTGGTAGCTCTATTTTTTATTTAAAGGAACCTCCACACATTTTCCATAATTACTTTTAATTTATATTCTCAACAACACTGTGTAGTGATTTCTTTTTCTCCACAGCCTTGCCAATACTTTCCTTTCTTCTTTTTGATAGTAACCTTTCTAACAGATGTGAGGTGATATCTCATTTTGGTATTCATGTGCATTTTTCTGATGATTAATGCTGTGGAACATTTATTCATATCTCTGTTACCATATGTGTGTCTCCTTTTAGGAAATGTACATTCGGGACTTTTGATACACAATAATTATTCATATTTATAGAATATAGTATGATATTTTGATACATGTCTACAATCTGTAATGACCAAATTGGGATAATTTCCATATCCATACTCTTAAATTTTGCCCATTTTTAAAGCAGTTAATTTATTTTCTTGCTATGGAGTTGTTTCAGTTTCATAAATCTTTTGGATATTGACTTCTTCTCTGATGTATGGCTTATAAATATGATTTCCCATTCTGTAGGTTGTCTCTGTTGATTGTTCACTTTGCTGTGCAGAAGCTTTTTAGTTTGATGGAATCCTGTTTGTCTACTTTTATTTTTGTTGTCTATGTTTTTGGTGATGAGTCCAAAAAAACAAAGAAACCAACAACACCCTGAAAAACAAAAAGACATTGCTCACACTAATTCATGGAGTATTTCTGCTATAGTTCCTCCTAGCAGCTTTACACTTTCAGGTCTTATTTTGAAGTTATTCATTTTGAGTTGATTTCTGTATATAGTGTGGAAAAAAGTCTAACTTAATTTTTCTGTGTACGGATAGTTTTCCCAGCAGCATTAATTGAGGAGACTGTCTTTTCCCTATTGTGTGTTCTGAACATACTTGTCAAAAATGATTGACAGCAATTAAACCACACATTATAGTCAAGCATTGTTCTCTGTGTCTGTTTCTATGCCAGTGTGTTTTTGTAGTACATTTTGGAATTAGTAAGTGTGATACATCTATTTTTTCTCTTTTGGGTCAAGATTGCTTGTAGTATTCAGGTCTTTTGTGATTCTATGTGAATTTTAGTATTTTTTTCTATTTATTATCACTCGGAATTTTGATAAAGATTTCATAGAATCTGTAGGCCACTTGATAATTGATGTGTGATATCTTTCCTTTTATTTGTGTCTTTTTCAATTCTTTCTTTAATTGATGATTTTTGGTTTTATAGTATACAGTGTACAATTGGAATTGTACTCCTGATTTGGTTTTCAGATTGACTATTGTTACAGGAAATACTACTGATTTTTATGCTGATTTTGTGTCTTCGACCTTCCTGAATTAATTTATCAGTTCTAACAATGCTTTGGTAGTCTTTAGGGTTTCCTATATATAAAAATATGTCATACAGAAAGAAAGACAATTTTTTTCTTCCTTTCCAATTTGGATATCTTTTATTTCTTTTTCTTAATCAATCTGGCTAGGATTGGCTTCTAATACTGTATTAATGTGGCAAGAAATGGAGTCCATTTTCTATTTCCAGTCATAGAGGAAAAGTTTTCTGATAACTTTAAAAATGGATCTTCCTGTTTGTTGCTAAAGAAAGATTTTTGTATATTTATTCTGTACCCAGCTTCCTTGCTCACTACATATTAATTTTTATAATTATAGTTTATGTTCTTCAGATATTTTCATGTGGACATAATATTTGCAAATAATACCAGCTTTATTCATTTTTATCCTCACATTTTACCTTTTATTTCTTTTTTCTTTTTTTTTTTTTTTTTGCCTTATTGCAATGGCTGAAACTTCTAGCATAATATTGAAGACTCATGATTGTAGATCTCATTAAATCTGGCTTTGCTATAATGGAAATTATTATAACATGCTTTTACAGAGCAATATTTAATAGAACTAAGTTGATTCATTTTTGTTCCTTATTTGATCTACATTTCAGAAAGATTGGAAACTTTTTGTCTGTTGTATTAAGAATGAGTTTATCTCATTAAGACCTTTTACATAGCTTAATAATAAACTTAAGTGCCAACCATTCAAGCATTTTGAATTCCACTTTTTGTATGCATTTTCCTATTCTACCCTTTTAGGCATTGTATTTTCTTCATGAGTGAGATTAACCTCTATTTCTTCCTTTCCTTGCATGTAATATGAAGAATATAAAAGACACATAAAATGAATTTGGAAGTAGTCATATATATTTTTTAATTTTATAGTTTAAAGCATTTTAAAATATTTATTTTACTACCTGTTCAAGATCTAATAAAGTTTTTTACAACTCTTAATTAAAATTTTAGGGTCTGTGACAAAAAAAAAATTTTAGAAATTTTAGTATGATGTGGCCACCCCATTATTTATCATTATTATTAACAGAAATTTTCCAAGGCAACTTGGGAGGTATGAAATGGAGAATTTGAAATCATATAGTGAAGGTGTTGGAAGTTTCAATATTTGTTGTTTTCCCTAGATATTTGTATGTGTGTATGTTTTTAGGATGTGTATATTCTTCCTTTTTTTCCCTCAACATTCTCTTCACAAAGAATTTTAATTAAAGGAGATTTGAAACAGCAGAACATGAGGAACTTACTTATTTTATTTATTAGTATTCATTTTCCAAATTATTACATATCATAAAACTTTTATTGCCATTACTATAATACTTTTGCTTGCATAACCGAGTAAATAATCTCTGATATCAATGAACATGAACTTATCATGATACTTCCTCTATCTTTATATTTTATTTTTAGACTTTCTTAAGGTTCAACTTTCAATTATTCCTTCTACTTTCCATCCACTTTGTTGGACATGTTCATTTGAAATATATTGCCCCTAGAGCTATTGATTATATATATGAACATATGACTCTGAAAGTTGAAATGAAATTTTGGACTGGAGCTATGTACACTCGTCATCCACAAATTTATTGATTTTGAAGCCATACATCTGTGTGATTGCTAGGAATTGAGTATTAAGAGAGGGCCAAGATTTCATTCCAAGGTTAAAGATATAGAATAAGGAGAAGAACAGCCAGTGGAGACAGAGAAGTGAATGCTGATAAAGGAGAGAAAGCACATGAGATTAATGCCCTGGAAGTCCTCATCCCAAGAGCAATCAGCTATGTCAAAAGTTGTTGGTAGGTCAAGTGAAATAAAGAATGAGAAATAATCATCTAGTGATTAGCAGTTATAGGTAGGTTTGATGAAAAACAGCTTTCCTCGAGTGTTTGGAGCACAATCAAGAATGTAGTGTGCCTAAGGAAGAATTTTGGGGGAGGAATGGTAAAAGGTAAACATAGAAAGGAATTTGGGGAGTTTTGCTTCCAAGGAGAATAAGAGAATGGAAAAATAAATGCAGGGGAATTGGTGGGATTATGAAAGTTACTTCAAGTGGTAGAAATATCAGCATGATTTTACAATAATGGGAAGTGAAAGAGAGAAATGTGAATAGAGAAAGAGAGGAGAAAGAGGCAGAGGGTAGGGAGGAAGAAGGAATATGGGGAAAAATGGTAGAAAAAAGTAAAAAAATCAGCATAATGGTATTCTACAGTAAGTGGGAAAAATTGGCTATAGAGAATAAATGGAGGAATGGAATTTTGAGAGATCAATAGTTAGGTGTGGAGGCAGATTTTGTATGTATAGGTATAGGTGGGCAGATGGATGTACCACTGGAAATCTTAGAAAGTTCTCTTTCAAGAACTTAATTTTTGCCAAAGAAAAACAGAACAATGTTAACAACTCAGAATGGGTGTGGAGATGGAACTGTTGGAGGTTTGAGGAAAGAAAAAAATCGTGTAATACGGTCATCCAGAAAAAAGGAAGAGTGGATAGACTGATGAGGTGGAATGTGACAGTGCAAATTGAGTAAGGACATACAGTATGACAGCAGGAAATGTATGCTTGATGTACATTGCTATGAATCTAGAGTGAGGTGAGTAGCATTGTCAGATTATTTCCCACTAACCATAGATATAGGTTGAGAATAGGGAGAAATTTAATTTAGCCCAGGTTGTGGTTTTGTCAGGGAAATACAATGAAGGAAAAGATAGGTGAGGAAGTCAAGAGTATATACAAGACAAGATTATTTAATCTATGGAATTTAAACTGAGTAAAAAAGGAGAGAAAGAATAGATATCAAGATGAAAGATGGTGAACAAGTAGTAGAATCAATAATTGGTAGATCTGAGTATATTTTAAATATCTTAGAGTCAGTGAATTGCAGGAAGGAAATGAGAGAAATTGTTGGTCAGTTATCATAAAATTGAGATGGTAAATGTTTGTAGATATTGGTACTAATAAGGATTAAAGCATGATTGTAGGAAATGGTAGCTGTGGACTACAGAGGACAATATCACTGTAAGAGAGAAATTCATGGAACTGAAAAGCTAAGGGATAGAAAGAGTAACAACATAAATCTCAAACTCAGAAGAATATATGAATTATGTATATCTATATACACATACATATAGGAGTATTGTTGGAGGGACTGATAATGAACCACAAACTAAAATCATGAAACAAAAACTTAAGGAAGTGGGAAAAATGTGAGGGAAGCACATGAAACAATGGATGGTATCAACAGATGATAGGAGATTTAAAGCAGGCTTAGATTTTAGGAAGAGAATGACCTGAAAGCAGTAATGAGGAACAAAACTGTTTACATCACTTCCCTGTCCAGTGAAACAAGTTCTGTGTCAGGAAAGACAGGCACCACTTGTGTGGACAGTGGTAGTATTAGTGACCTCAGCAAGAACCACGATTTTGCAGGAGCCAAAATATGAAGAGAATTCTGGAAAAATTTAGGGATAAAGGGGATTTCCACAGTGGGCACAGTAGAAGGGTTTTAAAAGAAGGTTATGGGTGGAGAAAGGAGAGAAGAGGTCTTTGTGCAGGGAATGGAAATTTCCCTCAGGATTTGCTGCTTCTTGAGGTGACAGAACTTGAGAGAGAGAGAGAGAGAGAGAGAGAGAGAGGGAAAGAAGAAGAAGAAGAAGGAGGAGGAGGAGGAGGAGGAGGAGGAGGAGGAAGAGGAGGAGAAGAAGGAAGGAAGGAAGGAAGGAAGGAAGGAAGGAAGGAAGGAAGGAAGGAAGGAAGGAAGGAAGGAAGGAACTCAAAGTTTAAAGAGATTGTTTGGTCAGGCTGGGAGGTGGATCAAGATTGGTGAAGTATGTGTGATCCCTTTGTAATTATGGAGGTGAGAAAGTCGGGAAGATGGAGTTAGGTGGTCCTAGTGTGGACTGTACCTGCTTCTGACTGCAGGATATCTAGAGAGGAGGGCCGAACTTCACTTGTTCAGCCTGGATCAGGGCATCAAGTTTCCTGGCAGCCTATTGACTCCCACTCAATCCCTGAGGGTGAAATTATGGACATCTAGCAAAACCAGTTGCTACTCAGAGCATGTGGCCCCTGAAAGTGAGCAGGGGAAGCTGGAGGAAATGGGAATCCATTAATTTTCTTAGTATTCACAATTAACATAACAAGCTACTTCATATTTGGCAGGCATGGAAGGGAAGGCACTCTGGGGGTCATAATGAACAGAGAACTCAGGAACACTTTGTACCCTGAGACTGCTTCTTTCTTCCTGGGATGGAACTGAGGTTTCATAGAGATGCAGAACTAAGACCAATGCTAATGAACTTTTTCTTAAATGGAAGCATCAGATGCATAAGTAGCATGTACACATTTTTCTGGAGACCAGAAGAGTATTTCTTCAGTAAAATGATTAACAACAAAGTAGAAATGTGATTTTCTGACCTTTCCTCTATTTTAACAGTGTCCTGGTCTAAGCACAGAAAACTCATGAAAAGGTATGCTGTTGCATTTACTCTTCCTCTGGGTTCTTAGCTATACATAAAACAAAACAAAACAAACAACAAACTTTCCCTAAATTAAATATAGATTATCATAACTGTGTGCATTACACCATTCTGTATACACCTGAAATACTGAACAGTTCAAGGTGTTTTTAATTTTGTTTCAAACATTTCTTAAAATATATCCACAAGGTTTTCATTATGAATGGATTCTACTACATCCAGTGATGAGCCATGCAAAATATTGTATCTGTTAGACATAAAATACTAATTTTCTTTTTATATTTGATCTTTTAGTGTTTCTTAAAGTGTATAGTTATTTTCCATAAGATTTCTAAGGACTACTGTTAAGTACTGGCTTCTTGTGTTAACACATGCTACACTGTACTTGTCTTTGGGTGTAGTTACAAGAAGATGATCAAGTGAACATTTTGTACTCAGAGTTTCTAAATAAAAATGTTGTAGATATAACATCCACCCTGACTTTTGAAATCATAATTTTCTGAAAAACCAAACCTTCATGGTTTTTCACATTTATTGCTCATATTTTTCTAAGTTAGGTTGTGTCATTTATCCCTGTATTCAGAGGAAGGAACAAAATAGTTGGACAATTAAATAATTCTTACAGTATTCATGATGAAGAAGTTATAGAATAGCGATTTTAGTCCGGTGCAAAGTCCAAGAACTTAAACTGTTTACCAGAATAGTCTGCTTATTCCATCCAAATAAAAGATGATAAGCTGCTCATATTAACACTGCTCTTGCATATCCCTTAAACTAGTAGTACTAATTAAAAGATATCATGTACATTTTATGTCATGTTCTGTGATAAATGAATTATTAGATATGTCTCCTTTAAGCCTAACTACAGCATAATGTGGAAATAATCCCCATTTTACAAGAAGCAAAACAATTTATTTGTCCAAAGTCACATTCCTACAAAAGCAAAGAAGTTGGGACTCAAGGGTAGTCAGACTGCAGATCCATCCTGCAATGCTATTTGATAGTTTGGTTCAACTATTTCAGCAAATACTCAGGTTGTAACAAACATATTCTTTCCAGGTATAATGTATGAAATTTTATAATTTCTGTAAACAACTGTATAATTTTAGGCACATATCTTTTGAGCAATTGGAAGAATCAACAGTTTCATAAATTCAAAATAATTTTTGATGGTTTTGTGCAAAAAGCTAAAGTCAAAATAAAATGCCTAAATTGCACAAAGGCACCAGTATGTTCCCTGTTTTCTCCATTAGTTTTATGCCAGTGAACATTGTATTATTCCTAACAATTTGATGAGGGTGATGAAGTGAATTAGTCCTCCAGATTTTGAAGGCTTGTGGAACTATGCCCTTTTGGAAGCATTTTTTGTTTCAGGAATGTCAAAGCTGGCCATTTTTTGATGGCAATTTGTTTCTCCATCTGTCCCATACATTTAGAACTACTATGAGAATGGATTTCATACTATGCGTAGGTCTTTCCTTTCTTGTGTTGCCAATGTGATTTCTCCAAAGAAAAGTCACCCATATTTTGAGCTTCTGTGACTGCCCAGGTGAAATGGTTAAATTCTCTGACAAATCCGAAGGAAGTTCAAAAGTGACAGATGAAAAAATAAACAAGTGAAACCTAAAATCTGGTGTTATTAGGGTAAATTAGGCTATGCTCTGGTGACAAATTTAACTCAGATGCTTGGTGGCTTAACATGTGTTAGTGCACTTTTTATCCAGTCACAAGGTCCTATCTAATACATGAAACAAGTGGAAAAGTAGGGACTGCTAGGGTCCAACTAGATATGGGTGAACACCAGTAATCTCTGCCACAGCTGTCAGATCTTTTTCATTTAAAAGTTCATCTTTTCAATATTCTACCTCTTTTGAAATTGCAGATTACATAATTTGATTTATCACCCAGATGAGTAATGTAGATTTGGGTTATTTCATAATTTACTTTGAAACAGAAATAATATTTGCAGCTTTTGGGGAATTAATTTGTCCAAGTCTTTGTTTGGTATGTTTGGAAAATTTATTAATGTAATATTATAATCTGAAAAATTAATGTTGCATCATTTTCTCAATCAAAAATTAGCTAGAAGAATATTTTAGAGAAAGTAGGAAAGTGTTCCTAGTTTTCTTTAAAATGTTGTGATTTCTAACATTTGTAGTTTTTCAGGAGTTAAACAGCCTTCTGAATAAGCTGTGTCCCTATGTGAGTAATTTGACTACCCTATTTCTTTAAGTTGGGATGAGGTGTTATATCACTTGCAGAGTTGTTGTATTAAGTGAGAAAATTCATGTAAATAAATTATAATGGTTCCTGGTCTTTAGGAAGACCTCGGTGAAATGAACTAGTTCTACATGGATCTGTGCAAAAAGTGATGATCATGTCTGTTTCATGTATGGACAAAATCCAGGTGCATTCATCATTAGTTATACATGACTTTCCTACATGCTAAAATGCTAATACACACTTTCCACAAGTTCATGCTAGTATACCTATGGAAAGCATTAAATTGAAGCTTATGCTAACACATTTTATCCAGAGAGTTTGTTTGTAATGTCTTGGGTAACTATCTTGCTCCTGTTCCATGAGGTTGATTTTAGATTTAACATCTGGATGTCATAATTTTCCACCTAGATGAAAAGGTAGGGTTTGTAATCTATATTTACCAATTTATAATCTATTTTCAGTATCAATAATGACGGGTATCGATTAAACATAATTGTTGTCAGCCTAAGAATTAGGTAACAAAGAGTTTTTATGAAGTTTTTAGCACTCTTGTAATTTCTTGGTTGGTTGAGTTGTGTCTCCTGCAAACCTCACCTTAAATTAATATATTGAAGCCCTAACCCCTGGTACTTCAGAACGGGATCTTCTGGGGATGTAGAGTTGTTGCAGATCTAATTAATTAAGATGAAGTCACAATAGAATAGAGTGATTCTGTATTTCAATATAACTGGTGTCTTTATAACAAAAGGAAATTTAAACACAGGGACATGTCAAAGGGAGGGCATTGAGGGACTGTCATCTGCAAGCCAAGATGTGCTGGAGGCTGTGGCTCTCAGAAGGAACTAATTCTGTCAACACCTTGGCCTTGTTCTTATAGCCTCCAGAACTGTGAGGCAATAAAATTTTGTGTTATAAGTCATTCAGTTTGAGGCACTCTGTTATGATGGCCTTAGCAAACAAATACAGGTTGTCACACATTTCAGTCTTACACACATTTTAAGTTCCCTATGAAATTATTCACTTGCATTTTCAACACATTAGGAGGAAATCTTGCAGTACCAGTAAAATCTGAGATACCCTATTTTAGCTACAAAAGAAGACACCCAAACAGATAAAATTAAAATATAAAATAAACAAGTAAATCTAATGAATAGATTAATAAAAGTATGATTTTTATAGGAGGAGTCTCATATCTCCATGTTGTGCAAACCAATCTGTGTAATTCTATTCCCAATGTTTGTCTGTGAAGATCTATTCATCTTAGCACTCCTGGTTGTTAGCAAATATTAATTGCTCATCCATAAGCTAGTTGATTTTATTGGTAATGAGGATTTTTCAATGTCAGTGGATTTTCCATGAAATTTCCTTTGGTAAGTGTATGAACTAAATTTAGAGACATTTATAGACTTCAGATACCATAAAGGGGCAGAACATTGATATGGAAAATGAATGTCTTTTCTTGGATGTGTAATAACATTTTAACTTGGTAGAATTTAAGTCTACATGCAGTTCATAGAGGAACTCATTCTCACAGTTTTATTCTAGCACTTCCTGTGGTACTTAGATGTTCTTTGTGCAGATGATTAAAGAGCTATATAAATTATACATAAAATCTTGCAGCCATACCTCTAATAAAAACATCAAAAATTGTTTTCAAAACAAATCAAAACAAACAAAAAAAAAGATATGGGGCCTCTTTAAGCACAAACAAAATTTCTCTCTTCAGTCTGCTCCTCTCTCCTCTCTTCCACTTTTCTCCCATTTATATTGTGGCAATGAGCACTCGGTGTCATATAATATCCTCCCAGGAGCAATTCAGTGTTCGTCTAATAGGGAGGAGAATGTGTGAACTCTAAATCAAGGTCCTTTATTGTACCCAGGAGATGCTACTGAAATGTTTGTGAGGCCAGAGTACACAAAGCAGAGATCAAACTTGAGAGCAAGCCTCTCGTCGTTAGCTTTGCAGTTGCCAGTTTGAATCTTTTCTTTTCTTTTTGAGGTGGGGCATGAGTTTTCCCAATTTTGTAACCTCAGGTGGCATCCTATGAACATAAAATTTCTTCTATTTCTACAGCACACAGTTATAAAGCAAAAACCTGATGATATTTATTGTCCTGGACAACCAGACTCTGGTAACCTGTTTTGTTTGCAGCCGTTAACTTAATGCCTCCAGTGCTGTCATAAAAATAGTTCAGTGTTCTCGCTGGCCTTATAAGTATCAGCTGTGCCTTGTTTAATACATCTCAGTTAATTTTTGATATTCTAGTTATAATTTATCCTATCATGTCCCTTCTATGTGCTTGAACTTTGATGAGAAAGCCTCCAATGTTTTTACTTAATATCATTGGATCTTCTTTGACTGTCCAAAGACTTGTGAGAAGAATTTAAATGGGAAGATTGTGACTTCTGTTTGAACTAACTGACCTTGAAGTCTTTATAACTATGATTTGTTTTTCATTGATTGTTTATAGACATTAGGAAAAGATTGATTTCTATATTCCATTTTAAAAAATCATTCAATGTCATGATCACAAACATTAAAGCTATTATAGCTATGTTCTATCATAATCTCTTATTATTATTATTTTTTTTTACAAAAGAATAAACTGAAACTCAGAGAACTTATTGTGGTAATGTAAAAGTTGTAAAAGTAAGTGGTGGAGACTTACTTTGAACTCTAATCTAGCTTCCAAACCAGTGCATTACTGCCTCAAAACTGTGCTTTTTAAGTCACTGTTTTAAATACACCCAACAACTCTGAGGAAATATTAACTGGATGTAGTAATTAGGCTTTGGAACATTTTCAGATACAGAGAAAAAAACACATCTTCTAACTTGAGCCAATTTTCCCATTTATACCCTTTCTGAATATCTTACAGAATGAATTGGTTCTTAGAAGAAATAGTCTGTAGTTACTGTATTTGGGAGTGAAATGTTCAACGTGTATGTGTGTGTGTGTGTGTGTGTGTGTGTGTGTGTGTATGCACCTTTGCCTCTCTGTATCATATGCTTACTCTTGCCACTCCCCTTATATAGAAAACTTGAGTAAATTTTTAGTCCCAACCTGTCATGCTTTCTCTGAGCTTCATTCTTTGAATATATATCCTCTCTTGGTACATGACTCCCCAAACCATGATCCTGGTCCTCATCTTTCTTTTGGGCTCGATTCTGTTCTAACTTTCTGCTTGACTAATTATTTTTGTTATCTTGCAGTTGCCTCAACTCTTCATTCTTAAAAACTTCCTTCAAAACTGTCTTTTACTTTTCAGTGCTCAAGCTTTAAAATAGCTACTCTTGACTGTTCTTACCTTCTGTCTCCTTTCCTGTTTGAATTCTTCTGAGGTATTGCTGGTATTTCTAACCTAATAATTTGACATACAACTTTTTTACTCAGGTGTATTTAATGGTTTCCCAATGTCATACTGCAGAATACAAGTACCATAAGTTTGCAGTGAAGACCCTGTCCTTAGATTCCCTTTGAATCCCATATCTTCTTAATTTGATACATGTCCAATCTGACTAAAATTCTACAAACTGAACTCTTGCTTCTATCTGCTTCTGATTCTTTCTTATATATTGACATTTATATATCCACTTATCCCACTAAGAAACATCTTTCTATATATTCATTGAGATTTGGGACTTTGAAAATTCAGACTCCTATGGGGACTAGTATCAGTGATAAAAGGTAATAAGTTGTTTGAATTATGTTTTTCTATGATGAGACTGGACTTTTTGCTTATAT
This sequence comes from Sciurus carolinensis, assembly GCF_902686445.1. Lineage (NCBI taxonomy): Eukaryota > Metazoa > Chordata > Mammalia > Rodentia > Sciuridae > Sciurus > Sciurus carolinensis. The sequence goes on along the minus strand of NC_062219.1, from coordinate 80,365,094 downwards.
ACAGAATGCCTTAAAGCTTTTCTATGATCTTTGTAATCAAACTGGAATCTCCCTTGGATAATTCAGGTAACTTCATAATTGATAATTATCCTTAGTTTCTAAACTTAATTCAACAAGGTAGGTACCTGAAACTACTTACTAATATGTTCTGTCAAGTCATAATCATGATGGTAAGGAGGCAGTCTTATGTGCAAGGAGACTATAATAGCAAGGCTCATAGTAATACTAATGAATCAAAATCTTTTTATTAGTTTTTTTTCCCTTAAGAAAAAACAATCAACTGAGAAAAGAAGAGAACAATGTACACCTAATTTGTGAATATCCATGTAACTTCTTTTTATCCTCTAATCCTTTAAATTTCCGAAGTGGAAAAGAGAAAGATTGGTTGGATATCCTCATACATAGAAGGCATTCTGAGACTAGGGATGTCTGCAAACTTGGCTCAAAGAGGTCCACTTATATTAAAAAAAATTAGTCCTTCAAACCTCTTCTCCTTTTGCAAGATTTCATTCTAATATTCCATGCTTTGCTATGATTTCCAGTATTTGACTTCTTTCCAAGAGAATTCATAGCTCAAGTAAATGTGGCTGTATCATCAAATAGGGGAGAAAGCATAAATGCCACATCCAATTTTCCTTGCTTGCTCTAGATCTTCCGTGAGGCTTCAAAGGCCAATGAAACATAACAATATGTATACGCTCTAATGAGTTTTAGATCCAGGATGTATGCAACAATGAGATCCTAGTGAGAACCACAGCAATGAGTGCAAATTCTATTCAGATTACATGCTAAAGTAATGCATCTTTTTTTAATCTGTAGAATAATTTTCTCTCCCACAGAATTTATAAACTTTATTTTTTATTAATTACTATTTAAAAATTTTAATACCATTTGAATATTGGTATATATTCAATTTTTCTTACTCTAAACTGACAATTCAGGAGGATGGTGAAAAGGTCTGGCCAGTTACAAGTATATTAAAAATAATGTGATAGAGTAATTTATTTTCAACCTCTGAACAAGGTTTTTTGATAAAGAGTTTTTAATTTTAATAAAATTTGATTAATCAGTTTGTTCTTTTGTAGATCATGCTTTTGGTGTCATATGAAAGAAATGTATGGTTTATCAAAGATCACGAGGTTTTTCTGATATTTTCCTATGTTTGGAATTTACTTTTAGTTTTGTCGTCCACATGGAGTTAATCATTGTACTAATGCTAAAACATATTTTTGCATGTGACTATTTAATTGTTACAATATAATTTGTTGATTAGGTTAATCTTTCTTCAGTGAATTTCTTTGTATCTTTGTAGAAAGAAATTATTTCCTTTAAAAGTATGGATATGATTTGGAGTATATCCTGTTCCATAAATTCATTTTTCTATCTTAATCCTAATAAAACACTGCACAGATTATTCTAGTTTTACTACCATTTGGAATCAGGTAGTTTTAAAAAATATTTTATTTTTGGACAGGATTTCACTAAGTTGCTCAGGTTGTCCTTGAACTTTTGATCCTCCTGCCTCAACTTCTCAAGTAGCTGTGATTATAGGTATGTGCCACCATGCCAGGCAAAATCAGATACTTTATTTTTCCTGTAATTCAGTTCTTCTTTTCAACTTTGTCTTGAGTCTTGTACATCCACATGAATTTTAGAATTGGTTTATTAATTTCTAAGAAGAATAGCTGGGGTTTTGATTGAGATTGTTTTAGATCTACAGTTCAATTTAAGGAGAATTGTTATCCTAATTACATTGATTCTCTTAAACCAGAAATCTGCTCTATTTTGGCATTTATGACTTGATTAATTTATATCAGCAATGTTTTATGCTTTTCACTGCATGGGTCTTCCAAATTTTTCTTGTCAAAAGAATTCACAGTTATTTCATATTTTTGGTACTACTATGAATGATATTAATTTTTAATTTCAAGTTCTTATAGCATGTTTTTATATAGAAATGCAATTGATTTTTGTTCATTAATCTTGCTCCTTGATTACTATATTTTAAAAAACTCACTAGTTATAGTAGCATTTTTATAGCTTACTTTGGATTTTCTACAAAGATATTCCTATTCTTTCGAATAGTAAGTGTTGTATTTCTTCTTTTTTTACGTGGATGCATTTTATTTATTTTTCCTCACTTTATTGCATTCATGGGAACCTCAATATCATATTAAATAGAATTGAGTAGTAATATTTTCTTCTTTTGTTTTAACATCTATAGAATGAGTATTCATGTAATATCTGCAGAACTAGTCTCATTTCTGATACTGAGAGTTTGTATCTATTCTCTCTTTTTGGTGGTATCTCAGACTAGGGGTTCATTAATCTTATCAAAGAATTAGATTTAGGTATTACTAATTTATATTTTGTTTTTCTTTTTGAAAAAATGTCATTGATTTCCCACTGATTTGGGTTTGACAGTTTGTGTCTTTTGTGGCTTCAAACACGTTACTTCACCATCTTCTCAACTTCATGTTTTAAAACAAGAAGTGTGTTTTCCATCTTTATTTTTATTCTCTACAGTGAACTTAAGATTTTCCCTTCTTAGTGATTTTGAGGAATTTAATTTCAGTGTGTTTCAGTGTGGTTTTCTTTATTTCTTGTGGTCACTGAACTTGAATTTATTGATTTTTATATTTGTCAAGTTTGAAAAATTTTTGTAAATCGCTTTTCAAATTTTTGTCTTTTCCTGTTTTATTCTTCCAGGACTCAATTTGCAAATATATGAAACCATTTGAACTTTTTAAAAATCATTTGAATTTTACCCACAACTCCTTGATGCTCTCTTCTTCATCTCTCAGGGTTTCATTCTGGATAGTTCCTATTGCAGTACTGCTAAGTCCACTAATCTTTTCTTTTCCAATATCTACTTTCTAATCTGCCACTAGTCCCACCCAGTACATTTTTTCATCTACTATGTTGCAGTTTTCATGTCAAGAAGTTTAATTTTAAAAATAATTTCCATATCTCTTCAAATTTTAAACCACGTACATATGTGTATGATGCCTGTTTTAATATTCTTCATCTGTTATTTAACACCTGTGTCATTTCTGGATAGGTTTTGATTATTTAGCCCTGATTATGGGTTACATTTTCTTGCTTTGTAGTATACCTGGAAATGATTGCAAACTTTGCCTTTGGTGATGAATATTTTTGTATTGTTGCACATGTTCTTGAGCTTAGTTCTAAAATGAAATCTAGTAAAAAGAAAACAGTTTGACATTTTGTTTTGCCTTTAAAATTTGTTAGGCAGGTCCAGAGAAGCTATCAATCTATGACTAAAATTATTCACCAGCATCGGTCTGTCTGGTGAGAATAGATGTGTATTATTCTACTCTTATGTGAGTGCTGAGTCTTGATGTTTTTGTCTTTTTAGGTGATTTTTCTGCTGGCTTGGATAATTTCCTTATATAGATTTGCTGATCAGTCCCAATGAATGCTTCAGAAGGAGCATTCTGAGCTCCAAAGTTCTCTCTTCTGTGTATCTCTCTCCTCTCTAGAACTATCTCTGTCACCTCAAAATTCTAACTGCCTTGTTCTCCACATAATTTCAGCTCTGTCTTTTCATCTTAAGAAGGTTGGTAGGTCCTTCCTGGGTTCTTTCTTCTTGAATTGCAGCCTAAAAAGTCTTCTATGTTAAAATGGAAAGGACAATTTATAAGTTTCAGTTGTTTTCCATATCTCAGGTATCAGTATTTTTCATTACCTGGCACATACCAAATAAATCCTTTCTTCCATATTTTGATAATTTTTGCTTGTTTCAAACAATATGCTCAATCCTGTCTCATACTTCCTTTTGGTCAGAAATGGAAGTCTAAGATAGCCTTTCGATTGGAAAATAAATTCCAGTCTGAATATTACTTAAAGGAATAAAAATATACACTATTGCCATTTTGTCTGAAACTTACTCAGACCTAGAAATTTTCAGGGTTCTTGCTGTTTAAATTAATGAGGAAAAATTAATTTTTCTTAGAAACATTAAAAGTAATTGCAGTTTCACATCCTTGGCCTAAAAGAAAACAGGGTGGAGAATATGAGAATTGGGCAACAATGTAATGATGAAAATCATGATGTATTTAGTCTGTTTTTCCTTTTTGTCTGGTTTTCATGCTAATCTGAATTTATTTGAGATTCCAAATCTATTTGGGACAGAGAAGTTCTTGGTTCTTTTAAATTACTGATATGGATGGAATCTAGGATAGGCAGACCTAGTAAAAATGAGCTGAGATGATTAAAAATTATACAGGTCAAATAGACTTTAAATTTATAATAAAATTTTGAAGATTATTTATGAAGTTACACTAAAACTTTTATATTACAGAATGTTTAATTATTACTAAGGCCACTGTAGCTCAGAGCTAATAGAAATGTAAATTCTCTCCTGCTTCCTTGGTGGAAGTGAAGGTGCTGTGGCTATTAGACATTTGGGAGCAGGAGTTCATGAATGGGCCAGTAGTGATGTGTTAAATAAGGTACAGTGTGAACACAAGAAAGAAAGGTGGAACATTTGGAACAATTAAAGAACATCCTAAATTCATCTCTTTGTAATGTAAGGGTGCTTGTGTGTGGTCCCAAAGTAAACACGGTTGATTGTGTGCTAGGGTGTGAATTTTTTTATCTTATAAAGTGTGTTTTGCTACCTGATTTCTATTCTGATTATGTGTTGTTGTTCTGCTCTGAGAAACTACAATTCTGAATAAATAGCTAAAAATTTCCTTTTGTCAATTTCCTTATTTATATTTTCATCTTATAATATGTGAACTTAGTTGCAATCTCACATTCCTAAACTTGGAATATGAGAATTTTAGCCTCAGTTGTCAATAGATCCATAGAGAAGTGTCACCCTTTCATGGATGAGGGAGAGAAAGGGGAACAAGGACACTGAAATGTCTATCCAGACTCAGGACTGTGAGGATGGCCTGCTGTATGTGCTGCTATCCAAGTTTGTCCCTCTTACTGAATCTGTGTTTTGAATTACTTTTCCCGTAGATGTGTTAGTTCTTTTTTCCAAGTTGAACTTTATTTTATTTTCCTTGCTAGGGCCCATTTTATTATTCCAACGTTTCCCATTTTAGTATCATCTGGAGAATACATTAAGACCCTGTTTACTCCTTTGCTGAGGTCTCTGAGACACAGAACTGGAAGGCATTGGGGGCCAGACTGAGCATCCCCTGTCTTCCACACAGCCCTCATAACCCACGCTAGTCCACACAAGTCAGGGTATAGCCTGCCACAAGATTTCCCTCAGAAAGGGTATTCCTTGGGCTTCCCTGTAGCACAAAACCGAAGTGGAAATGGAAAAGATAGTAACAACAATATGCGCCTTTTTTCTGCTTGGGAATAAAACATTCAACAAACATTTATTAATCATTATTCTACATATGTCCATACCGTGGCTAAGTAACATGGGTGATATAAGAAGAAAAAATTTTGGTCCTTCCCTTGAGGCAGTTATAATCTAATTTAAGAGAGACTCACACACACACACACACACACACACACACACACACACACACATTCTTGAAGCAATGAAAGGACAAAGCACCATGCATGAATACACTGACTTGTGAGATGCGGGATAGAATTGCCTGGAAAGTGGAAAATATTCATGTGATTGTAAAGCTCAAAGGAGAATTTGTCTCCCAAGCATTGATTTATAAATTCATGCTGTTTTGCTCCAGATTTTTGTTTAGAATTTTTTCAGTGAGAGGATTTCTCCTGGGGCAAAGGGAGTAACAGAGCTCATACCACAACCAAAGTTTCAGATAACAAGAAATAAAGAATATCACAATATGGGGTGATGGGAGTTATTAAATTTTTTGTTCTGGGTTTCCTTTCTTAAAACTAAAATCAGCAAAGCAAAGTGTAATCTGCGTGGGTTACTATATTCACAATTAACTTTTAATTCATTCACTCACTTGTCATGAGTGCTTATTCTGTGCAAAGACACTGGTCTAGATGTGATAGAAACATTGAGTATTGGATTTGGATCCTGACTTCAAAATTTCAGTCTAATCTGAACAAATATACTAAAAATATATAGTGCAAAGTAGAAAATGATTGCTACACTTTTACCTGGCTTACATTTCAGTAAGCAGTCAAAGCCTATGAGCGCTATTCAAAATATCTGTAGAAAGGAGTTTTTAATCATAAGTTCTGGTAAGAAATAAAGTCATGTTTTGGACTTGGGAAAGAATCTGGGAGGAGGAGTATGCAAACAGCCATAAACCATGATTATCTCTATTGGAAATATCTGAATAGCATAGTTAATATTGGGAAAAGAACAATAGCATCCATAGCAATGGATAAGAGTGCATGAGTTTAGGAATTACTCTATGTCAGACCCTTAGTTAACAATTTTATATTGTAGAATCTCATTTAATCTTCTTGACAGTCCCATGAGATAGTTATTATTATTTTCTATATTTAACATAAAGAAGTAATCTGAGCTTTAGAAACTAATAAGGTCCAACTGAGGTGGTAGTCAGTTAAGCATGAACTCAATCTCAAACATCACTAAGACCAAGGTCAAAATTTAAGAAATAGGAATTACTATGGAATCAAACAGAATTGGATTTGCACAGTGGCCAAGTGGTTCCTAACCTCAAATGCATAGTAGAAATACCTGAAAAACTAAAATATATCACGGTTCTAATTTAATATGATGAGAATCTCTAGATGTGGATCTCAGACATCAGAATTTCTGGAGGCTTCCCAGTGATTATAACAACCAGGCATGATTGACAGCAAACATCTTTTGATCTTCCCCAGAGTTGAGACAAATAAATACAAATTCTACAAACATATAAACAAGCAAAAAGAAACTAGGGAAAAATAAAAAGAATTGCATGTAAATACATATACATACATATTCCCAAGATTATGCTCTGAATTAATTTGTACATCCATAGGTAATTTGGCAGCTGAAACCTGAACCTTTACCAGGAGATATCTTTGCCGTTTGTTCTTTTTATATTAGTCATAATCTATACTGTTTAAACATGGTGTGACTTTTAGTCAAGTACTGCAAGGTGTCAAAGGGAATGTCTTCCTTGTCTCAATTCAGTATGACAGATATTTTTGTCCATTGGAACTCTAATATTTACTTACGAATTATTGATAATAAAAAGGAAAGAATGAACACTTTATTATAAATCTGGGGATCCTGGAAGTCCTACAATCAGCAAAGGAACTGTTCGTAGGGGAAGAAATCTTGCATTTTAGCTGGTTTAAATGAAACCCGGTCCCTACCAGAGCTATTCCATGGCTTCTCAATGACTGGCCTCAGCACTATATCTCGCAGACACACTTCACAGAAGTTCAAGAAAAAAGTACAAGACATAATATCCGAGAAAAAGATCTGTGCGTAAATGCCATTCATGATCCATAGGTAAAATAATGTTTGTTTACACACAATTCTCTTACTTCAGAATTTTAAAACAAGCCTTGATTTCATCAATTAAAAGTAGAGAAGAACAATTCTGGCCATAGTTATCCAGGAATACATATTCAAGAACTAGGGAAGCATATAGGAATCTTTCTACATTTAGATTAGCAAATTATAAGGTTTCAACAAGTCTTTTCCTGAAAATTTTGCTTGGAGGTTCAGAAATCTCACACCTAGGTGCAGATGAGAAAAGAGGGATAATTATTGATAAATACATCAAGTTTATCAAATGATATATGAAATTCCCTTTCAAGTTTAATGTCAGGCTTAAAATAATACTTTCTTTTAAAACATAGTCTTATTTTCATGGAGAATGCAGATTTTCCCAAATGCTGCAAATAAATTTAACATTTTAAAAGATGTCAATTAATATATTCCAGTGAATTGCAGGTTTTAAATCCCAAGTCAATGCTTTACTTGACTATTGAAATTGATTTATGAAGTATTATTTTAGACCAGCTAAATCTAATGACCTTTTCACTGTCCAAGTTTCATACCACAGATTTCAGGAAGAGAGACCAGTGAAATGTGTATCCTACATTCCAGCAGGCAAAAGCAGTAAAGAACTTTTCCTGTGGCTGGTAAAGAGCATGTTTCTTAATAAGAAAATGACCATTTGAGCACTGTAACACATAGAGTTATTTCCAGGCCTGTGTTCTGTGTGTGGCTTTCAATTATTATATGATACACAGAGTTCATGTCTTTCATACCTCCGAACTTCATCTCCATTCATATTAGGAACCTTCACTGAACTTCCTTTCCCCATCAATGGAGTTAGCTCTTTGCTTCCCATTGTGGACCAAAATGATTATTTGAAGAGGAATGGAGAAAGCACACAAGTAAATCATATCAGAAATAAGCATAGACACATTATAACTGATACCACAGAAACAGAATCATGAGATTATTATGAACAATTACAAACTGAAAAATTGGATGACCTGAAAGAAATGAATAAATTCCTAAACACTCATAACCTACTAAGGCTTAATTGTGAGGAAATAGAAAATACAAATAGATCAACAATGAATGAGAAAATTGATCAGTACAAAGTCTCCCATCAAAAAATTAATAATAAAAGACTGGTATCTGATAATTTCTCTGCTGAACTTCACCAAACATTTAAAGAGGACCTAGTAACAATTCTACACAAACTTTTCCAAAAATTCAAAGAAAGGAGTATTTCTAAACTCATTTCATAAAACCAGAATTCCACAGATACCAAAGCCAGACAAGGATACCATAAGAAAATAAAACTATAGGCAATTATCTATGATGAATATAGATGCAAAACTCCTAAAGAAAATAGTAGAAACTTAATTTAACAACATGTGAATAAGACAACCAGGATCTAGTGAGAGTTATTCCTAGGGTACCAGGATGGTTCAACATCTGCAAATCAATAAACATGATACCATATTAAAATAATCAAGGACAAAAATCATTTGATCATCTAATTAGTTACAGAAAAAGCTTTTTCTTTTCTTCTTCTTCTTCTTCTTCTTCTTCTTTTTTTTTTTTTTTTTTTTTTTTGGTACTAGGGATAGAATCCAGAGGTGCTTAACCACTAAGCCGCATCCCCGGCCCTTTTTAATATTTTATTTAGAGACAGGGTCTCATTGAGTTGCTTAGGGCCTTGATAAGTTGCTGAGTCTGGCTTTGAACTCGAGATCCTCCTACCTCAGCCTCCTGAGCCACTGGGATTACAGGCATTACCAGGGTGATGCACGGCACAAAGAAAGCATTTTTTAAAATCATTAGACACAGTTTCATGATAAAAACTTTCATCAGTTCTAGCATAGGAGAAATGTGCTTCAACACAGTGAAGGTCATTCATGGTCAGCCCATTGAAAACATTACACTCAGTGGTGAAAAAGTGGAACCCTTTTCTTTAATATCCAGAACAAGAAAATAGTGCCTACCTTGGCTATTACTATTCAACATAGTTCTAGAAATTCTGACCAGAACAAAAAGATAAGTTGTGATCTGTACAGGTAATGCCAAGAATAAGCAATGGGAATAGGAAAGCTTCTATAATAAATGATATTGAAAAAAAACTGCCTGTCTATATGCAAAATAATAAAATTAGACTCTTATACAAAAATCAACTCAGAAAGGATTGAAGACAAGCATAAAACCTGATTCTGTAATACTTCTAGAAAAAACTAAGGGAGAGAAATTAAGTGACATTTGTCTAGGCAAAGATTTTTAGATTCCATTCTGAAAGCACAGGCAACAAAAGCCAAACAGAAAAATTCGACATTAAAATGAAAGTTTCTTCACAACAAAGTAAAAGATTAACAGAAAAAAGAGCCAACCTATAGAATAAGAGAAAATATTTGAAAGCCCTACACTTGATGAATGTCCAAAATATGTAAGGAATTCAAACAATTCAATAGCAAGGATACAAAAATCCTGACTATGAAATAATCTCAAGATCTAAAGAAATATTTCTTCATAGAAGGCTACAAAAGGCAGTATGTGAAGAAATGCTTAATATCACTAACATTAGGGAGATGCAAATTAAAACCACAGAGAGATATCATCTAATACTTGATAGAAGACAACAATGTTGTTGAGAGTGGGGATAAAAGAAGCCTTTGTTCAGTGCTGTTGAGAATGCAAATTAGTAAGACCATTTAGAAAAACAGTAAAGTTTCCTGAAAAATGAAAAAAAAAAAATAGAACTAATATAAAATTCAACGATTCTGTTTGTAGATATGTTCCTGAAGGATTTGAAATGAGTAGACCAAAGAGATATCTGCACACCAAATTCACTGCAGCACCAGTCATGATACCCAAATTATTGAATCAACCTAAATGTCCCTCAATAGATGAATGGATAAAGAAAAGATGCTGTACATACTGTGATGTGCACCCTTGACATTCTGAACATGCCATATCATAGCATCATAGCACCCAGTGTCTTTTCCCAGGATTCTAATTAGTTACCTTTAGTAGATGCTCACCATAATAAAAGTAAATAATGAGGTGGTATCTTGACACCAGATACTATTATTCCAGGTGATTAGTAAGTATTAACTGGATGAATTGCAGTTACTGAACTTGTAAACTAGAAACAGGAGCAGCTTGTCCCAGAGGAAATCTCTTATTACAACAAAAGATATGAAATATTAAAAAAAAGAAAAACTAAGAAAAGGCTACCAAGATAAAATAGGCTAATAGTAAATAAATGTAACTTAGCTGAAACAGTGAGAAAATTCTATTTAACTCAGGTTTTATTTAATTGTTGAAATGATTCTGAATGAGATCACATTTTAAAACCTGTAAAACTCTTTATATCTGAGGAAGTACTATTTATTTCCAAATGGGCATATGAACCTATACATCAATAGATGTTTACAATCATTTATGTGTATTGTGTGATAGTCATAGTGCTATTCTAAAATATTAAAAGATTATACATATTAGTGATTTGGAAATTTTGACCTGCAAATCTGCAGTTAGGCTGGGAAAGCACTAAAGTTGGAATTTTACTTTCTTTTCAAATGGTTTTTATTTTTCAAGCTCCAATGACTTTCTTGCAAAATTCATCTAGCATCCATTGATTCTTGCATTCCTGAAAATCTTCCCAGCGGCATGATTTCCAGATTCTACTCTAACATTATCCTTTGCAAATTTTACAAGATGTTTTTCATAATATTTGGATATTTCGTACTCCTGACCTTTTTTCCACATGGACTTGCATTATTTAATAAAATAATGAATTATATCTGGAAAAGGTCTTGGGGGTTATCTTACAGGAATCCCTTCTCCAGTGAGATGGTTTTCCAGTCTTAGCTTGAGCACTTCCAGGGATTTGGCACTCTCTATTTTCTAAGGGAATTCTTTTCAAGTTGAAAATGTTTTTCTTTTGTTATTGCAAATTATGCCTCTGTGATACTAACATCTACTTGCTAGTCTTAGCATTTTCCTCTGTAGCAAAACTTGTTGACCATAAAGCAACTCTTAAATTTTTTTAAATTAATTCAAGTAACTTTGCTATTAAACTAATGGATTTTAGTGTTTGTAACACTCTCTTCTCCTTTTATGCTATTTTTCTATCAATTAATACTATCAAGTAACATGTGCTACTTGAATTTGACTTGCTTACCTATATGTTTTCTCTTTTTATGTCAAAATTGTATTATGTAGGTGGTGTATACACCCTGGTACTATGCAATTTAGAAAGAAGCCTTTAGTTCTCAATTAGGCCCATTACTTAGCTTTTGGATTCTGCCATATCCTAGTTGTCTCCAGGATCCTCTCCTGTTTGTTAGTATCTTTCCTATAGAGACATCTGATATCTAGAACCAAATACAATGCTGTAAACCTAGAATAGCAATAACAGAACACAGTTGTGAAATTCTCCAGAATTTCATATATACACTGAGGAAGTCACAGGCTTAGAAACTTCAAGGTTTCCTTTATATTTCTCAGCTGTTGAGTAATAGTGCTGAGATCAAAACCTAACTCTGTATTTCAATGTAAGAGTCTAGCTTTCATGACAAATATTGTGTTCCGATTTCAAATATAGGTTCATGTAAAGTACTGAAAATTGGGCATTCCTCTATATTTTAACTAGTTTCTGAATCCAAGTGAGACTTACTCATTATATTCAATTATATTTTTGATAACTATATTCAATTATATATTTTTAACACACATGGATAAGATAGTTTTTAATCACAATTTTGTTCAAATAGGCACATGTATTTCAGTCTGAATAAAAAGGGAAAGATCAAATCTTGTGGCAGACCAGTGAATAATGTTCTTCTCATCTGCAAGGTATCCTTAGTCATTTAATGCAATACAAAACTTTAGAACCTGGCACAAATCTACCTAACTACTCTATAATTTTAGCACCTTTAAAACCTCTACTAAGGGTTTATAAATAATAGTCAAAATATCTTGCCCGAATAAATTGCATTATATCTGACTTGTTACCTTAATCAAGCAGTAAATTAATTTGCTTTACTATGATTTTAGTGAATTTTTTCCTTATAGACTACTCTCTGTCTCAATGTCATACTCTCTTGCTCCCATTATTCATCTAAAGAATAGTTACAAATCCCTTCATACTCTTTCTATTATTTTTCACAAGTCTTAATTTATTCTAAGCTTCATTTCTATGGATCCTATTTTAGAGGTGTCTGCTACTATCATATTTTTATTCTTCTTAGATAATTTTCCATCCATTTCTGATACATATTCTTTGAAAGTATTGCCTTTGATTAATTTGATATGTTTTTAATCTTTATTTGTTTATGTTATCTAGACATCAAGCATCAGGGGTCTGGATCAGGGACAGAGTATTATGATTTACAGAAACAGTTACATTAGTTCTTGATGCCCCATTTTTCGACCTTCAGAGGCAGAAGATTACATCTTTAGAGGCAGAAGACATTATGTGAGTAGAGGAGATTGAGTCAATTCTGAACGGGGTCCATTAAGTGTTGCTGGCACTCCTCCCTTGTTTTCTAAATCAGTATAGCCAGCTAGAATAGGGACAACTCTCAGTGTGATCTTAGAATATTCATATTAAAGGTAGCAGAGCCTCTTTCAGTTTAGTTATGGAAAATGATGTGGAGAGGTGATGTTCTGCCAACAAATCCATGTGACACATATAAGAGAAAGAATGGAGTTTCCATTTTGTTGAGGTGATCATGCATGTGTGGGTCTATTGGTTAAATATTGCCCCCTCAGAGAACATTCCTATTTATCTAACACCAATTTCAATGTCTGGATACATAAGAAATAGCAAATACATTTTTTAAAGAATTAATGAACACAACTTAATTGTCTTTTTCTTTTTTGTGGTGCTGCATAGATAGAATTTAGGGCCTTGTGGATGCTAAACAATCACTCTATCACTAAGTTAAACCCGTGCTTAAATACATAATTGTTAAAACAAACTTTCTGAATTGTAACTTTCAACACATTACTTCTTTTTTTAAGACTATCAGTTTAAGTGGGTTCACCATTTAGCTATACTCTAATGTCCAAACATCTATTTATGTAAACAGTCACTTAATGTTTTTCTCTCAATTCTCAGTATAATAAATTTCAGTTGTGACCTTTTTCTAATTTTATTTCCTCTGGATGGTTTCTCAAACTGTTACACACACACACACACACACACACACACACACACACACCTCATAGAGTAGAATTCCTGGAATTAGCAGGGAAAAAAAAATTCCTTCTGGAATTGTCAGCTCATTCTTTTACTCTCTGAAGAAAATTAATGCAGTCTTAAGCTGCCGATGATGTGATGGCCTTTCGTTTAATATGATAAACACTGAAGATTGTTGACCTCATTGTGACTGCAAGAATTTATTATTTGGTTCTTCATAAAAAAATATTTAGACTTTTTTTCATATTCACTCTTTTGGCTCAAGCAGACAAAGAGTTGGCCAGTGATCTTGGAAAAGGGTTTTCCTTTTTGTCTCTAGTACTGGGTTTGGTTCAGTGAGTTTCTAGAATCTAACTCCTTCACCATATGGGCCCAGAACCTTCCTGAGAACCAAAACTATAGGAAATGAACAATATAGTGAATTATTATATTAAGCAACGAGTCATTTTAACTTGGCAACTTATGAAACTCATTTTTTATTACAACAAAAGTACTCCTTTAGCAGATCTTCTATTTTAAGTCGCATTTAAATCACCATGTCCTTATCACTGGAGTTTAAATACTCAAATTTGACCATGTAGTCATATTCTTGTAATTCAAGATTTCAAAAGAAATAAATCTCCAGTTTATGATTTTACTCAGTGTCTAGAATGAAGTTTAAGATGAGAAAGTAGAATGTGTGGCTATAAATTAAAGCCCTTTATTGGATTAAGAATACTTATAGCATGTCAGAAGCATTATGGAACAGAGATTCATTCTTGAATAATTTCCTTAGTGATGTTTAAAATCTTTTACCACGTAAGAAAGTTTAATTTTAGAGCAACTCAACAAAACTCCAAAAATATGAACTTCTATAAATTGGTTTCACAGAAACAAAAGTAATTCTCATTCTTTGAAATAGATACCCTTCCAAGAAAAAAAAAAATCGTATTTTTGGTAAATCTGAAAAGAGTAACAAAGTCATGAATTTATATGAGAATTTGCTGAAAGAGAATATCCCAAATTTCAAGTATAGATAAATTTTAATGAAGTTCTCTGTCATACCTAACATCCAGTAAGTGACCAACTAATCCAGGTTTGCTAGGGAATATCTATGATGGCCTTGCTATTCTCCTCAGTCCTCAGCGCCGATAAAGGCTCCTCTCTTTTTTTCTTAGAAAACCTATACTGCTAATGTTTAATTGTCAATGTTTTCTTTGTCCCTTTTTTTATGGCAAAAGTTTCCTAGCCTCTGGACAGTATTATAACTCAGAAATACCTTGCTCAAGAACCTGAAGACATCATTTCAATGTATTCAATTAGAAAACAGCCATTATCTCTCAGGTTCTGTGGGAGTAGTAGCCTGATTTAAAAACAAACCAACAAACTAGATAACTTAGTCACGTGAACCAAACTACCTTAACATCTTCCAGTACTTTCCACATCCTCACTCAGAACTTCAAAACTCATTTACCTTTTGTTTCAGTGGAAAGGAGTTCATTCTTCCCTCCCTGTCTAAGTAGTTTTGAATACTAAAGTCTTCTTTTTGTATTATCTCTTTCTAATTCATATTGTTTCTTTGATAGGACTTTGCTGGGAAGTCTCATTGAAAACCAAGTCCTGGGAACATTCAGCACTAGGTGTGACTGAGATAGGGCTTCCCCCCTTTTTTGTTTGTTTGTTTTCGTGCAGTTGTCTAGTCCATTGATGGGTGCAGCCTGATGATCTCTCCGAGGAGCCACTGTGTGTAGTAGTTTGTGTTGGGTATTAGGTAATAGTTAGTAATGAGCAGGGAAATGTGAGCCCCAAACATACAGGGCTCATGTGGTTTCTTTGAAATTACCTTTAATGAGCAATCAAATAGCTTGTAGAACAACAGGTGTTCTAACCCTGAGAATAAACATGTAGATAA
Organism: Sciurus carolinensis; assembly: GCF_902686445.1. Classification (NCBI taxonomy): domain Eukaryota; kingdom Metazoa; phylum Chordata; class Mammalia; order Rodentia; family Sciuridae; genus Sciurus; species Sciurus carolinensis. The sequence continues at coordinate 80,349,617 of NC_062219.1, read as the reverse complement.
GAAAGAAGTCAATTAAGAAATATAACAAAAAAGGAAAGATCGATAGTGCTAATTCCTGGCAGGGTCTACTGAGGTAATTGCAAAGTAAGGATTTATGGTCATGGATTTCTCAATGTATTTCAGGAGGGAAATGTTGTTAGTAGTACAGGTGCACTAAGATGAAGTCTTCCCAGTCATTGATCCCAGCACCCACATTAAGATAAGTTTGACATGTCCATGAACCCTCAGTAAATAAGATGGCCATCACGACAGTTCTGGAGAAGACCATCTAGGTTTGTCATTCTCTGCTTAGAGATATGCCCCCTCTGGTTTGACAGTGTTTTGCTTGAGCCTTCCTTTACTTTCACTTATAACAAAGTTCTCTTGCATGGCTTTTGGTAACTGACTTTAAATTTTCTTTCATCAGAACACAAGAACTGAGGTTTGAAACTTCAGCTCCACACTCTCCTGTGGCATTTTGCAAGTTAGTCTTTTGGTTGCATAAAATAAATACTATCATCTAAACATATTTGCTTAATAAAAGAGAGTATAAATAAGGATATGAATGCACTTTGATGTTCTACCAGCATTTGCCTTTATTGATAGGTCAATAGAGAATTTATGGTCACCCTTGTTCATTCATTCATTCATTTATTTATTCATTTATTTATTAAATTTTACATTCACCAAATAGATATTATGTGTCCATTGTCAGTCTGATAGGTTTGCCCCTGCCCTTTAATAGTTTACAGACTAGAAGAACACGTAGTTATGAATCTGAAACACCAATAGCTATAAAAACAAAACACATTCTCACATACACAACTTTAAATTGTGGAAAGTCTTACAGATAAAAGTTAGAGTGGTATCAGAGAATGTAAAATAGATGTTGACTATAATTTTCTACTTTTGCTATTTATAATATTTTAAAACACTAAAAGCTTTTAGAAGACTCAAAAATTGTTTTTTATTATGGTTTTATAAACATCACTCTGAATGTCATGAGGTGGTCCAACATATTTTGTCAAGATACTAAATCATAAAGAGGAAAATATGTGTGAATTCACTGAAGATTTTACACTAGCTACTACAAGAAACAATCTGGCATATGTTGGAAACCATATTTTGGTATACTAAATTTTAAAGAATCATTTAAAATGTTAAATAATGAACTTCAAATTTATTTTTTAAGATATGAAGATGAGTCCTTTGGGAAAGGTTATCTCATGAGCTAACGGACCTCACATGGCCAAAAAGATGGATATTTTGCTACTGACATCAGTTTTCCTATCATCCTGGAAAACAAAAGTGATTACTATTTCAAGGGATAAAAAAGAAAAGAAAAGAAAAGATGATATGATTGTGTCTGGTTAAGAACTGTGCATGAGCATTGGGTCATAGGCTACTTTTAATCCTTTCTTTTGGCACAATAGTAACACGCACACACACACACACACACACACACACAAACACAACGTATAGGATACTATGGTTAAGTGAACATATAAAGCTATTATGTGTTTTATTGAGATTATTAGGATAGAACCTAGATGCCTGCAAATGACTGAAAGAAATTTTCTGAATCAAGCTTTACAGTTCCTTCTAGCCCTTTATTCATTACTTCAGCTCCGTTATGGTTTAGATATGAGGCATCCCACCCCCCACCAAAGCTCACACATGAAAACATTGCAAGAAAGTTTCCAGGTGAAATGATTGGGTTATAAGAGTTTCAACTTAATCAGTATATTAATCCTGTGATAGGGATTAATTGGGTGGTAACCATAGGCTGATAGGTGTGCTTAGAGAAGGTGGGTCATTGGAGAGTGTCTTTGGGTATATATTTTGTTCTTGTTGGGTGGAGTTCTCTGCTTCTTGGTTGTCATGGCCTTACCTGCTTTCCTCCTCCATACCCTTTTGCCATGTTTTTCTGCCTCAAAAACCCAAATAACCTTTCCTCTTCTAAAAAACTTTCTTCTCCTCAAATTGTTCCTGTCAGATTTTTTTTCATAGCAATGAAAATCAAACTTTATTTGACCTTTGACCTCACAGAAATTCTTATGGGGTTGAAAGATGAAGTTTAAAAATTTGTGACATACTTCACTAGGGTGTATGGTTCACAATAAGCCACACTCCAATATGTCTGAAGACTTGTGAGTCAAGTGCTGTAAGCATATAATATGGATGTCAAATTTCTATTTAAATCAGTGAAGCCTATTTCAGTTGCAAAAGAACAGAAAACACAATACAACTGGTATAATGAACAACCATAAAATAAATTAAAATTTTTTTTTTATTTTTACAGACTGCATTTTGATTCATTGTACCCAAATGGGGTACAACATTTTGTTTCTATGGTTGTGCACAATGCAGAGTCATACCATTTGTGTCATCAAACGTGTGCATAGGATAATGATGTCTGTCTCATTCCACCATCTTATGTACCCTGCCCCTCCCCCTTCTCATTTCCCTCTATGTAATCTAAAGTTCCTCCATTCTTCTCTCACCCCCACCTCCCACCCCTATTATTTATCATTATTTACTTATCAGGGAAAACATTTGACCTTTGTATTTTGGGGATTGGCTTATTTCACTTACCCAAGATATTCTCCTTTTATTTGCAAATGTCCATAATATTATTCTTTTTTTATGACTGAATAATATTCCCTTGTGTATATATACCACAGTTTCTTTATCCATTCTTCTGTTGAAGGGCATCTAGGTTGGTTCCACTATCTAGCTATTGTGAATGGAGCTATAAAAATTGATGTGGCTGCTTTACTGTAGTATGCTAATTTTAAGTCCTTTAGGTATAAATAGAGAAGTGGGATAACTGGGTCAAAAGATGGATCCATTCCAAGTTTTCTGAGGACGGAATCTCCATATTGCTTTCCAGAGAGGCTGCACAAATTTACAACTCCATCAGCAATGTAAAAGTGTGCCTTTTCCCCCACATCCATGCCAACATCTATTATTGTTTGTGTTCTTGATACTAGCCATTCTAATAGGAGTAAGATGAAATCTTAGAGTTGTTTTAATTTGCATTTCCCTAATTACTAGAGATGTTGAACACTTTTTCATATATTTATTAAGCACCTGTATGTCTTCTTCTGTAAAGTGTCTGTCCAGTTCCTTGACCCATTTATTGATTGTGTTCTTTGTATTTTTGGTGTAAAGTTTTGTAAGTTCTTTATAAATTGTGGTGATAAGTGCTTTACCTGAAGTGTGTGTGGAAAAGATTTTCTCCCACTCTGTAGGCTCTCTTTCCACATTATTGATTGTATCCTTTGCTGAGAAAATGTCTTTCAGTTTGAATCCATCCCATTTATTGATCCTTCCTTTCATTTCTTGCTCTTTAGGAGTTTTGTTAAGGAAATCTGGTTCTAAGCCAACATGATGAAGATTTGGGCCTACTTTTTCTTCTATTTGTTGCAGAGTCTCTGCTCTAATTCTTAGGTCCTTTATCCATTTTGAGTTGAGTTTTGTGTAGGATGAGAGATAGAGGATTAATTTCATTTTACTGCATATGGATTTCCAGTTTTCCCAGCACCATTTGTTGAACAGGCTATATTTTCTCCATTCTATGTTTTTTACTTTTATAACTTGGAAGTCTAGATAAAAAGTACATTTGGGTTTTGGCATGGAGAATACAAACCACAAAACATCTATGTTTTTATCCTGCCTTTTTTCTCTGCCTTCCAGGTCTTTTTCAATTCTACATGGTGGTTCCAGTTCTTCTTTGATGATGAATATAATTGTGAACCTCATCTAATCTCATTAATTCATCCAAAGGAAGAAAAAGGCTACTTCTCTGCAGCCTGGGAGCTGAACAAGGTTATGAATCAACCTTAAATTAGGTACCATGGCATTGGGAATAAACTGAATTGACAGGATGAACTCTGTTCCAGTCCACCAAAACAGCATAAACAATATATTGGGATAGAGAGTAAACATTTCAAGGAAAATCAGAAGAAGGAAGAAATGGGTGTTTCACACTCTGGAGTTTGGAGACAACCACTAACATTGTCTTATAATTCATACAAAGATGATTAGACATCAAGTAGTTTCTTCCAAGATGCCTTGTGGACAATAAAATAATATCCTTGCAATGATCCTCTTCATTTTTTATTCCCTTATTGCTTTCCAGAAAGGACTGTAAGATTATTATTGTGGGTTATTTATGCTCCTTACTTTCACCCTGCTATTTCTCTTTTCCACCAAAGTCTCTAACTCCCAAGCCTTTACTATGCACATCAAACCTCTGTTTTTGTATGGATATGTGCATCAGTGTTCTATGGACTATCGTTGATCCATTATAATTGAACTCTACATCATTAACAAAAGAAAGCTACTTTTCTTTTACTCATATACCATTTTCACAAGTTATGATTTTTAAATGTTTTCTTTTGAGGAGGCAGAGAAATGATTTTCATGCAGTTCTGGAAAAACATTCCCTTTTCATTAGAATGAGCAGAATTGTTAATTAAAATACTAAAAGAAAAAGATAATACTCTCTGAATTTAACTTTATATTTTGTTACAGTATTACTAAATTATATTCTTGTTGAGATTTTCATAAAGAAAAGATATCAAAATTTATAAAGCTAACTTCTATTTCCTAATTTCCTTTTCTCAGATAAGATACTTAAAGGGTAAGATGATAGTAATAATAGCAAACACACATATATCACTCACTGTGTATCAGGAAATGTTCAAATATGTACTAACTTATTTAATTCTCAAAATAGTTCCAGGAGATAAATATATTGCTCTTCACATTTTAACTAAGAAAACCAGGTCACAGAGAAGGGAATCACCTTGACAAAGTGGCACAATTTCATGTAGTAAAGCTGATCATTAGACTTCAGAATTCATGTTTTTACCCCTAAAGCTATTCTACATGAATAATTTTCTTGAGTTGGTGTTAAGAAAGTCTAAAAGCTTAGATTAAATGATTAAATACAAGGTTAAAATGTTCTTATTTATATTATTCATCTTAAGGTAGATTAGGACCCTGAGAGAGCACATTCAAGTTGTGATTGAGATTTTTGTTTCCTGGAGCATTTCCAGGGAATACTCACTAACTGTGAGTCCTGTGTGTGGTTTGTAAAACTCAAGATGAGGTCGTTCATTTGAAAATTTGATCCACGTTCAGACTCTTTAGTCCAATTGTCTGCTACTGCTACATCAATTCTAAGAGTCCCTACTAAAGGTTCATTACTGATCTGTGATGAACATCTAAGTCTTGATTAAAAAATTTGAGGAGCTGGCAAGAAATGAATAGAATTGGTCTTTCAGTACTTATTATTATTGATAAGAAATTGTTTAAATACAGAAAAAAATTTTAGACAGGGAAATTATGGAGATCTATTATATAATATAGTCAATATATATTCATGTATACTATATCTTAAAGTTGCTTAGAGAGTTGATTTTAAATGTTCTTACTACAAAGAAAGATAAGTAGTAGGTAATGGACATGATAATTAGCTTGATTTAACCATTCACAACATATACATATAGAGGACCATCATATTTTATGCCATTAATATATGCAATTTCATTTTTCAGTTTAAATACATACATTTTAAAATGAAGTTTTATGAACTCAACTGATATAGGCCTAGGAGAAAAAAGTAGAAATAAATTTACCTACATTTTATTTTGTTTAGATTTCATATTCTTCTCTTTAAATGAATTTTAAATAATTTTCTACTATTCAAACATTTGAAAAACTTGGAGAAATGTAGATGGGTTTAATAGATATTGGGAGTATACATTGAGCTTCATGATATTTGTGGAAATGACCGTTTTTTAAAAGGCATAGAAAATGCTTAAGGGATACGTAAAATAAATTTGTTGTACATATTTTTACTAATTCTGAAACTAATATATATATGAAAAAACGCAGTCAATTTTAAGATGTAATTGTTTAAAGGATTTTATTTTCCTCCAGTTGTAAATGTCCACCTTATTTGACATGCATACTTTTTAAAGTTGTAGTTTTTTATTTGTATATTCTGGAAATAATTTTTTAAGATATATGTTGATAATACAAAATGTGGATCTAACACTGCCAGATAGTTGAATTTACTCCATACTTCATAACTTCCAAAACTCTGAAAGTTAAAAGTTGTTGCCATCATCTTTGATATTGATTAAAAAATTATAGAAGTTGTGTGAGCTTTAGAAATATCTAGGGTAATTAATCACCTAAGATTCTTCTTCATTTATTTACTTCACAGAATATATTTAATTTAAATTATTGATAGCATCTGTATGTGTACAAGTATAAACTATACCACTCCTTTTTCTATAACCTCACCTACCACTCCTTAGAAATATTTCTCTGCTCTGTAACTATTACGGTATATGTCACTAAAGACTTAAATCAATCAGAAAACTGGAAGTAATCTCTTTCAGTCAGCTTTTTCATTGCTGTGACTAAATGATCTGACCAGCACAATTATAGAGTAGTATTGAGGGCTCATGAGTTTCAGAGGTCTTAGTCCTTAAAAGACCAGCTCCATTTCTCGGGGCTGAAGGTGAGGCTGAAAATCATAGTGGGAGAGGGCGGTAGAGGGAAGCAGCTTTACATCACCGTAATCAGGAAGTAGAGGGAGAGACTCCATTCTCCAGAAACAAATATATACATCCCAATGCCAAGTTCCAATGTCCACCTCCTCCAGCCACATCCTACCTGCCTCCAGTTACCACTCAGTTTATCCCATCAGGGACCAATGCACTGACTAGGTTAAGACTCTCAAAACCCAATCATTTCTCCTCTGAATCTTCTGATATTGTCTTACACATGAGCTTTTGGGGAACACCTCACATTCAAACCATAACATAATCTTTATGATTTATTTATGTGTTGAACCCTACTGCCTAATTCTGACACCTGAAGTTTTGAGGTTGCCAAATGTTGCTGAATGTTCTCTCTTGATTATCTCACCTGGACCTATTCACCCACTCCCTCCACACACAAACACACTCTCACAAACAAAGCTTTAGAATAAAGAAAAAAAAATAGTGGGTCTTATAACATCTGAACTCTACATCTTCACCTCTGAAAGAACTGGCTGCCAATAGTAATGAGGCTAGTTCTATGTCTCTTATAGCATATTATTGAATTTGTGAGTGTTCAGGGACATGGTTCTTGTGGAGGAGAGCTGGAGATGATTGTTTTCCCAGCAATGGTGCCTCTTTTCCTTTGAACCATCAGACCCTCTGAAGATTTACCCATTGCCTGACCGATTATAGACTACTCCATTGTTATTGTTTAGATGTGAGGTGTCCCCCCCCAAATCCCTGGAAGTTTCTGTGTTAATTCAGGAATGTTTAGAGGTGAAATTATTAAACTGTGAGAGCTGTAATCTGATCAGTCCATCCCAGTTTGAATGGACTGACTAGGTGTTAACGGTAGGCATGCAGGTCATGGCTGGAAGGGTTCCATGGGGCATGCTCAGCAGGGTTCATGTTCCCTGTGATCCATTTCCCTCTCTCTTTCTGCTTCCAGACCCCACCATGGGTTAAGCAGCTTTCCTTTCCAGGGTCTTTTGCCAGGATGTGTATTTCACCTTGGGCCCAGAACAAAGGTGTCAGTAATCTATAGGCTAAGGCCTTTGAACCTATGAGCCCCAAGTAAACTTTTCCTCCTCTAAGTTTTTCTTATCAGGTGCTTTTATAGAGCAATCCAAAGCTAATTAAACACCCATAAGCAAGAGGGGAAGAAAAAACAACAAATTATATTCTAGATATTTGGAGAAAGATCTGAAAGATTTAAAATCAGTGACTTACCTTTGTTGTTAGAAAAATGGATACATGATGAAAGAAGGTAGAAGGAAAAATGTGGTGTATACAGACATAATAATGGAGAGTAGTTCTTGCATAGCGAGTTTTTCTGCAAAAATATTCTGTTCCTTGTTCACCTTCCCACAGTCGTTGATGGATTCTATTAAATGTTAGTAGATGAAACAAGATCCAAATTCGTATAAAGAGATAGTAGCTTATTTAAAGGAAGTTATTGATTCCAAAAGTAACTTTTTGAAGTGTGTTAGGAAACTTAAGAAAATTAAAAAGAAGCCAAGCATGGTGGCACACACCTGTGTTGCCAGCCAGTCTAGAGGCTGAGGCAAGAGGATGTTAAGTTTGAGGTCAGCCTAGGAAATTTAGTAAAATCTTGTCTTAAAATAAAAAAGAACTGGGGATGTAGCTCAGAAGTAGAACTCCTGGTTCCAATTCCAAGTACTGCAATATTAAATAAATACATAAATAAAAAATATAAAAAGTTACTCCTTGATCTCAAATATTCTGAGGAAACAACTTTCAAATGTTTCTTTTTGGAATTATTTACATAAAAATATTTGAACAGCTAATATCATAAGGAATATATCACATGTACCCTTTAGTTAATGTTTTATTGTTATTACTCTTTTTCCAGGCTGCATTTTACATCCATCATTATATAGATATTGAAATATGAAAATTAGCTTATTTTATCTTCTATTTGTAGGTTGTCTTTTTTCTTACAAATAATATTACATATAATAATAACTGTTAATGGGACATTTTTACTACGATATCACTTGGGGATTTCTATAGAATTCACAGTCAGTTGAATCTTCTGAATCTCTTTACTTGAATTGTTTTCCCCCGAAATCTTCTTTAGTTAAAATGTTATCAATTCAGATGTATCCCATATCACCCTTACACACATAATTGTTTTATTTTCTTCTAAATCAGGAGTTTACCCTTCTTTTAATTGACTAATATCATTTGAATCCATTGTTGTTCTGAAAATTTCTGAATCTCAACTTTGTTATTTTGTATTTAGCTATAACTTTAAGCCTATTACATGAAAGCTTAATATTCATAACTTCTTTTTCATTTCTTTTTTGTTATTGTTGTTAGGGGATTGAACTCAGGGATGACAAACCACTGAGCCACATCCCCAGCCCTTATTTCATCAAAAAAATTTTTTTTTTATTGTAAACAAATGGGATACATGTTGTTTCTCTGTTTGTACATGGAGTAAAGGCATACCATTTGTGTAATCATAAATTTACATAGGGTAATGTTGGTTGATTCATTCTATTATTTTTTCCCTTCCCCCCACCCCTCCCACCCCTCTTTTCCCTCTATACAGTCCTTCCTTCCTCCATTCTTGCCCCCCTCCCTAACCCTAACTCTAACCCTAACACTAACCCCTTCCACCCCCCATTATGTGTCATCATCCACTTATCAGTGAGATCATTCATCCTTTGGTTTTTTGACATTGGCTTATCTCACTTAGCATGATATTCTCCAATTTCATCCATTTGCCTGCAAATGCCATAATTTTATCATTCTTTATGGCTGAGTAATATTCCATTGTATATATATGCCACAGTTTCTTTATCCATTCATCAACTGAAGGGCATCTAGGTTGGTTCCACAATCTGGCTATGGTGAATTCAGCAGCAATGAACATTGATGTGGCTGTATCTCTATAGTATGCTGATTGTAAATCCTTTGGGTATAGGCCAAGGAGTGGGATAGCTGGGTCAAATGGTGGTTCCATTCCAAGCTTTCTGAGGAATCTCCATACTGCTTTCCAGAGTGGTTGCACTAATTTGCAACCCCACCAGCAATGTATGAGTGTACCTTTTTCCCCATAGAAGAAAAAATAGGTCCAGATCTTCAACATGTCGGCTTAGGACCAGACTTCCTCAACAGGACTCCCATAGCACAAGAAATAAAAGCAAGAATCAATAACTGGGATAGATTCAAACTAAAAAGGTTTCTCTCAGCAAAGGAAACTATCAGCAATGCGAAGAAAGAGCCTACAGAGTGGGAGAAAATCTTTGCCAATCATACATCAGATAGAGCACTAATCTCCAGAATCTATAAAGAACTCAAAAAACTCAACACCAAGATTACAAATAACCCATTCGACAAATGGTCTAAGGAAATGAACAGACACTTCACAGAAGAAGACCTACAAGCAATCAACAAACATATGGAAAAATGTTCAACATCTCTAGTAATAAGAGAAATGCAAATCAAAAGTACCCTAACATTCCATCTCACCCCAATTAGAATGGTGATTATCAAGAATACAAGCAACAACAGGTATTGTTTTAATTTTTATTTTGAGACATAGTCTCACTAAGTTTCTTAGGACCTCACTAAGTTTCTGAGGCTGGCCTTGAACTTGAGATCCTCCTGCCTCAGTCTCCTGAGTCACTGGGATTAAAGGTGCCACATTTTGGATATTAGTGCCCAGCTATTCATAACTTCTGTGCTGCTATATGAAACTATTTTATGGGGAAGCATGAAACCCTACATGCAGCACCCATAAACATCACCTTCCAGATTGATCTTTTTTCATTTTTACTGTCAATTTTGGATTTGAATTTCAATTGTTTGAAAAACAACATATGTATTTAGAATGTGGACTTCAAGTCACAAATACTGTTGTTTTTATTACAGTATTCTGTATCACACAGAAAATATTGATGATAAGTTTTTGTTTTCTTAAATTTAATTTTATATTTATTACTGGATTTGAAATTTAGAAGTTTCAGAATAATGTCTTATTCTCAATGTAGGAATGTTGCTCTGAAGAGTGGAGTTTGAAACTTGAGTCTGGTACTGAGTTTCATTAATTAAATGTTCAAAGTTTTATCTGTATGAATAGGATAATAATAGCAATATAACCTCACTGTTCTTTTGGAAGGCACTGAGATAGTTATGCTTAGTTATCATGACTATTTCTTGACAAATGGGAGGCAATTCTTTAAAAGTTCACAACAGAACTTAGGAGAGTATTTATCATTGTCACTGTTAGTGTGACTAAATAAGTCCTCATCACCTTTTTATTGTGATAATGGGACTGAACCTTGGGCCTCGGGCATGTTAGGCAGGTGTTATATCATGGAGCTACAGCCTAAGTTCTCTTTAACTGTTTTAGGAGACAAGGATATGTAAGTGATTTGCTCATTTTATGATTAAGGTGGGGGGAAGGCTCACAAATATATTTCATTATTATTTCATAGTATGAATGACTCACAACTTTCAAACATTGCCCTTTTACATGAAATGACCTTCATAGATCATTTACTAAATAGTACTTGAAGTATGCCTGTGTACAAGGAGTAGAGTGGGTGACGTTAGTCTGGTTCAGCATACCCTGTGGAATCAATGTGCAATTTTTATTTTCTCATTTAGCTTTCATTGAGTGAAGAATGCAATTTCAATTGAGCACTGAATTGGAGATTCAGAGAACTAGAATTTTATTACCAGCTCCATCACTGACATTCAGTGGGCCGTTAGGAAAAAATTACTTTTCTGTTCTGAATATAAGAATTCCTTTCTTCAAAATAAAAACAAATTTGTTGTCTTGTAAAATAATGTTGGATTTGGCAAATGTAGATATTCTTGATATTCTAGAGGATTTGATTTAATAAGATTCATGCTGTGTTTATAATGCAAAAAATGTAGCAAATAAATATATATTATACATACACACAGTAATAATGATGACAATAATAACACATAAATAAATAAATAGGAAATCACACTAGCTAGTGAAGCCATTTATGCAGCATGCTGTATCGTGTTATGAGTATAAAAGAGTAAAGTCATCTGTCCCCTTTAAGAAAATGGCAATGCATTCAAATCAACCCTCTTTAGTGTGCTCATGTTCACACTGGGTGCTTGTAGTGGGAGGCATCACTTAATATTTCTATGACTGTTTACACAGAAATGTACATTAATACATCTATAATGGGAGAGTGCTCATTCTTCAAACTGTGGATAAGGGATGTATGTGAAAGAAGGCAAAAGTAAGCCCAGTTGCAGAAGAAAGAGTGGCATGAATTAAGGAGAAAGAAAACTGCAACATGAAATCACTCAAAACCAGTCTTCAAACCCATCAAGAAAATTTGGTGATAGCCAGGAAAAAGGAAGACACCAGGAGACCAGAAAAGTGGATAGCCAGACACAATATAAAAAACAGATTGAACTGAAGTCTGGCATTTCTGCATTTGCCATGATAAGCAGTATGTGCCCACACAGGCAAGTTTAACTGCCAACTGGGGAAGTTAGGTCTCCAAAGACTTTTGCCAATTCTTTTATTTTATAAATTTATTTTTATTTTTTACACACTGCATTTTGATTCGTTGTACACAAACAGGGTACATCATTTTGTTTCTCTGGTTGTGCACGATGTTTAGCCAATCCTTTAACCAAGGGGGAAGGAGATTTTAAACAGGTCCAAGCGCTCAGTTATGTAGGAGTAAGCAGGACAAGACTGCAACTAATCCTAATGTCCTGAGCAGGGGGAAGCAAAGCAGAGGCCATGAGAAAATTTGGCTATTAACAAGTATATGACATTTCAGATGTTAGTGTCTTTGGTATTGATACATTCCAAAATCATGGATTTATATGACTTTAACCCACTACAGAAAGAAATAGTTAAAATTTAAAATTTATTAGAGAAATGTGGAAGAATAAGTAGGCAACAATATCAAAAAGCAATTTAAAGAGAAGAAAACAATGAAATATCACTTTTAATACAAGAAGTTGCAAGTCAGAAATGGGAGTAAAATAACAGAAGAAAGTTTAAAAAAGCTCTTTATTATATGTAAAAGAATTTTTGTTGACTTTTTAAATAAGGGTAGACATGTATAGATATTTTATAAAAATAAGAATGATTCATTTGAAGCATATGTCAAAAAAAAAAAAAACCCCAGAAATAGGCAAGTTAAACATAAATGTCATTCATTTTACACATTATCTACTACATGCCAGTCATTATTCTAATCCTTGGGGTAGACAAATGAGAGCACAGACACATGCCACATCCTCACATACCCTACGTTAAAGTGGGGAGAAACAGTAACACAACAAAATAGTTTTAACAGTAAATAATTTAAAAACAAATAAAACAACATATGCAGAGCAAAAGGAAGATCTGCAAAACAGGAAATCTATACTTGTGAAAAAATCAAGATTTCCGTTTGGAAATCATTTCATAAATTTGACCTCTAAAAAAATGTTTGTGAATTGACACATTTGTGTCACATTTCTGAATCCGCCTTGACAAGATACTATAATATTGGAAATTGGCACTGCTGCGAATGCTTTTACTGGTATTTTATTGGGTTACATTGAGTAATGTCAATGGTCTAAGGCTTTACTAAAACCTAGCTACTGTATATTGTTCTCCAGCCAATGTAATATGATAATATATCCTGTAATATGTTTCTGCATGTCCCATTTGGCTTGTGCATGTCTCATTGGAAAAGCTGTTAAAAAAACGTTGGCTGTTAAAGACTTCAACCCAACTGTGTTGAAAACATTTAATTATTCTTTTTTTTTCTTTTAGCCTCTGAATGTTTAATTTCAAAATGACAATGTAACTTAACTGGCACTGCAAGAATTTTTAAATATTTGCTTTCAGACATAAGAAAATTGTTTGCATTTGTAAAAATGAGGGGAATAACATTTACCAAAGTTGTTTTCTTTTTTCTTATTCTTTATCTTCCTTCCTTTCTTTCTTACTTTCTTCTTAGATCTGGATATTGATCCCAGGTACTTGCATATACTAGGTAAGGGCTGTACCCCTGAGCTACATCCCCAACTCAGTTTTGTTTCTCTTTAAAAAATTTTTTTTTAATTTATTCTTTTAGTTACATGCAACACTAGAATGTATTTTGACATATCATACGTACATGGAATATAACTTCCCATTCTTGTAGTTGTGCATGATGTGACCAGTGGGTCATGTATTCATGTGAACATAGGGATGTTATGTCAGATTCATACTACTCTTTCCCACTGTCAGGTTGTTTCCTAATTGAGGGGTTACTCAGGTTATTTGGAAAAGATTTACTTCTTCCATAAGTCAAATAATCTTCTGATATCACAAGTTTTACTCCTGTCAGTATTTTTAGATATAGACAGTGCATTCATGGGTTGAGAAAAATGAGAATTTTTTTAAAAAGGAAATCATTCCTTAAATATAATAAAAAAATGTTTACTATATTTCAAAATAAACTCATTTTGCATTCTGAAATAATGACAGTTTTAGATAAAATTTAAAACTTCAGAAAAATTTTCAAAGTATTTAAAAATATGTAAATCAAGATAACCTGTAAACTACTTCCAATGTTTCCATGTAGACCTAAGGAGGATTGAAGAATTTCAAAGTAACATTGATTGGGAGATTACGAGTTTACTAAGATTACTTGGCTAACCAGTGGTAGTAATATTATGGTGGAGTTATTACTTAAAAACTGAGATAATACATGAACATACACATATTCATGCTTTCACATTAGACACTGGAAAGCACAGAAGTACATGTGTACATACCTTCTGAGCATAAAGCCCATGATGTCCTAAGTAACACTCAGGGTCTTAAAAGTCCAAAGTAGACTTACGCAAAAAATAAAAAGGAAGGGTAAACCATGTCTTCACCTCATCATGGAAGAAGGTTTGGCTTTGCAGAACTTCAGAAATGGTCTTGGGCCCTTCCTGGGGTGCCATCATCATCTACTAGAAAAATAGGGTTACTTCAAAAACAAATTGGATGGAATCATGGGACAATATTAATAAGTTATAATTTTCACATTTTCTTTTTCACTTAAAAATTAAATTCAAATTGAATTCCTATTAGGAAATTAAAATAAAAAAAATTGTTTCCAAGGGAAACAAATCTTGACCCATACATATTTGTGTATGTGCATATTAAGTTTATGTATAAGAGGAGAAACATTTTGCCTTTTTTATATGGCAATTGACATTATTGTAAGGACAATATTTTATAGTTATTTATTTTCATGTATTATCTCATGATTAACCTTATGAAAGTGAGTTCATCATATAAATTTCATGTCTGCTACTGACAGTGATTCTGAAATATTTTTTAAGCAGCATCAATAAGTTTTGCCTGTACCAAAATACTAAAAACATTAGTTCCATATTGTAAAATTATTTCTTCAGGATGCATATCTAACTGTAACTTAGATGATATAGTTAGAATGAAAGCAAGAAACTTCTACATGTAACGTAATGATCACTAAATTATCAAGTCATGGATACCCTGTTTTGGAAGGAACCTTAGCAGTTATCTATTTCAATTATTCATCAAATGCTTAAATAATTCCTACAGTTTCCCTGACAGATTTAGTCTCTGTCCTCTAAGTTATTGGAGAATCTGCAATACTCTAGGTGGCATTTGAGTATGGCACTCTTTCTAGAAGTTCTTTTATCTAACTGACATTGACTTTCTTTTTAACCCATTATGAACAGTCTTAGTAGTTTGATTCCTGAGCCAGATTAAGGTATTCTCAATCAGTCTTTGAAAGTCTTCTGATTGTACTCTGGTATTTCATAGGAAGATCTTGGATTCTATTATTCTTAAGGTTTCTTTAAGTTTGCTTCTGCTCTAACATTTGATAGTTTTATACACACACACACACACACACACACACACACACACAAGTCCATGCCAGATGTGTGATCCTATGCTATCCTGCTAATCTTCAGGAGTTCAGTTTTGTCAATTGTTAAAAATAAACTGTTCTGGTTTTTCATGGAGTTATTTGACAAAAGTAAAAGTGACATAAGTGGAATTAGTACCATATACAACTTTTAGTCACTCAAAAATAGATACAAAATATTGGTATGTAAGATAATAGAATTTGGTGAATTTCTGCCTTTAGTGTCATGGAATAAACACATAACAGACTCATATATTTAACAGATATTAACAGTAAAATTTGGATTAAAAAGGCCCACATATTTCTACTTGATGGCTCTAGAAAATGGATTCAAGGAGACATCTATTGGAGGGGAGTTGAAATTTGACTGGCCTAGGCTACATTTCCTGTTTCTTAACTCCACAACCTGAGCTATCCATAGTCCCAGGTGCAAAGTGGTGAAAGAAAGCTAGAACGCTGATGGAAACATGGTCACCCTTCTGTCCAGATGAACCAAAAGATGAGAGAGACAGGGAAGTCTTGGCCTCTGCAAGGTGAGGAAGATAAGACAGAGAAAGATGGTGGGTTTCTGTGTTGATACTACCTAGATCTCCGCTAGACTACAGTACCTTGAATACAGGGGAAAATCTGAGTAAGTGCAGCTAGGGGTAAATGGACTGAGATGAGATCTGGGATACCTCCTACTGAGGAAGAGGCAAAATTAACAGTTTGGGTTTTACCAGTTTAACTTTTTGCTAATATAAATATATCAATAATAATGGTCAAACTCTTAAGTGTACAACTTCAAGAAAGTTCATGAAAGAACCAAAAGAGAGTATATTAAAAGAAGTCAGGAAAAAATGATTAGAAAGATTGTACTTTTTACAACAGACAATGAAGCAGAAGACCATGGATCCAACCTTGGAAAGAGGGGGTGGAAAAAAAAACCTGCAAAATTCTAGTCCAGCAAAAACATGTTTCAAGAAGGAAGATGAAATAAAGGTATTTTGGGTTTAAAAACAAACAAAACCAAAGTAAACAAATGGAACAAAAACAAATTAACAGCATATTTGCACTTATAAGACGTTCTTCCAGCTGAAAGAAAGCAATACCTGAAGGAAGCACCATTCTTAAGGAATGGGTGAGAAGCACTGAAAACTTTCAGGTATATTTGAAAGACAAAAAGTTTAAGGAAACGTGGGTATATTTTAAGGACAATTTTCTCTTATTTTCTTCAAATAATTATAATGGTATAATGGTTTAAACTAAATGTTACACATGGTCCGGGGAGGTTGAGAATGTACAAAGTATAATGCATATGATAATGCATATAATGCATAGGAATTTTAGTCTATAAAATAAGAACACAGGGCACTGAACAGGCATATATTTTAAAAGTCATCTGTGTTTTTTATGAAGTTATAAAATGTTAACTTGTAGGCCATAAAAATTAGACATATATTTTAATAGCTGGAGCAATTGTTAAAAATAAAAGAACATAGAGTTACAGTAAAAAATATATTAACTAAAATGAAATGTTAAAAATATCCAAATAAACCTAAAGAGGACAAATGACCAAAACAGAGAATAAAGGATGTAAATCATTAATAAAGATGATATCTGTTTTATCAACAAAATTGATAAACACCTAGTCAATTGGATGGAGAAATGGGAAAACAGAACGATGACCACAAAGGAGTGACATGAGGGATTTTCCTTTTGTGAAGTAATGAATTTGGTTATATTTAAGAGCAGTGGTGGAGAAACAGCATTGTGCATTTATCAAGGCCTGTGAAATATATTTCACAAGTAATAAATTTCGTCATATATAAATTTAAAAATCAGTCAGGAAAAGATTTTCTCCCATTCTGTAGGCTCTCTTTTCACATTATTGAGTATAATATTTGCTGAGAAAAAGCTTTTTAGTTTGAGTCCATCCCATTTATTGATTCTTGCTTGGATTTCTCCTGCTTTTGGAGTCTTGTTGAGGAAGTCTGATCCTAAGCCAAAATGATGAAAATTCAGGCCTAATTTGTCTTCTATTAGGTGCAGGGTCTGTGGTCTAATTCCTAAGTCCTTGATCCATTTTGATTTGAGTTTTGTGCAGGGTGAGAGATAGAGGTTTAATTTCATTTTACTGCATATGGATTTCCAGTTTTCCCAGCACCGTTTGTTGAACAGACTATCTTTTCTCCATCGTATGTTTTTGGCTCCTTTGTCTAGTATAAGGTGACTGCATTGATGAGGGTTCATCTCTGTGTCTTCTGTTCTGTACTATTGGTCTGCCTATTTTGGTGCCAATACCATGCTGTTTTTGTTACTATTACTCTGTAATATAGTTTAATGTCTGGTATTGTGATACTTCCTGCTTCACTTTTCCTGCTCAGGATTGTTTTGGCTATTTGAGGTCTCTTATTCTTCCAGATGAATTTCATGATTGCTTTCTCTATTTCTATGAGGAATGTCATTAGAATTTTAATTGGTATTGCATTGGAAAAGTCCACATGCACTTCAGATAGAGCACTTATCTCCAAAATTTATAAAGAACTTATGAAACTTCCCCCCAAAATACAAGGAACACAATCAATAAATGAGTTAAAGAAGTGGACAGACACTTTACAGAAGAAGACATACAGGTGCTTAATAAATATATGAAAAAGTGTTCAACATCTGTAGTAATTAGGGAAATGCAAATTAAAACAACTCTAAGATTTCATCTTACTCCAATTAGAATGGCTGTCATCAAGAACACAAACAATAATAGATGTTGGCGTGGATGTGGGGAAAAAGGCACACTTTTACATTGCTGGTAGAGTTGCAAATTGGTGCAACCACTCTGGAAAGCAGTGTGGAGAATCCTCAGAAAACTTGGAATGGACCCACCTTTTGACACAGTTATCCCACTCCCCTATTTATACCCAAAGGACCTAAAATTAGCATGCTACAGTAATGTAGCCACATCAATGTTTATAGCAGCTCAGTTCACAATAACTGGATGGTGGAACCAACCTAGATGACCCTCAACAGATGAATGGATAAAGAAACTGTGGTATATATACACAATGGAATATTATTCAGTCATGAAGAAGAATAATATTATGGCATTTGCAAATAAATGGATGGAATTGGAGAATATCATGCTAAGTGAAATAAGCCAATCCCAAAAACCAAAGGCCAAATGTTTTCCCTGATGAGTGGATGATGATATATGATGGGGGTGGGAGAATGGGGGATGAGAGAAGAATGGAGGAACTTTATATTACATAGAGGGAAATGAGAGGGAGGAGGGGCAGGGATATGAAACATGGTGGGAAGAGAGACATCATTACCCTATGTACATGTATGATTACACAACAGGTATGAATCTACATCATGCACAATCATAGAAATGAAATTATGTACCCCATTTGTGTACAAGGATTCAAATGCAGTCTGTAAAAAATAAAAATAAATAAATTTATAAAAATCAGTCAGGATGTAAATGAGACTCAAAAATCAAATACAAACTCTAGCAAATGAATCTAATGGTACCATGAATGAAAAAACATAATCACAATGAAGGAGGATGAAGAAAAGATTGATCTGAGAAAATGGAAGTTAGTGTTTGTGTCTAAACTTTAAGGTTAAAGAAACAAGGAACTGTACAAAGATAGTATAGTCTTTGCAGTCAATTTGTTTCTCATATGACACTCCTAAGTACTCTCTATATAAACTAGAGTTGGATATATATCATAGACAATGAGAATAAGGTATATTATTACCAGAGAAAATAATTACAAATAAATAAAGGGGAAGGTTCGGGTGAACTCTGGTTTTGACTGAAATCAGATTTATCAGTATGAACTGATCGTATTTAAAAGTACACAGAGATGTGTTATTATATATGTGAATATCTTTAGCTCTGTCACTGAGAAGTCTATACGAAGTGAATTTGCATATTTTTAATCATTGGAATTCTAAATATTATTGCTCTCAAATAAAAGGAACCAAGGACATGTGATTTACCCGAGGGATGGGACAGGAAAATATAAGGTTAATCTAAATAATGTTGTGGTGCCAGAAAATAGCAAAGTGTTCAAAAAAGGATGGGAACATGTTAAAATAACACAGACATCAAACTGGAAAAGCTCCCAATAGCTACATCTATAACAATCTGACAAAAATGTAATAATGATAGTATTACTGTATAATAAATGAAAGTAATTTTAAATACACGTTTATATAAATAAAAATATATATGAAGAGAAAAATTCTTACATAAGATTTGCAATTAATGCAAGTATTAGAAATGAAAGAAATAGAAAATCCGTACTAGAAGACCACAGTAATAATTTTTACAACAAAGATCCTCTGCTGAATCTTAAAATCAGGAAGTAAAAGTTTGAGATAAAACCGGATATTTTCATGGTCTTAAACTATCTCTAATTTCTCTCCCAAGATACCTATTACCTATGTGTAGAAAAATAACAATTTTTCAGTGGAGAAATCCAACAGACACTACTTTAACCAAAGGATTATAGTTAGTATCTCAAGTAATAAAGTATATTAACATCATGTACCCCTTGAATACACTGCATTGAGTAGCTAATATCATTTATATCATTCTTGTCAAAATACGTTCCTTCAATTTAATCATGAAATAAGGTTAGATAAACACAACTGAAGTACATTCTATAGAAAAAGTGAGGACTTTTGTTTAAAAAGTTGTCAAGCCATGTCTCCTTATTGGAGGAGACAAAGGTGAGAGATGAAAGATATAGATAATGGCCATATGTTTAAAATTAAGACTTTGGCCCACCATCTGCAGCGTCCTATCTGGGAAGGCAACTCATTATCTTCAATGCCCAGTGCATCAAGTGAACCTACTATAAAAAAATAACCAGTTCATGAAACCACACAGTAATCCTTATTGCAATTGGCCCCCAAATGCCAGGTTTGGATAAATAAGTGATGGCGTCTCTAATTTTTCCCTCACTTGCAGCTTACTACCAACTGAAGAAGCCAAACATGCACTCCTAACTAATCACAGGAGGCTCCATTTCTAGCTCCATCTAAAGCGTCCTTCAGCCAACAGCCTCCAATCAGAGCATACCCAAAACCTTGCCTTTCTTATCCTCTGTAAAGCTTTCTTACTCTTCTCCCTGACTTTAACTCTTTACCAAATGATGGTGGTTAACTTCCTTTTTATAACAAGATCTAATGGCCTTTGCTTATTCTCATTGGGGTGATCTTCATTGATTTCCACAAAGATATGACAACTGAAATTGATGTGGAATCTTGGACCAAAAAAACTAATTATCTAAAAACTGGTGAAATCCAAATAAAGTCTGTAGTTAACAATGTCTTACCAGTGTTACTATCTTAATTTTAATAATTTCAATATGATTACAAAAGATGATAAAATTAAGGGAAATTCTGTGAAACATCTTCAGGAACTTTCAGTATGATTTTATCAACTTTTCTTGTTTATCTCAAATTATCTCCAAATAAAATTAAAAACAATGACTTACTTCTAGGGAAAAAGTCTTTGCAAATTTAGACTAGGCAAAAAGTTTTTCTCCTGAATTAAAAAGCACAAACCACAAAAATGAAATATATTTTAAGTTAGATTTAATCATCAACATCAAGTTCTTTCTCTTCTTCAAAAGACATGGTTAAGAAGATAAAAACATGTAAAAACAATACATATTTGTAATATGTACATCCACTTAAAAGAATAATATATAAGTAATTTACAAATTGGTAATAAGATGACCTAAAAATCTTTAGTAATAAGAGAAATGCAAATCAAAACTACCCTAAAATTCCATCTCCCTCCAAATAGAATGGCGATTATCAAGAATACAAGCAAAAATAGGTGTTGGAGAGGATGTGGGGAAAAGTTACACTCATACATTGCTGGTGGGGTTGCAAATTAGTGCAGCCACTCTGGAAAGCAGTGTGGAGATTCCTTAGAAAACCTGAAATGGAACCACCATTTGATCTAGCTGTCCCACTCCTCGGCCTATAACCAAAGGACTTAAAATCAGCATACTACAGAGATACAGCCACAACAATGTCCATAGCTGCTCAATTCACAATAGCCAGATTGTGGAAACAACCCAGATGCTCTTCAATAGATGAATGGATAAAGAAACTGTGGTATACATATATACCATGGAATATTACTCAGCCATAAAGAATAATAAAATTATGGCATTTGCAGGCAAATGGATGCAGTTGGAGAAAATCATGCTAAGTGAGATAAGCCAATCTCAAAAAACCAAAGAACTAATGATCTCACTGATAAGCGGATGATGACACATAATGGGGGTGGAAAGGGGGAAAGAATGGAGGAAGGAGGGACTCTATAGAGGGATAAGAGGGGTGGGAGGGGAGGGGGGGAGAAAAAAATAACAGAATGAATCAAAAACTATTACCCTATGTAAATGTATGATTACACAAATGGTATGCCTCTACTTCATGTACAAACAGAAACAAGATGTATCCCATTTGTTTACAATAAAAATGAATTTCCAAAAAGAAGATAAAAACATGAAAAACAATAAATATTTGTAATGTGTACATCCACTTAAAAGAATAATATATAAGTAATTTACAAATTGGTAATAAGATGACTTAAAAATTATAAAAAACTTTTCACTGATTCTTCATAGAAAACAATAAAGGAATGACTGTGAACACATGAGAAGATGTTTAATATCATTGTCCACCAGGAATCTGCAGGCAGACATGAGAAAAGTTTTATACATTAGAATAGCTAACAGTGAAGACCACCAATACCAAATGTTGGTGAGGATGAGGAAAAATTCTCCCACACTGACAATGGGCCTGTAAAATTATGTGCTCATGCTGGAAAATAATTTTGCACCTTCTTAAAACTTTAAATACACAACTAACATAATCAGCCATTTTATTCTCAAACATTTACTCAAGGGAAATGAAAACAAATGTCCACAAAAAGACATGTATACAACAGGTGCACGGCACATTTATTCATAAGAGATCCAAAATGAAAATAGCTCATTGTCCATAAGCAGATGCACAGATAAACAACAACAAAACCAATCCCATGAAGAGGGAAGAAATTACTGCTGTAGAAAACCACATGAATGCATCTCAAAAATCATTGTGCTGAGTGAATAAGGTCAGACATAAAAGAATACACACTGTCTAATTCATTGACATAAATACAAACTCGTTTATTTTGAGAAAAAAAAAAGATCCATGGTTGTCTGGATTGGCCATAGAGCAAAATAGTGCTGCAAAAAGACACCAGGAATCTTTTGAGGGTGAAGGAAATATTCTGCCTGTGGATTCTGTTGGTGGTTCCATGGGTGTATACATCTGTCAAAACTTATTAATTGTACACTTTGTATGGATTCGTTTTTGGCATATCAAACATACTTCAATAAATTGAATACAAATAAAGTGGAATAATTTAAGTCAGAATTTGGAGGAACTTCAGAGATCATTTAATGGTCTTCCTGGAAATAGTAATAAAGGGAAGAGAGAGAAGACTGAGTCAAGAAAAGATAAATTACTTCCCAAGTTTCTGTATCTAATGAGTGGATCATAAACTAGAACCTAGATCTTTTGCTTTCCACTCTATACTATATTAATTATATACACATTCATATGTAGATATACATGTAGGTACACATGCATGCATATGTGTATGTATGTATGTCTATATAATAGAACATTTAAAATACTGTGGAATATTATACTTTTTCTCCTCTTGTTTAAACTCTGAAAGTGACTTATTCTTAAGCATGGCCTGGCTAAACTGGCTATTTTGTCTTTCCTGCTGGAATGGATAAGGGAAGGCCACTGGGTTCTCAGAACATATTGGTTTGCCTGGCTTTTCCAGAAATGATAGGAATTCCTATTAGGATATATTTCCAAGGCCAGGAAATGTTTTCAATAAGCCATCAGGAGTTTTGGCTCAATCTTCTGTTCAGTTCATGCTTTTTGGGCTTCACAGAACACTCAATCTACAACATGTGCTAAAAACCTGGAAAAGGCTAAGATTAAAAACTTCTGCTGTCTATCATCTGCCACTTTGTTTTCATTTTTTCATTCAGTGCTCCATTTCCACCTGCTTGGGAAAGTAAACCTCTTAGTAGCAAAACAGGTGAGGGTTAACCCTTCCATTGTCTTTAACCTGGTCCTCCACATTTCCCTCTTAACCAGCATATCCAAGCTAGAGTCGGAATCATCATCTTGTCATTTGCAATGCTCTGTTCAAAAGGAAAAGTGTTTGAGTATTATTTTACTTGGCACATTCCAGCATTCATCTAGAACAAAAAAGTTCAATTCAGTTCAAACATGCAGCAGGAGCTGTGGAAGGTGCAGAGGATTCATAAGCATGTAGGGGATGTAGAGTCTTGCAGGGAGGACAGATGCACTATTTGCATGAGATATTCTTTTTATTCATGCTGAATAAAATATAGCAGAGGGGTTTGAGAAAAGAAAGATCTAAACTTAACCTTGAAAGAAAAGTAGAAAAAAGCAAAGGACAAACATGATTTTTTTTACTGTAAGTTTCCTTATTTTTGAAGTGAATGTTTGTATGACTTTAAAACCAATTCTGCTACTCCGTCTGTCCTTTTTAATTGGATGATGGAATAGTTCACTTCTGAAGTCCAACTCCTGGAAATTGCTCCTTGTTTATAAGTCCTGAATGCTGCCATCCTTCTTTCAGGTCTCTGGGAATCTAAAGAGGAAAGTTGGTTCCCCAAAAAAACTCTATCTACTTGCACGTGGCTGGGCCCATTCTCAAACTTTTGGCTAATCTTTCTAGGTCTTTTACAAAGATGCAGATGTTTCTCAAAAGTGGCAAAAAGATCAAAGAGACTTTTTGTGCCTGATGTGCTGGAATGGGTCTGAGTTCTGTTAAATCTGATTTGAACATATTAAATAAAACCAGAAACTGGTGGCTTGCAAGAAGTTGCTGGTGAAGTGTGGAGCTTCATGGGTCAAAATTATCACACACACAAAAAATGTCAGTTTTAATTGCCCTTTTTACAAATTGTGTCTGAAGATCAAAAACTAACAAAATGGATGCTGCTACACATCATGATTAAATTGTTTTAAAATATTAGTACTTCTGCAATTAATTAGCACAAGTCTATGGACTATTGCTTGTTCCTTTTTTATTCTAAATATGACCAAAGAGTGTACTTACCAAATATAATGATGGCCCAAAGCAAAACTTAATAAACAAATACCAAATAAGCATTTGCCTCATAAAAAAGAGTGAACAGGAACCAAGGAAATGAATAGAAACATTTATACAGTTCTTACCCTTGTCGAGGACACACACTATAAGGGAGTATCAAACATGCTTTAGGCCAGGTGCAATGGCACATGCCTGTAATCTCAGTAGCTTGGGAGGCAGGAGGATCAAGAGTTCAAAACCAGTCTCAGTAAAAGTGAGGCACTATACAATTTGGTGATACCCTATCTCTAAATAAAATATAAAATAGGGTCGGGGGTGTGACTCAGTGGTTGAGTACCCCTGAGTTTGATCCCCAGTAAAACCACTCATTTAATGGGAATGCATATATATTCCATAAATTTATACAAAAGAGTTATGAAGTTTGAAGAGTAAAAGGTCAAGTCAAGTTGACTTAGAAAGATTTTTTTTCTTTACTGAGTGTTAAAACTGCCACTTGGGATCTGTCTGTCCTTCTTACCAATAGTATTTACTTTGTGCTTAGTACCAAGTTCTAGGCTCTGTGTCAAGTGATGAATGATAATCTTGGATAATGTTTTAAATAATAATTAATGTATTTGCAGATAGAACCGTCTCAAGGGTGTTTGCATTTTAAAGCTATAAAAATGGTTGGAATAAAACTATTGGTATAATAACAGGCAGAAAGATTGATATATTTGCTGTAGGCCCTTGGGTATCATCCTGAAATACCTTCAATTAAATCATTGTATTTAAAGTTAACAGCAGTGCATGTGTGAGTGAGGTAGCTCTTTGGATGTGTCCCTGTAGTCCTCTATTTCAAAATCTTTATGCTATTAGTTGCTGCCTATGACTTGAATATTTTGTCAGAAATTTGCACATTTTGTTGCTATGGAGCCATAATTTTCTAAAATTGGGGAGCTACAAATTTTTATTTTAAGCATAAAATAAAAAAGGAATCCCTCATAATAGATAATAATTTCAGTTTTGAGGCAGGCTAGCCTGAGAGAACCTGATAAGCAGACTGAACAGTGTTATCCCAATATAATGAGAGAGGAAACTTTGAATTTTAAAATTTCAGAAAAATGTATATAACAGTAAAAAAAGAAGAACCCAACAACTTGATAACTAGACTCAGATTCTTTCTGTGGATACTTTCTTCCTACAACATAAAATTATCTTAGACTCCAAGAAAGAAACCACGTGAGCTTCTTCTGAGTTCCAAGATTTTAATATCCTATGATCTCACTTTTTGTTTGGCAAAATTTGCATATTTTTGCTCCTGAATACAAGTAAAGTCCTATATTTAAGAGAAAATATGTTTTGATTCATTTAAGAAATATTTACCAGGCACCTTTGGTGCTTTAGATATTGTGCTCTATGCTGAAGAATGGAAGCAAAGGACCTGGTTCTCAGGCAGGTTTCATTATGTTGAGAATTTGGATAAACTACTAAAATGTACATGTGCGAAAAACACAACACATTTTATAAGTGAGAGAGAGTTAGGCTCTCTAACGCTTCATTTCATTTTTAAGTATTCCTTTCCATTTTTCAGTATTCTTTCTCAGCTCTTTTTCACATTTTCACCTCCTTTCATTATTTAGATTGAAGATGCTTCTATAAGGATGAGTTTTAGTTTAGTCCTTTTAGAAACAAAGACTACTAAACATAGTAAGAAATTTCTCAGGTGCCAGCACAATACTTCTGAAATAATTGTTATTTCTAAATCTTGGGCAAGAATGAATGTTTTCAGCATAGTTGAGTAAGCAGTATGTGATATAATAGTCATTAAGACATAAAACAGCTGGACCTGGTGGTGGGCACCTATATTCCCAGTGACTCAGGAGGATTGCAAGATCAAAGCCAGTCTCAGCAACTTAGTGAGTCCCCAAGCAACTTAGCAAAACCCTGTCTCAAAAAAAAGGAGTGTGTGTGTGCTGGGGATGTGGTTCAGTGGTTAAATGAACCTGGGTTTAATACTTGGTACAAAAAAAAAAAGAAGAAAACACAAAACATATATCTTGAGTGAATTCATATATATTCCACATGAAATTCTTTTTCAGTAAATAGACTTTCATTCAGACATGGTTTAGTTTCACTTGGAATTCTATAATCTATAAATAGGATATTCTTATTTTGTATTATAGTTGAAAGAGTTTATCACGTAATGAAAGGACCTCTTTTCATTATAAAGACTGCCAAAATGAATTAATGAATTAATCACAAGAAGAAAGAAAGCTCAAGAGTAGGAATCCCCATACTTGATATAGAGAACAACAAAATGGTCAGTCAGCGGAGAGAAAATTTCATACTGAAATGATACTAAGCAGAAGACTCTAGCACTCTAGGATTCCTGTCATTATCCAACCACACATCTCTGGAAAGAATGACATCATCATATTGAAAAAAGACAATCACCCAATTGAATCTGCCTTGAAACCCAATGTTGCCTTTATTAGCAAGAGTTATTACTGGTGCTAAGCATGTTGTGACCAGGGATTGTCCAATTTACCAATCCAGGGTCCAAAGGGTGGTGCCAAGTAATTGTAATATAAATGATGGTAAAACTGATATGATAAAATTGATTGTGTAAAACTCTGAAAGTTAATTAACTTTTTGTCTTTATCTTATGCACTTTATTTCAATTGAAGAACTTGTATTTTTGCTTCTTCCTATGTTCGATCTTTACTGATTTCATAAGCCTTACACAATGAATTTTGAGGGCAGACTCCTTGGATCAAATCATACCTTTGACATTCACTACATATATGTCTTTATCCTTCAGTTTCTTCATTCATAAGACAGCATAATCATTTTATCTAATTGTTGTGGGTATTCTGATGATTGAGGAAATATAATCTTAGACTAATGCCATACTTTTAATACACTCATATATTTTCTCTTATTCCACTCAAAAGTTTCTACTTCCTAATGCCAAAGCTTTCTTTTATTTATGCTCAAGAAGGTATAAGCCTAAGATCTTTCACTTCTTTTATCTTTTATTGCTTCGTTTTCCTGTTTAATATCTTAACGAACCCACTTGACACTGGAGTAAATTCATCTTTTTCAATTTGCTTTTAATTTACATAACAGCATTTGCATTATTATGAAGTTCTCCAGAAAATTCCATTTTTGATAGCCATAAATTTTAGCAAATAGGTGAACTAGAAAACAACAATGGTTACAATGTTTTGACTTTTGGAACACACTCATCTTTTCTTTTTGGTTATTTAAATACTTTAGCAGCACTTACATTTCACAGATGTTTTCTGGGATGCTGTGCTGTTCATACATTTAAATCTTAGTCAATATGTGAACTATAACAATCAAAAGCAGCCAGAGTAATTATTTCATCACTGAGACAATAATAGATCTTAATTGTAGATAAAGTACTGCTTTCCTGAGTAACTACTGGAAAGACTTATGCCTTGATATTGGATTAGGGAGTTTTTACTGGCCAGAGGCTAATTCAGAAACAAAAGAATAAACAGCATGAAAGACCCACTACAAACCAGCGTGTTTCAGAGTTTGACCATCCTGAGTTTTAGTTCTGGGATTTTGCCATTTCTAGGTTTTTTGTTTTGTTTTGTTTTGTTTTGTTTTCTGTGATGCAGGGAAAATTACTAAGCTTTCTTTCCTTCTCCATTAAATAAAAAAGAGGAATAGCTACAAGTAAGTATCTTGAATATTTAATAAAAATTTATGAAATGTTTAGTAAAAACCAGAAGAGAGATCAGAAAAAGTACAAAAATTGTAGTGCTTTTTGTAAAGAAACAGTAAAATGAAAAATATAGTTTATCTTTTCTTCTTATAATAATGGAAAAGCTAAGTAAGTTCTTTGGGACTATCAAGACATCTCAGTTTCATAGATATTTATGAAACATAACAATTAAAAACGATAACACTTTTATTAGAAAAATTAGGCTGTGATTTTTAGCTCTTTCTGCTATCTCAGTTTACCTATAATCAAATAATTTATTGCTGCACACTGAGAGGGATGAGATAGGTGAATATTACTGGTATTTTTATTATTGATATTATAAATATCCACCCAATACTGGGTTGATATACTTACAATATAAATCTAAAAATTGGGTTGATATTTATATCAACAAACACTACACAGAAAATCCTTCAGAAGTATTCTAGTTTGTCAACATTTCTGAATTTGATTTTATATATTGGATCTCAAAATGGGAAAGGACACAAAGGTGATTCAGCAGAATAAACACTCCTGTTTTTTTTTTTTTAACTTTGTTACTTTTTCTTTCATAATACCATTAGTGATGTCATAAGGAAAATTGAGATAGCTCAGAAAACAGTACAGAACAGAACCTGGGGAATATTATTATAATATTGATTTGCTTTGCTCCTTCACTTTTAATTAAAAACTCTTAGCCGTCGTCAGGGTTCTCTCTCTCTCTCTCTCTCTCTCTCACACACACACACACACATTTTGCTCCTTTAACTTTCTACTTTTCCTGCAAAGTTATAACTTTCCCAAAGGTGATAGCTGTGCCCTAATGACTCAATTTCAAGTCTCTTCATTTAAAAAAAAAGTAGATTAAATAAATCAGCAAATTTGAATCATTTATGTCACAGTTCCACAGGTGGCTTTATTTTACTTTCAAATTTTAAAACAACATATTGTAATAGCAGATTGGAAACATAGATATAATTCTAATATTTTAGCATTATTTACCACCCAGGGAAATGGAAATTAAATAAAATGATGTTTTATTGTTATTTCCAGATTTATGACTCATTTAATTGATTATTTGAAGATAAGAATAAAGGGAGACTAAATAATGTTTGGGAGTTTAGGGTTCCTAGAGGCATAAAATCCTTAGGGACAACAGTAGCTATAGTTTACTATGATTTCCTTGGTACCTACTGTTATCAGGTTTTTCACCAAACATTTCATAAATTTTTATTAAATATTCAAGATACTTACTTGTAGCTATTCCTCTTTTTTATTTAATGGAGAAGGAAAGAAAGCTTAGTAATTTTCCCTGCATCACAGAAAACAAAACAAAACAAAACAAAACAAAAAACCTAGAAATGGCAAAATCCCAGAACTAAAACTCAGGATGGTCAAACTCTGAAACACACTGGTTTGTAGTGGGTCTTTCATATTTCTGCAGAAGATACACTCAGTTTGGAATGGAGTGGAAAGGAAACATTCATTTGCAGCTAGTAGATCATTTTGGGCTTCACATATAGTCGTCTTCTAATAGACATTTCACCTTTGTGGACTGTGAGTGAAGCAGCCTCTGTAGACACAGTGACCACAGAGCCTGCTGACTCAGCGGTGGAATGATGCAGTAGATTTGCTTTTCATTAAGTACAGAAGGTCTCTAGGCACAGACAACCAAATCATCCCTTCCCTCAATTAGGTCTTTTACATGTGGTCCTCTGGCAGTCTGTCTGCCCCTCTGTTCAAAATAGAGAGAAGATTACCCTCGTAGGATTCTATATTTAACTCAAATCTGACAGAATATACAAAGGCCAGTTGATCCTGGAAAAGGTAGACCTCTATGTGTGCATTAGATCAGACCATTGTTTAAATCCACACAAATAGACTGTAGTTGAATATAGATTGAGTTTACATTTTTCTATTCTTACCTATAACTCACATGAATGCGGCTGTCAATCTGTGGATCTTTTGCAAAAGCATGGGATCTGAAACCTACCCACTGCTGACCACTGCTGCCTTACCTGTTTTGTTAGAGAATGATTTGGAGGACATTGTGAGGAACTGTTGAACTGTTGAGGTGCAACCTTCCTGTAAACATGATACACTTGCCTCCATAACACTTCTTCAAAAATCTGTGCTTTTTAATGGAAATGACTTATCAACCCTTCTATCAGTTCCTTCAGGAAGGCAGCAGCTAAGTACCATAGCTAAAATTAACCTCTGTGTGTCAGATGCATGCTGAGTGTTGTATTTACAACTATTTTCTCCACTGGTCTCACCCTTCCAATCATTGCTTCTGTTTCCCTCTTCAAGGTTCCCCCTGATAAATCTGGATTCCGAATGAGGAATCAGGCAAGTTATAGGCAAGGCACATATAGATTAATAAAAGCAGTAGGTCGGTAAGACTGGAGATATGGGTTTTCAATAGACAGTTGACAATAATTAGTTTTGTAATCTTGAATGATTTATTTAATTTCTCCAAGCCCTACACAGTTTTCATTTAGAAATAGGAGACTCATATGATTGACAGATGAGATTCCTTTTTGCTCTGCATTTAATAGTTTGTCTACAAATGGTTAGGAAACACCTGTAGTGTATCAGCAAAACTCAGAGGTATAAGATATTTTGGAGGACCGCATTTGGTGGTGAAAGCAGAATTGAGGGAGAAAACTATTACACAGGTTCTCCTGCTTTAAAAAACAAGGACTCGTGGGTGTTCCTGCAAGCCCTGCACCTGCCTGGCAATCTCTGATTATACAAAAATAATAAGAAAGGAAGACTAAATAATGCCTTTTTCAATAACTGCATTTTTTTTCCCTACCGCCTTGGCTTCCATTCAATCTGCTGCTCAAAACTGTCTTAACTACTCTTCACAACCAGATCTGTCAGAGGAGGTTTTTTCTTTCTGTCTCTTTCTCTCTTTAATTTTTACTGGTGCATTATAATTATAGATAGAGTGGGAGTCATTATGCCATATTTGTATATGAACATAAAATAATTTGATCAATCTCATTCTTCAGTACTATCTCTTGTTCTCATCTTCCTATTATCTAAACCTTGTGCTCTACTGATGTCCTTTCTATTATTATTATTTAAATTGCTGCATTATAGAGAAAATCATATATGCATATGTGTTCTATTTCTACATGGACATAGCATAATTTGGTATTTTTGTTTCCCAGGACAGAGGCAGGTTTTCTTAATCTCTCATCTGGACTATAATAATAACCATCCATTCAGTTTTTTACAATTCTAATGTATTTTACAACTTTTTTTTTCAGATTTCTACTCTCTTGAGGAAAAATCTATTCATATCACATCTTATGACAAAATCGAATCAAATAAAAACATCTTGAGTGAACTTCTACTGAAAATAAGAGTTAAATAAAACTTTAACTTAAACCTTTTACCTTTGTAATTTGATGTAACTCTTATTTTCCAAAAATACTTTCTATTATTCTTCACACTGATTGCATTCTTACAGATTACCTCCATGGAGTTCCATATTTGAAGTAATTTGGTGCAATTTACATTGTCATTCTTTCTGAGAAAGTTTTTAGCATTATCTTTTCACCTACATCTCCCTAAATCTCTGTTCACCAAATTATACCCATCCATCAAGGATCAGGTCAAATATTACCACATCCTCAAAGCTCTTCAAAATACTTCTATCTGAAAATACTCTCTTCATTTAATATTCCTTAGTATACTCATTATATTTACATTTCCATATCTATCTATTGATATTTCCTTATAGATATGAATTTTTCTTGTTGAATCTGAACATGATTTTCATAATAATTATGTATTGCCTTATAATAGTAATTGCTTAATAAAGATTCAATAAATAAATAATCATAGGCAATTCATCATTTTAGACCACACTGTGCTTCTAAATGTGAAGAAACTGAACTAGCAAAAACACTTGGAAGGATTGTATTAGGATCCTTGGAAATGAGATTTGCAAAATCATATTTCAAATTCCTATTGTTTTGATTTAGTTCTTGGACAAAATGTTCAATTAATTTTGGAATTTGAACCAATTCCAAAAGAGTATTTGATATTTTCATCCAAGCAACTTATAGCTTTAAAAAACTGAAGATTACTGCCCTTAATTATTGCTGATGAATTTTGCTATAATTCTGAGTTTAAAATTTTATCATTTTTGATTTAGTACTATTAGCCAGGCATTTCCTGACCACAAATATGATTTTTAGTAAAAAAAAAAAAAAAATTTTCTAACCCAAGCTAGATTTGCTTTTATTCTTTTTTTGAGCCTTTTATTTTTCTCTAATAGCAATAGTTACCCCTTATCCATAGGTTTTCACTTTCTGTAGTTTTAGCTAACTTCAGTCAACCATGGTCCAAAATATTAAGTAGAAAATTCCATAAATAAATAAGTTCTAATTGTATGCCATTTTTAGTAGCATGATGAAATTTTATGCTGTCTTGCTTCATTTTGCTCAGGAAATGAATCATCACTTTTTCCAGCATATTGTGCTATGTGTGCTACGTGCCCATTAGTCACTTAGTGGCCATTTCGTTATCAGATCCACTGACCATGTCATGGTGCTTGTGTTTAAGAATCCCCCATTTAACTTAATAATGGCTCCAAAGTGCAAAATGGCAACCCTGGCAATTTAGAAATACCAAAGAGAAGCCACAAAGTGCTTCCTTTAAGTTAAATGGTGACAGTGCAATAAGATATTTTAGGAGGGTGGGGGTGGGGAGAAAGAGGGAATTTTATAGAATATTACTTATAGAATATTATTATAACTGTTCTTTGATTATTAGTTATTCTTGTTAATCTCTTACCAGATCTCTTTTATGAATTAATATTTAGCACAGGTGTGCATGAATAGGGTTAAATATAGTCTCTATAGGGTTTGGGACTATCCACAGTTTCAGACATCCACTAGGGATCTTGGAATGTACTGTCCTGGATAAGGGGGGATGTTGCATGGTAATACATTTTGCCTCAGACTGTAAAAGGTTATGTTTAAGTCCTGTATTCCCTATTATATTTCATCTTTGTTTGCCTTTTCTCCACCTATAAGCCTAAAATTCTTTGCACAGGGTAAAAATAATGAAGTATTGCTAGTTTGAATTGTATGTTTTAAATGACACATTGTCCTATTTTCTTAATGTTTTAAGATCCTGACCAGTTGCTAGACTGTGAGTCCTTCTCTTTGTTGCTCAATGATCTCTTTCATCACTGTTTTGTTTCATAGCTTGATGATCATTTTTCTTTGTCTTCAAATAGCTCTGCTTTTCATACCATGTGGTATGTATATCAAGTTGCCCACTTTTGTTTGTTTACGGCATGGTGCCCTGATGTGATTTTCCAGTCCATATAGCTTATACATAAATTATCTCATCCCAGCTCATCCATTACATTTGTGGTCTATTTTGATGTTGTCTTTAAAGTAAATAATGCTTTACACTATTTCTGGTGAGAGTTTCAAGAAAAAAATGTGCAAGGTACACAGATTTTTAAATAGTTAACTTGGGTTTTAAAAATTTGCGATCATATTGCTTGCTTCATAAGACTTTTTAAAACCATCCTTTGGTAGAAAAAACTGTAATTCATGTGGGTTGAGACAAAGAGTATATCAGATGGTATTTGTTTGAGCACACCAGTAACTACATCTCTTCAAAGGGTGATTCATTTTTTCCTAGGGAAATTTATTTCACTTCTTTGCAATTAAAATTTTCTTTTCATGAGAACAATAAAATGCCTACCAGGAAAAAATTAAAACAGCTAACAATAAAAATTGGGTTTGGAAATTGAACTTGGAATTTAAAGCTTCACAGTACAGTTCCATCTAAATTAAGGAAAGTCCATGGACATTCACATGCTCTTATAGAAGAGGGATTTCTCTTCAAACTGAGAAGTTAGGATAATATTTTTCATGTTTTCCCACAAAATGGAAGAAGTGATCATAAATGAAAACAAGACTGAAAATATTACCTATAAAATATCCATTGCTTCAATATTATTCATCAGAACATCTGAAGAATATATAATCTCACTGGTAATGCTTATAAATAAACTAAAATTATATGCCTAAAATACATTTCTATGTCTATCAAGCCCTCCAGCAGAAAACTAGCATTCTTAATTCATTCCAGGTTCATTTGGTGGAGTTTGCTAAGAGCTGCTCCCACTTAACTGTGTTGATATAAAGTATCTGTCCTCTTCTTACCAGAGACTGGAGATTGCTACCTCTAAGTCAATTTAGAAGTCTTGTTCCTGTCACTGCTGGTGATGCTAGCTGTGAGAACAGTGATGTCCTGACCAAAGTTTAATTCTCTTTATCTACCATGAAAACCACAACCCTCTTAGAATCTATGCAGGGTAGGATGATCCTCCTTTGTCACCTACTCTGTAAAGCAGTTATTGTTTTATGTAAAGACATTCATAAAACTTCCAAAGTACAGTTGTATCTGTTTCTGACTTTTAGCCCTCTTCAGAATTCCAAAGCTTCTTGTGGAAACATTGCTTTCATCCTTAGTGATTTTCTGTTCATCCTCCCAAGGCATTCCAGAAGAAGGTCTTGTTGAAGAAAGTACAGTTCAGTGTATGTTACTGCCCCTGAAGACCTTCTAGTAGGAGAAGATGGGGAGGTGGAAGAGAGTGATGTTGATGATCCTGAGCTTGTGTAGTCTTCTGCTAATGTGTGTACTTGTATCTTCATTTTTAAATAAAAACATTTAAAAAGCTAAAAAAAAAAAAAAAGAAAACAGAGAGTAAAGATAAAAAGAAACAATATTTTGTACAGTTGTAAAGTGTGTTTGTTTTAAGCTAATTGTTAGTACCAAAAATTTCAAAGCCAAAATATTTACAAATTTATAAAGAAGATACAGTAAGCTTATTATTACATATATTATTAATATTTATTATTAAATAAACAAAAATATATTTTATGAATTGGGTATGCTCCAAGAGTACAGAGTTTGTAGTCTGCCATAGGGTACCGTAATGCCCTAGGCCTTGCTATTCACTCACTGACACCTGCAGCAGCCTCCAGTCCTGCAAGCTCCATTTATAGTGCCTATAAGGTAAATCATGTTTAATATCTTATGACAAATTTTTACTGTACTTTTCTATGTTTAGATATGTTTACATATACAGATGTTACTATTTGCCTTCAGTATTCAATACGGTAATATATTCTACATGTTTGTAGCCCAGGAGCAATAGGCTGTACCTTATAGCTTAAGTGTGTCATAGGTAATATCATTAATATCATAGGTAATATCAACTAGGTTGGTGTCATGCTCTGTGATAATTGCACAATGACAAAATTGCCTACACAAAACTAAGAATATATCATTATTAAGAAATGAACAACTGTAGTTTATTTCCGCCTGTTTTCATTTGATGTTGTTTTACACTTTTTAATTATTATATTGTTTGTAAATTTTATTCATTTTCCCTTGCAGGTCAGTTTTGGGTTTGTTGTATATAGCCTTTATAAGGTTGAGAAAAGTTCCTTTTATCCCTAGTTTCTACAGCATTTTTTTTTTTTTTTTATGTTTACATAGGGTAATGATGTTTCTTTTTTTTCCCCTTCCCCCCCACCCCTCCCACCCTTTTCCCTTTATACAGTCCTTCTTTCCTTCATTCTTACCGCTCTCCTTAGCCTAACTCTAAACCTAACCCTAAACCTAATGCTAACCCCTCCCACCCCCATTATATGTCCTCATCCGCTTATCAGCGAGATCATTCGTCCTTTAGTTTTTTGAGATTGGCTTATCTCACTTAGCATGATATTCTCCAATTTCGACCATTTGCCTACAAATGCCATAATTTTATCATTCTTCATTGCGGAGTAATATTCCATTGTATAAATATGCCACAGTTTCTTTATCCATTCATCAACTGAAGGGCATCTAGGTTGGTTCCACAATCTGGCTATGGTGAATTGAGCAGCAATGAACATTGATGTGGCTGTATCTCTGTAGTATGCTGATTTTAAGTCCTTTGGGTATAGACCAAGGAGTGAGATAGCTGGGTCAAATGGTGTTTCCATTCCAAGCTTTCTGAGGAATCTCCACACTGCTTTCCAGAGTGGCTGCACTAATTTGCAACCCCACCAGCAATGTATGAGTGTTCCTTTTTCACCACA
Source organism: Sciurus carolinensis (assembly GCF_902686445.1). Classification (NCBI taxonomy): domain Eukaryota; kingdom Metazoa; phylum Chordata; class Mammalia; order Rodentia; family Sciuridae; genus Sciurus; species Sciurus carolinensis. The sequence continues at coordinate 80,313,144 of NC_062219.1, read as the reverse complement.
TCCTCGCCAACACCTATTGTTGCTTGTGTTCTTGATAATTGCCATTCTAATTGGGGTGAGATGAAATCTTAGGGTAGTTTTGATTTGCATTTCCCTTATTACTAGGGATGTTGAACATTTTTTCATATATCTGTTGATTACTTGTACATCTTCTTCTGTGAAGTGTCTGTTCATTTCCTTAGCCCATTTGTTGATTGGATTATTTGTATTCTCCGTGTAGAGTTTTTTGAGTTCTTTATAGATTCTGGAAATTAGCGCTCTATCTGAGGTATGGTTGGCAAAAATATTCTCCCACTCTGTAGGCTCTCTCTTCACATTTCTGATAGTTTCCTTTGCTGAGAGAAAGCTTTTTAGTTTGAATCTATCCCAGTTGTTTATTCTTGCTTTTATTTCTTGTGCTATGGGAGTCCTGTTAAGGAAGTCTGATCCTAAGCCAACAAGTTGAAGATTTGGACCTACTTTTTCTTCTATAAGATGCAGGGTCTCTGGTCTGATTCCAAGGTCCTTGATCCATTTTGAGTTGAGTTTTGTGTAGGGTGAGAGATAGGGGTTTAATTTCATTCTATTGCATATAGTTTTCCAGTTTTCCCAGCACCATTTGTTGAAGAGGCTATCTTTTCTCCATTGCATATTTTTGGAACCTTTGTCTAGTATGAGAAAATTGTATTTATTTGGGTTTGTGTCCATGTCCTCTATTCTGTACCATTGATCTACCTGTCTATTTTGGTACCAATACCATGCCGTTTTTGTTACTATTGCTTTGTAGTAGAGTTGAAGATCTGGTATTGCAATACCCCCTGCTTCGCTCTTGCTACTGAGGATTGCTTTAGCTATTCTAGGTTTTTTATTCTTCCAGATGAATTTCATAATTGCTTGCTCTATTTCTGCAAGGTACATCATTGGGATTTTAATTGGAATTGCATTGAATCTGTATAGCACTTTAGGTAGTATAGCCATTTTGACGATATTAATTCTGCCTATCCAGGAACATGGGAGATCTTTCCATCTTCTAAGGTTTTCTTGAATTTCTTTCTTTAGTGTTCTGTAGTTCTCATTGTAGAGGTATTTCACCTCTTTTGTGAGATTGATTCCCAAGTATTTTATTTTTTTCGATGCTATTGTGAATGGGGTAGTTTTCCTAATTTCTCTTTCTGAAGATTCATCACTTATGTATAAAAATGCATTGGATTTATGAGCATTGATCTTGTAACCTGCTACTTTACTGAATTCACTTATGAGTTCTAAAAGTTTTCTGGTGGAATTTCCAGGTTCCTCTAAATATATAATCATGTCATCAGCGAACAGGGATAGTTTGAGTTCTTCTTTTCCTATTCGTATCCCTTTAATTTCTTTGGTTTGTCTGATTGCTCTGGCTAGAGTCTCAAGGACGATGTTGAATAGAAGCAGTGAAAGAGGGCATCCCTGCCTTGTTCCAGTTTTTAGGGGGAACACTTTCAGTTTTTCACCATTTAGAATGATATTAGCCATGGGCTTAGTGTAGATTGCCTTCATAATGTTTAGGAATGTTCCCACTACCCCAATTTTTTCTAGTGTTTTGAGCATGAAGGGATGCTGTATTTTATCAAATGCTTTTTCTGCATCTATTGAAATAATCATGTGATTCTTAACTTTAAGTCTGTTGATATGGTGAATGACATTTATTGATTTCCGAATGTTGAACCAACCTTGCATCCCTGGGATAAAACCCACTTGATCGTGGTGCACTATCTTTTTAATATATATTTGTATGCGATTTGCTAAAATTTTGTTGAGAATTTTTGCATCGATGTTCATTAAGGATATTGGTCTGAAATTTTCCTTCCTCGATGTGTCTCTGTCTGGTTTAGGTATCAGGGTGATATTGGCTTCATAGAACGAGTTTGGGAGGGTTCCCTCCTCTTCTATTTCATGGAATAGTTTGAGGAGTATTGGAATGAGCTCTTCTTTAAAGGTTTTGTAGAACTCGGCTGAGAACCCATCTGGTCCTGGACTTTTCTTTGTTGGTAGGCTTTGATGACCTCTTCTATTTCATTGCTTGAAATTGGTTTATTTAGGTTGTGTATGTCCTCCTCGTTCAGTTTAGGTAATTCATATGTCTCTAGAAATTTGTTGATGTATTCGAGGTTTTCTGTTTTGTTGGAGTATAGATTTTCGAAATAGTTTCTAATTATGTTTTGTATTTCACTCGTGTCTGTTGTGATGTTTCCTTGTTCATTCCGAATTTTAGTAATTTGAGTTTTCTCCCTCTTTCTCTTTGTTAGTGTGGCTAAGGGTTTATCAATTTTATTTATTTTTTCAAAGAACCAACTATTTATTTTGTTAATTTTTCCAATTGTTTCTTTTGTTTCGATTTCGTTGATTTCGGCTCTGATTTTAACTATTTCCTGTCTTCTACTACTTTTGGTATTGGTCTGCTCTTCTTTTTCTAGCGCTTTGAGCTGTAGTGTTAACTCGTTTATTTGTTGATTTCTACTTCTTTTTTTGAATGCACCCCATGAAATAAATCTTCCTCTAAGTACTGCTTTCGTAGTGTCCCAGAGATTTTGATATGATGTGTCTTTGTTCTCGTTTACTTCTAAGAATTTTTTTATTTCCCTCCTGATGTCTTCTGTTATCCATTCATCGTATAATAGTGTATTATTTAGTCTCCAAGTATTGGAGAAGTTTCTGTTTTTTATTCTGTCATTTATTTCTAATTTCAATCCATTATGATCTGATAGAGTACAAGGTAGTATCTCTATCTTCTTGTATTTGCTTACAGTAGCTTTGTGGCATAAAATATGGTCTATTTTAGAGAAGGATCCATGTGCTGTTGAGAAGAAGGTGTATTCGTTCTTTGTTGGATGGTATATTCTATATATGTCTGTTAAGTCTAAATTGCTGATTGTGTTGTTGAGATCTATAGTTTCTTTATTCAATTTTTGTTTGGACGATCTATCCAGTGGTGAGAGAGGTGTGTTAAAATCGCCTAGTATGATTGTGTTGTGGTCTATTTGAATTCTGTAATTGAGAAGGATTTGTTTGACGTACGTGGATGAGCCAATGTTCGGGGCATAGATATTTATGATTGTTATGTCTTGCTGATTTATGCTTCCCTTAAGCAGCATGTAATGTCCTTCTTTATCCCTTCTGACTAGTTTTGGTTTGAAGTCCACATTATCTGAGATGAGGATGGATACTCCAGCTTTTTTGCTGTGTCCGTGTGCATGGTATGTTTTTCCCCATCCTTTCACCTTTAGTCTATGGGTGTCTCTTTCTATGAGGTGAGTCTCTTGCAGGCAGCATATTGTTGGATTTTTCTTTTTAATCCAATCTGCCAGTCTGTGTCTTTTGATTGATGAATTCAGGCCATTAACATTCAGGGTTATTATTGTGATATGATTTGTATTCCCAGTCATTTGACTCATTTTTGTTTTTGACATGATTTGGTTTCTCCTTTATTTGGCTATTCCTTTAGGCTAGCGCCTCCTGTTGCTGATTTGCATCGTTGTTTTTCATCTCTTCCTCATGGAATATTTTGCTGAGAATGTTCTGTAATGCTGGCTTTCTTTTTGTAAATTCCTTTAGCTTTTGTTTATCATGGAAGGATCTTATTTCATCGTCAAATTTGAAGGTAAGTTTTGCAGGGTATAAGATTCTTGGTTGGCATCCGTTTTCTTTCAGGGCTTGGTAAATGTTGTTCCAGGCCCTTCTGGCTTTTAGGGTCTGGATTGAAAAATCTGCTGATATTCTTATTGGTTTCCCTCTGAATGTAATTTGATTCTTTTCTTTCACGGCCTTTAAAATTCTGTCTTTATTTTGTATGTTAGGTATTTTCATAATAATGTGTCTTGGTGTGGGTCTGTTGTAATTTTGTATGTTTGGAGTTCTATAAGCCTCTTGTATTTGGTTTTCCATTTCGTTCTTCAGATTTGGGAAATTTTCTGATATTATTTCATTGAATAGATTGTTCATTCCTTTGGTTTGTTTCTCTAAGCCTTCCTCAATCCCAATAATTCTTAAATTTGGCCTTTTCATGATATCCCATAATTCTTGTAGATTATGTTCATGATTTCTTACCATCTTTTCTGTTCGGCCAACTTTGCTTTCGAGATTAAATAATTTGTCTTCAATGTCTGAGGTTCTGTCTTCCAGGTGCTCCGTTCTATTGGTTATGCTTTCTATGGAGTTTTTAACTTGGTTTATTGTTTCCTTCATTTCAAGTATTTCAGTTTGGTTTTTTTTCAGTATCTCTAACTCTTTATTGAAATGATCTCTTGCTTCCCGTATTTGGTCTTTTAACTGTTGATTGGTGCGATCATTTAATGCCTGCATTTGCTCTTTCATCTCCTCCTTCAATGCCTGCATTTGCTCTTTCATCTCCTCATTAGCTTCCCTGATCGTTTTAATTACGTACATTCTGAACTCCCTTTCTGACATTTCTTCTGCTCTGCTGTCATTGGGTTTTATTGATGTAGTATCTAGGTTTGTTTGGGACATTTTCTTCCCTTGTTTTCTCATAATGGTCAGTTGTCAGTGGGACCCTGAGATATTGCAGTTTTCCGCTATTGGCTTATAGTGTCCCGGTAGATTTCCAGTGTATCACCTCCCAGCCTTCAGTAGCCTGATGTCTTGGAGGAATCTGATAAAGCAGCATATCCAAAGAAAACTGCCCCTAGCCCCCTACTGGTTCCACGATTTGGAACTGGCTCTGTGCTGAAATGCTCTCACTGTGGGCCTGCACCGTGCAGCTGGCCGTGTGGGAGGAGCTCACTGCCGGAGTGTGGAAGGCTACCTTGGGAAGACTCTAGCTGCCCTGCCCGGCTCCAATAAGCCACCTCTATCTGGGCCTGCCCCCCGGGCCGAGCTTTACCCAGAGGGCAGACTCACCCGTGGCTCTATTTCAGTCCGAGTCTCTCAATGCCTCCCCTTCTTAACTCCTGGATTCTGGAGCGACCGGAGGTGCAGTCTCCCTCTAGGCCGCCATCTTGGATCGTCCCGAGAAGAGAGCCTGCAGCCGGAGTGGGCAGAGCCGCCTGAAGAGGTGTCTGGCTGCCCTACCCTGATCCCAGAAGCTGTTTGCGGATCGAGGCTCTCCGTTGGTTCAGGGGCTTGTGGCTGGTTCTATGTAGAAAGTCTCTCACTGGGAGGTCAGCTCCGAGAGGCTAGCCTTGAACGGCACCTCCCACCGCAGGGGTCCAAACTACTTGGGGAAGTCTCTGGCTGCCCTGTCTGGACCCTGAATCTGCTTGCGTGCCAGAGTACGCTGAGCTGCACTGGCTCCGGGACTCGGAGCTTGTTCTGGTCAGAAAGGCTCTCACTAGCGGGCCAGTTCCGTTCCGAGAACCTGGAGAAGCTGGCTGTGTGGGCAGGGCCCACCGCCGGAGTGAGCAGGGCTGCCTGTGGATGACTCTAGCTGCCCTGCCCGGCTCCGATAAGCCACCTCTATCTGGGCCTGCCCCCCAGGCCGAGCTTTACCCAGTGGGCAGACTCACCCGTGGCTCTATTTCAGTCCGAGTCTCTCTATGCCTCCCCTTCTTAACTCCTGGGTTCTGGAGCGACAGGGGGTGCAGTCTTCCTCTAGGCCGCCATCTTGGATTGCCCCGAGAAGAGAGCCTCTCTACAGCATTTTTAAAACATGAACGGATCCTGGATTTTGTCAAAGGTCTTTTCTGAATCTATTGAGATGGTCATGTGATTCTTGTCCTTAGTTCTGTTTAAGTGTGAATTACAATTTTTGATTTGAATGAACGTTGCATCTTGAGATGACACCAACTTGAACATTGTGCAGTATCTCTTAATGTGCTTTTGAATGCAGTTTGCTAATGTTTTATTAATTTTTTTGCATAGATTTTTGCATCTATGTTCATAAGGGATATTGATCTGTAATTTTCCTGCCTTGATATGTGTGGTTTTAGTATCAGTGTTACACTGGTTTCATAGAATGTATTTTGGAGTATTTCCTTGCTTTTTATTTTATGGAGGAAGACTGGTGCTAGTTTTTCCTTATAGGTCTTACTGAATTCTCCTGAGAATGAGTCTGGTCATGGGCTTTTCTTTGTTGGAAGGCTTTTAATTGCTGCTATAATCTCATTGTTTGATATCGGTCTGCTTAGATTTTCTAATTCTCCATGGCTTAATTTAGGCAGGTCATATGTGTCTAGAAATTTGTCAATATATTATAGATTTTCTTTTTCTTATTTATTTTGATTCATTGTATACAAATGGGGTACCACAATTGTTTCTCTATTGGAGTATAAATTTTCAAAATAATTTCTAATGCCTTGATTTCAGAATTGTCTGTGGTGTCCTTTTTCATCTTATTTTTGTTGAATGAAAAAGAGAACTCTTTCCCTTGGTTTATCAATCTTATTTATCTTTCTAAAGAATCAACTCTTTGTTGTATTGATATTTTGTATGATTTTTTAAAATTCTTAATTTCATCTCTGATCTTAATTATTTTCAGTTTTCTTCTGATTTTTGGAATTAATTTGTTATTCCTTTTCTAGGACCTTGAGTTTGTAGCATTAGACTATTTATTTAGGATAAACTTGCCTCTTAGAATGGCCTTCATATTGTTTCAAAGATTTTTTGTTTGTTTGTTTCAAAGATTTTGATATTTTATCTGTATTTGCATTTGTTTCTAAAAATTTCTTAATTGCTCTTCTCATTTCTTCTTTGATCCAGTCTTTATTTAAAAAAATATTGTTCAATCTCCTGGTGTTTATGTGATTTCTTTTTTTTTTTTTTTTTTTTTTTAAATTTCAACTTTTTATTTAACAAGTTACTTTATAATCAGAAGTTCTGCCTGTTATCTTAATATTAATCCTTCTCATACTTTCCTCCTCTACATGCTCTGCATGCATTATCATAGTGAACAACTCTCCTATTCAACCATCTCTTACTAAACAAGTGAATAAGTGCAGAGTAATTGCTATCCTCTAGAAGTAAGGTTCTAGAATCATTGCAAAGAACAAAAATATCTCCCTACAGGCAAACACAAATCAGTTTAAATATTTCAAATGGAAAACAAACTAAATAACTTTAAATCCAACAATTTATTCTAATATTTACTGTACTTCTTTTTTTTTATTTATTTATTTTTTTTTACGTTTACATAGGGTAATGATGTTTATTATATTTTTCCCCTCCCCCCCACCCCTCCCACCCCTCCCACCCCTCCCACCCCTCTTTTCCCTCTACACAGTCCTTCTTTCCTTCATTCTTACTGCTCTCCTTAGCCTAACTCTAAACCTAACCCTAAACCTAATGCTAGCCCCTCCCACCCCCCATTATATGTCCTCATCCGCTTATCAGCGAGATCATTCGTCCTTAGTTTTTTGAGATTGGCTTATCTCACTTAGCATGATATTCTCCAATTTCGACCATTTGCCTACAAATGCCATAATTTTATCATTCTTCATTGCGGAGTAATATTCCATTGTATAAATATGCCACAGTTTCTTTATCCATTCATCAACTGAAGGACATCTAGGTTGGTTCCACAATCTGGCTATGGTGAATTGAGCAGCAATGAACATTGATGTGGCTGTATCTCTGTAGTATGCTGATTTTAAGTCCTTTGGGTATAGGCCAAGGAGTGGGATAGCTGGGTCAAATGGTGTTTCCATTCCAAGCTTTCTGAGGAATCTCCACACTGCTTTCCAGAGTGGTTGCACTAATTTGCAACCCCACCAGCAATGTATGAGTGTTCCTTTTTCACCACATCCTCGCCAACACCTATTGTTGCTTGTGTTCTTGATAATCGCCATTCTAATTGGGGTGAGATGAAATCTTAGGGTAGTTTTGATTTGCATTTCCCTTATTACTAGGGATGTTGAACATTTTTTCATATATCTGGTGATTACTTGTACATCTTCTTCTGTGAAGTGTCTGTTCATTTCCTTAGCCCATTTGTTGATTGGATTATTTGTATTCTTCGTGTAGAGTTTTTTGAGTTCTTTATAGATTCTGGAAATTAGCGCTCTATCTGAGGTATGGTTGGCAAAGATATTCTCCCACTCTGTAGGCTCTCTCTTCACATTTCTGATAGTTTCCTTTGCTGACAGAAAGCTTTTTAGTTTGAATCTATCCCAGTTGTTTATTCTTGCTTTTATTTCTTGTGCTATGGGAGTCCTGTTAAGGAAATCTGATCCTGAGCCAACAAGTTGAAGATTTGGACCTACTTTTTCTTCTATAAGATGCAGGGTCTCTGGTCTGATTCCGAGGTCCTTGATCCATTTTGAGTTGAGTTTTGTGTAGGGTGAGAGATAGGGGTTTAGTTTCATTCTATTGCATATAGTTTTCCAGTTTTCCCAGCACCATTTGTTGAAGAGGCTATCTTTTCTCCATTGCATATTGTTGGAACCTTTGTCTAGTATGAGAAAATTGTATTTATTTGGGTTTGTGTCCATGTCCTCTATTCTGTACCATTGATCTACCTGTCTATTTTGGTACCAATACCATGCCGTTTTTGTTACTATTGCTTTGTAGTAGAGTTGAAGATCTGGTATTGCAATACCCCCTGCTTCGCTCTTGCTACTGAGGATTGCTTTAGCTATTCTAGGTTTTTTATTCTTCCAGATGAATTTCATAATTGCTTGCTCTATTTCTGCGAGGTACATCATTGGGATTTTAATTGGAATTGCATTGAATCTGTATAGAACTTTAGGTAGTATAGCCATTTTGACGATATTAATTCTGCCTATCCAGGAACATGGGAGATCTTTCCATCTTCTAAGGTTTTCTTGAATTTCTTTCTTTAGTGTTCTGTAGTTCTCATTGTAGAGGTATTTCACCTCTTTTGTGAGATTGATTCCCAAGTATTTTATTTTTTTCGATGCTATTGTGAATGGAGTAGTTTTCCTAATTTCTCTTTCTGAAGATTCATCACTTATGTATAAAAATGCATTGGATTTATGAGCATTGATCTTGTAACCTGCTACTTTACTGAATTCACTTATGAGTTCTAAAAGTTTTCTGGTGGAATTTCCAGGTTCCTCTAAATATATAATCATGTCATCAGCGAACAGGGATAGTTTGAGTTCTTCTTTTCCTATTCGTATCCCTTTAATTTCTTTGGTTTGTCTGATTGCTCTGGCTAGAGTCTCAAGGACGATGTTGAATAGAAGCGGTGAAAGAGGGCATCCCTGCCTTGTTCCAGTTTTTAGGGGGAACGCTTTCAGTTTTTCACCATTTAGAATGATATTAGCCATGGGCTTAGCGTAGATGGCCTTTATAATGTTTAGGAATGTTCCCATTACCCCAATTTTTTCTAGTGTTTTGAGCATGAAGGGATGCTGTATTTTATCAAATGCTTTTTCTGCATCTATTGAAATAATCATGTGATTCTTAACTTTAAGTCTGTTGATATGGTGAATGACATTTATTGATTTCCGAATGTTGAACCAACCTTGCATCCCTGGGATAAAACCCACTTGATCGTGGTGCACTATCTTTTTAATATATATTTGTATGCGATTTGCTAAAATTTTGTTGAGAATTTTTGCATCGATGTTCATTAAGGATATTGGTCTGAAATTTTCTTTCCTCGATGTGTCTCTGTCTGGTTTAGGTATCAGGGTGATATTGGCTTCATAGAACGAGTTTGGTAGGGTTCCCTCCTCTTCTATTTCATGGAATAGTTTGAGGAGTATTGGAATGAGCTCTTCTTTAAAGGTTTTATAGAACTCGGCTGAGAACCCATCTGGTCCTGGACTTTTCTTTGTTGGTAGGCTTTTGATGACCTCTTCTATTTCATTGCTTGAAATTGGTTTATTTAAGTTGTGTATGTCCTCCTCGTTCAGTTTAGGTAGTTCATATGTCTCTAGAAATTTGTTGATGTATTCGAGGTTTTCTGTTTTGTTGGAGTATAGATTTTCGAAATAGTTTCTAATTATGTTTTGTATTTCACTCGTGTCTGTTGTGATGTTTCCTTGTTCATTCCGAATTTTAGTAATTTGAGTTTTCTCCCTCTTTCTCTTTGTTAGTGTGGCTAAGGGTTTATCAATTTTATTTATTTTTTCAAAGAACCAACTATTTATTTTGTTAATTTTTCCAATTGTTTCTTTTGTTTCGATTTCGTTGATTTCGGCTCTGATTTTAACTATTTCCTGTCTTCTACTACTTTTGGTATTGGTCTGCTCTTCTTTTTCTAGTGCTTTGAGCTGTAGTGTTAACTCGTTTATTTGTTGATTTCTACTTCTTTTTTTGAATGCACCCCATGAAATAAATCTTCCTCTAAGTACTGCTTTCATAGTGTCCCAGAGATTTTGATATGATGTGTCTTTGTTCTCGTTTACTTCTAAGAATTTTTTTATTTCCCTCCTGATGTCTTCTGTTATCCATTCATCATATAATAGTGTATTATTTAGTCTCCAGGTATTGGAGAAGTTTCTGTTTTTTATTCTGTCATTTATTTCTAATTTCAATCCATTATGATCTGATAGAGTACAAGGTAGTATCTCTATCTTCTTGTATTTACTAACAGTAGCTTTGTGGCATAAAATATGGTCTATTTTAGAGAAGGATCCATGTGCTGCTGAGAAGAAAGTGTATTCGTTCTTTGTTGGATGGTATATTCTATATATGTCCGTTAAGTCTAAATTGCTGATTGTGTTGTTGAGATCTATAGTTTCTTTATTCAATTTTTGTTTGGACGATCTATCCAGTGGTGAGAGAGGTGTGTTAAAATCGCCTAGTATTATTGTGTTGTGGTCTATTTGATTTCTGGAATTGAGAAGGATTTGTTTGACGTACGTGGATGAGCCAATGTTCGGGGCATAGATATTTATGATTGTTATGTCTTGCTGATTTATGCTTCCCTTAAGCAGCATGTAATGTCCTTCTTTATCCCTTCTGAGTAGTTTTGGTTTGAAGTCCACATTATCTGAGATGAGGATGGATACTCCAGCTTTTTTGCTGTGTCCGTGTGCATGGTATGTTTTTCCCCATCCTTTCACCTTTAGTCTATGGGTGTCTCTTTCTATGAGGTGAGTCTCTTGCAGGCAGCATATTGTTGGATTTTTCTTTTTAATCCAATCTGCCAGTCTGTGTCTTTTGATTGATGAATTCAGGCCATTAACATTCAGGGTTATTATTGTGATATGATTTGTATTCCCAGTCAATTGACTCATATTTGTTTTTGACATGATTCGGTTTCTCCTTTATTTGGCTATTCCTTTAGGCTAGCGCCTCCTGTTGCTGATTTGCATCGTTGTTTTTCATCTCTTCCTCATGGAATATTTTGCTGAGAATGTTCTGTAATGCCGGCTTTCTTTTTGTAAATTCCTTTAGCTTTTGTTTATCATGGAAGGATCTTATTTCATCGTCAAATTTGAAGGTAAGTTTTGCTGGGTATAAGATTCTTGGTTGGCATCCATTTTCTTTCAGGGCTTGGTATATGTTGTTCCAGGCCCTCTAGCTTTTAGGGTCTGGATTGAAAAATCTGCTGATATTCTTATTGGTTTCCCTCTGAATGTAATTTGATTCTTTTCTCTCGCGGCCTTTAAAATTCTGTCTTTATTTTGTATGTTAGGTATTTTCATAATAATGTGCCTTGGTGTGGGTCTGTTGTAATTTTGTATGTTTGGAGTTCTATAAGCCTCTTGTACTTGGTTTTCCATTTCGTTCTTCAGATTTGGGAAATTTTCTGTTATTATTTCTTTGAATAGATTGTTCATTCCTTTGGTTTGTTTCTCTAAGCCTTCCTCAATCCCAATAATTCTCAAATTTGGCCTTTTCATGATATCCCATAGTTCTTGGAGATTCTGTTCATGATTTCTTACCATCTTCTCTGTTTGTTCCACTTTGTTTTCAAGGTTAAATATTTTGTCTTCAATGTCTGAGGTTCTGTCTTCCAGGTGTTCTATCCTATTGGTTATGCTTTCTATGGAGTTTTTAACTTGGTTTATTGTTTCCTTCATTTCAAGTATTTCAGTTTGGTTTTTTTTCAGTATCTCTAACTCTTTATTGAAATGATCTCTTGCTTCCCGTATTTGGTCTTTTAACTGTTGATTGGTGCGATCATTTAATGCCTGCATTTGCTCTTTCATCTCCTCCTTCAATGCCTGCATTTGCTCTTTCATCTCCTCATTAGCTTCCCTGATCGTTTTAATTACGTACATTCTGAACTCCCTTTCTGACATTTCTTCTGCTCTGCTGTCATTGGGTTTTATTGATGTAGTATCTAGGTTTGTTTGGGACATTTTCTTCCCTTGTTTTCTCATAATGGTCAGTTGTCAGTGGGACCCTGAGATATTGCAGTTTTCCACTATTGGCTTATAGTGTCCCAGTAGATTTCCAGTGTATCACCTCCCAGCCTTCAGTAGCCTGATGTCTTGGAGGAATCTGATAAAGCAGCTCATTCGAAGAATACTGCCCCTAGCCCCCTACTGGTTCCACGTTTTGGAACTGGCTCTGTGCGGAAATGCTCTCACTGTGGGCCTGCCCCGTGCAGCTGGCCGTGTGGGAAGAGCCCACTGCCGGAGTGTGGAAGACTACCTTGGGAAGACTCAAGCTGCCCTGCCCGGCTCTGCTAAGCCACCTCTATCTGGGCCTGCCACCCGGGCTGAGCTTTACCCAGTGGGCAGACTCACCTGTGGCTCCACTTCAGTTCGAGTCTCTCAATGCCTCCCCTTCTTAACTCCTGGATTCTGGAGCGACCGGAGGTGCAGTCTCCCTCTAGGCCGCCATCTTGGATCGCCCCGTGAAGAGAGCCCGCAGCCGGAGTGGGCAGAGCCGCCTGAAGAGGTCTCCGGCTGCCCTGCCCTTATCCCTGAGGCTGACTGCAGATCGAGGCTCTCCGCTGGTTCTTTGCAGGAGTACACTGCACTGCAGGGGCTCCGGGACTCGGAGCGTGCTCTGTTCAGACAGGCTCTCACTAGCGGGCCAGTTCCGTTCTGAGAACCTGGAGAAGCTGGCTGTGTGGGCGGGGCCCACCGCCGGAGTGCGCAGGACTGCCTGTGGATGACTCTAGCTGCCCTGCCCGGCTCCGATAAGCCACCTCTATCTGGGCCTGCCACCCGGGCCGAGCTTTACCCAGTGGGCAGACTCACCCGTGGCTCCACTTCAGTCCGAGTCTCTCAATGCCTCCCCTTCTTAACTCCTGGGTTCTGGAGCGACCGGGGGTGCAGTCTCCCTCTAGGCCGCCATCTTGGATCGCCCCGTGAAGAGAGCCCGCAGCCGGAGTGGGCAGAGCCGCCTGAAGAGGTCTCCTGCTGCCCTGCCCTTATCCCTGAGGCTGACTGCAGATCGAGGCTCTCCGCTGGTTCTTTGCAGGAGTACACTGCACTGCAGGGGCTCCGGGACTCGGAGCGTGCTCTGTTCAGACAGGCTCTCACTAGCGGGCCAGTTCCGTTCTGAGAACCTGGAGAAGCTGGCTCTGTTTATGTGATTTCTGTTACTTTTGTTGATGTTGATTTCTAAATCCATTACATTATGATCTGATAAGATGCACAAGATCACATACTTTTTTTGTTAGGTTTGCTAAGACATACATTGTGATCTAGAATTTGGTCTGTTTTGGAAAATGTTCCATGAACTGCTGGAAAGAAAGTGAATTCAGCTATTTGGGGGTGAAATATTCTGTAGATGTCTGTTAGGTTCATTTGATTGATTGTATTATTTAGATTAGAAATATTTTTATTAATTTTATGTTTGGGAGACCTATTGATCATTAGGGTTTGTTGAAATCACCCAGCATTATTATATAGATTTCTATCTAAAATTCAATGTGAAGAGGTACTTTTTATGTAATTAGGTGTACAGAAATTTGGGCTATAAATATTTACTATTGTTATTTCTTATTCTTGAGTTGTTCCCTTTTACCAGTATGCAGTGACCTTCTTTGTCTCTCGTGATTAATTTTTGCTTGAAATCTGCTTTGTCAGATGTAAGAATAGCTATTCCTTCTTGGTTTTGGACTTCATTTGCATGAAATTTTTTTTCCATCTTTTTATTTTCAGTCAGTGGATATCTTTGCCAATAAAATGGGCCTTCTGCAAATAGCATATAGTTGGGTCTTACTTTTTAATCCATTTTGACAAATCTGTATCTTTTAATTGGGGAGTTGAATCCATTGGCACTCAGTGTTATTATGGATATAGATATTTGCTATTTCCTACCATTTTCATTTGTTTGTTCTATTTAATTTGGTCTTAATTTTCATTTAGTTAATTGCTCTTATAGAGAACTTCATTCATTTGGGAACTTTGGGGTTTGTTTTTGAATTCTGTGTGTAATATCTTTTAATATCTTTTTGAAGTGCTGATTTACTGGTCATGAATTCTTCTAGTTCATCCTTATCATGGAAAGTTTTAATTTCTTTTTAGATTCTGAAAGATAGTTTGACTGGATATAGCTTCTTTCAGAGCTTGGAATATCTTACTCCAAGTCCTCTTTTGGAAAACTTGACCAGGTTTGCTGTTCATTGCTTATGCTGTTGTGCCCTTCTTCACGTTTCTTTTTTGGCCTCTTTACCCCTTGGATCAAGGACTGGTGGTTGTTAAATATGTCTCTCTGTGTTTGTCATAATGCCGACAGCTGGTGTAGTCTGGAACTTCGTTTGTATTAATTCTCAGATTCCTGTCTCACGGTACAGGAGAGGATAGACTGGGAGTCTTGTTTGGACAAATTCGGCGAGTGCATTCCTGGAGTAGGACACATGCAGGATTCTAAATGGGATGTGCCAGTGCCTGAGGTTTAGTTTTGGCTTTCCTTTGAAACTTCTTTGGGGGTTAATTGAGATTAGACCCATACCCCCTCTTGCTAGGCAGATGCTGATCTTTGCTGGATATATGGGTCTCAACTCTCTGCTTTTAGAGTGAGGATTTAATCCTCACCAGGTCTCACAAATTTCACCAATGTGAATGTGAATTTTCCACAATCAGACCCGGAGTACAGATGCTCCAGTCTGATCAATTTTTGGCCTATTTCTAGCTGCTTGCATGGGCCACTAACTACAAAGGGAACTTGAGCTTCTCTCCCCTTGGTATCCCCAGCCTAAATCACCTGGGGCATTGTCCTCTGCACCTGTTTCAGTTGTGCTGGTCCAGATACACTCTAGACTCCACAATAGCAATCTGCTGGGAGAGGCTAGCAGTGCCTTTTATGAACTCCAGATCACTTGCCTCTGCCAACTGTCACACAACTACTTGCAGATGATTCCATCTCCAGCTAACTACATGTCTACTAAGAGTTTTGATCACTTTTCAGTCATCAACTTGCCCCATCATCTCTGGGTCAGTTCAGATCAGCCTTGCTCTCAGATCCACATGTTCTTCCTTGCCTAGTTTATCTGCAATGCTTTCCTCTCTTTCTGCCTGTGTTACCCTTCCCATTTGCAGTGAACAGGAGGTGCTAATGTCACCACTGCTGCCAACAAAGCTTGTGTGTCTCTAACATATTATTTCTTATTTTGTGTTCAAATATTCTGAATGTTTTTGTGTCTATGATTACCTCACTGTTCAATGTTGAATTTCAGTGAATTTCATAAGTCACTCACTTTACTGAAAAGTAGTTCTCTTGGTGCCTGAATCTCAAACTGTGGAGTAACTGGAGAGTGCACTCTTCCTCTAATCCACCGTCTTCCCTCCTCCCTATTTTTGAAATCTTTACTCAGCATTTATTCTTATAGTTCTACCAATATTTCATTCTAAGACAACAGATTCATGTTTGCATCTAAAAGAAGCAATTACTTTTTGTTCATTTGGAGGTGTTCTCACTCTAAACCCAAAAAGATGACTCACCATCATCATCTCTAGTTCTCTATCTTCAAGTGGCACTATTTCCTCCACTTATTCCTGCAAATTAAATTCTTTTGCTGTAAAATGAGGAACTACTTGGTCAAATCAATATTTGGATGTGGATCATGATACAAATGACCTTCCTGCAGTCTGTGAATTGTGAATTTATCAAAATCTAATCAATATGGAAGACAAATGCTTATCCAGTTTAAGTCTGAACAATGATAAAGAAAAGTCACTGGCTCCTCCCTAATTAAAATGAACAAAGTAATTAACATGCCCCTAGGTTGTTCATTTTGTGACTGAGTGACTGAGCCCATCATATCAGGGTTTTATGTTGACCTTGTTATCTGCTTGGGCTTTCACTAACAACATTAACTTAATCAGCCCTGGTGAGAGGACATGTATGTTTTGAAATTTTTTGTTATCTCTATCCAAAATACCATGGCTAATTGATATATTGAGTAAGTGTGGGTTGATGAAGAAAAATATAAAGATAGCATGGGACAAGTCATATTTTTGGTTCTTCTCTAATACACTTTCATGGGTGTTCACATCAGACATGATATCTTCAAATTCTAGACCCACTCTGAGAGGTCCCAAATATCCAAATCACCAATTTTCTTTTCTTGTTCTTTCCACACACCAGACCAATCTAACAACTCATCAGCATTTCTGATTAATTTGGTGTAGAAATCATGTTATTTCTTAAGAATGGGTCACACCATTCATTGCCTGACTGAAATTCTGCCTATTTGGAAACCAGTTGGTTTCAGAGTCAGTGCTAAGTAGGGTTGTAATTTAATTCTATTGCATTATGTTAACACTCATCTGTAAAGCAAATCTCTTCTTCCTCTGCATTCTAGTCACAGGAAACTTCATGTGAAACTATACTTGTGGGTTAGGGAAGGGTTCGCAATACAGCAGGAGTAGACATGAGAACATGACTACCTGCTTAAACAACATATGTGTGTCTTCTCACCTGATGAAATATGTCATTGTATGTCACTTGCACTGAATGATGACTCATGGTACATTCACTTAATTCCATGGCTTCCAAGATGTGCTAACCCTCAGTTTTTCATAAGATCAATCTATATATGTTTTCTTTGAACATATTTCCAATCACTATCAGAGTTTAATAGCACTACTTTAATAACACAAAATATATTTTCTCCATAAACTTTGGGGCTTGTATTGATTGTTCTACTGGGGCCAAATAAAGGTTCTCTTTGAACCTGTTTACTCACCATTGGCACCTTGATAACTATTGGTTCTATCAAGTTGCAAGGTTTAGGTGGAAAACTAAATTTCAAACCACAGCTTGAATTTGCTTCAAAGTCATCTCCTGCTCTGGGTCCACTTAAACTAGATGATTTATATGTTAAGTAAAATGTAAGATACCACATCAAACATAGCTCATGTTGTTTTCAAGTTAAAGAGTTCCATCATAATGTTGTACCTTTTTACAACTGGTAAATATTACAACGTACAGAAACCTGCCTTTTTTTTTCTTTAAAGTGGCTATTTATCACAGGCCATTAAGTTTCTAGACATTTAACTAGTGGCTTAATTTTTCAGAGGTTTATCTTTTATCCTGTGACATAAACAATAATCTAGTGTATCTGTTACTTTCAATTCACAGTTGCAGTCAGAATACTATGAGTGCTGTGGATCATCTTGATGTTCTTTGGGACCTTAGAAAATTAAAATTCCTATGTACTGTATTATCACATATAGCAGACAAAGTAACTTAGCCCTGAGGTAAGATAATAAAGGTATATAGATATTCTTGTCAGGTAAAAATCAATTTATTTTGGACATAGCTTAGCAATGGAGAAAGTGTATTTTCCAGGTCAATAGCTGCACACTGGTTATGGTGATTTGCTCCAGTAGAGATGCACACAAACAACTGGAGTGAGTACAGGTGCAGTTCAAATCACTTTTGATGACTTTCACAATAGCCCATTGTCTTAGATTCCTCCAGGTTTGCATTTGGCCAAACAATTTAAACAAGCATGGGCTATGAATCATCAACTCTGCCTCCTTGAAATCACTGAAGGTCAGGGTGCTACATTTGGCTTAGTATTTTTTTAGGAGTAAATTTAAGTATTTCAATTTGATCTTTTCATCATATTATCCCTTAACCTCTAGGTCAGTAACCAGTATATTTTTTCCACTTACCAAGTTCAAGTATTTCAACTACAAATATAGGAATTAACCTGAACAGTATATATCTATTGATGAATTGGGTCCACTGTAAGGCATATTCAGGTTGAAGTGACATTTATCCCTAACCAGATTTCTGTATAGACAATAGCACTATCCTATTCTCTCAAATTAGCATTAAATCAGTGCTAATTCTTCAATTTTGGTTATTGCGCTTTTACAAGTTCATAGTCATCCATTATTGTTTCAAAGACTTTTGGCTACATAATAGAGAAATATTTATAGTATACATTTGTAATTGGTTTTTTTTGTTAATATAACAAATCCCCATAAATTTAGTGACAACACAAATTTATTATCATTCATTTCTGTAGGTTAGACCTATGGCTACAGCTCACCAGGCTGTAGCCAACGTGTTAGAAAAATTCTGCTCCTTTTATAGGGGAGAATACCTTTCCCTGCTTCAGTCAGTTATGGAGGCTGCCCACTTTCCTTGGATGCTACTTCTTCCTCCTTCATGAAGTGAGCAACATTGTATCTCCATGACTGTTCTTTTCCTGTCATATCTCCTCACTAACATTTTCTGTCTTCCTCTTCCACTTTTAAGAACTCTCGTAGGGCTGGGAATGTAGCTTAGATGGTAGAGTGCTTGCCTCAAATGCACAAGGCCTTGGGTTCAATCCTCAGCACCCCAAGAACTCTTGTAATTAGATTCATCTGAAACATGAATGTATGAACAGAATGAAGGAATGAAAGTAGATACAGAAGCATTCCCCTTTGAGGGTCAGTTGATTAGCAATCTTTTTTTTTTTTTTAAATCTTTTTTCTAGATGTTGATAGACCTTTATTTTATTCATTTATTTTTTAGTATGTGGTGCTGAGGATCGAACCCAGTGCCTCACTTGTGCTAGGCAAGCGCCCTGCCACTGAGCCACAACCCCAGCCCGATTAGCAATCTTAATTTAACTTTTTCATGCAACCTAACATAGCCCCAGGCTCCATAGATTAGGGCAAAAGACATTTTTGGGAAACCATTGCTCTGTCTATTGCTCAGTACTATGGCTTTATTGCAAAGTATTTCCTAAAGGCCACCAGAATCCCCTTCTATAAAGGATTACTAACTGGGTGAGATGCCATGACTTTGATGTTCACAGTTCATATAAGATGGATAGTCACCATACCTGGGGATTTGGGGTTATAAAGAGCATGAACCATTTTTGCAAACTGACCATCTGTTTCATTCCTTAGCTCACTATATAAGATAAACTATTCTCACAGTTTCCTTGGTATCAAAATACTCTAATTTCCACTCTAACATACCCATTGCAATACTGGTGCTTGCCTTGTCTTTTATGGTCAGTCAAGTGTTTTTGTTTAATTTCTTAATGTCTTGGGAAGGAAAGATCAATTTATGGCTTTCTGATGACTACAGTCCAGTGGGGGGTGTTGTTTTCACAAAATGAACATTCTACAGTTCAGCTCCTGGGCTCTGTTGATATCTGACTCCTTATGAGGTTTAGAGTGATGAAGAGTGGTTGGGTGGATGAGGAGGAGAATTGGATGACTTTCAAAATGCTACTGGCTCAGGTGAAGTCATCACAGACAGGTTTCAAGAAGGGAGCTGCTCCTCTCCTCAGACCAGAGAGGAGAGGCCACTTCTGCTGGCAGAGGGAACTCAGAGTACTTAGAGGTTCAAGTTCCATCAGAATCTACCTAAATTCCCAGTCAAGGTTTTACTTATTCGAAATCATGTCCTGAATTCAACAAAAATGACTAGTTGAGGTTGTGTATTCAATTTGAGTTTGATTGTGAAGTATGAATATTTAGATTTTAAATCTAATCCTAAACCACATATTCTCAGATGACCCATGCTAATAATGCTTTAGATGATTTTAAACAGTTCAGAAAAGAAGAGGGTATAATCCAGAATATATGTGGTCCCACAGTTCCTAAAATAATACTATCAGATCCTTTATAGAAGAAGTTTGCCAAGCACAATACAAGAAAAAAAAAAGGAATATTTTAACTTTGCATATATAATCTTGCATATATTTTAAGGCTAACATATGAGTTATGAAGTGGTCTAACATATGAGTTATGAATCCAGTGCTTTTTCTGTAAACTACCAGTTTTAAGTATTCCTCTCAATACTCAGACTTGAAAGTCATTCTTAAACATATATTGCCAAGTAGTTGTTCTCACAATGAGCAGTTCACCCCAAGCATTAACACTTCATAGTTTTATAATGCCAAACATTACAACTATCCCATGTCCACTATGAAATGTGTCATTGAAGTATTTAAACTCAAAAGAATTGAACAATTCAGTATCTTAATCTCATACTGGAGAGTCTTATGCTGAGAGCTATGGAAAAATCTAGTAAGAAAGCTGAAACTATTACATGTATTCAAAACAGAAGTAACTTATAAGAAAGTGATTAAATATATATAAAAATAATATATATTAATTATGTTAAATATATATAATTATATATATTTATATAATATATAATTAATATATACATATATATAATAAGGGACCGAGAAGCTAAATACAGGATAATAAAGCAACTGTGAAATAAGCAACCCCATGAAGTCTCTAACATCTCTATCTAGTACTGTAAAGGGAAAAAAAAAAAAAAAGGATTGTGTTACCAGAGTCCTGGAGTAGAACTCTCACACACAAGCTGTATTGTGTGAAATTATGGTGGGCCTCACTGTTAGGAGCGGGGTCTGTGAGTATAGGTTGTTCAGAAGGTGAAAGCCAAATATGGGGTAGCGGTGCAGGGATCAGCTACATCTGGAGATGCTGCTCAAAGCAGGTGAGGGGGATGAGCTGTCTTCTCACTTCCTTATGTCTTGCAGTTTTTGGCCACATCTGTATAGACTAAAGCTATTTGGAAACTAAAGGGAAGGAAACCTACGTAGATATTGGACATGAACGGAAAAATGACTGATGCATTTGTTTTATAATCACCAACATGCTAAAATTCTAAATTATTAATTCTAATAGTTTATCTTATGGTTTTATTACTTACTTGCAATATATCTATGTTTAATATTTATTTTCTACTTCATACAGGATTATTCCTTGTTTCGACTTATTTTATTCACTGGACTCTCTTATAAAATATTAACTAGAAATACTAGCAGTGGATATTCTCATAATTTCTCTATTGCAAAAGTAACATTTTAACATTTTAGTACCACAGTGTTTGCTATGAGCTGCAGGGTGCCTTTATTTATGTACACTGAAAATATTTTAGCTCAGAAATAGCTTCATTTACATCTTTGATTATGGCTGCTATTAAAGTTGCCCTATGTTTTGAAAAAAATCACTGTATTAAGGTATGGTTTACATATAAAAGATATATTTATAATTTATACAATTTAATGAGTTTGGAGAAAAAGCATAAAACCATCACCATAATATATACCAAAACCACATGACTCATTCACAAAATTTCTCACCAATCTTTTCAGTATTTTTTGTAAGTGTGAGGAAATCACACATGATCTACCCTTTTTGCATATTTCTAAACATATGACCTTGTATTGTTAACCTAAGGCACCATGCTGCACAGTAGATCTCTAGGACTCATTCACTCATTCATCTTCCATAACTGAAATTTTACACCCATTTACTAATACTGCCAAATTTCTCCCTCCCCCTAGTCCCTAGCAATCACTATTTTATTATTTCTGAGTTTAACTCTTCTATATTTGTAGTATAAGTGAGACCATGTGGTATTTGACCTTCTGTGTCTAACTTAATTTAATGTAGTACCCTATACATCCACACATTGTTGTCATAAATGGAAGATTTTCCTTATTTTTAAAGGTGAATTATATTCCATTGTAAATATACATCATATTTTCTTAATCCATTGATTCATAGATAGACAATTAGGCTGTTTCTCTGACTTGAATATTGTGAATAGTGGTATTACAAACATGGGATTGCAAATATATTTTCAAGTCCTGATTCCATTTCCTTTGGATTTATACCCAGAAATGAATTGCTAGTTAGAAACATGCAGTAGTACAAAACTAATAAGAAACTTTAATTCTCCACTTTCAATAATAAACAGATCCTCCAGACAGAAAATGAATAAGAAAAAGATTTCAAAAACACTATAGATTAAGTGTATCTAATAGACATATAATGGACATTCCATCTGTTATGGTTTAGATGTGGTGTATCCCAAAATCTCACATGTGAGACAGTGCAAGAAGGTTGGAGGAGAAATGACTTGGGTTATAGCCTTAACCTAATCAGTGAATTAATCCCTGATGGGATTAACTGAGAAGTGACTGGAGGCAGGTGGGTGTGACTGGATGAAGTGGTTCATTGTGGGGCATGGCTATGGGGTATATATTTTGTATCTGCAGAGTTGAGTCTCTCTCTGCTTCCTGATCATGATGTGAGCTGCTTCCCTTGACCACACTTTCCTACCTCGATGATATTCAGTCTTGAGGAATGGAACCTGCCTTCTCTGGACTAAAACCTCTGAAATCATGAGTCCTCAAATAAACTTTTGCTCCTGTACAATTGTTCTGGTCAGATTTTTCAGTCGTAGCAGTGAAAAAGCTGACTAGTGACACCACCAAACAGTAGTAAATATTGTTGCATAATATCAAAGGTCATACAAAAAATTCTGTATAGCACTTACGGAAACTGAACAAAAAAGATAGGATGTGGAATGTAACAACTTGATTTCCATAATAAAATATTTTAGAAATTTCTATTTCTGGGTCTTCCAAATATATTCTATTTTATTCTAAAGAACTATTTTTTCCATAACTGCTAAGTTGTGTTATAAATGATTATAAATCATTGATTAAATACTTTACTTATGGTATACGGATATGTATAGCTCTTAACCTGGGACCTGGTAAAATGCTATTATCATTTTTGCAACTCCTGGAGACATAGTTATGCAAAATTTGTAGCTTCATTTTCATCCTCAGTAATCTGCAAGGATTTATTTAATATAATTTCTCATATTTCTAATAACTAACTTATTTAAATTCAGTATATCAGGTGATTGAAGAACTTCAGATCCAACATATATTGGTATCTGGATGTGAATGTTTCATCTCACAGTTACAGTATGTTTCATTTAAAAAACATATCCCAGGTAACAGCAGTAGTAGTTCTCCAATTCCTCAATAAAATGTGAGTGAGAGAGTCACACTTGGTCTGGTAACTTGAAGAAGACTGACTCATTATGGCTTAGGACACTACATACAGCAAATCAATTCCTGAATCATTTAAAATAGATACATTCTTGAAATATTCATTGCAAATATTGCAATAGTATGGTATGAATGATCAGTAAAATACAATGGAAAATTATTTAGCCATAAAAAGGTGAAATTCTGACTTTTGCAACAAATGGATGAACCTAGAATGCATTATATTAAGTGAAATAAGCCCGATACAAAGTATTTCATGATCTTACTCATTGTGAAAGGTAAAAAAGATGATCTCATAGAGTAGTAGTTACCAGGGACTTGGTATGGGGAAAGGCTTGGAAGTTGTAATGGGTATTAAATTGTAATTTATAGAAGAAATAAGTTATAGTTTCTTATCATACAGTCAGGTGACTAAAGTTAACAATAACATATTTCAAATTAGCTAGAAGAGAGAATTTTGAATATTTCACCACAAAGAAATGATAAATGTTTGAGTTTATACTTATGCTAATTAATCTGATTTATTCATAGCACAATGTCCGTATGTATTGAAATATCATATTGTACCTCATATATTTGTACAATTATTGTGTGTCGATTATAAAAGAATGTCACAAAGATAGTATCCTTTATTATTCATTTTTATTTCTAGAACTTTCCCCCTCAATACTTTTGATATACCGTCCTGTTAAACTCTAGCATGGGAAATGATACACAAAACATGTAGCAAGAATAAAAATATGACCTAATTTACAGAGAACCACCCAGCCTTTTTCTCACTATTTTTACTATTTTGTTTCTCAAATATACCTGGATGTTAGTCAGAAGTTCTTATACAAACTAAAGACTTCTCCAGAACCATCTAGTATAGATTACTGTAGACATAATTGGTAGAGAGAGGAAGTACTTTGGTACCAATCCTTTTTGTGCATTATAGAATCTTGTACTAGATAATTCAGAGTATAACTGTGTTTTGTATACAACACAAGAATGTTCAACATCAGCCAGAGCAGAACAAATCTTTACTCAATTTATTGTTTCTTGTTGCGGATGGTTTTTTTGCAGTGGGCAGAAGTTTGATTATCTTTAAAATATTGATAGTAAATTTTTATCTATGCCATGCGAATAGTTAACTGATTGCCAGGTTTCTTGCTGAAACTCTTCCCTATTTCTACTGAGGTTAAAGAAAATAAGTTGCATGGAATTTAGTATTATTTTGGAAATTAAAAATGACTTAAAATGACATATTTTTTCTAGGTTTAAAATTATGTTTTCTCTCTTTTTTTCTCTTACTCATTTACTTTTCTCTATCCTTATTAAAGTTTGAACTAACCAAGAAATGTATGTAAATGAATTAACAGATAACTA
This sequence comes from Sciurus carolinensis, assembly GCF_902686445.1. Classification (NCBI taxonomy): domain Eukaryota; kingdom Metazoa; phylum Chordata; class Mammalia; order Rodentia; family Sciuridae; genus Sciurus; species Sciurus carolinensis. The sequence goes on along the minus strand of NC_062219.1, from coordinate 80,288,687 downwards.
ACTGATTACATTCTGCACATTTTGATAAGGCAACTCCATAATGTAATAGAAGGCATTCAAATAATAATTGAAACTCTCTAAAATTTTAACATCCCCCATAAAGTGAAAAGAGGAGCTATGTTTTGGAATAACTGACATTTTTATTAAGGTTCAGATCTTATCGGAGGAGAATAAAATACTGGACACATCAACGTGAATAGAGAAAATTTGATTTATTTTAAATCATACCAACAAAATATATGAAATTAGGCTATGTGAGATGTTTCATGTTTCTTTTCCTTAATCTCCCTTGCGTGTTTCAAAATGAATTTCCAATACTTTTGAAAGCAGAATGAATGTCTTCAAGAATTATTTTGAAATCATGGAACAGGAAAATATATTTTATCCTGTGAACCGTGAAATGAGTCTTGGAAGAATAAACTTCCTTTTCAGAATCACATGTGTTTTCATTTGGTTTAAGTTGATCCCATTTATAAAAAGTCACAATCAGTAAAACATTTTGATTATATACGCAATGATTTCAGAGACCCATTCTTACTGATGTGTTCAATATATTAATTAAATAAGAATGTAAAATTTAGATGAGTTATTTAGTTTTTGGTTTGTACTTACCAGATGCAAAATCTTCTCTAGTAACATTTTAGTAAGTAATTTCACATTTGTTTGTTTATTTACTTATTTTTATTTTTTAATTTTTTGGGTACTGGAAATTGAACTCAGGGGTACTGAGTCACATCCCCAACCCTATTTTGAATTTATTTAGAGACAGGATTTCACTGAGTTGCTTAGTGCCCCACTTTTTCTGAGGCTGTCTTTGAACTCAAAATCCTCCTCTCTCAGCCTCCTGAGCCACTGGCATTGAAGTTTATTTAAATACAAAGTATGCCTAGTTAAAAATAGACATAGCAAGTTCTTCTGATATTGGCCATATGAAGAAGTATTCAAACCATAGAGAAGAATCTAACATTTGAAAAATGGAACAAAATATTTAAAAGCAACTACTTTTAAGCATCTGGAAATAAAGTGTCAGAAATATGAAGTGTTTACTCTTTAGCACTTGTTTGATAAGAACTCTAAATTTATGACTTTCTTACCAAAGGATCTCCTTCACCCATTTACCTAATAATTACCAGTTTAGTTAATGACAATATTCCACCTTGCTCAAGGTGTATACAATAGAGTTGTGTAGATCATATAATCCAGAAAACATTAAAAATGCATGAACACCATAGGGATCCCAAATGTAGACAGAAATTAACGATAACACAACTTAGAGAAATATTATAGTGATATGTACGTTTGCTGTGCTTTTAATAAGCTTTCAAACAAACCTGCACACAGCTTGTGGGCAGAATGTGGAGCTCTTAGTGAGACTTGGGGCACATCTCACAATCTGAATATAATTTTTCTTCAATCCTTGAATGAATATCAGCTACTAAGGCTCACAGGGGTCTCCTAGAGGTCCAAGATAAAGACTAACAGTAGGAAAAACAAACTGAGCAGAACCATCAGCAGGTATTCACCAGATGAGAAGAAAGTCTTATCAGTCTGAGTTTGGCAGGTTAAGTCATTTCTATAACAAGATAAGGATGCTAAATCTCAACAGAAAAAGAAAAAAAAAAAAAAAAGATAGATCCCAAAGTCTTTAAAAAACTATTTGCAATGAACAGGGGAATAGGAATGTGAAAACCACACTCAGCAAAGAGAGCAATAAACAGAAATCTACTCCAAATGACCCAGTTGTGATATTTGACACATTAAGACATCAAAGCAACTATTTAAAATTTGTCCAAAGGATTGTACTAAACTATGTACAAAAAATTAAAGGTAAATTTGAAATTAATGATAAGTAGAAAGAGAATTTCAAATATTTAGGAGTTATACAAATGAAAAATTTGATACAATAATTTAAAAAGTAAAATAAAAAATGAACTGTTTGGTAATAAAAGCACATCCTGGATGACCCAATAATAACAGTAAGTTTGAAATTTAATTAATTGCTATTATCTAATCTGAAAAACAAATAGAAAAAATGTTGTAAAAGAAAAAGAATAAATCTACAAAAACTTATCAAATGGGACTACATATTTGAAACTGAAATCCCAGGAGATTAAAGTTAAAAGGAGGCAGATTTGTTTAAGAAACCATGATTAAATTTTCCCAAAATCAATGTAAAACATTAATTTGTATTATCAAAATGTAGCATAAATACAAACAAAGTGTACCTAGAAGATGATAGATATAGAAAAACAAGTTCATGGTGAGTTCTCATTAGAAATAACATAGGACAAAAAACATTGAAATAGTATATTCAAAGTGCTAACAGGCACTGTAACCAAGTTTTATAACCAATCAAGCTATTCTTTAAACATAAATACTTAATAAGTTAATTTCATTTTAATGATAGAGAGAATTTTTTGTTAGCAGAACTTCATTTCAAGTTCTTTAATTCCATCCTATCACTGAATTTGAATCAAAAAGTTAATGGTAGTTCACAATACCTACTGATTTCCACTGTGGCTGCTACACCTTTGGGCTCCCCAGAGCTAAATGTAAAGAACTCTCTACAGGTTCCTAGGCAAGAGTGGTAAACAGGAATATGAATGTATTTGTACTGTTGTTTCTGAACTCAATCAACTCTGAGAAGAAAGTGTGTGAATGTATAAAGGAAAAAACTTGAGGTTTTTTTGATGTTAAAAAATAAAATTATGTTCATGTTTAAAAAAAAAAGAAATACTAAAAGAAATCAGCTAAAGGGAAAATGGGCCAGTGGACATAGTAGAATTTTCAGGAAAGAATGAACACCAAACATGTTAAAAATATGGATAAATGTAAAGGACCAAACACACAAAAATATGTATGTATAGAGACATATACATAAATAAATATAATAGACATAATTTTTCTCTAAATTTCTTTCTGAGACTACTAATTAAAATTATCTAGTAGCGTATTCTTAGAATTTTAACAAATACAGATATAATACATACAATAATGATAATATAAATGATGAAGAGGTATAAATGAAATAATACTGTTGGAAATATTTGGTTTTGTTATAAATAACTTAAGTACAGAGAATGTTAATAAGTTTAATATGAATATTATAATCTCTAAAGCTAAAATAAACATGAGTATGATTAAAAGCTAATAGTTCACTTAACCATCATAATAAAAATTATCTTAACTCAGAAAAAGACTTGAAAAGTATAAGACAGCATCACACTAAATGGAGAAAAACTAAAAGCATTTTCTCTAAAATTGGGAACAAGACAAAACTGTTCACCTTCACTGCTCCTGTTTGATTTAGTCCTAAAAAATATTAGCCAGAATGATCAGGCAAGGAAAGAAAATCAAAGGGTTGCAAATAGGAAAGGAAGTCAAACAATCTCTGTTGACTAATGGCATGATCCATATCAGAAAACAACAAGAACAATAACAACAAAAATAACAAGAAACAAAAAACAAAAAAACAAAAAACAAAAACTCCACCAGAAGACTTCTAGAATTTATAAATGAGATTAGCAAAGTAGCAGGATACAAGCCAACACGCATAAATCAATAGCTTTCCAATGTTCCAACAATGATTCAGCTAAGGAAGAAATCAGGAAAACCATCCCCTTAACAACAACCTCAAATAAATAAATAAATAAATAGAAAACTTATGCATCAATCTAATCAAGAAGACAAATGAACTGTACAAGGAAAACTACAGAACACTGAAGAAAGAAATTGATGACCTCACAAGTTGGAAAGACTTCCCGTGTTCTCGGATAGGCAGATTCAATATTGTCAATATGGTCATACTATCAAAAGCAATATACTGATTCAATGCAATTCCCATCAAAATACCAATGACATTCTTCACAGTATTAGAATAAAAAGCAATTCTTAAATTCATTTGGAAGAATAAGAGAGCCAGAATGGTCAAAACATTTCTAAGCAAGGAAAGTAAAGCAGGAGGCATCACGATACCTAATCTGAAATTATACTACAGAGTTGTAGCAACAAAAACAGCATGGTGTTGGCATCAAAACAGACATAAGACCAATGGAACAAAATAGAAGACACAGAGACATATCCACCTACCTATAGCTGTCAGATATTTGACAAACATGCCACAAAAATACCCTGGAGAAAAGATAGCCCTTTAAACAAATGGTACTTGGAAAACTGGATAGCTATATGGAGAAAAATGAAGCTGTATACCTCTCTCTCACCCTGCTCCAAACTCATATTAAAGTGGATCAGAGATTAGGAATTAGACAGAACATTTCCAACTGCTAGAATAAAATTCAGGGTCAACATTTCATCATATAGTTGCAGGCACTGACTTCCTTAACAAGATGCCCAAAGCACAACCAAAAATCAGTAAGTGGGATGCCATAAAACTAAAGTTTCTGCACAGCAAAGTAATCAAGAATGTGAAGAGCGAGGCTACAGAATGGGAGAAAATCTTGGTGAGCCCCTTCTGTAATAGGAGATTAATATCCAGAATGTACAAATGACTCACAAAATTGAACACCGAGAAACATACAAACAAATAATGTAATCAATTAATAGGCAAAATAACTAAACGGAAACTTCTCAAAAGAAGGAATACAAATGGCCAACAAATATACAAAAAAAGTGTTCAATATCTCTACCAATCAGGGAAATGCAAATCAAAACTATACTGAGATTTCATTTTACTCCAGACAGAATGGGAATGATCAAGTATACAAGCAATAATAAATACTGAAGAGGTTGTGGGGGAAAAGGTACACCTGTACATTGTTGGTGATACTTCAGACTAGTATAATTATTGTGGAAAGTAGTATGGAGATTCCTCAAAAAACCAGGGATGGAACCACCATATAACTCACTTTTTGGTATTTTCCCAAAAGATCTAAGATCAAGTACTATAGCAATACAGTCACCTAAAAGTTTATAGCAGCCCAATTCACAATAGCTAAATTATGGAATCAACCCAAATGCCCATCAATAGATGAATATATTAATAAAATTATATATATGTATATATACACATATATATAAAACAATATACATAAATAGAAAATAATATATAAATACACTGCACACACAATGTTGCTCTACTAAGCCATAAAAAAGAATATTATGGCATCTGCTGGTAAATGAATGGAAATGGAGAATATCATGCTAAATGAAATAATCCAAACTCAGAAACTCAAAGGTCAAATGTTTTCTTTTGTATGTGGAAGCTAGAGTAAAATAGAGGGTGAAGGAAGGATAGAACAGCATAGAGTACCAATCAAATAAAAATTAACAGACCAGTAACATGAAGTCCAGTACAGTAGAGGAAGGAGAATGGGAAGGAAGGAGAGTATGGAGGGGAAAAGAAGTGTTCATGAACTGAAATCAATTTCCATGCTTTTGTGAGTTTGTCCAGATGAACCAAACTACTTTGTATAAAGGTCTAATAAAACATTAAAAAGTATAAGACAGGAAAATACCACACGAGAAAACAGAAAAAATACCTCTAACCTTGTGAATCAGCTGCCCCAGAGTTGAGTATGCATCCACCAGAAATGAAATCAGCATACCAAAAGGATATCTGCACACCCATGTTTATTGCTTTGCTATTCACAATAACTAAGCTATAGAAACCTCATCAGATGAATGATAAAAAAATGTAGAATATATACACAATAAGGTATTATTCAGCCTTAGTGAGGGATGAAATCCGGTCATTTGCAGAAAAATGGATGAAACTGAAGGACATTATATTTTTAAATAAATCAGAAATAGAAAGATAAGACTAACATATTCTCTTTCATTTGTAGAAGCCAAAAAGGATCAATTTGAAAATAGAAATAATGATTCCCAGAGATAAGGAAGGATATGTTTGGGGAGGGGGAAAGGAATGTTGAATGTGATCGGTGCACAATGAACATACTGTAAAATCATGAAAATGTCACTGAGAACCTCATCAATATGTGCACCTAATGTGTGTTAATAAAATAAATAAGCACATTTTAAAAAGATAAGTAAAAAAAAAATCCTGATAGACTGAAAGGAGAAAAATGCAATATAATATATCCTTTAAGATTCAATATTATAACATTCTTTTCTTAGTAACTTATAAAATGAATTCACAGGAAATTAGCAAGAGTATGAACAACTCTATGAACTAACTTAAACTGGCATTTATAACTCCACTCGACAGCCACAGAATGAACACTCTGCAAGTACATATAGAACTTACATCAAGATGGTCCATTTGCAAGACCATAAAACAGTTTACTAAGCATAAAAGAATTGACATCATACACACCTGACAAAATATTAAGATAGAAACAAATGAAATAGTTCCTGGAAAATTAACAGTATTCAGAATTGAATTTATATATATTTAAGTAATACATAAATATAAGAAAAATTGTAAGAGACAGTAGAAAACATTTTTGACTGAAAAGAAAAACATAACATGTAAACACTTGTAGAGTGCAAGTAAATAAGTAAAATTCATTTTAAGTGTGAATATGAGAAAATAAGAATGATCTGAAAATCAATGTTCCTAACTTCTACCTCAGAAAGCTAGCATAAGGTAAATTCCAAGAATGCAAATGAGTAAGATAGGATGGATCAGAAATTGGTGAAAGATAAAATAAACTATAGAAAGAATTCCGTGAAACCAAAAGTGAATTTTGAAAAGATGAATAAAATCAGAAAAATCTTATAGCTGATCAAGGAAAAAGAGAGAGAGGGGAGAAGAGAGAGAGAGAGAGAGAGAGAGAGAGAGAGAGAGAGAGAGAGAAAGGCACATGATTCCAACACATGTAATAAAAGAAGGGACATACTTACAGATCACACAATCAAAAAGACAATGAATGAATACCATGAACAAATTTATTTCAATGAATTTGACAAATTACTTGAAAGAACAAATTAAAAAAGTAGTATCCAAAGGGGAAAAAAATCTAAATATCTCTATATCTGTTAAATAAATTGAATTTATTATTATTTTTTATCAATAGAACTTCAGGTTCAGATATCATATATGGCGAAGATTTTTCATACCTTCAATGAAGAAACAATTCTGAACCAACTCTTAAAAAACTGAGAAAGGAATACTTTTCTTATTCATTTTATGAATTATTTATTATGAATAATTTTATGAATTATTCATTTTATGAATTATTATGCTAGTACTAAGTTAGACTATCTCAAGTAAACACAAATATTTCACATAAACATAGACTTAAATATCTTTAAAAAATCATTATAAAACAAAATCCAGTAATATATAAAAATAATACCATCTCATACTATGAATGGATTTCAGTCTAAAAATAAAAACTTGGTTTAAAATAAAAAAATCAAATGACATATTTCACTATAATGATACAATATAAAAGCAGGCTCTCTTAATTGATGCAAAGTAATTGACAAAATTCATAATAATAAACAGCAGAATAATTACGAAGGATTTTCCCTCAAACTGGTGAAGGGCAGCTACCAAAAAATTATGGCTGTTTACTAGTAAATAACATGATCCTTTCCATGTGAGTTCAATTACGTGACAAAGGTTTATGATCTCACCCCTTCCATTAATCATTGTACTAGAATCCTCACTGTCAGAATAAGGCAAGAACTTAATCTAAAAATCATATAAATCACAAGGGAAGAAGTAAGATTGTCTTTGCTCATAGATGACATGACAGTGTTCATGGTAAATCAGTGTATCTTCATCTCCAGTCTCAGATGGTGATGATCCTCCTTTCCATTAAAATTCTTTATCTCTCGTTTTCTCTATTTACAAAAGGAACAAAGTAAAGAACGAGTTTGTCGGGAACTTAGATTCATTTTCTATCTTGTAAGATCTAGCAGTGAAATCACAGGCAAATCAATTGACATTTTTGAGGATCAAATATCTGAGTATATGTGGTAATTTATAGGCACTGTGGAATTACTGGTAATAACAATTACTGGTACATGGATTTTTATAAACTAACGTGGTATAATTCTTTGATATTGAAGTCTTGATATTGAATTGAGACGTCTCAGGGATTAAGAATGCTTTTCATGGATGATTTCATTGCAACTGGGTGCACCCAACAGCTTTCAACAAGAATGCACTCAATAAACACTTTGGAAACCATTCATACAAAAATAGGTTTGATTGACATGTATACATATATAGTATGAACAAAAATACATGTAAGACATAAAAGAAAAAATAATACCTTCCATTAATTATTCATATGATATATGTAGATGAAAAATTCAATGTTTTCTTTCAATATTTTATACTAATAAATTCCACAGATACTAAATAAATTTTCCCCAACATGACTATTAATAATTTTGATGCATCACATAAATCTTTTTTATGAACTTGTGAACAATACTTAACTCGTTTTTAAAATTTTAACATCTAAATCTCAAGTAAGTTTTCTATCTGCTGCAGAGTTAAATATAAAGGATGGAACCACAGGGAAATGACACATGACAATCTTTTATTTCAGCCAGTTTCTTTCTCTTGTTAGTCTAACATGATCACAAAAGTTATCCTGAATGTGACAACCATTATTGTCTTTATTTATTAAAAATATGACTCAAATGCAACTGTAATAACAATACTGACAGCAACAACATAATAATAGGTCTTTTCTTAATGTACTAGTACTGTTGCATGCACTTCACATGTACGATTTATTTTAATTCCCCATCAAAGTTATGAAATATTATTTTCATTTGTAAGTGAGGAAGTTCTGGCAAGGAGAGCCATAGTACATGGAGGAATCAACTTTTCAGTCAAGTAGTTTAAATCTAGAAACCACAGTCTATGATTAACACCTTGAGGAAAACCAATGTAAGTAAGAATTAACAGATCACAAATGCATGGAAGATATTATACTATAGAATCTTATCTTGCCCACATATGTGATGAGGATGTAGTGTCAGTAAGAAATAATAACTATGGTTGCAAGTGTTCGATACCTGTGCTAGACTGAAAACCTGTGCCCACAGAGAGGCAGGTTCCAATTCCCAGAATATGTGAACAACACATCATATAGTAAAGGACACTTTGCAGTTATGATCAAGGTATGAATCTTGAGATGAAGAGATTCTTCTAAATAATCCAGTGGGACTTGCTAGTGTCATTGATAGTATCTTTATTAAAAAAAAAAAAAAAAAAAGGAGTCAGAGACAGGGAAAAATACAACACAGAAGAGAAGGCAATGTGACATTAAGACAGCCCTTGGAGTGATACAAAGAGAAGGCAAGACAGCCACCAGAAAGAGTAAGAGGTGATCAAGTAGTGACCAAGAGCATCTATGTTAAGTATTCCTGGATTCATTATTTATAGCAGTCTTTTGCTTAAAGGTGTGTATCTTAAAACTCTTATCTACTTCCTCTTTGTTTTTTAAAAATATTTTCTATGAGATTATGAATTCAAAATACCAAGACTAATAAACACCCATTTAAAAATAGATGCTGAGAAAGTGTTTGATAAAATACAGCACTCCTTCATGCTAAAACACTAAAAAAATAGGGATAATAGGAACATACTTCAGCATTGTAAAGGTTATCTATGCTAAGACCACAGCCATTCTAAATGGAGAAAAACTGAAAGCATTCCCTCTAAAAATTGGAACAAGGCAGGGATGCCTTCTTTCACCACTTCTATTCAACATCGTCCTTGAAACACTAACTGGAGCAATCAGACAGACCAAAGAAATTAAAGGGATACAAATAGGAAAAGAGGAACTTAAGCTGTCACTACTTGCTAATGACATGATCCTATATTTAGAAGATCCAAAAAACTCCACTAGGAAACTTCTAGAACTAATAAGTGAATTCAGCAAAGTAGCAGGATATATAATCAAAATGCATAAATCTAATGCATTTCCAATCATATGTGATGAATACTGTGAAAGAGAAATTAGGAAAACCACTCCATTCACAATAGCCTCAAAAAAAAAAAAAGTGGGAATTAATCTCACAAAAGAGGTGAAAGAACTCTACAATGAAAACTACAGAACATTAAAGAAAGAAATTAATGAAAACTTTAGAATATGGAAAGATCTCTCATGTTCTTGGATAGGCAGAACTAATATTGTCAAAATGTTCATACTACCAAAGACGCTATACAAGCAATGCAATTCCAATTAAAATCCCAATGACGTTCCTCATAGAAGTAGAGAAAGCAATCATGAAATTCATCTGAAAGAATAAGAGACCTCAAATAGCCAAAGCAATCGTGAGCAGGAATAGTGAAGCAGGAGGTATCACAATACCAGACCTCAAACTACACTATAGGGCAATAGTAACAAAAACAGCATGATATTGGCACCAAAATAGACAGGTTGACCAATGGTATAGAATAGAAGACACAGAGACAGATTCACATAAATATAGTCACCTCATACTAGACAAAAGAGCCAAAAACATACAATGGAGAAAAGATAGCCTGTTCAACAAATGGTGCTGGGAAAACTGGAAATCCATATGCAGTAAAATGAAATTAAACCTCTATCTCTCACCCTGCACAAATCTCAATCAAAATGGATCAAAGACAGGAATTAGACCTCAGACCCTGCACCAAACAGAAGAAAAAGTAGGCCTGAATTTTCATCATGTTGGCTTAGGATCAGACTTCCTTAACAAGACTCCTAAAGAGCAAGAAATGAAAGCAAGGATCAATAAATGGGATGAATTCAAACTAAAAAGCTTTTTCTCAGCAAAGGAAACCATCAATAACATGAAAAGAGAGCCTACAGAGTGGGAGAAAATCTTTTCCACAGGCACTTCAGATAGAGCACTAATCTCCAAAACTTATAAAGAACTTAACAAAACTTTACACCCAAAATACAAAGAACCCCATCAATAAATGAGATAAGGAACTGTACAGACACTTTTCAGAAGAAGATATACAGGTGATTAATAAATGTATGAAAGAGTTTTCAATATTTATAGTAATTAGAGGTTTCAAATTAAAATCACCCTGAGATTTCATCTTACTCCATTTAGAATGGCTATTATCAAGAACACAAGCAATAATAGGTGTTGGAGTGGATATGGGGAAAAATGCACATTCATACTTTGCTGGTGGAGTTGCAAATTTGTGCAGCCACTCTGGAAAACAGTGTGGAGATTCCTCAGAAAACTTGGAATGGACCCACCTTTTGACCCAGTATCCCACTCCTCAGTTTATACCCTATACCCAAAGGACTTAAAATCAGCATACTACAGTAACACAGCCACATCAATGTTCATAGCTGCTCAATTCACAATAGCTAGATTGTGGAGCCAACCTAGATGCCCTTCAACAGATGAATGGATAAAGAAACTGTGGTATATATAGATGATGGAATATTATTTAGTTATAAAGAAGAATAAAATTTGCAGGTAAATGGATGGAATTAGAGAATATCATGCTAAGTGAAATAAGTCAATCCCAAAAAACCAAAGGTCAAATGTTTTTCCTGATAAGTGGATGATGATACATAATGGGGGTGGGGATATGGGGGGGGTTAAGAGAAGAATGGAGGAACTTTGGATTACGTAGAGGGAAATGAGAGGAGTTAGGGGGAGGGAGCATAAAAGATGGAAAGAGACAGACATCATTACCCTATGTACATGTATTATTACACAAAGGATGTGAAACTACATTGTGTACAACCATAGAAATAAAAAATTGTACCCCATTTGTGTACAATGAATCAAAATGCAGTCTATAAAAAAAACACTACTAATGCAAAAAAATTATACAAATAAGATATCATCCTTAATGTTCCTTTCCCCAAGGTAGTTCTCCTCAGTCACTGATATCATAATCCCTAGACACAACTATCATCAGCACTTAGTTGCATAATTACCCTGTGTTTCTTACCATTTTGTACATGTGTATATATTCATATATATCAATGTTGTATGATTTAACACTTTAAATATATAACACTGTATATATTTTTATAGTTTGCATTTTCTCATAACATAATGCTCTTTAGTCTTATGTTTACTGAAACAAGTTGCTTTAGTTCATTCTTTTCAATTGCTGCATATTATGATTGTACAATGGGTGATTTCTGTTCTCTTAGCATGCAAATTTAGGTGTTTCTGATGGTTTTCCCATTACCATCAATGTTACAATAAATATTGTAAATATTTCCAGGAACGGACACAAGGAATTTCTCTAGGGTGTATAATTTGTACTGAAAGTTTGCATTTAACTTTGCTAGTTAATATTAAATTGCTCTCCAAAATGGTTGTGTGAATTTGCAAGTCCACAACAATGTGGAGGAATTTTTATTGTTCTATTACTGCATTTACAATACCACTGTGAGACTTCAATTTCTGCTAATGCAATAGATATAAAACTGTATCTCTCGTTGTTTCCATGTACATTTTTCTCATTACTAGTGAGGTTGAGTAGCTTTTCTTGTTTATTACTTGTCTTTATTTCCTCTCCTGTGAATTTTTTATTGCTTTTTAAAAATTGAGTAGTAGGGGTTGTTAAATATTGTACCTGCAAATTCTTTCATATTAAACAATTTTCAAATATCTTTTTATTTGTCCTTTGCTATTGATGTTTTATATTTTAAAGTAGTAAAATTATCCATTTTCTTACTTTTAGTTTGTGCTTTTTAGCATTGTTTCAGAAATGTATCTGTACTCAGTTTATAAAAGTAGTTCTTATTAAAGATTATTTTGATTGTTATGAGTAAAATTTCACTTTTTATATAAGTTCTTTATCTATTTAGAATTGTATTTTGTGAGTAGTGAGAGGTAGATTCAGTCTCATATACTCTACGTGGATCTATCTTTGGAGAGCCAATCATATAAGCCAGTGACATTTATCTTGGTAACTCATTGAAAAATAAAAGCCAACAAACCTCAAATCAAATTAGTTGCAGGTTCATCATTCATAATAGGTCTTATTCAAAACATGTTTCGTTAGGATAATTTAAGTTTTTCCGGGTTTGGCTTCAGGGATTACCTCTTCCCTTGTTGTCTCTAGTTTCTATTGTTCATATCTTCATTGTGTAATTATGGCTAATTCTTTGCGTTTTGGTGCTGCATGTTCAATACCTGAGTTCATTGGTGTGACTGTATTTTTGACTTCCTGACCTTCTACTTTTCATTAGTGGTGAGATAAAGGGAAAGGAACATCTCTGTTTCAATGTCCACTGTGGGCCAATTACTGCTAGGTCCTTTACACATTTTAGTTTCTTTAAAATTCACACAACTGCACGAATTATGTCTTTTTACTCTACATTTATATACAGCAAAACAGAAGCTCACAAAGTTTGTGTACTTTGTCATGTATATCAAAACCTATTCACAATGGATCCGGGGTTTGGTGGCAAAGTCTGGTAGATTTCAAAGGAAAGGCTTTTTTCCAGGGCAGACAAGTTAATATGTTATGGCTTGTTATAGGCCCTCATTTGGGGGATTGACCCCAGGGGCAATTTACCACTGAGCTACATCCCCAGTCCTTTTTATATTTTATTTTGAAATGGGATCATGCTAAGTTGCTGAGACTGGTCTTGAACCTATGATCCTCCTACCTCAGCCTCCTGAGTCTGTGGGATTACAGGCATACACTACTGTACCCATTAGGCCTAATTTTGTAGGTATTCCTTCCACAGTTCCTAATTTGCTTAGTGTAGTGAATCATGCAAAGGCATTAACAAGGAAGATTCAATGTAGTTATCTATTTGCTTCAATTTGGACAATTATCATTGCTCTGTAGGTGGTAATTATAGAATTGTTGCAATCATATAGACTTTCTTATCTTCAGACAAGTATCAATCAATTTGAGGGAGAACTTTCTCCTACCTGACTCAAAGCAACTTAAAATTCATAGACACATGTTATTTCATGGGACTAATCATCAAACAAAACAAATTGGTCAAAATGTGACAATTTTATTTCCATATATGTGGACCACATTAGGAACTTGTCTCAAGTGAAGACTAATGAGATATGTATCTCCATTTTTCTGTTAACTGGATGAAGTCTTTTAATTTTATTGCTTTGAAAAGAAGCAGTAAATGATAAAGTAGTGAAAGTTTGTCAGGCTAATTTGCACATTTTCTAGGGATGACTTTATATTCTTGTGTGTAAACATACTTATTTAATTTGTGTATACTATTTCATTCTTTTATAAAGATACCTATTTTAGTCTATATAACTTTAGAGCATATCATAGAATGTTCAAATTCAGAATATTTGTGAGAAAATTATTCAATTGAGTTCATTAGCATTTTGCAAATAGAAGTCATAAAAGGATCCTATAAATATACATCAGTCTTCAGAACAAAATATATTAGTTGAATAGTGAATACTCCAAGTTTACTTAACAATCAAATATAATTAAAATAATTCATTCCATTGTATGGAAACTTTGGGGGAAATTAACTTTGTGTTCCAACATTTTTTGTGTCCACATTCACATTTTCTCTTGATTTAGATTAATGTTAATACCTTTAGATATTTAAAAAAATATGAATTTCATAATTGCTTGCTCTATTTCTATAAGGTACGTCATTGGGATTTTAATTGGAATTGCATTGAATCTGTGTAGCACTTTTGGTAGTATGGCCATTTTGACAATATTAATTCTGCCTATCCAAGAACATGGGAGATCTTTCCATCTTCTAAGGTTTTCTTTAATTTCTTTCTTTAGTGTTCTGTAGTTCTCATTGTAGAGGTCTTTCACCTCTTTTGTGAGATTGATTCCCAAGTATTTTATTTTTTTCGAGGCTATTGTGAACTTCTCTGTCTGAAGATTCATCACTTATGTATAAAAATGCATTGGATTTATGAACATTGATCTTGTAACCTGCTATTTTACTGAATTCACTTATGAGTTCTAAAAGTTTCCTGGTGATATTTCCAGTTTCCTCTATATATATAATCATGTGATCAGCGAACAGGGATAGTTTGAGTTCTTCTTTTCCAATTCATATCCCTTTAATTTCTTTGGTTTGTCTAATTGCTCTGGTTACAGTTTCAAGGACGATGTTGAATAAAAGTGGTGAAAGAGGGCATCCCTGCCTTGTTCCAGATTTTAGGGGGAATGCTTTCAGTTTTTCACCATTTAGAATGATATTGGCCATGGACTTAGTGTAGATGGCCTTTACAATGTTAAGGAATGTTCCCACTATCCCTATTATTTCTAGTGTTTTGAGCATGAAGGGATGCTGTATTTTATCAAATGCTTTTTCTACATCTATCGAAATAATCATGTGATTCTTAACTTTAAGTCTGTTGATATGGTGAATGACATTTGTTGATTTCCGGATGTTGAACCAACCTTGCATCCCTGGGATAAAACCCACTTGATCGTGGTGCACTATCTTTTTAATATGTTTTTGGATGTGATTTGCTAAGATTTTGTTGAGAATTTTTGCATCGATGTTCATTAAGAATATTGGTCTGAAATTTTCTTTCCTCGTTGTGTCTCTGTCTGGTTTAGGTATCAGGGTGATATTGGCTTCATAGAACGAGTTTGGTAGGGTTCCCTCCTCTTCTATTTCATGGAATACTTTGAGGAGTATTGGAATGAGCTCTTCTTTAAAGGTTTTGTAGAACTGGGCTGAGAACCCATCTGGTCCCGACTTTTCTTTGTTGGTAGGCTTTTGATGACCTCTTCTATTTCATTACTTGAAATTGATTTATTTAAGTTGTGTATGTCCTCCTCATTCAGTTTAGGTAATTCATATGTCTCTAGAAACTTGTTGATGTCAATCCTCAGCAGGAAGAGCGAAGCAGGAGGTATCGCAACACCAGATCTTCAACTCTACTACAAAGAAATAGCAACAAAAACGGCATGGTATTGGTACCAAAATAGACAGGTAGATCAATGGTACAGAATAGAGGACATGGACATAAACCCAAATAAATACAATTTTCTCATACTAGACAAAGGGCCAAAAATATGCAATGGAGAAAAGATAGCCTCTTCAACAAATGGTGCTAGGAGAACTGGAAAACCATATGCAACAGAATGAAATTAAACCCCTATCTCTCACCCTGCACAAAACTCAACTCAAAATGGATCAAGGACCTTGGAATCAGACCAGAGACCCTGCATCTTATAGAAGAAAAAGTAGGTCCAAATCTTCAACATGTCAGCTTAGTATCAGACTTCCTTAACAGGACTCCCATAGCACAAGAAATAAAAGCAAGAATCAACAACTGGGATAGATTCAAACTAAAAAGCTTTCTCTCAGCAAAGGAAACTCTCAGTAATGTGAAGAGAGAGCCTACAGAGTGGGAGAAAATCTTTGCCACTCATACTTCAGATAGAGCGCGAATTTCCAGAATATAGAAAGAACTCAAAAAACTCTACACCAAGAATACAAATAATCCAATCAACAAATGGGCTAAGGAAATGAACAGACACTTCACAGAAGAAGATGTACAAGCAATCAACAGATATATGAAAAAATGTTCAATATCTCTAGTAATAAGAGAAATGCAAATCAAAAGTACCCTAAGATTCCATCTCACCCCAATTAGAATGGCGATTATCAAGAACACAAGCAACAATAGGTGTTGGAGAGGATGTTGGGAAAAAGGTACACTCATACATTGCTGGTGGGGTTGCAAATTAGTGCAGCCACTCTGGAAAGCAGTATGGAGATTCCTCAGAAAGTCTGGAATGGAACCACCATTTGACCCAGCTATCCCACTCCTTGGCCTATACCCAAAGGACTTAAAATCAGCATACTACAGAGATACAGTCACATCAATGTTCATTGCTGCTCAATTCACCATAGCCAGATTGTGGAACCAACCTAGATGTCCTTCAATTGATGAATGGATAAAGAAACTGTGGCATATATATACAATGGAATATTACTCAGCCATAAAGAATGATAAAATTATGGCATTTGCAGGCAAATGGATGAAATTGGAGAATATCATGCTAAGTGAGATAAGCCAATGTCAAAAAACCAAAGGACGAATGATCTCGCTGATAAGCGGATGATGAGTGGGAGGGGTTAGCATTAGGATTAGGGTTAGGGTTAGGGTTAGGGAGGGGTCAAGAATGGAGGAAGGAAGGACTGTATAGAGGGAAAAGAAGGGTGGGTGGGGTGGGGGGGAAGGGAAAAAATGGCAGAATGAATCAACATTGCCCTGTGTAAATTTATGATTACACTAATGGTATGCCTTTACTCCATGTACAAAGAATAAAATGTCTCCCATTTGTTTACAATAAAAAAAAAAATCTGTACTGCTTGAACGTTCCATGAATAGATTTTTCTTTAAAAAGTACAGAAAGTTAAAATGGCATAACTTTACTCAGTTCTGCCCATAGAGTTAATGTCATAATTGAAGATTGTAATGCTGTCAAAGGACACTTAGCAAACATTTTAAAAATCAGAAATATCATATTTAATCCATTCTGAACAAATATCACCCACTATTATATTATTTTTCAAAATATTTAAATCATGGCACATCCATTTTGTGAAGCATGAAAATAGCATTCCTCAAGAATATTAAGAAAGAGCAAATCCAGGATACAAAAGTACCATAAAAAATGAATAACTTTCCTATATACAAATAATGAACCTTTTGAAAAACAAATCAGGATAACAATCCATTCACAATAGCCTCAAAAAAAATAAAATACTTGGGATTCAATCTCACAAAAGAGGTGAAAGACCTCTAAAATGAGAACTACAGAACACTAAAGAAAGAAATTAAAGAAAACTTTAGAAGATGGAAAGATCTTCCATGTTCTTGGATAGGCAGAATTAATATTATCAAAATGGCCATACTACCAAAAGTGCTATACAGATTCAATGCATATTACTCCGCCAAAATCTCTTTAAAAAAAAAAAAAACCACAGAACAGACAGAAAATAGGAAAAAAGATTTTAACACCTGATTGTGCATGTTTTCCATTCAATTCTACACACTAGCTAGAAAACATTGGACAAATTGCATAATCTATCTGTACTTCATCCATATTTGCATAGGAAAAACAATGCACCACGTAGGGCTACTTTAATTTTCACTGCAATGTGTGGAAAACAGTACTTAAGGTCTTGGAGCATCAATGATATACAATACGGAAAATTATTATAAGTTCATTTCAAAAATGTGTATTTTAAATGATCTCAAAAATTAAGTAAAATAACCAGTTTTTTAAAAATGGTTCTTTTTAGAAATGAAATGATTAGTACTTTTAATTTGCTTCTGCAGTTTCTTTTATTTGTACCTTTTTCTACAGTAAGCAGATTTTTTTTTCTAGCAAACATAAAGACACTGATTAATTGTTAATCAGTTAATTCATTAGCAAATAGGTACAATTTGGTTTGTATGATGTATGGATTAAGCTCAGTTCTAACTCTTTCTCTAGATGTTCAAAGTAGGGGCTCTGCTCACTAATGGCCGGGCAGGGGATGTTTAAGGGATTAATCAGTGAGTGTAAGCTACAGATCTCACTAGTTCATGTACATATTGCAGGCAAGCATAGGCAGTATTACCCAGTGGTTTGTTGGTAAGTGTTAACAACCAGCTTTCCAGAAATAAAAATGTTAAGATTTTAGTGTTAGTCATTTCTGTGGACTAAATACATGTACCAAGGCTGATATCAACACATCTGTGTGTTATCACTGAACGGAGTTGGGCAAATATGTGAAGTAGTACACATTGCAAAGGATCTCCACCATGTAGCTACCATATCATAAAGTGTATATTATTCATTATGAAAAGTCTGAATAATAATAAAGGGCCATAAAATAACTAGGAAGTGATGAGGTTTGAATATTTATTACTTTTGTCTAACTCAAACATGCTTGAGTATAAGTTTATATAACTTAAATTTAATTGTGTCTGTTTTTAACAACCAATTGAAAATAATTCCTGAAAATTTCAGTCTGTTTTTAGACACTGGAATGAATCAGCTATAGCACACTACTGAGAATATTTCTGAAATATGTTAGTTCACCTACTTTATTTTTAACAATGAAAGCCTATTTCTAGAAATTCATTATATCGGTGTTAATCATCTCAGAAAGATAATGTCTATTGATACTTAGGCTGAACTTTATTTTTTAGGTAATTATACATTCACATGCAGTCATAAAATTAATAATGCAGGAAAATTCCATATAGTCTTTCCCATTTTTCCCATTTGCAACATCTACTGTAATGAGAACAATATCACGACTAGAATTTTAACTTTGATACAGTCAAGAGACAGAAGATTTCTATCACCACAAAATCCCTGTTGTCACCCTTTTATAGACTATTTACTTCTATTTCCTCTGTAAATTCTAATCTTTCCTCCACTTTTGTAATTTGGTCATTTCTATAATGTCACATAAATGATGTAACACAATGTATAAACGTTTATGTTACTTTATATTTCCCTTAGCATAATACTCTGGAGATCTGTTTAATGTCCCTATGTATCAGAAGTTTCTTTCTCATTGCTGTGTACTAGCATATTGTGTGAATCTTCCACAGTTTATTTATGGATTGAAACTTTGAAGGGTTATTAGCAGTTTGGGGCTGTTATGAACAAAATGGCTATGAATATTCACATGCTGTTTGCTTTGTGAACACGCTTTCCTTCTCCTGTGATGAAATATCCAGGAGTGATTTGCCTGTTTGCATGGCTGTTGCATGCGCAGTTTAAAAGAACAAAACAAGGCCAGGTGTGGTGACTCAGACCTGTAATTGCAGTGGCTCAGGAGACTGAGGCAGGAGGATTGCAGGTTCAAAGCCAGCCTCAGCAAAACCCAGGTGCTAAACAGCTCGGTGAGATCCTGTATCTAAGTAAAAAATACAAAATAGGGTTAGACTTGTGGCTCAGTAGTCAAGTGCCAGAGTTCAATCCCTGGTGCCATATTAAAAAAAGGAAAATTGTCAAACTATTTCCAGAAAGATTATATCATTCTCACTAACAATTATGAGTGGTTTGATTTCTCCATATCATTGCCAGAATTTGGTGTTGTTACAACATTTTATTTCATTTTAGAGATTTTGATCTTAGTTTGTACTTCCCTAATGGCTAATGATGTTTTGTTTGAACTCTTTTTGTAATTTAATTTGCTGTCTGTATATTCTCTTTGGTGAAATGTCTCCTCATGTCTTTGGTTTTACTTTGTAATTGAGCTGTTTTCTTTTTTATTTTTAATAATTATGTTTTGATTTCTCCTTATATCATAAAATATAATGTATATATGATCTTAAAACATTTCATCTCAGTCTGTAGTATCTTTTCATCTTCTTAACCTATCACAAACATTTTTTTAAAAATTTACTTAAAAATTTATTTTTTTATACAGGGCATCAAACCCATTTTTGCATTGAGATGCATCCAGTATCCAATCCTTTTAATGTTGAGACAGGGTCTCGCTAAGTTGCTGAGGATGTCCTCTAATTTGTGATCTTCCCGTCTCAGATTCCCCAGCTGATGGGTTTAGAGGTGTGGGACACTATGCTGGTTATATTTTTTAATTTCAAGGAAGTCCAGTGTCTCAAATTTCCTTTTTGGATCATCTTTTTGGAGTCAAGTTAGTAAATTGTCTTAGGCTCACAGAATTTTGACCTGTGTTCTTTTACTAAAGGGATCGTAGTTTTAAATTTTACTCTTAAATCCATGATACATTCTCAATTAAATACTTATAAGATATGAAATTTAGATTAACATACTTTTTGGTTATTTAAATCTAATTATTTCTGTACCCGTTTTTGAAAAGGTTATCTTCTTATACTTTGGTCAAAAATCAGTTGAGTATATTTGTGTGCTTTTGTTTTGGAGCTTGGTACTGTGTTCCATTGCTCTGTGTTTATGTCCTTCTACTGATACCACAATCTTGAATTCTGCAAGAGTATAGTAGCTGCCTTTTCAAAATTATTTAACTTTTTCTTCACATGTAAATTTTAGAATAATGTTTATATCTATCAAATAAGCTTTCTGGGATTTTGAGAGAAATTACATTCATTCTGTATATTATTTTGTAGATAATTGAGATCTTCAGTGTGTCTTTTGATTCATAAACATGGAACATTTCTAAACTCATTTAGAACTTCATTGATTTAAATTTTATTTCTTTGGAAGCTTTAAGCATAGATAGGAGTAAGAAGTTTGGGTGTGCTCTTGCATAGTACAGTGACTATAGATAACGATGCACTGTATTTTTACATTTTATTGGTGCATTTTCTTTTGTATTTTTATTTTTTTTTATTTTTACAGAATGCATTTTGATTCATTGTACCCAAATGGGGTATAACTTTTCATTTCTATGGTTGTACACAATGTAGATTCATACCATTCATGTAATCATACATGTACACAGGGTAATAATGTCTGTCTCTGTCTACTATCTTTCCTTTCCCATTTTCCTCTACACCATCCAAAGTTCCTCCATTTTTCTCTGGTTCCCCCACCACCTCCCCTTCTCATTATGTATCTTCATCCACTTATCAGAAAAAACATTTGACCTTTGGTTTTTTTGAGATTGGCTTATTTCACTTAGCATGATATTCTCCAACTCCATGCATTTACCTGCAAATGCCATAATTTTATTTTTCTTTATGACTGAGTAATATTCCATTGTATATATACACCACAGTTTCTTTATCCATTCATCTGTTGAAGGGCATCTAGGTTGGTTCCATAATCTAGCTATTGTGAATTGAGCAGCTATGAACATTGATGTGGCTGTGTCACTGTAGTATGCTGATTTTAAGTCCTTTGTGTATAAACTGAGGAGTGGGATAGCTGGGTCAAAAGGTGAGTCCATTTTAAGTTTTTTGAGGAATCTCCATACTGCTTTCCAGAGTGGCTGCACAAATTTGCGACTACATCAGCAATGTATGTATGAGTGTACCTTTGTCCCCACATCCAGGTCAACACGTATTATTACTTGTGTTCTTAAAAATAGCCATTCTAATTGGAGTTATATGAAATGTTAGGGAGGTTTTAATTTGCATTTCTCCAATTACTAGAGATGATGAGCACTTTTTCATGTATTTGTTGATCACCTGTATATCTTCTTCTGTGAAGTGTCTACCCAGTTCCTTAGCCCATTTATTGCTTGGTTCTTTGGATTTTTGGTGTAAAGTTTTGTAAGTTCTTTATAAATTTTGGAGATTAATATTCTGTCTGAAATATGTGTGGAAAGAATTTCTCCCACTCTGTAGGCTCTCTTTTCACATTATTGATTTTTTCCTTTGTAAGAAAAAGCTTTTTAGTTTGAATCCTTCCCATGTATTGATTCTTGCTTTTATTTTTTGCTCTCTCGGGTCTTGTTAAGGAAGTCTGGTACTAATTCAATATGATGAAGATTCAGGCCTACTTTCTCGTTTTTTGGTGCAGGGTCTCTGGTCTAATTCCTAGATCCTTGATCCATTTTGAGTTGAGTTTTTTTACAGGGTGAGAGATAGGGTTTTAATTTCATTTTACTGCATATGAATTTCCAGTTTTGCCAGCAATTATTGGTGCATTTTGATTAGGTGAACTAGTGGGATTCATTGTGATGACATATTTGTACATGTACATCACACAATTTGATCAATTTAATTCCCAAGTACCTCCCATTTTTACTCTTCCTCCCTCCCCTGATCCACTTTAACAGCACTAGTCTTGTTTCTGTTTCCATGAGGTGCTTTTTTTTACATTTTTTCCTCTAGCTTTTACATATGAGAAAGAACATATGAACTTTGACTTTCTGAGTTGGCTTATTTTGCTCAACATGATCCTCTCCAGTTTACATATTTTCCTGCAAATTACATAATTTTGTTCTTATTGACTGAGTAAAACTCACACATACACACACATGTGCATACACACACACACACACACACACACACACAAAATCTTTTTCTTTATCCATTTGTCTACTGATAGACACACAGTCCTGTTCTATAACTTGGATATTGTGAACTACTATAAACATGGTTATTCATGAATTGTTATGCTATGCTGACTTTAATTCCTTTGGAAAAATGTATCGTATAATTATAAAAAAAAAAACAAAAAAACAAAAGTTTGAATGTTTTCCCCCCAAAAAAACAATAATTGAGGAGGTAGATATGTTTAACCTGCATCATAGACACCACAAATTTCATGTGTAGAAGGCTTGTTCCCAGCCTACTCGGAGGTGGTGAAAACTTAGAAGGTGAAGCCTAGTTGGAAGGGGTAGGTCACTGGAAGATTGCAATTGAAATGAATATTGGCACCCTGGCCCATTTCTTTCATCTCCTTGCTTCCTAGTCCCCAAGAGGTGAGTAGCTCTGAATCACCACCTGCTCCCCGCCATGATGTTCTGCTGGACCAAAGGCACAAATCAACAAGGCCAAATTATCAAGGATGCAAACCTCTGAACTCATGAGACAAAATAAATTTTCCTCCTTTAAGTAGTTTTCCTCAAGCAGTTTGTCATGGTGACAAAATACTAATAAGACAACTTAATTTAAACATTATATAATTTATACATGCATTGAAATATCATACAAGTACCCCATAGATGTATAAAATTTAATCTTTTATACATCAGTTAAAATATACTTAATTTAAAAACTGAAAAGAAAACATGAAAAAATTCTATAAATAGTTTGTTAGATTTGTACATAAATATTTTCTGAGCAATTGTAAATGGCATTGTATTGTTAATTCTGGAAACATACATTCATTCATTACTAATATAAAAATCATTTTTATTTTTTTATCTTTTATCTTGTGATCTTCCTAAACACAATTATTTTGTAATTAGTATTTTTTAGATTCCTTGGAATAATTATGCAGCTAATCACATCATCTGCAAATAAAGACAATTTAATTTTTTCCTTTTTGATTTAGATGCCTTTTATTTCTTTTTCTGGTATATTACACTTGCTAAAATTATATTGAATAAGGTTGTCAGAGTATTCTTTTTCTCGATTATGGAGAAAAATATCATTTTTTACTATTAAATAAAAGTTTAAGTATAGATACTTAGGTGGAGCTCTTTATCAATTAAGAAATGTCCCTTCTATAACATAATTGCTGTGAAACTCTGGTTCTTGACACAGCACCCTAAAAATTTTGCAATTTCCTGAGTGATAGGGATGGTAGGACCATCTTTTGTTATATTTAGTCTTCTTCCCTGGGCTTCTGGCACATGAACCAGATCTCTGGAATCTCCGGAGTGACAAGAGTACCTTTTGTACACTAATTGTACACTAATGGGACCCTCTCTACTATTATTTATCTGAGAGTCTTATACTGCATGTCGAGCTTTGTTAAATGCTTTTTCTTTATCAATTGATATTACGTGACTTTTCTTTTTTAGCATTTATTTAATAATATTTGGTGACTCATTTTTTAAAACTAAGGTTTGCATGGTACAGTTTTTCTATTATTTTATTCTCAACCTACTGATATCATTATATTTGAAGTGCACTTTACATAAATAACACATAGTTGAATCATATTTTAAAAATCCACTTAGTCATTGTGGCTTTTGATTGGAGTCCACACACAATTTATATTTAATATAACTATTAATATGTTGGAGCAGGATTTTGCCAGTGCATTTTTTTTTATATTCTGTTTGTTCCCCTTGCTTTTGTTTATGTTTTATTTTTCTGCCTTCCTATAAGTGCATATTTTTTAGAATCCTATTTTGATCGACCCACTATTTTTGTGTGTATTTTTTTGTATAATTTTGTTTTAGTGATTGCTCTAGATATGATATGGTATTTACAAATTTTATAATAGTCTGCTGATATAATCATTTTGTCATTTCAGTTGACGTGAAGGAACCTTAACTGTCTTTGAGTCTCTTTATGCTCCTCAGTTTGTAATTTTCTAAAATTTTGTTTCTACTATGTTTATATAGAAAAACACCAGACATTGTTATAGTTTTGCTTGAACCATCAATTAAAATTTAGAAAATTCAGGGGAAGAAGAATAAAGTCTATTTTACTTGCCTTTATATTTTTTACTCTTGTCTTTCTTCTGTGCTGATGTTTCAGAATTCCTTCTTTTATCATGTATTTTATGTTTAAAGTATGAACCATTATTTTGGAATAAGTTCCCTCACAACAAATTCTAGTTGTTCTTCATCTAAGAATGTCTTGTTTTACCTTTCTAATCTTAAAATATTTCATATTTGGTGTTTGATTATAATTCTTTATATATTGTTTTAATTATTGTATAATTATACTTAATAGTGAGTTCATTGTGACATAATTTTACATATATATATATTTATTTATTTACATAACACAATTTGCCCCATTTCACACCCCAGTATGACCCCTTTCCCTCTCTTCTCCCCTCTCTCTGATTCTCTTCATCTACTCTCCTGGTCTTCCTTCTATGTATTTTTAAATTGAAGTATTATAATTATACTTAAAGTGGGTTTCATGGTGATGTATTCATATATGCACATAATGTAATTTGGTCAATTTTATGCCCCAGTTACTATTCATTTCCTCCCCTCCACCATCCTCAATATCCTTTCTCTATTTTCTTCCTTCTATTTTCATGAGATCCCTTTTCATTCCTTTTTCCCTCTAACTTCAGCATATGAACAAAAATATTAGATCCTCGACTTTCTGAGGTTGACCTATTTAGTATGACGTTCTCTTTTTTCATCCATTTAGGAGCAAATAATATAATTTCATTCTTTTTTATGTCTGAGTAGAGTTCCATTATGTATATATAGCACATTTTCTTTATCCATTCATCTGTTGATGAACACCTAGGCTGGCTCCATAATGTTGCTATTTTGAATGATTCTGTTATAAGCATTGAAATGCACATATTGCTATACACTATTAACTTCAGTTCTTCTGGATAAATATCACTGCAGTAAAATAGCTGGGTCATGTGGTCATTCCATTCCTATTGTTTTAAGGGATCTATGTATTGATTTCCATAGTGGTTATACTAATTTGTAGTCCCTCTAACAATGTGTAATTTTTTCTTTCTTCCCACAGTCTCATTAGTATTTATCATTATTTATATTACTGATGACTGCCATTCTAACTGGAGTGAGAAAAATTCTCAGTGTAGTTTTGATTTTCATTTTCCTGATTGAAAATAATGTTGAACGTTTTAAAAATATATTTGTTGGCCTTTTTCATTTCTTCTTTTGAGAAATGTCTGTTTAGTTCATTTGCCTATTTATTGATTGAGTAATTTTTCTATTTTAGTGTTATGTTTTTTGTCTTATGTCAGAAGAGTGAACAAAGATTTTCTTCCATTCTATGGGCTCTTTATGGGCTCTTTCTTCATGCTGTGTTTCCTTTGCTGCACAGGTTTAATTTTATGCCATTTTACTTATTGATTCTTTTTTTTTTTTATGGGGGAGGGATACCTGGGATTGAACTCAGGGCCACTAGACCACTGAGCCACATGTCCGTCCCTATTTTGTATTTTACTCAGAGACAGGATCTCACTGAATTGCACACTGCCTCATTTATCTGAGGCTGGCTTTGAACTCAGGATCCTCCTACCACAGCCCCCCAAGCCCCCAAGATTACAGGCATGCACCGCAGGACCTGGCTCTTGGTTTTATTGCTTGAACTTTAGGGACTTGATTAAGAAGTTGATGCCTGTGTCTATGTATTGGTGGATTAGTCCTGTGTTTTGTTCTAGCAGTTGCAGTATTTCTGGTTTAACTCCTAGGTCTTTGATTCACTTTGACTTGACTTTTGTTCAGGGTGATAAGAATCTAGTTTCATTCTTCTATATATGGATATTCACTTCCACTTTCCCAGCACCAATTGATAAAAAGGCTTTTTTCTCAAAGTAAGTTTTTGGCACTTTTGTCAAGGATCAGATGACTGCATCTGTGCGGGTTTGTCTTTGTGTCTTCTCTTCTATTCCATTTGTTTTCATGTTGGATTTTAAGTTGATACCATACTGTTTTTCTCCATATGTCCATAGTATAATTTGAGGTCAGATATTGTGCTACCTCTGGCCTTGTTCTTATTGATCAGAAGTGCTTTGTCTAAAAGGCCATATTTGAAAAAGTGACCTACAGATTCAATGGAATTCCCTTCAAAAATACCAATGATATTTTTTAAAGATTTTTTTAAAAGTCCTGAAATCATATGGAAGAATAAAAAACCCAGAATAACCAATGCAATTTTGTACAAATTTCTTCTTATGGTTAATACTAACTATTTTCTTGAGCTGATTTTCTTGTATTTTAGGTTAAATTTCTTGAGTAAGTGATAAAGGCATACAGTATACATTCATGAGCTATATAATTAAAATTTGGTTAATGAAGGTCCAAAACAGTGGTTTTATAAGATTATATTGCCTAGTGATCAGGTAGTCATTTTAGTTTGTTTAAGTACTGCTTGATGTTTCCACCACAACAAAATCACTAAGGACTAATTTTTTTTTATTAATACCAAGTAGGGTTTATTTGCTAATATAAGATTAAAGTCACGTTTTGTATTTTTTTATTATTATTATTATTTTATTTAGCTTTTAATTTTTTACAGACTACATTTTGATTCATTGTGCACAAATGGGATACATTATTTCATTTCTATGGTTGTACACAATGTAGATTCATACCATTTTTATAATCATACATGTACATAGGGTAATGATGTCTGTTTCATTCCACTATTTTCATACGCCCTTCCTCTCATTTACTTCTACATATTCTAAAGTTCCCGAATTATTCTCTCATTCTCCAGCCCCCAACCCCATATTCTCCACTTATCAGGGAAAACATTTGGCCTTTGGTTTTTTGGGCTTGGCTTATTTCACTAGGCATGATATTCTTCAATTCCATCCATTTATTTGCAAATGCCATAATATTATTCTTCTTTATAGGCTGAATAGTATTCCATTGTGTATATATACCAGAGTTTCTTTATCCATTCATCTGTTGAAGGGCAGTTAGGTTAGTTCCACTATCTAGCTATTGTGAACTGAGCTGGCTATAAACATTGATGTGGTTGCTTTACTGTAGTATGCTAATTTTAGGTCCTTTGGGTATAAACCTAGGAGTGGAATAAATGGGTCAAAAGGTGGGTCCATTCCAAGTTTCCTTAGGATTCTCCATACTGCTTTCCAGAGTGGCTGCACAAATTTGCAATTCCACCAGCAATGTAAAAGTGTGCCTTTCTCCCCACATCCATGCCAACATCTATTATTGTATGTGTTCTTTAGAATAGCCATTCTAATTGGAGTAAGATGAAATCTTAGAGTTATTTTAATTTTCATTTCTCTAATTACTAGAGATGTTGAACACTTTTTCATATATTTATTAATTGTCTGTATGTCTTCTTCTGTAAAGTGTCTGTCCAGTTCCTTGGCCCATTTATTGATTGATTGGGTTCTTTGTATTTTTGGTACAAAGTTTTGTAAGTTCTTTACAAATTGTGGAGAAAAGTGCTCTATCTGAAATGCATGTGTAAAAGATCTTCTCCCACTCTGTAGGCTCTCTCTTCACCTTCTTGATTGTATCCTTTGCTGAGAAAAAGATTTTTAGTTTGAGTCCATCCCATTTATTGATTCTTGCTTTGATTTCTTGTGCTTTGGAAGTCTTGTTGAGGAAGTCTGATCCTAAGTCAACATGATGAAGATTCGGGTCTACTTTGTCTTCTATTAGGTGCAGGGTCTGAGGTTTAATTCCTATGTCTTTGATCCATTTTGAGTTGAGTTTTGTGCAGGGTGAGAGATAGAGGTTTAATTTCATTTTACTGCATATGGATTTCCAGTTTTCCCAGCACCATTTGTTGAACAGACTATCTTTTCTCCATTGTATGTTTTTGGCTCCTTTGTCTAGTATGAGGTGACTGTATTCATTTGGTTTTGTCTCTGTGTCTTCTATTCTGTACCATTGGTCAACCTGTCTATTTTAGTGCCAATACCATGCTGTTTTTGTTACTATTGCCCTATAGTGTAGTTTGAGGTCTGGTATTGTGATACCTCCTGCTTCACTATTCCTGCTCACGATTGCTTTGGCTATTCAAGGTCTCTTGTTTTTCCAAATGAAGTTCATGATTACTTTCTCTACTTCTATGAGGAACGTCATTGGGATTTTAATTGGAATTGCATTGAATCTGTATAGTGCCTTTGGTAGAATGGCCATTTTCACAATGTTAATTCTGCCTATCCAAGAACATGGGAGATCTTTCCATCTTCAAAGGTTTTCTTCAATTTCTTTCTTTAATGTTCTGTAGTTTTCTTCATAGAGGTCTTTCATCTCTTTGGTTAGATTAATTCCCAAGTATTTCATTTTTTTTTTTTTTTTTGATGCTACTGTGAATGGAGTGGTTTTCCTAATTTCTCTTTCAGAGGATTCATCACTTATGAATAGAAATGCATTAGATTTATGCATATTGATTTTATATCCTGTTACTTTGCTGAATTCCCTTATTAGTCTAGAAGTTTTCTAGTGGAGTTTTTTGGATCTCCTAAATATAGGATCATGTCATTAGCAAATAGTGACAGCTTAAGTTCCTCTTTTCCTATTTGTATCCCTTTAATTTCTTTGGTCTATCTAGTTGCTCTGGCAAGTGTTTCAAGGATGATGTTGAATAG
The DNA here is from genome assembly GCF_902686445.1 of Sciurus carolinensis. Lineage (NCBI taxonomy): Eukaryota > Metazoa > Chordata > Mammalia > Rodentia > Sciuridae > Sciurus > Sciurus carolinensis. The sequence goes on along the minus strand of NC_062219.1, from coordinate 80,259,184 downwards.
AAGTGGTGAAAGAGGGCATCCCTGCCTTGTTCCAGTTTTTAGAGGGAATGCTTTCAATTTTTCTCCATTAAGAATGATGTTGGCTGTGGTCTTAGCATAGATAGCCTTTACAATGTTGATGTATGTTCCTACTATTCCTATTTTTTCTAGTGTTTTAACCATGATCAAATGCTTTCTCAGCATCAATTGAACTAATCATGTGATTCTGAACTTTAAGTCTATTTATGTGGTGAATTATATTTATTGATTTCCGGATGTTGAACCAACCTTGCATCCCTGGGATAAACTCCACTTGATCATGGTGTACTATCTTTTTAATATATTTTTTATGTGATTTTCCAGTATGTTGTTAAGGATTTTTGCATCTATGTTCACCAGCAATATTGATCTAAATTTTCTTTCCTTGATGTGTTTTTGTCTTGTTTTGGTATCAGAGTGATACTAGCCTTACAGAATGAATGTGGAAGGGTTCCCTCCTTTTCTATTTCCTGAAATACTTTGAGGAGTATTGGTATCAGTTCTTTAAAGGTCTTTTAGAATTTGACTGAGAATCCATCTGGTCCTGGGCTTTTCTTGGTTGGTAGGCTTTTGATTGCTTCTTCTATTTCAGTGCTTGGATTTGATCTCTTGAGATTGTGTACGTCTTCTGGTTCAGTTTGGGAGGATCATAGGTCTCTAAAAATTTGTCAATGTTTTTGATATTTTCTATTTTCTTGGAGAATAGATTTTCAAAGTAGCTTCTAATTATGTTACACATTTCAATGATGTGTGTCATGATCTTTCCTCTTTCATCATGAATTCTAGTAATTTGAGTTTTCTCTCTACTTCTCTTCATTAGTGTGGCTAGGGGTTTATCAATTTTGTTTACTTTTTCAAAGAACCATCTTTTTGTTTTGTCAATTTTTTAATTGTTTCTCTTGTTTCAATTTCATTGATTTCAGTTCTGGTTTTAATTATTTCCTGTCTGCTACTATTTTTGGTGTTGATCTGTTCTTCTTTTTCTAGGGCTTTGAGGTATAATATTAGGTCATTTAGTTGTTGACTTTTTATTTTTTTAATGTATGAGTTCAATGCAATGAGCATTCCTCTTAGTACTGCTTTCATAGTATCCCAGAGATTTTGATATGTTGTGTCATTGTTCTCATTTACTCCTAAGAATTTTTTTTATTTCTTCCCTGATGTCTTCTGTTATCATTACATCATTCAATAGCATATTATTTAGTCTCCAGGTATATGAGTAGTTTTTGTTTGTTATTTTATCATTCATTTCTAATTGCATTCCATTATGGTCTGATAAGATGCAGAGTAGGATCTCTATTTTTTTGTATTTACTAATGGCTTTTTTGTGGCATAGCATATGGTCTATTTTGGAGAATGATCCTTGAGCTGCTGAGAAAAATGTGTATTCACTTGATGATGGATGAAATACCCTGTAAATATCCATTAAGTCTTATCATTGATTGTATTATTTAGCTCTATAGTTTCTTTGTTCAGTTTTTTGTTTGGAGGATCTATCCAGTGGTGAGAGTGCTGTGTTAAAGTTCCCCACTATTAATGTGTTTTGGTCTATTTGATTCTTAAAATTGAGAAGGGTTTGTTTGATATAGATAGATGCTCCATTTTTGGGGGCATAAATATTTAAAATTGTTATATCTTGCTGTTTTATGCTTCTCTTAAGCAGTATGAAATGTCCTTCTTTACTCCTTGTGACTAAGTTAGGTTTGAAGTCCACTTTATCTGATATAGGATAGAGACCCCTGCTTTTTTACTGGGTCCATGTGCATGGTATGTTTTTCCCCATCCTCTCACCTTTAGTCTGTGGATGTCTTTTTCTATGAGATGAGTCTCTTGAAGGCAGCATAATGTTGGGTCTTTCATTTTAATCCAATCTGCTAGTCTATGTCTTTTTATTATTGAATTTAGACAATTGACATTCAAGGTTATTATTGAGATATGATTTGTATTCCTGGTCATTTTGGCTTATTTTTGGTTTTTAACTTGTCCTTTGATTGGCTTTTCCTTTAGGGTAGTTCATCCCTTTGCTGAGTTGCATTGTTGTTTTTCACTTCATGCTCACAAAATATTTTGCTGAGAATGTTCTGTAGGGCAGGTTATTTGTAAATTCTTTTAACTTTTTTTACCATGGAAAAATTTTATTTCATTGTTAAATCTGAAGGGTAGTTTTGCTGGGTATAGTATTCTTGGTTGGCATCGGTGTTCTTTCAGAGGTTGAAATATATTGTTCCAGGCCCTTCTTGCTTTTAGAGTGTGAGCTCAGAAATCTGCTGATATGTGTATTTGTTTCCTCCTATATGTAATCTGACGCTTTTCTCTCGCAGTCTTTAAAATCCTATCTTTATTTTGTATGTGAGGTATTTTCATTATAATGTTTCTTGGTGTGGATCTGTTGTAGTTTTGTGCACCTGGTGTTCTGTAAGACTCTTGTACTTGATTTTCCATTTCATTTTTCAGGTTTGGGAAATATTCTGATATTATTTCATTGAACAGGTTGTTCATGCCTTTGGTTTGTATCTCTGTGCCTTCCTCAATCCCAATAATTCTTAAATTTGGTCTTTTCATGATATCCCATAATTCTTGGAGGTTCCATTCATGTCTTCTTAACATCTTCCCAGTGTGTTTACCTTTATTTTCAAGATTAAATATTTTGTCTTCATTGTCTGAGATTCTGTCTTCCATGAGGTCTGTTCTGTTGATGATGCTTTCTATTGAGTTTTTAATTTGGTTTATTGCTTCTTTCATTTCAAGCATTTCTGTTTGTTTGTTTGTTTTTTCAGAATCTCTATCTCTTTATTGAAGTGTTCTTTTGCTTCTTGCATTTGCTCTTTTAACTATTTACTGGAATGATCATGCATTGTCTGCATTTGCTCTCTTATCTTGTCTTTTGCTTCATGGATCATTTTAATCATGCATATTCTAAACTCTTTTTCTGTCATTTCTACTGCCATGCTATCATTGGAATCTATCACAATAGCATCTTGGTTTGTTAGGGACACTTTCTTCCCCCGTTTTTTCATATTGTTTCTATATATTCCCCTCTATCAGAGAAGATCAGAGGTACTAAAGTTTCCCCCATGCCAGCTTATTGTGACCCTGCAGTTTTCCACTACCTCTCCTTTCAAGGGGAGATCAATACCAGTAGCACCCAATACAGAGAAAATGCAACTCTGAAGTAGATATCCCCTATAAAGACTTTAACATTTTTAAAATAAACAGGATCAGTTCAATTACTATTTACAGGATTTCTAGTTGTGAGCAAGAGGATGGGGAAATGGTGTAGGACATAAGTGAGTAAATAGGGGTACCTGTCAAAGAGTCTCCAGTTTTCTGTGGATGTCTCAGGAAGGGAGCCACCCTTCCAATGATGATGGCCATGTGCTCAGGAATAATTCAGAATGCCTGCACTGGCCTCCAAAGTAGCTGGGGAGCCGCAGCGAGAGTGTGCTGAGTCAGCATGGAGACAAGTGCAGTGTCCCTCAGTAGTAGTGGGGCAGGCAGGCAGGCTCAGCTACTGGCCTCTGATCTCAGTGTGCAGGGGCACTAAGGACTAATTATTAAGAAAGTATCCCTATTATTAAATCAGGCATGATTCTATATATATAGATAGACATACAGGCATACTTTAGCAATTCTAGAGTTTCCTCTGTCATTTTATAGTAAATATGAAAAATACTCCATCAAAAGCTATCTCCAACAGGGATGATGGTGTATGCCTACAATCCCAGTGGTTCAGGAGGCTGAGGCAGGAAGATCACATATTCAAAATTCAGCTCCAACAACTTAGGGAGACCCAAAGCAACTTAGTGACACCCTGTCTCAAAATAAAAAAAAAATAAAAAGGACTGGAAATGTGGTGCAGTGGTTAAGTGCCCCTGTGTTAAATCCACAGTAGCAAACAAAACAAAACAAAACAAAACAATACAATACAAGCTGTCTCCAATATTTTTGAGACAGATTTTTAAAAAATTCTGGACTCCCCTTCCTCCTGAAATTTTATCCTTTTTTTTTTTTTATCCCAGAGTGGTTGATTAAATAAACATGTGTTCTATTCCAAAGTGTATCTGTTACAATTCTCTTACCTCAGTAAATAGTTCAGGGAACCCCGTAGACCCAGGATGACAAAATATCCAGCAATCCCTTGTGGTCCACAGTCTTTTATTCACTCTTCCTTAACCTGCCATCTGACCTGAACTTGGAGTAGAGAATCTTCTTTGCAGAAATAAGGACTAGTTAGAAATTTGTTTTCTAGATCTTAGACCTATTGGAAGCCCCCTTTGTCTTTCTTCCTCTGGTCCCACTTAGCTTCTTTCTCAAGAAGTTTTTCTTGCTACCTTTGGGTTGACCTTGTTGGTTCATACTTTGAGCCTCATGGGAAAAAAAAAAAAAAGGTCAACAAATTTTTGAAATACATGATAATTTTTTCTACCCCAATTCTATCTCTTTTATCTCTTTTTAAAGAAAGTATTGGGAATATTCAAGGACTGTGCTGTTGCTGTCATCATTCCTGGCTTCTCCACATTACATAATGAGAACAATAGTAAACATTTAAATGTTACACAAAACATGTACAACACATTACATAAGGCAATACAAAAGTGTAATTGGATTTGTTTAAAAGCTCCTCTGAAAGTGGGCTGCACAGATCATATTATAAGCTGTGAAATTTTAAATAATAAAGCAGAACAACATTTCAATTTAGAAGATTTATAGTGTCAGAGACCAGAAAGTAATAATTCCAGAGGAAAAACTGGAGATACTGCCCAACACTGAAGATTTAGAATTGAGTTATGTGTCAAAAGCAGTAAAGTAATAATCTGATATGAACTTGAAGGATTAATCATAGTTCCAAATATGTGGATACAATAAAAAGAGCCCTATAAGAGTGGATTGCTGTAAATCAAATTGCCAGTGCTGAAAATAGTCTATACCTGTCAAAGCACACTGCTGAAGTGACCCTGCCTAAGCAAGTTGCTAATGTGGTGATTCTCTTTAGTCCCAAATTCTTGCCACTTTTTTTGAGTTAGTTGACAACTTCACTGATGTGTTTGCATTGACTGGCTGTTCCCTTTATTCATCACTTTTTAAATCCATTGTTATTACACTGAAATGGTTTAGACAAAGAGCCAAAGACTGTTTCACTTTACAAAAGCATAAAATAGGTAATAGACAACTTCCAGGATGTGCCAGCAAAAAATATATAAGAACAAGTCATGTAGTTACTTTGAAGACATTAAGAAATAAGCTTTACATCAAGATCTCAAGAGAAAACTACTGTGTTTAATGTACTGGTTTGTGGTGAGGGAAATGGATATTTCATTATGAAACAACATTAAACCAAGCTAAAATGGGAATTATGTTTTAAAATCTTATCCTTTAGAGTCACTACATCAAGTTCAGAGGAATGTCTTAAGTAATGGGCAAGATTCCAAAGGTAGATAGCAAGAACAAACAGTATAAGATGATGCTATTAGGCAAACAATAATCTAAAGTAGAGAAGCACGATACACTGTATCCTACATTTATTTATTTCAAATTATCAGCAGTGTCAGAAAGTTATCACTGGTTGTGATTTTGGAGCTCCAACCAGACAGATTTGGATCTGACTTTACTTAAGTTTAAAAAAGTGTTGCTTGAACAGCTTACATTTATTTTTCATAACAAAAATGCCAAAAAACGTGTGTGAGAGTATGAAATACTATATAACAGAATAGAATAGGACACTACTATTCATCCCTTTCCAACTCAGTGTTCAACTGACATAACATCTATATTGCAAAATCAGTCTTTGTGGTAGCATTCATACCACAAAAATCAGTCAAACAAGGACTAGCTTGCACTTTTTAATCTCTTTTTGTTTCTTTTTTCCTTTGTCCTTTTACTCTTTCCATGGTAATCATTTTAAGTATTTACTAACAAACTGCTGACAGTGTCCAAAATCATCAGATACTGAAGATAATTGCCAAAGATAAGGCTGACACCTTAGCCATGAAGGGCAAAAGGAAAATACCGGTAATAAGAATTCTTGGAATGAAGAAATACTCAACAGTGGCTATTTGCTCCTGCTCTCACTGGAAACAAATAGTCTACTAAAGCATTGTGTGATCTATACAGTAGAAAAAACTACAGCTCTGTATCAGGTAGTCAAGAACCTGAGTTGAGTTCCCATAGCAGACATTAAAACCATGTTTAATTTCATATCTAGGTACCATTGATTGAAAAGATGGTGAGTCCCTTTGAGAAACGATGGTATACCACTGCTGCCATTATAAACACTAAATAGTCCAAACCTTTTCAAAAAGACCTGAGGTTATCACTGCCCTCCGCCGGCGGAGGCAATGATAACGCGTACGCTTCCTTTTCACACGAACAAAAAAGCCCAAAAGACAAAGACCAACGAACGATGAACAATGAACGACGAACAATGCCCAACAAACAATGCTCTTTATTCGAGGAAGTGTCTGGGTTATATAGCAAGCATAAGCCAATCAGAGTCAGCCTGAGATCAGTCTCTAGGCAGTTACAAGAATCACCTCATATACAGCAGCCAATCAGAGTTACTGAGCATGTGGGGAGAGCATGATAACAATGTAATACAATAAGGGCAACAAGAGGGCACGCAGCGAGCATGAGTCAGCAGTGTTAGCTGTTTGTTGCAAACCAGGGGCCCCAGACTGAGGTCCTCGATGTTGCAAACTGGGCCACCCCGGCTCAGTGCCAGACTAGGGTGGGGTCCGCGGTACCCCGACATGAGGTTATAAACTAGAGTGACTATTTACTGAGAAAAAGGAAATAAACTTTTTGTTTGTTTGTTTGTTTGTTTTGGTAATATGATTGAACTCCAGGGACACTCTACCACTTAGTTACATCCCCAGCCTTTTTCACTTTTTTTTTTTTTTTTTTTGAGGTAGAATCTTGCTATGTTTTTGAGGCTAACCTCAAACTTGCAATTTCCTTTCTCAGCCTCTGGAGTCACTGGGATCACAAGCATGTGCACCAGGCTACAGTCAGACCTTTTAGATATTTCTAGACGCTGGTTATGAATTGATACTAATACCTGAAAACCAAAAATAGTATTCTGACCACCAATCAAAGCAGGGGCTTAGAGTGGTCAAGTGAAATATGGAGTCTTAGCTTTCATTTGATTCACACTGGTCCCAAGTATTTCTGAGTGTGTCACTTGAGTAGACAGAAGATAACCAAATGATAACCACAGTGAAAATGAGGATGCTGTACCATGTTTCTGTTGATTACCAAAAGAAGAATCACAGAACAAGTGTGTGGAACAAATTAATGCTCTTCCTTGAAATTCAATAACCTTTGGAAAACAGTTTCTGACTTGCAATTAGGCCTTGGTAAAGACTCAGGTAACTATGGGATCTGAGATTACCATTCCAAATTGAGTGTTTTCTGATCCACTAAGCCATAGACATCAAATGGAAATGGTGCCTAAGAAACTGAGCTCAGGCAGGTCTCAAAAGTATCAGAAGCACTAGGATACTCAGACCGCTTCGACACTAATCCAAAGTCAGCTTCTCTCCCTCAGTCCACATCTGGGGTCTCTTGCAGTGCTCCTTACAACCAGTTGACGGAAGACAAAAAGGAACACGTTTGATTCACAAATGAGTATAACCTGAGGACAGTGGTGAAGGAAAATACTATCAGTGGGCAGTTTCAGAACTGTTGGTTGCCTACTTTGGAGTGAGAGAGAGAAGTATGAGTTTACAGAGATTCATGGTCAGTTATTAACGGGCTATGAATGGGTGGTGGAAAGAGCAGAACTGGAAGACTGGTGACAAAAAGTCTATGCCAAAGAATGAGTACAGATCATGCTGTGTATGTGTTCAAAGTGAATATTCCATCATCTTCTTCATGATCTTCAAGGCCAATTTCCAAATTGTGAAATGTTTTCTATCAAGATTCTGGGTATATTACTAATAATTTAAGCTGATTTTTCCTTAATGCAGGAGAGAAATCATAAAATGTAAAGGCCTTGCTGACACTAGTGAAAAACTTTTGATAGAACATTAATGTGAAAATACTTGAAATAAGTTGCATCCACATTTGAATGTAATGCAATTAAACCATTTCATTAGGCTTTAATAGGTGTGAAGCTGTCTTTCCTCTTTCTAATTTCACCTCCTCATATTTTATGAGAGAAAAAAGGATGAAGTTTGTTAATAATAGTAAAACCACTCTCAATAGTACTCAACTTTCATTTATCTTGTATATTAATAGGGTATGATTTCAGGTTAAATATTTATACAGTGTGTATATGATTAGTTGGATTGAAACTATTTACGATTCCCTAAGGCTTATGGACTAAAATTAAAAAACTCAACTTACAAGTAATAAAAAAGAACAAATCCACATTCTACTTTCTCTCTACTACATCACATTAAGAATATGAGACTGAGGAAAATAAAAGGGTACTTGAAATCAACAGTGAATTTTCTTTTGTGATCTTGGGAAAAATCATTTCTTTATGGAGTCTAATTTCTACATCTTTAAGAAGGAAATTAAGTAATCATCATTTTATTTGAATTTACTATGTTCCAGGGATTATAACTAAGTTCTTTACCTGCAATACCTAACTTAAATCTTATCACAAATCTATGTAAATGTCGTTCCCATTTTCCAGAAGAATTTAACATGGAGTGCAATTATAGGTAAATTTACCAAGATCGAGTCCTAGTACATACATGGCAGCTAGATTCATGCTGAAGTGCGTCTATCCAGAGTCCACCTTCCAGCCACACTCTGCCTTCTCACTGGCTGGCTTATCAAAAATGCCTGGCAGACATAGGAACTTTTGAATTTACATAAGAAAGGGAGAGTAAGTAGAGATGAATTTTGTTTTGTCACTCGGAATAAAATATTTTGTTTGATATAAAATTTTTCATCCTCTTCCTCAGCATGTTTGAAGTTCTATTTGTACATCCCTGTCCTCTTTTGCTCCCAAACATGCAAAACTGGTTTTAATCTTCCTGCATGTGGTTTAGCTTGATTCTTTTGGCTATCTCTCCTAAAATCTGTAGTGATACAATAGTGTCACAGATCAGTTGACAGCTTTATGTAGAAATCTCATGTTTGGCAGGCTTTACTTTAGGAAAGCCTGGAGGACATTTGTCATCTGCCAAGTGACGGCCTTACAGCTTCTCTTCTCCCACATTCAGAAGTGACATATTGTGACCTTCCACGCTCCTACACTCTGGGGTGTATGATTTCAATGAGATGCACATTCTACTTCCCTAAGGGTTACTGCTAATCTTTAAACTGTAATAACAGTTTTCACATTTATTTTTCTGTGTTATTCAAGTTATTTTTAAATATTTGTTTTTACCCTGCATACACATCTCTAAGGACTTGCCATGGGAACATCTGTGATTCATGTATTTGAATGGGTTTTAAATAAAACTGAGCCAAGCAAAGGAAATCATATTTATCTTTCTTGTTAAGAATGAAGGTTCTTATGTAGTATTTTTACCCAGTTTGCATTTTTTTTTTTAAGATGGACTTTCTTGGACATTGCATACTAAACAAAACAAACAAAGAACTTTGTATAGGAATTATTTATTTATTGTAGAAGTTTTTTTATCTTTTAAAAATTTTTAAAATTTGTTCTAATTAGTTATACAGGACAGTAGAATGCATTTATGTATTTTGATAAATCATACATAAATGGAGTATAAAAATTTCTCATTTTTCTGATTGTACAGGTTGTAAGATCACATCAGTCATGCAGTTATATATGTACATAAGGTAATAATGTCTGTTTCATTCTACTATCCTTTCTACTCCCATATCCACTCCCCTCCTTTCACTCCCCTGTACCTAATCTAAAGAAACTCTATTCTTACCTAGAATCCCTCACCTGTTGTGAATTAGCATTCACATGTCAGAGAAAACATTCAGTCTTTGGTTTTTTGGGGTTTGACTTATTTCACTTAGCATGATACTCTCCAATTTGATCCATTTACCAGCAAATGTCATAATTTCATTCTTCTTTAAAACTGAGTAATATTCCATTAAATGTATATATACCACATTTTCTTTATCCATTCATCTGTTGAAGGACACCTAGGTTTGTTCCATAGTTTAGCTATTGTGAATTGAGCTGCTACAAACATTGATATGACTGCATCACTCAAATATGCAGATTTTAAGGCCTTTGGGTACAAACCAAGGAGTGGGATAGCTGGGTCAAATGGTGGTTCCATTCCGAGTTTTCTGAGGAATATCCATACTACTTTCCATAATGGTTGCACCAATTTGCAGTCCCACAAGCAATGTATGAGTGTACCTTTTCCCCCAACATTAAATGTTGCTTGTATTCTTGATAATTGCCATTCAGACTGGCATGAGAGAAACTCTTAGAGTAGTTTTGATTTGAATTTCTCTAATTGCTACAGAGGTTGAACATTTTTTCATATATTTGTTAATTGCTTGAATTTCTTCTGTGAAGTGTCTGTTCAGTTCCTTAGCCATTTATTGATTAGGTTATTTGTTTATAGAGCTATAGTACCAAAAACAGCATGATATTGGCACCAAGACATGAAGACCAGTGGTGCAGAATAGAAGACATGGAGACAAATCCACACAAATACATTTATCTCATACTAGACAAAGGTGCCAAAACATTCACTGGAGAAAAGATAGTCTATTCAACAAATGGTGCTGGGGAAAATGGAAAGCCACATGTAACAAAATGAAATTAAACCTCTGTCTCTCACCCTGCATGAAACTCAACTCAAAGTGGATCAACGACTTAGGCATCAGAACAGAGAACCTAACCTAATAGAAGAAAAGTAGGCTCAAATCTTCACCATGTTGGCCTAGGATCTGACTTCCTTAACAAGACCACTAAAATGCAAGAAATAAAATCAAGAATCATTAATAGAATGGATTTAAACTAAAAAGCTTATTCTCAGCAAAAGAAACAATCAATAATATGAAGAAAGAGTCTACAGATTGGGAGAAAATCTTTACCACATGCACCTCAGAGCATTAAACTCTAGGATATATAATGAACTCAAAAAAACTTAATACCAAAAAAACAAATAACCCAATCAATAAATGGGCTTTTGTGTGGGGCACCATCCATGGTCAACAAATAAAACCTGACTTGGTTGAGCCATTATACATGGAAATTTGGCTCTCAGGAACTGACAATTATGAAATATTGTTCCAGATTGCCTGGAGTATGTGGTTTCCGTGCAGTGGCTCACTACTGGAATTCGCAGGCCCTGGATGTGTCAATGACCCTCTAGAGCAAAATGACTTGCTTAACTCCAACCCATCCTGTTTCTCAGGGAAAAAGTTCCTACTGGTCCCCCTTTGATCAGTGTAGCTATAAATAAAGAGAGCGTAGGCTCCTCCATTTTGTTAGAGACAGATCCTTATGAATGGCTCAACCTGTCATGCCCCCATTCTAAAGATAATTCTGTCTCCTGTCCTTCTTGATGATAAATTTCTTAGTGATTAGTTCATACTTTTGATCTTTTGATACAAAAGTTTTAATAATAAAGACATTTTTTATTTAAATGAATTTTTTCTAACATCAAAATTTGGTGTCATAGCAATTTTTACTTAATTTCAAACTGATACATAAAGGCAAAAAACTGTACACATTGACAGGGTAACGTGATGTTTTAATACATGTGTATATTGTGCAGTGAGGTTAAGCATATCTAGCTCTTCAAATATTTATCACTTCCTAATGGAAAAAAAAAAAAAAACTTTCAAAATCCTTTCTTAGACCATCAATCTTCCCTCATATTTCCTTCTTCTGTACTCAACCTCTGGTAAACACCATTCTACTCTCAATTTTGATGATGTTATTATTTTTATGCACCAAATATAAGTGAGATCATCAATACTTGTTTTCCTGTTCCTGGCTTATTTATTTAGCATAATGATTTCTAGTTCCATCCATGTTGCAAAAAACAGGATTTGATTATTTTTTATGGTTGAATAGCATTCTATTGTGTACATGTATCACCCTTTCTTTATCCTTTTATCAGTTAATGGGCACTAAGGTTGCTTTTGTTTATTGACTATATGGATAGTGGTGCCATAAAGGTGGGAGTTCAGACATCTCTCAACATACTGATTTCATTCACTTCAGATACCTACCCAGACATTCTCACATTAGACTGTCTGTTTTGATTGCTACAATCCCAGTAGTGTGATTGTTGTATCACATGAAAATTCTATTCTTTATTTTTTAGAAACTTCCATCTGCTTTTCCATAATTTTTGTACTAGTTTGCATTTCCACCAAAAGAGTTCATGGGTTCCCTTTTCTCTACATCTTTGCCAGCACTCATTTTCTTTATTCTTTAAAGTAACAGCCATTCTTACCAGAGAACAGTGATATTTCATTTTGATTTCCATTTTTTTTCCTTTGGTACTGAGGCTGAATTAAAACTTGCAACCTTCCTGCCTTAGCATCCAGAGTTTCTGGAATTATAGACATGTTCCGCTATGTTCCACCATGCCCAGTCTATGGTTTTGATTTGAACTTCTTTGATCATTAGTGATGTTGAGCATTATTTTGTGTATATATTGACAATTTGTATATGTTATTTTGAAAAATATCTATTTAGTTCTAGTGCCCATTTTTCAATCAGGTTATTTTTTCTATCGAATTTCTTTTCTTTTTTGTGGGGGATTTTTTTTTTTATTAGATGTCCTGTTGGATAAATAATGGGAATCTTGTCCTGTTCACTCTCTTGTTAAAAAAAAAAATTGTTCTTTTTAGTATACATGACAGTAGATATTCTGAATATTATCTCCTTATCAGATGCATAGTTTGCAAATATTTTTTTCCTATTCTTTAGTTTAGCTCTTCATACTAATTATTGTTTGTGTACAGAACTTCTGAGTTTGATGTTATCACATCTGCCTAGATTTACTTTGGTTTCCTGTGCTTTTGGGGTCTTGTTTAAAACAGTCTTTGCCCATTCTAGTATTCTGAAACATTTTTCTATGTTTTCTCCTAGTGGTTTCATTGTTTTAGGTTTTACATTAAATCTTTAATCCATTTTGAATTAATTTTTATAACTGTGAGAGATAGGGTTCTAGTTTCATTTCTCTGCAGATAGATATCCAATATTCTCAGTATCATTTGCTTAAAATATTGTCCTTTCTCCACCTTGTGTTCTTAGTACCTTTATTGACAATCAGCTGACTATCAGTGTGTAGGCTCTCTACTCTGTTGCATGGTGGTCTGTGCCTGTTTTTACATTTGTACCGTGGTGTTTTGATGACTACAGCTTCGTAGTCTACTTTTTATTTATTTATTTTTTGAAGTCAAGTAGTGTTATGCCTTCTGCTTTGTTCTTGTCTCTCCAGATGGCTCTTATTTGTTTTTGTGGTCCCATACAATTTTTTAAATTTTATTTACTTTTTTATTTGTTCTAATTAGTTATACATGACAACAGTGCAGTTTAACTCATTGTACACAAGTGGAACACAACTTCTCATTTCTCTGGCTGTACTTCAAGCAGTAGGACTGCTTTTTCTTCGTCTGTAAAGGTCATTGGCATTTTGAAGGGAATTGCAATAAATCTTTAGGTGGCTTTGGTAGAAAGGACATTTAATAATTTTGACTCTTCTAATTAATGAGCACAGAATATCTTTCCTTTTTTGGTATGTTTTCTTCAATTTATTTCAACGATGTTTTGTAGTTTTTGTCATATGTTGATTTTGTCTCCTGCAACTTTGCTGAATTTATTAGTTTGAATAGATTTTTTTTGGTTGAGTTCTTTTTTTATGTATTCATACATAAGCTAATGTTATCTTTAAACAGTGACATTTCTTTTTCACTTGAATACCTTTATTTATTTATTTTATCTCTTTCCTGATTGCTTTGGCTTGGATCTCCAGAATTATGTTGGAAAAAAGTGGTGGAAGTTGGCATCCTTCTGTGTTCCAAATCTTAAAGAAGGATTTCAGCTTTTCCTCATTTAATATAAAGTTAGCTATTGGTTTATTTTATATGAATTTTATTATGTTTATGTACATTACTACCATAACTAATTTGTTAGTATCTTTGTTATGAAGAATGCTGAATTTTATCAAATGTATTTTCTGCATCTACTGAGATGTTCATATAGTTTTTGTACTTCATTTTGTTGATGTGCTGTATAATGCTTACTGATTTCTATATGTTAAACCATTTTTGGAACCTAGAAATGGATCCCCCTTGATCATAGTGAATAATCTTTTTGATGTGTTGTTGGATTCTCTTTGTGAATATTTTGCATCTATTTTTTAGAAAGGAAAATGTTTTGTGATTTTCTTTTTTAGTTGTGTCTTTGGTTTTAGCATCAGAGTAATGGTGGCCTTATAGAATGTGTTTGAATGGATTCTCTCCTCTTCTATTTTTCTGTAATATTTTAATATTTATGGAATATTTTAGGATGAATTTTCATTACCAGCAAATCCATGTGACTCTGTGTTTGTTTGTTTGTTTGAATTTGGGGAGTGGAGGATAGGATGGGAAAACTTATTTCTGATTCAATTTTGTGACTTGTAGTTGTCTGTTCAAGCTTTCTCCTTGTTCATGATTCAATCTTGGTAAGATGTACGTATCCAACAATTTGTCCATTTTTTTTAAGTTATCAAATTTGTTGAAAAGATTGTTCATAATAATCTCAAGTGGTCATTTATATTTTACGTGTTATCAGTTATAAAGTCTTATTTTTCAACTCTGATTTGATTTTAATTTTATCTCTTTTTCTTAGTTTGTTTATGGGTTTGTCAATTTGGTTCATCATTTTGAAGAACCAGTTGTTCAATTTTTATATCTTTTCTATTGTATTTTTTATTCCCTATTTCAATGATTTTTACTCTGATCTTTATTCTTCCTTTACTTCTACTAATTTTGGATTTGGTTTGTTATTATTTTTCTAGACCCTGTAGATGGAATGGCATGTTATTTGAGAACTTTCTGCTTCTTTGATGTGTACTACAGGATTTTGTTAGTTGTGTTTCCATTTTTGATTGTTTTAAATTTAAAAAAAAATCTCCTTCATGATTTCCGTCTGCCTTGATTTATTCATTATCAAGAGTAAGTTGTTTAGTTTTCATGTATTTGCATAGATTTCAGTGTTTTTCTTGTTATAGATATCCAGTTTTACTGCATTGTGATCAGAAGATACTTAACATGATTTCAACTTTTTAAAAAATTGCTGCAACTTGTTTTGTGATCTGTCATGATTTGACCTGCAGAATGTTTCTTATACTGATGAAAAGTATGCATTTTTTTTTTTTCTGTTAGATGCCATGTTCAGTAGGTATTTGTTAGGTCCATTCAGCTTAAGGTGCAAATGAACTCTGTTGTTCCTTTGTTGACTTTCTGTCAAAATCATTTGTCCATTGCTGAAAGTGGAGTGTTGAAGTTCACAAATATGGTTGTATTGAAGATTGTATTTCCCATTAGTTTTGTTAGTATTTACTTTATATATTTGGGTTCTTGGATATTGGTTGTATTTATAATTGCCATTTCATCTTCTTGAATTAACACTTTAAACATTGTATAAGAACATTCTTTGTCTCTTTTTACTATGTCTAATTTGAAATCTATTTTTCCAATATAAGTATGTCTACTCCTGATTTTTATTTTCTTTTTCATTTGTATGGAATATCTCATTCCTTCCTATCACTTTCAGTCTAGGCATATTCTTAGAGGTTAACTGAATTTCTTCTGAGTCTAGAGTTTTTAAATCCATTCATTTGCTATATTTCCTTTAATTTGAGAATGTAATTCACTTATGTTTAAAGTGATTATTGATCAATAAGGTCTTACTACGGTCATTTTGCAACTTGTTTTTAGTTTTATTGGAGTTCTTTTATCTTCTCACTCTCTTAGAGTATTCTTTTGTGGTTAAGTGATTTACTTTATCAGTGTGTTTTGATTTCTTTCTTGTTATTTTTGGTTTGATTCTTATAGATCTTACTTTGTGGTTACCAAGTGGAAGACTAAATTACATAAATCTTTCTGAAGTGAGACAAAATATATTTTCTAAAGTGGGGTTGAAAAGAAATCTGGCAAAAGAATATGTCCTCCGGGTATAAACCAAGGAGTGGGATAACTGGGTCAAAAGACGGGTCCATTCCAAGTTTTCTGAGGATTCTCCCCACTGCTTTCCAGAGTGGCTGTGCTAATTTGCAACCCCACCAGCAATGTAAAGTGTGCCTTTTTCCCCACATCCACGCCAACATCTTTTATTGTTTGTGTTCTTGATAATAGTCATTCTAAAGAAATCTTAGAGTTTTTTTAACTTGCATTTCTCTAATTACTAGAGATGTTGAACACTTTTTCATGTATTTATTAATAGCCTATATGTCTTCTTTTGTAAAGTGTCTGTCCAGTTCCTTGACCCACTTATTGATTGAGTTCTTTTTATTTTTGGTGTAAAGTTAACACAGCCACATCAATGTTTATAGTAGCTCAATTCACAATAGCTGGATTGTGGAACCAACCTAGATGCCCTTCAACAGATGAATGGAAAAAGAAACTCTGGTATATATACACAATGGAATATTATTCAGCCATAAAGAAGAATATTATTATGGCATTTGCAGATAAATGGATGGAATTGGAGGATATCATACTAAGTAAAATAAGTCAATCCCCAAAAAACAAAGGCCTAATGTTTACCCTGATAAGTGGATGATGATACATAATGGGAGTGAGGGGTGGGGAGTGAAAGAAGAATGGAGGAACTTTAGATTACATAGATAGAAATGAGAGGGAGGTGGGGTATGAAAAATGGTGGCATGAGACAGACATAATACCCTATATACATGTATGATTACATGAATGGTATGAATCTACATAGTGCACAACCATAGAAACAAAATGATGTACCACATTTGTGTACAATGAATCAAAGTGCAGTCTGTAAAAATGAAAAAATAAAAACAAAGAATATGTCCTTAAGATGTATGTTTGAGCAATCATATGAGTTGGGAATCAGAAGGTCAAGGTTCAGAGTGCTGATGAGATCCTAACTAGTAAAAAGTAGAAAGCATCATTGAATACCTGCTAGGAATAAATCTTGTGAGTCTGCTCATGTTTCTTTTGAAAGTAATTATTTAATTTTCATGTTTTATAATACAGACATTAATTATGGGAAGTTATTAAACTTTTCTATTCCCTCCTGACAGAATAGGGATAATTACACTAATCATAATTTGCTTATTATCAGGATTAGTATACTAATTGCTTAGCCAAAGTACCTGTAATGTAGTGAATGCTGACAACAAGAAGAATAAAGGGGACATTTAGAGTTGATAATAATTGTGTGCTTACCCTAGGTGAGTAGATACTTTTGAAATATGTGAAAGTTTTAAATAAATTAAAAGTTATCTTGCTTTTCCACTTAACTTAAAAATATATTGCATTTTCTTTTTCTTTTAAAGCTACACAATCTACTCTTTTATGCCATATATTGCATTATAGTCAACATTATTTTAGCTTATCAAAATAATAATAGCACAGTGATAATAGCAAAGACTAAGATCTAGTATTAACTGAATACTGGCTAGATAGTTCATATCAATAATTTATTTTAAAGCTCCTTTAATTAATTAATAAACTTTTTCTTGTATTTACCATTGATCTATAATTCTTTATCTATCAGCTTACCACTCTTCATTACCCCTTGATGGACAATCCTCTGTTATATACTGAATTATGTTCCCTAAAAATTCATAGATTGAATTGTAAGCCTTCAGTGTGACTGTACTCAGAGAAGGGCCTTTATGAAGATAATTGAGGTTAAATGAGGCCATAAAGTCAGGTCTTCTTCTAATAGAACTGATTTCTTTATGAGAATTGAAGGTGTACACAAAGGATAAGCCATGACTGGCCACAGTGAGCAAGTATCTGTCTCTAAGCAAGGAAGAGAGGGCCCATCAGAAACCAGCCTGATGAACTGTGAGAAAACAAGTTTATACTTTGAAGGGAGTTTTCTATTCTGCTTTCTTTTATGGCATCCCAAGCAGACCAATGCATTCTCTCTCTCCTCTGTATTCAACTTACCATCCATAATCAATCATAATAATCTTTTCATGGTAACATCAACTCCTGTCTGTTCCCTGCCTCATTGGACTTGATGGGAAAATACATGACCAATTTAATCATTTGTACCTGCTCCCCATCTGCAAAGTGAACATGACTGGAGAAAAAGACACAAACTATCCTGGCATTCAATCCATTATCACAAACATCAAATGAGCTCATTGAGCTGGATAGAAATTATATTAGTTTCCCAATCCATTCATTCTCTTACTTTTTCCAACATCACATATCTTTCTCATTAAAATGTCAACATTCCTTTTCCCCACTCAATATCTGCTAACCATCTTGCTTCCTAGAGCACTGAGTTATCAGAAGAAGACAGAAAAGGGTTTTCACAAACTTTTACCTTCACCTATACTAACATATCTGTACCCAGAAATTCTGCATTCCCTTTTGAAAATATTAATTGTCCACGTCCATTCCTCAGATGTTCACTCTTAATCTCCTGTTATGCAAGGACATCTCTTTAATGATTTTCTTTATTTCAAAATTATCCACTTTTTACTCTACATGGTGGTGTAAACATTCAGCACACAACTGTGCTGCTTTATCTTCCTTCTCAAAAATGTTCTTGTATCTGATTCATGTCTGAGTAAAACTTTTCCCAAATAAAAATTTGTAAGTCTTATTTTCACTTTATTTATGTATGTATTTCAAAATACATTTCCACTTTTATGACCACATATAAAAATCACTATAAATTTAGGAATAATGCAATGTTTTAATTTAAGTATATGTTGTATAAGAATGACCACAATTAGGTTAATTAACATATCCATAACCTTACATAGCTATAATTTGCATAAGTGTGTGTGTTAAAAAGATTTAAAACCAACTTGAGTTGATTTCAAGTATGCAGTATTATTTATTAATTGTAGTTACCATGCTATACAGTAGATCTCCAAAACATATTCACCCTGCACAACTAAGACGCTATACGCTTTGATCACTGCCTCCCTTTCTTCCATTCCCCAGCCCCTGCAATCACTCTCTGATTATATGAATTAGACTTTATGCAATTTTGCATATAAAAGTCATGCAATATTTGTCTTTCTGTGCCTAGATTATTTTATAGCATAAGAGTTTTCCAGGTTCTTTTATGTTGTTGTAAATGACAGTATTTTCTTCTTTTGTAAGACTGAATAATAGTATCTGTGTGTGTCTGTGTGTGTGTGTGTGTGATGTTTTCTTTATCCACTCATCTACCAATGGGACTTGGGTTGTTCCATATATTGCTTATTGTGATAATTTCTACAATGAACATGAGAGTACAGATATCTCCTTGACATACTGATTTCATTTTGGGGGGGAGGGTGCTGTATACCCAGAAATAAAACTGCTGGATCTTGTAGTAGTTCTATTTGAAAGTTTTTATGAACCTCCATACTGTTTTCGATTATTGTTGTACCACTTTACGTATCCATCAGCAGTGTACAAGTGTTTCTTTTGTTCCATATTCTCACCAGCATGTTATTTTTGATCTTTTTGATAATATCTATCATAAAAAGTATGAGGTGACACTCTTATTGTGGTTTAAACTCAAAATGTTCAACACCCTTTCTTACTCCTATTGTCCATTTTAATGTCTTTTTTGGAGAAATGTCTACTCAGATCCTTTACTCATTTTTCAATTGAGTTATCTGAAGTATTTTTGCTATTGAATTCCTTACATATTTTTAGACATTAAGTTTTTCTCCCATTCCATATGATGTCTTTTCACTCCATTCTTTCCTATTATATGTAGAAGCTTTTAAATTTGATGCAATACCACTTATTTTTTTGCTTTTGTTTCCTGTTCTTCTGGTATCATAATCCCCCCAAAATCATTGTCCAGAACCAATGTCAAGATGCTTTTTCCTTAGATTTTCTTTTTATAGATTTATAGTTTTGGGTCTTTTTTTTTTTTTTTTTTTTTTTTTTTTTTTTTTTCATTTCTTTTTTTTTTTTTTATTGTAAACAAATGGGATACATGTTGTTTCTCTGTCTGTACATGGCGTAAAGGCATACCATTTGTGTAATCATAAATTTACATAGGGTAATGTTGTTTGATTCATTCTGCCATTTTTTCCCTTCCCCCCTCCCCTCCCACCCTTCCCCTCCATCTATACAGTCCTTCCTTCCTCCATTCCTGCCCCCCTCCCTAAACCCAACTCCAACCCCAACACTAACCCTTCCCACCCCCCATTATGTGTCATCATCCACTTATTAGCGATATCATTCTTCCTTTGGATTTTTGAGATTGGCTTATCTCACTTAGCATGATATTCTCCAGTTTCATCCATTTGCCTGCAAATGCCATAATTTTATCATTCTTTATGGCTGAGTAATATTCCATTGTATATATATACCACATTTTCTTTATCCATTCATCAATTGAAGGACATCTAGGTTGGTTCCACAATCTGGCTATTGTGAACTGAGCAGCTATGAACATTGATGTGGCTGTATCTCTGTAATATGCTGATTTTAAGTCCTTTGGGTATAGGCCAAGGAGTGGGATAGCTGGGTCGTCTTATGTTTAATCTTTAATCACTTTTAATTGGCTTTTGTATATGGTGTTAGAAAAGGGTCTAATTTCATTCTTCTGCATGTGACTATTCAGTTTACACCACAGGATTTTTGAAGATCCAGTCCTTTACTCCTTGTGTAGTTTTGGTACCCTCATCCAAGATCAGTTAACCATAGCTGTGCGGATTTATTTCTGAGCTCTCTGTTCTGTTCCATTGGTCTATACTTCTGTTTTATTATATTGCTATATAGTTTTGATTATTGTAGCTTTGTAGTTTAATTTGAACCCAGGAAATGTAATATCCCCAGCTTTGTTCTTACTCAAGTTGTTTTTGACTCCCTGGAGTCTTTTTGGTTTTATATGAATTTTAGGACTTTTAAAAAATTGATAAAGAATGCAAATGGCATTTTGGTAGGAGTTGCATGAAGTTTAGAACACTTTGAGTAGTATGGACATTTAACAATATTAATTCTTCCAATCCATGAATGCGGATGTTTTTTCACTTGTCTTTAATTTCCTTCATCAGTATTTTATACTTTTCAGTGGAATATTCTTTTAAGTTTGTCCTTAAATATCATCTTCTTTTTCTTGGTATAGAGAATGGGATTACTCTTTTAATGTTCTTTTTAGGTAGCTCATTGTTTACATGTAGAAATGTTACTGTTTGGGGGATCATACTTATTATAACTTTTCTGAATCTTTTTTTCTGTTTGTGTTATTTTTGTTCAGTATTTAGGCTTTCCTACAGGTATGATCATTTCATCTTCTGATAGAGATAATTTTACTTCTTCCTTTCTGATTTGGATGCCTTTCATTTTTTCTTTGTCTAGTTGCTCTGAGTAGGACTTTCAGTTCTATGTTGAACAGAAGTGGGCATTCTAACATTACGGTGGATCTTAGAAGAAAATCTTCCAGTTTATTCCCACTCATTTTAGCTGTGGACTTTCATATGGACTTTATTATGTTAAGTTCCTTTTAGACTGATTCTCTTCATTCTTAATCAGGATTTGTATTTTATCCTCTCTAATCCCATGTTATTAAGAAGCATTATTATAAAAGCAAATACAATTAGTATGAAAGTAACTCGTTTGTCCCGTGAATAACCATCAATATTGGCTCTGAACATTTACAATTTCACTTATCACTAGCAGAAAACTGATTGTATATAGTAAAACTTCAAGGACTATAGTGATATTTTACTGAATTCAATGTACATTTTATTATTTTTGTTATTCTTTGGTCTATCTCTTTCACAAAATAAATAGAACATCCCAAAGCATATGCCTTTTGGTGATGTTTAGGGAACCTTTTAATATATTTTGATCAGAAGACTTTGTATATCCTTTATAAGATTGCCCAATGATAATTAATGTTTTGATCTGAATGTTTAGAGCCAGACATAAATTAGGAAAAGAAAAAAAATTAGAAGGAAATCAAACTTGATGTTTTTCTTGGAGAACATACTAACTCTACCCAATATTAGTAGAACTCAATATCCTCTGATAGTGCACATTTCGGATATGTTGGAGAACATGAATGAATGAAGCACACATTCTACTCTCATTCTATATGTTCCTCTGAGCTCTAATCACCAACATCCTATGCCCTATGCCAGTAAGTTCTCAATCCTGGCTGTACATATAAATCACTTAAAATTTTGTGAATGTGGGCTGGTCCTCAGTCCTGGAGGTTCTGATGTAGAAGCCTGGATTACATATTTAGAAAAAAAATCCTCATCTCCACTGTACTTTATCCATTAGTGATGCTTTTGGTAAAATAATCTCAGTGTCCTTACCAAGTTCAAAGGAGAAAATCTAATGTTTTGTTTTAACTTTGAGCAGTGTCAAAAAGAAAGTGATCTCATTAAATCCCCACTCATCACTCTCAAACAATATTTATGTAATAGACACAAGAGTCAGCCATCACATCAGGAAGTTATTATATAACCAAATTAATCCATCTACATAAACAACTCTCTGAGTTCTTGTTTGTGTTTTACACCATTCCAGAAGGCATTGAACAGAAAGAGAAAGGAATAATCATGTTTCAAAACAAAGAATTCCTTGATGGGTCTTGATAACTTTAAATGTAATGAGACTCATTTCAGTTTTAGCTTTTACTTTCTGTCAATGCTCATGTAAAGTAAAAGAGTATTTAAATCATTTCTGCTGTTTTGTATTATCCATAACACCATCATTTGAGCTTTAGTTTGATCATATTTACTATGGAGATCAGCAGGTAAAAACATTTTTGCTTTTGCAAACAAGTTTTATAAAACAGAGAGCCACATGGGGGAAAAAGTCATTATGTTCTATAGAAACATCAGTAAGTAAGGTCAAAATACATTTAAAGAAGGATTACTTTTAAATGTTTTATTTGCTTTTCCAAGCTCTAAGCTAATTGTCTACCTCTCCTTTTGTGACATTTGAAGAACCTGTTTTGAGAAAATGTTTCATTGGGACACTATTGAACTAAGTCCAGAGCATTCAATCATTTCAACACAGGCTCTATCTGCTCACTTGGCTATATTCTTTGTTCCCTTACGCCACTCCATTTTTTAACCTCTGGTCTTGCAGAGAGGTTTAAAGATGTCCTAGTTAAAATTATAGCTCAAACAAACACATTCTCTGAAAGATATGCTGCACTCACCTGACTTATAAGCTTTGGTGAATCATAACTACATTTCTCTAAAAACAGAGTAAATGAAATAAAAATAAACATGCAATTGTATCTTTAAGGGAATAGTCTAAATTATGAAGTGAAAAGCAAGAAAAACCTTTTAGATGGATGAGGTGAAAACTTCAAGAATTATTTTTTTCAAAATTATAATTATCCAAATTGTTTGTTGGTAGGAATTTATATTGTTTGCAAACCTATAATATTTTCACCTGTTCAACAATAGAATTCATTCTTGTACTTTAATTGTATTTCAGTGATCAAAGGATTAGAGGAAATGTACATTGTTTATACCATATTCAGAGCAGCGCAAAATAATTTAAAATAAAACATTATTTGGTCATTGCCATAAAATGAATTGTTGGTCTAAGTGAGTATTACAATAAATGAACTTTCTTATTTTTCCACTTGTAATAGGAACATTTAAAAAATGTATTGCATTATCTCCACAACAAATGGATTGTGGAACACTTTGAACATTTTTAAGTATTGATGTCATCATTTGAAAATGTTTTTATTATTTGGAGATATCCAAGGGGGTAATTAAGTTTCTAGGACATTTTGCTAGTATAATTCCTAAAACTGTTTTAAATAATTGTTTCTCTATTTTCTCACATTCCTACAATTAACAATCTTTTCTCATTGCTACATGTATACCTGGTATTTTCTTTTTAAATCTTCTTATACATTAGCACCTTTAAAAAATATCCATCTTCATATTTTCTGTGAGCAGGAAAAAGAGATAGCTAGTTTAGCTAGAATTTTGGTCAAACAAAAGAGATTATACATGGATCAAAAACAAAAGAGGTGCCTATGAACAAAGTAAGCAATAATTAGAGCTTGACATGAATGCCATTTTCCTCAACACCTCTGAAGCTTCATTTTCAGGTTGACATCTTTATAATTGAATTTTATTCAACAATAGCTTAGGTCAAATACTTATTTGACAAAATATTATGTTTATTTCTATAAATGATGGAAATATGACAAAAGCAATCAACAAAGGGATTATCAAGAAAGGGACAAATTTCTGTACAATAGATCACTACTGAACTATTAAAATGTATTACTCTCTTTTAGGAGGTCACAAATAAAATTCATACTTGTCTCATCCACACTAGAGGGATATTATAATAGACAAAGTGCTGTTAGTATAAGGAAGGGAGATAAGAGGGGAAATAAGCTATTAAAAACTCTAGGTGTCTTGGGAAGAAGTTAATTTAATTTAGGGGATTAGCTGAGAAATTTAGTGACATCCCTTTCTAGTTGTGTATATCTCATCACCAAAGATCAGCACTTGACCACCTTTCTTTTGACAACGTTAGGCTATTTTAAATTAAAACTGAACTTTGAACAATGGAGGGCTTGAGGGTGCCAATCTTGGTGCAGTGGAAAATCTGTGTACAATTTTTGACTCCCTGAAAACTTATGAACAGTCTTGGGTTGATCAGAAGCTTCACTGATAACATATATTTGATTCAAACATATTTTGTATATTATATGTATTCCATATGGTAAACAATACGTTAGAACCAAGAAAGATCACTTTGTGCTATGATCTACAATTTATTGGAGAAACAAACTTCTCACACATAGATGTCCTATACATTTTAATTGACTGCTTCAACACTTGATTTTAACATAGTAGCAACAGTAGGTGTCTTGGAAATTATTTTAGTGGTACAGTATGTAATGGCTAATTTTATATAGTGATATTTAGTACTATATCTTTATATAATTTACATTTCTCTGGACTGTGAATGGTGCCTTGAATAATCTGAGATTGTGTGCCAGATTTTGATATATTTTAACCTTTCATCATAGATTTAAGAATATTTTATGGTAGAGTATGATAAAGCAGATGATTAAAATTTTATTATGAAATTACGCCACACCTAACTTTTTCTTAAATTTTTAGATATTTCTAGAATATAAGAGTTTGAGTATTTTCAAATTATCACAAATCCCCCACCCACTCCTCCCCACCAAAAAAAAAAACAAACACCTGCAAAGGAGTGGACTTGAACAATTCAAATCTGTTGTGCAAGGATTAACAATATTTATAGTTTAAGGAAATTCACTCACTCATATTCCTTATAGTTATTCCATTTAACTTAATGTATTATAAATTTCTTATTTTATACTTTACTTACTTTGATCAGTTGAGAAAACTTATTTTCATCACTCACATTCCCATTAATTTGGAAGTTCTATCATGTATCTCCATTTGTCTATTAACATTCTAACTTTGAAGGGATATTAGGTCTACATTTCCCTACTGTTAACATTAAATTCAAACAATTACATATGGATTATGCTTTTTTTATTTACTTTCTCTTTACTATTGAGATGAAAACTTTATATCATTTTTTTATTTTCCAAATGAAGTTTAATAATAAAAACTATAACTTTTGTTCTAAACTTTTATTTCTTTTCTTATTCTTATTGTGTATATAATCTTTACTTAACACATTTTCCCAATGTTCAATGGTATTATCATTAAATTTCATACATATTCAATATTGTTAACACAATATTTATTTTTCATCACTATTTATGATGATCTTTTTCTTCCCCTACCTTAAAAATTTGTTCTGGCTTACTTAATAATCTCCTCATATTGATTACTCTGAATGAACACTTGTATATTGAAAAATAGCTTTCTTTAGTCTTCACTCCAGACTACTCTGGGTGTAGATTACTTGGATTGCAATATTTCTCTTCATTAAGGTCTATAGGTTTTGTTCTTTTAGTTTCTAAAATTAAAACATAGATTTTAAATTTCTTAAATAATATACTCTTTCTGCCTAGAAGTGATATGCACCAATTATTGTTGCATTCACCTTCAAGAAGCATAAAAGCTTTCCACAGGGTGATCCAAGATGGTGGACTAGAGGGTGACTACATCTCCAGGAGCTCCAGAACCCAGGATTCAAGAAAGGGAGGCATTGAGAGACTCAGACTAAAATAGAGCCAAGGGTGAGTCTTCCCCACAGGGTAAAGCTCGGCCTAGGCGGCAGGCCCGGATAGAGCTGGCTTATCAGAGCAGGGCAGGGCAGCTAGAGTCTTCCCCAGGCAGCCCTGCGCACTCCGACGGTGGGCCCCTCCCACACGGCCAGCTTCTCCAGCTTCTCGGAGCAGGCCCCCCAGTGAGAGCCTTTCTGATCAGAACCAGCTCCAAGTCCTGGAGCCAGCGCAGTGAGCCTTGCTCCGGTCCGCAAGTGGCTTCAGGGAAAAGGTCAGGGCAGCCAGGGACTTCCCAAGCAGCCCGGCCCCCTCTGGCGGGAGGCGTCTTTCAAGGCTAGCTTCTCGGAGCAGATCGCCCAGTGAGAGCCTTTCTACACAGAACCAGCCACAAGTCCCCGAACCAACGGAGAGCTTTGACCCGCAAGCAGCCTCTGGGATCAGGGCAGGACAGCCAGAGACTTCTCCAGGTGGTCCTGCCCCCTCCGGCCGCAGGCTCTTTCCACGGACCATCCAAGATGGTGGACTAGAGAGTGACTGCATCTCCAGTCGCTCCAGAACCCAGGATTCAAGAAGGGGAGGCATTGAGAGACTTGGACTAAAATAGAGCCACGGGGTGAGTCTCCCCCACCGGGTGAAGCTTGGCCTGGGCAGCAGGCATGGATAGGGGTGGCCTATCCATGCTGGCCCCCCCAGTGAGAGCCTTTCCACACAGAGCCAGCTCCAAGCCCTGGAACCAGTAGGGGGCTAGGGGCAGCTTTCTTCAGAAGCACTGCATTATCAAGTTCCTCCAAGACTTCAGGCTACTGAAGGCTGGGAGGTGATACACTGGAAATCTACAGGGACACTATAAGCCAATAGAGGAAATCTGCAATATCTCAGGGTTCCACTGACATCTGACCAATATGAGAAAACAAGGGAAGAAAATGTCCCAAACAAACCTAGATACTATATCAAAAAAACCCAATGACAGCACAGCAGAAGAAATGTCAGAAAGGGAGTTCAGAATGTACATAATTAAAACAATCAGGGAAGCAAATGAGGAGATGAAAGTGCAAATGCAGGCATTGAAGGAGGAGATGAAAGAGCAAATGCAGGCATTAAATGATCGCACCAATCAACAGTTAAAAGACCAAATATGGGAAGCAAGAGATCATTTCAATAAAGAGTTAGAGATACTGAAAAAAAAAAAACCAAAAACAAACAGAAATCCTTGAAATGAAGGAAACAATAAACCAAGTTAGAAACTCCATAGAAAGCATAACCAATAGGATAGAACACCTGGAAGACAGAACCTCAGACATTGAAGACAAAATATTTAATCTTGAAAACAAAGTTGGCCAAACAGAGAAGATGGTAAGAAATCATGAACAGAATCTACAAGAATTATGGGATATCATGAAAAGGCCAAATTTGAGAATTATTGGGATTGAGGAAGGCTTAGAGAAACAAACCAAAGGAATGAACAATCTATTCAATGAAATAATAACAGAAAATTTCCCAAATCTGAAGAACGAAATGGAAAACCAAGTACAAGAGGCTTATAGGACTCCAAATATACAAAATTACAACAGACCCACACCAAGGCACATTATTATGAAAATACCTAACATACAAAATAAAGACAGAACTTTAAAGGCCACGAGAGAAAAGAATCAAATTACATTCAGGGGGAAACCATAGAATATCAGCAGACTTTTCAATCCAGACCCTAAAAGCTAGAAGGGCCTGGAACAACATTTACCAAGTCCTGAAAGAAAACGGATGCCAACCAAGAATCTTATACCCAGCAAAACTTACTTTCAGATTTGACGATGAAATAAGATCCTTCCATGATAAACAGAAGCTAAAGGAATTTACAAAAACAAAGCCGGCATTAAAGAACATTCTCAGCAAAATATTCCGTGAGGAAGAGATGAAAAACAATAATGCAAATCAGCAACAGGAGGCGCTAGCCTAAAGGAATAGCCAAATAAAGGAGAAACCAAATCATATCAAAAAACAAAAATGAGTCAAATGACTGGGAATACAAATCATAACACAATAATAACCCTGAATGTTAATGGCCTGAACTCATCAATCAAAAGACATAGACTGGCAGATTGGATTAAAAAGAAAAATCCAACAATATGCTGCCTGCAAGAGACTCACCTCATAGAAAGAGATACCCATAGACTAAAGGTGAAAGGATGGGGAAAAACATACCATGCACATGGACACAGCAAAAAAGCTGGAGTATCCATCCTCATTTCAGATAATGTGGACTTCAAGCCAAAACTAGTCAGAAGGGATAAAGAAGGACATTACATGCTGCTTAAGGGAAGCATAAATCAGCAAGACATAACCATCATAAATATCTATGCCCCGAACATTGGCTCATTCACGTACGTCAAACAAATCCTTCTCAATTCCAGAAATCAAATAGACCACAAAAAAATAATACTAGGCGATTTTAACACATCTCTCTCACCATTGGATAGATTCTCCAAACAAAAATTGAATAAAGAAACCATAGATCTCAATAACACAATCAACAATTTAGACTTAACCAACATATAGAATATACCATCCAACAAAGAACGAATACACTTTCTTCTCAGCAGCACATGGATCCTTCTCTAAAATAGACCATATTTTATGCCACAAAGCTACTGTTAGCAAATACAAGAAGATAGAGATACTACCTTGTACTTTATCAGATCATAATGGATTGAAATTAGAAATAAATGACAATAAAAAACAGAAACTTCTCCAATACCTGGAGATTAAATAATACACTATTATATGATGAATGGATAACAGAAGACATCAGGAGGGAAATAAAAATACTCTTAGAAGTAAACGAGAACAAAGAGACATCATATCAAAATCTCTGGGACACTATGAAAACAGTACTTAGAGGAAGATTTATTTCATGGGGTGCATTCAAAAAAAGAAGTAGAAATCAACAAATAAATGACTTAACACTACAATCCAAAGCCCTAGAAAAAGAAGAGCAGACCAATACCAAAAGTAGTAGAAGACAGGAAATAGTTAAAATCAGAGCCAAAATCAATGAAATTGAAACAAAAGAAACAATCAAAAAAATTAACAAAATAGATAGTTAGTTCTTTGAAAAAATAAACAAAATTGATAAACCCTTAGCCACACTAACAAAGAGAAAGAGGGAGAAAACTCAAATTACTAAAATTCAGAATGAACAAGGAAATATCACAACAGACACGAATGAAATACAAAACATAATTAGAAGCTATTTTGAAAATCTATACTCCAACAAAACAGAAAACCTCGAAGACGTCAACAAGTTTCTAGAGACATATGAATTGCCTAAACTGAACGAGAAGGACATACACAACTTAAATAAATCAATTTCAAGCAATGAAATAGAAGAGGTCATCAAAAGCCTACCAACAAAGAAAAGTCCAGGACCAGATGGGTTCTCAGCCGAGTTCTGCAAAACCTTTAAAGAAGACCTCATTCCAATATTCCTCAAAGTATTCCATGAAATAGAAGAGGAGGGAACCCTCCCAAACTCATTCTATGAAGCCAATATCACCCTGATACCTAAAGCAGACAGATACACATCAAGGAAAGAAAATTTCAGACCGTTATCCTTAATGAACATTGATGCAAAAATTCTCAACACAATTTTAGCAAATTGCATACAAAAATATATTTAAAAGATAGTGCACCACAATCAAGTGGGTTTTATCCCAGGGATGCAAGGTTGGTTCAACATTCGGAAATCAATAAATGTCATTCACCATATCAACAGACTTAAAGTTAAGAATCACATGATTATTTCAATAGATGCAGAAAAAGCATTCGATAAAATACAGCATCCCTTCATGTTCAAAACACTAGAAAAAACTGGGGTAGTGGGAACATTCCTTAACATTATAAAGGCCATCTACACTAAGCCCATGGCCAATATCATTCTAAATGGTGAAAAACTTTAAGCATTCCCCCTAAAAACTGGAACAAGGCAGGGATGCCCTCTTTCACCGCTTCTATTCAACATCGTCCTTGAGACTCTAGCCAGAGCAATTAGACAAACCAAAGAAATTAAAGGGATATGAATTGGAAAAGAAGAACTCAAACTATCCCTGTTTGCTGATGACATGATTATATATATAGAGGAACCTGGAAATTACACCAGAATACTTTTAGAACTCATAAGTGATCAGTAAAGTAGCAGGTTACAAGGAAATGTTCATAAATCCATTGCATTTTTATACATGAGTGATGAATCCTCAGAAAGAGAAATTAGGAAAACTACCCCATTCACAATAGCTTCGAAAATAATAAAATACTTGGGAATCAATCTCACAAAAGAGGTGAAAGACCTCTACAGTGAGAACTACAGAACACTAAAGAAAGAAATGAAAGAAAACCTTAGAAGATTAGAAGATGTTCTTGGGTAGGCCGAATTCATATTGTCAAAATGGCCATACTACCAAAAGTGCTATACAGATTCAATGCAATTCCAATTAAAATCCCAATGATGTACCTTACAGAAATAGAGCAAGCAATTATGAAATTCATCTGGAAGAATAAAAAACCCAGAATAGCTAAAGCAATCCTCAGTAGAAAGAGCGAAGCAGGGGGTATCGCAATACCAGATCTTCAACTCTACTACAAAGCAATAGTAACAAAAACGGCATGGTGTTGGCACCAAAATAGACAGGTAGATCAATGGTACAGAATAGAGGACATGGACACAAACCCAAATAAATACAATTTTCTCATATTAGACAAAGGGGCCAAAAATATGCAATGGAGAAAAGATAGCCTCTTCAACAAATGGTGCTGGGAAAACTGGAAAACCATATGCAACAGAATGAAATTAAACCCCTATCTCTCACCCTACGCAAAACTCATCTCAAAATGGATCAAGGACCTCGGAATCAGACCAGAGACCCTGCATCTTATAGAAGAAAAAGTAGGTCCAAACCTTCAACTTTTTGGCTTAGGATCAGACTTCCTTAACAGGACTCTCATAGCACAAGAAATAAAAGCAAGAATCAACAATTGGTATAGATTCAAACTAAAAATGTTTCTCTCAGCAAAGGAAACTCTCAGTAATGTGGAGAGAGAGCCTACAGAGTGGGAGAATATCTTTGCCACTCATACTTCAGATAGAGCGCTAATTTCCAGAATCTACAAAGAACTCAAAAAATTCTACACCAAGAATACAAATAATCGAATCAACAAATGGGCTAAGGAAATGAACAGACACTTCACAGAAGAAGATGTACAAGCAATCAACAGATATATGAAAAAATGTTCAATATCTCCAGTAATAAGAGAAATGCAAATCAAAAGTACCCTAAGATTCCATCTCACCCCAATTAGAATGGCGATTATCAAGAACACAAGCAACAATAGGTGTTGGAGAGGATGTTGGGAAAAAGGTACACTCATACATTGATGGTGGGGTTGCAAATTAGTGCAGCCACTCTGGAAAGCAGTATGGAGATTCCTCAGAAAGCATGGAATGGAACCACCATTTGACCTAGCTATCCCATTCCTTGGCCTATACCCAAAGGACTTAAAATCAGCATACTACAGAGATACAGCCACATCAATGTTCATTGCTGCTCAATTCACCATAGCCAGATTGTGGAACCAACCTAGATGCCCTTCAGTTGATGAATGGATAAAGAAACTGTGGCATATTTATACAATGGAATATTATTCTGCAATGAAGAATGATAAAATTATGGCATTTTTCAGGCAAATGGATGATATTGGAGAATATCATGCTAAGTGAGATAAGCCAATCTCAAAAAACTAAAGGACGAATGATCTCACTGATAAGCGGATGAGGACATATAATGGGGGGTGGGAGGGGTTAGTGTTAGGGTTAGGGTTAGGTTTAGGGTTAGGGATAAGGAGGGTGGTAAGACTGGAGGAAAGAAGGACTGTATAGAGGGAAAAGAGGGGTGGGAGGGGTGGGGGGAAGGGAAAAAATAATGAATCAAACATCATTGCCCTATGTAAATTTATGATTACACAAATGGTATGCCTTGACTCCATGTACAAATAGAGAAACAACATGTATCCCGTTTGTATACAATAAAAAAAAAAAGAAGCATAACATTGAACATAGGAGCCTTTGTAAGATAGAAGTTCATTTTTCTCCCACTTAAAAGTTCAGATGTAAAGAGTGAAGGATTGCTTTGGGGAATCAACATTGCTGTCAGGGACTAGGAGTCCACCATGCCATATTCAGCAACTGTTAGGAATAGATTTAGTCCGTATGTCTACTGCAACTGCTAAAGTTCCAGTTATCACATTCTAATTCCCAGCAAAAATGGAAATCATATATTTTTTGTTTTAAATTTAGCTATATTATTATAAATTTCATATAGTAAAATGCACCTATTATTTTCAAGTCAACCAATTTTGACATATGTATATATTTATGTAATCACAATCAAGATTTAGAAAATTTTCCTCATTCCAAAAAGTTTCTCATGCTTCCACCCCGTCAATAACTTCACCCCTCTCTTATAAACAAATACAGATCTGATTTCTATTAGTATAGATTAATATTGCCCATTCTAGAATTCCACATAAATGAGATCATACTGCATGTATTCTTTTGTGTATTGCTCCTTTTTCACTTAACATTTCGGAGGCTTTTTAGTATTTGTGTGTATCAGTACTTTGTCACTTTTTATTGCTGCACATTTTGTTTCTAAGATATTCTAGTTAATGTTCCCAATAATTATTCTTTGCCTATTAAAGTATTACCCCTGCATATGAAGTTTAATATTCAATTGATGACTCAAGGAACACCCTGTGCTGAGTTCTAGAATTCTTTTTCTGTACCATATCATTTTAGCACCACATCATATAAATTCCAAGTGTCTACCAATCTCCATTTTCTCAGCTCAGTGAGATAGCTTATTTCTGTCTGAATTTTCTACACCAATGTCTAGAAAGTGCTCACAGATAGAAACCCAGGAAAATTATTGGGCTCATCTCTTTTGCATCTTTATTTTATTACTTTTGAAGTCATAATTCTTTTGTCTGATGTCTCAAAACAGGCACTGTTATTTAGTTAATTCAGTTTAAGGGTTTTTTTTTTTTTTTAAGAGTGTTCACTTTTACCAGTTTCCATAATGACTAGAAGCTAAGAGGGAGAACTTAGAGATTTGATTAGATGTTCTAGAAGTTTCACTCAGCATTTTTGCTCATATGCCTTTAGACATAAATTTATGGCTATATTTACAAAAGAGGCTGGAATAGAATAATACATGTAGGTGACAATCCACTCAAAATAGGGTGAAATATAGAGTTCTTCTATTAAAGAATTCAATAAAGTAGACATCAAAAGGCAAACAGAAGAGATAGTTATGGGAAACCTATATGATTTTAACCTCGTTTTAGATAAAATATACAGATATGTTCTTAGGAAGAAACATAAGTTTTTTTTGGAAAATGAAGAGACCAAAAATAAAAAAAAAAATCACTTAAGAGATAACCAAACTTGATATGCACCAATTTAAAAAAGCTCATTTTTCTCTAGTAATCACAGAAATTAAAATTAAAACCACAACCACATAAGGACAAACATTCAAAAGTCTGGCAATAAAATGTTGAAAGTGATATGAAACAATTTAAACTCTAATAAACTGCTAATTGAAGTTCAAATTGGTACAACCATTTGGAAAGCAATTTAGAAATATCTAGTATAGATGAAGGTAGGAATAATATACATTCTAGTTATTTCATTCCTAGGTATTTGCCTTAAAGAAATTCTATAAGGAGACCTGTATGAGTATGATAATAGCAACATTCTTTGTAATAGAAAAATAAATTCATAAAAAAATAAAAATAAAATAAAATAAATAGAGAAGTAAAATGTACACATGTGCTTCAACTAAAAAGAAACTTGAAACCTATCACAAGTTGAAAGCATTATAAGTTGAAAATGCATTTAATATCCCTAACCTACCTGACATGATAGCTTAGCAACACAGTACTCTGTAGAGCATTGGTTGTTTATCCTTGAGATCAAGAAGCTAGCTGGAAACTGTGGATCATTGCTGCTGTCCAGCATCACAGTATCACTAAGCCAGGAAAAGATAAAAATTCAAAATTTAAAGTACAGTTTCTACTGAATACATATTTCTTTTGTACCATTTTAAAGTTGAGAAATTCACAAATTATTATTAAGTTGGGGACTATAATATACAATTCCATTTTATGCAACAAAATACTTCACAGGAATAAAAAGGAACTTAGAATGACTTCTACTAAACATAGATGTCTCTACCAGCTTGAGTTAGTTCGTGTGGAAATTCTCTATATGAATGTTCTGCTGTTTGAACCTTTCAGTTATTGATGTTCTGAGAAATGGGAGAAATTGTGGAGAAATTTAAGAAGTTGTATTGAGACCACTCTACTCTCAAGTTGCAAGATGTGCAGTTTGTTCTCAGTCAGATATTTTAATTTCCCTCCAGTGCTTCTATCTCTCTTTAGGGCTGGTTTTCACAAAGCCATAAGAGTAGCACCCCTTCCATGTTCCAAGTAAACTTTCACACAGACTAACTCACTCCCTTTCCCTTACTCAACTTAATATGATAGCTCCATCTGTAAGCTGTGTTTCAGATTCCCATAGTACTAACTTTTTCTCAACTATCTGGATTTTTCCAGGCTTTATCCACCACGACCTTCAACTATGACACTTCTACTTAAAAGGTCTCAGATATGTGCAAGTTCTCTTTCAGTCTTCAACAATCAGCCAAGCTTGGCTAAGTCACAGGAAGTGATGAGTAACAGGGTATCCTCCTCTAGGTGAGACTATCATCTTTCCAAGATTTCCAAATGTATGTCAATCAAATCTAGAGACCATTCTGAAAATAGAACTTCAAAGGATCTTAAGACTTTGGGAATGAATTTTGGAGTCTTACTAAAAATTAGGAGGAATTATTATTTTCAAAGTATTAATGATTTTAAAGATCCAGGCCCTCCTACGTACCCGTTACGCTGATGACATCCTCATATTTTATTGCTATGTATTCTCAGCTTGCTCACTGCTCAGCAACATTGAAGTCCTTCTTTGCTCAAGTAATTACACATTCTGAGTCTTCAATGATCATCTAATTATTGCAAATTTCTCCCACACTGCTTATTAACTGGGAGGGTCAAGAATACAAATCTATTTTGACCAAGAGTAGTGTAGTTCAGTCAAATCACTCCTTTCTTTTGCATGCTCAATATTGCTTTAACTAAACAAAAAACAAAACAAATAAAATAAAATAAAGCAAAATATTCCTTTAAAGAAAACAAAATAAAATAAAACCTCTGGAAATATGAAGACTTCCAGAACAAGGTTTAATGCTCATCCACATGTCCAAATTGCCAACAGAGAATAATTGAAAAAATCTGTTTTTTTTTTCCATTACTGAATGGCATTGAAGTTATTGGGGTTATTAAAAAAATAAGTCAAAACATTTTTTGAAAAGGAACATCCACTGGCATTAGCAAACATGAATCTACTCTTAAAGTTTCAAATCAAGCAAGTGAAAATAATAATCCAGAGCAACTGGCAATAAAAATTAGGCACTGTGTCTGTTTTTAACATTGACAATTCTTGATATTTCCAATTTTCTACATAATTTATATCACAAATGTGCTAAAATGGTATTTTAAAAAAACAACCCCATCTATGTGGACAAAATAGATTTCTGAAAGAGCAATACTTTGTGCAGCATATCTGAAGCAATACTCAAATCCAATAAATCAGAAATATATCATTCTGAACATTTCCTTTTTCTGTCTTTTTAAGATATCTCTAAATAGCTATTGTTTATGCTTTCCTATTTTTAATATACAATTATTATAAAATAGCAATACATATTGAAAAAGAGGCATTTTAATAGTATTTTTCAGAGTTTGTTTTACATTAGTGTCATCTAGGAAGGTTTAGCAAACCAATGCTCCTGTCACATCATGCTAATTAAACCAAAGTGCCAGGTATTAGTGGCTTGTAAAGGTCCCTCTTTTGAATCTAATGTGCAGTAAACTTTGAGGACACTGCCTTAATGTCTCTAATCATGTAATAGTTTGAATAAATAAAGCTTTATTTAGAGTAGGGATATACTGTTAGTCTAAATTTATGTTTCAAAAAATTCTGAATGAATTGTTCTGAGGCATGGCTTAGCTAGCAAGAATTTTTCAAAGTTTCCCAAATTCATCTAATTTTTCTTTTTTCTTTCTTTTTTGTGTGTGGGGTATACTGGGGATTGAACTCAGCAATGCAGAACCCCTGAGCCACGTCCCCAGTCCTAATTTGTATTTTATTTAGAGGTGGGGTCTCACTGAGTTGCTTAGCACCTTGCTTTTGCTCAGGCTGGCTTTGAACTCACCATCCTCCTGTCTCAGCCTCCCAGGCCGCTGGGATTACAGGCTTGCACCCCTTTGCCTGACTCTAATTTGCAAAGGTGGATTTGAGAATCACCACCTCAAGTTTTGATTGCTTCTTCCAAGCCTACTCAAAGAAGCAAGTGCAACTAAATAACCAGGAAAAGACTCATTTGCAATTTGTAATGTTTTCATTCAACCAGTATACTAGATTATTTTCAAGTGCTTATTTCCTCAAAATTGTCTCCTGCAGTCATATTAATGTCATTAAAATACTTAGATGATTACATCTTACGTGGTAATACAAAATAAATTTCAAATAAGCTCAGGAGAAATTTTGACAAGTTAAAAAAGAAGATTGTAGTGAGACAGATGAATGATTCTATTTATAACTGCTGATTTCTGATCACTGTACCACTTCTTACTGTCTGATAGAATTTAAAAGTTAACATCTTAGGAGTAAGAAAAATGTAAGGCATGCTACTCTCCAGTGATCACAGAATTCAATGGATATAAGTTTGCAGTTAGTTAAAACTACAAGCGTTCAGCCTATGACTAAAGCTTTCCTTATGAGATTGTCTTCAGAACAGCTGAATCATATATATGACACAGCTGATGGAAAGTGTGTCTCCCAAATTATACATAATAGACTTATAATACAGAAAGACCTTAAATTAATAAACAGCCCCCCGCCACCCCCAAATAGAATCAGGATTAATCAAAGAATGAGAAGTAAACAACAAATTACAAAATTATCCCTTCATAATTAGGTTCCAAAAAGTAAGAATTTGTATTCTTTGGGAGACATTAGGAACTTAGTTTATTATCATTGTGCCTCTATTCACCCAAATAATAATGTAGAATATCCATTTCAGAGCAGAGATGAAAATAGCTGGTCAAACACACTGGCTTTTTATGGCAATTGGGACATCCCAGGCACAAGTCAAGGAAACCATGATCATTGGTTATTTCTTATGCCTGCTTATGTAACTATTAGAAAATATATGATTACAAAAATTCTCATGAAGACACAATTAATACAACAAATACAATTCAAAAGAATGGTTGATAACACTGAAGTTTGTTATCATTGACTCATGAGAATTTGTTAGGCCTTGTGGAAACAAATTTGTGTTTGCAGTTAAACATTAAAGAGGTAGGCTTTGACACATGATAAATATTTTAAGCAAAAAGGAAAAGCCTGTTTGCATCATTTTTATGATGGGGTTAAATAATAATCCTTTTTGAATACACACAATGCTGAAACATAATCTTTTTTGTATATCAATGTACAATGTCAGTGGTTTCTGAAAGTTTATAAAACATTGTGAACTTCTTTGACTCTAAGATATACACTTATAAATGTACTATATAAACAGAACATTGATGGGCCTAGAATACATTTTTACTGTATTACAAAACTAGTTGAGTCTACATAATTTATAAATTAATTTAGACTTTATAGCTCTAAATATCAGATTGACTATTCTATGAAATGTATGCTTGATAGAATACTTATAAAGTCAAGAAAATTGAAAATACTAAATTATTAATTTATTATTAAAAATATTAATTTAGTATTGCTAAACCAAATCCTAAGCTAATCAGGAATAAATGATGGTACTCTAACTTTCTTCTTTCTGTAATAATATAATATTATATTTGTAATCTCTTGGCATTAGGGTGATATTTAGGATAGTGTGAGATATCAGTTGTACTGATAAATATTTGCAGATGCTTAAGATTAAAGAAATGTCATTGTGGCACAATTGATACATTTCAGGCTAAGATGGTATTATTTGTCACACACTTATATTTTTATATTTTATCCTCTCATTTCTTGATCAATGACCCTCATGCACATTAAGTGAAACCAGAAAAAAAAAATCGTTGCTTCCAGTATTCAATAGAAAGATACAGTAAATAAGCCTCCCATGAAACACAACTGTGTTCCAACACTGGTGACTTTAGGGTCTGCAGGCATCTGGTCTTCAATTCACTGTTCATTAGATAGCTTAACACACTGTATTTTTGAAGCTCAATATGCTGAATTAAACTAAAATGAAAATGAAATGATCTCCTTGGTAGGAATCCTGTTGATAAATACAGAACTGATGATTTGAGTGGGAAGATTAAGCAAAGATTTGCTCATCTGAATGAGAATTGTAAATACTTGCTGGAACCATGCATGGTGTTGAATTTCCCAGAAGAAAAAGTGGAATAATCAGCAGATCTTTTGAAAGATTTCACCTGCTAACTAATCCAACAAGATATTAGAGATAGATGATGGGATGATGACAAATCCTGCATAGAATAAAGCAGTATTTTTCCATTGGCTTTTACTTCAATTGAACCCTTCTTTCAGATGGAAATGTGTCATTTTAAAAACGAGAAAACTCCAACTGACCTATCTTGCTGGCAATTTAGAAAATGTAGGTTTGTGGCCAACCAGAAATACAAGAACTAAATAACTCAGAATTTCTCCAAGTGATGTACTTCCCAAATTTTCAAACATCACCACATGCTTCAAGAACTGTGGTAACATTCCAAGCAAGGTCAAGGTAGGATAGTAACTAGAAGAGAAAAGGCAGGAATTCCATCCCTAATAGGAGAAATGACCCAAAGAAAAGCTTAGCTATTGGAAAGTGAAAAGTGCTTTGGAAAATGGAATACAATTTAAAGTGCTCAAAAGGTAAGTTTTATTGTCGGAAATAAAAACGAAAATCAGTGTCTTGAGAGGATAATCGAAATCTTGTTTATGAAACTAAGGAGTTTTATGCTTTATTTGGGGAAACATATGAAGTCTCTGAAGATTTTTAAATATAGTACAGAAGCTAGTCTGAATACAGTAGGGCTCTCTAGGAAGATCAGATCAACTTGAATGGCCATGAAGGATCAAGGAGAGAGATTACATTTTACTTATGTCAATTTTTTCTTCTGTTTTTGTTTTGTTTTATTTTGTTTTAACAGAGTACAGATTTATTGAAGGTAAACGTGAAAGGTGCGCTCCACAAGACAGAGTCGAGTGGGCCAGAGCAAGAGGCTCAAAGGCTGTCAATTATTGTAGTAAGGTTGAGGTACTGAATGAATTCTGTGCCAAAAGAATTGCACCCAAATGGGGAAATATGGGCCATTTTATTCATCTTTCATATTTAGAATACTAGGTATGAAAGAACTCTAAAAACATGATAAAAGAAAAAGATATGTTGGTTACAGAAAATAGTTTTGGTTTTCAGCTTAGTACAGGTGAAAGATTAATCCTAATATTCAATACAAATGTGTTTTTTCCAGACTTAGGACTCTTAACAGCAGAGCCTAATTGATGAGTTCTTAAGGAATCCTGATACATATAACCAATGATATACAAAGACCTTTACAAATGTTCTCTTTTTCCTTTTCCCATATGACTGTTCTGGTAGGGATAAAGAAAGAAAAAAAGAAAAAAGAACAACATCTTCAACCTTTGAAGTTTGATAAATGACTCATATCTTTAAAAACAGAACCAAACAAATTCACTTCACTTTCATTCAAGTTGGCATTTGAACACATTTCTTACTTTCTTACTCAAGAAACAAAAACAAAACAACAATAAAAATCTTTAAACTTGTTTTCTGAAGAATAGGAACAATGATGATGCCTAATAGGCACAGACTTAAGCTTTAGGGCCAGAAACCCTAAAAGGAAAATGTCATGGTAAATCTGTGGTGTGGAAATATGGTGATATTGTTTCTACTTCGAATAAACCAATCCTCCAAGAGAAATTAATTCTGCATAGTTATTTTCTTCTCTCAGAAGGCAGTATGAATTAAAATCAATATAGCCATATTTGGAAATGTTACCATGTTTCTTGTTCATTAAAGAGATTTCCTCTTGGGTTGAATGATAGTTAATATTATACCTCCCCAACAGTGTGCTGAGAGGACCTAATACACTATTTTAAACAACAGTGAGAGTTCAACTGTTTTTTTCTTTACGCATAAATTAACACATCCGCAAAATAGTTTTAAAAGGAAACACAATTATTACTAATATCTCTAATAGATATAAAGTGTATAAACATAAAAGTTACTTTGTATTAAATGATTTTCTCGTGCCAGTATCAGTTAAGAAAACATATATGATATCATTTGATATTCATGGGGACTGGTATTAGGATTCCGGGTAGTTACCAAAAGTTTATGAATGCTTAAGTTCTTTATATACAAAGGCATAGTATTTGCATATGACCCATGCACATACTCTCGTATAGTTTAAATAATTTTTAGATTAATTATAATACCTAATACAATATAAATGCTATGAAAATATAGTTATTATACTATATACTTCAGGGAATAATGACAAGAAAATGTCTTTACATGGTCAGTAGAGACATAATTTTTAAAATATTTTTTAATCTGTGGTCAGATGAATCTGAGGATGCCAACTCCATGAACATGGAGGGCTGACTAGAGTACATTTAGTGATTCTCAAATAATGCTGCCGATTTGGTCTCCATACCTCCTCCCATCTACAGATGAAGACTGAAGGTTCACAGTTCCTTGGGAGGAGGGCCTGACTTCAATCTCATGTCATTGTTTCCTCTGCCAAGTGTACCAGTGGTTTCTTCTGATAAGTAAACTGCAAAAAAGGTGTAGTACCATTGTTTCCATTTATTTTAAATAAAATATGAAGAAAATACATGCATATTTTAGGAATGGTGACTTACCAGGTGGATAACTGCCCCCAATCCAAGAAGGAGAGCTGGAACATGGGTGTTAGGGTGCTTGCAGTTGTTGTCAGGTTGTCATATGGGTTTCCTTAAAAAGGTGGAGCTCATCACGATTGTGTTGCTTTCCTCACCTAGGAAAACCACACAAATGAGGAATTAGGAATACAACATTTGGTACCAAGTTGTATTAAAAGTAAATTCAGTATCATTACACCATGTGTTGTCACTCCAACCAAAACTGGATTAGTGCTCTCTTCAAAATTCTGCCTCGCAATGTGTAAACACGTACCCTTGTCATCATGGCACCCAGGGCTCCTCACAACTGGACTCCAGTTGTCTCTATGGCCTCCTTATTTTCTGTAAATTATAACATCAGCCATTCTGAATTAATACCACCATTCCCCCAACTCCAGAGCGGGTTAGGCTTTGTTGTTGTTGTTGTTACTGTTTTCAGTTGCTAGTCCTTCAGTCAGAAGATATACTTTTTCTCATTCAGTATACTCTGTCTCATTTTTTCAAGACCTAACTCAAACTCTAGTTCTCTCTAATGAATACATGTTATCTGTGATTCTTTATCACTCCTATTAGTTTTTTTAAATGATTAATAATTTTTAAAGTAATCAGTTTTTTAAAAATAATTAATAATCTGAAGATTCTATTCCTCTTAGCTCTTTCTACTTCTCAGCCTGCAATAATGTTGATTGAATATAACTGAATATTCTCCAAAATAAAGTGATGATTTCACTCCTGTCTCACTTCTGTGTACGGTTTGAAGTACAGATTTTAATGTAAACTTTGACATGAGTTATCTTTTTCTAGAAACAGGTAACCCAGAAGTTCCAGGAACTCAGGAAAGTAACATTTGCAATAGGTTGAAAAAAAAAAGAAAACCCTGAAAATTGTTAGACTGAAAGAAAATATGGAGACAGAGTGATTTGTCTTTTTTCATCTAATTTCCAGCGCTGAGAGATAGATAATGAGTCACAACCACAGAAGGCAAAGACAAAAAAGAATATTCCAAAATAGATAGTGTACAAGAATGGAAAATTCATGCAGTAGAGAGCTTTACATCTACAGACTGGTTTTAGTGAATGTTGAAATATTATAGAAGGAATATCTATTTTTAGCAGATATTTTGGGAAAGTGGGGGAAGGTAATAATATGAAATTTTCAAAGGTTTTTGGTTATTACATCCTGCATTGAAAAACTTCAAAATCATTCTTTCTTCAAATTCTCAAGTACGTTATTCAAAGTTTCATACGTCATTGATGCCAATATCTGAATCATTCAAATCTTGACTTCAGATATTCCACCTTCATAGTCTTAAAGTTCACTTTAAGTGTTTTCTATGATACATTGAATATTTCACAAATTATCCTACCTTTCAATTTGTACCAGCTAGTAAGGAGTGTGGTAAGAATGAAGGAAAGAAGGACTGTATAGAGGAAAAAGAGGGATGGGAGGGGAATCAAACATCATTGCCCTATGTAAACATATGATTACACAAATGGTATGCCTTGACTCCATGTACAAATAGAGAAACAACATGTATCCCATTTGTATACAATAATAATAAAAATTAAAAAAAATTAAAAAAATAAAAAAATAATATATTTTCTTCTTTCTGACTATAAATTTAGACAAAGTATCTCCTGACTGCAAGTTGGCTATAAGCCACCATAGATAGATATCAAGGAAAAGAAAGATAAAACATTACTTCTGCCCTTACCAGAGCAATAAACAAAGTGGGCAATATCCCAGGATTAGAACATGCTTAAACAGTGATAGATTTTTTGGTTTTTTTACAATCACTGCTTTTCCAATTTGTTCACTAAAATGACAATTGAAGTTCAGGTAGTTTATATCAAGCATTAAGATCCTTAACATAATAAATTTTTGATCATTGGCACATTTTAACATTTATACACATATTAATTTTAATTACTGTGATAAAGCTCTTATAATCCTCAAACTTTTTAGAAAAGGACTATTATTCAATAAAATGTGATTATATATAATCTCTAACTTTAATCTCCAGATGCATTTAAAGAGATTTAATAAGAGATTTTTAAAAGTTTATAAAGTTGAATTTCATAAACATTTATTTTAATAGTTTTTTGGCATTTTATATAGGTCATTTTAATCTAAGTTATGAGTAATGTTGAGCACTGAGAATTCTTGGGCCTAAATGTCATCTCTATACAAGTAGAAAAATGTTCACTTGGTAAGTTCTTAAAAATGATATCTGTACTTATGGTTTGCTTCCATCATATGAAAATGAGAATATTCCCACATATAACTAAATTATTATGTCACACATGCACCATTTAAAATTTCCTCATTAAAATTCTTTTTGGCAGCATATATAAAGTATTTAAGACCTTTAGGTGATTAATTTTTTATGTAGGCAATAAATATGGTAATTTAATTTGTGTATATAATTGATATACACAAACATTATTAATGATTAAAGGACTAAATTATTCAAATATCAGAAAGCTTAACTTAAAAATGGATTTAAATACATTATATGAAGAATTTCAGGTAAACAATCAAACCTTTTAACATCCAATCTCCATTTGCTTCGTAAAAATGAGCTAATTAAACTCAACGATTTTAGATTTTGAGAACCAATGAAACTAATATTTGTTGAGCTTTTATGTCATATCAAGTTTTTTATTAAGTAATTTTACACTCCTGATTCAGTTGATAATCAATATTTAAGGAGAATTTAATTACACTAAAAACACCTTGACTATGCACACATAAGGAGGGTCCAGTCATTGGGCTCTGTTTTTGACTTCTGTACAGAAATCATAACCTTTATTCCTTCCTGCTCAGTTTTAGAATCCTTGGACAACTCTCAAGAGGTTTAGGAATGAGGGGAAAAAATGAAATAATTGTCATAAGGTTGAGTGAATTTGTCTCAGGCATGGATAAAAGTCCATGTTTTATAATACCTTTTTCCTCTACAAATTTGCTCTAGTAGTTCAGACTAGAAGAATTCTTTTCCCGATTTTCTTTCTTCTTCCCTCTTCATTCATCATACCTTCATCATTATATACTCTAGTCATTTTATTATTTTGCTTTATAATTTGAAGAAGGAAATGAGAATCACTGTAAAAACTTTTATGCTTACTGAAGTTTAAAGAAAACCACTTCTCAAGTGCCTTATTAATCATCTAAGGTTAGAAAATTTTGGAAAATTGATAATAATAGTTCTAATAACATGAAATCAGTGTCTATAAACATACTCAATCTGTGATGCCAGAAATGAAAGTATCTGACATTATGCCATAAGGTAGACAAAATGAAATGCTTTACTGAGGAGATTAAAGAAAAGTAATATATATTCAAGGGATCGCTGTTCCTATCAGTGGTGGTCAGTAGCCACTTTAAGCTAAAAGCAATGAAAATTAAAACTAATATTCTGTGTCAACTCATACTCTAATAAACCATAGTGTATTTAGGC
The DNA here is from genome assembly GCF_902686445.1 of Sciurus carolinensis. NCBI lineage: Eukaryota > Metazoa > Chordata > Mammalia > Rodentia > Sciuridae > Sciurus > Sciurus carolinensis. The sequence continues at coordinate 80,214,367 of NC_062219.1, read as the reverse complement.
ACTTAGATGATATCAGGACTACCCCACTAAGTCATGTAGATGCAAAAGCAGATTACATTAGAGGTCATGTACCAAGAATCTAAGAGAACTGAAAATAATGACTATATTTAGAAGGTGGAATGCAGTTTATATCTTCCATTCCTAATGTATTTGGGTTATATGAACCTGCTAAAATTTAAAGCCATTAGTGAAATGTTCATACCACGAGATAACTCCATTTGTTTCTTTGAAAACCTTGGTATAAAGTAACTAATATCCAAGGATTTCCAACTATGACATAGTTCCTCACATAATGCATATCCCAGAAAAGATGTTTCATTGTATCAGACACTTCTTAAGTAAGTAAAATGGTCAATTTTGTTCTCTAGTAGACATAAGCACAGCTGAGTAGGACCATCAAACTTAAAAAGATATAAAATATATCTAATCTGGTGGTAGCTTACTATGCATCCTAATAACTTATGCCATTAATGAAAGATACCTTTATTATTAAACAAAGCATATTGTCAAAATTCATAACAGTTCACAAAATTTTGTGAAAAGTCTCTTTTAGTATTAAGTACCTGAAACTCTATCTGAAGCACCTAAACACATTTTCACCCTAGTGCATGTGCTCTGAAAGCCTTACCGATTTCATAATTGGAGAAAGACCTCCACTCTAAAAAAAAAATTAAGGTTTATGTAGGACAGGCCACAAAATAATTCAGACAATACTATTTTGTCTTATTTGAATCACAACGTCTATTAGATTTATATCCAGAAACAGATGTAAGCAAAGTAATTTGAAGAAAACTCAAAAGAACATTCCATGTATTATAAATATGTGGAGTTTTTAAAACACAAGATCAGTAAGCAAGTGCAAGAGAGTAGGCTCCTTACCACTGCTAAGAGAAAGGAGAATGGTGAGGTGAAGTTGCTGGGACCTTGAAGAAGACAGACAAACTCAGCAGCCTTGGGGGACACAGTGGCCACTGGTGGAGGGGCACATTCAACTCAAGGTAAGTGATTAGGCAGGATGCTAAAGACAAAAGTACCCAAACTTCATCCTTCTCCCTTTCTTCAATCTCCTGCTGACTTTTCCCAATCCCAAAGGAGTTAGTGTATGCAGATGGGAGGCCTTTTGAGATGATCCCCAAAAAAGTGAAAGAAGAAAATAAGATGAGGGAGGTTAGAAAGAGATTCTTTGTGGGAATATATAAAAAGGACTTTTTTTTTTAAACAACATTTTTTTCAGAATACAAAATAAAACCTGTTGCTTATGATATAAATTTTGGAAAACAGATAAAGTACATGATTGGTTAAGAAAATCATTTTTTTTACCAGTTATTTTCTCTTCCTATTAAAAGTAGAAAAACAATGGCTAAAACAATGATAACAGAAAAATACAACTCAAGCACAATTTTTAAATGTTGAGAATTTGTTGACATATGTGACAAGAAAGTGCAGAGTTAAGGCAGTCTTTGGAGTTGGTTTGATCCTGTAATTCAGTGATAACTTCTGACACAAGTTCTTTTCATCTCTCGGTACCACCTGCCATGGTATCTATGTTAATATGAGGCTGCCACTTCCTGGTGACAGTGTTTGTAACACTTTTGGGTTCATACCACAGCAATGTACAGGAAGAGAATGCAGAAAGAGAGTTGGTTCCAACACACGTGTGTGTGTGTGTGTGTGTGTGTGTGTGTGTGTGTGGTGGTGGTGGGTAGAGCTTTCAGAAAATTCCCCCTTCTGTATATTCAGAATGAATTGGACCATCTGAAACCATTTTTATGTTCAGAGGAGAATCATATACAAATTAGTTTAGGATGAAGTTTTCAAAGACACTAACTCTGACAGAAAAACAATTACCATCTGTCAAACTGGTGACCAAATCAGTATCTCTTCCAAGGACATGGCTGGCAATACTCAGTGAACAGCAAAATTCATACTGGGTGAACAGCAAAATTCAATATCGAGGATTGACTCTTACTCCCTATATATAACCAGCCTGGTATAGATGAGGAAACTGAGGCCTGTATAAGGCAGGAACATTTTTTGATGGCAGTTAGCTACTAAATAAAGCGACTAGAACTACATCTTCAATTTTCAGTTTAAAATTTTATAATTTCCAAATTCTACAAATTGTTGTGAGCAGTAATTCTCTGGTGCATAAAATGTCTCATAGATTTCTGAGTAAGGACTTTAAAAATATAAAGCAAAGCATCTAAAGCATAGATAGAATTGAAATTTGAATAAACTCAAATTAACAAAGTATTTTTAAAATTATAATCTCTAATTAATGAGTTTTATTATAAATTAAGAACCAAGGATCACTAATACATCATTGGAAACAAAATTTAGGATAACTAGAGTAACTCAGTTCAAGAACAAATACTGGTACTCAATTAGTATGACACATAAATACTTAACCATTTTAAACATAAAATTAAGAATATGAATCTTTTAAAAAAATTTTAAAAGTTTAAGGACAGGAAGGACATAAGTAGTTATTGACCTAGTATAATTTCTAAGGGCAAATACTAACTATTTGAAATATTCTTAAATTTGCATGTATATGTTCAATTAAATCTTAACTCTAATTTATTATTATCGTAAATGTATATATGTTTTGACTATGTTTGTGCCTGTGAGTTTTTATAAATGGTGACTAGAAGTTTTATGCTCAGTAAAGTTCTTAAAAATACTTAATTTTAAAGACGTTTAAGTGAATCTTTTCAGATATCATGCTACCATCAAACCAGTTTATAAATCTGAATGCTTTTACTTATTTTCTCCTCTAAGCCTTCTGTACTAAGTAAGTATCAAGTCTTAGGTGATAAAAAGTCAACATCCATTCCTCAGTGAAACTGTTTCTTAACTGCATAAAGCTCAAAAATCAAAGTAAAACTTGGATGTGAAATGACAGATCTTATAGGTTCAGAGAGACAATTTCTCTCACTCTGAGATCGTTTTTATCTTTTGTCAGGCATTGAACACCTCTGAAGAAAGTTAAAGAAACATCACATAGATATAATGTTTGCCTTAGTACCCTCGTCCCTCTGGGAGTTAGATAAGAGGTAATAATCTGCCTCTAAGCCCCAGACCATGATCAGGACTTTGACACATTGCAGACACATGGAAACTACACGGGCTGGAGAGGGAGCACCATTTTCCCACAACAGTGTGAGATCTACTTGCATGTGCCACTCGGACCTTTTCTTTCCTTTTTTTGTTTGTTTTTATATGAAATGCTCAAAATTTTATAATACAGTAGAAAATAATTTCTGCTTGTTCCATCAGTAGGACCAAAAAAAAAAAAAAAAAAAAAAAAAAAAAAAAAAGAAAGAAAAGAAAAACAGTACTTAGAAGTTGTAATAGTATGTACTACAGGGGCATGTGGTCATGTTCTCCCAAAACTAGTTATATGTCCAAATTGTAGTGACAAAACAGTTCTTTTCACTTATTGATATATTTATAACTATCAGAGAAGCCTTGTAACTGTGTTGACATTTGATATTAAATTTAATCTTTCTATGTAACCTGACACAACCAAGGAGTCCACTAACCATGCTATCTAGAGAACACAACTTGAACTTGAGATTGATCACATCTTCATATTTCCTAAACATAGGATACATACCACCTCCTGATCATTCCTTTCTGAGTAGGCAGAAGATAGCACATTTGGTAAATTATTTGAGTACATGTTGGAAGAAGCCATCCCCTAGCAAATGGATGGAAGTTTATTGGTTGATAAATTTCCCCTCTTATCCCATGTAGGTCAACAGGGTAGATTCTGTGGAGAATCAATGTACTCAGGGAGACAGGGGTGGTAGAAAGTATAGGCAGAGTCAAGATTAGGGTGGAGGTTTTCTTAAAGTCTTTGATTCAGTTGATGATGTGCTCCCTGTGAAGTTAGCCCTTTTGGTACCTTGGCAGGCATGCCCAAAGTGACTTCCCTCTGGCCACATTTCTGCCAAGGAGCAAAAGGTTTAAAAGTCCAGAGGAGAATACAAAAGGTATAATTAAGAATGCAAATATAGCTAGTCTCTCTCCTAGTGATAATGGAAAGGAAGCTCTCTGGGATTGGAAATTTCCAGCAACATTCTGTCCTGTTTCACATTAGAGCTCACACTTCTCAAACTCTCCCTACCACCCCTGGTCTCTTTACTGTTCCCTAGTAGTTCCTCTACTATTTTCATGTTGTCTTTAATTTACTTATTTTTTATCCTAGATTCCATATTGAAGAGATGATATATCATACTTATTTTTCTGTGTATGATTTGTTTGGTTTAACATAATGACTTCTGTTAATTTCTGAAAGTGACATGATTTCATTCTTCCTTATGACTGAATAATATTCCATTGTGAACATATACCCTATTTTCTTTATCCAATCATCATTTGATGGGAACCTAGACTGATTGTTAATAGTGCTATAATAAATGAATGTGCAAAGGATCTGAACAGTACAACCAACCAATGAATATATGAATAAAATGCTGTTTTCAGCCATGAAGGAAACGCAGATCAAAACTACATTGAGATGTTATCTCACACCAATCAGAATGGCTATAATCAAAAAACAAACAAACGAGAAGATAATGTGGGGGAAAGGAACCCTAATACTCTTTTGGAGGGAATGTAAATTAGTACAGCCACCATGGAAAAGAGTAAACAACTAAAAATGGAACTACCATATGATTTAGCTTTAGCACTCCTAGGTATATACCAAAATGAATGAAGTCAGATTATCTTTTAACATCACTGCCTCTTAATTAAAACAAGGAATCAAAATCCCATGACATGAACTCTGAAGTTTGTTTAGTTTGTTAGACCTTTTGTACTTATTTGCATAATTAAACAGATAAGAGAGGACTAAGTAAATTAACATTTGTTGAAAAACTACTGTTCCATGTTGACAAAATGTTAAGTGTTTAAGTTTGTGGAGAAAATTCTCAGGAGAAGATTAGAAGATTAATTATAACTCACCCCACACCAATGTGTAAAAGGTAGAACAGAAAAATAATTCACAGAGGAAAATATAAGAAATAATGGAAATTATACAAAACAGTATACTATTTCTTTAAAATATTTAATAATTTAAATAATTAGTGTCTTACTAGGCACATAGTAAGTTCTTTTAATTCGTGGACTGCCACTGCATACGTCTGTTTCTTCATACCTCTTCCACATGTGTGTATGTATGTATCTTCATTTCCATCAGCTTTCATAAAACATACAATTGCATCAATTTATTGAATTTACAGATTTGTTGATTACAACCTAGGTTGACTCCATTCTCAAACCACAAAGAGAGCTATAGCATGTCACCAGTATCTGATTCCTCAATGATTTTCAGAATGGCTGATTAATGGGAATGTTCTGGGTTTTAGTCAATTACTTCCTTCTCAGGCATGTGACTGTGTCTTAAATCGTATCTCATAGGGTCAATTTTATGACTAAAGTTTTGTTTTTGTTTTTTTTTGCCCAATTATATGCCTGAATTATTTCTTGCTTTAAACCTTAGAGTTTGTCTCAGTTTTGTTTATAAACTAGACTTCTACCAATTGATAATACTTACTGACTAGTTTAATAACAACTATAAAGGATAAACTATCTAAACATAAGAAAATCAACCTCCAATCTTCATGTGGTTTTGTGTATTTAGCAACTCTGTTTTATGTGGAAAGCTTGGGTAAAATCATAGCAAATGCATTTAACATTAATCTGGAAGAAATTACTCTGCATGGTAAACTGTTTTGCTTGAAAATGAAATACATAGTTGGAAGAATATTTTCAAAGATTTTTTTTTTAAAGATATTGAGTCAAAAGTCTAATCATGAGTTGTTTGCAAAGCACTTTGAACTTCTTTTCATTCTTTTCTTCTTTTCACAAATTATGAGAGCTGAAATATATTTGGGTACCATGCTCATTCATTATTATTTTCTTTTTATATTGATAGTTTATTTTAAAGTATCCCATTATTTCATAGTGAAATTAACATTTGATATGAATTGGAGTTCCAAGTACATTGACACAGTTTTTAAGTTCTTTGCAATATTGTTGAGGCTACTTTAGTTCCATTTCTCAGACCCTGGAATAGCTCAACCTCTCAGGCATCTTCAGTTATCACAAACATATGGATGACATACGGTTCTATTTTTTGCTCAGTTCTCCTATCTTTTAGGCTGCAACTTCAGGTGAGAATCTTCACATGGATGCCTTCTTGATATAAATCGCGACTGTCCAAAATTAAACCTTCCTCATTTCTCTTCCTCTATTCCTGCTTCAATACAGAGTATACTACTTCATCCAGTTCTAGACCTTGAGCCTGAAGGCTATTTTTGACTTTTCTTTCTACTTCACTCCCCTTTACCTTGTTAATCATGGAATCCTTTGGCTGTAACTCCTAATTACTAAAATTTTTTTTTTTTACCAGATTTTCCACCTACCATTCGGGCATGCGCTAATCCACTCATTGTGTGCTACCAGCACGATCATCTTCTTTCCTTTTTCAAATGCCCTAAGCTGCCAAGATAGCAAGTGTACTTGGAGGATTTATGAGACTTTCAGCACCTGCCTAGTAGCTGCCTCTTCATACTGCTCTTCATGTCATTCCCTTGCGTTTGCCAAGCTACAGCCATAGGGAATTCATTTCGGCTCTTGTGCTGTGCCAGACTGTCTCTCTGCCATGTCTTACAATAGGCACATGTAGTTGAGAATACTGTTTGCTCTCCCCTTGCTCTTTTTGCCATTAACTGTCCTAACTCCAAGTCCAACATCTGTCTCAGTTCCCTGAAAGACTTCCTGTGAGTCCCTTGAAGCCTCTCTTCCTGATTGGTGTAGGAGTCCCTTCAGTGGCTCTCACTACACATCATACTTGTTTCTTACATTACCCATCATATTTTATTAAAAAGACTACTTTAGATGCTTAAAATTTGTCATTTTATTGTATGTCGCTACTACTAGATTTTAGTCACCATTCACAAACTTCAAAATTTTCTTAACATTTTATTTCTTTTGCTTAGGACAATATCCACATATAAGTGCTTAGTGAACAATCATTGAATAGACAAATTCTCAAAAGTGGATACCAATAAGAAATTTCTGCTTAATGTTATTGGTAAACAGTTTTGTTAGAAATTATGTATTCTGATACTTGTTCATATACTGTAAATAAAATCTGATGACTTAAATTTGATTCAGAAATATCACCTTTCCATATGCCATAAATAATATACTATGATTGGAAATAAAAATCTAGGTCTTAGCTGAAAATGTATTACATAGATGCTAACAGATGTCTTTCTATATTGACCTAGTAAGATTAGAGATGTTTCTTTTCTTACAGCGGGGGATATATAATACTAAACCCATCACAAAATAAAAATATCTTAAGTTGAAGATGCATTTAATACACCTAAACTTCTAAACATTGTTCCTTAATCCAACATAACTTCATCCTGTTCAGAAAACTTATATTAGCCTAGAACTGTGGAAAATATCTAACACAAAGTCTGTTTTATAGTAAAGGATTCAGTATCTCATATTACTAATCAAATACTGTACTTAAAGTAAAAACTAGAATGGTTACATGGGTCTGCTTTCACATCATTATAAATTTTTTTAAAATCCTAAATTGGACCATTGTAAGACTGACATTGTATTCACTTGCACCTATAATTGAAAATTAGCTCAATTTAGCTAATATAATTAACTCAATAGCTAATATAGCTCAACATATTTTCCTTAAGAAAAAAGTATAGTGCTAAGTCCCATGCATTTTTTTCCAAACGTAAACATTCTTTTTATATCAGATTTTTTTTGGATAGGACAGTCATTAATGCCATCATATGCAAAGAAGGAAGTCACCCATTTGGTTAGTTTCCATGAAACATCAATTATTCCACTTTGAGGCTGTTCTTTTGTCAGTATGTATTTTATCTATAAAATGTTTTCTTAGAGTATCTTAATTTTATACAAGCAGATTCAAACAGATAGCACCTATGTTATTTTTTTCCTTTTACAGAGAAGAGAAAATCTTTATTGGGGGAGATGTTTCTAAGGAGAACTTGTCCATGTCCAATTCCACCTCATAACATGACTATTTAGTACTCACAAAGTAAGTTCCAGGAAGACAATGCAAGCATAAAATCTTTCATGTGAACTTTCCAAATGAGATTAGATTTTAGAAGCAGTTACCTGTGTGATAAAATAACAATTTTTCATAATTTAATTTTTGTGCATATGTGAAGTGTTTTCACCACAGAGCATTTATATCATCACTGAGAAACTAATGCATTTATAATCAAGGCCTTCATGGACTGGTAATCAACAAGTGTCAAATTTTCTCTTGGTCTAGTGATATTTATTTTTGCAGTGATATGAATGAAAAAGAGTACTCAAAGGAAAATGTAGAGTGCTGTAATAACCTTGGCATTATGAAATTTCAAGCCCTCAACACAATCCCAGTATTTGTTCCTTTTGTTGTTGTTTTCCTCTATTTTCACCCTAATTCTTAATAATGATAACTGATGATTTACTGTTATAAGTAATCTAAAAATACTAAATCAATTTATTCATATCTACTTTATATATTTATAAGGTTCTTTTGCAGATGATATAGTTCCTTATAAGAAAATCAGCAAACTATTAAAATATACAATTTGCCAATAAAGTTAACAAAAACATAATCAACATTTATAAAATACATGACAGAGTTTTCCTTTCCACCAGCAATAATCGACTGGAAAAATAACCAAGAGTAAAATAATTGTTGCAATAACCAAGCATCAGTCTGTTAAGTGTTTGATGTTTAATAATCACCAACGAATGCCAATTTTGTGGAGAGCATTTTAAAATGTTACTAAAGAATATGATAAAATAAATGAATATATGAAAAGTTTTATAATGGTAATGGATGGAATAATGTTAATTCTCTAAAATTATATTTGAATTCAGTGTAATTTCAAATAAAATCCCAGAAATATTTTATCTATCTTCTTTTATATTTATCAGTTCTCCCTTTCTCTTTCTTCATCTCTCTCTCTCCTCTCTCTCTCTCTTTCCCTTTCTCTATCATGTGCGCACATGCGCGCGCGCAAACACACACACACACACACACACACACACACACACACAGCCACCGGCTCAACCATGATGCAGTAATTTTTAAAAGTAATATGGGAGTAAATTAAATGTTCGCGATCCAACAATTCTATAATTCTCCTTTGGGAATATAGTTCAGAAATTGCTTATATAGGTCCTCAAAGAGACATGCATGAGGTTTTTCTATTCTGGGCCCTGTTGATGAAAGCGAAATGATAGAGATAGTCTAGAAATAGTCACCAAGGTATATACCGTTTTGTTGTGACTCTACAAAGTGCACTAATACAGAAGTCAAAGTCAAAGAACTACATCAATAAGACAATTTTGGACAAAATAGAAAAGAATGTTGAATCAAAATTTGAAAAAAGTGCTAAACCAGGAAAATGGCAGAGACACAAAATGCATTTGTTCTGGAATGCACAAATATGAAAATGAATTATTGGAAGGTGAATTGGAAGGCATACATTACATTTTTTAAAGTTAGTGCCTATTGGAGGGATACTGGAATACGGAGATAAAAGGGAATACACAGATTCACATAGGAGCCAATGGCAACTACATGACATGAACTGAGAAACAGTATCAATTTAGGCCTGTGCACTTAGGAACTTAATTAAAGGAACAGCAAATCCAAAACCAAATTTTAAAAATTTGGATCATGTACTGGAAATTTATTTTCATTCTTATTACTGAGTAAATGTTTCTAGTAGGAAATAGATCAAATGACCACTTTTGAGGGAGATTAAAAAGAAAAACATTTGCTGGGCATGGTGGTGCATGTCTGTAATCTCAGTGGCTCAGGAGGCTGAGGCAGGAGGGAGGATTGTGAGTTCAAAGCCAGTCTCAGCAACTTAGCGTGGTCCTAAGCAACTTGGTGAGACCCTGTCTCTAAATAAAAATATATAAAAGGGCTGGGGATGTGGTTCAGTGATTAAGAGCACCTGGGTTCAATGCCTGGTACCAAGAAACAAATAAATAAATATTTAATGCAATAATATTAAAACAAAAAATATTAGGCCAAGCTAAACACTAATTTTCCATTCAACAATACTTAGGTGTTATCAACTGTGTAATATACCCATGGTGAAAACATAAACTCTTTTTTAATACTCAGTAAAATCTTTATCAATAATTAAAGGTTCTATTTCACACACAGATAACCAGAATGTACTAAATAATAAAGTCTCAAAATACACAGAACAAAAGTTTGCATAAATTCTAAAGAAAATTTGCAAATATCATTGCAATGGGAGATTTTTAGCACACTTTTCACAATCATAGGTGGTTTAAGCAATTCAAATTAGCAAAGTTTTAAAAATACTTGAAATGTATAATTAAAATTTACATATAAACAGAGATTATATTTTTATAAAATATCACTTAACCAAAATAATTCAAGGAAACGTGGTACTAAAAACAAACACCATAAAATCTGTGGGTATAAATATTTGGTAAGAATAAAATATTTATATATAATTTTATTGAAATCATTGTAGAATGTGTTTTTATAAGTAAGAATATTCCATATCATAAAGGTATCATTGTCTTTAAATTTATATATATGTATATATATATATATATATATATATGCTACAGTTTCCTTTGTATAGATTGATATTTTATATAATGTAACAATTTTAAAATCATCCAAAAACATACTTTACCTTCATATTTCAAACTCATAAATAGTACCAGCACAAAGTTTGCTATTCACACACAGTTGAAAAATGAAGAACAATTAAAACTATTTAAATATTTACAGTGGAAAGAGAAACTTCATAATACCTGTAAAAAGAAGGAGGTCAAAATAGCATAGAAGAATTAAACATTTTAATAGAGAACAAAGATAAAGTTTAGACATTAAAAAATGCCTATTTCTGAGAGGCATTTCTTTAACCACTGAAGCCATTTAACCAGATGTCATTTCTTTTACAGGTAAAAGAGCAGTAGAGCACTTAGAATTCATAATCTCAAAATCTCTTTGCAAGGTCCAGATGACTAAGGCCAAACAGAAAATAAGCATCATTAAAATCCAAGAAATATAATTTATTCATAAATCATGAAGCATTCATAAACATGTAAAAGGAAATTCAATTCATAAAGCAACCTTTTCAATCAAAGGCCATCAGAATTTTCAGATTCTTTATGAATTATCAAATATCCTCTCATGTTATTAAAGAACAGGACTAACTTGCTTTTAAGTAGAGTGAAATTCTCAGTACAAGATATTAATTATCCCATTTTTATTTAGCATTGACAAAGGAAATTAAAACTAATTACTGTGTTTATGTCAGTGCTACAATTTGCTGAAAGATTGCAAATGAATAATGTTCAACTGATAATTTAGAGGAAAATGTCTTTTCATGTGGATATACTTTTTTTGACTGGGTTAGCAAATGTGTGATTGTTTTGCCTATAATTCTTGCAAGATCACAGAATTAGCTATGTTACAGTGAAAATAGGATTGTTGCACAAGCCTTATAACAAGTCAAGACTTTTTCATCACCATTCAACAAACTTCTACTACAAAACTTACTGGTTAATAGGTCAGATATTTGTTTGAATGTCCATCAAAGGTGCATGTGTAAAAGCCTTGGTCTCCAAGGTAATGCTATTGGGAGGTGGTGGAATCCTTAGGAGGTGAGGCCCACGGGCTATCCTTAAGTCATTGGGAGCATACCCTCAATTGTATTAGGAGACCCTTTTCCCTCTCTTTTGCTTACAATGTAAGCATATTTTCCTCACCACCTGCTCCCGTTATGATATGCTGCCCTTCAGAGGACCTAGGAAATGGATGCGCTCAATCTTGAACTGGAATCTCCAGAACCTTGAGCCAAATTAAACCTCTTCTTTATATAAAGTCGTTGACTCAGGTATTTCATCATAGTGATGGAAAACTGAGTAATACAAGTGCTTCTCCTGTGCCAAGTTTTCCTCGGTCCAAATCCTGATTCTGGAATAACTAGATGTATGAATTTCACTAAGTCACTTAATTCTTTAGGGCCTTAGTTTATCTTCTGAATGTGGGAAATGGTAATATTTCATTAAGTTATGTGAGAATTGAAGTCCAACACATGGTAGAAAATTTTAAAAATCATTAAATATTTTTGTGGTTCCATACTAAGTGGAATAATTTTCCAAATAATATAACATTATATTTGCTTCTTTATTAATATTCCCAGATACAGCATTTGCCATATAGTGGATGTTTAGTAAAAAGTTACAGAAGAAACATACTTTTGGATATTGCTCAACAATTCTCTAGTTTAAGTTTCTTGACAACCTATTAGTATTAATTGTAAGGAAATAACAACATGGAGAGAGGTCTGGGGCTGGGGCTAGGCAGAAGTGTGAGGTAGCACAGTTCTTGCAGACATGCTCCTCATTTGATTACGTTGTCATCTCTGTAGTTCACACTGATAAAGCCAAGAGGCTATTGAGAAATTCACTGAAGACTCGATTCATGCAAACAACATTCATTCAGAAGTTTCTAGACATTAGGAACTGTACTATGGTCAGTAAGTAAAATGTCCCAATTCTCACAGAGCTGTTCCAAAGAGGTAGGTAAACAAGAGTATCTTTTCCTCACAGTTCCTTAGGAAATCCAATTTTTTTAATCTTCTGAAAGTAGGAAAATAGTTGAGTATTTGGTCTTCTTTTATGTATTATCTGGGCAGAGAAGCAAATTACCTTTTCCCAAAAATTTATTGGTGCCATAGTGGTGCAGGGTGGCAAGACAAAGGGAAAAAAATATCTTCCTCAGAGCTCTGGACATTTCTCTTGCTATAAGCATTTAGAACCTTCTGGTGAAAGATGTGATTTCTTTTCATTTTTATCTCTTTTTTTTTTTTTAATTTTGAGTTATTCCCAATTATTAGGACTAGGAATGCTGGCTCATAGTACCTAAGTGTTTTTAGAACCATGGCATCAAATATGCTATCATAAAGACTTATGTAGTGAAGGAATCTTAGAATTGGAAGTCACATAAACTCACCATTTCTCCCACTTAGCACATACTATATCGAATGTGTATAAAATTAAGTCTATGTGGTCTTAAAAATGAGTATGTGCATACATATCCACACTGTGTGTCTATTCATGGTATGAACTTTGATAGTATACTTGGTTGGATGAAATTTTAGTACAAAGTGAATTTAATAGCTGTGATTGCTTATACTATTTCCTGAGGTTAAACTAGTTCCTTTTGAAAATGTTGACCACTGCAGATATTGAATTCAGTGTTTGTTCACTTTTAATTGAGATTTTATTACAGTCTTTAAAAAGCTATTCCACATGAAAATATCATTCTCTACTCCCTTCCTTCTCAGCAGCAAGTAACCTAGGAAAAGGGGAATTTAAAGCAGTTTCTAAAAAAGTTGAAAAACAGTATTATGATACAGCATGATCTGGCTTCCACATCTTAAAGCTGAAACATACCTCTGCTAACCTCCAGCAGGGCACGAAATAATTGTGTTGCATGCTAAATGGCACTTTTTATTTTTCATTTGTGCTTCAACACTCAATTTTCAGTAGATCATTTGGAGATGATCAGCAGTCTTTGGAAACTAAAAACACACTAGGGGTCAGGGCAGCAGTGCTTGATGGGGAAAAAAATGCAGCCCACAAAGGTGGTCTTTGTAAGAAGTGACGACGTGCTGGTGTCTGTTACTGAACTGGCAGGCTCACCACTTCCCCTAGTGTCTGCTCTTGAAATACTAAACTCATCTGTTTTGCAAGGCAGGACAGGAGGAAACAAGCAGGCTTTTAAGGTACCCAAACCCTCAGCTCCAGAACAAGTATCAATTTTACACATTTGGGTGAAATTTTTTGCAAGGGAGCTTGGTGCTGTGCAGTGGGTTTTGGTGCAGGCCCATTCAGTTTTGTCAATTTTTTTTTTTTTTTTTTTTGATATGTAACTAAGGACTTCTGAGGTTCAAAGTGATAATTAGAATAATGGAAACCTTGACATTTTCTAGAAATTTATTGAGTGTTCCAATTGATCTGTTCTTTTCAGAGTCTTGAGTTGTTTTTATCAAGAGGACAGCCACAGCATTTTGCACTTAGTATTAATTTTTTCAGGTCTATTTGAAAATGAGTCACTTTGAATTTCTGTAAACTACATTAAAAGTGATTTTATTAGAATTTGAAAATATTTTCTACTTGAAAAACAATCCTAGGGATTTACACCTTATCCTATTACCACATTGAGTTCTCTTTTCCACCTCTACCACAGAGAGCAAGTCGCCTGTGCACTTAAGCATTGAACATTGTATACTAAGTTGTCATATCTGAGTTAAAGAAGGGTCTATTCCATGGCTAGGTGGTCTGTCATTCTTATTTCTTCTTTTTTAATTCAATACTTATGATGTCATTTTAATTCTTTTCTCCTTTTCAATTTCTCCCTCAATTTATAGTTAATGCACTCTTCGATTATGGTGGAATCTGCAGGAACATTCAGTGTTAGAATTATGAGACAGGAAATATCTTTAGGACCTTATTTTTGAAGCAATTCAGAACATAGTAAGGCACTGCATTGTTTTTGCCATTACTGTGCTAAATATTGTTCTTATTTTCTAAGAAAGAAAGTATGAATTAAAGGTTTCTATAACTGCATGGTTACTTGGAATGAATATACATCACTGACCTACAATTCTAAAAAGACTTTGACATTTTGAAAAAAAATCTCAATTTTCTATTTTTTCTTTCTTTTTATTATCACATGTAGACTTGTTCTTTTAGTTTTTGTTCAGAAGCAAGTTCATAATATTATACACATCTTACTCCGTATTTTCTTTTTAATCTTCCTATGATAGTGATGGGCTTTACAATCAAGAGAGGTATAGGATTTTGCACTTCATCAATACTTTCCAGCATATTGTCACACTTATTTCTTACTTCCCCCCTAGGTGGTGAGTGACTTACCAAGGTTTTATCACTCTGGCATAGCAGATTGGAACCAGACTTTAAAAATGATCCTGATTTTTAAAGTCTCCCCCGTTTTCCTTGTCTGCAGCTTTCTTTCATATTCAACAACAAAATTCTCCATTTCTTGCGTGTATTTTTCCAATTTTAAAAATTTTGTGCAAATCACTACTGAATACCAGCTGACAGGTTTTCTAAAATGTCCTTCAAGGTGGCTTATCTGTCCAAACAGCACAAACTATTCTGTTTTCAGTCATGAAGGCAGTAGGTATGCAAAATTAACTGAAAATGGGTGCATATCAACCCTGTGAAAGGAATATATTTTCAGATAGAATAAGGTAAATGGAAATCCCAAAGATTCAACCAATGTGAATCTTAGTTAATAAATGGTGGTATAAAAATTTTAACAGTAATTGAAACGGAAAGAAATTCTTAGTCTTAGCTTACTGGTGTTTGAAGTAGTGGATCAGAGAAATGACAAAGTGCTACGATAGCTCTGACTGATGGTTGTTCTCTAATACTAGTGTGTTATGCATTTATCTGTCTATAAATAGATTATTCTTCAATTTTTTCTGTGATTTTCTTTTCATGCTTTTGACAATGAATAATATAGTGGAAAAAATGTAAATGAATATTATGTTAATTCTAATATCCTAATACTATTTATGTTTTAAAGGATATTTCAGTTGTATTTATGTTTAAACTTTTGAAAACAATATGCAAATTCTACTTAGTATCCCATTTTCATTTATTAGTTACAAGAAAAATTATTCTAGTTAATAGCAAATGGTTATATTTAGTTCAATTGCTCTATATTATACTGTCTCTTCTTCCACATATTCTTATTGTTTGTTAAATATATTAAAAGCAAAAACCCATTATTAGGGGAACTGGCACCCCACTATTGGTTTTATAGAGAGCTGGAATCTGATTGTTTTTCTCTTTGTTTTATCTGCTTGAGGATGAGGTGGGTAATGCTCATCTGTGGGAGGTCATATTTTAGGTAGTAGGACCATAAAATTCATCCTCCTTCTAGAGTACGTTTGAAAGTGAAATGGAGCATTTTAAATTAATTTTGGGCAATAAATTTTAAAATATTTTTGGCAGCAGAAAAGTGGAATATACAGTCATTCTAGTTTTAAGTCCACAATAATCTGTTCTTTCATAAGCCAATCTATTAGCCAAAGAAACTCTAGAAATCCTCTTCTTTAGATAATATAGTGCATAGTACCCCACTATCAGCACTGTCAGAGAGGAGTCAGCACTGACTTTTGTTGAGGAATGGGTCAGACTTGGCCTTGTCAGCAGACCCCAGGTTAGAAGGATGCACAATATAAATTCCTGTATAAGGGTTCTCAATTATTTTTTAAAGATAAGAATTAAATCAATTATAGAACAGGTGTAACTCTTCCACTATTCTTTAGATGGTGAGGTCTGCCATTACAGTTCACTGGGTACTGAGATCAGAGAGAACCTCACAGGATTATTCTCTTATTTGAATGGGGTTGGGAGAACAAACCAACCCTGCAATAGTTGACCTTCAAGGAGAAGACCTGACCTGTCTTTTTAAAGTGATACTTTCTTCATAAGATGCAACACATACCTATATGTGGTTTAGAAATGATAGTTATGGGATTTTTTTTTTTTCACATTACAGATCACCATTATTTTTGCAAGGTGTCTATTGAATTTCCTTCTGCTTCTTTCAAAAAGAGTGAACACTGTCATAGGACAAAACCCTTGTATGGCAAGAATCTTTTACTCACGATTACTGAAGTGTCTGAGTTGAAGACACAATTCAAAATCTGTTTCCTAAAAGAGAGTTCAACATTTAAGATGGAAAAATGGGTATAAAATATGCCAAAGAATCAAGAGGGACAAGAATGGGTGGCAGTAGGAAATTGGGAAAAAGTATCACAAAGTTTCAAAAAGGCAGAGAGAATGAATACTACAAAGTTCAGACCATTTGAAATTGATTGAAACAAGAAAACAAACTCAGTCTAAAACATGATATTTATTCATTTCTAGGGCCTGCCTACTTAAGCATGTTGGATCAATTTAAATGGATTGGAACAAATGTGCATTGTTCATGCCTAGAAGATTTTGTTAGACCATGATTTGTAAACCTGTCTGAGAGTTAAAAGAAATGAAAATATGGTTAAGAAATCCATTTATTTTACTTATATAATTTAAGTGCAAACACATTTATCAACTTTTAGTTACTGTGCAGTGGAATTCAGATTATTATATGACAGTTTTGCATCATCAACAAAAAAATTGTGGTTGCCTTTGGTCTATCTGGCAAAGATAATGGAAAGCTTCCTGTTTTCAAGTCCTGCTTATCATTCACAATTATTTTCAGTCTTCCAATTTATTTTTCCTAAGTGATTTTAACTATATGCTATGAAAATTTTTGTTACTAATGAACACTATAGATTTCCACCCTTTCCTATGCAGGCCACAGCTGCAGCACCATAGTTGGTCACCTCAAAGGAGTATGGGTTGGGGGGACCCTTAGGACAGACCCAGTGCTGTTGTACTCAAATTGATTCCTTGTTTTCTGGCCTAATCCCTAATTTACTACCAGTTTTGTTTATTGGACTTGCAGTTTTCAGGGACCCTTAATTCTCCAAAAGCTCATCATTAATTTGTGATAGTCTAGAGGTTTCTCAACTCTATATTATTCCTTCATCATTCCAATGTCATTTTCTCATTAAGCCAAAAAGTTCTCTAGATGTTCAAACTGTTGATAGTACCATTACATGTTCCTTAACCCCATGACTAATTTTGTTTATGTTTAAATATCATCTGTATTTTCAAATAGCTTTTGGGTAGCATGTGATGTCAAATTTGTTATCTGTGGAAATATACACCTAATTTATCTTGGATTATTACTATTACATATATGTTGATGGATTGTCTAACAACCAATTATGCATTATTGAAACACATTTTCTTTGTTTTGTTAAAATGCTATTTGGTTCTGTTCACTATTTTTCAATTTTCAATTCTGCATTGATATTCCTCGTGATGTTAGTTTTAAATTTAAATTTTAAACCATATGAAATCAATGTTATATCTATTGAAAATAATGTGAAAGTTTTCTTTATTTTTTACACATTGGAAAATTTCATATAGCATTGAAACCTTTAAAGTTTCAATAGAATTCTGTGAGAAAAAACATCTGGGTCTAGTAATTTTTTGAGGATCAGTTGCACTGTGCTGGAACTGTTTCAAACCAGTGTTCAAAAGTTGATTGTTAAATTTTCAGGACTTTTTACGAACTTGTTGTTAAATAAATCTACTAAATATTGTAAAATCAAATGATACTTCACTATTCTATACAACTGTTCAATAAGATGAAAGTATGGTCTTGGTTGTACTGATCATGAAGAATGTGATCAGTAGTGAACATGTCCATTCCAAAAGTGTCTTCTGCCCTTTTGTTATGTCTCCATCAGAAGTGTCTACAACCTCCATCTCTGGGCAACTACTGGAGCATAATTCTTTTATTATTTTATTCTGGCATAATTATTTTTAGACTTATCCATGTTTTGTATATACTCATAATTCATTGTTACTTATTTCTGCATAATAGTTCATTGTGTGAATATGCCACAGTGTATTTTACCAGCCACCCCTTGATGGGCCTTTGAGCTGCTTCTAGTTTTGAATTATTACATAGAAAATTTCTGTAGTAGTAGGGGATGTAAGAGTCCTGTTATGGACATACTAATTTTTATGTCTTGAATACATAATCTTGGAATAGAAAATCTGGATCATATAGTAGGTGTATGTTGAACTTTTTAATTACCTAAGCTATTTCCAAAGTAGTGCATCATTTTGCTTTCTAATCAGCAGTGTATGAGAATTCCAGTTCTTCCACAATTTTGCCAATGCTTGTATGGTCATTGTTTTTAATATTAACCATTCCAACACCTATGTGGTGGTATTCATCCATGATTCAGTTTACATTTCCCAAATGACTAATGTTGCTGAGTGTCTTTCCATTAGCTTATTTGACATTTTTATTTCTTTTTTAGAGAAGAGTTCTTTCAGACCTTTTACCCATTTTCTATTGAGTTGTTTTATTATTATGGTGATTGAGAATTCTACATATAATCTGGATACATGTTCTTTTTCAGACATATGTTTCATAAAACTTCTTCCATCATGTTTTGTCTTTTCATTCTTTCAATGCAATTTAAATAGGATAAATTTTAATGCCATTCAAGTGCAAATGATCAGCATTTTTCTTTTGTGAATTGTGTTTTTAGCATCATATTTAAGAAATTTTGCCTAACCCAAGATGACAAAGATTTCATCTCATATGTTTTTAGAATGATTTTACTGATAAGTTCTTAAGTTTTACATTTAGATCTATGATTATTTTAAGTTTTGTATGTTGTACAATGTGAACACATATTAAAGTTCATTTTTCTGCATGTGTTTATCAAATTTTTCCAGTTACACTTGTTGAAAAGGATGTCCTCTCTCTACCAAATTGCCTTTGTATAACCATCAAAAGGTTTATTCCATGCTTGTATAATTATGTCAGAATGGATTCTGCTAGCATGTATAACTAAAAAAAAACAATAAAAAGTCATTTGTTCGTATATATCAGAGTATAATCCTGCACTTCATATTGCTAATCTCTTTGTCCATATTCATGCCAGTATCATACTGCTAGAATGCTGTTAACCTTCCTTCTTCACTCTTCTTCAAGATTGTTTTCATAATCTTGGTATTTTGCATATCAATAATTTTAGATCAAATACATCAATTCTGACAAAAAAGGCTACTTAAACTGTGATCTCAGCTGTATTGAAACTAGATGGGAAGCCTTGACATTTCAATAATATAGAGGTATTAGTCTCATAAACAAGATATCGCTCTCCATTTATGTAGCTCTTCCTTAAAGTTTCAATGTTGTGTAGTTTTCAATGTGACTGCTTTGACTTCTTTTGCCATTTTTTTTTTCTAATTACTTCATGCATTTACTTATTTATTTCAGTTTGTGGTTGTTAGTTGTTACATGAAAATGTAGCATATTTGTGGGGTTTTATATGTACACGTACACACACACACCTCACACACCTCTACAATTTGACTAAATGTAGTCCTTTTTTTGTAGATTGCAATAAATTTTCTACATAGATGAGCCTAGTTTATAAATATAAACACTTCACTACTTCTTTTCTGTATGGATATCTCCTATTTCTCTCTCTCTTTATCTCCCCTCCAGGACTATTTTGCATAAAAGTTGTCAGAAAAGATATTGTTGTCTTATTCTTTTATTAGGAATAAAAGATCTCATATTTTTTACCATTAAATCTGATGGCAGCTCTAGATTTTACATAGATGCCTTTTATCAGGTTGAGACAATTCCATTCAATCCAGCTTGCTGAACGTTTGATGAAGAATGGATACTGGATTTTATCAAATGCTTCTAAGAATTTATATAGTATTTTTTCTTTCTAAATGTGTTAATATTACATTAACTGATCTTCAAATCTTAGAACAGTTTGTATTCCTGGTATGAACCCAGCTTGGTCCTGATATGTCATAACTTTTATGTACTGGATTGATTTGATCAAAGTTCTGATTAGAATTTTTTGAATCTTTCTTTTCATTAAGGATGTTGGTATGTATTTTCTTTTCATATAATGTCTTTTTCTGATTTTTGTCTTCATAATATTCCAATTGAATATTTGAAAGTATTCCTTCTTCAAATATACAGAGAAATTTCTGTGAAAGTGGTAAGGTTTTCTTCTCAAATGTTTGCTAGAATTCACAAAGCTTTCTTTGTAAAAATGATTTTAATGTAGATTCAGTGTCTTTAATAAATAAATGACAACCATGTTACACATTTATTGAATTTTATTTATACTTGCACATTTCAGAGAATATTTCAATTTCAGATAATTTTTATGGTTATAATTCTTTATATTTGTCTGACCTTAAAATTTATATTTTGGGGTTGCTATTTTGTGAGGGTGTTATTTTAAAAGGTTTCTCCTGTTTCACTTCCTTTTCTCTTTATTCTTCTCCTTCTCCTTTATTTTAGAATTATCTACATCCTCTACATCATTTTTCATGACATGTATTTACTTTTATTTTTCTTCCACTGACAGGATATTTTTTTCTTTCCTCCTAACATCTATAAAATTCTTTTTAAACCTGATTTTAATTCAGTGATGTCATTTCTAATTTTTCCACATTTTTTTTTCCTTTTTGGTGTTGAACGCAGGGGCACTTACACACTGAGTCACATCCCTAGTCCTTTGTATTTTATTTAGAGACAAGGTCTCAATAAGTTGCTTAGGACCTTACTAAATTTCTGAGACTGGCTTTGAACTTGTGGTCCTACTGTCTCGGCCTCCTGAGCTGTTCCACTTCTTATTTATATGCTTTCATATCAGAAATAATTAGTTGTCTTAATTTCTTTAGATCATTTTAAATTTGACTATAACTATCCTATGTTTTTCAGGCAAGTCTTTCTGACAATCTTATTATTTGTAAAAATAACAGTTTATTGTAGTGCTACTTTATATTATAATTTCATATGTGAAATGAATTGCAACCCCATATTGCTCATATTTACATGTTTTCCTGGATTCTTAGAAAGGAGTTTGAACAGTATTCTAGACACAGGGCTTTAAAGCTGCCTTTTCCATTGTTAGAACTATCTTCTTAAATTTTATCTTCATTGGTTCCCTTTCCCACTTTCATATGGACTTTTGCTTTCAATGATTTCTGTTGTCTTTTCTAGCTCAGTTTGGTTATTTCCAGCAGTTTTATCCTCAGTGACACTTTGTGCCGGTAGAATCTTTGATTATTTATTGGTCTTCATTTGGCTCAGATGCTCCATCTTTCTGAGGTCTTTTTGTACCCTTGCATTGAAGAGTTCAGTGCCTTCTTTCAATTTTGTTTTTTTTTTAATTTTTTTTTTATTGTAAACAAATGGGGTACAACTCATTTCTCTGTTTGTACATGAAGTAGAGGCATACCATTTGTGTAATCATACATTTACATAGGGTAATGGTGTTTGATTCATTCTGTTATTTTTTCCTTCCGCCCCACCACTTACACCCCTCTTTTCTCTCTGTGCAGTCCCTCCTTCCTCCATTCTTGCCTCTCTCCCACCCCCCATTATGTATCTGCTTATCAGCAAGATCATTCATCCTTTGGTTTTTTGAGATTGGCTTATCTCTCTTAGCATGATATTCTCCAATTTCATCCATTTTCCTGCAAGTGTCATTTATTATTATTCTTCATGGCTGAGTAATATTCCATTGAATATGTATACCACAGTTTCTTTGTCCATTCATCAACTGAGGGGCATCTAGGTTGGTTCCACAATCTGGCTATTGTGAATTGTACATGAAGTAGAGGCATACCATTTTTTCAGTTTTGAATATTATTTTCAAATCAGTCAACCAGACTTTGCACATGAAGTGAGTCTTCCTCCCTTTGGTAGAAAGAACCTGTTGGCAAATATTGGGTTTTCTGGTCTTTGGAGTTCATAGAAGACCCTTTGCTTTCCCTCTCTGTTTCTGTGAATAGTTGCTGGGAATGCTTGAGTCTTGTGTGCAGCCACAGGGCAAGACCATATTTTGAAATTTGCAGGGGAATCTCCTTTCACCTTACTTGTATAACAGATGCTGTGTGGAAGTTTGTGTTTTGCTATCTTTGTTGATGACTTGTTTAATGGGTTGAAACAGGGAAATTCAAACATTTTGCCACTATTTCTTCCCTATTTCTTCTGTCTATAAATATTTTGAGCACCAGATATTTGCTGCTCTCAGTTCTGGGAGCAGCAATGAAGAAGACCAAGACTGCCCTCTGGGGCTTACGTACTTGTGGCGGAAAGAGGAAAACTAGCTATAAAAGTAGTAGAATAATAATAGACAATAGAATTTCAGGTAGCATCAAATGATTTAAGAGAAAATAAAGCAGGTTGAAAGAACAGAGAAAGCCAATGAGAGTTTATTCTGAAGAGAGTAGTCAGGAAAAGCTTCTCTGAGGCAGGAATGTTGGAGCCAAGTCTGAGTGAAGCATAAATCTGAAGACAGAGCATTTCAGAGATAGGAGAATACCATATAAAAGCTGTGAGGGGGGACAGCGTTTGCCAGGATGAAGTCCAGACTGAAACACAGACACCAACTATAAATCATAAGATCCTTATGAGTTGGATACACATAAACCAGGGTCTGAGAGGCTGATTATTTCAGAATGTACTGATCATATTGAGTTTCTAAATGTCTTGAGTAGAAGACTAGACTTTGGTTAGTGATACTCAGTTAAGAATATTATCCCTAGAAAACCCTGACTAAGCAGGCAGCCAAACATCTGTAAGCACATTTTTCTTTGAGTCCATTTCAAAAACTCTGACTTAAGAGAACAGTAATGCTTTGTGAATCATCAGCTCTACGTATAGACTTGTAACCGTGTTATAAAACATCAGGTCTCTTGTATCCTAGAAGTTCCTTGGAAGGAAGTATTGGCTTGCTATAGTGAAGATAGTTTGGATTCAAAATAAAAAAGAATATTTTCTTGATTGATTATAACTTGGCTCTGATGTCTTGTGATAAGTTGTTTGATTCTTAGAGTAAAAGATTATTGGACATCTTAAAATGACTACCACACCCCCTAAGATTTAGTGCTAATTCAAAACAAGTTGAAGTCTGCTTTTCAAATTTAGTACAGGGTATAAAGCTATATTTGGATAAAAATGCATTTGGAAGATAATTGGAGTATATTGTTCACTTTTTTCCACATATACCACATACAAGCTGCCTTTCACATATCTTAGTGGTTGACCCTGTATGGTCTTTCTCAAAAAAGTTTGAAAAAATGAACAATGCAAGTAAATAATTCCTTTCCAAGTCCATCTATGAAAGAAAAAAATATATTATCAAAATTGGCAAACCTCTTTGGCTTATCATTCATGAACTTTTTCCCTTGAAATACGATGACAGAGAGAATGAAAAACAACTACTCACTGGAAAACCTTGTTTTAACAAACCAGTTTGAAGACTCCCCATAAGAAAAGTCAAGGTAGTTTTATTTTCTTACTATAATTCACTTTCTGTGTACTAAACTAATCTCTTAATTTATTTTATTTCAGTATGTTTTTGAAAACTTAACTTCTACATTAAACATTTAAAAACTCAGAAAATAATTTATATAAATTCTGCCAAGACAAGTGTATTTTATCAGTCTAAAAGGCCAAAGAGATTAATATAGGACTAGAAAGTAATTTAAGAACTTGAAAAATGAAAGAGATATGTGATTGTCTGAATTATAAAAATTAAGATAATCTTTTCCTTGCCAGAAGAATAATAGGTAAAACTTGATTTACGTATTCTTTGCTGGCTGTGATGTTTAAGAACTATATATATATATTTTTCTTTCTTTCTCCATGTCCACCTCCATTCCCTAATTACAGGTTTTAATATTAAACCTATACAAGGCTTATGGAATAGAAGAAGTTCAAGACTACTTTCAAGTGCCATACTAAAGTAATTTACATTTCAATTAAATTTTTGTGGATTCCACCACAACTTTGGCAAAAGTAAATCAGAGAGGATGCAGCACACCTTTATTTCTTTAATAATTTAACACCTGAAGCTAGTTTCAAAAGATTGCAAGGTAGCTGTTAAAGCTGAAAATTCTATTGATTTATGGGGTAATCAATGACAATAAGTATCTTAGAGCATAAGTGAACTTGATTTCATACTCAGAATATTTGAATTATATATCAAGTTTTATTTGTGTTTCTGAGACCTGGAAAAATTGCACAAGGCCAATCCATGTATTCCTTCATTTTCAATTCCCTTTCTCCCTGTCTATTTGTACTTCCAGAGGAACTTTTTGTTCCCATCAAATGAGTCAGACCAGATGGGAACTGTAATTTATTTTTTAATGAATGTGTGTCAATCCAAAAACGAGAGGTTCTGTCATTCTGGAGACTGAATCTCCTTGTAGGTTATGTTTTGGCAGGAAGTCCTCTACCCTCTGATACTTCTACTACCTAGTTTCAGTTATTAAATTACTTTATTGAAGAACACAGTCTTTCAATGTACTTAGAAATAAAGTCTAAAATCCAAATACCAGTGGAATTATTAGCATACTGTTTACATAATAACATGACAAAAGTAAGCAATGTTGATGCCCTCTTCAGTTCTCATTTTTACAATTAACATCTTCTAAGAAAAAATGCAAACAATAATGTCTCAATCCAGGTCCTGCCATTGGTCTGTATTGTGAATTGTCAAACAAGGAGTAAAAAAAAATAATAATTTTTTAAAAATTATTTTTCTAAATCTACCTTTTCTATGCTGGTCTTTTTTTTTTTAAATCAATATTCTCAAAATTACATGTAGATCTACCTGTCTGTATGTCTACCTATCATCCCTCCATCATATTTCTACACAGACACAGGGAATTTCCAGGAAGTGTCAGTTTGCATTTTTAAAGGATGAAAAAAAGACATTCCAAATGTAACAGCTATAACCAGGATGTGAAATATGCATGTTTCCCTCTTAACTATAACCTGGGATTTTGCTAAATCTGCCATTTGGACCAGAAGAAGTAAATCTTTATCTCCTCTATACCCTAATAAGACACAGTTCATGAGGTTTCTTCCAAAGACCATGCTGATGAAGTCCTACTGAGCAAGAGCTGGCCAGGGAACTGGACAGCCTCATTTCAGATTCACTCCCCCTCCCCTTATCTGGATACTCTAGATAGTCACTTAAACTTTGAGTGTTCCAGTCTCAATTTCAGTGTTCAGACATGAACACTGGCGAACTTGTAATTAGCATTTGGGACTGCACGGAACTTGCTGCTTATCAAATCTATGGAGACAGTTCCAGTGTACTGATTTACAGATGGAGCATATCACAAAAATGCCCCTCTGCCAGACTGGATTCAGGAAAAAAAAAAATGACTTCTATTCACTCCTCGCTTAGTCATGAAGGAAAAAGTACTAAGACTTTTGTTTTATTTTCCTCCATTTTATTTCCCCGACTGCCTCTGCATGTTTCTCATATAAAATATATTCTTCTAATTGACTTTGCTTTAATTTTAAATAAGTATGCGCTATAATTCATGCATAATTCAGTCCTTGTATGTGAAATACTAATGTCAGATATAGATAAGTTAGGAGGAAGTTTGTATGAAGCAATAATTTTTTAAATAAACTATAACTGTTTGGACATTTTAAATTCACAAGAGTGGTTAGGAAAAAAAAAAGTTTCCTTGGAAAGATTCTGTAACACTGAGAGGTTAAACTTGGATTCATCTTGAAAATTGAATCCAAACTTATTCTTGTGTACAGGATATAAAAAAGTCCATCTGGATACATTGAAAAAAAAAAGGTTTAATAATCTGGAAGGGAGCAAAGGGGAGGCTGGACTTCAGACTTCATCATATTTTGGAGAGCCGTGGCCTTGACCTGACCTTGAGGCCTTTGGCTTGCCAAGCTGTAACAATGAAAGAAGGAGCCAGACTTACTTAGACATGGTTCAGTTGTAGACAGCATGACCTTATTGTTTGTGTTAAAGCAAAGAAAAGCTGAGGGGTATTCTACACTGCTTTAATTTGAATATATCTTTCAAAATTTCTTTAAATTTATATTGATCTTATATATAAGACTTCTGCTTTTGTTGGGTTTAAAAAGCTGGGAAACACCTTTTTTGGAAAAAGAATATGAAAAAGAACTGTGTAAGTCTCTTTCAAAATATATTACATTTGGGAGGTTAGAGATAAATCATAATTGATTCTGTGTCCTATTGAGTTTCAGAGATTCATTTTCTCATGTGGTTTTAGTAAGGTCATTTGAGTATGTGCCTCATTAATTCATAGAACAGGGGAAAACAATCAAAGCAATAAGACTGCCTCTAGAGAAATGTGGTTTGAATGCTTGAGAAATCAGTATATATTTTTCTCTCAGTCCAAAAAGAACTTAAAGGAGAAGGAATAACTGTATTGATTATCTCTAATGTCTACTGCTTTCAGTGCTTCCCATGTTAGCTGTTTGTGCCTCAGAGGTAATAAAATTTCATGCCATGTAAACAGGAATGGGACTAGGCACCAGCTCTAGACTAGAGAAGGAACATGGATGAAAAGAAAACTCTACCTGAAGAGTATGTGCACTGCTCTTAGTGGTGACTGGTCAGTCACTTAGGATACCCATCTCAATTCACCTCATTAATGAGAAAATAGAGACAAATAGTTGTCATCCCAAAGTCATATGACACAGAGAAACTAGCAAGGAGAAGCTTTGAGGGAATACAAGTTGAAAGACAGTAGAAACAGTGAGTAAGGGGAAATCATGAAGCAGAGAAAGAAGGAAGTTTCTAGCAATAAAGCTAATATTTTACCTTTATTTAAATAAATGAAATATTTATTTTGTGGGTCAAATACAGTGAAATATTAACAGTTTTATGTGGTTCAATCTTAAAAACACAACTTTTGGTAAGAATGCAATTGGATCAACGCAGAAGGAAAATAGCTACTAGAGTTGCTGAGGCACTACCAAGAAGAATTCTTGATGTGGGATTATATCTGGTATTTTCATGAAAGCCAGAGTCAAGGACAATATTTGTATTCTCCATTAGACATTGCAACAAGTGTCTTTGCTTGCTGGAATGAAAAAGAATTCAAAACATTGAAATAAATATGGAATCAGTAACATTGGCATGCCCCACCTTAATCAACAAAAAAGAATTATGCAAAGGAAAGAACATCCCACCCTTCAAAGTTATGTCATCCTCATTCTGTGTCTGAAAGTATCATGTGTATTGTTGTGGACATAATAAGACTGTAAGAATCTAAGAATAATCAAAATAAAGCCCCAATAAGTCAGTGGTGAAAGAGAAATGGATTATACGAGGTGGTTCACGATTCTCATACACAAAATTTATATACTTTGAGAAAGCTCAAATTCTTCAGGAGGGGACCACATGAGGAAAATGTATTTTATTCAAAGTAATTACCGAAGTAATAATCTGTAAGTTATGGAGAGTAGTGTACACGAGAGGGAACAGACTATGGAAGTGGAAATTAAATGAAGAGTGTCACATCCACCATCCAGTTGTGCTAGAGTTGTGGCATAGGTTGATAAACCAAAGAAAGTTCCCAGAGACAGTATGCAAGACATATAATTTATCACAAAACTTACAAAGATCCAGTGGCAGCAGGCTGGACAATTTGCATCTTTATTCCTCATAGTGCCTCACCAAGCAGTGCCTCCATCTCTCAAGATACTGATCCAAGAAGAGGTTCATTGGTGACAGGCTAAACAGGTGACATCACCATCTCTCATGGCGCCTCACCAAGTAGTACATTCAGCCCTTAGGAAACGACTCCAAGAAGGTAAGGCCTCCATTCCTCAGAGAATCTTGTCCAGTGAGGGCCAACTAGACAAGTGATATGTGCTGTCTCCAGAGTCCTCAAATCTGCACCAGGACTCATCATGAGGAGAATTTATAGGTTAGTTGGTGGAAATAGTGACATCATTAATTTGCTAGTTTGTTTTGTTTCTTATGTGGCCAGCATTCCAAGGAGAGGCTGTTTTGGCATTCATGGAGGCAAGTAGTATTTTATAAATAACATTAACTTGTCCTAGTTCCCAGCATTCATGAGAAGAACAGTGTCCTTCAAGATAATACTTATCTAGGCATTCTAGTTCCAGGACCACTCTCATTGTTCCCTGGAATTGGCTAGGTTCCTGGGAACCAAGTGGCATTTCAGGGACATGGTGTTCTTTTGTTACCATCCTTCTTTTCTTCTTGGATAACCCACAGAGACATAGAGAAATATCAGGAACCAAGAGGCAAATAGAGTTCTTAATGGAAAGAGTCTTCAAAGCACCCTTAGTTTTGTATATCACTCCGGGACAAAAATACATTTTTAAAGTGGAGTTATGAATATGTACTTGGGGAAGAACCATAATTTCAGCAGATATAAGAAATACATTTCCCATCATGTGTCATCCTGCTGAAAGTATAATTCATCAACATGTTCTTTGACTTTTGTAATAATATTTGAGACTTGTTCCACCACACTTGATATATTTTTATCTCTTCAGTTACATAAAACAATACAATCTGGATTTTCATCTATTCCTTGACTATTTCTTTTTCTTTCTTTCAATAATAGGAGTATGTAAGGCTCTGTTCTTGAACCAAGGCATTGTAAACTGGGAGGAGTAAAATCAGGTTCTTGATATGTCTTGCTTTTAGTAATACTATCATTTTTGTTTGTGAAACTTTACACAATTTAGTTTTACAAGTCCTCCATGTGTAACAGCTATCTTATAAGATTTCCTCCCAAGTTTTCATAAAGTACTTACCAGCTTTGACCATACCCATTTTCAAAGTCACAGTGTTCTGTCATAGCTATTAATCTAGGAAAAAACTAGATTCAGCTAAAATCTGTGGTTCTGAATTCATCTACTGTTATGGTGTACCTGTTTCACCATCTGTTTTAACTGTCAAAAGGTGTCTGGATTATGTTTGATTCATTTATTGAATATTCTGCATGCTTACAATAGTATATCTTTTTCTGAATTCTCTTAGATCCTCTCTGCCCCACTCTATGGGCCAAAGACTAAGCTGTTCCATTCTATACCTAGGTTTCATGGAAACAAGCTTGGGTCTGGGATCCTAGGGGTCCAGTATTTGAGAAGGGTTCAAGAGGTTGTGTGAGGAATTAAATTATAAACATGAAATTTCTTTGTAAGTTTGTAAGTTATTAATTATTAATATGACTTTATAGTGTGTATTGAGTGCTTGCAACACACTGGACATTATTCACCTTACAGAGTAAACAGGAAATAATCCACTGTGTTCTCATGAAGCATCAAGGACAAAGCAAAATAAAATTGTATGATTCAATGATAAAATTCATTTGTATACACTAAAATAGGATGACATTGTAAAAATGATCAATTCTGGCCCAGATATCAGAGAGTTACACAGAAGAAACCCTGAGACTCAGCCTTTCAATTATATGCAGGTATTATCAGGAAGGTAGTTTGAAGACAGAGTAAAGTATAATCCAAAGAATGGAACTGTGTGCTGAGAGAAGGGCAACAGAAGGGATATTTAAAAGAAAATCTGAATAAATAAGTCATTCAAGATCATAGAGTCCCTTTATACCCTTAATGCAATTTTAGATTTGAGGACAAATTCATGCCTTACTTTTCTCACTGAAAGGAAGTTTATCTACTGAGATGGGAAAGGTGTTCCTCGAGAAGAGTGGTAAATTCTTGGATGGCTGATGTAGCAGTGGCAGAAGTGTCCATACCAGGAAAAGGTAGAGGATTGCTGAGGACTGCAACACACATTCGCACCAGCTCAATCTCACCTGTTATGGACTTCTCCTCAGGGAGGCCAGCAACACTTCTTGGAATCGAAAGTACAGTAATTGTATGGGAACTGAGACAATTGACAACATTTCAATTATTGTTTTCCTATAGATTTATCTTTAGTTCCTTGTATTGTTTTTGCTTCAGTCATTAATATTTTACTGAATTCTTATCAAATATACTGAGGACTAATAAACTGAACTTATTTAAAGTAAGTAATTCAACAAGTATAAATTCATAAAGAAACAACTAAAATTGTAATAAAAAATATTTCTGTTACCATCAAAATATTTGATTTGCCTCTCTGCAATCCTTTTCTTCTTTTATCTTGGCCCACACAACTGATTTGATTTTTGTTGGTATGAATTCATTTTCATTTTAATTAAGTAGAATCATGGAGAATGGACTTATTTGTTGTCTTACTTTAAAACTCATATCACTTATTTTATAATACATGCATGCCCTGGTGTGGACCATCACTTCTTTTTTATTGCTGGATAGAATTCCATCATATAACTGCACCATATACATCTGTGTATTGATAGCAACTTGGGTTGTTAGACTATAAGAAGATACTATGTACATTCACATGCAAACTTTAATGTAGACATTTTTGTTTCTCTTGGATAAATACCTAGAAGTGGGATGAATGGGCCAAATACTATTTTTATGTTTTACATTTCTGGGGAACAGTCGATAAGCAGTATAAAAAATTTCTAGTTGATCTGCATCCTCCCCAATCTTTGCTCTGTTCATCTTTTCAGTTTTGCCATTCTACATTCTACATCACTGGGGTTGCAAAATACATTTAACATTTTAAAAATATACTTACTGGGTATTCATATATCTTTATTTTGTTCTTTCATCTATTTTTATTTTGACATCTAATCTTAATATTGGTCTAGGACACTTTGGCAAAAAACAATTAATCAAATGCATCTGTGTCTCTTTCTGGAATCTTTAATCTTTTTCAATGACCTTTAATCTGTTCCAATGACCATATGTTCATCATTCACCTGTTGAATATGAACTGTTAAAACCTCATAAGAAGACTTGGTTCAGGTCGTAGAATTGTATTTTGTTTCAGAATTGCTTTAGTTATTCTGAGTCATTTGCATTTCCATATAAATTTGAGAATCTGATTGTCAGTTGCTAGTATTTGAAAGCTAGAATTTTATATAAAATAAAAATTTTGATTGGAATTTTGCTGATTCTTCAAATGATTTCAGTAAAATAAAACTCTTAAAATGTTGAGTTTTCTAAGCATAACATTACATATTCATCTATTATTGGAATCTTCTTCAACTTTACTCAGCAATATTTTCTTTATAATTTTATCTAAGGATAATATCTAAGTCTTTTGAGAATAATCTGTGGCCTAATACATGGTTTATCTTAGAATATGTTCCATGTGCACTTGAGAAGAATGGGTATTCTGTTGTTGTTGGTATTGTTTTGTTTATGTATATTAAATGTAATTCATGTATAAGGTTGTTCAAGTCTTCTATTTCTTTACTTAGTTTCTGTCTAGTTTTCTACCCCATTATTGAGAGCAGGATAATGACATATCCATCTACTATTTTAGATTAGTCTATTTTTACCTTCAGTTGTTAGTTTTTGCTTCATGTATGTTGATGGTCTGTTATAAGGTATGCAAATATTTACAATTATATCTTCTTGCTGTATTGAATCTATTTAAATATATTTTTAAGATGACAAATAATTGAAAATATTTCAATATTTGTGTACAATGTTTAATTATAAGATAATGGACATATACATCACCTCAAAATTTTATCATTTCTTTGTTTTGAAAACATTATTGGTGTGCAAGGGAAACAGTATGGTAATAATTGATTAAATCAGGAATGAAAATATGATACCTTTTAATATTATCAAATCTCCCAAGAAGGAGATGACCAACAAAGAAAGACCAGGATCAAATAAATTATCAGCTGAATACAACAGATCTTTGAAGAAGAATTAATGACAGTGCCCTTCAAGGTATTCCATAAAATATAAAGGGATGAGACACTTCCAATTCATTCTAAGAAGCCAGTATCACACTCATACCAAAGGTAGGAAAGGATACATCAAGGAAGGAAAACTACAGACCAATATCCCTGAGGAATTTAGATGCAAATATACTTAATAAAACATTAGCAAATTGTGTTCAACAACATATTAAGAAGATTGTGCACCATGACCAAGTGGGTTTTATTTTAGGAATGCAAGGATGGTTTACATTGCCAATCAACAAATATAATTAATCACATAAATAGGATTAAGAGAAATCACATAGGGGCTGGGGAGATAGCTCAGTCAGTAGAGTGCTTGCCTTGAAAACACAAGACCCTGGGTTCGATCCCCAGCACCACAAAAAAAAAAAAAAAAAAAAAGAAAGAAATCACATAGTCATCTGTGATGCAGAGAAAGCCTTTTACAAAATTCGTCATCCATTCTTGATAAAAACACTAAAGAAACTAGGAATAGATGGAACATGCTTCAGCCTCATAAAGGTTATATAAAAAAAACCCAAAGTCAACATCATAGTGAATGAGGAAGACAAGGATGTGCACTCTCACCATTTGTATTTAATTGAGTATTAGAATATCTAGACAGAGCAATTAAGCAAGAGAAAGAAATAAAATGAATTAAAATAGGAATGGAAGAAGTTAGATTATCACTGTTTACAAGTGATATAATTCTATATTTAGAAGATCCAAAAACTCCAGTGAAAATGCTAGAACTAAGAAAAAAATTAGACAAAGTAGCAGGTTACAAAATTAACACAAAAAATGAAAAACTTTCCTATATGCCAATAATGAATTTTCTGAGAAAGAAATCAGGGAAACAATTCCATTTACAATAGCCTCAAACAAACAAACAAAAAAGTAATAGATCTAACCAACAAAAGAGGAAAAAGACCTCTACACTAAAGAAAGAAATTGAAAGAGACAGAAGATAACAAAAAGACCTCTCATGCTCATGGATAGGCAGAATTAATAGTTAAAATGACCATACTTCTAAAAACAATATACAGATGCAAGGCAATCCCCATCAAAATAACAATGACATTCTTCACAAAACTAGAAAAAACAGTCCTAACATTCATTTGGAAGAATAAAATTCCAGAATAGCCAAAGTAATTTTAAGCAAGAAAACAATGCTGGAGGCATCACAATACCTAACTTCAAATTGTACTACAAAGTATAGTAACAAAAACTGCATGATACTAGCATAAAAACAAACACACAGACTAATGGAACATAATAGAAGACACAGAGAAAAACCCACATAGATATAGTCATCTGATCCTTGTCAAAGTTACCAAAAGCATACATTGGAGAAAAGGCAGTCTTTTTGACAAAAGGTGCTGGGAAAACTGGGTATTCATATGTAGAAGTATCTCTCTCACCCTGCACATAAGTCAACTCACATGAAACAAAGGCCTAAATATTAGACTAGAAAATATGCAACTTCTAAAGCTAATGTAAGGGCAACACTCCAACATGTAGGTAAAAGTAACAGTTTTTTTAATGGAATCCCTAAAGTTCAGGAAATAATGATGAGTTAATAAATATGATGACATCAAATTAAAAAACTTCTTTGCAGCAAAGTAAACCATTCAAAATATGAAGAGACAACCTACAGAATGGGAGGAAAATCTTGGTAGTTACTCTTCTGACAGAGAATTAATATTCCAAATACATAAAGAATTCAAAAAGCAACCCCAGAAAAAATAAATAACCCAATTAATAAATGAACAAATGAACTAAAAATGTTCAATATCATTAGCAGCTAGGGAAATGCAAATCAAAACTACACTGAGATTTCATCTTACACCAGTCAGAATGACAGGCATTAAGAATACAAATGATAATAAATGATGGAAAATGTGTGGAGGAAGAAAAGAACACTCTGACACTTTTGATAGAATTGTAAATTAATACAACCACTATGGAATTAAGTATGGAGATTACCCAAAAGACTGGTACTGAAACCACATGATGACACAGCTATATCATTCCTTGATATTTATTCTAAAGAATTAAAGTTATCATACTACAGTGATACATACATACCCATGTTTACAGCAGCACAATTCACAATAACCACACTATGGAACCAGTCTGTGTCCACCAATGGATGAGTGGATACAGAAAATGTGGTAAATATACACAATGAAGTTTTATTCAGAAGAATGCAATTATGTCATTTGCAGAAAAATAGATGAGGCTGGAGAACATTATGTCAAGTGAAATAAGCCAAACTCAGAAGGTTCAGTGTCACATTTTTTCTCACAGATAGAATTAGAGAGGAAAATGGAAGAGAAAGTTAGCAGGAAATATCACGAAAATCAAAGGCATATTACTGGAGCAGAAGAATGGAGCGACTGGAGAGATGGGAAAGAAAGAGAAATACTGAGGAATGATATTGGCTAAAATATATTGTTATATTTTGTGCATGTATGAATATGTAACAACAAATCCCACCATTATGTACAACTATAATGCACCAATTAAAAATACGGAATGAAAAATTTGGGAAACTCCAATTCTAATTCCAGCTCTACTTCCACATCTTTCTGTGACTTTAAATAAAGGTAGAACATGCTTTTTTACCATGAAAAACAATGAACTAAATAAAATTATTAAATGTTCCCAAAACAGATGACTGTGAAATATATGGAAATAATAAATAAAAAATATGCTATTGTTAATATTTCAGCGACTATCTTAACTTTGAAGGAATTTCATTGTGGAATTTCTTTGTGGAGGTTTGAAGTACAACTGAGACAATCATTTGTACTTCTGTTGGGCAGTTGAGGATCAAAAACTTAAGAATCAGATCTATGGTATCTATAAATAAAGTCTCCAGGAATGGAGAAGCTACAATATTTTTAAGTTTTATTTCCCCTCATTATTCCCCACAGAATATTGCTCCATACATTTGCCAAAATTAATACTGTTTCTCTTCTGACCTACAACAATTATTCCTATTGAGTTTGCTCTTTGAAATAGCTCGACAGATTGATACTGGGAATGACCAAAGAAGTCTAACTTTGGAGGGAAGAAACTATATGAGCTTATGCTTAATTGTAACTGTTAAATTTTTCATGTTCTTAATCTGTATAGCCTCATGGTTTCAGCCTGGTGGAGTCATTATTTTGTTCCAAGCACAAACTTTTGAAGTTTCAGGTATTAGAAACAAGCATTTTCTGTATTGAGGGACTGTAGTGTTATTTTTTAAAAGATTTTTAGAGCTCTCTTAGTTTCACAGAAAAATTAGAAGAAAGGTTCAGCTATTTCCTATATACTTTCTATCTACACAATTTCATGACTTCCAACATCCCCCATGAGACTAATTGACTTATTGCAATCAGTGGAACCTTTGTTGACACATCATAATCCCTTAAATTCCACAGTTTACTTAAGGTTCATTCTTGATGTGGTACTTTCTATGGGCTTGGATGGATGTATGAATGATATGTAGCCATCATTACATTATCATACAGATAATTTTCATTGCCCTAAAATTACTCTTTCTTTGACCAATTTATCCCTCCTCCCACTTCAACCCCTGGAAATCACTGATCTTTTTACTGTCTTCAAAATAATTTTGTTTTAAGAATGTCATTTAGATGGAAAGATTTGTAGATTTCTTTTTTCAGTTGACTTTTACCAGTTAGGATTATGCATTTAAGTTTCCTTTGTGTCTTTTCATGGTTTTGTAGCTCATTGCTTTTTAGTGTTGAATAATATCCTGTAGTCTAGGTCTACCAGGGTTCATTTATTCATTCACCTAAGGCATGATATTATGATTTCTTCCAAGTATTGGCAATTATAAGTAAAGCATTCACAAAAATCTCTATGTAATTAAAAAAAGTTTTTTAGTTGTAGATGGACACAATGTCTTTATTTATTTGTTTTTATGTGGTGCTGAGGATTGAACCCAGTGCCTCACACATGCTAAGCAAACCTTCTACCACTGAGCTACAACCCCAGCCCTGTATGCAATTTTTGTATGAAAATACGTTTTCAAATTCTTTGGGTAAATACTAAGGAGCAAGATGGTTAGATCATATGGTAAAAGAATGTTTAATATTATAAGAAACAACCAAACTGTCCTCCAATGTGTAGTATCATTTTGCATTCTTATAAATCATTGAAGAATATTCTTATTGCTCCATAGTCTTACTATTGTCAGTGTTCTGGATTTTGGCCATGTAGATATATAATGACATATTATTTGCATTTGCATTTCCTTGATGATACATGATGTGGAACATTTTTTTATATTTTTGTTTGATATCTATATAGCTTCTATGGTGAGGTGTTTGTTAAACTCTTTGGTTCAATTTATAATTAGATCATTTCCTGATTGTTGAGTTTTAGGAGATTCTTTGTATATTTCAGGTGTTTCATCAGAGATGTCTTTTGCAAGTATTACATACCAATCTGTGATTTGTCTTATTCCTTTGAAATTACCTTTTAGAGAAAAGAGGTTTTTATTTTAATGAAATCCAGCTTGATGGTTATTTCCTTCATGGATTATATCTTTGTTGGTGAATTTGCAAAATTATCACCATGCCCAAGATCAACCAGAATTTATCCTATATTGTGTTTCAGGAATTTTAAATTTTATGACTTACATCTTGTTTTCTGACTTATTTTGGTTAATATTTGTAAAGAATATAAGATCACTTTTTAGATTCATTTTTGCACAAAAATGTCCAATTGTTCCAGCACCATTTGTTGAATTAACTATCTTTGCTCCATTGTATTTTCTTTGCTCTTCCATCAAAGAACTATTGGCTATATTCATTGGATGTACATGTGAATTATTGATTCTTTTCACTTGTCTATTTTTCTGTTCTTGTAACAGTACTGCACTATCTTGATTACTATGGCCTTATGGTAGGTCTTGAACTTAAGTAATGTCTGTTCTCCAATTAATTTATCCTAATATTTTGTTGATAATCTGGATCTTTTCCCTTTCCATATATGCTTTAGAATAAGCTTGTCAACATCCACAGAATTATTTGCTAAAAATTTAGCTGGAATTTTATCACATCTATAGAATATATTAGGGAGTAATTGACTTTTTGACAATATTTCATGTTTCTATCCATGAACATAGAATCCTCTACCTCATATAGATGGTGCACATATTTTGTTAGAGATTTGCGTAAACATTTTGGTTTTGGGATACTAATATAAGCAATATGCTTTTAATTTTAAATTCTACTTTTATTCATTTACTTATTTTGGTCTGTGTGAGAGTGTTTGAATTTTAAATATCAGACTCATGTCTGAAAATCTTGCTGTAATCACTTAATTCCAGGAGTTTTTGTTGTTGATTCCTTCAGATTTTCTGCATAAATGATTGTGCTATTTATAAGAAAAGACAGTTTCATTTTTTCCTTTCTAATCTTTACTTTTAAAGTTTTATTGCATTAGCTAGAACTTCCAGTGTGATGATGAAAGAGTGGTGAGTGGAAATCTTTTCCTTGTACCTAATTTTAATGGAAGAACTTTGATTTTCTCATTATAAAGTAAGATGCTGTGTTTTTACAACTTTTCTCTATCAAGTCAAGGAAATTGAAATGTTCATCTCTATTCCTATCACTATTTCTTGTAAATTATAAAAGGTTGATAAATTTTGTCAAATGTTCATTTATCCGTCTCCTAATGTTAGCATGAGGGTTGTTTTTGTTTATTTGTTTGTTTCAGTCTGTTGATATGATGTGTTACTGTTTGGATCTGGAATATTCCTCAAAGGCTTATGGTTAAAGGCTTTATTCCCAATGCAGCTATGTTTAGAGATTGGAAGTCTCTGATCTCATCTGTACAATAAGCCAATAGTCAATTCACAATCTGAATGGACTTTTGTAAGATGGTGAAAAATGTAGGAGGTAGGCCTTAGTCTGAGGGAGTAGATCATTGGGGTTGTGCCCTAGGAGATAAGCTCTTGGTCCTGGCCCTGCTCCGTGTATCCTTCTGGGTGTCCTAAGCTAAGCAACTTTCCTGTGCTACAAACTTCTGCCATTGCGTTCAAGTACAAAGCAATGAAAACAGTTAACTATGGCCTGAAAACTCTGAAATCACGAGCCAAAATATGTTGTTCCTTCTTTAAGTTGTTCATGTAAGGTATTTGGGTCACCACAATGAAAAGCTATCACATTATGGATTATATTAATCAATTATTGAGGGTTAAGCCAACCTTGCATAATGGGGATAGTTCCTACCTGGTTATAGAGTATACGTTCACAAATTAGATTTCTAACATAAAGTGTTAAATTTTGTTAAAATGTGTCTATCAAGTTTTGTGCATTACACTATTAGAGCAACAAAACAGTAAAAAGACAACTTTATGCAAATTATTAGGGGAGTGTTTAAAAAAATGATGATACTTCTCCATAATGGAACACTTGGCAGTCTTTGAGAACTTTTAAATACTTAAAAAGCACTTCATATAGCTATTATATTTTAAACATGAAATTTCACAGTATGATGAAAGTTGTAAAAATATAACTACATGTGATCACATATTAAGATAATATACTAATATATTTCTATACCTAGTTAAAATTTGAATATTCATAAAACAGTAACAGAAATTATTTCTGGATTGACTATAAGATGACTTTTCTTTCCTGTTTATATTTCTAATTTTTGGATTTTTAAAAAAATTTTTTTAGTTGTAGATGAACACAATACCTTTTGTTTATTTATTTGTTTTTATGTGGTGCTGCAGATCAGACCCAGTGCTTCACTTGTGCTAGGCAAACACTCTACCACTGAGCCACAATCCCAGTCCCCCAATGATTGAATTTTGTGCAGTGCATTTATAATACTTTTAAAATACAAATGTTAACAAAATCAAAAGTTAGAAATGTTTCTCAAGAGATAGGACATATGACTCCATAGAAGGACTTGAGTAAAAAAATATATGAAATATGTTTCAACTCTTCAGAGGTTCTGAAAACTTCATTATATTCCCATCAACTTTATTTTTAAAAACTTGAAATATTTTGTTTATATACTTATCTATTAAAGATGTGTTATGTGGACCATTTAACAGGTGCAAGCAATACACCAGAAATGAAATAAATTAGTCCCTCTTTTTCTCCATATTTGCTAAGGAGTTGGTAATAAAATGAAGGGGAGTTAAATTTCTATGTCCATATTGTTAAGTCTGATACTAGTACCTTTAAAACCATCATCTAAAAAGGAGTGATGTACAGAGACTTTTTGTTTACTTTTGTCTGCACCATACCATTTGAAAAGTACATGGTGGTTGTATCAGATTTTTATTTTGTGACAAATTATCTCCTGAAGGAAAAAAAGGAGGAAAGATTGACTTTGGCTCATGGTTTCCAAGGTTTTGGTTCAT
Organism: Sciurus carolinensis; assembly: GCF_902686445.1. Taxonomy (NCBI): domain Eukaryota; kingdom Metazoa; phylum Chordata; class Mammalia; order Rodentia; family Sciuridae; genus Sciurus; species Sciurus carolinensis. Next base: position 80,174,577 of record NC_062219.1, on the reverse strand, counting down.
CCTCAGCTAGCTCCATTGCTATGGGTTTGTGATGAAGCACAGCATTATGGTGGAGAGAAGGTGTTAGCCAGAGCTGTTTACCCTAGTGGCAATCAGGAAGGACAGGAGAAGTACCCAGGGACAAAATGTACCCTTCAAGGGCACACTCCCATCTTCCAACTAAGTCCCACTTCCCAAAGTTTCTACTATTTCCACCAGCTGGGGACCAACCTTTCAACACAAGAGCCTTCGGGGGAACATTCCAGATCCAATTTCTGTAACAGTTATCTATCATTGCATTTATTAAACCGAATACATTTCTAAGCAAATTACAATTTATCAATACAGATGAATAATTTTATACATTATTTTATAGATTTTCCCCTACCCTCTTCATAACTTCAAAATATCTGGAAATATTTGTAATGCAAACATATTCTTTCTTAAATTTTCTTAGAGTTGCTTAACAAAATAAATGTTAAGGTAAAGTTATATAGAGTGAAATTCAAAATGATTAAGCATACAATTAAGGAGTTTAGATAAATACATAAATTCATGTAATTATTTCCTCAAATGAGATGGGAAACATTTCCTTTGTCTTGGAAAGTTCTCTCATGCACCATCCTCATAGATAATACCACCTCTCATTTCTATTGAAGCAGATGAATTTTATCTGTTCTTGAAGTTTATATGAATGGGATCATATAATTGGTACTCTTTTGTATCTGGATTCTTCTGTGCAATAAAGTATTTTTGAGATGCATGTATGTTAGGGCTTAGTGAATACTGTTCAATTTTTTTTTTCACTGCTGAATAAAATAATAAAATTGCATTTTGTTTATTCATTCTCTTGTTGATGAATATTTGGGTCCTCTTAAGTTCTATATTCTTACAGAATGCTGTAGACATTTTGCACATTTTTTGTTAATATATTTTTATGGTATATTTTTATAATTTTTGTTAATATATTTTTATTTTCATTGGGTGATTACAGAGTCTAGGCATTGCTGGGGAGTCATTCCAGTGGGTGTAAAATCATATAGTATTGATTTTAATTTTAATTTCCCCAATCAGTAAAGATGAACTTTTTCTTTTTGATCATTTGCATATGTTCTTTTATTAAATGTCTGTTCAAATTCTTCGCCAATCTTAAAAAAAGAAAGGTTTCCTTTTTTGTTAATAGTTTGTGGAAGTAAGCCATATATATGACATACATATTGAATATTTCCATATGCAAATACTTTCTCACAATCTACAACTTGCTTTTTCATCTTCTTAATAGTGACTTTTGATTAGCAGAAGGTTAAATTTCTGATGATATCTAATTTTCCTGAATTTATTTTTGCTTACTTCCATAACAAATTATGGCTTAAACAATAAAAATCTATTCTCTTACAGTTCTTACTTGGGTCTCCAAGGGCTAAAATCAAGGTATCATTAGGCTACATTCCTTTCTAGAGGCTCTAGGGGAGAATCTATTTCCTTGTTTATTTGAGTTGTTGGCAGAATTCAGCTACTTTCAGTTGTAGAATCCCATTGAAATTCCCTTTTTTGGCTGGCAGCCAGCCAAAGATTGTTCTCAGCTTCCAGAGGTTTCCTGCATTATTTGGCTCCTGACCCCTTCCTCCAGCCTCAAAGTCAATAATGATATGCTGAGGCCCTCTTGCCTTTTGAATCTCTCCTTTTTCTTGTCTCAATGTTCTCTGGCCCAACTGGGAAATGTTGGTTCTCTGTTTTTAGGAATTCATGGGATTACATTAAGCCCACAAGGATAATCTTCCCATTCAGGGCCCACACCCTTTGTCACATCTGGAAACTACCATTTGATATGTCAGGTAACATTCAGTTTCTGAGGATTAAGGAATGCACATGTTTAGAGGCCATTATGCTGCCTAACACGTCATCAATTTTACTCCTGTAATAATTAGGGTCGTTTGTGTTCCAAGAACTTTTTGCTCCTTCCTTTATCACAAAGAATTTTTTTTATGTATTAAAAAATAGTGTAGCTTTTATATTTAAGTGTATGGTCTATTTTGAATTGATTTTTTGGTATGAAGTAACATTCATTTTTCCATAAATGTATCCCTTTGTTATAGCACCACTTGCTGAAAAGAATTTTCCCATTCCATTCCTTTTGTGCCTTTGTCAGGAACTGATTGAATGCATGTGTGTAAGTATATTTCTGGAAATGGACTAGATATTCTAGAATCTCAATAAATTTTGAGTCCTTTGTAATCTTTTTTACATATAATCTGACTCATAGATGTGTAAAATCATTGCCTTGTCTTGCATTTTTATTATTTGTAGGGGGGAAAAAGTAGATTTAGGCTTCCCCATATTCATTTTCCTTTTCTTTGGAATATTTGTTTTTCCCCATGAATATCAAATAAGTATGTTTATGTCTGATGATTATACCATATCATTGACTTAATGTCAATTTATATAAATATTTTCAAAGCATCATTTTTATATTGTTAGAATAAATAATAATTCTGAAGGAAAAAACTCAGATATTTCCCTGTAGTCCCTAAAAATAATAATAATATGATTGTGAAGCTATAATTTTTTAGATATAATACCAGCATCATCTTTAAAAAATGTGTGTTTTAGCAAGTAAAAATATTGCCCTAGGGACACCTCCCTCTACACGTACATATGCACTGAGAAAGACAGAGGGAGAGAGTCTGACTCATAGCATTATTTTACTCTGAAGGCTTTTTGGCCATCAAAGGACTCAGACTTCCTAAAAGTAGAGGAAGATTGATGCTATCTAATTTCAAGGGGAAAAACAGATTGACTCATTGCTGGAGGATAACTTTCCCAAGATTAAGAGACACTAGGGTTTTTTTGTTTCTTAAAAACATATAGACTTTTCTATATTTGAACACAGCATCACATATAAAACTGCTATATTTCATCATTCCATGGGGAGTCCCAATTATACAAACTAAAGAGTGAAAGAAGCCTTTTATAATTTTATAACTCAGTGTCTGTGGAACAAAGGAGCTGTCAAGACCTTGTAAGAAGATGGTCTCAGAAATGCCTGTGCAAATTGACTAAGACTACAGCCATGAGAGAATGCTGAGGAATGTAAAAGTTAACATGCATTCAGATGAGTGAAGACCAACCTACCCACACAGCATCATCAGGAGTATGATGTCAATTGACAGTATTGATATTTAGATAAAGCTATTATTAGTAAGTTTTGATTTTAGGAGGCTCTTTCTTCTTGTTTTACTATAAGTTTTATGGTGTTTAGTATCTGAGTATGACATAGGGGAATAAAAAAGAGCCATGTGAAATGAATGTATGTTTTGCTATATAGGGAAGTGAGAACTACAAGCTATTGAGATTTGATTTATAAGAAGCCATTGATAGGAAATTTGTATTTATATAATAATTCAGATTGTGTGCACTTTTAAATTTTGCTTTTTGTTCTTACTTCTGAATGTTTAGAAATTTTCTCAGTCATTAAATTTACTTTAAACCATGATTTGAAATTGTAAAGCTTCTTCCATAGTTCCATAGTATGGTCATACTATATTTATTTATCAAATGGTCTCCTATTAATTTTTTGGTGGGTACCTGGGATTGAACTCAGGAACACTCCACCACTGAGTCACATCCCCAGCCCTATTTTGTGTATTTTATTTAGAAGCAGGGTCTCACTGAGTTGCTTAGCCCCTCACTTTTGCTGACACTGACTTTGAACTTGGCATTTCTCCTGCCTCAGCCTCCCAAGGCGCTGGGATTACACCCAGCTCTTAATAATTTTTAATAGTTATCATATGATCTCCAGAAAATAACCATCAAATTCCCCCTTCTCTCAGTATTTAGCTGTGCTACCTACATCATTCAGAATAGTTCATCTTATTTAAAAACTCTCAGTTAACTAAAATTAGCAACATTACTTTGTCTTTCATTAATTTTTCAAAGAAAACTTTTATAAAACATTTCTCCTAAAAGTTTGTTTCCATTTCTTCAACATAATTGGGATAATTTTGACTAATTTTATCAAATACCTAGTAAAAGTTACAATCCAAATAAAAGTTTATTCACTTACCCTGGGAAAATCAATTGTTATACCTACTTTCTTAAGAACAACCCACTCTCAACTACTTTATAAAAATTGCTTTGGCTCAAGTATCTGAGAAAGTGGGAGATTTTATTCTTATTTTAGATTATTTTATGAACTTAACATTTTATGTTAGAATTCTAATAATTAAATTCATTAAGCACAAATAGATTTTCCTAAAATGCATTTTTGCATCTCCCTGCTTATCCTGCTTATCTTTCTGAAATAATCTATAATCACTTTTGAAGCCAAAAGATAATGTTTGTGTCTGGTTCCTGGATAATCCAACAACATCTTAATTATGGCCTTAGCTTCTTAGCTTGGGTCTCTACTTCCTAAATACTTATCTTTTTCCATAAGTTTATATTAAATAAAACCAATAAAAGTTTGGATCTGCTTTTTTCATCATTAAAGCCAGGTTCAGCATAAATTTTTTTCAATGAAATTCACATTTGAATGGACCAACACTAACTTGAGAGAAATAAAAAACTTACTGGAAGTCTCTTATATAATGGTAAATGGTGTTCCATTCACACATATAACATATCTTGTTGGAAAGGAAACTATTTTCTCTCACCTATTGCCTCTGTAATGACACCCAGTTGTAAAATTTTTCTCCAACTCCCTTCTATCACTTCTTGAACTAACTTTACCTTACATGCTCAAGCTGCATATTGGTCACGTGTTGTGATAATGTGGCAAAGCAACAACCACAAACTTCATGCGTGTAAACAACAGATAAGTTTCAGTTTACAAAACTAAGGTCATCATTAGATTTAGGCTGGTTTTGCCCATATATGCACAGTCAACTACAAGTCAGGTAGGTGGCCTTGCTGATCTTGGCTGGTCTTGTTCATTTGCTGGAGCCAGTGCTTATTAATTGATCCTGAATGGTCTGGACTGGAGTGACTTATGGATTTTACAGGTGGCTCATCCTTTTTCAATTTTACCCAGGCATAGTTTTCTCATGATGATGGCAAAAGAGGAGAACTATCAACCCAATTACTCGTATACATTTCAAGTCTCTGCTTTATTACATATGCTAATATCTCATGGGTCAAAATAGTTCAAAAAGTAGAGCTAAAGTCTGAGTGCAAGTTAAAGTGAAATACAATGGCCTTCAGTGTACGTAGGAGCGAAGAATCAAGCCTATGAATGAAAACAATCTACAAATGCCAGTTTTATTTTTCTCTTTCTCTCTTTGTATATATACATGTATGTGAGTGTCTAGTTTTTTTCCAATTTGGTTACAATCTCCCTCCTTTTACAATATATCTCTAGAAAGCCTCTTAGGCTACCTTAATTTTGCTTTCAAACCTCTGGTTTGCATAATTAAAATGGAGAAATAGTGAAGATTAACAGTGCAGGTGTTCAAATAAGAATAATCAGAGTTGACAATAAATTAAACTTATTTTGTTTGAGGAAAGGGAGATAGGCCATGAATTTTTCATGTATTAATGTTTTTAACTTGTCACCAAAAAAACAATGTTGGAATAAAATAGATCCCAAGAGCATATTATTCCAATGCAGAAGCTACCCCCAGAGATAAACTTAGGACTTTGCTCTTAGCTATTAGGGATTCATTACTCCTTGGCCTGATCATCTGAATGCAATATTATTCAAAATCAGATATCCCACTGGAATAATATGATGTTCCAGATGGTTGAATTAAAATATCTCTTCTTCCACTTTTTCCAAGTTCAAACAATTAGTCCCATTTGCAATGACAATATTCGTGGGATGAAAATTAGTGTTTTATTACATTCTTGCATACATCCAAAGTTTTTCTCAAAGGTACTTTAGCAGTCTATAATATTATAAAACTGGGGTGTGGGGAATAAAAGAACTTCCCCAATGTTTTAGAAGAAAATAATTTTCTTTTTGTTACCTCACGGTCATCTGTATTCAAACTCTGAACCCCAAACTAGGGGCTATATAGAGTCAGAGAGAAATGGTTTTGATTCAGCTTCTACCTGTTGCTAATTTCATGTTCGCTGCAGTTTAATTGATGTTATTGTGTGTCAATTTCCTCTTTAAATTATGGAGGCAGTAAGGTATGTTTTTTTCAGGATTAAATAAAATAAGATGAAACATCTAGTGTAATGTCTTATAATAGGAGGATCAGTACTGTTGACTCCTTACTTTCTATGAAAAATCCAGCCAATTTATTCTCTGGACAAAGTGACTAAGAGAAACAAAAACAATTCTTTGCATTATGGCCATGATTTTCAACCTTGACTGTGTATTAGAGTCACCTCAGGTGTTCTTGAAAAACTGTGTCTTGGATTCACTATGGACTAATTTTAAGTCAGCATCCCCCTGAGAGGATAGTCTAGATCATGTTTTTTTTATTTTGCTTGTTTTGTTGTTGTTGTTATTGTTTATTTGTTTGTTTTTGTAAAATGTCCTGGGTGATTGCGATTCATTGTGAGAGCATTAAGGACAATTGCTCTAGTTCAGTGGTTCACAGTATGGGCCCAGACAGGTAACATCAGCATCTCTTAGGGACTTGTCAGAAATGTGAATTTAGGGCCCTGCCTGAAGTAGCTAAATCAAAAACTTAAGAGTAAGGAGGGATGGAGAACAACAGAGTATGTCTCACCAAGCTCTCCAGCTGGGTCCAATGCACAACACTTGTGAACCACTGACCAGCAATGTAATTAAATTTAGTGTTTGAAAGAATCACCCAGTGCTTGCTTGATGTATGCATGTGTGTCTGACAAAACTCACTAAAAAAGTCAATATTTACCACTGTAAATTATACTTTGATTCTTTTAAAAAATAACCAAATATGTTGCCTTGTGGACTCTTCTATCAGAGATACTAAGTTAATGTGTTTGGGTTGGGACTCAGTCAACTATAATTTTAAAGCAGGGCAAAGCCTGTATTCCAGTAGGCCAGCAGAGTGCACCTCGAGTTTGCCTACTCTTATCTATAGTCCTTTATTATTGTATATCACTGCAGAGATAATATGTCAGTATCTTTAATCAAAAGCCCCTTTCGCCCCACATCCTTACAGAAATACCTTAGGAAAACATATTTTCATGCAACTTTCGATATAACACTTTCAAAAGGTAAAATAAGAAATAGTTTTTGTTAAAATTTTCTATATAAATGCTTTTATTATTTAGTAGTTGTCTTTATAAAACTAATATAATGGTTTTCTTATAAAATTCATTTCCAAGTACATTTTCTTCTTTTCTAATTGTTGAAATATTTTTTTCCCAACAATTAACATAAAATAATGAAAATAGTATTTAAGCTTCACTTTTTTATTGCAATTGTGGAATAATTTAGACCTACATTTAATGCTAGTTTTAACAAACTACACTGACATAGGTTTTTGATATATTTTCTCCATATAGTGTTTTACCATATTAAAAACTTTTGGATGTATCCTTTATTATGTTACCTTAAATCAGTTTACGAACATAATAGAATGAGGAATTCTGTTAAATAAGAAACAATGATAATTCAAGTCCTATTTAAGACATTCTGTTTTCCTGGGATAGCAAATGTAATACACTGTTTTCAAGAATTCCAAAAAGAGGAAAATCAGGTACTAGTTAGATAAAACAACAACAAAACCCAACTAGAAATCATTTGTAGTTAAAAAAAAAAAGACACCTTTGTGTTTAGATAAAACTTACAACACAATTTGTCATTGTCTGAATATATTAGGCAATATAAACAACAAGAGTGTACTTGGTTTTATGTGATGAAATCAAAGGTATTTTCTAATGTATGTGAACATACATGGGGAGAACCCCATGATCCAATGACTCAAATGCCTCTGAGCTTGACCCTGGTGACTGATCAACTCTGCTGTGTGGATCATGGCAGACTCTGCAAGTGTCTGGTTTGCTTTTCTCTCTTTAACTGGAACCGTGCTCAACTCATCTCTGTGGGTGAACAGTCAAAATCTATAATCTACATATAAGGAGACTTTAGATTTTACAAACCAAATATCAGAATGCCTGCAGTTTCCTGTCAGCAAGTCTCTTAGTGAGTTAGACTCACAAACTTAGTGTGCCCCCCCAAAATCATTAAAAAACAGGTTTACTTGGAAATTCATCAAACTATAGATCTCTAGAAGGATTTCATTTTGTTTTTCAAAGGTGGTCAAGTTTATGACTGCTTCCTTAGTAATGCTCCGAGAGAAGGAAATCAACATATTTTACATATTTTCCACACTTCACCAAGATTTTGTTAAACCAGTGTCCCAATAGTCCATATAAAAATTCATATTTCTATATCAAGAGAAGTCCATGGAATGGTCTCTTCTTGTATTATCGTGAAAAAAATGCCTCTGCAAAACAGATGTTTATGATTATCTTTTTCTGCAGAACATGTGCTTCTGAGAGAGCCACGTGCAGGGAGAGAGTGTCAGGACAGTGTGGCCTGATTTCTATGTCTAGGCAGGGAATTCTTGTTTGATAATCTCAGACATATTTTTAAATTTAAAAAATACAATTATTTTGGAAAAAAATGAAGCATGTTTTATCAAGCATTTTTAACCTTCAACACTGAACGTTTTCTGACTTTTTAATTGAACTGACCTACTTTAAAGCATTTGCATATAAATTTTATATTTTTAAACCATCAAGTAAAACAAATACAAGTTCAGGACACATAAAAATGTAGTTGAATAAATTAACTGTGCTATTTTTTAAAAGAAGCATGAAGTTAATAAGTATAGTCAGGTTCCCGTATGGTCTGAAAGTTTGCCAGGGCTCTGTGAATGCATTTCAACCATCCTAGAAGGTGGCTGGGTTTGGCCATGGTGAAGAGAAATCTGTGGTCTACAGGTTTGTGACTGAGTCTGACTCCATTTTCTTTTTCACATCTTTTTGATTTGTTCTAATTAGTTGTACACAGCAGTAGAATGCACTTTGACATATTATACCTAAATAGAGTATAACTTCTCATCCTTCTGATTGTACATGATGTAGAATTATACTGGTCATGTGATCATATATGCACATAGGGTAAAAATGTCTGATTCATTTCACTCTTTCTCACCCCCATACTCTGAACCCTCCTTCACTCCCCTCTGTCTAATCCAAAGTACCTCTATTCTTCCCTAGCACCACCCATTATGAATTAGCATCTGCATATTAGAGAAACACTCAGCCTTTGGCTCTTTGGAGTTGACTTATTTTGCTTAGTGTGATATTCTCCAGTTCCATCCATTTACCAGCAAAAGCCTTAATTTTATTCTTCTTTAAGGCTGAGTAATATTCCATTGTGTATATATACCACCATTTTTTATGTTTGCTGAAAGCTCTCAAGTACGACTACCTCCTAGGTTGCCACAGCCCCACATCTGGGAAAACTGGTAAGAAAACCCAGGTTTACCTTCTTTTGCTGTGGGTGGGAAGTTCAAATTTCAAGATGCCTGCCCACAAAGGAAACCTCATTCCAGTCCCTGTCCTTCATCACCATAAATCCTCATGTTCCTCACTCCATTTTCCACACCCTCCTGAGAAATCTTCATTTTGTGAGTAATAAGCTTTTTTATATCCTTTTTGTGAGTGTGTGATGTCAGTAGTCTCTGTAGCTGAGCCAGGTTTTTTGTTTTTAGCATTTGCTCAGTTTTTTATTAATTTAACCAATCATTTAGAAAATGTGATTAATATCTATATGTCAGAGTGTTTGCTTGGAACTAAACACATAAGGATAAGTCACAATGTCTACAGTGCAGTGTGTCCAGATGCCCCAGCTTAAGATGTCTCTGCCATAACCCTTTCCTCCCCTCTCTGTCTTACATCGACTTAAGGGATAGATGTATATCCTCTTCTCTTTGGGGGTAGATGTAATAATAGGGATCTAACCTTAAACAACTTATGTACAATGTAGGTTGTTTCCCTTCCAGCCTGATTTAACTATTACAAGTGATTCCAGTGTAGTGAAAATGATTGCCAGGGAAGTTGTTGGTATTATTTTAAAATATTTGGTATTGTTCAGTTTACTTCTTTTCCTTGGCTGTAATTTGTCACCATGTAATCCTATAACATAGAAAAGCTATTGGCTTTTACTGAGCCAGGTTTTGAGGAGGGATGTTGAGCTCTCATTTGCGGGTTACGCACAACAGTGTTGAATTATACATTGTATTCTTGACTTAGAAACTCAATTTTATGTCTTAAATGGATCTTTCTATCTCCTTTGGTGAAAGAGAGAACTGATGTTGGGTGAGCTGGGTCAACATTGCACATGTGATTATGAAAGGACTCAACTGAGAAGCAGGTTCCACCGTTGACATTTTTTAGCATATCCTTTGCTTGAACAGAACACCTAGGAAAGTACATATGAATGTATCACTAGGAAGAATTAACATTTTATAATAATGATTTACTTTGCTTTCACATTTTAATACCATTTGTCTTCACTTTTACCATCATTCCTATCTGTTTTAACTCCAAATTTCCTTTATATCATCAATTTATTAAAGGGTTGTTGATTACTTTCTTTGACTTATTTTATCTACACTAAAGTGTTACATTTATATACTGTAGCTTTTCCTGCAGTTCTCTTTCCATTTTAATATACTAAATCTGTATTAATTCTGGACCCATTAAACCCATATTTCTCTGAGGACAGCAATTCTCTCTTTGGTCATTGTTGTCTATAGTGTCAAGATAAACAAAAGGGATTCAAACATATAAATATTCAATAAATATTTTTGAATGCACAATTGAATCCATCAATAAACATGTCTCTGAGAAAGTTTAGGCAATCTTCAGTAACCTAAACTCACATTTTGCAGTAGAAACATCAACAAAAATAATTCACTCAAGTTATGTGCTATTTTGATGAAAATGTCAGTTACTTTTTAAGCACTTATCTTTTCCAACATTGAGTTAATTGCTTTATATGCATTATCTAATTTAAAATCTTCAAGAGTCCAGAAAGATAGATATTATTTCCATTTTACATTCAGAAAATAATTTACATGCCAAATATGTTCCTTCTTTTTTTCCTTTTATAAAATAGCTTGGTGAATAGGCTTGTATGGATTTGGATCTTTCTCATTCTGAATAGTAAAACAGAAGCCAAATCTGTGTTGGAACATTTCTGGTGGTCCCAGGCCTTGACTGAGAATGAAAAAGAATTAGAATGTCAGCTGACATAGAGTTTATGCCTGTTCAAGAAATGAATTCCAGTACGTACTCCTCCCATGTCTGATTCAGTTTTGGATTTTAGTTGGGATTTTCATTCACATGTGGTTATTAGATGCATATGCTACATACCATGGTGTAGGATGGTGACCAGACATCATCCTTCTTTGCATGGAACTTTCAACCTAATAGGATGGAGGGAAAAACAGGAAAGACTTGGGTTAAAAAAAAGTAAATATTTCATTTCAAATTAAAGAGTTGATGTTATATGAAGAAAATGTTATTCTATGAAACACACACATACATACACAAATAATTGTCAAAGACAGAGTGAATGTAGTGTGGGCTACCTACCGAGAAATGTTGGTTACAGCCCAAATCCTTTTCCAGTGCATCCTGCCTCAGAGGATTGTGTGGAGCTGCGACTTTTCAAAGGGAAACCAGGTTATGAATAGTACACTTTCAAACCCCAGCTGGAAAGTGGTTGTAGAGGCATCTGCCTATCATGCATCTGAAAGTTCATGTCAGCACAATTGAATGCTGGTTGCAGTACTCAAATTCCAGTGTTTCAGGAGCTTCTTCAGTCCCAGGAAAATCCCTGGGTAGATTATTCTGGTTGAACTTTAGTGTTTTTCACTTTTAGCAAGGTTACTAAATTGCAGATATAAGCAGTGTTCTCCTATATCAACTTTTATCAGTAATAAAGCTAATATTATCATTCTTCAGCTGCTTGCTTGTCTTAACTTTCACTTGGCTTTGAACTTGGGGATAGAAGAAAGATTATATTTATTGGATTTCCCTAGATTCCTAATCATCATGTTCACCACCAAAGCTTTTAATCCAGATGGTCTGCTTTTCATCAGTAACATTCATCCTCCTCCCCACAGGTTTTTAAATCTGGGCTTGCTCTTTACTCATAGCACTCAGCTCCCAGGAAAAAGTCCTATGCAATGATCTTGAACCCATGGATTATAGAATTCAAGAAAATTTTGGGGAGGGACCCTCGGTATTTTATTCACTATTGAATGTCCAGTAATTAGTACTTTACATAAACTTTAATAAGCAATAAATACTTTGTTTTAGTCAGCTATTTCACTGATGTGACTATAGGACCTGACAAGAACAACCGCAGAGGAGGAGAGGTTTATTTGAGGGCTCATGGGTTCAGAGGTCTTAGTCCATAGAAGGCCAGCTCCATTCCTCCGGGCTTGAGGTGAGTCTGAGCATCATGGTGAGAGGGGGTAGTGAAGGAAAGCAGCTTACATCACAGTGATCAGGAAGCAGAAAGACTCCAATTGCCAGATGCGATTATATACCCCAAAGCCACGCCCCAACTCCCACCTCCTCCAGCCACACCCTGCCTGCCTCCAATTTCACTCAGTTAATCCCATTAGGAATTAATTCACCGATTAGGTTAAGACTCTACAACCCAATCATTTCCCTGTTGCATTGTTTTACATGTGAGCTTCTGGGGGACGCCTCACATCCAAACCATAATATACTTCTTTAATATTAAACTATTTTCTTTTAAGCAATATGCTCTTCTTAAAAGACCTGATAATCATCCTCTATCAACTCACTTTTGTAACTACCTCCCTCATTTCTTAGGCTTACACAGACCAGACTATGTCACAAACAGGTGTAAATCTGAGACCAAATTTCAGGAGTTGGGAGTAAAAGAGGAGGTCTGCTTGTATTTATTCCTGTTTATTTTCTTGCCCAGTTATTTCCATCACAAAGGTGACCAATTTTTTTTTCTTCAGGCTATTTCTAAATCTCATACAAATAATATATCTAATTAAGAACTATTTTCAAGCCATTTGTAAGGCACAGAGATGTCTAAAACACCTTGTACTATAATCATTTGCCTTTTCATATGCACACCATTGAGCACTATCAGCAACATAAAAACATTACTACTACAAATGAGTAATAAAGTACACAAACACACAAATAAAAATAACCCAGCGGCTATTATTTTTTGTGTTTAACCATGAAAACACCTATTTTAAACTCCTTCTTAGAAGTATCATGTAAAAAATAGACTGTAGTTTTGAATTAGCTAACTTAAAAAAAAACAAAAAAAAACCTTTTCCTGGGACTGGGGAGACAGCTCAGTTGGTAGAGTGCTTGCCTTGCAAGCACAAGGCCTGGGGGATCCCCAGCACTACAAAACAAAACAAAACAAAACAAAACGAAAAAAACCCTTTTCTTAAAGTTAGTAAATACATAGATATATGTAAATTTGAACAAAGATACTGTTAGACTATTCTTACTGAAAAACATAGTTATTTTGTAAATTAGTTGTATGGTATCTTTTAAGACATTTCAGTTTCTGTGTCATATTGATCACTAAATTATCCACCTAATATTTATTAGACCATTCTTATGTGCCAGAAATTATTCAGGTTCTTCAAAAGCTTGTAGAATTCAGAGCTTCTGGTCTCTAAGCTTGTGTGGTCTAGCAGAGAAGACTAAAATAGAAACACTTGAGAATACGTAGGGCCAGAACAGAAATATCTATTTTTATCTATAGGCATGTACTGCAGAGATTTTTTTTTTATGTCAGTTAATTGCCTCAGAAGTATTTTCTCTTTTAACAGGTAAAGGGGACTGTATCAGATAAAGAGGTTCTCTCACCTGTCCAAGGTCATGGTCTAAGAACACATATCCAGGTTTGGCAAACTCTTTCCTAGTATGTTTTTATTTTTATTTAGATTCTTAAAATGTTATCTGTAAGAAAAATAAGCTTCTTTTTGTCTCAGTTTTTAACCTCATTAATTACATTGTAAAATTATGATCTGTTGGCAATGGGAATAATTTACATATTCATGCTCGTACTGTAGTAACCTCATACTAGACAAAGGCACCAAAAACATTCATTGGGGAAAAGATAGCCTGTTCAACAAATGATGCTGGGAAAACTGGAAATCCACATGTAGCAAAATGAAATTCAACCACTATCTCTCACCCAGAACAAAAACCAATGCAAAGTAGATCAAAGATGTAGGCATTAGAACAGAGACCCTGAACCTAATAGAGGAATAAGTAGGCCCAATTCTTTACCATGTCAGTCTAGGATCTGACTTCCTTAACAAGATCCCTAAAGTGCAAAAAGTAAAATCAAGGATTAATAAATGGGATGGATTCAAATAAAAAGCTTCTTCTTAGCAAAAGATACAACCAATAATGTGAAGACAGAGCCTACAGATTGGGAGAAAATCTTTACCACATGCACCTGAGATAAAGCATTAATCTCTAGGATATACAATGAACTCAAAAAAGTTAACACCAAAAAAACAAATAATCCAATCAATAAATGGGCTAAGGAACTGAACAGACACTGCACAGAAGAAGAATACAATTGATCAACAAGCATGAAAAAAATGTTATCATCTCTTGCAGTTAAAGAAATGCAAATAAAAACTACTCTAAGATTTCATCTCACTCCAGTCAGAATGGCAATTATCAAGAATACAAGCCACAGCAAATGTTGGTGAGGGTGGGGACAAAGGTACAGTCATACATTGCTGGTGGGGTTGCAAATTGGTGCAACCACTCTGGAAAGCAGTATGGAGATTCCTCAGAAAACTTGGAATGGAACCACCATTTGACCCAGCAATCCCATTCCTGTTTATACCCAAAGGCCTTAAAATCAGCATACTACAGTAACGCAGCCACATCAATGTTTATGGCAGCTCAATTCACAATATTCAAACTAAGGATCCAACCTAGATACCCTTCAATAGATGAATGGATAAAGAAACTGTGGTATATAAACACAACAGAATATTAGCATTAAAGAAGAATGAAATTATGGCATTTGCAGGTAAATGGATGGAGTTGGAGAATATCATGCTAAGCAAAATAAATTAATCCCCCCAAACCAAAGACCTAATGTTTTCTCTGATATATGGATGCTAATTCACAATGGGGATGGGAGGCTAGGCAAAAATAGAAAAACTTTGGATTAGGCAGAGGGAGTGAAGGAGGGGAGGGGCTGTGGGGGTTGGGAGTAGGAAGGATAGTAGGATGAATTAGACATCATTACCCTATGTGCATATATGACTACATGACTGGTGCAATTCCACATCGAGTTCAACCAGAAAAATGAGAAGTTATACTCCATTTATGTATGATGTGTCAAAATGCATTCTACTGTCATGTGTAACTAATTAGGACAAATTTAAAAAATCATAAAAAATAGACCTGAAACCCAGAATCTTCCACTCCACCCTAGCTCATTCCTTCTGCAGCATTGTGTTATGCTAATTTACTTTTAAAAGTGATGAACTACCCTCTGATTCTTGATTTTATTTACATTATTTCACTTCTTTTGATGTTCTGTGACATTTCTTCACCATTTCTCTCTCTCACTTTCAAGTTCTTTTTTTTTTTTCACTTTGAAGGTTCTCCTGTATCCTCCTGCAGGGATCTACTAATGGATTGCTCATCATCTGTTTGCTGATCTGAACTGATAGATTCAGTGGCAATGCTTCACTGCCCTGTTCTCATGCACTAATAATTCCCCCTCTCCTCACTGGATAGTAAGCTACTTTAGGAAAGCTTGATATTTCTTGGTTAAATCTACCTACTTGTGATATGAGTTAAATGTTTACATATTAAGAACATTACTTGAAAGAAATGATATTTCAATGATCTGAAGTTATTTTTTTCCCTAAATATTCTGCTCTAGCTCCAAGTTTTGGGAAAAGAAGAAATAGCTAGTTTATTTTTTCTTCTGAAATCCATGCTCATCAGGTGCTTTTCTGCTATTTATATAAAGCAAGAATATAGAAATGGATAATTAGTAATACTTATCTAAGAAGGTTAAATTTGCCATCAAGAATGATGTTGAGAGTTTTATAAAAGAATAAATAAAAATTTTAGTGTCACTTTTCAAATGCAGATTAATAAACATCATCTGTTAGGGCGGTGCTTTATTATTGAATTGTTTTAGGCTAATACCCTAAATATCTCATTATGATATAACAAACAATCCAAAGAATTTATATTTAATTATGGCAAGTTAATATGTTCCCCTTTCAATTTATGGGACATAAAATATTTCCATATGTGTATGGGAGTATATGTTTAAAATGCATGCATGTTAATGTAGATATTATACTCAGAAATATCAGAACAGATGCCCTGGACAAAATTTACATTGTAGAACAATATTCAAAAAATATTCAAATAAGTTACACAATCAAGGATTGGGTAGTCTTTGAATGTTGATAGTGACTGTTTTCAGGGCAATTGTGAGACAGTTGCTTTATAGCATTTTATGGTGTGGGAGAGTTGGAACAGAAGGTAGGATTAAGTTGGCCTACCCAGGCACAAGTAAATGGCCCATGCCCTGTTCCTGTTCCATGTGGTCAAAGCTAAAATAGATTCCTACTAGAGACAGTATGGGAAAAAATAAGGTCAGAATCTTGAAAGTCTAGAGGGTAAAAAAAAAGTTTGATATTCCTGTTGAGAGCTGGGAATGAAAACACAGATGAGAAATAAATAAGGAAGATTATGAGCATTCATTGTAAATAGCAAGTGTTCCCTTTGGGCTGGTATTTGCATAGCTGTTGATTTCTTTGGAATGGTTTGAAATGCAAATGGATACAAGTGGTGTTGTAATTAGGTGTCACTTTTGGATAGGGCTATCTAAATCAAGCTGCGGCCTCTGTTTCCAAGGATGCTTGGGTCTTTTATCTGTTGCCAGAAGACCACCTGATCTCTCTTTACTCCTATAATGTAACACTAGGCCTCCAACTAGGGCCCCTATTGCTGCACCCAGTGTAATAAAAAAGTTCTTTTATCTCATGAGCATAGATGATCTCCAACTCATTAATGATGTTTTAGTATTAGTTGATTAGTGACCTTTTTTCTCTCACGTAATACTGTTATCTGAGAATTCAGATAGAAAGTAGACAAAAATTTGATAGATTTCTGAAATGGTTCCTTTTCTCCCCATCACATATACTTAAGTCCATTCTTATTTTTTGTTTTCTCCTTCATGTTACAAATGTCACATTCATCTCAAGAATATCCTAAAACTTTTAACATTGATTTTACATAATATGTTTGATAACAGAGAAAACAGCAACACATAAAATTTTAAATAACTAATTTCAGTTAAGTATAGAATGAGAGCAGTTAAATATATTTTTATTAAAATATTTCTCTTGATGTTAAATTTATATGATTCAAAATATGAATATTTCTAATGCTGTATATTTTTTCCTAAAATATGTGAAAGGTTAGTACTGATTAATTTAAAAATATTTAGAATACACAGATGAAAAAAAATTAATCACTATGTCATAGATGTTCAGTTGGAGAAAATGCCATTGAGTATTACAGAAATACTGACAATGTTTAAGTCCTCCTTTGGATGTTTGTGAGAACATACCAGGGGTTCTCATGCTGATTCTTGTCCTGTGGTGGACTTTGGGGGAATGTCAGTGGAAATTACAGTCAGAAAGGAATCCCAGGAAATGACCCACACAGAGCCTGTCCTGAAGGTAACTGCACACACATCCTGTTTTTTCATTAACAGTTGTAATGTTCCATCATTAACTTCCTAAAATCTGATAACAATAATGCCAGCTTGAGATAAATTTATTAAACAGGGAAAATTAGCCCATACATTTTCCTTTGTCCTTAGATGCTTCAATTAATCTTGAATGTCTAAGTGACCTTTCATGGTCTCAATCTCACACAAGCGGGCTTTTACAGACTAATCTCTCCATAGATCATTCTGTTATTGGTTTTCTCAGTGACAGTCATCTGATATCAGGGACATAGTGAAAACTGGTCTAAACCAGGCAAGAAAAGACCTTGATTCATCAGGTCGTATTATTTCTACTTACTCGAACCAAGTTTTCTCAGCTTTAAAAACAGTGCTGCCTAAGCTACGGTGCTGATCACACCACATCTTATAAAGAGAGATGATCAACTTTTCATGCAACTCTAGGAATGCTAATTCTGGAAACTATTTCTCAACTCCAGTGTCTGAACGTTGGTAGTCAGGGAGACTTTCTTTTGTTGCATTTTTCAGTCAAGAATGGATTGCTTCAACTCTCTGATTGCCTCTTCATCATAAGAAATGCGTCTCTCCATTACCCCAAGTGATAACATTTGTTGGTGGGGGGCATCCATGAGCTCAAGGTTATATGCATCTGTATAGGGAGTCTCTTAGAATTTCAGATTCACAGAGATAGAATCTTGGAAGATTCTGAAGAAACGAATGGCTGAAACTTCTCCAGTAGAAAAGTATTGAGAGAAGGTTTCATTGGAAACAGCTGGTATTTTAGAATTTTGCAAAATGAAGGTGCCAAGCTTTCATTAGTATTATTATAGAACTATGAGTAATACTTCCTGATAGAATACATAGTAGGATTAATTTCACCTTTTGGTAGATAATAGTAGTTTAAACAATTTGTTTCTATTTTTATTTATGGGATAAGTAATGCATGGTTGAATTAACCTTCCACATTATCAAAATGCCAGGATCCATCTCTTTTTGTTCCAACGTGCTTGGTCTCCCCAAGGAACTTGTAGTCCAGTATGACTGCTTTTACCTCAGGTGCATTTGCATTCTAGAGAAAGATAAAAGGTGACCTTCCTGAACACTTAGTAGAAATAAAACACACATTAAATATGTATACCATTGGCCAGAATCAAATCAAACTGCAATGTTGCTAGGTCATTATTTTGGGAAAATGCTATCAATTATAAATGAAGGACTCAGTCTGAATCTGGTGTATTTGCTGCTTGTTGTATTGGACTATAACCTGCCCTTCCTCTTAAGACCTCCATGTCTTCTTTGCATACTTCTGTATTCTGAACAGTTGCATGCAGTAGAACCTTTATTTTGTCTTAAGAAAAAGGAAAATTAGTAGTGGGAGAAATACACTGGTCAGAAATAGGTTATTTAATTTACTAGACCTCATGCTCATTCCACAGAGTTGAACATCAGATGAAGACATTTGGCCTTGTTTCCTCTCCAAAACTGTAAGATTCTGACCTAAATTAAAGTTTTCAGGTTGCCAAACACAAAGCCTTTGGAAACTTATTACAAAGGAACTGTTTCATCCTCACTAAGATAAGCTGGAGCTGAGCTGTAAGCAAATGAAATCCACTGCTGAGTGAGACTGGCAGAAATGCCCTGATTAAACATTGCTGCTTAAGGCTTACTGGAAGTGCTAATCTATACCTGGTTTACATGGGATGTCTCAAAGCATAATGCACCCTAATTTCTTTTTGAGGCAGATCTTTAAAAATAAGAAAATAAATAGAAAAACTTGGGAATGGAAATAAGAGCAATGAAACCACAAGCTATCCACTATTCAGTCAACTAATTTGTTTATAGTATTTATACTCAGACTACTTCCAAAAGGCTTTGAGGTAGTTGAGTGTTCAGAACGCCATTGTACCTCTGCCAAGGGTGGTTTCTGGCTGAGTATCAAGGGCAGTTTCACATCTCAGAAAGAGTTCATTGTGGATAACCTGAAGGCATAACCCTAGTAATGTTACCTCCCTCTATGTCAAATAAAAACATCCCCCCATTCCCATGACAGCATGTGGACTCTTCTACCCCACTAACAGACCAGGGAAAATAGTTGTAACCCACCAGCAAAGAGTCTCTTCATTGTGAAGAATGCATAAGAACATTATGCACAAATGCTCCATGCATGAGGCACTAAGTGAATCCCTGTGGAGCATTTTTATAATGAATGGCTATTTCTTATTTACCTTTTGCTCCTTAAGGTTAGGCTATCTATCTCCTTATTCATTTTTACATCTTGGCTCAGATATAAATTTATGCATTTATCTCTCTTCTATTTCTGATAACAATAAAAATAAGTTTATTTACTCTCTTCTAATCCAAATAACCCTTTTTAACTAATGATTATGTACATCTTCTTTTTTCCTTCTTTTTTTTTTTGAACCAGGGATTGAACTCAGAGATGCTTAACAACTGAACCACGTGCCAAGCCCTTTTCATTTTTACTTTTAGACAGGGTCTCACTAGGTTGCTTAGAACCTTGCTAAGTTGTTGAAGTTGGCCTCAAACTTGCCATCCTTGTGTCTCAACCTCCAGAGCTGCTGGCGTTATAGGCATGTGCCACTGCACCCAGCTGATTATGTATATTATGAAATGTTTTCCCCATGATAAACATACTTTGTACCTTCCTCAATATCTATGCCAAACTCTCAAACTTTGCCATAATGGAAATCCTTCTGAGATGAGCTGACAGATCTGACTCCATGAGAATGTTATAGGCCAGACTCTAAGGGAAATGACTAAACAGACTCCATTTTGCTCTGAGACTCCATGTTATGTAGGAAATAAGCTTCTCCCATGGGAACACCCCGCCACTGCACCCATCATCATTTACTTAGTGTGACATGTTTTTACAATACAGAATGACAATTCCTATGTAAAGAAAAATTGCTCTCTTTTGATTCCTATTGCTCCTAAACAATGTACCATGTGAACAGTGATTGTGTGGATGTTAGTAACCATTCTTTAGTTTGTACCTAGGTAAGGGTCATTTTGACCCATTTGCCCCTCTGTTGATGATCTCATGATGTTAATGTGTAATTTTGAATCATAGCAACAGACGCTTATGATTAATGTGATTTTTGGTATAAGAACCCCTACAACCCTATGGTTGGGACTGTTCTCCCAATAGCCATTTTTTGGGGCATTGTGTGATACAGTCAGCCGGCCGGCTTAATAAAGACTCTCAAATTTGGACTTCTCAGTGGTGATCAATCTGTTCTTAAGTTGTGCCCCATAACACTTCCATAAAGATTCTACAGCTTAACACATATTCATTCTGCCATCCCTAAGTTACCTCACTATTCTGTCAGAAGATGCACAATGCTGTTTACAGACCTACATGAATCCTCCCTCAAACATACCTTTTATCTATAGTATGCTCTTTTTCCTTTTTATAAATGAAAAATTAGAATTTTTATTCTATGCAATATAAAATAATATGCATAGATTTCATACATAATTTCTTAGTTTTTACTTTAGGTTAAAGAAAGACAAAGAGAAAAAGGTTTATAAATCTCAGTCCCTTTTATAAAAAGTTACTATTGAAACCAACTGTTATGTACATGAACAACTATCAACTTTGAATAAAATATGAATTATACCAAGGAATTGGAATTTACCTAGATGAGCTTTGGCTGCTTTTTAAAAAATGCATAATTACATCATGGAACACTGTGTCATCTATAATATGTCACAAATTTGAAAAGAAACTCCTGCTTCCATAAGGAAACAATTCTCTTTTCATAATTGTCTTCAAGATATAAAAAAAAAAAAAGAAAAGAAAAAAAAAACTTCACAGACTGGTTTACCTTTATCAAAGGTAAAATGATTCACTGCTCCATTTTGTATGGATTATCTTGATTCTCAGTAGTTCTTAAGCACAAAATAAAATTTTGCATGAACTTTCAACATTTAGGTTGTCAAAATACTAAAACAAAATGTATTCAACTAGCAGAAGTTCATGGGCTAAATAAAAAGGAATTGAATATAAAATGTTCACCAACTTTAGCCTTTCTAATTTCACACAGGTTATTGAGACCTACTTGGTTTGTTGTGCCTAATCACCATGAATACAGCTCCATCTTTTATCTTAACACTCCTCCTCAGTGCCATCTTTTGTTTGGCTCTTCATTTTGCAACATATGAGATCACTTTGTCCAACTTCAATCATTTGTTCTTCCCAAGATTTCATTTAATTATCATAATGAATTTTATCATCTTTAGCAAGTTGAATATATTCTTGTTTTTGAGAACTAGACAGATTTTTCCAAGTTTCATTTACAAATTTCAGCTTTGCCTGCGGTGAACCATCCTTAACTTCTTGGAAGCTTTCAGATACAAAAATGTTATAAGCTGAGTGAGGTCTTTTGGTTTTCCAAGGATTGTTAACTCACTCTTTTTTTTTTTTTTTTTATTAAAGTTTTCTTTCTTAAACGTTTTTGCATGATTTCTTTTTCCAAAGGTATCATTTGACTTGGAGTTAGCTGTTGCTGAATTCTGCTTATCTCTTCTTTGTACGCCTGTCAGTCTGCCTTATAAGCATCTTCATATATTTTTTTCTCTGACTCGGGAAGTTCCTTCCATAGCTCCGCAATTCTTCTGATTAGTTCTAATACTTTCAGATCTGGTTTCTGAGCTTTAAATATGGGTAGCTGTTCTTTAGAAAATCGAAGGTATGAACTCATAGGTTTCTTTGGATAACTACCCAAGGTGGATGAAAACCACTTTGGAAAACACACGAAACTGAAGGGTGAGCGCAGACAATTTCCACAGCTGGAGCCCAGCACTACTCCATACTTTCCCAGGTCCCTCAGCACGCCCCACACTCCCTGGAGGAGCACCAGGCAGCGGTGACGGCCGGCCGACAAGGCAGTGGCCGGGACCAAAACCCCAGGACCCTCTTTGCAAACCATAAGGCCCTCAACAATGACAACTCGCTGCGTCGTAAGAGCCGCCTGGATTTGTTATCATGCCCTCCACTCGGGAGGCACTATGGGAACTCAGTTAACATCGGGACACTGGGAGCGGGACCACTCTTTTTCCCTTGATGAGATTTTCTTATATGCCAGTCACCTAATCCTGTGTTTTTGCAATTATGTCATGTTGTTCTCCACCATTCTAGGTAGCCCTTACATTCATGATGTCCAGTTTTCCTCTCACTTCTCAGTCCTTGACTTTATCATCTTCAGTAATATTTATTCCCCATGTCATCTTAATTAAATTATTCAAATACATATTTGATATAACTTCATTTAATAATAATTTATTTATTTAATAAATTATTTTTACTCAACATATTTCCAGATTTTTAAGATATGCATGGAAACCCCTCTAAGTTCTTTCTGTCAGCATGTCCCCTTCCATCCTTTTGCAACCAGTTTACATTTCTTACATTGTTTCACTGACTGCTTTCAGAATTCAGCCATCCTTCAGTCCTCCCTTTTCCTCATATCTTACATTTGAACATGCAGTAAGTCTATCAGTTCTAGATCCAAATTGTATCTTGAATCTGTTCAGTACCATTTCTACTCACATGCCATCTTGCCATCATCCCCCCATTAGTTTCTGTACAGATGCTTATTGACCAAAAATGGCATTGCATCTTTTATAGAACCCATTGTAAATTGAAAGTAGAAAATGCACTTAGTATACCCATCCTACTGAACATCAAAGCTCAGCAACAGAACACACCAGAGTGTTTACCCTGGTGATCTCAGACCTGAGTGGGAACTGCACCTCCCTGCCACTGTCCAGCATTAAGAGAGAGTATTGTGCTGCATATTGTCAGCCTGAGAAAAGATCAAAATTCAAAATTCAAAATGCCCTTTCTACAAAACTGGTACCGCTTTCAGACCATCATAAAATTGAAAAATCATAAGTTGAATTCTCCTAAGTCAAGATAACTATACTAATTTTTTATGACTTTTGCTTCTTCTATTCTTGCCTTTCCTCCAGTTCATTCTCCAGCCAGGAGCCAGAATTATTTTTAAGTAAATATTTTATTTTGAGAGAATTATAGATTCACATGAAATGGTAAGAAATAACACAAACAGATATTATGTACCCTTTACCCATTTCTCACTAATCATAATATCTTGCAATTGTATTACAGAAAATTGTGACCCAGGATATAGTCATAGTGGTCAAGACAGAATCCGTCTGTCAGTACAAGGATCCTTCCTGCTCTCCTTTAATAACTACGTACACTTTCCTCTTTTGTCTCCTGGCAACCACTAATCTGGTTCACATTTACATAGTTTTGTCATTAAAGGATTGTTATGGTTTAGACATTAGGAGTCCCATTAAAAAACTCATTTGTGAAACAGTGCAGTAGGGTGTGACTGGAAGAGGTGGGTCATTGAGGATGAGCCTTGGGTGTTTATTTTATCTCTGGAGAGTGAAGCTCTCTTTCTCTCTGTCTGCTTCCTAGTGCCAGGTCCTGAGCTGCCCTCCTCCTCCATGATATTTTTCTTCATTTTGGGCCAGAGAAGTGGAGTCAACTATCTATGGACTGAGACCTCTGAACCCATGAGCATCAAAATAAACTTTTCCTTCTCTGATTGTTCTTGTCAGGTCTTTGGTTACAACAGCAGAAAAAAATTGACTAAAACAAGAATGGTATGTAAATGAAATGATACATGTGACCTTTGGGGTTTGGTTTTTTTCACATAGCATACTTCTCTGGAGTCTCTTTCAGGTCATTGCATATATTAACAATTTTTTTAAGGTGACTAATATTCTAAAGTATGACCATTTCATGGTTTTTTGAGCATTCCCCCTTTGAATGGTATCTTGATTGGTTTCACATTTTATATCATGAATAAAAATGATATAAACTTCTGTGTACAGGATTTTACATGAAGGTGAGGCTTTTTGTTTAAACTTATTTTAATTGATGCATTAAAAGAAACATAAAAATGGTATAGTTCATATGGAGATGTCGCTAAAGAAAAGATGTCACCAAAAGATGGTCAAGGAGTTCCCAGAGGGGCAACGTCAACTCGGAACATGTGTAGTCCCTGACATGTGTGCTGGAAAAGAATTTCAGCATATGCTGGACAGAGATACAGACAAATTTACTTAGGAAAGCAGAGAAATATTCAAGAAAGAATGCTGACTACCTCAAGAGAAAAAGAGACACCTTTAGGGTAAAGAAAGGAATACACATTCAAGGGATTATGTGGGCCATCCAGGGAGTGAGAGATGCTCTTGAGGTTCCTGAGCTCTTCTTTTAAAGAAAAATTCATACATTGCTGGTGGTGTTGCAAATTAGTGCAGCCACTCTGGAAAGCAGTGTGGAGATTCCTCAGAAAACTTGGAATGAAACCACCATTTGACCCAGCTATCCCACTCCTTGGCCTATACCCAAAGGACTTAAAATCAGCATACTATAGTGATGCAGTCACATCAATGTTCATAGCTACTCAATTCACAATAGCCAGATTGTGGAACCAACCTAGATGTCCTTCAATTGATGAATGGATAAAGAAACTGTGGTATATATACACAATGGAATATTACTCAGTCATAAAGAATAATAAAATTATGGCATTTGCAGGAAAATGGATGAAATTGGAGAATATCATGCTAAGTGAGATAAGCCAATCTCAAAAAACCAAAGGACGAAAGATCTCGCTGATAAGCAGATAGTGATACATAATAGGGGGTGGAAGAGAAGGAAGAATGGAGGAAGGAGGGACTGTATAGAGGGAAAAGAGGGGTGGGAGGGGTGGGGGAAGGAAAAAAAAAAGCAGAATGAATCAGACATCATTACCGTTTAAGTCATTTTGATGAATTCTGGAAGCCAAGTTTACCTTAGTGTGAGAATAAGAAATGCCTTATAGGGCCCTGTATTGTCTCCAGGAGACCCATCAGAGTCCCACCAGGTTCTCACAGTGAAGAGCCAAGAAAAATCCTGTGTTTCTGGTCAGCAGAGGAAGAAGTATTTTGAAATATTTCCAGTGTTCTCCATTAGAAGGCCAATACTCCAAGAGAAATAACTTTATCTGTGTCTTACCTGACACAGGAGAAAGGAAATTACCCATTCTAGCTCCCTCCTGCCTCCCATAGCACAGGAGAGGTTAAGAAAAGCTTAGGAACACTTGTGAAGATCAAACCTAGGGATATAGGCTCATGTAAAACAGTCAAATTATAGAAATATAGAATGCTTTTCCTCCCACCCACATACCTATCTATTTTATCAACAGGTCTCCAGTATAATAATGGTTAGTTGACGTTGAAAGGACCATGAAGATCAGTCTTTATTTAAGAAGGAATTATTAGGAAAACTTAAACATTCTTCACAAAATCAAGAGGAATTCAAAGCCTCTGGCACCTATGGTAAAACAGCAATAACAACAATAACAAAAACCCTTACATTAAAGGTTTATTTAACTCAGATCCTAACTCAGTATACCATGTACAACTTTTTATAAAAGATTTCAAGGTGAGAGAAATACAATTTGAAGGGACAAAGCAAGCCAGAATCAGATTCAGATATGGCAAAAGTGTTGAAATTGCCCCATCAGTAAATAAAAGTAACTATGATTAATATTTTAAATAAATACTATAAAAATGCAGGCAAGGTGCAAGAATAAATGGATAATATAAATGAAGAGTTGGAAATGCTAAGAAAGAATCAAATGCAAATGCTAGAAATATAGAATACTGTAATACAGATGAAGAATGCTTTGATGGTCTCATGAGTAGAATGGACACAGTCAAGGGAATAATAATCGTGCTTAAAGATTTGTCTACATAAATTTTGCAAACTGAATGCAAAGTGAAAGAAGAGTAGGGGAAAAAGTCACACTATCCAAGGGCTGTGAGATAATATCAAAAAGCATATCATGCATGAATAGAATTCTAGAAGGAGAAGAAAGATATCATGAAGAAAACTGATTATTTAAAGTAATCGTGGCCAAGAATTTCCCCAAAATTACAGATACCAAAGAAAAGATCTTATAATCTCAGAGAACTCCACACAGGATGAATGGGTGCCAGACCTCATCAAATGCCAACTGCACCAATTCAAATGAATATGTAACTTTTTTGGTTTAGCTTGTTAACATGGTGAATTTTGTTAATTGATTTTCAAATGTCGCACTAGCTTACATCCCAGAAGTAAATTATTTTTATATATTTAAACATTCTATATCCTAAGATTGCCTGAAGAGCTTTTAAACAGATATTTATGAGAGATAGTATTCTGTTGTTTTCTTTTACTGTACTCTTTTTCTGTGATTTTTGTAGAAGGGTAATATTTTCTCCATAAAATATATTGAGAGTGGGTTCCTCTATTCTCCTGAACACACTATACAGAATTGGTGTTAATTCTTTCTAGGTTTGGTGAAATTCTCCAGTGAAACTATGAAGATCCACAGATTTCTCTTTTGGGAGTTTTAACGTCACTAATTTCATTTCTGTAAGTTTTAGGACAATATAAAGAATCTATTCCATATCTAATGACTATAATCATTTATATTTTAAAAGTGGTAGCTTCCATCTAATTTGCCATTTTAGGCTGTCATATTTATTATGTAGAATTGTTCATGGCATTTCTTTATTATCCTTTTGGTAGCTAGTGAGTTTTAATGAGACACTCATTTTTATTCTTGATATTATTAACTTGTGTCTTCTTCTTTTTGTTGTTTCTTTGGTGATCTTGCTAGAGTTCTCTAAATCTTACTGACATTTTTTTCAGAGGTAGCTCTTTGATTTATTGATACTCTCTATTGTTTTTCTGGTTTCAACTACATTGATTTCTGCTTTTATTTTGCTCTAAGTTCTTAACTGCAAGTAAGTTACTTCTTAACTGCAAGTTAGATGGCTAATTGAAAACTTCTTCTCTTTTCGGATGTATACATTAAGTACCATAAATTCCTCTTCAGTTCTGCTTTAGTTCTATCACACAAATTTTGTGTGTTAGCTTCATTGCTTTAGGCCTGGGGTGGGGCTAACCATTAGCAATATATGAATATATTTTCAACCAAATGCCCTAAAATCCTTTTTTTGTTGTTGTTTTGCAATTATATCCCCATTTTGCTTGGGAGTGAGTTATTGTTTTTAGTTAGATAAACACTATACTTTTGATTGCCAGTAAGCAGATAAAGCCGTGTTGCAGACTACCCATGATAAATAAGATTTGTTTCCATCTCTCTCTATCCTCCTCCTCCAAATTGATCCTCTTAGGAAACTTAATGACATTTTCTCAAATATTTCTTTTCCTCAAAAGTCGTCCTCAAAATATAGTTATATGCTACATAAAGTTTCTGTCAGTAACTAACCACAAGATTAAAATGGAGCTGGAAAATTTCTATGGACTTGTGACATCATGGCCTTCATAGCACAGCACATTCTGTGTCTGTGGTGATCTGGTATAAACAAAACTACTGTGCCACCCTGTGCAAACGTATAGCAATGCAGTTACACACAGTGCAAACACCTGATGACATTAAATGACCATGTTACTGGTTTACAAATTTTAAAAAATTTGTTTTCCAAGAGGACAGTTTTATATTAATATAAAAAGTTCACAATCTGACATGTGACTCAGGAAGTTTTATTCACAACATTTTATTAAAGAATTATAGTAGTGCAAAATTTAATGAATTTTATAGTGAATACCCATGTATTCACCACCTAGATTCCATCATTGTGTTTTATTGTTCTTGTTTCATTTGATATCTACCTCAATGCATCTTCAGAGAGATCTTGAGTGGGACAAAGCTAGTAAAATTGAAGAGTACTGGTGTTCAGATTATTTAACGTAATCTGATAGCAAACAGCATAAAAATTACCAACTGCTGGTAGGTACAGTTGGAATCCCTGTTCTATATTTTTCAGAGATATAAATAAGAAGTTCCTTCCATTTTGTCCTGACATTTCATTAAGAGAAAAAAAAAATAGGGCTTTCCATCCAAAATAATGACTTTTTGGGTAAGTGCTGATGATAGGTCAGTACCTATGTATCTATATCTAATTTCTCTCTCTGTATCTACTAATCATAGACCTTATCATTTAAAAAAATCTAAGATATAGATGACTAACATGATAAAATGGGAAACCAGAAATACAAGAAGCTCTTTTTAGGCTCTAGGGGAATTTTTTTAGGGTAGAGATTAGAGACAAAAAAGGACATTGGAAAGAGAGAATTTTAAGCAGTTTCAAGAATTAGGGAGAACGGTTTGCAACTAGACTGTGAATAAGGCAATGCTCTGAGAACCAGTTGGTTCTCATAGGCTTGGGGTTATTCACCATAAGTTTAGAAGTGATAAACTTGACCAAATAAATGCTCTTAATTTTTATCCATTGATTTAAGTATTAGTTTAGGGTCTATAAACAATTTGTAGGTTTCAGCATGTCTATAGACAATGCATATCTAAAGTAAATATGGTTCACAAATGTAGAAAAAGCTTTTATAGTCTTTTCCAAAAATGCTACTCAATCTCTGCAGTTTTGAAGTACAAAGCAGTAAAAATTGTACTTGAATCAGTATGTAATTTAACTTAGCTAAAATATTTTATTTTATAGTAATTAACAACATACCATTAAGTAATATATTATGAAATAAAACATTAAATGATAGAATTAGCTATGTGCTATTTAAAATACAATTAATAAAATAAAATCGTATTTTATTTTGTATCATTAAGTAATATGATAATAGTTTGAAATAAATCTTATTTATTTTACAAGGTAGGGATAAATATTAAACTAAAGTTAACATACATTTCTACATTCAAACACTAACATGATTTCCACTTTTTTCCCTCCATATCTATATATAGATCTTTTAAATCACTGCTTGAGAGAAGTTATAAAATTTAAGATGAAAACTGGAGATCAGAAAAATCAGAAACTATACTCCATTTATCTATGATTTATCAAAATGCATAAATGCATTCTACTATCATGTAAACTAATTAGAACAAATTTAAAAAAAAACATGGAAAACATGGAGATTTGAGGAAATGACATTGAGTATTGAATGTCTAAATTTTAAGTTAATCTGAAAGGAAAGATCAGTTAATTTGAGAATAAAGTACTCCTTCTTTAAATGTTTTTCTTAAAACAAATTTTAAGAAAGGAGAATGCTTGCATAAGTGAATATAGCATGAGTGAATGACAAGTGGATGCATAGAGTGGCATTAAGGGTGTTAAATAGCATTAAGAAGTATAGCATAAAAACAGGACTTGGGGGGAAAAAGTAAATAGAGAGTAACAGTAATACAGAGAATATAATTTAAGCAAAGGATGAGTTGGAGAAATAAGAAAAGACATTGATTCATAAGACTTATTTCCCAGTTTAATCATTCATAATTTGTGATCTCAGCAAAACATTCAACCCCCTTTTCCCCTTTACTTTCTTCATTCTTTTAGACCTCTATAGTATTCAGAGCTGTTACCATGAGCAAACTTAATAATGATGTATGAAAAAAATCCATACATTTTGTAGTTAGCAGATTTGAGTAGAACTCAAATCGCAGATACTAACTTATTTTTGAGTGACATAAAGAAAACTGTAAAATTTGGCTAAAGAATTTTGATCTTGGAAGAAAAGCAAACCCGCAATATGGTTAAGAAAATAGCATCAAGTGAAATATTCTAAGGTTTGTTTATTTGTGGTTGCTTGTTGAAGTTTGTGTCCTATAAACTAGAATGCATAATCACATCTGAAAATTTGTGGCTAGCATTTTCTGAGAGAAACAAAAAGACAGAAAGTGATTTTAAGAGAACATTTTCATGAATTGATGCACATAATTATTGCCAATGAACTCTAAATTCATTTCACTATTTATTTAAAATAAAATTACACATATTAAACTGTTAATAAAAATTTCATAAGTGATTAAATTTTGTTATAGGTGTGTGTCAGACTATTTAGTGAGTCTGGTAAAAATATCAAATATCTTTATTAGATATTATAAATATTTGCATTTATATAATTTTCATATAATTTCAGAGCCTTCACGATCCCTCAAAATTCACTTAAAGGAGGGGGCATACAAGAGCCTCTGATTAAGAACCTGCACTGTATTTACTGGTGATTGTTTTATCTTCCCTTCAAACAAAAGTAGTCATTGCATTTATTCTAACACAACAGAATATTAACACCAATACTTTCAAATTGAAGATAATGTCACATGCATTTCTCTGTCCCCTGTTCTTCCACTCCGCCCCCCCCAAAAAAAGTTATGCCCAATATCTTTATAAAACTCTCTCTTTTTTTTTTTTTCTTTTCTTTTCCCTTTTGTTCTTTACTACGCTGGATCAGAAAGGAACTTTAGTAGTTTGGGGATTACAGAATTATAGAATAGAGGAAGATGGTCTTAGAGAACTAACCTAGCGATTTTAGAACAATGGCATGGTTTATTGTAGTCTTAAATGGAAACTGAAGGAAGGTGTGAGTGAGTGAGTGAGTGAGTTAAGAGCAAGCGGGTTAATGACATGAAACGCCCCTTCAAAGCCCGCCAAGGGAAGCAGTGATGGCTGTACAGGGGTGAGGCAGTTGTGGCTTTTTTATGTGCAGGCAGCTGTGAGTCCAGAAACAGAACCAGTGATTTAAGAGTAACCCGTCTTCTGATACAAACTGAAAATGTCCATGCCTCTGTGCTTTTTTGCAGCTGATGGCATTATTATATTATTATTATTATTATTATTATTTAAAAAATAAGCACACCTTGACTAATGAACTCCACACCCCAGTCCACCTTCCTCCTGTGCTACCTTCTAATTCAGCCTCAACCATTGAAGGATTTAAAACTTGGCCAGCCATAAGGGGAAAAAGTCTTTCTCCTATGAAGCTGTGTCTGTAAAGTCTGGCTTTTTTCCCAAGCCACAGGAACTTTAAACAGTCTGCTAGCTCAGCCTCCACAGACAGGTTCAAGCACAGAGTGGGATGAAAGCTGCTACCAGACTTTTAATCTTACAGGTTGCAGAAACCCTTGATGATTTGTGTCTTGTTCTCTCCAAGATGGATATATAAATGTTTGACAGTGAAATAAAAATATTGATAAAATTTATTTTATGGTAAGACAAAATGGGAAATTAGAAGGAAAACTAGAATAATTATTCTGAATATGAGTATTTATACAAATTCAGGTGACTATTCAGATTATCAGATTATTACTCACAATCCTGATTTTGCATTTAATTCAATTCCAAAATTTTCCAAAAATAACCCTTGTGTTCAGTTTGACAGCATCAAATTGAAGAGAATAGCACCTGTGTGACTTTTAAGAATTCCTCAGGGTCTCTAAGCATTACTATCTTTATCCATAAAATAGGATTAATTATTGCAATGGTTGACTACATAAATGAATATTTGAATGTGAGAATGAAGTACCAGGAACCCACAAAGAATCTGCTCAATAATCAGTCACCATTATTGGTATTAATGGCACTACATGATTTTAGTTGGCTTTTATTTATACAGATAATTGTGTACTCTGTTAGTCAACTTTTCATCACTATGACCAAAACTTCTGAAAAGAACAGCTTAAAGGAAGAAATATTATTTGTGCTCATGATTTCAGAGTGCTCAGTCCAGGTCAGCCAACTCCATTGCTCTGCTGGACCTGAGGTGAGGCAGAACATCATGGTAAAAGGGTGTGGTGGGGAAAAGCTGCTCAAGTTATGGCAGCCAGGAAGCAGAGAGAGACCCAGAATAGGAAGAGTTAGGGAAAAAATATAATCCCCAAGGACACAATCCTCAGTGACCTGCTTCCTCTAGTCTAGTCATGCCTTACCTGCCTATAGTTACTACCTGGTTCAATAGTCCATTCAAATTAGTAATCCATCAAATGGATTAATCCACTGATTAGGTTACAACTGTTATAATCTAATTATTACCTCTTAATATGCTGCATTGTCTATCACATGAACTTATTGGGGGACACCTCATATACAAACTATAGCGTATACCTTACCTTTTAAAATGTTCAGTTGAATAATTAACATATAATTGTATTAAAACTTATACTTGACAGATGGTTCTGTAATATAATGATCAATATTTGTCATACTGGTGAGATTTCTAGCTCAAACATTAAACCAACTAGCTATATCTAAAAATGTTATGACCATTTCTAGGGTTAGTGTTCACAGAGAACCACTATCAATTGTCTAAGTGTTACATTTTTAAAGGAAGTTTCCTGTTTCTGACAGCTTAAAGCAAACCTCAGGAAAAGAAAGAAACCACAATGTGACACTTGGGACTATGATTCATTCTGATAAACAAAGTATATATAACCTTCCAGGAACCTGCAGTATACCGTCAGAACTCTACCAAGATAAGATTATTTTATTGTTCCTGAAAGTATACTATTCACACCTTATTTTTCTTTCAATTTGACTCATTCTACTATTGACACAAAATGAGATATAAAATTATCTCTGAAGTTTACTGATGTCCATTATACTCCTAGATTATTGATTTAACCCTGATCTGTTGACCTATTGGGCCATTTGAGGGACTCAGCCCACTTTTTTTTATTCTAAAAATCAAAATTATGAAACAAATTGCTGAAGTCATGCTTTAGATAAAATTATCCAAAAGTAATAGTGGCTTTGTAGAACTCATACTATAATAAACCATTTCTAGACAGTTTTTAAAATGAACAATTAGGTGACATTGTTCATATATAACATTTGAACACGAATAAAGGAAATTGCCTCAAATATATGTCTCGATTAATCCTGTCAGGAAGAGGCATATAAAAATAGAAGGAGGTACAAAAGAGTTCAGAAGGTAATTTTGTACATTTTCCTCTTTGGGAAGTCTAAGAGATTTTTTAAAAAGGCAAGACAGTCATAGCAATAAAATCACTTTATAATCTGTGTTCATTTTCACTATTTACATTCTCAGTTTTTACACTGTTCTTTTTTTTTCCATCTGAGGGGCTGGGGATTTGAACCGTGGCTCTTGCACATGCTAGGTGAGTGCTCTCCAAAATAAGCTATCTCTTCAGCTCCTTCTACACTGTTCTTACCATTTTGTAGCCACTATCCTGTTTAAGATTGCACGCCCGTTTTTTTAGGTCTGAAGGCTGAGTACATTGGTTAAAATAAAATGACATATGTTTTCTTTGCTTTTTCTATGCAGTGGTGGGTATAGGGAAAATTGACTAAAATACATTGGTAAGTTTGAACCAGTGCCCAAATGTTTTATGCAGTGAAAATTTTACACACAGAGAGGTCTGTGAGTTTGCATTATAAACGAACTCCTGAAATTGTGTGCAGGAGTTGTATTGAACTACTGAAATTAAATTACATTAATTTTATTTGATTGTAGTTGGAAAACATTATTGTTAGGGAGATGTTAGGGGCAGTTTTGGTTCATCGATAACTCCCAGAAAAATGCTCCACAGATACAGGTCCCACACGGGGAACTTTTATTCTATGTGGACAAAACGTGCCAGCTGGGGGAAAGGGGAAAGGGAAAGAAGAAAGATGGCACCGGGTTTCTTGTCAGATATTGGAATTTCGCGGGCGGGGAGGAACCAATCGCGGAGGAGAATTATTACAGACTGACTGATGGACCAATGTCATATTGGAACGTAATGTGGGAGGCAGGAAGGTTACTGCAACGTAAGGGGGGAAATTCCTGTATGGGAGAGGCGGGCGTAATGCAAATTGACAGGTGGTTTGGGAGGCTGGGTTCCTGTAACGGGAGAGAAAGGTGGCTTTATACCTAACAATTATCTCTTTAAAACAATAATGAAGCTGATAGAAATATTTCTTATTTTCATGGTAAAGAGATTTGTCTTCTTTTCATTGGGTGTAATTTGGTTTATGGGACAGTTGACTAGATGTGATGAGAGCTGGCCGTGGTCTAGCCCTGAGGAAGTACAACTGTGTATCATTTTATAAGGATTTGCCTCATTATTTTCCCAACATCTTGGTAATAGTAACTAATCATAAAAAACAGTTTGAAAAAAGCATCTTATTCATTTAGATGTAGAAACATACAACCATTCATCTTTTTCCATGAAAGACACCATTGTTCTGATTGGGTCCTTGCCCTGGCAGGCTCTTAGTAATTTGCCATTGAAGAGTTGTACACTGCATTGTTTCCCAAAAGGAAAAAAAGAAAGAAAAAAGAAAAGTTGCCATCATTACTACTTACCCAATTGCTTTTTTGATGTCTTTAGAACAGGGGGAAATGATGCTCACAACTATGTTCAAGACTATACACGGTAGGTGGGAAAACTGAGGAGAGGAAAGTAGGAAGGCAGGGTGCTCCAGTGAGATAGATAAAGTTACTCGATTATAGTACTTCAGCCTTCTTTAAATCACCCTCAAACAAAATAAACAAAAAACCCTAATTAATAAATAATAAGAATAACAATAAAAAATCCAAAAGCAGGGTAATAAGATTAGAGAGTGAAAAAACTTCATAGTATGAGACTCTGTGATACACTGTGAAACAAACTCATAAGGAAAGAGTTATTTTAGGTAAAAGAGGACCAGACACATCATTATTTTTCATCCATTTCATTCATTAAATAAAAGAAAGAATAAGGGAAATTAAAACATTTATTGTTTTGAATATTCCTTTAACAATTCTTGATGCACACATCCCATTGAAAAGTCTATGTATAATAACTGTCCTGAAATTTAAACTAAAGAGAGCATTCATGAGATAATTCAATTTCTAGATAGAGAACACACACCAACATTCAGCAAAAAGATGGAATGAACTTCACATAATAATCCCAGATTACCTGGCAAGGAGAAAAAGACTAAAATAATATTTTTGTTTTTCAAAATGTGGATTTTCTCTCCTTCTCCATCTGCCCTTTCATCATTGGATGGGGGGCAGGCATCAGTATCTATAGAGAACACCACAAGGTTCATTAAGGAGTTTTATAAAGGATTTGTATAAACACTTGCCGGTTTTTATGAGGGAAACACTGACTCCTGTTGCATCTGATGCCTAATAATGTGAAATGACTTCTTGGTTACGGCGTTAAAGGAACTGGAAAATCCAAAACCTCAAATTTAAAAGAAGACTTCATTCTGAGGCAAAGGTTGGCTTCATTTTAAAATATACTCCCTTCAAACTGACTGGTATATAAGGTACTGCAATGATAATAAGACAAGGCAGTTAAAGAAGCTGTACCAAGTGTGAATTCAGAGAGTGTGACTATGGGCTGCTGGCTATTCCTTACTTTACAACATCCTCAATTTCTTCTGGAAGGAGAGAATATATATATATATATATATATATATATATACACATATATATATAAATATATGTGAATAATGTTTTAAATACATCAGTAATAATTTAAATAAATCACTATAAATCCTTTTCCCCTACAATCTAAAAGTGGCTAGAAATAAGTTATCTCATATATCATAAAAATATTCCCGTGGAGTAGGACCGTAATTTTGATATTTTTAATGTCACTTTTAATAAATGAAGGATCACAAAGTCATGCAAAAGTTCTCTGCAATCAAAGCTGAAGTGTGAAAGAGGTTAAATGGAGTATGGTCTTCCTTTGGGGTTGA
Source organism: Sciurus carolinensis (assembly GCF_902686445.1). Classification (NCBI taxonomy): domain Eukaryota; kingdom Metazoa; phylum Chordata; class Mammalia; order Rodentia; family Sciuridae; genus Sciurus; species Sciurus carolinensis. Next base: position 80,138,324 of record NC_062219.1, on the reverse strand, counting down.
GGAAGAAGTTTTTTTCCTTCAAAAGGAAATATTTCCTGATTTAAATATTATCTTTCTTCTCTAGTATTTAATTTTTAATAATTAATATTTAATTCTTTAAATATTATCTTCTTTTGTGTCCTACTTATGAAGTTAGGATTGTTTTAAAAAGTAATTAATTTGTTCCTTTCATTTACTTGTGGAACAACCTGGAGTACTTGTTGCTTACATTGCTATTTGACTCAGTTATAATAGACCAGTTCTTAGATGTTTTTATAGCCAGTCCCTAAGACCTTCCAAACCAAGTGAATAAACCCTCAAAAAATTGTTTGACATTTTCAAATGTTGAAATAGTTCAAATAGTTTCCTATATCCTGTGCCCTTCCTCATTTTATTTCAAATCTGTGCTTACCACAAATTAATACCATTTTCTCTTCTTATTGTTTATTATTCACATATAGATGCTTTAAAATATAATTTCCTCCAAGAAATGTCTATTATAAAAATACATTTTTGTGTTTTTCAGGCTAATTTGGTAACCTGACTTTTTTTTCCCCCCTGGAGTAAGAATATTTGAGATCTTTCTTTGGAAACTAATATGAAGTGGATTTATATTTAGAACAAGGTAGTAGACACGTATCCTTTTTACTTGTGTACAATGTGATTTTAGAACAAATTTCAATTATAGCTTTCTTTTGAATTTTGTACACATTTGACCCAAAATACCAAACAAAAAATATCAAAGAATAAAGTTTAATTCAAAAAATTGCTTCTTTTGTATTTGAGATTTTGTGAGACTAATAATACCACCCCCAAATTCTCCCCTTTTTTTCAGTGAAATATCACAATATATATTAAAAGAGCTTTCAGGTGACTGATTTATCTTGCATTGATGTGTGTATTTGCATATTTGTGTGTGTGTGTGTGTGTGTGTTTCAGTCATGGTGAAGAGAATTATATTTAACTATTTTATAATGCATGTATTCATCTTTTCTCCTAGTTATTTTTACATGTGTACAAAGCTTGTTTACATCAAGTCTCTATAAACATTCTATCATCATTCCTATGTAACATATTGCACAAATAATCTTACACACACATAAAAATAACCGTTTTAAAATATTCCCAGATTCACTGGTAAGTGAACAGTCAGTGGACACTTTATACAGGGGAGTACCAAACGTAAAAATGTACTCACACTAAAAGATTCAAGAGTGTAAATCAAAGCTCCAGAAATGTAAAGGAAAACAAAAATGAAGGCAAAAAAAGTCTAGTAAATTTGGATAGTTTGCTGTCATATTTACATAGTGTCTGTTTTTCAAATGTGTACAAGACTAAATAGGGCACAAAAGCAGTATCTCCTTCTTCTGTTTTTCTTCTATCCTCAAACATTTTGGACATTCCAGTGAGCCAACAATTGAACATGAAAGTCATGCAAGAATTGTAATAGGAATAGGAAAAAGAGTATATATTTTTGCAAAACACTGCTTTTCATTCCAGCAGTAGAAAATATGCACGACTGTTGATCTTGGTTGTGCTGCCCCTTTGCACTGTCCAACATTGGCTGGCTGGCTGGAAGGCTTTCCACAGTGGCTTACAAGAGCTTCACTATTCATTAGGGCAATAAGGAGATGCTTTTGAGTGTGTCGAGTTAAAAGCTCCATTTAGTCTTTCACTCAATCTGCTTATGTAACTTAAATATTTTTAGTGCCCAGGAGTTCAAAGCAGCTAATGTGTTGTGTTTCAAAATGACAAATAGAACACACTAAAATCAGCATTAGAATGTTTTCCTAAGCAAGTTTCAGGGAAATGTGTGGTGCTCTGAATGGAACTCCACATAGCATTTTGGCCACCTGAGCATTTCCTTCCTTGTACTGGGGCCTGAATGAGTCATTGTGCCTGGCCTTCCCCTCTCCCCAATAGGTCTGGGCTTGACCATGAACAAGCAGTAAGTGGAGCCGATTTCATATGCGGCTCCCAAGTGACAGAAAGGAAATATTCCTTCTGGTAATTTATTGATGAGCTAAGTCCAGATGTAGATGCCAGTCTCACTCAATAGGCAGTCTCCGTAGCCTGGCGCTAATCTTGAGTGGCAGCCAAGGAATTCCTACCAGGAGTTACCAAGAGAACAAACTCTTTCTTACTGAGGTAGGCGATATTAATAAACTGGTAGAATTAATCCATTCTAGGGAACATATTAAGAGGCATTTCTATTACATGCTGAATATTAATAGGAAACTGAGATATTGTAATATCTCAATAGCACTCTAGCCTTTTTTCATTACAGAGGCATTTGACTACAAAAATCTTACTGGGGAAAATATCACAGTCTTGACTCACTTGCTGATGTGATCACAAGTGACACAGGAAGCCCTCTGTGTAGAAAGAAAGTATTTTTATTTGTGCACTTCCTTCAGTAGATGCTGCCTTAAAGCAAGAACTTCAGAAATTGAATCTTGGTCAAAATATTTAAATATATTAATCAGAATGAAGGAGTTCTGAAATAAAATTGCAAAAGTTGTTATCACACCAAAGGCAAATGATACCCATGAGTCAGTTGATTCCTGACTTCATGTTCATAACTCATTTCTCTGTCTTCTGTATTCTACTCTGAGTTCAGATATACAAATTAGCATATAGGAGAGAGTTTTTGATTATTAATTATAAAATAATATTATCTCATATACTTTATCTTATCTTTTCTTAGCAATGCATTGTGAAAATTCTTTCTCAACTTATACAGTTCTAGTTAATTCTTTTCAATAAATGCAAAGTATCATGGAGTGCCTTAATATATTATCCAATTTAATATTGATTTGTATTCACTTTTCTCTAGTTTATCTTTTTTCAATTTCAAGGTAAGCATACTTATGCAAAGGTTTTATACTTATTCATGCTTTGTTTCCCTGTGATGAGTTCCTAGGAACAAAATTTCTGAGTTAAGTGCTTTAAATATTTCTAATTTTAAGAAATACTACAGGACTGTTTTCCAAAATGGCTATAAAAACTTTCCATCAGCAAAATGTGAAATTACCCTTTCTAATTTTAGGGGTGAAATTACTAATTTTAAATTTTAACTTTAATTAATCTTCTGAGATACTTTGTTTTTTCTTATATCGATATTTTAAAGGTAATTTCTTAATACCTTTTCAAAATTTTATCCTATTATAATTAAGGCACTTAAAGTTAGATGTCTTTTCCTTTGAATAGTAATTTGTCTACAGTTATCATATTTTAATATAAATTACCCTCATTTGTATTGCTTTTATATTGTGCGTGATTTTTCCTCTCAATTCCTTAATTATTTCAAGGGTGGTTTATTGGTGTGTTTCTTAATCTCTATGTGCAACATATTTTGATTAATACTACTTTCTGTCTTTGTTATTGCATTAGGTTGTAGTTTATTATTTAATATCTGCTAACATTTTCTTTGCTTTCAAGTAGTTACTTGACTTTGCATAAATGTTCAGTGGTCAAAATAAATAAATCTATTTATATTTGAAAAGCAGTGTTTTACATACAATTTGCTGATTGACTATTCACTTATAGCCTCACTTGCATTTTAGCTTTGATATGTATCAAATTTTAAAAATTGAAGTCTTCCTAATTATATATTTTGCGCAGTTTCTGTGCATTTTAAACAGTTTTTACTTTTTATATTTAGCCTCAACTTTATTACAAATCTTTTACCATGATATCTTTCCCATAGAATCATATCATTCCATAGTGACAGCTCTTTAAATTCTACCTTTTTGGGTATTAAAATGACTGTTGTTGTTCTACTTAGTGTATCTCCTGATTCATCAACCTCTTTATTTATTTATTTATGTTTAGCATGAAGAATATTTATTAAATATTAAGTAATCCTAATAAGATTGTAAACTCTGAAATAATCTTTATTTCAGATTATTTCACACCTTTATCTCCTCCTGTCACCCATTAGATGAAGTGTTGAAATATATTTACTATTATCACTTGACATACTTCTAAGACTTAATTTAAGCTTTTCTATTGTTCTGTCTTTTCACAGCTGCAATTCTTCATGCTAGCAAACAATTTGGCATTATCCATTTATATTTAATCATATATTCAGAGATAATTATAGATTAATTATCTATTAAATAAACTTAATGAGATATACTTTATATCTGTTCATCTATCAAGTAATTATGGAATACCCATCATATGTGACTGTTGTGGGCACTGGAATCTAGCCATGAACAAAACAAGTATTTCTGCCTTCATGGAGCCTACACTTCAGCAGGCTTCCTATCTTTTCTTTAATAATTGCCTTTCTCCCTCTTAAATACACTTTCTGTCTAGTTCATATCACTTTATAGTATTTTTTCAAATATTTTACTCTGATGGAATAAATGGACAATTTTTTAAATTTGATCAATCGGTTTGGTTAATAATATCTTGAGGCATAGTCCCAGTTTCAAAAACCATTGATGTTATTTTGTTACATTATAGCCTCCCATGTTGCATATGATAAATAAATGACAAAATTACATTTGTCATTTGTCAGTAAAGCTCAATATACATATATAGTTATATGTGTATATATATATATATATATATGGATATATGGATATTTCCATGCAGATGTATGACTATTTATGTATTTATATAGAGTTAAAAGAATTTGGTCATTAGTTGGATAGAAATATGAAAGACATGAATTAAGAACAACACATATGTCTTAAGCAAATTGTTGATTGTTGTTATAATTTAATGAGAGAGGAACCACAGCTGGGGAGCGAGACTATGTAGAAATGATGAATTCAAATCAGAATACTGGGATAAATGATGAGGGGACTGAAGGCACAAACAGGAGTATTTTAAATGTTCTCTTTCACTTGTAATTGTTCTTGTCACTGCAAGGAGACAGAGAACAGAGTGAAGATACCTTCCAAGAGAAGCCTGAACTAGCCTTAGGGCTATTGTGACAAGAGAAAGATGTATGTTACATTTCAGTGGGTACTCTTGGAAGCAAAACTTATTTAATTAAGAAATTAAAAAAAAAAAAACAAAAACCTTGCTTTACAGATTCCTGATTCTACATTTCCTCAAGTTGAATGGTTATAATAATTGCTCAGAATATGGTACCAGAAGGAAAAATGCAAACTCATTATGAATGATTTCAGCTTTTCTCTCATCAAGTGCTTTGTTATAGAAAAAAATTATCTTGTGATGTTGATAAAAATATTAAATCATTTAACATATATTAAGCTCTAAATATTATATATATGTGTTAATGTTGATGGTCTCATATTAACTCTAGAAAGTACTTGATTTAACATACAAATAGTCTTAGACTTGTTCACAACTATCTTATGTACATATACTAATAAACATGTAATTCATGTGAAAAACTGAAAATCACAACACCAAGTGAAGATTAGTAATAATTACATTTAATATGGAAATGCATCCTTAAGTATTGTCCACATAATAAGCAAAAATTCCAAATTCTTGTTTTCCTTGAAAATCTCTGAAATTACTTACTTTCTTATTCTTGATAGTCCAAAGAGGTCTGCCTTATGCCTACGGGTAGCAGAGAAAAAACATTTGCAGAGAACTTTATATTTCTGAGAACTATAAAGTTATTAATTCACTTAATCCTTATGAAACTTTATGAGGTAGAGTTTAATATACTTTTTCGAATAAGGAAATTTAAGTAGAGGGAAGCAACTCAGCCAAAACCACAGTACTATGATGGAGAACGTGCATTTGAACCCAGGTGGTCTGGCTACAGAATACATTTAAGTAATATGCATATTACTTTGGTAAGAAGAACCCCTTCATTTTTGGCATGCATTCTGAAAATGGGTGCCTTCCTCTACCTGAAAGAAGTATCTCAGAGAACAAACCAGCTCATTTAATTCTATCTATCCTGTGGGCAACTTACCCATAAGAATTAATGAGTAGCCCTCACATGTTCAAGTATAGTCAATAGTCTCCTCATGAAGCAAATTCATAGAAATAATAAAAAAGACTTAACAAAAACAACAAGAAGAGGACATTTCACGTTTTTGCAATTATACATCCTTGACAAACAGATAAGGAGGAGTAGAGAGAAGACACAGTCACTGGAGAAGCTGTTGTCCTGAGTAGCATAGGACCATTAAATCATGAAAGATAAAAATGAAATAAATATTTTAGGAGAGGCAATATATTAAGAGAGACATAACAAATGAGAAAACTGACATTAGAGACACAGATACTTGGACAATATTGACAGGTGCTGCAACCTGCACAACCATTAATTCAGGTTCCCAGATCAGGCAGTGAGGGGATGGAGAAAAGGCAGACAAATAAATAAAGAAAAAGTTGGGTCTCCGTGGGTGACTATGATCCTGGTAGGGAGGTAGTAACATACAACAAGCTCAGCTTGTTTATTATGTAAGTATAAATATCAAAAGGATTTATTATGAGAAACTTTCTTCAAAGTAAGCAGAACTAAGGTCATAAGTATGAGCAGTCCAGTTATGATTATCAGCTTGTGCCCATAACTTTCTACCCCCAAGCAGCTGGCGTCTGAACCTCAAGGTCAAGAACTGAATAGCTCTGTGGCTGGCACAGAACCTCCTATTGAACAGGGCTTCCCCTTAGCAACTGGGCAGTCTCAAATCAATGCCTTCACACCAAGAGCTCCCAAGAGAGGCATCACCTCGGTCACAGGACAGTTCCAAACCCTTAACTTGGTTGCCGCTTCCAATAGACAGGATGGAGAATAATATCAGTGGTTCAAAAGTATTTATAAGAAAAACAGTATCATTGAGAAAAAATGCTGTTGAAATTAAACAGTAAAATAAAGTTTTTGATACAAAAGATTATTGTCAAATTGCACAGTGGCATTGAATATACTAGTAAGTTGGTCATTCAAACCAAGTGTTTTATTTCCTTTGGATTGTTGCCCAGAAGGACAAAGAGAAGAAGAACGTTAAAGAAACTTGAGAAGATTTGGAGACTAGAACTAGAAGTGTTAATATGTGTCAATAGTGGTGGCAAGAAGTGAGGAAGGGATAACTTGGAGGAAGGAACTATTTAAAAATAATCATCAAAAAATTTCTCAGATCTGAGGAAAGACGTAATTTTTTTAATATCAATATAATGTAAATATCTCTGGATTTAAAGAAAACTCAGATATTAGCATACCTTGAAAGCAATCTCAAACCTAAGGGATAAATAAAGAAATCTAAAATCTACCACAGGAAGAGACAGATTCATCCTGATAGAGGAATTTCTTTTTCACTCTTGAATTTAAGAAGGAAACATAACTATATATTGAAATGCTGGGAAATTATTGACATCATAGTTTCATATTCCTTTAAATTATTATGTAAAGATTATGAATGAAATAAATATTTTAAACATGTAATTACTTAGGTGGCTAACACCCAGAATCTGTAAAAAATATTATTGGAAATTATGCTAGGAGAAAAATAAATCCAAGGTATACAAGAAGCAATAAATGCTAAAAAGACTTGGGAGGACTATGAAACACAGGGTTATCATTTTTAATAAAATGTAGATTTTCATTACTGATTCATCTACATTAATTTATATTAATTATCTAAGAGTCAAAGTTCACTTTGAAAATTTCAAAATGTATCATTTTTTGCTAATTTATAAAGTTGTGAAAAATTGGAGAAAAATTTTGTTGAGCAATGAATAAATTTACATATGTTGCTAATGAAGTATATTGAATGGATAGAATGACATTTCTATGGTGTTTACCCTAGATGAGATTTGGTATAATCCACTATGAGTTTCACACAGAAATACCTTTAGAGTTTTCATTACTGGGGAGGTATTGTAAAATAAAACAAAAATAAATCAAACTACATGAAGAATAATGTCTTAAAGAATGATGTCTTAAAGCAGATCAAGAGTAAGTGTCAAGTTAGAGTTTGGGCTACTTGTCTTTAAGAAAGACAACTAAGAATTGCTTAATGGGGAGAAGCTTTAGGGATGAAAATTAGGTTCAATGTACCTAAAAGGTATGCAGAATCAAAATCTGTATAGGAAGACATTCTTCTTAGAGAAAATGCATAGATACTATACTTTGAACAATAATGAGAGAACCATTTTATCTGGTAAAAACGGTTTGTGCTATAGAATAATGTAAAAAAAATCTAGAAAAGTTCATTTGAAGTTAATCACCCAATGATTTAAAAAATTGCATAAATGAATAAATGAGTAGAGGAATGTTTCAGTCAGCTTTCTCACTGCTGTAACTAAAAGACCAACCAGAATAATTGTAGAAAAAAAAAGTTAATTTGGGGGCTCATGGTTTCAGAGGTCTCAGAGTATAGACATCAGGGTCCATTCCTGGGGACTCAAGGAGAGACAGGTGGAAAAATGTGGCAGAAGGCAGTAACTCACATGATGATCAGGAAGGAGAGAGAGAGAGAGAGGGATCTCTACTTGCCAAATTCAAATATAGATTTTGGTTTGTACCCCAAAGCCATGCCCCCAATGCATACCTCCTCCAGTCACACCTCATCTGTCTTCAGTTACCACTCAGTTAATCCCTATCATGGGATTAATTCACTGATTGAGTTAAGATTCTTACAACCCAATTATTTCTCCTCTGAACCTGAGCTTTTGGGGAACATCTCACATCCAAACCATAACAAGTAATGAGTGAATGAATTCCATGACAGTTTCTTTGGTTTAAGAAACTCTTTATCTAAGGGTAAACATCGTGAGATACATACATAAATATGTAAGTAAAGAACTCTAATGGTAACTGTTGTGGAGAGATTCATGAGAGTTCACCAGTTAGAAGTTAACATCAAAAACTTAAGTGTGAGAAAGAGTATCATAAATATGAAAATACCTGGGATGTTTTTCAAGTGACACTGAATAAATGCTGAAAAAGTTGGCATGATTCAGAAACCTGGTGAGAAAAAAAAATTCTACCAAATTTCAAACTTGTTTTCATGATCTTGATTCCTGTCTTTTTTCTAGAGGGAAACTCTGAGTTGTGTATGCGTGGAAATTCCAGATTGGACTAGAATTGGAATTTGTGATATTAAAGTCAGGTGGCTGAGACCCAAATGCAGTGGAAGCATGATGTCCTGCAGAATAGGCAGGTGCTATTTCATCATTCTGTCAATATTAGTCAATAAGAGTGACTGGCAGAGAAATGATTTTTTTTGTTTGTGCTCAAAATAACACTTAGCTTAGTGATCTCCTAGGGGTGGACAAACCAGTTGTACCCATTAAAGCAATTTTGAATGCATTTCAGAAAAAGGCTTTAAAAGTCACAGTATCTTACTTCCCCTACTATAAAACTAAAATTGTAAAACCAAAAATGTGTTCTTATATTTTATATATACATATATGCATATATATCCTAATCTTTTGTTTAGATATGAAAATATTTATTCACAAATAATTTATTTTAAGCAGATAAAAATATATCACACTGATGTTCCTATAAATCATACCAGCAATATGGGAGATTATGGTGGAGCCCACTGTCTTTTCCAGGTCGCCTTGTGAGATTACAGTCACGAAGGAAAACTGAGCCTTGCATATGATTCTCATGGCTCTAAACTTAGCAAGATTAACAGGAGGAAGACATGGAACTATGATTGCTTCCCTTTAAGTTCCATGAGAAAAGATAGATTTGAAAGGGAGGTCAACATGCAAGGCTTGAAAAAGATATTGATGACAGTTAGTTATGTGACCCTTTGATAACCAACTTTAACCTATAAATGAGGTTAAGAAAATGACAACAAAATTGGGGATTAGGACAAGATTTGGGGCAGAGGTTTAGGTTTTTTAGTCTTACCACCTACCCTTGTTAGCTTAAGGGGCGATGTAGGGGAATGCTTCTCCCCTCATCAGTCTAGGAAAGGTATTCAGGAAATCTTGGTATAAACAGTTGGATGGCTACTCTCTGGCTTACCATTTTCAGTGCACACTGTCTGACTCATGTGGCAAGCTGAAGAGGTCTGAGGATTTCTGATGGAGAACCCAGAAGGGTGATGCACTGGGGACAAAGAAGGCCATTTACCAATATCTGTATAGATCCACGTGTAGCCCCGTGCTGGCCATGTTACTTTTAGATGTTGTCCACATGACAGCAGGAGGAGAACAATGGCGATCTGAATTTCCAGAGGCCGAGAATGAACCTCTGAATTACAGCAGAGAAGATCTACTTGTCTACATTTAAGGGGATTCACACAGGATGAGATGAGCAGCAAGAGAGAATCTTTTCAGGAGAACACAGAAACACACATGAAAAACAGAAGCAGTTTTGAAGAGTGGTTAAGTGCAAGGAGGATGCTGGCCAAGTCACATCTTCCCTGATAACATCGTCCCTCCATCCTTGACACTAGAATTCATAAAATGAGGGGAAGTGGATATAAACTCAAGTCAGATGCCACATATGTCCCTTTTCCATTTCAGGACAATTTAGTTTGTGAATGAGTTAAGGACCTTGTCTAGAACATGTATAGAAAGAAAAGAAAATGTTTAAAGGAATTTTAAGTTTTTCATATTAATGCATTTGAGCATCTTAATTTCTTAAACCAATATCATCTAAGATATAAGGATATTTTATGGTCTAAGAGAGAGTAAAGAGTAGAGTTTGTAGAATTTGCCAAATTTTTATGTCTGGTAAAAATTGCAGTTTCAAAAGACACATTAGAAGAAAATATTTTTAAACGCTTTTTATAAACAGTTTTCTCACGTTAGCAATAGACCCTACACCAATACTTGAACTTTTATTTTTACAAAGGCAATTCCCCTCTTACAAGATAATAATGGAGAGACACTATTTGAATTCATTTCAGAGATTTTTCAGTAACATAATAGCATGTTTTGCAAGGTATGTGATTATTTTCAGTGTTGATAGAAGCTTTCCTTATAAGAGCACTGACAAGATAAATCCTAATGTTTCAGGCACAATAGACTGTGTCTTCAAATTTCAAACTCATTTGAAATCTATTTTGCTTCAGATTAATATTAAATGTCATTTTGGTAATATTGAGATAGTCCTGTTTAACAAACATACTATTTTTGGTTATTTAAAACAGTCATTAGCATTACAATGTAAATGAACCTAAGAAGAAAGAGCTTGATTCCTTATTGTTCCTTTCTTTTGTCAATTAAATCCAGCTACTACTTTCACAATGTTTGGTATTTTTTCAGTTTAGTAAAGAAAAATATGAAATTAAATGTTGCCAAAATACCTAAAGCACATGTTATCATGCATCGTGCATCAAGATTTTGCATGAGGAAGATATCTCTGGTCTCCTAAAGAAATTTAGTTTGTGAATGAGTTAAGGACCTTGTTAATAAGGACTGTAGAGCAGTTCCCACAACTTAGACTCTGGGGATAGGGATGTTGAAAGTTTTTTCTGAGTGTACCATGGTTTCTTAGTATCTCCTTTGCCTGGGACTTCAGGGACTGGTTTAAGGTTAACAAATATTCCTTTACTCAATTACTCAATTTTTTTCCAAAATACTTGTGTCTTAATTTTTTTCTATAACAAGTTGTTTTTTGTTTGAAAGTAATTACAAGGTCAGATGAACATAAAATAGCAACAGTAGACCAGAATAGAGACCACTTTTCTATGATATCCATTTGGCTTTGGTGCATTGGATGTGTGAGCACACTGTTTCCATCACACTGAGTTGATAATGTAATGAGCTAAATTGATAGTTGAGCCTCATTAAAAACACAGAATGATAGGGAGATTTTTAAAAAAGAAAATGATTTGGTAGTAGAAGGAAAAAAGAAATTACTACAAGAAAGTTGAACTGTTGAATAATAGAACAAGGCTATGTGAAATAGAAGTTAGTAGAGAATAGGGATAGAAAAGAAAAAAAAAGTTAAAAATCCAGTTATTGCTTGCTTTATAACTTTGGGAGTTTAAAAAAAAGATAGCAATTGTGGGGAGTTAAAAATTCTGAAGTTCATAGACAAGGAAGAAAAATAATGTGTCCCTTATTAGGAAAGAATAATTATTTTAAGAATGTACAAATACATTGAAATTGTTGGCAAGATATTCATGTGTAAACACCACAGAAGTAGGCATGGTTCCCATGAAAAGAGCATTATCATTTGAAGTAAAATTCTGATATCTTCTCGATGCAGATGGCAACTAAAACCTGGACTTGTAGCCATACTCCAAGGAAAATGATGCATGTGATCCTGCTCCTGGGGGAACCCCTACCTGATTGATATTCAAATATTTTTCCCTTGATGTGAAGGACATAAGTATTGTACCTTTTCATCAGGGTTCATGTACTGGGCACCTGCTCTAAAATCTCTGTGGTCTCTTGACCAAACACTTTCCACTCCTTCACCTTCTTTCAGAGGGCCTGGCATTTGAGCTACTGAAATGAGAGGAAGATTATTTACATACCATGTCTTTCATTCTTAAGTTTTTACTTTTTTAAATTAATTTTTTATTTGTTCTAATTAGTTATACATGACAGTACAATGCATTTATGCATTTTGATAAATCATACATAAATGGAGTGTGATTTCTTATTTTTCTGATTGTACATATTGTAGGATCACATCAGTCATGCAGTCATACATGTACACTGGGTAATAATGTCTGTGTCACTCTACTATCCATCCTACCCCCACACCCTTTACCCTCCCTTTACTCCTCTCTACCTAATCTAAAGTAACTCTATTCTTTCCTAGTGCCTCCCCCATTGTGAATTAGCATTCACATATCAGAGAAAACATTGGCCTTTGGTTTTTTGGAATTGGCTTATTTCACTTAGCATGATATTCTCCAACTCCATCCATTTAGCAGCAAATGCCATAATTTCATTCTTCTTTAGGGATGAGTGATATTCCATTGTGTATGTATGCCATGATTTCCTTATCCATTCATCTGTTGAAGGACACCTAGGTTATTGCATAGTTTGGCTATTGTGAGTTGAGCTGCCACAAATATTAATGTAGCTGTGTCACTATAGTACGCTGATTTTAAGCCCTTTGGGATTTAAACCAAGGAGCTGAATAGCTGGGTCAAATGGTGGTTCCATTACAAGTTTTCTGAGGAATCTTTATACTGCTTTCCAGAGTCTTTGCACCAATTTGCAGTCCCACCAGCAATGTATGGCTGTACCTTTTTGCCCACATTGTCGCCAACATTTATTGTTGCTTGTATTTTTGATGATTGCCATTCTAACAGGAGATAAAATCTTGCAGTAGTTTCAATTTGCATTTCTCTATTTGCTAGAGATGATGAACATTTTTTCATGTTTGTTGATCAATTGTATTTCTTCTTCTGTGAAGCGTCTGTTCAGTGCCTTAGACCATTTACTGATTGGATTATTTGTTTTTCTTGGTGTTAAGGTTTTTTTTTTAATTTTATTATTATTTTTTATTTTTACAGAGTGCATTTTGATTCATTGTACACAAATGGGGTAGAACTTTTTGTTTCTATGGTTGTGCACGATGTAGATTCATACCATTCATGTAATCATTTTTTGAATTCTTTATATATCCTAAAGATTAATGCTTTATCTGAGGTGCATGTGATAAAGATTTTCTCCCAGTCTGTAGGCTCTCTCTTCACATTATTGATTGTTTCTTTTACTAAGAAGAAATAGATTCCATTTATTGATTCTTGATTTTACTTCTTGTGCTTTCAGGATCTTGTAAAGGAAGTTAGATCCTAGGCCGAAATGGTAAAGAACTGGGCCTATTTTTCATCTTTTAGGTGCAGAGTCTCTGTTCTAATGTCTAAGTCTTTGATCTACTTTGAATTGGTTTTTGTTCAGGGTGAGAGATAGGGGTTGAATTTCATTTTGCTCATGTGGATTTCCAGTTTGCCAGCACCATTTGTTGAATAGGCTATCTTTTCTCCAGTGAATGTGTTTGGTGTCTTTGTCTAGTATGAGATAACTGCATTTATATGGGTTTGTCTCTGTGTCTTCTATTCTTTCTCTACCATTGGTCTGCATGTCTATTTCCGTGCCAATACCATGCTATTTTATTACTATAGCTCTGTACTATAGTTTGAAGTCTGGTATTGTGATATGTCCTGCTTCACTTTTCTTGCTAAGTATTGCTTTGGCTATTCTGGGCCTCTTATTTTTCCAAATGAATTTCATAATTGCTTTTTCTAGTTCTATGAAGAATGTCATTGGGATTTTAATAGGAATTGCGTGAAATTTGTATAATTCTTTTTATAGTATGGCCATTTTGACAATATTAATTCGGCCTATCCAGGAGCATGGGAGGACTTTCCATCCTCTAAGGACTTTTTCAATTTCTTTCTTTAGTTTCTGTAGTTTTCATTGTAGAGGTCTCTTTCCTCTTTTGTCAGATTGATTCTCAAATATTTTATTTTTGAGGCTATTATGAATGGGGTAGTTTTTCCAATTTCTCTTTCAGTGGATTTATCAGTGATGTACAGGAACATGTTTGATTTATGGGTATTGATTTTATATCCTGATACTTTGCTGAATTCTCTTATTAGTTCTACAAGTTTTTTGGTGGAATTTTTGGATCTTCTAAATATAGAATCATGTCATTGGCAAATAGTGATAGTTTGAGTTCTTTACCTATTTGCATATGTTTAACTTCTTTCATCTAATTGCTCTGGCTATAGTTTCAAGGATAATGTTAAATAAAAGTGGTTAAAGAGGGTATCTTCATCTTGTTCCAGTTTTTAGAGGGAATACTTTCAATTTTTCTCCGTTCAGAATTATGTTGACCTTGGGGTTAGTATATGTTGAAGTATGTTCTATGACAAGTTCATTTTTGATGTTTTAAAATCCTATCTGATTTTTAAAATCTACCTGTCAAAATGAGTACCTATACAACAGTTTTAATACATTTTAATTGAGCTAATTTAATTTTGAATAGGAAGATAAAGTCATAGTTTAATAATCCAGAAATGTAAAATACACATCTCCCTTCCATTCTATTTAACTATCCTGGTTCTTCAATCCTTTCTAAGATAAAACCTTCCCCATCTTGTCTTTTTTTTTTTTTTCTTTTAATTTCTAGGATGTTTTTACGAATGTACAGGAAAATATAGATTATTTGCTATCATTTTGCAAAATAGCATCCTACTATATTCATTGTTTTATATCTGGCATTTTATTGAGCAAGATACAAATATTAATATATTCATACAAAGATGATATCCTAGTTATTTTGTATAGCTGTTTTTTTCTCTGTGTATGCTGCAATTTGTTTAATTAATTTCCAGACGATGGACATTTGGGTTATTTCCAAATGTTCCCAGCACATGTTCTTAATACAACTGCTGCAATGAATAAACTTGAATATGGTAATTTTATATTTCTGTAAATATATCTATATATTACATTTATATATTTATATATTATATATCCAATATTACAACTATGTTTTAATTTCTGCAGCCCATAAACATAGTTTCTCTGTGTGCCTTAGATTTATACAATGTCTTTATATGAATTAATGTTGTATTCTAATAGTATAATATTTTACAATATTCTCCAATTAGTCTTCAACTAAGAATAGCTGTGTAATTTGGAGAAAGTTATTTAAAACTTTATTGAATCTGTTTTTTTTTGTTTGTTTGTTTGTTTATTTGTCTGGTTTTGGTGCTGGAGAATGAATCCAGGGTCTCATGCATACTAAGCGCATACTCTATGCTTGAACTATGTCCCTAACCCCATAAATCAGATTCTTTTATCAGGTAAATGTAGGATAGTGGTCATTCTTATCTCATCGAGATTTTTTTTTAAACAATGAATTAATATGTATTCCATGTTCAAACATCCGCAAGGACACAATGTTCAAAGTATGCTAGTCATTATTACTGCTATTTTAAAGATTTATGAAATTAGAGACAGGTAAAGATTTTTTGTGAAATACTTAAATTAAGCATAAGGTTAAAAATTCTTGTGAAATAGTTGGTGAGGTAACTCTTTTTTGGTTTTGTGGTTTTATATATCTTGTGAGTCACAACGGTTCATAGCTCAATTAATACAAATTCCTAAAGCAAGATTTAAAATTTATGATAATGGATGTAAGTCCATATTTCTATAGTTGATTTCTTTTCAGCATTTGTTATACAACAGGACTGACACAAAACCCTAAAAGTTTAGGTTTGACAGTATCCCCTCTGTCACTCTGTGGTTGATTCTTCATGGTGACCTTGTGATTGTAAACATCAGTCATTCTACAGTGTCATTTTTCATGCATTGATCATGTTTTTTTATCTTAGTTAAGACTAATTTCTTGAAATACACTGAAATGACTGTAATTGAGTCATTTAGTGGTTCCTTCCAAGTGGTGAAGTACCCACTGTCCCCTCAGGGTACATTTTATGTGAAAATTCATACACATTATATACTTGCTGTAAAGCTTATTATCCAACTGGGCCAATTTGAAAAGTGGAAGAGAACAGTATTTAGCAATTTTGTAGGACATGAGCTAAATTACTCAGAGCAAACCAAGAGGAATTGCCATCCTACATATATGTTGATATATGTTGATATGTACTCTATGGGAAAATTAAGTGCATGTGGAGGTTGTAATACTGTACTTGCACTGCAGTGACAGTCTCTATACCCTTCTTGTTTTCCAACCTCATTAACAGACCACTAGTATAGGTGACTTTTTCAAGTTTTGCTGTAGACTGAAGGACATAAGTTGATAGAGATAGAAGATTTTTAAAATTTGTTGAAAAATCCCAGGAGGATGAGAACATTCTGATATGGAGTGGTTATGTGTGATGCAAACTACAGAGCAGTTTGAACACATCAGCTCTACTCCAAGCTGTCATTAACTCATAGCATGGCTTCCATCAATTCAATTAATCTCTCTGGTCTGTTTTTCATCTGTAAAATAAGAGTTCAGCTGATGATCTTTAAATTTATTTCATTGATTTTTTTGCAAATAACAATTACGTTTAATATTTTAATTTTTTAAAGTTTCAATACATTAGAATTGTAGTTTTATAATCTTTATTTGCTAGATGGGAGTATTTGTTACTTGACAAAACTTGAGGAAATATTAGTGGTGTCAAAAATATTGAAGATAATATAGGAAGAAACTGGTAATATTTTTCAGAGTTTTCCATTATCTTTCTGAAAATTTACATATTATTTACCCTTATTCTCTTTACTGCTCTTTTATATTCCTACTGGGAAGTCTGTTTGTGAATTTCTATTATGGGGTGGAAATGTCTGACTCTCCTAGTAAGCTATTTTGTGTTCCTTTTTATTAAGAGAACTAATATAAATTATTTTTCTAGACCAGAAATTCCCAGGATTTATAATGTTATATAAAATTTCAGTAATCATCACATAAGCTAATTTTCATATGAATAAGTTCTAGGTTATTTGGCAGCTCCATCACAATTGAATCATAAAAATTTATAGACATAAAAGTAAGAACCACTTGCATTTCAAAAGAAACGTTCTTCTGTTGTAAAATTCTATTAAAATATCCCATAAATAATAGATATGATTGTTCATATTAGGATTTTTGTAACAAAATGTACTATGAAAAATATATTTTTTAAGTTAAAAAGTAAGTTAACCAATTATCTGATTTTCGAAAACTAGTATAATTAATCCAATTAAGTTTCTTAGAAAATCAAATTCACTGAATTTTTGTTGAATTGGTTTCATGCAGAAAACTGCATAAACATTGGGCATTTTTACTTGCAGAGAGAGACATAAAAACAATAATTGCATGCCATTTACTTTGTAAAGAGTGGCACTTGTTTTTATTCAGAAATTAAAGAGTAACATTTGGATTTTTATGATTTATAGTGATAAAGAAAAGTTTGTGCCAATTTTATAGATTAGACCCAGTGACTAATCTAGACCTTTCCATTCAGGAAAGTTGGGATGTCTCTACACTTCCTGTTACAAAAGAAAATAGAATACACATCTCAGAGATAGGAGAAATAGCAAAATCCATACTAAACACTTATAAATTTTT
The DNA here is from genome assembly GCF_902686445.1 of Sciurus carolinensis. Taxonomy (NCBI): domain Eukaryota; kingdom Metazoa; phylum Chordata; class Mammalia; order Rodentia; family Sciuridae; genus Sciurus; species Sciurus carolinensis. The sequence continues at coordinate 80,120,401 of NC_062219.1, read as the reverse complement.
TTTTTCCTCAGAGATACAGGGTATGCCTTTTCAATTGGTAACTAAAGATAGAGTCCCACTGTTATTCAAAACCTTCCATCAAAGAATCAACACTCAGAAGATGTGATTAAAGACCAGATATAATTATGCAAACTCAGAACCCATTACATCATTCACCAAATGTTTGTAAAATTGAACATTTGCATGTATCTATCATTCTCATATGACAAACCATGGTAAATGTGCACAGCACTGACTGATTAAAACTCTGCATTTAGTTTTGGGAATAAATATTAATGTTATTATACTGACATGTATTACGTGCTTTTCTGAGAAATACACTGCATTATTCATTCTGTGACCATTTACTCACACAGTTGTCATGACAACCAAATGAGGAAGGTGTTATTAGAATAATGATTCTATAATTGAGGAAACTGAGGCTTTTAGAGGTTAAATAACTTGCCCAAAAATAACAGAAAGAAAAAGAACCGGCACTCAAATCCATACCAGTCTGTGTGTGAACCACATGCATTCACTACCATCCTCTATACTAGGACTAATTATATTTTGTACGAGTAGATGATTAGGGCTAGGGCATTGGCTGTGATTTCTTTATTACCAACATAGGTTGATTCTTGACACAAAAATAATATAGTAACAGCTTGTAATTATGGTGGTAATATCACATGGGAAGCAACATGCCATGGACTGTTTGATCTAAAATCTTATGGGTAAAAAATTATTATCTTTATTTTAAAGATGAGGGAACCAAGATTTAGAAAAGTTCGATGCATTTCACCAGGCCTCACGATCACTAAGAAGGGGAGCTGAGCCTCAGAGTCTGTGCTTTAAACTAGTCTTGTAGTAAATACTTTATAAATTAAGTAGTTCAAAAAATTTTACTATGTCATGAAGAGAAATCCTGTTGACAATAATTCAACTTTAATTCAATGAGTATGTATTGAGAACTATAATATTCAGATGTGGAGGAAACCATATTGAAAAATATTCCAACCTTCAAACCTGTCTGGAAACTCAGAAGAAAATGGGAAAGAAAAATTCTAAAAGAAATATCTGTTATGATGCCATTATTTTATTTAAATTACATTAGAGTACATGAGTTCTTGGTTCAAAGTAACAGACTTCACTAATTTAGTAAAATTAATGTGCCTTGATTTAAAATTTAAAAATTTTATTTTTCTTTAGTTCCTATACTCTCATAGACAGCAAGAAATTTGAAAAAATCCTAAGAAAGGTGAAAATAAGAGTTATAGGTCTGAGAGTAGAAAGCAAAAGTGATTGAAGAAATCATGGCATCATGTTCATAACCTCCCTACAAGTTTCAAGTGCACTGGAAACATTATTATTACTATTGAGTAAATCAACTAAATTTTACTAAAGATTATCATCCATAAAGGAATGTTAAATGCACACAATTTGTTTAAAGTGGAAAGTCACTGAGCACTACATTTAGGAATTTTTTTTTTCCAAAAAATAATCAACTGATTTTAAGTTAAAAAATAACCGTTAGTTTACTAAAAAAAATTCATTTTCCAAACAACATATTTATTGTATTACTAGATGAGTGGTCACCATCACACATGCTGCTAAGTATATTGCTTATATATTAAAGGCCAATATTTGGACGTAATCTGTTTGTTAAAGTCTAAATGAAAAATTGTACAAATTATTGAATTAACAACAAATATTAAAAAAGACTAAATTGAACATCTTATAGTAATTATGTTAGAAGTTGAATAAGTCTGTGGTTAAGGTGGTTGCTATGATTTGGATCTGAAGTGTCCCCCCAGAAGATCATGTGTTGGGCAATGCAACAATGTTCAGAGGTGGGAAGATTAGATGCCAAGACCTGTAACCTTACAATGGATTAATCCAGTTGATGGATTAATACTTTGAATAGACTATGGGTGATAACTGTAGGCAAGTGGGGCATGGCTGGAGGAAGTATATCACTGGGGGTGTAGATCTATCTCTGACTCCTCCCTTTCCCCCTCTCTCTGCTTCCCAGCTTCTGTGAGCTGAGAAATTTTCCTCCATCATGCCCTTCCACCATGTTGTTCTACATCATCTTAAACCCAGAGCAATGGAGTTGTTTGATGATGTTCTAGCCCTCTGAAACCATGAATACAAAATAAACTTTTCCTCAGTTGTAACCAAAGAAATCTAGAAAATATTTGGAAAAGTGCCTCAGAAATTTGAGTAAAATATGCTTTCAACTGAGGGTTCTATACCCAGTCCATTAATCAAGAGTAAGAACACCATTTTCATAACTATGTGATCTACAAAACTTTTTCTTTTATCATCTTTTCCTGGGAACTCAATGATAATGTATTACACCAAAATAATGGAATAAGACAAGAAAGAAAAAAATATTTGATTGAAAACAGAGGCACAAGGAGAAAAACTTTATATAAAAACTTTAGGATAAACATGGAAAGTAATTCTAGGACCCATAGTTATAAAACAAGTCAAATCTGAGCCAAAGGAAAGAGACCACTGTAGGGAACCTATCTGCAGGGGAAAAGGAAATTAATCAATTATCCAAGAGGCCCTACTATTGTAAAATTATTTTGGAGGCTATCAAAGAAAATGGGAATATTTAGCTCTGGTTATAGATGTAACTAAACAAATTTAAATGAGAAGTTATTAACTCTGAAGAACACAAAAATGAATAAAGTATGGAAACATCATAACATAGTATGTGGTCAATAGTAACAATATTTATGTAATGCAAAATCAATAAATTATATTTAAATGTATAAATAAAAATAGTTCAATGAAACTTTATGGATGGGAACACTGGAATGAATAGCTAAAATATTTGAAACTTTCCCTCCAAGGGACTGACTGCTCTTAGGAATAAGAGGGAGAGACTGAACAACTCCTTTTTCATTTTGAATCTGAAGTACCCTTTTACTTTTAACATGTTATAGATGTGTTACATTGATATTTTTATTATTCAAAAATGTATTTAAACCAGAAAAAAAACTATTTCATTGAATCTGATTTGAATTTATAATTTAATATATAAAATTTGACTTTTATGTTAGAATTTAATTTTTATTAATATTTGATTAAGCTCACACTTAATTACAGATATGAAAATGTACTTAGAATGATAAAATATTTTGGACTGAAAAAAAGGATCATTTGCTAAATTAGTGTTATCTCTTTGTGCATAAACCAAATACAAAAACAAAAATTTGCTTTAATTGATATCTATTAATTGAAAATCAGTTATATACAAAGTTTTATTTGGATTTTTTTGTTATGAAATATAAAATTTGTTAAATTCAAATATTTTTGTGGAATTTAATATTGGTGTTTATCAATATTATCATCAATAAAAGTTTCATAATAAAGCTATGGATGTTAAATAAAGGAAACTGATTATTTTAAGATAATCAATATTGATGAGAACTTTTAATTTTTGACCACTGTATGTAGTTTGCTGTCATAAAGGGTATTAATTTTGAGGTCTCACTAATCTCAGCAACTTAAAATTCATGATAAAATGTGTTCTTGTCTCAGGTTTTATTTGCAAATCTATAAAGAAAGAAAGCAGAGAATATTGAAATAAGGAGAATATTGAAATATCAAATATAATATTGAACATACAAACTTTCTCACAAATGTTAAGAGAATATTTGCCAGAATAGTTTATTAACTATTATGAAATGTTTATATTATAATCTTACCCTTTCCCCCTTATTCTTTTAATGGGGTTAAATATATTAATTAAATGTCTTGTTTAGACAATTATTGGGTTGAAATCTACTACATCATGAGGTTATAATATTTTAATATACTTCTGAGATTTGTATGCCAAAGTAATCATATTTAGTTTTGAAGATACTGCCAAACCATTTTCCAGGGTGGTCCTACCATTTTACATTTCCACCATAAATGCATGAGGTGATCTGTTTCTCCAAAGCCCCAGCTATGTGTGGTAATGTCACTGTATTTTAACCATTCCAATAACTTTAATGATGTTTCATTTGTGATCTTAATTTGCATGTCTCTAGTGATTAATAAGTCTTAAAATCCCAATTAAAATTTTAAATTCTAGGATAGTTTATTAATAGATGATTAAGCTTTATAGAAAAGTTGTGATGATAATGCACATATATGACATATATTCACACTCAGTTTCCACCATATTATCACCTCACATTACTACACTACATTTGACACAATTAATGGGTAGATATTGATACATGGTAACTAAAGTTGATACTTTATCTAGATTTCCTTACTTTTTTCTTAATGTCTTTTTCTGCTTTGGGAGTCCATTCAGGATCTCATATTCCATTTAATTATCATGCCTTCTTAGACCCCTCTTGGTTATATGATAGTTTTCTCAGATTTTCCCCTTGGTTTTGATGATAACAGCATTATTTGATGAGTATTGGTCATGTATTTAGTAAAATTGTCCTTAATTTTGTCATGACTAGACTAAGGTTGTAGATTTATAGAGAATGATATATAGAACCATAGTGCCGCAACATAGGATCAGTACAGCATCACTATTGTGGAACTTGACCATCTGGCTCAGGTTTTCTTTGTCAGATTTCTCCACCATAAGTTACCCTTTCCCCTGCTTTCTATATTGTACTTTCTGAAGCTAAGTCATTACCTGCAGCCCATCCATCAGGAATGTAGTTGCTAGTTTTCTTTTTTAGCTACTGTGGTATCATTTCTTCCAGGTTCTCTCAACTACAAAGCAAGTAAATATATGCATTGGTCTTAGTCACCTCAAGCTGCTGTAACAAATACCATAAAGTGGGTAACTTATCCCACCAGGCTTGTAGTCAAGATCATTGTGCCAGCATGGTTGACTTTTGGTGAGGAACTTCTGGTAGGTTGAAGATGGCTGTCATCTAGATATCTTATGTAACAGAAAGAGAGCTACTTTTCTGACTTCTTATAAGGGAACTAATCCCACTCACCAGAACTTCACCTTCATAACATAATTACCTCTCCAAAACCCACCTCCAAATGCTATCACATTAGGAATTATATTTCAAAATATGAATTTGAGGAGGTCATAACATGCATGCATACTACTAGTACATGTATGAACATATATGTATAATATTTTTATATATCACTGTTTCTAACTTACACTAAACATGACTTCATACTAGTGTGTCCAACTCTACTTTGTCATCAAATGAATAATTCTAGCTTTTCCCCCTTGCTTATGTAAAGCTTCTTGACATCAGTGTGATACCGGTTCGTACCATCTATTTTAGTTAACTTTTCATCACTGTGACCAAAAGACCAAACAAGAACAAGTTAAAGGAAATAAAGGTTTTTTTGCCTCACGGTTTCAGAGGTTCAGTTCACCTTCTACCTCAGGCTCTGGGCCTGAGGGGAGCAGAATATCATGGTGGAAGAACATAACAGAGAAAAACAGCTCAGAATATGACAACCAGAAAGCAAAGAGAGCTCTACTCAACAAAGTCATGCCCCCAGTGACCTCCAGCAACACCCTACCTTCCTATAGTTAATACTCAGTTTATTCATTCAAGTGATTAGGTTATAGCTTTACATTCTTGCATTATCTTGGATATGAATTTTGGGGGACCCCTTATATCTAAGCCATAACATAACCCTCATTCATTTACTTAATTATTCAACCAGAGTTTACATAAACTATGCCTTCAGAAGTTGTTATTGGGAAACAATGTAGAGAAATATTGTTTCATAGAGTTTCTGCGGTTTCTTCTGTCTTAAGTATTAAAGTTCCCATTCATTTTCAAACTTATTTAGCATATTATTTTTCCCCTACACCATCTTCAATCAGAATATAGATTATTTTATGCATTTATAATACAATTAGAGTATTTATAGGAGTATGCAGTCTCTTCTGGAATTCTCTGAACTATTTCTTTATTTTTAAAAATTTTCTTACACTGAGGTTCACTGTATCCTGTAAAGATCTTTGAATTTCAACAGGTGCCTCATGTTGCATATTCATTATTAAAGCACCATAAGTATTTTACAGCTCTAAAAAATTTCCCCCTTATGTTTCATCCTTTCAAATCATGATGGAACCACTGACTACTTCTAGAGTTTGACTTTTCCCAACATGTCATCCAAGTTGAACTATATGTTACATATCCTCTTCATACTGGTTTCTATCATTGGGCGATATGCACGTAGATTCATACGTCTTCTTTCATGGCTTGATAACTTATTGCTCTTTCTCAATGAATAGAATTCCATTGTCTGAATGTATCAAAGTTTATGTATTTGTCTATTAAAGGACATATTCATTGTTCTTGGATTTTTGACAATTATGAAAAAAAAACTGCTACAAACTACAGCTAAATTTATTGACATAAATTTTCCTATTCAGCAAATATTCAAGAGCATGATTGCTGGATTATAATATTATGTTTAGCGTGTCAGAAACTTCCAACATTTTTCCAAGGTGTCTATTCCATTTTCAATTTCCATCAGCACTAAATGAGAAGTTCTGCTCCTCAACCTGCCTAGCAATTTGTAGTATTAAGTTTGTGATTTGGACATGCTAATAAGCATATTGGGGAATGTTGATGTTTAACTTTCATTTCGATAGTGACAAATGAGCATTTTGTCATATGTTAACTTACCATTTGTGTATATGTTTTTTTCTGCATGACGTGTCTGTTCAGATCATTTACCCATGACTTGTTTCTTGTTCACTTTCTTCTTGTTTTTTGAAACATTTGCTTATTTTGAATGTGAATCTTTTTGGATATGTGCTTTGAAAATATTTTCTACAAGTCTGTGACTTGACTTTTCATTTCCTTAACAGTATCTTTTATAGTGCAAAAGGTTTAAATTTTAATGAAATCTATTTTTTTTCCTTATGGATTGTGCTGTATCTAAAAACTCATCACCAAGTCTCAGGTTATACAGAATTTTCTATTTTTTTAAAAGAAGTTTTATAGTTTTGCATTTTGTGTTTAGATCTATAATTAATTTTGAATTAACTCTTATTAAGTGGTAAGGTTTTTATTTATCTTAATTCTTCCTGTATAAATCTTGATTATTATAACACCATTTGTTGAAAAGATGATCTTTTCTCTAGTGAACTGTTTTTAACTGATTTTTTAAAAAATCAGTTGACTGTATTTAAGGGATCTATTTCTGGGCATTCAATTATTTTCACAAATCTGTGTGGAATACCATTACCAATACCATACTGTTTTGCTTACTGTGACTATTCAAGCTATCTATTCCTCATTTGTGAGTTTTGATAGTTATATATTTCAAGGATGGTCTATTTTCATATAATTTATCAAATTCATATGCATATACTTGCTCACAGTACTTATTTCATTGTCTGTGGGATCACTCAGAATGACCTTTCTTTCTTTTTGATAGTAATTTTTGTCCCTTCCCTTTCATTCTGGTTTATCCTGCTAGAGGTTATCAATTTAATTGATTATTTCAAAAAACTTTTATTTATTTATTTGCATCTACCATTTTCACATGTTTTGGTTTCCATGTTCTTTACTCTAATCATTACTATTTCACTTTTCGAACTTTAGTCTTAATTTTATCTTCATTCTCTTTCTAAAAATTTCTCTTTATGCATTCAATGCTATAAATCTCCCTCTAAGCACTAATTTCTCTGAATTCCAAGTGTTTTAGGAAGTTGCATTTTTTGTTCTCTTTTATTTCTAAACATTTTAATGTTTCTTCAAACTTCTTGTTTGACTTATGCATCATTTAAAAGTGTGTTGTTTAATTTTCAAATATCTGGGTTTTTTTTTCCAGCTCTCCTTTTTTGTAGATTGCTAGCTTAATTTCCTTGAGATTTGAGAACACATCTTGATTTCTATAAAAATAAAATTAGATGTGTTTATAGCCAAGAATTTGGCCTTTCTTGATTGAATGTTCCACTCAAACTTGAAAAGATCTCATACTCTGTTGTTATTGGATGAAATATTCTATACATGATGGATAAATCGAGTTCATTTATAGTACTATACCAGTCTAGGTTGCCCTTACTGATTTTCACTCTGCTACATCTACCAATTATTAATAGAGAGTTTTGGGAAGGTTCCAACAATAATAGTGAATTTATCTATTTCTCTTTGCAATTCTACCAATTTTTGTCTCACATAGGTGAATTATTTAAATGATTATTGAATTATGAAAACACTAAAATTTATAAGAACAGTGAAAAAACACCTTGCTCTATTACCATCTCATAAACAGTATGTTAGAGCTGTTACTATAGCTGAATATTGCAATTTAATTCACAATTTGATTATTTTAAACACCACAATAGGAAAATAAAACTTTAAAAGATTATATTGAAGATAAATAGAAATAAAAAAAATCAATTCGTATTTTTCCTCCATTAGAAAGTCTTCACATCCTTAAATGCATTTAAATTCAGAATCTTCTCTGATGGAAATGGCATATTCCACATAGAAGAAAAACATGACAGTTGGTCTTTTATACAGGAGACATCAGGCAGCTATTTACAAACAAACTGCTTTCTGAGGGAAAATGAATGCATGGGGAAATTATGAAAGGATAAATTCATACCTTTGTGTTGAGATATACTGATGGGGAAAGTCAAATGATATGCTTATGAGAGTAAAGGATAATTAAATTATTCAAAATTAAAACATAAATGTCAATTTGACATTTTATTTCCACTCTTTTATCTCTTTTTTTTTTGGTTTATGAAGATGTTTTTACCAAACTGCTGCCTTTTTATCACCTTCACAGGCCACAGTTCACCAGTCCAAATGTAAATTGATCTCACTATCTACTCTATGACCTTCAAATATCACTAATCTTCTAAAGAACAGGATTACAGAAAAGTAGAATGCTGTGAGAAAATAGATTTTGAAAAAAAAATCATTATTTGCAAGTTAGTATTTTAAAATGAAATAGTATCAGTATTAGAATGAGCTGCAACTTCCAAAAATGTCTGATAAATACTTGAAAATATAAGAACAAACCTTTGATAAAACTCCCATTGAATTGGTTGTTTGCACATTTGCAAAACAAAATGTAGGTCTAACCTGACAAAAAAATGTCAAAAGCATGCTTTTTCTCTCCTAATGGAAATACATAAATTTATAACCAGAGGATGATTCCTTGTATTCCTTTCCTTGAAATGTTGGTCCTGTTTTACATCTTAATTCTTTGTACCTAAAAAGCAAGATTGCATTTACTTCTTCTTGCATGAAAAATTATTGACAGTACTATCTCAAATTTGTTTAACATTTCAGAAAGTATTTTAATGTTATTCCCTTATATAATTTAATGATATTAAATTAACCTTATTTATCCTGAGAGTTACAATACAGAAAAGAATAATCACCTACATAAAAGCAACTCTCTAAATCAAAAGTTAGAAGTGATTTGAAATTAATTTTGAAGAGAAAAATATTGTTAAGATTTTGTTTAACAGCCTGTATATTCAATAGTAAGTTTATTTGAAGGCTGAATCATTCCTGGAGGCAATTTGCAATCATGTTCATGCTATAGAATTGCAGGAGAAGGAGAAAATAGGGTAGTCCATATAAATGAAAACATGACAGCTGAACTTTTTAGCAGGAGTTCTGATACATCAGGAAACTCTTCAAACAAGATGCTTTCAGAAAGGAAATGAATGGACTAGATATTGTAGGAGGACAAATTCATACCTTCCATGTGACTGGACATTTCTCATTATTACTCAGTATTTGTTAGACCAGAAAAAAAATTCTTGGTGGGAAGCATTCACAGGGTCATCCATATTTGCTTTCTAGTATTGTAAAAGGAAAAGGAAATCCTTGTCTCATGAACTGTATCATTAGATCTACTACAATAAACAAACTAAAATTGAATGAAGAAAGAGGAACAAATCCTGGAAGCCAGAATAAGAATTTGGAAAACCATACGAAAGTCAACTCTGGGTAAAGGGTATATGGACAATCCTCTTTTCCAGATGCTATAGTTTCAAAATTCACTTGTGATCTTGAATTACATGATTTTGTGACTTCATTTTTATTATTATGCAATTTTGTTCTAATGACTATTCTGATATTAATATCCATCAATTCATCTAGTTCTGAAAGGTTAGGATTTTGTGACTAATGACTTTTTCTATAAAATTTATTTTATCCTCCTATACAGGATTATAACTATTTAATTTTTCACAGAGGTCTCCAGAATTTTTGTCCTCATAACTCTTAAGGCTAGTAATTTCTAAGAATAGCTCTCTTGGTCATTATTCATTCTTTGACTATCGTTAAACATTTAGAGTTCTACATTTTATTCCAATTAGTGTAGTAAAGCAAACTTTTTCTTCTTTATAGTTAGTAGTAAACAGGTGAAAATATCTGCTAGAGAATGAGAAAAATATTAAGCACAAACAAATGATTCTGTCATCTCTCTGCAAAAACTATAGTGAACATGAATGCAACTCATGAGTTTTTAAACATCACAGCTAGAACTTTGTACAGCTTCTTCAGCAGAATCCCAAAACGAAACTCCAGAATGGCTCTCGCATCCTGTTCATGATACAGAAGTGCATAGCTGAGCTTCATCTAGATGTCTTGATGAGTTAAAAAGATAAAAATAATAGCAGGCCCCTGTAGCATCTGACCCAAACCCATTTTGTATCTGCCAGTCAGATTAGCCCCCTAGAGCAGCCAATCAAAGCAGAGGATGGATAAGTTGAATATTGAAGAGGCTTATGATATTGCCCAATGGCTTGCAATCTGTCTTTTTAAAACAAGACATAAGTTAATCACAAACTACAACCATTAGAGCTTATGATTCTGTATTTTTTTTAAAAAAATACATAGGCACATAGTCACCACTATAATAAAGATACAGAAAAGTAGCTCTCCAAATTCTCACATTGCTCAATGTAATCCACCACCCTCCTGACCCCTAGTCGAGCACAAACATTAATCCGTTTCCTATACCTATATAGATTTGCCTTCCAGAGTGTCATATAAACTGATACAATTTTTTATTAAATATTTATTTTGCAAATAATTTCTTCCATCTATCTTGTATTTTTATCTTCCTGTGTTTCTTTTTTTTTTGTGTGTGTGTGTGTGTGTGGTGCTGGGGATCGAACCCAGGGCCTTGTGCTTATAAGGCAAGCACTCACTCTACTGACTGAGCTATCTCCCCAGCCCCTTCCTGTGTCTTTTGTAGATACTTCTTAATTCCTACAAATTCCAAAATATCATTTTTTATAATTCACATTTTTGGTGTTATATTTAAGAAATTTTTGTCTAAGCCAAAGCAACAATGTTTTCTTTTAGTTTTATGCTTTGAGGTTTGATATGTAGGAATATAACTAATTTTATGTCAATGTTTACATATAGTGCAAATTATGTTCAAGGTCAATTTTTACAAGTGAATGATCAATTAATTCAGCACCACTTGTTGAAAAGAATATCCTCTTTCCATTAATATGCCTAAAAAATTTGTCAAAAATCAAAAGTTCATAAGTATGTTAGTCTGTTTCAGTATTCTCAGTTCTGTTCTTTTAATTTTTTTTATCTCTCTTTTCACCAATACTGTCTTGATTAAGGTAGCTTTCCTGTAAGTCTTGAAATAAGGCAGGACAGGCTCTTCAAACTTCCTTTATAAAATTTTGGTGATTTTAGTTATTTAATCTTCCCATATAAATATTTAAAGTCATCTTTTCAGTTTCTATAAGATTTTTAGATTTTGATTGAAGTTGCATTGTGTCTACAGTTCAATTTAGTGACTTTTGATATCTTAGCAATATTATTCTTCTAGCCCCTAAATACAATACATCTTTCCTTATATTTAGTTCTTCTTTATCTTTCTTCAGTATTTTGCAGTTTTCAGCACGCAGATCCATCACACATTTTGTACACTTGTATCTAAATGTTTTATGTTTTCTGGCAATTTGTAAATGGCACAGTTTTTATTTTTGTCTACAGTGGGTTTATTGCTTTTTGCAATTCATTTTTATATATTGTTCTTATACCCTGTGACCCTGGTAGGAAAGGTGTGGGACTCTGAGACCTGAGAAAGATGCTTCACTGGAGAAAAGTGAAATTTGTCAACTCACAGATTCCCAGGATCTTCAGGACCAAGAGAAGTAGCCTTTATTGCTCTGTAGAGAAGAGTAGGCTTCACTGTCTGAGAACTCTGCAAAGACCTCACTCAAGTAAAAGTCCTTGTCTTCCTAAAGACCCCTCTGCCACCCTCCTTGCCTCTAGTATAGAAACCCAGTCATTTCCTAGCATAACCCAATGTGGAGATACAGACTCAGTCTTTGATCCAGGAAGAAATAGATTATGGGCTTTCATGACTACTATATCCAATTTCATAGTGTGTATAGTATATTAGCAGATGCATCAAGTGTGTGTGTGTGTGTGTGTATATATATATATATTGGGATAAAAACATATATATATATATATATATAATATGATTGTGTATGTGTTGTATAATTGTGTATATGTTTTAGCTGGTAGAAAACTCCTGTTTGTTCTTTTCCCACATTGTAAGAAATACTTTCAATCCTCAGTCAAGATTAAGTAAAATTGTAAAATAGATTGCATAAATTGGTGCTCTTATCACAATCTTAAAGAATGAAGAAGTGGGGTTTCAAGATGGCGAACTAGAGGGCGGCTGCATTTCATGTTGCTCCAGGACACAAGATTCAAAAGAGGAGATAGTGAGAGACTTGGGACCAACTCAAAGCCTCCGGGTGAGTCTCTCCTGTTGGGGAGGCATCCCGGAGGGGGCGGTAGCCCCGGAACGCAGGGAACGTTGTGAAGTAGAGTTGCCCAGCGAGACGCCCCTCCCCCCTCTGGAGCAGTAAACACGGACAACTGGGAACATTGTAGAGGTGGCTGCTCAGAACTTGGACTAGGAGCAACCACTGGGGCTCCGGGCAGCTGCTTGAGGAGGAGCTGCATGGCGAGCTGTTTGGACTCAGAGTGATCACTTCTGAACACCAGGGGGATTGCCCGGAGGAAGAGGAGGAGTACGGCGGGTCACTTGGACTCGGAGGGACTACACCAGAGCTACAGGCGGTTGCCAGAGGAGGAGTTGCGTGGCCAGCTGTTTAGACTCAGAGCGACCGCTGCCAGGAGGAGGAGCGCGGTGGGTCGTTTGGTCTCGGAGCGACCTCTCCTGAACACCCGGGGGACTAACCCAAGGAGGAGGAGGAACAGGGCGGGTCACTTGGACTCGGAGTGACTGCCTAGGGATACAGGCAGTTGGCGGGAGGAGGAGACGCGAAGTGAGTTGCTTGGACTCCTAGTGACTGCGTCGGAACACTGGGCAGCTGTCCAGAGGAAGAGGTGTGTGGCGGGTCTCTGGAACTTGGAGCTATTGTACGGGGCTCCAGGTGGTGGCTCAGAGGAGGGGCTGCATAGCCAGGCGATTAGATGCAGAGCAGGGTCCCAGGACCTAGGCGGCATCTTGGTGGAAGAGCCGCACAGAGACAGGCTTAGGGGTGGAGCGAAGGTTCCAGGACTGCAGGCAGATTCTCTGAGGGGAGGCAGCCTAAGGAGACTTGTCTGCGAAGAGTGAGGCTCCCAGGCCCAGGAGGTAGGTCCGGGCCCCTGGGAATGTTGCAGAGGAAGGCAGCCCAGCCCAGGCAGTAGTTGTAGATTGAGGGAGACCTCTAGGAGGGGAACTGACCAGCGAGACATCCCCACCGGGTGAGTCTTCCCCACCGGGTGAGGTTTTCCCACAAGGACGGTAAAACCAGAGACACAGGCCCAAACAGACCTTGCTTCAGCCCGCAGCCTAGTTCCCCTTTGGATGACCATTGGTCAACAAGTGGAGGCACCTCTGCCCACGATCAGGGAATATACCCCACCTGAGGGTCACCACCCCTAGAGAGGCAGTTTCCTTGGGAAGCACCACATTATCAACTTCCTCCAAGACTTCAGGCTACTGAAAGATAAGAGGGGATACACTAGCAATCTTCAGGGACATTATAAGTCAATAGAGGAAATCTGCAATATCTTAATGATCCACTGATTCCTGAACAATATGAGAAAACAAGGGAAGAAAATGCCCCAAACACATCTAGATGTTACATCAATAAAATCCAATGACAGCATGGCAGAAGAAACGACAGAAAGGGAGTTCAGAATGTACATAATTAAAATGATCAGGGAAGCAAACGATGAGATGAAAGAGCAAATGCAGACATTGAATGATGAGATGAAAGAGCAAATGCAGGCATTGAATGATTGCACTAATCGACAGTTAAAAGAGCAAATACAGGAAGCGAAAGATCATTTCAATAAAGAGTTAGAGATATTGAAAAAAAAAACAAACAGAATCCTTGAAATGAAGGAAACAATAAACCAAATTAAGAACTCCATAGAAAGCACAACCAATAGGATAGAACACCTGGAAGACAGAACTTCAGATATTGAAGACAAAATATTTAACCTTGAAACAAAGTTGAACAAACAGAGAAGATGGTAAGAAGTCATGAACAGAATCTCCAAGAACTATGGGATATCATGAAAAGGCCAAATTTGAGAATTATTGGGATTGAGGAAGGCTTAGAGAAACAAACCAAAGGAATGAACAATCTATTCAATGAAATAATATCAGAAAATTTCCCAAATCTGAAGAATGAAATGGAAAATCAAGTCCAAGAGGCTTATAGGACTCCAAATACAAAAAATTACAACAGACCCACACCAAGGCACATTATAATGAAAATACCTAACATACAAAATAAAGACAGAATTTTAAAGGCTGTGAGAGAAAAGAACCAAATTACATTCAGGGAGAAACCAATACGGATATCAGCAGATTTTTTAATCCAGACCCTAAAAGCTAGAAGAGCCTGGAACAACATTTTTCAAGCTCTGAAAGAAAATGGATGCCGACCAAATATCTTATACCCAGCAAAACTTACCTTCCAATTTGACGATGAAATAAAACCATTCCATGATAAACAAAAGCTAAAAGAATTTACAAAAGAAAGCCAGCATTACAGAACATTCTCAGCAAAATATTCCATGAGGAAGAGATAAAACACAAAGAAGCAAATCAGCAAAGGGAGGAATTATCCTAAAGGAACTGTCAAATAAAGGAGGAACCAAGATGTGTCAAAAATTTTAAATATGAACCAAATGACCGGGAATACAAATCATATCTCAATAATAACCCTGAATGTTAATGGCCTAAATTCATCAATCAAAGACACAGACTGGCAGATTGGATTAAAAGAAAGATCCAACAATATGTTGCCTGCAAGAGACTCACCTCATAGAAAGAGATACCCATAGACTAAAGGTGAAAGGATGGGGAAAAAACATACCATGCACATGGACTCAGCAAAAAAGCTGGAGTATCCATCCTCATTTCAGATAATGTGGACTTCAAGCCAATGTTAGTCAGAAGGGATAAAGAAGGACATTTCATACTGCTTAATGGAAGCATAAATCAGCAAGATATAACAATCATAAACATCTATGCCCCAAACAGTGGCTCATCCATGTATGTCAAACAAATCCTTCTCAATTTTAGAAACCAAATAGACCATAACACAATAATATTAGGTGATTTTAACACGCCTCTCTCACCACTGGACAGATCTTCCAAACAAAAATTGAACAAAGAAACCATAGATCTCAATGACACAATCAATAATTTAGACTTAACAGACATTTATAGAATATACCATCCAACCAAGAGCGAATACACTTTCTTCTCAGCAGCACATGGATCCTTCTCTAAAATAGACCATATATTATGCCACAAAGCTAATGATAGCAAATACAAGAAGATAGAGACACTACCTTGTATTCTCTCAGATCATAATGGATTGAAGTTAGAAATAAATGAAAGAGTAAAAAATAGAAACTACTCCAACACCTGGAGATTGAACAATATGCTATTATATGATGAATGGATAACAGAAGATATTAGGAAGGAAATTAAAAAATTCTTAGAGGTAAATGAGAACAAAGAAACATCATATCAAAATCTCTGGGACACTATGAAAGCAGTACTTAGAGGAAAATTTATTTCATGGAGTGCATTTAATAAAAGAAGTAAAACTCAACCAATAAACTACCTAACACTACAGCTCGAAGCCCTAGAAAAAGAAGAATAGACCAACACCAAAAGTAGTAGAAGACAGGAAATAGTTAAACTGAGAGCTGAAATCAACGAAATTGAAATGAAAGAAACAATACAAAAAATTGACAAAATACATAGTTGGTTCTTCAAAAAAATAAACAAAATTGATAAACCTTTAACCACAGTAACAAAGAGAAGGCGAGAGAAAACCCAAATCACTAAAATTCGGAATGAACAAGGAAATATCACAACAGACACGACTGAAATACAAAACATAATTAGACGCTATTTTGAAAATCTATACTCCACAAAATAGAAAATTTTGAAGACATCAACAGGTTTCTAGAGACATATGAATTGCCTAAACTGAATGAGGAGGACATACACAATTTAAATAGACCAATTTCAAGTAATGAAATAGAAGAAGTCATCAAAAGCCTACCAACAAAGAAAAGTCCAGGACCAGATGGTTTCTCAGCTGAGTTCTACAAAACCTTTAAAGAAGAGCTCATTCCAATACTCCTCAAAGTATTCCATGAAATAGAAGAGGAGGGAACTCTCCCAAACTCATTCTATGAAGCCAATACTACCCTGATACCTAAACCAGACAGAGACACATAGAGGAAAGAAAATTTCAGACCAATATCCTTAATGAACTTCGACGCAAAAATTCTCAACAAAATTTTAGCAAATCGCATACAAAAACATATTAAAAAGATAGTGCACCATGATCAAGTGGGTTTCATCCCAGGGATGCAAGGTTGGTTCAACATCAGGAAATCAATAAATGTAATTCACCATATCAATAGACTTAAAGTCAAGAATCACATGATTATTTCAATAGATGCAGAAAAAGCATTTGATGAAATACAGCACCCCTTCATGCTCAAAACACTAGAAAAAATAGGGATAGTGGGAACATTCCTTAACATTGTAAAGGCCATCTATGCTAAGTCCATGGCTAATATCATTCTAAATGGTGAAAAACTGAAAGCATTCCCCCTACAAACTGGAACAAGGCAGGGATGCCCTCTTTCACCACTTCTATTCAATATCATCCTTGAAACTCTAGCCAGAGCAATTAGACAGACCAAAGAAATTAAAGGGATATGAATAGGAAAAGAAGAACTCAAACTATCCCTATTTGCTGATGATATGATTATATACTTAGAGGAACCAGGAAATTCCACCAGAAAACTTTTAGAACTCATAAGTGAATTCAGTAAAGTAGCGGGATATAAGATCAATGCACATAAATCTAATACATTTTTATACATAAGTGATGATTCTTCAGAAAGAGAAAATAGGAAAACTTTCCCATTCACAATAGCATCGAAAAAAATAAAATACTTGGGAATCAATTTCACAAAAGAGGTGAAAGACCTCTACAATGAGAACTACAGAACACTAAAGAAAGAAATTAAAGAAAACCTTAGGAGATGGAAAGATCTCCCATGTTCTTGGATAGGGAGAATTAATATTGTCAAAATGGCTATACTATCAAAAGTACTATACAGATTCAATGCAATTCCAATTAAAATCCCAATGATGTACCTTACAGAAACAGAGCAAGCAATTATGAAATTTATCTGGAAGAATAAAAAACCCAGAATAGCTAAAGCAATCCTTGGCAGAAAGAGTGAAGCAGGGGGTATCACAATACCAGATCTTCAACTCTACTACAGAGCAATAGTAACAAAAACGGCATGGTATTGGTACCAAAATAGACAGGGAGATGAATGATACAGAATGGAGGACATGGACACAAACCCAAATAAATACAATTGTTCTCATAGTAGACAAAGGTGCCAAAAATATGCAATGGAGAAAAGTTAACCTCTTCAATAAATGATGCTGGGAGGATTGGAAATCTATATGCAACAGAATGAAACTAAACCCATATCTCTCACCATGCATGAAACTAAACTCAAAATGGATTAAGGACCTCAGAATCAGACCAGAGACCCTGCATCTTATAGTACAAAAAGTAGGTACAGAGCTTCAACATGTCAGCATAGGACCAGACTTCCTCAACAGGACTCCCATAGCACAAGAAATAAAAACAAGAATCAATAACTGGGATAGATTCAAACTAAAAAGCTTTCTCTCAGCAAAGGAAACTATCAGCAATGCAAAGAAAGAGCCTACAGAGTGGGAGAAAATCTTTGCCAATCATACTTCAGATAGAGCACTAATCTCCAGAATCTATAAAGAACTCAAAAAACTCTACACCAAGAATGCAAATAATCCAATCGACAAATGGACTAAGGAAATGAATAGACACTTAACAGAAGAAGATCTACAAGCAATCAACAAACGTATGGAGAAATGTTCAACATCTCTAGTAATAAGAGAAATGCAAATCAAAACCACCCTAAGATTCCATCTCACCCCAATTAGAATGGCGATTATCAAGAATACAAGCAACAACAGGTGTTGGTGAGGATGTGGGGAGAAAGGTACACTCATGCATTGCTGGTGGGGCTGCAAATTAGTGCAGCCACTCTAGAAAGCAGTGTGGAGACTCCTTAGAAAACTTGGAATAGAACCACCATTTGACCCAGCTATCCCACTCCTTGGCCTATACCCAAAGGACTTAAAATCAGCATACTACAGAGATACAGCCACATCAATGTTCATAGCTGCTCAGTTCACAATAGCCAGAATGTGGAACCAACCTAGATGTCCTTCAATTGATGAATGGATAAAGAAACTGTGGTATATATATACAATGGAATATTACTCAGCATAAAGAATGATAAAATTATGGCATTTGCAGGCAAATGGATAAAATTGGAGAATATCATGCTAAGTGAGATAAGCCAATCTCAAAAAACTAAAGGACGAATGATATCGCTAATAAGTGGATGATGACACATAATGGGGGATTGGAGGGGTTAGTGTTAGGGTTAGAGTTAGGGTTAGGGAGGGGGGCAAGAATGGAGGAAGGAAGGACTGTATAGAGGGAAAAGAGGGGTGGGAGGGGTGGGGGGGAAGGGGAAAATAACAAAATGAATCAAACAACATTACCCTATGTAAATTTATGATTACACAAATGGTATGCCTTTGCGCCATGTACAAACAGAGAAACAACATGTATCCCATTTGTTTACAATAAAAAAAAAAAAAAAGAATGAAGAAGTGATGATCTCTTCTATTCTTGGTAAAAGTCACCAACATTTCCCCTGCAAAAAGCAGATTGATCATGGTGAATTGTAGTAGTATACCATAAATGTATATAATATTAACCCAAATTACATTTGCCATACTAGATATGGCACATTTTTTTTTTAATTATTTACACAGTTCTGGTACTTTGTATGCAGTTACTTTTCTGGGAAACAAGTTCTTAAATACATCAATAATGAAAATCAAAAGCAGTTTACTTATATACAGATAGGACAGATAAATACTTCATTGTCTTTAAACAGGATCATGTAAAATCTCCTACTGTCTATCAAAATGTAGTCTTCTAAAATTTTATTTCTTTTGACATAACGTAATAATCACCAACTATATAAGTGATACTGTGTATATGTGTATAAATAGTGAATGCATAGTGAAATAACGAAATATACAGTGAACCTTCTATATCCTAGAATCTGCATTCAAGGAGTCAATGGACTGCTTATCTATACTAAACATACACAAATATTTTTCTCATAATTATTCCCTAAACAATATATTTAAACAACTATTTACATTATATTGGAGTAATTTACATTATATAATAGTAATATAATGTAATGTAATATAGTGATTCATTATATTATTATACAAGTAATCTAGAGATGATTTAAAGTTTGGGAGGAGATGCATGGTTTGTATGCAAGCATAATGATGTTTTATAAGTGACTTGAGCATGCATGAATTTCATTATTTGTGGGGGTTCCTGGAAGCAATCCTCCAGGATACAAAAGAACATTTGTATTGTTAAGTGTTATACCTTTATGATTTATACATTTAAATTTGCATTTAAATGTAATCTAAGATTGATACATATTCAGCCTAACTGGAATCTAAACTTTTCTTAAATTTTTAGAAATTCTCAAAGTTAGAAATCAAATGTATGTCATTTTAATAGGGAATCCTTTTGAAAATGTAATGACTTTATGAGTGAAGAGTGGCTTTAAGTTTTACACACAATACTTAAACCAAATTTTATTAACTTATTTTCACTGAAAATCTGATAAATACACTAAAAATAAGATAAAATATGTTTTCTGCCCAAATCCCAATGATTTATATGTTAAAATCCACTGTATTTAACAAATTGTGTGAAATAGATCGGGGAGGACTGCCTGATACAATAGTCTATAGTTTTGCATGAATAAAACTTTATCTCTGATGGTACTCATCCTTCCATTTGTGAAGTCTGAATTGCGTCACAAATATGACCTTTCTGTCATCTGGCAGAAGAAGCCTGATTATTTTTAGCAGTTTCAAATATCAAGAGCTTCATGGTTTTCTTTTCAAATTCAAATAACAATAACATAGTTTTAAAAGAAAAAGAAAATAAAAGCCAACTCCTACACATTTGAACAATAAATAGCATGGTAAG
Organism: Sciurus carolinensis; assembly: GCF_902686445.1. NCBI lineage: Eukaryota > Metazoa > Chordata > Mammalia > Rodentia > Sciuridae > Sciurus > Sciurus carolinensis. The sequence goes on along the minus strand of NC_062219.1, from coordinate 80,099,775 downwards.
ATATCTCCTCTGCATCTTTTAGTGTGGTAAGTTTTACAAAACATACCTTAAATAAAGACAAGCCAGTTGTTGGAATTTGCTTTTGACACTCTGCCAGGTAGAAAAGCGGTCTATTTTGATCCCTTCAATTTCATGCCATCCAGTGAAAATTCCTTCCCTCAAAAAACAGCTCAGGAAACAAGGGACTTTTAAGGATATATACAAGGTAATGAGCTTGGTTGGTGGCCTCTGGCCCTTTGTTGACTTTCTGTATTAGAGCCCTCAGACACGAATTCAGAGATAGTAAAATATGAAAAAGTTCCCTAAAATTTGTTTAAATTTTTTACTTTATATTTTTGAGCAGTTTGAGAATATGAATTAAGTTTTACAAATTGTGAGAACCTCTATAAACCATATTTGACACATGTAAGGGCCTAGTAATTTGTTGATTCAATTAATTAATGGAAAAATAAATAAAGGCTTCCAGGCAGCCTTGAGGGCTTATCTTTTTGATTACATTTGTTTCCATTAATTCCACGGAGATAGATTTCTAGAGGTGTTTAACCTACTGTTAGTAGTGTGTTTTTAGTACAACTGCCATTACTTAGTGTGTTTTTAGTACAACTGTTGTTTTAATCAAGAGGGATTATTGATTGAATATGCTATGTTAGAAATTCCTCCACGGAACACAAAGTTCAATAGTTAATGATTTTCTATAGGTTTCTTTATTTCATTGTTTGTATTTGTTTCAAAACCCCTATACATTTCTGGGAGGAAGTATCACATAGTATAGGGGACAGGTGCCTGGTTTTGAATCCTGCTCTCAAACTATTTGCAGTGGGATTTTAAATAAGTTACTTATACATTTACTGCCTCAGGGGACTCTTCTATAAAGTAGAGACATTAATAATACTTGTTTTGCAAGGTTATAAAACAACCACAAAAATCTCTAGATGTTTGCCTAGCACAGTGACCAGTTTATTAAGTCACCAAAAAATACTTATCTCTATGATATAATAATTATAATTATAGTAAATGTTTACTTTGACTTTTCTGAAGGTTCTCAGACATCACTGGATAGAACACCAAGTATTAACTCTAGGAAGAACTTAGTGATTCAAACAGATTCCTTCCTGGAATCACTGATTTGGGCATTGGGTGGTGATATGGGAAGTGTGAGGTCAATGTGATCACAGATCTCAGCCTACCTACAAGGGAAATTTCTCATAACAGTTTTCAAATAAGAACTTGCAGTGCAATTTATAGGTTGCCTGTTTTTAAATTTTAAAAACTGGATTCCAAAAATGATGTACATGTTGTACTTCATCTAAGCCAAGATACCCTTCATTTTAAGATCTACCATTATTTTATGTAACATCAAGAAGGAAAGGTGAAGCACTAGTAAATAATGAAAAAATACTAAGACACCATCTATTATATGGCTCATTTTTATTTCAGAGATAGTAAAATATGAAAAAGTTCCCTAAATTTGTTTAAATTTTTTACTTTATATTTTGAGCAGTTTGAGAATATGAATTAAGTTTTACAAATTGTGAGAACCTCTATAAACCCATATTTGATACATGTAAGGGCCTAGTAATTTGTTGACTCAATTAATTAATGGAAAAATAAAGAAACACACAATATATCAGACAAGCACAATTTAACACCACTGCCCTCTGGACCAATCGCCTTTCTCAGGAAAGCTTAGATCACAGGTGCTTTAAGGGGCTGATTTGCGTCAGAAGTTCTTGCTTTTAAACTTGTTTGCCAATAATTTTTCATCACATTCATGAGAAGTCTTTTCACCACTTTGTGCTAATAAGTAAACCTTAGTTGACCTTTTAATCACCCTGATTTTTCTTCATGTTTGCTCGAACGACCTCAATACCCAAAGAGAATTCATGATAAAGCAAGTCCTTGGTACTTTTACTTATTTATTTTTGCCTAATCTATTTTCACTTATCACATCAAAGAGATGAGATGAAGGAGGTTTTAAATACCTTCCAATCTAATTGCTCATTTTGTTTAAAAAATAACAAAATGAAAATTCAAATCCTGAAAGATGTTAAAATTTGTCATTTGAATGCTTTCCACGAGTTAGTGACAGAACTAGAATTAAAACACTAATACCCCAAGTCTGACCTTAATAATCTTTCCTCACAGTTATGAGAGGTGTGTGTGTGCATGTGTGTGTGGATGTGTGTGTGTGTGCACATGCTGCCACCTTCATCTTCATTCATTTTCTGTATGAACAACCAAACTTTCGTAAATCTTACATCAATATGAGGAATAACATCTTTACATAATGTCTGTTTTCTAGTTTTCTAACCTCAAAATTTTCTAGATTGTAAACTGATCTTTTGCTTGGGCCTCAGATATGTTCAACTTTCATTTGAACATATCTCGAGGATCCTACTTTATAGTGATTTGGGGCTTAAACAGCAGTTACCAACTCCTTCATAAAGAGAAAAATATTTTAGGAGTAAGTTTTCAGACATTAATATGAAAATCTCAAAATAAATTTATCATAGAGGAACTAATAGTATTCCAATAGATACAAAAGAAGAATCTTTCTTGCTTGCCATGACATAAGATTCTGGTTTAGATATGTTTTTTTGCTATAAAAATGTGTTAACTAACAAAGAAATTCTTTATCAATTTTAGCTGTATCCCCTAAACTCATATTTGTATGCATGATGTAATTCTTCATAGAAACAGATCTTAAATGAAAACACCTAGAGAATTTTAAATCTTGAAAAATTATATGCCTTTATGATGATTTAGATATGTATCACCCAAAAACTCATGTGTAAGACAATGCAAGAAAGTTTAGGGATGAAATGATTGGATTGTGAGAGCTTAACCCAATTGCTGAATTAATCCCCCAATAAGGATTAACTGAGTGGTAACTGAAGACAGATAGGAAGTAGCTAGAGGAGGTGGGACTCCGGGGTATGCCTTTGGGATTTATACTTTGTCCTTGTTGAGCAGAGCTCTCACTTTGCTTCCTGATGTGATATCTTGAGCCTCTTTCCTTCACCACACTCTTTGGTCCTAATGTTCAGCATCACCTTAAGCCCGTGGGACTGGAGCTGGCTGGCTATGAAGTGAGACCTCTGAATCTGCAAGCCCCCAAATAAACTGTTCCTCCTCTACAATTGTTCTTGTCAGTTCTTTTAGTCATAGCAGTGAAAAATCTGACAAAAACAGTTGAAAAAGGTTTTCACTGGCAACAGTCTTGGTAACAGGAATAAAAATCAGAAGAAAAAAAAATTTCTGTTGTGGGGACAGAGGATTCATAATGTAGACAATAAAGCAAATGATCTTCCAATAGTCAGTATTGAGTAAATAATCCATGCCAATAGATATTACTAGCATTTTACCCAAGTATCTCATTTGTATTAACCCTTTTTACTTTTTACTGCTTTTGGAAAAATATGTTAATTTTTTTTCTCATAAACATTTCCACTACTATATCTACAAGATGTAAAGCAATGAAATTTGGTAAATTTTATTTGTTACTCAAATAATAAATTAATAGCAAAGATCTGATATTATAAATTCATGTATTCTTAAACTTTATATAGTTAGGATCTCTGATAATAGCAGTGTTCTTAGCATCTAATGATACTAATAGCAGAAATATGAAGAAAATATGTAATCCACCATGACCTGAAGTCTTTAGATAACACCAAACCAGACTGAAAATGAATCTAGAAAGAAGAAAATGGGGGTGGGGTGAGATTCATGTAAAAGCAGCTTTGACCTGAAGATACATAGCATTCTGTACTCCACAGAGAATAGGTTCAATAAGAAATCAGCGGTCTTATTTGGCTGAGGGATAAGAGGTCAGAGCTCAAGGCTGCCTGCCAGACTAGCTGGAAATGGAACAGGAAAAATCAAGGGAAATAGAGAATTAAGAGGGAAAGTCCCAAATTTTGCATACAAATATTTCTGCAAATCCTTGGCTGATTTCTGAACTCACATGAGTGAAACAATTCTCCAAGGAGCCAAACCCAAACTAGCCAGAATTATTTTTTCTTTTTCTTTCTTTCTTTTCCTTTTTTTTTTTTTTTTTTTTTTGCACAAAAAGAGTTAATCAGCTATTTCAGCATCTGACCAGAGTTGGGAGAGTTTGGAATTCAGCTACAAGTTATAGAGTCTTGATAAATGCCACAAACTTTCTATTAAAACTCAAGGCAATTTCTGAAGGCAATGAGAAAAAGACTAAGGCAGAAACAATATATGAAGAAAAACTGAGCAAAAATCCACATATCCTTAGTAAGAACTATACTGTTGATTTTAAATTAAGTATTAAGTCAGGTAGAATAAAGTACTTCATTTTTTGTTTGTTTGATTAATTTTTTATTTTTACAGATTGTATATTGTATACACAAACGGGGTACATCTTTTCATTTCTATGGTTACACATAATTTTTTTTTAGGTGTTATTTTATGGCCTTTATATCTCCATATAATTTTAGAATCAGTTTGTTAGTTTCTACTAAAACACAGCCTATCAAATTTTGAATGTCGTATTAAATCTATACAAATGTTTGAAATTTGAACATACTAACAAAAGAGATTTCAATCCTTAAAGTTTATGTATCCCTTCATCTATTTGGATCTTCTTTAATTTATTTCAACTGTTATTTTTAATTTATATACAATACCATTTTAAACTTCCTAGTTATTTCAATTTTTAAAGATCTTATAATGATCTTATTTAAATTTTTAAATCTCTACATGTTTTTGTGCTATATGAAATTATGATTACTTTCTGGATATTAACCCTATATTTTGTAACTTTTCTAAGCTTACCTATTAATGCCAGTAATTTCTTAAATTACCTGATAATTTCCTAAATACTAAATGATTGTATTGTTTGTAAATATTATGCATGTATTGTATATAATTGAACAGTATCTTGTTGAATAATAGTGATTAGAATGGAAATCAGTGCCTTATTTTCAATATTAATTGAGTAATAGTTAAATTTTCATCATTAAGCAATACAGTAGTTTTAGATTTTTCACAGATATTCTTTATCAGTTTGAGAAAATAAATTTCTTTTTCAAGTTTGTTGAAGTTCACTACTTCTCTTTTGCATTCCTTAAATAGTCCTCTCTTGGTCAGTTGTCACATGAGATACAAATATACACATACACATATAACATATTTAAACCTGTATAACATATATATGATGTACACATGTTAAAAAGGTAATTTTATATGAAGTAATTTTATTTTTAAATAATTTTATATAAAGTAATTTTTTTGTGTGTGTAATTTTTTTCCAGTTTGGTATGTGAGTAATCTTAGTCTCATAAATACTTATGGTAAGAATTTGTTGCAATTTCTGTATTTCCTTGTTGTGCTATTCTTTTGTTTTAAATTATCTATTTAATCAACCTTTTAATTCATTTGTTTCAACCTTTTTTGATAACTAAATATTTATGCTATGTGTTTATATATTATATATTCATTTTAGTTTATTTTGTTCTTGTTTTTGGTACCAGGGTTTGAACCCAGAGCCAATTAACCACTGAGTCACTCCCCAGTTCTCTTTTTTTTTTTTTTTTTTTTTGAGATAGGTCTCACTAAGTTCCATATATGCTTGTTAAATTTCTGAGGCTGTTTGAACTTGTGATTCTCCTATCTCAGCCTCCTGAGCTACTGGGATTATAGGTGAGAGCCACTGTGCCTGGCTCACACACATTCTCAAGAATACTTTCAATATAAATCTAAAAGCACAAAATAATTTTCTCTAGTTATACGTTTTATACTTTACAATTATAAATGACTAGTTCATCATTATGGTAGACAACTGATTTTGACAAAACGTGCAAACCTTTAAATGTTTCAGTATTAAGGTCAAACTTGTTTAAATCTTTAAAAATGCCCATAGAGTTCTGACATACTTAGGTGATTACTGAGGCAGCTTCTCTAAATAAATGCCACTGTTATGCTCAGTCTGTAGAAATGAAAAAATGGAAAATAATTATTTACTACCAATCAATTAATTGATATTCTTGATAAATGCTACCAAGCTTACATGCCATAAATGCCAAGATCTCTTTCCCCATCATTTGGTGAGGGAAATAAAGTATCTCGACCACTGAAGAATTTTCAGATTGAATTCTCTCTAAACAGTCCTTTTTGCACTGAGGGAATAAGACTCTACAAAACAATAACCTGCCAAAGCAAATTTCTGAGCATGCCATTAAAGAATGATCTTTGTTTTCTGAATAAGTTGCTTTATGAAAACATTAGAGTCTGGTGCTATAGAAAAGAAAATAAAGTCTTGAGAAAAATTCAAGTTTTCTACATAAAACACCACCTCTGACAAATAGATTATAATTTTTCTATATTTTCACAAAGATAAACATAAAATGTATTAGACCTTAGGAAGGGTAGTGAAATCATGGTGACAAAAATTATTCCACATGAAATCCATTTTCATTGGCAGCAAATCTCCCATAAAGTTCTACTGTTCCAATGTGCACCCTGCATTCTTCCTTGCCAAAAAAAAAAAAAAAAGGCAAGATTTAGTATAACCTTGCATTGAGTGACAAAACACAGGAATATTATATGGCAGCAGATCTCAAAGTGCAATCTTGGAACCCCTGGAGCTACACAGAATCCTTTCAGGATTGAAGAAGAATCTGTGATAGATGGGTTTTTATTTTTCTCACTCTCATTTCTCCACGTGTATAGAGTGGAGCTTTTCTGAGGTTTCATGATGTAATTATCTCAGTAAATTGAATACAGAACAGGTTTAAGCAATGAAACCTGATTTTCTATTGAAGCAAACATTTAATAGGCGTGCAAAAATGTAAAGCAAGTAGGTTAGAATGATTCAAGTGGTAAGGAATTAGAGTTGAAGACATAATACATACATATAGAGATCTAGTAGGTATGTGCGTGGACATTGGCTAGCATGCACACATGATTCCCAGCTATGTCAGCTGAGAGAATAAAGCTGGAAGCAATCACATTCGCTTGGTAACATCACACCTTGCAATACTTTTGTTTTATTCCCTAATATAATTTATCAGTGAAAGGAAGCAAAAATTCTTATAGAAATGGCTGATTCTAAAAATGGACCAAGAAATACACAGAATGATCAAGAAGCATTCTGTAATGCCAGAAAGTTAGAATGTGCTTAAAATCAAAACAGAACCATACAGTGATGGGAATGCTGTGTCGAAGTGATACAGGAGCAACTGAAATGGCTCCTAATAGCCAAAGATGGAACACTGTGGATAACAACTGAGCAGCAGCAACAGCAGTAGCAATAAAGTAGCTTTGGGTTAAAATTTGATGTGTAAAATAAATATTTGTGAGTCCATATTGATATAATAAATGACTAAGTAAGTACATGAACTGTAGAGAAGAAAATTCATGGATGCAGGAAATTCCAAATATTTCATGTAGATGGTCTGCTCTCATGGACAAGGACAAAGTCTTCCTACTCAATAAGTGTGGGTTGCTCTTTTTGTCAGGATTGTGCTGCTGTGACCAAAAGATCTGACACAAACAACTTATAGGAGGAAAAGTTTATTTTGGGTTTATGGATTCAGAGATTCAGACCATAGTCAGTTCCATTGCTCTGGGCCTGAGGTGAGGCAGAACACCCTGGCAGAAGGGAATGGCAGAAGAATGCTGTTGTGTTCACAGTAGCCAGGAAGCAAAGATCAAGAAAGGGGCCAGGGAAGATATAGTGTGGGCCACACCCTTAGTGACTATTTCTTCCAGCCATGCTCACCTCACTATAGTTACCACTCAGTGGTCCTTTCAAATATTAATCAATCAAATGAGTTATACCACCAGTGGGGTTACAGTTCTCATAATCTCATCATTTCACCTATAAATATTCCTGCATTGCCTAACATATGAATCTTCAGGGATAATAAGAAGATCCAAACCATGACACCTTTGTGTACTGACTTTGTTCCAATGAGTACAATGTGGAAAGGGGAGAGTTACTTTCCAGTGGAGAAAACTAAGGAACACTACCTCAGTCAAGTGATAAAGATCAATATCAACTCTGAAGACATGTTGATAGAATATACATTGATATATGATTAAATAGTGCATTAGCACTCTAGTCTTCCTCCCTGATATATAACTATGTTAGTCAGTTTTTCATTGTTATGACCAAAATACCTAACACAAACAACTTGGAGGAGCAAAGGTTTATTTGACTCATGGTTTCAGAGGTTTCAGTCCATGGTCATCTAGCAACTTTGCTCCAGACCTGAGGTGAGGACATTATGGCAAAAGGGGATTGGGGAGGGAATCTGGTCAACTCAGTAGCTAGGAAGGAGAGGCGAGAGAAAAAGAGAGCCTGGGATAAGAAACATCTTTCCAGGACACAGATCCAGTAGCCTACTTCCTCACTGTCCTGCCTCCTAAAGTTTCTACCACTCCCCAGATGCCATAAAGTCATAAATTCCATCCACAGATTAACTGACTAATGAGGTCAGAACCCCATGATCCATCACTGTCCCAAGGCTCCACAGCTCCACATTCTGTCATTGCTGCTTTGGGGCCATTCTTCCAACTCTTCATACCCCAAGTAAAACAATATCCTTACTCTAATTTTGAGGAAAACATCAGGTACATCTGAATTAAAGGATATACTAAGAAATACCTGACCAGTATTCGTCAGAATTCAGACAGTCATCAAAAACAAGAAAAGCTTAAGAAACTTCCACAAATTTTCCTATTGAACCAGTTCCAAAATGAATATGCAAAAATGTAAAGCAGTAATAATTGATCTTCATTGTGATCCATAGCAAAGATTAAATTCAGTATTGAACTACAAAATTTGTTAAGATATCAGAAATTTCTTAGGCATACCTCATACAAATTTTCAGAAACATAAAAGTTCTTCTGAGGTGGCTATACCTCATAGGTTCACTATACCTCATAGGTTCAATCTATTAAATAAGGCTTTCAATTGTAGAGTGTTATTATGAAGCACTTCCCATTTCCCTGGGAACTCAAGATGTAGAAGAGATTTATGGATGTGGCTTTTTTTTTCTATTAGAGTGAAATATAAGTTGATAGAAAGAGAATACAAGATTTTAAAACAATTATTTCAATTGGAACTGAATGGAACAGAGAGTACAAAATAAAATGATAAATTTGAATTTCTACATTCCATGTGAATGAAAGTTGTTGAGAAATTTTCTCATTTGTAAAGATGAACTACTTTGGAAGGAAAAGGAAGGAGAATTTGAATAGCCACAAGAACCCATAGTCAGAACAAGGGCCTTGAAGAACAATCTCTAGGAAGCAGAACTGAACCTTATTCAAGGAAGTAACAAATATGCCCAGCTAGATTTTAGAATTGTTAGGGACCAAGATCTGCTGTGCAGTTTCCATTTATTTCATAGTAACAATCAACATGTCAGTAGCAGTATTCGACTCTAATAGCAGTTATTCAAATCTTTTCCCATCATTGTAGGAAGGATACATGGTGGGGAAATTAACTTGTCTGTTTAGATTATGGTTTTTAGATTGAGGAGAACCCTATAGAATCTGCACTGGAGAATTTTCATTTGTAATTCAATTTGATTTATACGATGAAAGCTTTGACTTTCAGTTGATGCTGTAAAGGGACGAGTTTGAGACTCTTGAGAGAGGGATGACTGTATTTTGCACGTAGGCATGGTATAAATTCAAGAACCGAGTGTGTATTTTCCAAAGGTAGCCACATTTCTGATCCCACATACTTTTCTTACATTGTTGACATTGACAATATTCTCATCAAATGATGGGATCTGTGTCAGCAGTACTTGACTGAATAGGATTTAATTACCACCCAGCAGAGTATGGTAAAAATTATGTAACCTCTAATGCAGAAAGGCACTCCTGACTTGCTTATTCTCAGAGCTCAGATGTCGTACTGTGAAGAAGCCCAAGCAGAGCCCATGGGGAAAGGAATCAAGGAATCAGCTTTGGACAGCTTCCAAATCAACAGCTTGTACCAGCTTTTTAGACACATGACTAAGTCATTTTGGCAGTAGATATTCCAGTGCCAAAGGGACCACCCCAGCTAATGTCAGATGAATCAAAAACAAACCATCCCCTGCTATTCACACTATAGATTCATGGGCAAAATAAAGAGTTGCTCTTTCACTAAGTTTTAAGATGGTTTTCCAGGTAGCATTAGATATCTTGAAAAGAAATAAACCTAACTTTTGCAAAATCAAGTGAAATATAGTTACATAAAAAAAAATCAAAATTCTACAGTTGATTAGCAGAACCCTCCCAGAATTAGCCAATTCTGTCAATTGAGTCAGCATGTTTGTAAAAAAGGAATCATAAGATACTTTTTTGAGTGTTTGCTTGTTTTAGTGTATATCTAGAAAACATATCTTTAGCAATTATTGTGATCAGAAAAGAATTATCCAGACTTCTGCTTGTGACAATGATGAGTTCTCAGAATGTGCAATCAGAGAAATAATCATCATTGATTCTGCATTTGTCAAATTACTGAAGAGTAGCTGACCCACATGACTTTGGGAGAAAGTAAGACTTTAAGTAGTTGAGTTCTTATATGAAAGGTTTTTGTCAAGCCCTGTTGTCACAGGTGCAATGAGTATAGACACAATGACAGAGCACCTGAGAAGGAGTAGCAAGTTGGGAACAAGAATTTTGGAGCTGGAAAAGGCTTGAGTCATTGGAATTAATTCTACTTGTCAAATCAAATAAAGATGTAACACTTTTACAACCTGTTCCAGATTCTCAGCATTTAAAGATAAATGACTCTTCTGAAAAAAACTAAAAAATAATTATGCATAATTTGTTTCCCCAGGCACAACAGAAAAAAAGTTATGACTATTTGAGTCCAGTCATTCAGAAATGCTTATTTGGATTCATTCTAGGAAGAAGAAAATCATGTATTTGAAGTAAAACACCACCTGATGTAGCAATTTGATATTGACTTTTCTTCAAAGCAATGAAAAGACACTGGGAAAAACTATCATTATCATTAGAGAGACATAGTGATGAAAGAGTTTCATTTTCCCATTTTAGACACAGTTCTATCTCTTCATCCTATTAATTCAGCATCCCAATTGTTTTTTTTAATTATGACTTTGTACATTAAATACTACACCTTTGCAGAGAATGTCAAAGTTGAAGAGCCTTAAAGATAATGAGAATTTTAATCATTCAATAAACAAACAGTGTTATAAACACTGTGCTAGGTTACCAAAATAAATCTAGTCCCTATCCTCATTGAATTCTACCTTCTAAACTCAAACATTGGTAGAATAATCAAAAAAATACACAAATAAATTTTAAATATAATAATAGTTTGGAATAGAGGCACACAGCAACCCTGAGGGAGGGATTAAAGGAAGACTTACCCCCAAGGAAACAAAATAGTCTGAAGATACTAAATTAAGTGGATATCAGTGACATTCAAGCTGTAGCAGACAGGAGAAGCAGATGTGGGTAAAGAGAACTAGACAGAGAGTACTGCCTGGTGAAGTACTGTGGCAAGAGTTACTATCACATATCTGGGACCTGAAAGGAACCAACATGGCTGGAATGAAGAGTGCAGGGGAGGTCTAGGATGAACAGGAAAAGGATCAGATCCAGGGGCTCATAGGCAACAATAAAAAATATGGTGTCAATCAAAAGGGTAAAGGGATTATGAAAGTGTGAAGAGTAAATTCAGTTTTATAAAGTTCATATTTTGGCTATCTTGCAGAGAAAGCAGGGAAGTGGGCAACAGTGAAAGCAAAGAGAACAATAATAAAGATACTACATGACCTTTCATAGCAGACCATAGAGCATTTTCTAGGAAAGGTTGTGAAGATGGAAAGAAAAATATTTATGAAAAATTTAGCAAGTATAAGGTGTTAATGATGCACTGAATGTGAAAGGTAGGTGCAAAGGAGGTGTCAAAATTGAGCTCTGGTTTTTTGACTGGAACACTTGAGTGATTCTCTAGATAGAGAATCCTAGATGAACTACTATAAGTAGGAAATGCCAAAGACTGGCTGGCCCAAGCACTGACATTGGGTTTAATCAGAAGGAATGTTTACTTGAGTATTTTTCTAATAAATAGTTCATTCATTTAGAATCAGTATGCTTATGAAATAATAATAATGAAGTATTTCATAGCCTTATACTTGTATAACTACCCGCATTATAATTTGCCCAAATAAAGACTGCTCACTCTAACATTCTAAATATTTATTTACAGTGTATATGCCCTGTTCCTCCTTTTAAATTAAAAACTTCTGGTGTTTACAATTAAGACCATGACATATGTGTATTTTTATAAATCTCAGCAACTAGTGTAGTGGAGGGTGTGCTTTCTCTTCTGCTTCATCATTAAGGTTTCAGTGTTTACATGTTCCATCCCAGTCTTTCCATTTTATGTTATCCTTCTCCCCTTGCTTTAAAGGATTTTTAATCATCTTAATATTTCTTGATTACATTACATTCATCCATGGTTTGTCACCCTTACTGCATCATAAATTCTTCTACCTCAGAAGACTGTAATCTCCACGAGGGCAACAATGTCCTCTTGTTTGCCAGCATAGTCCAGATCTTCATTAAGTATTTGTTGAGTGAATGAATGAAGTATTTGTCAAAAATCATCTCACTAATGAGTGACTATACTGTTTACATCAAGAGGTGAGTGTTTGTGCAGAAAATTCTTCAAGAAAGGAAGGAAATGAGAAAGGAGATCATTAGCTGAACTGGCAAGGATGGCTTGGGTGCCAAAATTATGCTCTCAATTTTAACACCTACTGTGGTGAACAATTCTGTCAAGATTAATACAAAAAATATAGCAACAAAAATTACCAGGGATCACAAGAAATTATGTTATTCATCTATAAAAGTCTTCCTTAATCCTTCTAGCTGTATGTTACGTTTTCCACTGAATCTCAATATCCCTCCCAATGCTGTTGTTGGGAAAAACAATCTGCATTTAAAATTTATATCTCTGTGTGATTATGTCTTTCTATTCCTTAGTTATTACATACTCGTCATTGACAGAAATTATATTTGAAGTTATTTGGGTATATCTGCTGTCCCCTGACACAGTAACTCACTATTAATAAGTCACTTAACAAAAATGTGTTCTATTATAAATGAGGAGAAGTTGAATTGATGCTCACCAGCAAGAAAGACATAAACTTTATTCACTTATAATACTGAGTTATTCTTATTATTCTTTCAAAGAATAGTTAATATTGTATCATGGTAGGTTTTATTTTATGATCTTTCTCCAATGATGTTGTTCTTTTCTACATATTTATTTCAAATTTGTTTGTTTTCTTGAGGTAGTAGCTTAAAAAGTGAAAATATTTATTTTTCAAAAGGTAGTATGATGTTCACACAGACGTGCACTACTATGCTTTCCAAGTATTTGATATCCCTCAATACAATCAACAGATTCTTGCTCTTGATACACTGGTCCTCAAAAAAGTATGCTACCTTAACTGAATTTTTTCTGTATAAAGATGAGAAACTAATTTTGGTGAATTACTTTTACAGTTTTAACAAAGGCAATTTTGATGTGTTAATGCTCACACAGACTGTTGACAGTTTTGTCTGCACAGGACTGTTGCTTCTTATGGCAACAACTTCTCTGTGAGTTTGGAAACTAATTTTCCCCATTCTGTTCCATCCCTGTCTTACTGACCTAATCTTTGGGTAGATGTGAACTAATGTGCGCATATCAATGCCATTTCTTGGCATATTTTCAAAGGCCTGAGGAGACTTTTTTTCTACCCAAGGTCCAATTCTTAATCACACCAACATGTCAGGATAATTTCGAAAGCTAAAACAAAAGAAAGATGAAATGAGCACCAAAAAGAGATCCTGACAGCATTTCAATTTCTGGTTTCTACTTCTCCAAGAGCAGCTCCGCTCTGTTGTTGCAATGGTTTAGTAAAGAGGATAATGAATTACCTTATTAATTACTTGAGTTAGTTTTAATAATATTACTGTTGGAATCAAGTAAAGTTAAATCAAGTCTTAGACAATATTTGTCTTGGATATTTTGATTTTATCTATAGCAAATATAAGCAAAGATATGAATGAATCATTTTCTGAATATTCCTTTTGAGAATGCATTTTTCTAGCCAAATATAATTAGCTACTGAACATGATTGCAAAGTGAGAATTTGGGTATGGTTTACTTTTTATTCTAGTAATTAAAACACATGCAAATGAAAAGGGGTTAATTTTCACATGAGGCAAAATTGATGAAAGGTAATAATAATTTAACAAAGTACAAAAAGTTGTAGTATTTTTCTGAAAATACTAAATAGACCTTTTAAATTGAAATATGTATAAATAGTACTAATCAAGAAATGTGTCTGTTCTCATAAATTGTTTACACTTACTTCTCATTCCCTTTAAATGCCACGTCATTTAGATGACTTTCTCCTGAGTGCAGATGACAAGCAAAGGTCATGACCATTTGTGCTTAACAGACAGTCCTGTCCCACACTCTTCCCAAACAATAGGATTCAAGCTAGTTATTAACTCAGGTGGCCTGGCTAAAATCCATCTTTAGTAATTACATTTCTGTCTACGTAAAATGGATAATGTAGTTTCAGTGAGAGAACTTATTCTTCTTTGTCATCAGTTTATTTTTTTTTTTAAAGAATAGAGACACAAAATCATCATTGTATTATGCTCTAAGTAAAGAAAAACAAAAGGGTCATTTTACTTCAGTGCTGATGCTCTAGAAGACTAAAATAATTAAGCAGAGAACATTTATTATCTAGCATCATTCAGTGAACTCTAAGTAATAAGTAATTTCTTTTGCTTTTGAACTTATTCTTCAGCAACTCATATGAGAGTGTTTTAGAAAGTCAAGTCTAATCCTTCTCTCTTTTATCCACTTACCTTTGTACTTCCAATCCCTTTTCAACTTTCACTTTCTCTTGGAAGTTTTTAGTAATTCACCTCCCATCTGTTAAGCTAAATTAGACTTCTTTTATGATAATTCTGAAACACCTCCATTATTGCATTTATTGCAACAGCTCTGCTCCTATTGGGCTTTAGGCATTGAGATAAGATTCTAAGTATTATTGTTTTTAATATCCCCCAAATCTAGCACATATCTTTCATGTGATACCTACAAGTATATACTAAATATTTATTGAATAAATGAATGTAAAATAAATCTTATCCTTAACATTTAAATTGGGAGCTTACATAATCTCCTTAGAAAAACTCTAGGACCATATTATAAATATAAAGGGATTAAGAGTGACGCCGTCCAGTGGTGTTGATTTGGCGCGGGGGACAAACGGGTAGCGAGGCTCTTGAATTCAGAATGGTTTATTATTGAATCAGGAAACCTGGGAACCCTGGCTCTCGAACCTGGAAACTGGAATCTTGAACCTGGAACCTCCAACCTCGAACCTGGAACTTGGGACCTCCAACCTCGAACTCGAACTCCAGCGCTGGAGGAGAGCCGGCTTATATCCCCTCCAGGAGGTGAAGGGTAGGGCTGAAGACAATTATGCGAAGATTAGGGGAGGAGCTAGCTGCCCAATCATGGCAAAGGTCAAAACGAGCAGGCATGATCAGAAGCTCTTGGGAACACTTGTGCACACGTTGTGTGCATGGACTTAATTGAATACGGCCAATGATAAATCATCTGGGTGTGCTTATGTTAATCAACCTCCTCACTGCTGATGTGACCAAAACAACTTCTGGCTGGCTGCCAGGTGCCATCTTGGCGAGTTAGCATGGCATAGCCCCCAACCAAGAGTTGGTATTCAGGAAAGAAAAATAAAAATGGTATTTTGGTGAGATATGGTAAGTGTCTAGTGTCTTGAAAAAAACTTCATAGTTTTGTCAACAGATTAGCCTGGGTAGTGGGTTGTGGTTAGAACACCATTTATAATTGGTGTGTAGCATGAAGGTTGTTTCAAAATCAGAAGGAGAAGAAATGGACAAGTTATTAAGTCCTGTTAGTAGAATAGGGTTTCAGATGGTGGTTCCTGTCCCATGGGAAGCAGGAAATCAGGTGGCTAATGAGGAGGCAAAAGAATGAGGTCAAGTCAGTACTCAACCTTACAATCCCAGTCAAAAGGAGAAATAGGGATTTCTTAGGGGTTGCAAAGTATCATCTCATTGTATGTCTCAAAGCAATACAGTTAATCAGTTCCATATTGATAAATGTATTAGTCCATTATATTACTATAAAAATACTTGAGGCAGACTGACTTTATTTTTAAAAAGGTTTATTCAGTTCAGAATTTGAAAGGCTGAAATCCAGTATTGGGCTGTCCCATCGATTCAGCCTTTAATGAGGGTTCAATGACATCATGGCAGGACATATGCAAGAGGAAGAGTCCCATCATGAAACAGGAAGTCAGAAAGACTGGGATCCTACACTCCCTTCTGAGGTCATTCACCAGTGACTCAAGGATATCCCATTAGGCTCTACTTCTTAAAGTTCCTCCAACTTTCCCATTGCCACAGTAAAGACCAGTCAACAACAAATAAACCCTGGGGGACACACTCAAATCATATCCAAACCACAGCAATAGACATTTAAATTGCTTTGAAAAGTTTTCTATAACTGCAGTGAGAACTTTAGGTATAATTCATTTCAAGTGCTCATAAGAAGATGATTGCTTATAAATTCCTAAAGGAAAATTGGTGGGTCAAAGTGCGAGTGCATTCATAATTTTGACAGTTGTTTCCATACTAGTTCTCAAAGAATTTGTACGCATTTGTATACTCCAAAAATACGAGCATTTTTAAAAAAATTTTTCCACACAGCTTTGTCAATCAGCACTTTTATATTTTTTTACTAATTCGAGAGATGATACAAATTTGGATATAGCTTTCATTTATATTTCTCTTTGCATGAATGATGCTTGCATAATTTCATATCTTTAAGAGTTAATTCTATTTCTTTTACTATTTATATCCACTCCCTATTTTTCCATTCAAAGTTTGGCCTTTCTCTTAACCTGTAATTAGTTTATATTTATTAGGGAAATTAACCATTTGATGTGAGCTGTAAATATTTGTTCTTGGTATATTGTTTTCTTAAAATTTTGCTAACTCTGTTTTTACTATGCAAAACTTTTTTGACATTTTGCATAGACAAATGTACAACATTCTTGTTCTCAGCATTGTTTTTATATATCACTTAGAAAAACTTTCCCAATAAAAAATAAACTCTACCAATCAAAAATAATACATAATCTTGGATTCAAATTCTAGCTTCTTCTCTTAAGGATATATGACCTAGACAAATCACTTAACTGTTCAGGGTCTGTTCCTTTGTGAGAAGCATAATAATAGCTCAATAACCTAATTTTTACATTTGTTGTGAGGAGAAATTGAAATAATACCTATAATATACTTAGCATAATATTGTCATATACTATATGATAAAATTTTGTGTAATAATAAAATAATAATAAATAGTCATTTCCTCGTTTGAGTGAAATGAATCCCAAACTAGTGCCTTTATTTCAAAGAACACATCTTTTTCCCTATTTCTTGTATTGGAAAGTGAAGACACTATTGAACCAGCTTTTCCACTTGAAAAATTAACATCATTAGTCCTCCCTTTAAAATCCTTACTAGACATGAGCAAGACGAAACTAAAATAAAATTGTAAGAGTAGATTCAGTGACGTAATAAGCATATCTAGAATCAGACTACTGGTATATGGAAAAACTCTCCAGATTCTGCTGAACATATCTATGTATGTGCAGCTGTTGTGCTGATTTCACGGTAGATGGATTTATTTATGATTGCCATAGAAACAAGAGGAAGATGCATTTTCCATCAAATACACCTAGCAACTGTGTGTATGTCTGTATATTCAATTTATCCATGGTTACCCTGGGGATTGCTCAGAACATGAATGTCCCTACCATTTTTTCAAGCTCTCAACTATAAACTAGCATCTTGATGGTTTTGTCTCCCTGCAAGCAAAAGAAGGTACTTTCCAGGGTTACATGATTTATCCCTTGAATAGACTACAAGGTAAATGTCTACATTTGTAATAACAGTGCAATAGTCTAGAGACTTTGCATTATATTGTTTATGGGAAAACAGCTTCCTTTAAATGAAGCTCTTCTCTTTATTGAATATTTCAGCATTTCAACATGTTTTGCACATTCAGTATCTGTTTTTTCTACTTTTAAATATGCTAATTAAATTGTTCTACAAATATCACAAAACCACATAAGCTAAGTACAATCAGTAAACCAGTATAAGTCTTCATAATCATCATCAAAAATGAAACTAATTCTATCCTGCAAAGATTTAATGTTAAATAAAATTTGTTAAATTATCTCCAGTTAACTTATAATGGATTAACTTTATTGCAGTTCTTGCTTGATGAACGGTTCCTTCATCGATGCTCTACAAAGATAATGTTAAATTGTAAAGCTGAAAAAGTTTTATTATAAAAAACTAAAATAATGAAATCCTAGACCTTGTGCCTTAGAAGGACTTTAAAAATGAATTGCTATTCCCTTCATTAGCAAGGTTATTTAATCAGGGTGACACTGCTAGATGGGAACAGAGGTTAGTCTAGATTCAAGGACACTGAACTGATATTCACTCAGCAAACATTTTCTTAACACCTCTGATAAGCCTAACAAACCTTAGGTTATTGAATATAAAATAATATATGACATAGCTTTCAAACTTAAGAAAGTCACAACCTTGTAAAGCTTTTAATTTGTTGAGTTTTTTTTTTTTATTCCTCTTCTTCATATCGATTTAAGTATTCTATTTTCTAATTAACTAATTTGGTGGTGGAACTGGGATATAGGTAAATTAATAAAAGCACATAAAACTAATTAGAAGGAAGAGTAAGAACAACTCATAAGTAATGGATGCAGCTGAGAAAACAAGATCCCAGAGGACAAGAGAGAAGATATGTTTGATGCACAGGTATTGAAATGAGAAAATATACTTCCTTCTCTGTGGTCACAGAGAAAGAAAAAAAAGAAGCATCTGGCTGAATATGAGGTAGGTAAGAAATAAACTATCGTCTTAACCTGAAAAAGGGCTAATATTCCTGGCAAATAAAAACAAAAAAAGAAAAAGAATTAAAATGTAAATTATTTCAGAGTTGAACTAGAAAAAGAACTTTCAATAAGCATTCATTCACTTATTTAACACCTAATGTGTACACCTAATGTGTACATTACTCAGGAATATGGTTTTTCCGAAAGAGCAAGGCGGACTGGAATCCCTTGTATTATTGTTCCCTGAATGACTTTCTGTGTGTCAAGCACTCTGTGCAGTACTGGGACATGAGGCTAAACAAAATCTGTCCAGCTGCTGTCCCAATAACTTTCTTCATTAAAGGACACTAGCCAGCAAGCAGGCAGGTCTATACTGTAAATATGCTTTGAGAGGAGAAAGCCAGTTTTCTATGGTCATTAATAAAAACTTATTTCACACAGAAGAACAACAAAGTTTCAGAGGTGAAAGATTACCCTACATATTTTAAAACTGTAAAAAAAAAAAAAAAAAGAAAGAAAAGGAAGAAATTACTATAGAATGTATAGAGAAGGTGGTGAGAGGCAAAGTGGACCCTTTACCTGAATCGCTTCAATTAGGGCATTGTGAACTCTGAAAGAGAGTTAGGCTTCTATCAGAGGTCAGTGGATGCACATTTAGGCAGGAGGAGTGGGGAAAGTGTACCTTGCTCTTTAGGAGGATTATTCTGGCTTCAGCATGACTATCTATGATAAAGACCTGATGAACAACCAAAAGCTCTGTCAATAATCTGATCATGAAATTGCAGTGACCTGTACTAGTAAATGGCTGTGGAGTTGGAAAGCATTTCCTCAATGGATTATTAGACAGAATTACCCTATCAGTTCCTGAGAGAAAGGAGAAAAGGGTTTGCATTGTTTCAGAAGATATACAATTAAGTTTTGGAAAGAACAAACGTGATGTGTTCTTGGTTTTCCAAATGGAGATATCTGGAAAAACATAGGACCTTTAGGTTGGGGATTTGGAAATAATCTCTATTTAAATGGTTTTTGGAACAATGAAAGAGAAGCTTGCACAGGAACCATGTACCGAGTGAAGAGAACAAGAAGAACAAAGGGTAGCACTCTAAGGACCACCTATATTTAGGGTAAAGAGAAACCAAGGAAAAGCTGAAAAGAAAACCAAGAAATGAGAACCAATGGAAGATAAAAAGAGTGGAAGAAGTGGAATCAGCGAACCTGAACAACTATTTCAAGAAATCTGTCTCTTGATGGGGAATAAAATTGATAATAGCTTAGGGAAATAAGGTGAGAATGAAAAATAAAATGTTTCTATAAAAATATAACAGATGATAATACATAAACACTCAAGAGAAGGAGTCATTGCAACATATAAACTGGAGGTAAAAGAAGGAGGAGCGGAGGTTGTGGAGTTGGTGGTTTATTGAATTATATTATTAAAATACGTGGAGGTGCTGGGAGGCAGAGCATCAGGGAGTGGAAGTTTTGGCAAGAGGACTCACAGTTTTCTTCACATGCATCTATGGAATTGATTTTGGTGGTTATGATTAAAAGAAGTTGAGAAAATTCTACTTTTTCTGTCAATTAAGAAACAAGATCAACTGCTATCAGTGAAGTAGAAGTGGTAGGGTCAGAGGTTAGAGAAGAATGGGAGATCTGCAGTTGTTACTTTGGAAAACAGAAATATATCACTGGGAAAACAAATGTATTTCTGAGCAGTACTGAGAGTCCAGCTGGAGCAGACAAATGTTTTTGAGTGGCTCCTGTGCCTGGTTGAATGACTTTCTTGACACTATTGAGCATCACAGAACTGGATGGATGCAGGTTTGTGGTTTTGTGAGTCAGAGATTCTAGATTTATAAAGAGGTAAACTAGTGAGAGAAATATGTTGTCCTGAGCATAGGAGGACAACATATTTGGAGTGGAGTGATAGAACATTGGATTTAAATTCCACATAGAAGAAAGTGAATCTGAGAAGACATTGGTAACTTTAAGGGAAAAAAGTAGGGGCTGGAGTCTGCAAAAGGAAAGACTGAGTATAGAGAAAAAGACTTAGTGAATGAACCAGAAGTTTATGGGGTCTAATGATTTAAAAAAAAAAAATCTAGTCATATCTATGTATGGTGCATTTTTCATTAAGAATATGTGATTTTATAACCTTAAGACCCAGAAATGGCCATTCAAAGGGGATGCAGGATATTTATGAGTAGGTAGGATATACACATATATTTATGTAGATAAAATTAATTAATATTATTTTTTGTTTAAATTTACTGTAAAATATTGAGGTTTCCTGCTCAAAATTGCATTGTGAACTGTCTTCCAAAGAGGAGTTTAGAAGTTAGAGGAAAATATTAATGAAGGTCTAAACTTTACAGATTACTTTAAAGATAACATGGAGCAAAGAAATCTTCTCATATAGATCTGACCAAACTAGAATGAGGGAAGTCTGATATTACATACACTTCAAGAAAAACAAATAAAGAGAGGCTTTATGTCATTATATAATGCAATCATAACGAATTCATGAACAAGGATGTTTATACTTCCTTAAGGATCATTCCATTTCAGAAAATGTAAGATCCGAGGACCTCGAGTAAAAGAACTATGGTGACAGGAGCTTGGATCTTATAAACAGAATCATTATGAGAATGTCACTTAATATATTCTGATCTCCTCAATTTTTTATCCCATGAGAGACTGATGAGAGTTGATACATGGGTGTGACAATGCATGTAACCATGAAGGTGTTTTGTTTGAAGTAGTAATAAAACTTTAAGATAAATAATGAAGATATGAAATATCTTCAAAGATTGTATATATAAGGTTTTTTATTTTAATATTTTTATTTTTGATACTGGGGATTAAACCAGGGGTGCTTAACCACTTAGCCACATCCCCATCCCCTTTTATTGTTTTATTTTGAGACAGGGCCTCCCTAAATTGCTGAGCCTGGTGTCAAACTTGCAATCCTCCTGCCTCAGCTTCCCAAGTCACTGGCATAGGTTAAGATGCAACTTTTCTTCAAGAATATCTATAAGGTTTGTAATGTCAGTGTGTAACAGTAAATAAATCTTTTTCAAGTGTTATACATGGTGCCTATTAAGTGCTAGGTATTATCTAATTATATTCACTCAAGCACATCATATTAACTATGATATAGGTAATAGCATACAGATTATTAAAATCATACTTATATAGTTATATTAGAAAATGACATTTTATAGAAAATGAAACTAAGACTTAAAAATCTTAAATTACCTAGCCAAAATATTCAATTGGAAATAGAATCTTGATCTGACTGGCAAGTCTATACTGCTACAGGCAAAACCCCATGAGAATGTAGTAACAAAGTTTTAAAATGGAATTCAAAAATCCTTGATGATACTGTAAGAACACCTTCAATTACCATTTACTTTATAAAGACACCTTTAGTAGTATTGATTAAACAGCAAAAATAACCTCCAAAATCTAGTCATAAATTTCTCTAAAAATATAAATTAAAAACAATTATCAAGAATAATATACTTATTTATTGTGAGTCATATTTTGTATTTTATAATATTAAGTAAATTTATAGTAATCTGTATTATTCGACACTCAGTTCATCATAGAAAAACTCAACAAGCTTAGACAATTCTGAGTAACAGTTCCCTGGCTTGCTTTACTCCTCTGTACAGGTTGTCTCCTTGAAGAGGATTGTCAAGGTTAGAAGTTGTCTTCCTTCTGGTGGGGTCTCCCAGGCATGCAGGACATGATGAACATTCAATTAACAGCATCACGATTATTTATTCACTAATTTTCAAATATAATTTATATTTTCATATATTTATTTTTAATTAACAAAAACTGTATATATCTAGCATGTGGAATATTTATGTGGATACACACACACACACACAAACACACAAACACATTGAAGAATGTCTAAACCAAACTATTCAACATATATAACCTCACATTATAATTTTTTGTAATGACACTTAAAATCTACTCTCAGCAATATGCAAGTATACAATGCATTGCTATTAACTATAGTCACCTTTTATATAATGAATCTCCTGAATTTAGTCCACCTTGTCTGAGATTTTGGAATCTTTGTCCAGATTCTCCTCAGTTCCCCAAAACCTTCCAGACTCTTATAACTTGCATTGTACTTCTATGAGTTCATCTTTTAAAGAATCTACCTGTGAGATCACACAATATTTGTCTTTCTGTGCATGCTTTATTTCACTTAATATCTTCCAGTTTGAACTAAGTTGTAGAAAATTGAAGGATTTTCTGTTGTTTGAAGTCTGAATTATATTCCACTGTGTGTACATAACATATTTTCTGTACCTATTCATCTGCTGATTGAAAGCCTAGGTTGATTCCATACCTTGGCTATTGTGAATAAACTTAAAATGAAGTGGGAGTGCAGATAGCTCTTTGATACACTGATTTCACTCCTTTTAGATATAAACCCAGTAGTGAGGTTACTGAATCATAGGGTAGTTCTACTTGTAATTTTTTGAGAAATCCTCATATTATTTTCCATAATAATAGTACTAACATATTCCCACCAACAGTGTACAAGAATTCTCTTTTATCACATTCTAATAATTGTCACCTTTTGTCTTTTTGATAAGAACCATTTGAACAAGTATGAGGGGATATCTCATTGTGGTTTTAAATATGTATTTCCACAATAATTACTAATGTTTAGTATTTTTATGTATACTTGTCTTCCTTTGAAAAAAACATGTAGTCAGGTTCTTTTCCCAATTTTTATTGGCTCCTCTTTTTTTTTTTTTTTTTTTTGCTATTGAGTTATTTGAGAACTTTAGGTGTTCTGGATAAACTCTGATCTGATATATTGTTTGGAAATATTATCTGTAATTGTGTAGGCTTTCTATTCACCTTGTTATTTCCTTTGATATGAAGAAGAACCTTGTATTTTATATAATATCATTTATCTACTTTTCCTTTTTTTAAAACCTGTGCTTCTGGGATCATATTCAAAAAATTCACTGCTCAAATCAATGTCAATGAATTTCAATAAGGCCGTAAGCAGGTTTCTCAGCACAATTTGCACAGACCAGAAAAAAATGGGAAAATCATCTCCAAACTACTGAAAAGAAAGAAAGAAAGAAAAAAAAGAAGGAAGGAAAGAAGAAAAGTATCAACCAGGAATACTCTGCCCTGGCAAAATTGTCCTTCAGACGTGAAGGGCAGATAAGAGTTTCCAGACAAATAAAAGCTAAGGAATTTGGTCACTAGTAGACCTGCCTTATAGGAAATGATAAATTGAATTCTTCAAGCTGAAAGAAAGGGATATATTGGCAACATGAAAACATATGAAACTATAAAATTTACTGGTAAAGTGCACAACTAAATTCAGAATATTGTAATACTGCAATTTTTAGTTAATTTGCTTATAACTTTAATATAAATATTAAAAGTCAAACCTATTAAAAATAAAAGTAGCTGTAATAATTTTAAGTGGCATAGAATACAATCTAATAAAAAAGGAAGACAGAAAGAAAACAACCAAGGATCTACAGAACAAGCAGAAGATAATTAATGAAATGTCAGTAAGGAATCTTTACCTATCAATAATTACCTTGAATGGAAATAGATAAAACTCTATAAATAAAAGATGTACAATGACTGAGTGACTAAAACATTCAATACCTAACTATATATCGCTGTATTGATTCAGTCTGACATGACAGCAGCCATCTTGATCAGTGACCACCATAATGGCCCCAACATAACCCTAGTTGGTTTTTTCCTGCATAGTTTCCTAGTAAATTATAAATAGACAAAACCATTAGAAGATATGCAGAACTTTAAAGTAGAGTCTAGTGACAGGAATGTGCCTAACTCTTTGATGTTAGATTAAGATAAACCAGGTACCTTATGGTAGGATAAAGTAAATTTTTTCCTAAATAATATATATACCACTCCATCTGACACAAATTATGTGGATCCACTTGGTCAGGCTGCCACTTTGGATTATACTTCTGTCAGTAAGTTTTTCAATAAGTTGTACTCTGTACAACCCTAGATCTCTTTCTTCAATCTCTTGGTATCTTGGGGTTAGTTTACATTTACAGGGACCAGGTGGTTAAGGAACAGATGACTTCCAGAGACTCACTGCATTTCTTATGAATATGCATAAATTGAAAGTGAAGGAATGCTACATTGCAGTTATGTTTGTCAAAAGTAGTTTTTATGATGCTATATGTTCCCTTTTTTAATAAGTTATTTTTAACTAGAGTAAGCAATCACAAAGATAATATTGACACATTGTTTACAGTCTTGTGATCTATAAATTCAGATTTGGCAGAGATGTGTAGTACATCTATTTTTTATGTTTTCTCTATAATAATAAATCTCACTTAAATAACCAGTGATAAATATATAAAATAAATGAAATTTTATCACATACATTAATTTGCAACAAGAATATAATGCAAAACCTATTCCCACGAATGTCCTGAAGTTAATGGAGGGTTAGTGGAGTCTGAATTCCTGTATGAGAAAACCTCCCTAGGCAACCACTACTTTAGGTTTCAGCCCCTATTTGTGTCTAGAAACTGAAGAATAGCTTGCATATTTCTATCAGCCACATGACTCTGCTTAAGCTCCTATCAAATGATGGTAAATGACTTTTTTCTATATTCAGTATAAATATATGTGGTCTACCTAACATCTCTTCCCTGTGGACATCACCCTGTTCTCCTTCCTCCTTCAACAATAGTCCAGTTGGGTTCTGCCAGTGATTATCTTGAGAGCATGTGGAGAAAGCTTGTTTAGAAAAGGAGCTCTTCAGTGACAAGCAGAATCCAAGATGCAAAAGGAGATGAGGTCAAGTTGACAGAATCTGGGCACCGAGCCCAGGCTTCTCAATAAATCAATACATTCTTTCTTTTTGTCTGTCTGTTATTTAATTTTGCTAATATTCAGGGCTTCTATAATTACTGAAGAAAAGAACTCTGATTATTACATATTTCTTTCTTCATCAGTTAGAAATTTCTCCTTGAATCCTTTGAATATTAATCCATCTTAGAACAAAACAGGAAAAGAAACAACAGTAGAATTGAATGATCATGTCTATGAGTAGGCACTCTCTAGATTGTTGTCTGCTCCTAGGCTTTTCTGTTAGCTAACCCACTTTTGTCATTGTAAACTGGTCAGGCAAAGATGAATTACAGATGTATCAATGTCCCGATCCTTTCAGCTTGGGTGCAGAAGGACAGAGCCTAGAGCTCCTGGAGGCTCTTTATCTGCGTGTACCATATTGATACAATCATTTTCTGTGTGAGGTATGATGTGGTGAAAGGCTTGTGAAGCATCAAACTAGATCTTATGCCATCTGCAACTCACTTACAAGGCTGAACAAATTTTACAAATTAAACAAAGATTTCGATTCAGTAGTTCTGAGTTTGGATGATCTCTATTTTAAAAGAGTTCCCCAGATGACTCTGCATATCTTCTAGGTTCAAAAACATTGATCTAAATAATTCTTCCAAATTATGAGATTCAGTTACTCTAATCCTATTTCAGATTCTGAGGTTACACCACATGGGAACATTATATTTTGGAAATATTTCATTAACACCTGAAAAGGTGGTTAAAAATAAATGCATAATTTATTTTTTTGCTTAATTAAGACTCACAGTGAAGTATCCCTGGTAGCTGCAATGTGCCTGCTAGGAATGGCATTACACCTTCTGAAGATATGTGCATTTATTTCAAGAAGCATGAGGCAGTGAGTGGTTCCTCTCTTAGGAAATAGGATAGTGGAAGCAAAAAGCAGAAGAAAATGAAAAAATAAATAAATAAAAAATGTTGCTGGAAGTTTTCACTTAGAAACCACAGGAAAAGGTATTTCAGGTATGATTCAGGAGTTTTGTCAAACTTGAAGACAGAGTTACCATATTTACTGACAAATGACTTATTTTTAGAGTTCCAGCTTTTAATAAAAGGGAAAAAACTATGAAAAAGTATCAATTTATTATCTGAAAACCTTGGTCAACGTTTGAAATTTTAAAAAAAAAGTGTCAGTGTTGAAAAAGTAGATTTGAGGTAACACATGGAATATTCGATAGTGAAGTTCCTAAATAAAAAAGGGCCATCTTGTGAAGAGAGTTTGTGTGATCCAAGATCAACACCAGAGCTCTGAAGCATATCTTCTTTTTCTGGAATAACTTCCCTCTATCAAACTGGTGACGGCTATTCTTAACACTGGCAAACAAGGTTATCTAAAGCAACGTTATATTGGAATGTGGTTACAAGTAAAAGTAACACTACAAGTTATCAGATTCAAGTAAACATAATTCAGTTAAAATAAGTTCAGGTCAAAATATAACATTTATGAGAAATAATTAATTCGTGCTGGTGAACACTCAGAAGACGTTTAAGTGCTTTTATTTGTACTCTAAAAAGAAGTAAATAATTCTTGGTGTTTTCAATACCTATCTTAAATGCAATCACACTGTTTAACATAATTTTATTAATTGACCAATATATAGGCAACATTAACAGACGACAACTCACTTCATTGTGCATATTCTACATATTAAATTTATTACCAGTGGGTTGAAAAGCCTAAAATATCATGACTGTAGTCCTGTTTGAGATGGTAGTTACTTAGTGTTATTTGATTTTCTTTGGTTAGTAGAAACAATAAGGATGATCAAAAGAAGGACTTTGAAGGAGAATTTTCCACAGTAATTTTACCAAGTCTGTGTAAACTAAAACTATATAAAAATATTAAAAAATCTCTTGTCAGAAAACAGAAGCATACAAATAATGAATTCTAATTTCAAATATATTAAATCTTAGCTGGAGAAAGGAGGTAAAATTTTTAAAAATTAGTTTTTAAAAATTATGTTAAAGATGAAATATTTTAATATCCTATCAGGGTTTCTACTTTAAAATTTATGTAATGTAAAAACTGAAGTGTTTTAGACAATCTGAACTAATAGATACTATATAACAAATTTAGAATCCAAATAATATTAACTATGTAACAGACTTTTATCATTTAGATATCACATTAACAAAATGATTAACTTAACATCATCAACCATGAGCTAACTTTACGTCATGTGCTTTTTGAATTAATGCACTGAAAAGCACACAATATCACTTTGATCATTTTTCTGGCAAAAATGTTTGACCTGATTATAATCATGAGGAAATAATTAGATAATCTGAATAGCAAAATGAATGGCTTAAAGTCTTCAAAATGTCAATGTCAAGAATAATGGACTTAAAGCAAAACTCTTCTAGATGCAAAAAGGCAAGGGAAGTTGGGCAGGGAGAGGAAAGAGAGGAAACAAATGTGAACATATACTAAGAACTGGTACTTTTAGTGAAAGGTGAATGTAAAAGTGTGTTTTACATACACTTATGATAATTTTACAGTAAGTTTGAAATTATTCAAAATGAAAAAAAGGGGAGAGATAAGTTATATTCTAGTTTACCTTATTCATACATTCAACAAATATTAATGGGCATAAAAGACCTGATAATGAGAACATGATCTGAGTTGCAAAAGGAACATGGGACTAGATATAGAAGGAGTATAATGTGGAGCTGTGAGACCAGGTCCAAGTTCAAGTTCATTTGCTGGTCAATCATTGTGTGTTTCTGGGCAACACATTACCCATTTTCAACATGATGACTATGGACCAAGATGAGTTCAGAAGTCACATATAATTCAGAATCAATGAGTCTTAGACACAGAATGATAGGAGACATTCCTAATTAAGAACTTGAAAGTAATCAGTAGGCCCCAGAGGCTATGGGAAGTGGAATCCCTTGTGGAAAAGGCTACCAGAATCCCTTGTGAAAAGACAACAGAACTGTTTTGTATTTAACCTAACAGAAAACTTTGACATTTCTATTCCCCATTATGATTCCCCAAAGCAAAGAAAATACTGGGCTTGGAGAATCACCAGCTTCATTAAATTATTGTTACTAACATCTGGTAGAATACCTGGTGCTGATATAATTTCTATGGAAATATAAAAATGAAAAAAGAAACAAGTTATTTAATGATTGATGTACTCCACAATCCATACCTGGAGGAGTAATATGTTTTATAGCCTCAAGAAAGCACATCAATTTGTACATTTTCACAAAAAGAAGATGAAATGTGCTGCTGTGAAAGGCATTGAAACAATCCTTAAACAACCCACTGTAGGAAAGATATTCAATAGAGCATGAACTGTGTCCAACAGATTGCAGATGAATTACTAGCTCAGGATTCTTAATTGAATACTACAGAGAACTATTTCTTGTATTTATTTAATCCTGTTCATCAGAGCAGTTTTTGGAAAATTTGAAGAAAATTTAAAATTTGTCTTAAGACATTCAGAAATGCTGTAACTACCAAAGGGAAATGAGGATATACATAGTTACATTCAAAAAGGGAGATGATGGTTATTTAAAATCCTCACAGCAGCTCATTCCAATACTGTTGTTTGCATATAAAAGGCATCTCAATGCATATGAAGAGAAGTCCAAGCTTTTCTCCCAAGATTTGAGATCCCACCAATCTAGTCTTACACTGTATATAAAATATATGAATTATAACCCTTGTCAAACATCATATACTCGGCACTCTGAGTTAAGTACAAAACATCATATACTCTGCACTCTGAGTTAAGTACAAAACATCATATACTCAGCACTCTGAGTTAAGTACAAAACATCATATACTCAGCACTCTGAGTTAAGTACATTTTTAGTATTTACTGGACAAATGTTGTTCCCACTCATCATATTGGCCACTTTGGAAAATGCTTTTTATCCTCTTTTTTTTTTTTTTTTTTTTGATATTGGGGATTAAACTCAGGAACACTCGACCACTGAGTCACATCCTGAGCTTTATTTTGAATTTTGTATTTTTGTTTTTTGAGATAGGGTCTCATTGAGTAGCTTAGTTCCTCTCTTTTTGCTCAGGCTGACTTTGAACTCTTAATCTCCTGCTTCAGCCTCCCCAGCCACTGGGACTACAGGGGTGCAAAACCACACCCAGCTATTCTCATCTTTAATGAGGTAATTACACCATCTTCATGAAGCCTTCCCAGAGGAAGCAGTATAGTGTAGTGTGTAAGAGCAGAGTTTAGAGTCAGAAAGTGCTGAGCTTAAGAGCTTCTGATTGAGTTTATTGTTTGATTCCCCCAGATCCTCAGGTTCTTCATTTAAAACTATGGTATAACAATAGTGCAGATAGCATAAAATCATCAGTAAGATTAAATGAGAGAGTAAATATATAGTGTTTTGTGCATAGTCTATCCCAATGCCAACAAACGTTCCATTTTTCCTTTCTTACCACTATTTCTATTAGTGTTTATGATTACCCAATCTTTTATTTGTTCTCTATGGCCCCTGTCACATCCTGCCTCTGTTACAAGAAGTTCTGCAGTCCCCATCATTAGGTTGTAAGTTTCTTGAAAACAGAAACTATGCTGCTCATCTTTCTTATCTATACAACAAAATACTGGCTTATTACAATATAAGTACTTAATAAAGATTTATTTAAATGATTTCAATTTTTTAATTTTTAACATATAATTTTTCTTTTTTAATATTAGTGTGGAATTTACTAAATTAACACTAAATATTTCAAAGCAATTAATTATTCAAGTTACAACACATTGGCATAAGAGCAAATTCGTTTTTATACCATCTAATAATTCAAATAAATTTTTAATATGTTGAAGTTCAAGTTGCAACACATTTTGATGTTATTACCTTTGTGGCCCCATAATTTGATTCATCTTATGCCCAAAAGGCTATCTGTAAATTTACTTTGAGACATTCATCCGTTTATCTACTGACCATATGTTCTATTAAAATATAGAAAAAATAAAGATTGCCTCTCAGGAAAGTCCTACCTGCCTATGACTCACAAATTCCTCTGATTCATCTTATAGATTCTGATCAATTGGATTAATTTTGTGAAGCATCCAATCTGCTCTTTGCTGTGAAAAGAAAACCCTGGCGATCCACAACTGACTCACTTAAAAATGACAATCAATAGAAAAACCCACACAAAGTCACCTTACGTTCAGCTTAGTCATCAAACCATATTTGTTCAGAGAAGACATAATTTGATTTTACTTTCCAAGGGGTCACTTCTAAATTTCACAGTTTTCAGAAAGGGACATTTTAATGTAATAAATGTGATAAAGAAGTTATCTCTGCCTTTATGCACTGTTATTCTTGTAACAAAATTTGTGAGACCTAAAAATCTAACCATGCCATATATTTTCAATCATACAGTGTCTCCTCATTTTCCCATCCATGAGCCCTCCACAATCTACCTGTATTATTTTTAGTAAACACATTATCTGCCTCAAGCTGAATCTCCATCTGAAATTTACTTTCACATGCCATGTTTCTCTTCCCACCGAGGTGAGTTCTCTCAGACCCAGCTGTGGGTCAAGCAGCTTTGCTCTCTTTGGTTCTACAGTGTTTCTTCTTCCCACATTTGCAGCTCATGCATTAATGTTTGCATATTCATGTTCTACTTCTGCTGTGAGACTGTAGCATGCTTAAACCAGTAACGTTTTTCTTTACAAGCACAGGCTGCTGAAAGTGAGGAGAGCAAGTGTAAAGTTTTCCTAGTGCAAACATATAGAGCAGTGCATGTAAGGCAAGAATAGTACTCTGCATATACTGGTCTAGTTTAGAATAGAATTACAGGTTTTGGTAACAGTCTTTTAGAAATAGAACAATGTAGTAAAACTGAGTATGCATTTGCTGTTTTTGACTAATTAAAGTTTGTTGCTATATATTAGTAAATGAGGCTAGCAGATAAAATAAAAATGTCATGCTTTTTATTTGAATATTTTACACTCATGTCAGAATGAAATGCAACCAATAGTAGGCAGAAACTACTTTTGAAAGAAGAGAACTGTATTGGGCACACTCCACATTGGCAGAAATTTCTTCTGAGCACGAGATACAGTTCATGGAGTGCGGTTTTCCTGTCTGAGAATGGGTTTTAGAGCTTCCAGTAAAACCTGAAGTAGGAGGAAATAGCTAGGGAAGGAGAGGGTCACTGTATGGGACACCCCAACATCTGAATGAAACATGAAATAACTTCCATGAAATCCTTGTCTGAATTCAGTATGTGTGTAAGAGTGTGGGGAAACTTCAAAGAGTCCCAATAAAAGCAATGTTCAAAAGGCTGAAAGGCAGAATATAGATTGGAGTTTGGAGTTCAAGTACTGCATGGTTTGAGGGTCTAGATAAATGAGAATGCCCATTAAAATTCCAGAATGACAACTCTGTGGGAATAAAAACATATCGGGACTAAGGAATTTGGCTTAAATCTAAGAGAAAAGCCAAATAGATTCAACCTCCACAAGTCCATGATATAGGCAGTAATTCCTGACTTATAAAATAGAAATAAATTCTTCTTGTAAGATAATAAAATCAGAATCCTCTTATACTTATTCAGAATATCTAACATATAGTATAAATAATTAAATTGGTAAAGGCAAAAATTATCAGTGTTAAGAATGAGAGAGGGATTGGTTCATTTCATTTAGCATATTTGTCAGTTCCATCCATTTACTGTTAAATGCCATAATTCCATTCTTCCTTATGGCTCAGTAATATTCCATTGTGTATATGTACCATATTTCTTTATCCATTCATCTATTAAAGGATACCAGGGTTGGTTCCATAGCTTCATTATTATGAATTGAGCTGCTATGAACACTGATGTGGCCATATCACTATAGTATGCTGATTTTAAGTCCTTTAGGTATATTCTGAGAAATGGGATAACTGGGTTAAATGGTGGTTCCATTTCAAGTTTTCTGAGGAATCTCCATACTGCTTTCCAGAGTGGGTGCACCAATTTGTATTCCCACCAACCATGTATGAATGTACATTTTCCCCCACATCCTCACCAACATTTATTGTTATTTGTTTTCTTGATAATTGCCATTTTGATTGGAGTGAGATGAAATCTCAGTGTAGTTTTAATTTGCATTTCTCTGATTGCTAGTGATGTTGAACATATTTTCATATATTTCTTGATCATTCAAATTTCTTCTTCTGTGAAGTGTCTGTTCAGTTCCTTAGCCCATTTATTGATTGGGTTTTAAGCCAGTCCCCAAAAAACAAAGATCAAATGTTCTCTCTGATATGCAGACGCTGACTCACAATAGGCAGGAGATAGGGGAGGTGGGGATGGGAATGGGAAAGACAGTAGAATGAATTGCATAACTCTCCTATGTTCACATATGGGTACATGACCACTGTAACTCCATATCTTGTACAACCTCAAGAATGGCAAGTTATATTCCATGTTTGTTTGATATGTCGAAATACATTCTACTATCATGCATAATGAAAAAAATTCAAAAAAATAAAGAATTTTTAAAAGAATAAGGAAGGGAATATCACCACTGATAAGTGGTAATAAAAGTCTAAGGGAAAATTATGGACAATGATATAAAAATCCAACAACTTAGAGATAATTGATTAAGTCTCTTTAAAAGTGAAACAGTAAAATTAACACTGCAGCTGGATAAATTCCTTTTTCTTTAACCAAATTTGATACAAAAAGAAAATCAGAACTGCCCTATATCAACCTAGAAAAGAAGCTAAATTCATCTTCAAATTTCTTCCACTAAGAAAGTTCACACTGAGACAACTTCATGATATAATTGTTCACATAGAAAAAACAAAATATGAAAATAACCTCTAGGATGTATTAAAAATAATGAATATACAAGATAAAAGTAAATATTAAAAAGTACTTTATATTTTTTTTGAGAAATTATTTATTGGAATCTTGATTTTGCCTTAGATAATTCTGTCATTTCCCAGCAACAGAAGACATAGACAGCTTTTCTACATTTTCTTTGGATCAAAGTTAGGTTGTGAACTGACATGTGGCTCAGGCGTTTGGCTCAAAAGCAGATAATACACAACCATCTCTGTTATGTGCACAAGTGAAGGAAAAGGATGAAGCAAAAAATAAGAAAAGCTATTTTTACTTTCTGGTCATTATACATAGTAGATTGAACTTTCTGTTTTACCAAATAAGAATTGCAAAAGCATAAAGTCTTAAAGATAATCCTGTTAGCCATCTTATACTTGAATCATTGCCTCAGTACTGTTGTACAATCTCTGAACATTTAATCAAAGGGTGTTGCTTTAGTATTTTAAAATATTAATGAGTAAGGCACAAATCAGATATGAAGTAAGAAGAAGTTAGACTATTATTGTTGTTAGTTAATGTTATTAACATTAGCTGGCATTTATTGAGGTAGTATAATTTTATCTCAGAATTCTCATTATAAGTATGAAATAGACTGTATTATCATCAGTTATTTTTAGATGAGAAAAATGAGGTTTAGAGAAATTAAGATTAAGTGATTTAATATGTACAAATTGATTGGAAGGGTGTCTGATTCATACAAGGGCTGAATAGATTTTCAATGTCACTGTCATTATTATTATTAAGTAACTTGCTTATGGTCACACAACTAGAAAGTGATGGAGCAGGATCTCTCTGAACCCAGATAGAAAGCTTTTATTATAAATATCTAAAAATACTCTATTGTTTATTCTCATTGTCTCTAGTCATCTTTTTTATTGTTTTTTAAAATTCTGTTCTATTTAATTATACATGACAACACAATGCATTTTGACACATTGTACACAAATGGAGCACAACTTCTCATTCCTCTGGTTCTATATGATGCAAAGTCACACAGGTCATGAAATCATATAGGTACATAGAGTAATAATGTCCTCTCATTCCACCATCCTTCCCACACCTATACCTCCTCCCCTCCCCTCACTCCCTCTGCACAATCCAAATTCCGTACATTCTTCCCTACCCATTCCATTATGGATCACCATTCGATTATCAGAGAAAACATTTGGCCTTTGGTTTTTGGGGTTTGGCTTATTTTGCTTAGCACGATATTCTCTAGCTCCATCCATTTATCTGCTCATGCCATATTTTCATTCTTCTTTTTAGGATGAGTAATATTCCATTGTGTATATATACCACATTTTCTTTACCCACTCATCTGTTGAAGGGCATCTAGGTTTGTCCCATAGTTTGGCTGTTGTGAATTGAGCTACTCTAAACTTTGGTATGGGGCTGGGGATATAGCTCAGTTGGTAGAGTGCGTGCCTTGCAAGCACAAGGCCCTGGGTTCAATCCCCAGCACCATAAAAAAAAAAAAAAAAAAAAGTGATCATAACTTTGGTATGGCTGCATCACTGTAGTATACTGATTTTAAGTCCTTTGGGTAAAAACCGAGGAGTGGGATAGCTGGGTCAAATGGTATTCCATTCAATTTTCTGAGGAATCTTCATACTTCCAGAGTGGCTGCACCAATTTGTATTCCCACCAGCAGTGTAAGATTGTACCTTTTTCCCTACATCCTCGTCAACACTTATTATTGCTTGTATTCTTGATAATTGCCATTCTAACTGCAGTGAGATGAAATCTTAGATGAAATGATTTGCATTTCTCTAATTGCTAGAGATGTTAAATATGTTTTTCATTTATTTGTCCATTGTATTTTATAAATACCAATAGCAAACAATTGGAAAATTGAATTTAAATGTTTCATTTACAATGTCATCAGAAACATAAAATATTAATGAATAAATTTAACAAAAATATGCAAGATAAGACTATTGTAAAAATTTCAGAAAAAAATGTGAAAGATTAAGAAAGATCTAAATCAATTGAGAGGTATATCCTGTCCATGATTTGGAAGATTCAATTTTGGTATGTTATGAGTTTTTACCAAATTGATCTAATGACCAATATAATCAACTCAAAATAACAAATATCAATTTTTTGGAAAAAGTGATTTTAAAATGAAAAAAGATCTATAAAACTTAAAATAATATTGAAAAAGGAGTACAGAGGCTACATGCTCCCTGATTCAGATATTTATAAAGCTATAGTAATCATGATACTGTAGTATTTTTATAAATATAATAAGTAGATGAGAAAACTGAATGAGAAAAGACTTAAATAAGCCAACACATATATGGTCAATTAATGTTTGACAAAGGCAACAAAGTGATTAATTCAATGAGAAGAATGAAAAGCCTTCTCAACAAACAGTGATGTAACAACTGAATAAATATTTGAAAATATGAATCTTGCTCTCCACATCTCTCAATACTCAAAAATGAATTCAGAATGGATTATAGGCCTAAATATAAGATTCTAAAATAAAATAGTTAAAAGAATTCTTAAATAAGACACAAAAGTCCAAGTCATAAAAGATAATATAATGGTAAATTGATCATTGCCATAATTAAAAATTTTGCTTATCATAGGATGCTAAAAGTAAAATAAAAATTAAGCTAAATATTAGAAGTAGATTTTCACACTACATATAACTAACACATTACACAATACAGAATATGTAACACAATTCTATTAATTGAAAATATATTTAGTTCATATTAAAAATGCAAACTATCAGATTTTTACAAGTGAGTAAAAATTTCAATGCATGGTACACACACACACACACACACACACACACACACACACACACAAACACACACACACTCACACACCCCAGAAGAGACAAAGTACATGCAACAGTTGTCATCATTAATCACCAGGAAAATACAAAGTTTTCACTTATGTGCAATAAAAAGGCTAAAATGTAGCCCATTCTTGTATAATTATGTCAAAATGGATTCTACGTTTATGCATAACTAAAAAGAATCAATTGAAAAACATTGAACCATGATTTCAATATTTAGAAATTTAACTAACCTCTACCAGTTCTTCTTTCTTTGCTTGAAAAGTGAAGTTAGCACTTGGAAGGCTAACCATTTTTGATCAAATTGAGAATTATTATGCTATAATATATAAGCAAACATTGAAACTCAACAGGTTTTTACAAGGACATGAAGTTGTTAATGTATTAGTCTCTGAATCAATCGTGGCAAATAGCCAATCTGGTCAACTGAGTAAAGTAAATTCTGAAGGTTACTCCCTGACTAATTCTTTTGAAAAGTTTGCTTATTGATTGCTCAGAGGACTCTGGGTCCCCTGAGGAAAAAAAATAAGTCAGAAATGCTTTGTCTGCATTAACCATTTTGTAAGTATGAAGCAAATTATTTATAATGTAGACATTTTTACTTATTCTTTTCATATTCATCACCTAAATGTTAATGTCAACAATATTAAAATACTAGTTCTTAAAAAAAATCTTCAGGTTAATCCAGACCCCAAAGAGGTGAAACTAGCCGGGTGTGATGGCACACACCTATAATCTCGTGACTCGAGAGGCTGAGGCAGGAAGATCATCTGTCCAAAACCAGCCTCAGCAACTTAGTGAGGTCCTAAGCAACTCAGTGACACCTTGTCTCTAACAAAATATTAAAAAGGGCTGGGAATGTGGCTTGTTGGTTAAGTGCCCCTGGGTTCAATCCCTGGTATTCATCAAAAAAAAAAAATAGGCGAAACTAATCCATAGGAATTTTAATCATAATAGTAATTGTCTATTAAGGGAGTTGATCAGAAAACTTCTGGGTGATTGAAATGTTCTGCTTCTCTACTTCAGTGATGCTTACATGAGCACATGCACTCATCAGACTTATTAATCATGTACTTGCAATCTGTGTAATTCAAAAAATGTGTCCACCACATAAAGTTGCTATAATAAAGGGTCTTATGACTGGCTAATTTACTAACTAGCTTTTCTTGTGTTTGCTAAGACATTTAAATTGGCTTTGTGGAAATAGTCCCTTAATTTCCATCCCTTACATTAGTATGATTTATGATTTGTGAGAGAAATAGACCTCAACAGTGCCAAGCCTAGAAGAAGAAAAAATATGAAAATAATTATAATTTTCAAAGTAGTTGTTATAATGCAATGGTTCAATTTTGATGTAAATATGATGTAATCAATATTCAGGGGTGGGCTGTTTTAGAACATAAGTTTGGAAATTGTAGTTCATGTGGCTTTTACAACCAAACATTACAGGGAAAT
Source organism: Sciurus carolinensis (assembly GCF_902686445.1). Taxonomy (NCBI): domain Eukaryota; kingdom Metazoa; phylum Chordata; class Mammalia; order Rodentia; family Sciuridae; genus Sciurus; species Sciurus carolinensis. Next base: position 80,061,776 of record NC_062219.1, on the reverse strand, counting down.
GACCACGTATTTATACCCTTGCTATGTGAGCTTAGAAAGCCTGGATGCTGTGACACCCTAGTAGTAAAAATCACACGTGGTGCTCAAATCTTGGTTTATGATATCATTCACCAATAAGAGGGATCAGAGACCCTGGGAGAAATGGCTGACTCTATGAAAGGAACATGAAATATGCAGGATGAACTTGGAAAATTTTATAGTACCAGGAAGTGAGGAATTACACAAAAGCATTGCAATAGCCTTCATTGGTGGAGAAATGTCAGCGGGTTGTAGAAATCAAGGGAGCACTCAATGATTAGCTGCAACACCTTGAGCAATGAATATATAATAAATATCCATGAGTCCATGGTGTTGTCCATAAATAAATGACTGAATTAATGAATGAGCAAGAAGACACAAAATCACCCATGCAGAAGAATTGCAAATAATTTATGCAAGTACTCTACCCTCAAGGAGGTGGGACATAACTCTCCACTCCATAAATGTGAACTCCATGTGGTGATTTCCTTCCAAAGACAGCAGTCCAGGAAGAGGCAAAGAAGATTAGCTTTACCAAGGAGAAACCTAACAAACATCAGTTCAGCCAGGTGAGCAAGTCATATCAACAGTATCTATCCTTACCTTGATGCAATGAAAATGTCACTTTACTGTCCGCTGCCCACATAGCACCAGTTTAATGGTGACTAAAACACCAAAAATATTCCAATAAAGGAGCATTCTACAAAATGCCTCACTAGCACTCCTCAGAATTGTCAAAATCAAAGAAAATCTGAGAAATCATGATATCCAAGAGAAGCCTAATTAGAAGATATGACAACTGAATGTAAAAACAGGGATGGGATTATGGATGAGAAAAAAGACATTCAGTAAAAACTAAGGAAATCCATACAAAGTACATCAACCTTATTTGATAAAAATATGTCTTTATTTGCTCATTAATTGTAACAAAGTCACCATACTTATGTTACATGTTAATGATAGAGGAAGCCAGGTATGAGTTATATGGGAACTATTTGTACTAACCACTCAATTTTTCTGTAAATCTAAAACTTATAAAAATATTTTTCTAAAAAATTGGAATGCACAAAGCCATAGATATATGAAATTTTAAGCAGTTCCATATGACTAGAGGGTGTAATATGTGAAAGAGAATGAGAGGAAATGAAGTTAGAGCGATAGCCTGCTTTTTTTCATACTTTCTTGGCTCTGTAAGCCATGGACTTAATTCTCTGTAAGAATTAATTGTAAAAGGACCTCACAGAAACAAAGATGAGTTGGTTTGTAGCATTTCACCTCTAACTGGTCTTCACAAGAAGTCCTGTCCTGATGTTCTCCTTTTACTTGCAAAATTATTTAGCACAACTGGAAGGATATGAAGGCTGATGGAGGATAGATAGCTGTGAAAATGAATGTATTAGGGTTCATTCAGTATTCCAAAACCTAGTTTTATTGTGGCATGGTTGTTCTGTTTTGCTTTGTGTGTTTTGTCTGATTTTTTTTTTTTTTTTTACCAACAATATTCTAGACAAGCTGCTAAGTTGTTAAGATCTGGGAATGCACACAGAGTTCACCCTCTATGTGTTGTTATTTCATAGTAGGGTTGAACTCAGATCTTTAATTACTATAGTTATTTAGCATTTAATGAGTATATGCTAAGTGCTTCTCTAATATCCTCCTTGTGTTTATTTTAACAGTCCTTACGTTTTAGATAATGAAAATCATGCTCAGAAAAGTTAAACTGTTCAGATATAAAATGTAGAAGTTAAAATGACTCTAAAAAAGGAATTGACAAGTTAAAAAATCCTTCCATGAAAGTAAACCCTGATATACTCCCAAACTTAACTTTGTGAATCAACAGGGTCCCTGAGCTTTAACCAACCTTACACCTGTTCTGCACAGAGATTGAATTCAAAACTAGATTTGAACTTCATCACCATTTTTATTTTACATATTAAAGGTATGAAAAAGCCGGGTGCTGTGGTGCATGCCTGTAATCCCAGAGGCTAGGGAGGTTTAGGTAGGAGGATCCCAAGTTCAAAACCAGTCTCAGCAACTTAGTGAAGCCCTAAACAACTTAGTGAGACTCTGTCTCAAAATAAAAAATAAAAAGGACTATGGGTGTGTTCAGTGGTTAGGTGCCCTTAGTTTCAATCCCTGATAACAAAAAAAAAAAAAAAAAAGGGTGTGGAGAATTTATTTTTCAAATTCCCATTCTGCAAAACTCTGTATTTAAATTTTCTTTTAAAATATTTTCTCTTTGCTTTGAGTATGGTGCCATGATCTAGGCTCTAGTAATTAAAATGATGGCTGAATTTACCTTGCAAACACAGTAGTTCATTTTAACCAGAGGACACATGGTTTTGTCTACAGTGATAATGAGTTTATCAACACATGTTTAGAGGTGGAGGCTGAACATCATGTGAGTGAGAAACGCCAACCAAATGGGCCTAGTATGGGAGATTTAAGGCAAAAGACTCTCACCACGCGTGGCCACTAAGAGAGTACTTCTGAGAAATGATAGGACCTTGGGGGATGATTGCATACTTTGCTGAGAGATGTATAACATAAAGGGTCACTCCTGTCTCCCATGTGAAGTCTTTGGTAAAGTGTACATGGCTTAGAATTGATCCTCTGAGACTAGTCTCTTAGTGGAGCTTGAAAGGTGCTGAATTCAGATGCAGGTGGTTTTTGCAAAAACAGAGGAGTCGTTGCAGAGTTGGAATCCCTGGTTACAATCAAAAGTAATCTCAGGCTAAGACTTACCCTTGAGCAGAGGTTGAAATTCAAGGAACAGTTCAGAAAACTAGCATGTTAGCTATAAAACATTCTATACATGTAAGTCAGTTGGCTCTCATAGATTTCCATACCAATATTTTATCCATGCACATCAAAAACCTACATTTATAGTTATATGTCTAGATTCCACATTTTTGTTTTCATATCTGGATCTTGTTGAATGCTTATATCTTAATTTCCTGTGATATTTTTCTTGACACTTGAAAATGAAATCATTTTAGGCTTATTTTATATTTTTCCCTGAAAATGAAACCGACTTGGAGGGAATCAAACTTAAACACATCTACGATGTGGACAATACTGAGTTTTCTCAGTTTAAGTAGCTTTCTTCTATTTGTGTTTTAGAACATTAGTGCTCTAGCTGAACTTACTAAATACTTTTGCAGCAACGTTTGGTGTGATTTATAGATTATTTTCCTTTAATTTTTGACAGAAGTTTTGCTGATAGATTTCTAATAATGAGCTATCCTTGAACTATTGAGATGAACATTACTAAAAATATTTTTTATATTACTTTTTTACTTGTATTTTATTTAAAAAGTTTCCCTTTTTTCATTATAAAGCTGGAATGCAGTTTTATTTTTGTACTTTTGCCAGATACCAAGTTTTCATACTAAAATGGTGCTGACTCTTCATAAAGTAAATTAAGAGTTTGTAAGTCAGCATAGACATAACTTACTTTGCAGAAACAGAAAATCTTGGTGGATCATAACATCAAATATGAAACACTACCTGTGCATGTGGAAAAAAGAAAAGAAAACACCACAAAAAAATGTCATATTGCATGAGCCTGAATGTGAAGCTCATCACCTCTGCTTATGTTCAGTTCAGTCTGCCAAAGCAGACCATGCAGTGGTGACTGAGAGAAATAAGCTGGGGAAATACGTTTTTCCCTCAGGAAGGAGTTGAATATGGTGAACATTAGCTAATTGCCTCTCTCCCATGAATTTTCCTGCTTTACCTTTTGCTTGAGAGGGTTTTCATTAATAATAATTCTTATTACTCAGTTGTAACTTCATTATTCTTGGTCTGTTGTATATATGCACACAGAAAGGCAGATAAACAGGAAGATAATAGACAGTAGATACAGGTATTGCTAGATACAGAAGTAGATTTACGTGTGTGTGAGTGCACATATGCATAATAAAAATATCTTCATTTGGTATGTGAGCTTTCAGCAGTTTGACCTCTGGCATAGTAGGCCTCATTTTAAAGAGATGTGTGTGTGTGTGTGTGTGTGTGTGTTTTAAAGATAACTTATAAGTTTTCCTGTGTAGAAAAGTTGGCCTATCCATTTGGACTCAAAGTAAAAATTAAAATGAAAATAAAGATGTTTTCTGATAAAAAAAAGAAAAAAACCACGAATTTGCTTTTCATTTACTCCACACCTTAAGTGCATAATTCTCTTTCAGTTAGCAAGGATAATGTGGATATTTGATTGAGACTGAACACTTGACAACATCTGCTATTTGAGATAATCTAAAAGAAACATAATTGACAGGTGGATGCTAAGCTCAGCAGTTCACTGCAGTTCTGTGTTTGAGCTCTGATGCCAGAAAGGTTGGTAGAGTTTGGGTATCAATACCTATAAGCTATCTTCTATGATTTGCATATTAAGAATAATACAAATCTCCAATTTCCTATTTTAGGGCACACAAACCAGGAATGTATTTGTTTTGGAAAATCTTTAGTGTGTGGAATAAAGACCATAAATATTGTAGAAAAATGAATGTTTCTGTTTTCTAATTTCTTATTCTATCAGATAAATCTTTCTTGTATGTTAAATAATTTATACTTTGCATTTCATAAATGGTCACAAGAAAAATTAATTTAACTCTAGTATTCTCATGAATGTATTCATTCAAAACATATTTGGAATCTGCACACTAAATTGTATCTAGGTCCTCAGATTTAATGTTCTATTTACAACATTAAAATGTATATTATTTAATATCCATCCCATAATGAATCATATAATATTGTTGTTTCTTATATTCAAAGGAAAGAGAGATAGATGTCCTTTTGGATCAAGGCACAATATAATTAGTTGAGTTCCATTTCTACTTTGCTACTAGAAAATTTGGAACCAAATCAGTGCTTAAAATAAAGAATTAAATTATTCAAGTTACATAGTGAAATCCACAACACTATTTTGATAGTATTTTAAATTTTCTTATTTATGTTTTGCTTAATTTTATACCATAACACATTTTAAAATTAGAGTCTGAAGGATATTAGTAAAATAAATCAATAACAGAAATCAGCTAAAATAAGTAATGGAATAAAAATGAACATACCTTTGTACAGACTGACACTATTACTGATAAAACTACTGATACATACTGGGTGCTCTTCTTTTTCTTTGCATATATATATATGTGTCTTACATTTGTTTCTTAAAGTTAATTTTAGTTTTGGGAAACAGTGCCATGATGGTAAATGCATAGCAAACAGTTTTTTATTTTATTTTTTGGCGGGGGGAGCAAGCTTTGCAGATTCCTGCTTAGTATCATTTGCTGACTTCAAGATATTGCCCAAAGTAATAGACCATGGTACTGAGAAGAGATACTCCATAGCTCTTCAGTGTACAGTGTTTCCTCTGTGCATATGCCAGGGATGTAAACAACCTTGAGCCTATAAATTGTAGGAAAATAATTAAGAAATGGTAAATTTTTATAATTTATTACCCTATTTTAATAATTTATTAGTTTATATAGTTTAATTGGTAATTATGACTACATTGAATCGCTCACAAAATTCCTGAATCCAGGGCAGCTATGAGCCAGCCTCTCAGCACACAGCAGCTTGCATCTATTAACATATGTGTTTTAACTATTTTCCGAATTATTAACATTTTTGCAAATACTGACCCAAGTTTCCAAAATTGTTCTACGGTACTCTTCCAGAATGACCATCTCAATTTTTAGTTAGAATTACACTTAATGACTTGGGAATCTCAAGATACAAACCCCTAAGTTTTCTCTCTGCTAAAAAATTTTAGAAAAAGTAAATAAGTTGTGTATAATTATCAACTTGATAAACAAGCTGCACTGATGGAATCCCTGCTTTCTCCAGTCTGGGAAAATGCATTGCTAATCATTGAAAACCCATCTCTAGGGCATAATAAATGTAAATTTAAATTTCCATAGCCTTCTTTTGCAGGACACTAGAGTTGGAAGAAAAGAAAAATGCAAGATAAGTTTGGGTACCAGTTAACCAAGGGCAACAATTCATTGTCAGTGTTTGAAGTCGGAGAGGGAGTGGGGAGAGAGGGAGACGTTGTTGGCAAAGTTCTGCCACTTCTACAGGTTTCTTCTGTACAGGCTCCATGCAGTTCAAATACTCAAATACTCAAGAAAAGGAAGAGCCTCCTGGAGATGGGTACCTGGCAAGAGAGCTGATGGAATCATGTTAAGAGAAGAAAGCTTCCAGTTCAACACTATTAGAGACTTCCTTTGAAGTTCAACTAGATTAATAGCTTTTTAAGGATGTGGTGAAAAGTGTTATCACGTGAAATGTTCAAAACCAGACTTACAGTGTTAGAAAATACGCTGTAGGGAACTCTTCAAATTTAGCAGGGGAAATTCTAAATGACCTAATAGACCATTTCCTCCTCCAGATTCAATGGTGCTATAATTTATGTATTTTGGCTCACTGAGAGCAGAAGGTCACATAAGGTTTTTAAACTCTGTGCTTTTTCCTAGGTTCACATAATGTCTGCTTTTAAGTATTAAATATTTTTAGTGTTAAAGTTTCCAGCACTAGAAAATGCCTACTGCTTACTATAGTGTTTCAGTCAGTCCTACAACTTACTGTTTCTCTTTTTGATGCTTAAAATGAAGAGAATCTAGCAACAAGGTCTACAGTTTCTGAATGACAGTACTTTAAACATTAGTGCAAAGAATTTGTTTTTCTCAAAATATTCATAATGCTAGAACTATCTACAAGTAGTTGGCTTTTAAATTCTTTGTATAAGAAAAGTGTCCTGTTTTTGTTTGCTTGTTTTATTCTTTTAAAGTTTACTTTATATAAAAAGTTATAAATTAATATTACATTAACAAAAACAAAGTAAAACACATAGACCAAAATCAGATTATTCCAGAAGATATTTTTTTATTACATGCTATATTAAAAACTCTGGTGTTATATTTCCCCATTAAGTTTTCTGGATAATACCTTAAGTCACAGACTTTATCTAGAATAGATAACACGAAGAAAATGTTTCAAATCCCAAGAAGAAGAAAGGAAGAAAGGAAGGAAGGAAGGAAGGAAGGAAGGAAAGAAGGAAGGAAGGAAGGAAGGAAGGAAGGAAGGGGAAAAGCAAGCAATAAATGATCATCATATTTTTCACTCATGTTGAACAGGTGATGTCTGCTTGTATAGGTTTTAAAATGAATGTCTAGAAAATCACATCTCTCCGGCCCTTGACTTCATCTATAAAATGTGAAAAGCAGATTGAATGACCTCTAAATCTTTTCTAGGTTGTAATTATCATGACTCTAATATATATACATACACACATACCAAATGATGTATCAAAAATTTTACCATTTGAGTATTTTTTTAAAGCAACAACAATATGGAAATAATAAGTACCAAATGCAACTGAATCTTCCTATCTGTCTAGCTTCTGCCCTCTTTTCTTCTTTTCCTTTCACCCAGAAACTTGGAAAAGTTACATATACTCCTTTATTTTTTCCATGATCCTACTACTAAATTATTTTTCAGTTCGCTGCAGTTTTCTCTCTGTCCCTATTAATCGCTAAAGTTCTCCTGCTAAAAGCACCCACTGCTTTCCAATTGCCAAAGGCAGTGGACAATTTTAAATTTGATCTTATTTCTTTGTGATATGTGAAAATAGTGATCCTGTCTCTTTTTGAAATTTTCCTCCCTAGCTTCCTTTACATCTTTTTATGCCAAAATCTAACTGTGTTCTTGGCAAAGACAAAACTCTATATGGATATTCTTGCATAAATGAGGTGCTCAAAGTAGCTTCAAAACATTCCCTTCCCTATTTAGTTTTGGTCATATCATCCAATTGTACTCTTTCTAAGCATTGCATTAATATCCCACAATCATTTTCATAAACTAAAGAGTAAGGAGTACCTAAATAACCTTTTGGATTTTCCTTTTTGTAACTCAGGAGTTGGGTATATTTTTCCTACCCGCCTAAACTCCACCTTGGCTTCCTCTCTCCCCAGACTGTTCCAGACCTGGCATTGAGTGTGGCTGCTCAGCTTTCATCATTGTCCTGGCCAGAGGAATGTTCCCTCTGATGCTCCTCCCTTAGCTGGCTGTGGCTCCCCACTTTCATTTTCACTATGGGAACAACCATTCAGCAGCTTCCACTGGAAACATTTTCCCAGACATTCCTTTAGGATCAATGCCATTTCCATAACAGGTCACTAATTCCATCATTATTTTTCATACTTTACTCTCCTCAAATTTATCTTTTTCAGTTTCATTATGACAGTAAAGAAGCTTAATGTTTGCACATTGCTTTGTTTTTCTCTTCATAGGAAGCAATCATTTGTATTCCATTACTCTTATATAAGAAAACATGCAACTTTTGCTCAGTGGTTCCTCCTACCACTCCTGTTTTCCTTGTTTTACTTTCTCTTCATGAATTTTCTTCTCGGGGTTCTTCATAAAGACATGTCTTGACTTGACAAAAATCTTAGTCATGGATTTCCAAAAATAACAGTTCATTCAATCTTCTGTTACAATGATAAGACCTTCTCTTCTTTCAGTTTGAGATCATTTATTGTCTTTGGTAAACTTCCTGGTTTTTCCCATATTTTTATTCCCACTTAGGCTAAAACCGATGGGAAATAAAGGTGAAGACTCCCATCTATCCCATCTATTTGAAGTTTCTCTGAATTAGAAATATATCCATTTATCTCTGAAAAAAATGTGTACCAAAGAATCCTTCAGAAAATGCAAGAAGTTTGTTTTTATAAAGCAAAGAATTGTAAACAAGTTTAGAAGATGGTAAGACTTGCTCTGATCTAGATGTTTCATGTTTTCCTGGTGAAATAAATCATCAGAATTTATCAGACTTTTCTTGCTGCATTTCAAACAGGCAAGACTGAAGGAGCTCCAGTAAGGTGAAGGAGAACATAGAAAATAGAGTTTCTATTGAATACTTAATTTCTCTGAATATTTTTATGTGAACAAAATGAAGTTCAAATAAGTTAAATTGAGTTAAAACAGAAGGTAATTACTACAAATTTTATGTAAGCCTAATTTTATTTAAGCCCCCTGGAAGAAAAAAATCTAGCAGATGCATAGAGGATAAAGAAAAAGGAATCAAACCATAACACACACACACACACACACACACACACACACAAAGAAACAAGAGAAAGAAACAAACTATAAGAGTCAGTAAATAACAGAATGACCATAGCAAGTACTTACATATCAGTAATTACTTTAGATATAAATTGATTAAATTGTCCAAAGAAAGGACATAGGATGATTGAATAGATAACAAATAAAATTAAATAATATACTGTCTATAAGAAGTTCACTTTGACCTAAAGACACATATAGACTGAATATGAATAGGAATATGGATAGGAAAGGATACTAAACACAAATGGTAACCAAAAGAGAGCAAGAGTAGCTATATTTGTAACATATAAAACATAATTTCTGTCAAAATTTATCGCAAGAGACAAAGAAGGTCATTATGATGATAAACTAATTTACCAACAGGATATAATAATCATAATTATATATGCTCCATTATCAGTGCACTCAAATATGTAAATCGGATAATCACAGAACTAAAAGGAAAAATAGATAACAATATAATGAGAGTAGAAGTCCTCTATTCCCCACTTTTAACAATGTACATATTAACTATACTGAAAACCAATAAGGGAAGTGTGGACTTGAATAATGCCACAGACCAAATGGACTTAACAAGCATGTAAAGAACAATCCATCTAACAGCAAGAGAATACACATTATTCTCAAGCACATGTGGTTCATTCTCAATGATAGGTACATTGGGTCACAAAATGAGTATATTTATGAAGACTAAAATTATCCCACATTATCTTCTCTGACACAATGGCATAAAACTAGACATAAATAACATAAGAAATTTCAGCAAATTCATAAATTAAAAAGCATGTTCCTTAACAACTAATGGGTAAAAGAAGAAATTATAAAAGGAACTCAAAAAGTATTTTGAGGCAAATGAAAATAGAAGCATAGTATATTTAAATTTATGGAATGCAGCAAAAGCAGTGCTAAGAGTGAAGTTTATAGAGGTAAATAACTTTGTTAAGAATAAAGAAATAGGTCAAAAAAACAAACTAATTTAACCCCTCAATGAAGGAGAAAACAGAACAACAAAATTGAGCCCAAAGTCAACAGAAGTAAGTAAATAATAAATAATAAATAATTAAGTAGAGACTAGAAGGACAGTAGGAAAAGTCAACAAAACTCTGAGTTGTTTTTTTAAAAAAAGATCAGCAAAACTGACAAAATTTAAGCTAACCAAAAAAAAATTGATAGAAGACTAAAAATCATTTATAAAATAGTAGGCATTACAACTGGCACTACAGAAATACAAAGGGTCATAAGAGATTATAATTATATACCAACATTTGGTTAATTTAGGAGAAATGGATAAATTTCTATAGACCTAAAGCCTACCAATACTGAATCATGAAGAAATAGAAAATCTGAACAGACTAATAATTAGACTGAATTAATCTTAAAAAATACTCCCAAAGAAGAAAAGTCAAAGACCAGATATTTTCATAGATTAATTTTTACAATAAACACCAATGCCTTAAAAAACTCTTAAAAATTTAGAATGAGTTACTTCCAAATTCATTTTATCAGAAAAAGATTACCTTCATATTAGTAACCAGATATGGATGATACAAGAAAAAAATATAGACCAATATTCCTGATGAACATAGAGGTTTTTTTCAAAAATTAAAAACTAGAACTACCATATCATCCAGCAATCCCACTTATGGGTATATATCCAAAGGGCATTTATATCTAAGGGAGAAACCTGCATATTTATATGCATTGCAGCATTATCCACAACAGCCATGTTATGGAAACAACCTAAGCATTCATTGACAAATGAATGGATAAGTAAAATGGAGGTTTGTGTATGTGTGTGCATGTGTGCATGTACAACATTGAGTATAATAATCAGAAATAGAACGAAGGTACTTCTACCATTATAACAACATAGATGAACCTAGAGGATATATGTAATTTGAAATAAACCAAGTACAGAAATTCAAATGCCACATAATCTCACTTACATGCAAAATTTAAAAACTCAAAATCTCACACAAACAGAGTAGAATGGTGATTCATAGACATAGGAGTTTGAAGAAATGAGAGGATATTAGTCAAAGGGTTCATGATTTGAGTTATAAGATGAACAAGTTTTGGGGATCTAAAGTGTAGGGTGGATCATGATGAATGTGTTAATTTGTGGTAATCACCACACATTGTATTTATATATCAAATCATCACAGGGTGCACCTTGAATATATAAAATCCTTGTCAATTGATTATTTTAAAATATATCTTATTTTCCTGATGATATTTTGAAATGAATTTTCAGGGAGAATATTTTAAAGTCATTATAACCCTATTATGTATCTAAAAAGAGATACATACTGTGAGAATGTAATACATCTTACACCTCACAGAAAAAGCAATTGTTTTCAAAGTAGAGTCCTGAGAATCATGCTCCCAAGTTTCACTATTACCTGTTCCTTTGTAAAATACTCTGTCAGCTAATCTGAATATTTTCTCAATGTAAAAGTTCTTTCTTATGTTATTTCCAAGGTGTTGAGCAGGGATAGGACTTAATTTATGAATTCTGGATTATTTTCTGATTCAAATCTGTTCCTTTAATTTATTCTGACCTATTAATGCAAATGTCATCCTTAAAATTTGGTCCAATTCAATAATGTGAATTGTTTGGGAATGTTTTTCTTGAAAATGGTAATGTCTCAGCTTCTATAAAGGATTTAAATAGTCCCTGAAAATGAGGTCAAATAATTCACTGAAAATTCCGCTTAGCTGCTATTTTTTTTTTTAAGGTGTTACCTTATGAAATTCTTTCTTGGCATCAGCAGAAGACCATGACTCATAAAATGAGTAGATGTCTGTGTGTCGTAGGAATGTAAAGGGGTCATGTTCAGTGGAAATATCTAGGTGTCCTCTTGTAAAGAAAGTAAAGTTAGGATCATGTGTTTATAAGAGCCAACTCTAAAAAATTTGGCAGTACTTATCATCTTCATGTGAGAGAAACATCTTTGTGTTCACAAGTTTTACATAGATGAGTGGATAACTCACCAGATTCTTTTATGTGTGTAATATCCTGTAGCCATAGAATAAGTAAGTGGCAGAGGAGAGTAGTCAAACCAAGACTGAAAATGAATAATGAGTATTAGACTATGGAAGGTTTTCTTTCTGAGAACTCAGGCAAGTCATAGCTCATAGACACTGCAATAAGTCCAGGTCATGAACATAGGATGAAAATTTAGGATGGGATGAGAACACAGATGAGTCCAGGACATCAACACATGATACCAAAAATGGCAATAGTAGCTGATGCATTGAGAGATCTGCAGTCTTAAATGAGGCAACTACAGTCCCACCTCCAGAACTGGTGATTAGATTAGTCTGTCAGAAATGAAAATAAAATGATTCAAACTATGAGTACATTTTTGAAGAAAAAAAGATCTAAGTTTGTGTTTGGGTTATAGCATGGGAACTTAGTACTAGGAAGATAATGTGTATTTCAGCATACCAAACGTCATTAAATTTTATGGTGATTCCTAAAAATGGAAGAGAGTGGGCTTATAAAGGTGTAAGGAGACTAAAATTAGTGTTGTGTATATGTTTGTATGAAGTAAGCACATTCCTCATGGTCTTATTTGAGAATGTCACAATAATGACTAGTACTGTCAGACTAATGTTTTACTCCTACTTTCAATGTGTGTTATTATTCTCCACAAAGGCCTATAAGGAAAACAAGGTCAAGAGAGAAGATTTGCCTAAGATCTCACAGGCAAGAATTAGCAACATTTTTAAAGAAATCAAGATCATTTTGATCTCAGAGTCCTGTTGTTTGTACATCCCACCTCTGGGATAGGCACATGAATGGCTTTCAAAATGCTGAGAGAGCATCAAACGCTTGTTCTTTATTTGATTGAAATAAGAATTAGTAACAAAAAACCCCACCATTATGTACAATGTAATATACCAATAAAAATATGGAAAAAATTACCAAAAAAATTAGAGAAGGACATACAAAGTATGTGTTTTCCTTACTTGGAAATAGCTGAAGTAATTTTGTTTTTCCTTCACTTGTTCCAATGACAGTTTACACTTGAACAGACCACACAAGCAAAATTTTAAGAAAAACAGGCATTTTAAAGGAAAGATCTAAGTAACTGTAAGCAGGAATTAGAATGGAAACTATTTTAAAAAATAAGTATATCATTTACACTTCGGTGAGCTAGAATATGCTAGGCACATTCATCACATTTTACAGTTCTCAGACTGAACTGAGACATTTGTGCAAGCAATGCTAGAAATCAAAAGCAAGTTGGCAGAGAGAAACATATGACAATATATGAGCTCTGCTTAAGTCTTTGTTATTATTGCCTTATGAAATGTTGGTCCCATAATCAAACTTACAAAATAATAAAAATGCCACTCATTTTGTTTTGTAGTTTTCTTAGAGAATGGAATGCTCTATAATTTCCAATGACTGTTGGTTTAAAGATGTAAATCAAGTATATATAAATGTGCATAAAGTACATTTACAAAGTTCTAAGTCAAGCACATGCTGTTAAACGATATGGACTGCAAAATAAAAGAAAATATATGATTACAAAGCACATTACACGGAGGATTAACATTTTCAAGCACCTTCACATACTTTTCATCACCTCTTCTTAAAAGAACAAAACTCTGTTCTTGAGTCATTTCATGGTTACAGTTATTTTTTGAGAATTGATTATGTGCCAGACCCTGTTTCTAAGCACTGTTGACCTAGTTATGAATGATGTGGACAAGGTCTTTGCACACAAACTTGCTCCAAATGAGAAAAAGGTTTTATAAACCAGAGTTTACTACATAAACACTAACCAAAGTTGACGCTGGGTTGACTGACTTACTGAATTATCTACACAATTGATTCTCTAAAAACGCTGCGATGGATGCTACTGTCACCAGACACTCCCCATAGCAGGCTGTTCCTCAGTGTGCTCATATACCTTTTCTTCTCAAAGATGAAGCATTTATCAAGAATATTTTTCTCAAAACTGATTATTCTAGTTATATGTCTCTACAAATAAGTTGTGAACATATGCATTAATAAATAAGTAAATATTTTTTGGAAACCTCACACCCATTAAACAGTTGCTTCCCTCGATCCTTTCCCCCAGGCTCTAGAAACCACTAATCTGCTTTTCATCACTATAGATCTGCCTCTTCTGGATACTTCATATAAATGGAATCATATAATTTGTGGCCTTTTGTTATGTGTCTTCTTTCCTTTAGCACAATGTTTTTTAGCTTTTTCTGTTGTTGCATATATCAGTAATTTGTTCCTTTTTTAGTTGAACGATATTTCATCAAATTAGCACATCACCTTTTCACTGGGGTTCTTTCCAACTTTGGAGAATATTGCTACTAGGAGCATTTGTGTATAAATAGTTGCTTGATTAACTGTTTTCAATTCCTTGGGTATTTCAGCAGTAGAATTTCTGGATCGTATGGTAATTCTATGTTTAAATATTGAGAATATTGCTTGTGTTTTTGGTGTCATATTTAAGAAACTATTGCCAAATCCAAAACCATGAACACTTGGCCTTTGGTATCAGGGTAATATAGGCCTCAGAATGAAGTGTTCTTTCCTCTTCTTCTGTATTTTGGAAGAGTTTGAGAATGATTGGTGCTAATTTTTTAAATTCCTTATTTTAATTAACCTCTGATTACATCTGGTCCTGAACTTTTCTTTGTTGGAGGTTATTTTTTATATTTTTATTATTGTTATGCTTAAATCTCTTTATGTTGTAATTCTGTTCAGATTTTCTATTTCTTCTTGTGTTTCCAGGAATTTGTTCATTGCATTTAAGTAACTTAAATTGTTCTACATTTGTTCATTCTCTGTTATCTTTTTTATTTTCTAAGTTTAGTCATAATGTTACCACTTTCATTTCTGATTTTAATTGTGCCTTTTGTATTTTTGTTTTAATCTAACTAAAAGTTTGTCAATTATATTGATTGTTTTCAACAAAGAACTAAATTTTGGTTTGTTTTATTGTCTCTATTTTCCTGTTCTCTATTTCATTTGTCTCCTTGCTTTGTTATTTCCTTTATTCTGCTAGCTTTGGGCTTAATTTACTCCTCTTTGTCTAGTTTCTTAGACTGCAAAGTTACGTTATTGATTTGAGATATTTTATCTTGTTTAATGTATGCATTTACAGCCATACATTCCCCTTGGACATTGCTTTCTTTCCTGCATCCTTTAAATTTTGGTATGTTGTGTTTTTGTTTTCATTCCTCCAAAATTATTAACTTTCCTTTGCAATTACTTCATTTGTCCATTGGTTGTGTAACAGAATGTTGTTTTATTTATACATATTTGTGAATTTTCCAGTTTTCCTTTCGTTACTGATTTTTAGTTATGTTCTATGAAGAAAGAGACATTTTGTATATGTTTAATTTTTCAAGATCTGTTGTGACTTGTTTTTGGACCTAGCATATGGCTTATCTTAGAAAAGATTCACGTACACTTGACAAGATGTACATTCTTATGTTTGGAGGTGAAAGTTTCTTTTTTTTTTTGTTTATTTATTTATTTTTAACGTTTACATAGGGTAATGATGTTTATTTTTTTTCCCTTCCCCCCCACCTCTCCCACCCCTCTTTTCCCTCTATACAGTCCTTCTTTCCTTCATTCTTACCGCTCTCCTTAGCCTAACTCTAAACCTAACCCTAAACCTAATGCTAACTCCTCCCAACCCCTATTATATGTCCTCATCCGCTTATCAGCGAGGTCATTCGTCCTTTAGTTTTTTGAGATTGGCTTATCTCACTTAGCATGATATTCTCCAATTTCGTCCATTTGCCTACAAATGCCATAATTTTATCATTCTTCATTGCGGGTAATATTCCATTGTATAAATATGCCACAGTTTCTTTATCCATTCATCAACTGAAGGGCATCTAGGTTGGTTCCACAATCTGGCTATGGTGAATTGAGCAGCAATGAACATTGATGTGGCTGTATCTCTGTAGTATGCTGATTTTAAGTCCTTTGGGTATAGGCCAAGGAGTGGGATAGCTGGGTCAAATGGTGGTTCCATTCCAAGTTTTCTAAGGAGTCTCCACACTGCTTTCCAGAGTGGCTGCACTAATTTGCAACCCCACCAGCAATGTATGAGTGTTCCTTTTTCACCACATCCTCGCCAACACCTATTGTTGCTTGTGTTCTTGATAATCGCCATTCTAATTGGGGTGAGATGGAATCTTAGGGTAGTTTTGATTTGCATTTCCCTTATTACTAGGGATGTTGAACATTTTTTCATATATCTGTTGATTACTTGTACATCTTCTTCTGTGAAGTGTCTGTTCATTTCCTTAGCCCATTTGTTGATTGGATTATTTGTATTCTTCGTGTAGAGTTTTTTGAGTTCTTTATAGATTCTGGAAATTAGTGCTCTATCTGAGGTATGGTTGGCAAAAATATTCTCCCACTCTGTAGGCTCTCTCTTCACATTTCTGATAGTTTCCTTTGCTGAGAGAAAGCTTTTTAGTTTGAATCTATCCCAGTTGTTGATTCTTGCTTTTATTTCTTGTGCTATGGGAGTCCTGTTAAGGAAGTCTGATCCTAAGCCAACAAGTTGAAGATTTGGACCTACTTTTTCTTCTATAAGATGCAGGGTCTCTTGTCTGATTCCGAGGTCCCTGATCCATTTTGAGTTGAGTTTTGTGTAGGGTGAGAGATAGGGGTTTAATTTCATTCTATTGCATATGGTTTTCCAGTTTTCCCAGAACCATTTGTTGAAGAGGCTCTCTTTCCTCCATTGCATATTTTTGGAAACTTTGTCTAGTATGAGAAAATTGTATTTATTTGGGTTTGTGTCCATGTCCTCTATTCTGTACCATTGATCTACCTGTCTATTTTGGTACCAATACCATGCCGTTTTTGTTATTATTGCTTTGTAGTAGAGTTGAAGATCTGGTATTGCAATACCCCCTGCTTCGCTCTTGCTACTGAGGATTGCTTTAGCTATTCTAGGTTTTTTATTCTTCCAGATGAATTTCATAATTGCTTGCTCTATTTCTGCAAGGTACATCATTGGGATTTTAATTGGAATTGCATTGAATCTGTATAGCACTTTAGGTAGTATAGCCATTTTGACGATATTAATTCTGCCTATCCAGGAACATGGGAGATCTTTCCATCTTCTAAGGTTTTCTTGAATTTCTTTCTTTAGTGTTCTGTAGTTCTCATTGTAGAGGTCTTTCACCTCTTTTGTGAGATTGATTCCCAAGTATTTTATTTTTTTCGATGCTATTGTGAATGGGGTAGTTTTCCTAATTTCTCTTTCTGAAGATTCATCACTTATGTATAAAAATGCATTGAATTTATGAGCATTGATCTTGTAACCTGCTACTTTACTGAATTCACTTATGAGTTCTAAAAGTTTTCTGGTGGAATTTCCAGGTTCCTCTAAATATATAATCATGTCATCAGCGAACAAGGATAGTTTGAGTTCTTCTTTTCCTATTCGTATCCCTTTAATTTCTTTGGTTTGTCTGATTGCTCTGGCTAGAGTCTCAAGGACGATGTTGAATAGAAGCGGTGAAAGAGGGCATTCCTGCCTTGTTCCAGTTTTTAGGGGGAACGCTTTCAGTTTTTCACCATTTAGAATGATATTAGCCATGGGCTTAGCGTAGATTGCCTTTATAATGTTTAGGAATGTTCCCACTACCCCAATTTTTTCTAGTGTTTTGAGCATGAAGGGATGCTGCATTTTATTGAATGCTTTTTCTGCATCTATTGAAATAATCATGTGATTCTTAACTTTAAGTCTGTTGATATGGTGAATGACATTTATTGATTTCCGAATGTTGAACCAACCTTGCATCACTGGGATAAAACCCACTTGATCGTGGTGCACTATCTTTTAATATATATTTGTATGCGATTTGCTAAAATTTTGTTGAGAATTTTTGCGTCGATGTTCATTAAGGATATTGGTCTGAAATTTTCTTTCCTCGATGTGTCTCTGTCTGGTTTAGGTATCAGGGTGATATTGGCTTCATAGAACAAGTTTGGGAGGGTTCCCTCCTCTTCTATTTCATGGAATAGTTTGAGGAGTATTGGAATGAGCTCTTCTTTAAAGGTTTTGTAGAACTCGGCTGAGAACCCATCTGGTCCTGGACTTTTCTTTGTTGGTAGGCTATTGATGACCTCTTCTATTTCATTGCTTGAAATTGGTTTATTTAAATTGTGTATGTCCTCCTCGTTCAGTTTAGGTAATTCATATGTCTCTAGAAATTTGTTGATGTCTTCGAGGTTTTCTTTTTTGTTGGAGTATAGATTTTAGAAATAGCTTCTAATTATGTTTTGTATTTCACTCGTGTCTGTTGTGATGTTTCCTTGTTCATTCAGAATTTTAGTAATTTGAGTTTTCTCCCTCTTTCTTTTTGTTAGTGTGGCTAAGGGTTTATCAATTTTATTTATTTTTTCAAAGAACCAACTATTTATTTTGTTAATTTTTCCAATTGTTTCTTTTGTTTCGATTTCGTTGATTTCGGCTCTGATTTTAACTATTTCTTGTCTTCTACTACTTTTGGTATTGGTCTGCTCTTCTTTTTCTAGTGCTTTGAGCTGTAGTGTTAAGTCGTTTATTTGTTGATTTCTACTTCTTTTTTTGAATGCACCCCATGAAATAAATCTTCCTCTAAGTACTGCTTTCATAGTGTCCCAGAGATTTTGATATGATGTGTCTTTGTTCTCGCTTACTTCTAAGAATTTTTTTATTTCCCTCCTGATGTCTTCTGTTATCCATTCATCATATAATAGTGTATTATTTAGTCTCCAGGTATTGGAGAAGTTTCTGTTTTTTATTCTGTCATTTATTTCTAATTTCAATCCATTATGATCTGATAGAGTACAAGGTAGTATCTCTATCTTCTTGTATTTGCTAACAGTAGCTTTGTGGCCTGAAATATGGTCTATTTTAGAGAAGGATCCATGTGCTGCTGAGAAGAAAGTGTATTCGTTCTTTGTTGGATGGTATATTCTATATATGTCCGTTAAGTCTAAATTGCTGATTGTGTTGTTGAGATCTATAGTTTCTTTATTCAATTTTTGTTTGGACGATCTATCCAGTGGTGAGAGAGGCGTGTTAAAATCGCCTAGTATTATTGTGTTGTGGTCTATTTGAATTCTGTAATTGAGAAGGATTTGTTTGACGTACGTGGATGAGCCAATGTTCGGGGCATAGATATTTATGATTGTTATGTCTTGCTGATTTATGCTTCCCTTAAGCAGCATGTAATGTCCTTCTTTATCCCTTCTGACTAATTTTGGTTTGAAGTCCACATTATCTGAGATGAGGATGGATACTCCAGCTTTTTTGCTGTGTCCGTGTGCATGGTATGTTTTTCCCCATCCTTTTACCTTTAGTCTATGGGTGTCTCTTTCTATGAGATGAGTCTCTTGCAGGCAGCATATTGTTGGATTTTTCTTTTTAATCCAATCTGCCAGTCTGTGTCTTTTGATTGATGAATTCAGGCCATTAACATTCAGGGTTATTATTGTGATATGATTTGTATTCCCAGTCAATTGACTCATATTTGTTTTTGACATGATTTGGTTTCTCCTTTATTTGGCTATTCCTTTAGGCTAGCGCCTCCTGTTGCTGATTTGCATCGTTGTTTTCATCTCTTCCTCATGGAATATTTTGCTGAGAATGTTCTGTAATGCTGGCTTTCTTTTTGTAAATTCCTTTAGCTTTTGTTTATCATGGAAGGATCTTATTTCATCGTCAAATTTGAAGGTAAGTTTTGCTGGGTATAAGATTCTTGGTTGGCATCCATTTTCTTTCAGGGCTTGGTATATGTTGTTCCAGGCCCTTCTGGCTTTTAGGGTCTGGATTGAAAAATCTGCTGATATTCTTATTGGTTTCCCTCTGAATGTAATTTGATTCTTTTCTCTCGCGGCCTTTAAAATTCTGTCTTTATTTTGTATGTTAGGTATTTTCATAATAATGTGCCTTGGTGTGGGTCTGTTGTAATTTTGTATGTTTGGAGTTCTATAAGCCTCTTGTACTTGGTTTTCCATTTCATTCTTGAGATTTGGGAAATTTTCTGTTATTATTTCATTGAATAGATTGTTCATTCCTTTGGTTTGTTTCTCTATGCCTTCCTCAATCCCAATAATTCTTAAATTTGGCCTTTTCATGATATCCCATAATTCTTGTAGATTCTGTTCATGATTTCTTACCATCTTTTCTGTTTGACCAACTTTGCTTTCAAGATTAAATAATTTGTCTTCAATGTCTGAGGTTCTGTCTTCCAGGTGCTCTATCCTATTGGTTATGCTTTCTATGGAGTTTTTAACTTGGTTTATTGTTTCCTTCATTTCAAGTATTTCATTTTTTTTTTTTTTCAGTATCTCTAACTCTTTATTGAAATGATCTCTTGCTTCCCGTATTTGGTGTTTTAACTGTTGATTGGTGCGATCATGTAATGTCTGCATTTGCTCTTTCATCTCCTCCTTCAATGCCTGCATTTGCTTTTTCATCTCCTCATTAGCTTCCCTGATCATTTTAATTACGTACATTCTGAACTCCCTTTCTGACATTTCTTCTGCTGTGCTGTCATTGGGTTTTATTGATGTAGTATCTAGGTTTGTTTGGGACATTTTCTTCCCTTGTTTTCTCATATTGGTCAGTTGTCAGTGGAACCCTGAGATATTGCAGTTTTCCGCTATTGGCTTATAGTGTCCCGGTAGATTTCCAGTGTATCACCTCCCAGCCTTCAGTAGCCTGATGTCTTGGAGGAATCTGATAAAGCAGCTCATTCAAAGAAAACTGCCCCTAGCCCCCTACTGGTTCCACAATTTGGAACTGGCTCTGTGCTGAAATGCTCTCACTGTGGGCCTGCACTGTGCAGCTGGCCATGTGGGAGGAGCCCACTGCCGGAGTGTGGAAGGCTACCTTGGGAAGACTCTAGCTGTCCTGCCCGGCTCCAATAAGCCACCTCTATCTGTGCCTGCCACCCGGGCTGAGCTTTACCCTTGGGCAGACTCAGCCGTGGCTCTATTTCAGTCCGAGTCTCTCAATGCCTCCCCTTCTTAACTCCTGGGTTCTGGAGCGACTGGGGGTGCAGTCTCCCTCTAGGCCGCCATCTTGGATCGCCCCGTGAAGAGAGCCTGTAGCCGGAGTGGGCAGAGCCGCCTGAAGAGGTCTCTGGCTGCCCTGCCCTGATCCCAGAGGCTGCTTGCGGATCGAGGCTCTCCGTTGGTTCGGAGACTTCTGGCTGGTTTATGTAGAAAGTCTCTCACTGGGTGGTCAGCTCTGAGAAACTAGCCTTGAACGGCACCTCCCACCACAGGGGTCCAGACTACTTGGGGAAGTCTCTGGCTGCCCTATCTGGTCCCTGAATCTGCTTGCGTGCCGGAGTACGCTGCGATGCGCTGGCTCTGGGACTCGGAGCTTGTTCTGGTCAGAAAGGCTCTCACTAGCGGGCCAGTTCCATTCTGAGAACCTGGAGAAGCTGGCTGTGTGGGCGGGGCCCACCGCCAGAGTGCGCAGGGCTGCCTGTGGATGACTCTAGCTGCCCTGCCCGGCTCCAATAAGCCACCTCTATCTGGGCCTGCCACCCGGGCCGCGCTTTACCCAGTGGGCAGACTCACCCGTGGCTCTATTTCAGTCCGAGTCTCTCAATGCCTCCCCTTCTTAACTCCTGGGTTCTGGAGTGACAGGGGGTGCAGTCTCCCTCTAGGCCGCCATCTTGGATCGCCGAAAGTTTCTTTAAATGTGCTGTTTAAGTCCTCTATTTCTTTATTCATCTTCTGCCTGATTTTTCTGTCCATTTTTGAGAATGAGGTACTGATATCTCTAATTATTTTTATAGAAGTCTCTATTTCTTCCTTTCTGTCGACTTTCAGATGTTTATGGTCTTTCCTGTTAGGTGCATAAATACTTATAATTATTTTATTTTCTTGAAGGATTCACATTTTTATCAGAACATAATATTCTTTATCTCTTGCATATTTTTGTCTCAGAATCTATTTTGTCTTACAGTTACTCACTCTTCTGATTTTTATGTAACATATAGTTTGATTCCCTTACTTCCTTTCTGTTTTTTCTTTTTTTGCTTTAATTATGTGTGTGTGTGTGGTACTGGGGATTGAACCCAGGAGCTCTCTACCTCTGAGCTACAATCCCATATATCCCCAGCACCCTCCTCTGTTGTTTTGTTATTTATTTATTTATTTGAGACAGGATTTCACTATATTGCCCAGGCTACCCTTAAGCTTGTGATGCTCCTGCATCAGCTGCTGGAATATCTGCAATAACAGGCATGAGCCACCGCTCCTGTATATTTTCTGTGTATTTTGAATTTATTTTCTTAGTGGCCACTAGAAGGGTTCCAATATCTAAAACTTGTAAAAATCAGACTAGTTAAAAAAAAAAAAAAAAAAACTATCTTGGTTCAACAGTGAACAAAAATTCTGCTCCTATTCAGTTACATCCCTCCATTCCCTTTTCATATTGTTATTATTGGTTTGCATCTTATACACATAATATTTTTAGTAAGGTGGTCTGCTCTGAATGGACTGTCTCAGTTTTTATCTGAAAATATTTGAATTTCCCCTTCATTCTTGAAGAATTGTTCTGCCAGATACAAATGCTTTGTTGACAAGCTTCATTATGTTGTTTTTCTTTTTCCTTTTGTCATTTGAAATACATCATCTACTGTCTTCATGACTCCATGATTATTCTAAGAATTTTATTTCTTAGGAGACTTTGTGCATGAAAATTGTATGACATCACCTACATAGGCAAATTAATTCATGCTGAAATGAATCAGAATAATGGTTATTGTATTGGCATTTGGGATATTGACCAGGAATGACATAAAGGATCCTTGTGTGCTGCAGGCAACGTTATATACCTTGATCTTGGTGGTGGTAATTTAGGTGCCTACCTATATAAAAACTCACCAAGCCATATGCCGAAGATTTCTTTATACCTAAATCAAAATATTCTAAAAAAAGATTAATTTCTTCATTAAATTATATGAAAAAGATATCTTTTATTATTTTATAATCTAAATGCTTCCTAAAATAAAATATTTTTAAATATTCTTTTTTCACATATTTATTACTAAAATATAAAGTAATAGAAAGTCATAAGCATATCATCAATGCCTTCTTAACCTAGTCATTGATTTATTTATATCTATCTTTCTATAACAGATTAATTCAATTCATAAGCATAGTACTGTATGCTAGTTTACATGAAAAGAATGCTATTTCACACCATTGATGCAAGAAATAAACTTCTTTAAACTAACACCTAAATAAACTCAAAGTTTAATGTTTTTACTATTTTTAGGATGAGAAAATTAATACTTTGTGAAACCACTAAATAATGGAAATTTTTCATCTGAAATCTTTTGCTCACTTTCCTTTATGAATAAATACATATTATTATGGCACCTAAGTATGAATCTATATTGTTGCTGTGGCAGAAATCAAATCTTCAGCATACAGCTTGATGGTTTCACTAAGGTGTGCACCTGAATGATAACCACCAAGGTATGAAATGCCATTTGCCTCTTTTTAAATGGATCTAATTTCTATTACTTAAAAAAACATGAAATGAAAGGAAATTCAAACTGCTTGTTCAGTCCACAATCTTCTATAATGTAGTTTATATTAAGTCAGATTTTGCCTGTATTGGAAATCTTATGTGCCCAGTATGTCAGGAAGTATTTGGTATGGTGTTCTAGCAAGAACTAAAGATATACATGTCAGAACATAGGCAGTAACAAAGTTCATTAAAGCTTTTGATGATTTCACCAACTACTGCCTACAGAGACAATGATAAGTAAATTATATGTTCCCTTCCTTACTTCTAGGACACTCCTGTTACTAAGCCAGCATGCTCTGAAAATGAAACAGACAGTGTGCTAACATGAAGTCCATCAATGAGTAAGGTTGAAGAACACAATGTTGAACAAAATGAGTCAACAGTGTCTTTAGTCAGTTAGCATATATTACATGTCTATAATAATAAACATTTTCTAAGCTTATTTTACCATGAAACTTTTTTATGAAATAAAACTTTTGGAAAAATTAGAATATACTTTAAAAGTCTCACCGTTGTTTATATTTTAAATGATTCTTTACGATTTGACTTTGGTTGTTCTACCTTAACAAATATGATTTTTTTTTATTAAACATTGGCATTATATACCAATTAATAAGAAATACGTTCACTAAATTTCAAGTTTAAAAATAATTGTGATTTTTAAAAAATCACAAATGAAACAATAAAATGTTTAATAAAGATAAGTTGTCTTCTTTATGTGAATATTGACTCCACCATCCAACCTATCATTCTCCCCATAACCAGTCACTTACCATTTTGAGATTCCTATTAGAAAACCTAGATTTCCATGTATAAGTCCAAAAAACAATGACCTAATCCTATCTTTCCTGTTTCAGTTTTGCAAAGAAGATTGATGGTAGTATGGGAAGGTGAATCAAGAGCCTACCTCCAACTTTCATGTGCATTTCATTTGCTAGTACAAAATCTATTGTAAAGCACCATCTATGTAAAATGAAATGTTAAATATATAATTTGAAGAAGATTAAATTGCCTCAATATTAGTAACGAAAAATACAAATTTATATTTTTGTAGATTAATTAAATAGAAGTACTTTTTCCTTTCTTTTCTTTTCTTTTGTTTATTTATTTATTTTTTTGCTACCAGAGATTGAAACCAGGGACTCTAAATCACTGAGTCACTGAGTCACATCTCCAACCCTTTTAATTTTTTTATTTTTTTATTTTGAGACAGTATCTTCCTAAATTGCTTAGGGCCTTGCTAAGTTACTGAGGCTGACGTTGAACTTGAGAACCCCTGCCTCAGCCTACTGAACAGCTATAGGTGTGTGCCACCATGCCAGCTAGAGGTATTTTTCCTTAAAGATAACTATGATAATCATTTTACAACTTCTTTAAAACTTTTGATTTCTTAAAATTGTTTTTTCTTTCTTAAAATCAATTGCAGGGAGCAGGAGTATTTTTAAAACTGTATTGACTATATATAATATAGTGAATTTAATAGTTTCAATAGTAAGAGAGCATATTTTTGGCCCCTTTGTCTAGTATGAGAAAATTGTATTTATTTGGGTTTGTGTCCTTGTCCTCTATTCTGTACAATTGATTCACCTTTCTATTTTGGTACCAATATCATGCCATTTTTGTTACTATTGCTCTGTAGTAGAGTTGAAGATCTGGTATTGCGATACCCCCTGCTTCACTCTTTCTGCCAAGGATTGCTTTAGCTATTCTGGGTTTTTTATTCTTCCAGATGAATTTCATAATTGCTTGCTCTATTTCTGTAAGGTACATCATTGGGATTTTAATTGGAATTGCATTGAATCTGTATAGCACTTTTGGTAGTATGGCCATTTTGACAATATTAATTCTTCCTATCCAAGAACATGGGAGATCTTTCCATCTTCTAAGGTTTTCTTTAATTTCTTTCTTTAGTGTTCTTTAGTTCTCATTGTAGAGGTCTTTCACCTCTTTTGTGAGATTGATTCCCAAGTATTTTATTTTTTTCGATGCTATTGTGAATGGGGTAGTTTTCCTAAGTTCTCTTTCTGAAGATTCATCACTTATGTATAAAAATGCCTTAGATTTATGTGCATTGATCTTATCTCCCCCTACTTTACTGAATTCACTTATGAGATCTAAAAGTTTTCTGGTGGAATTTCCTGGTTCCTCTAAGTATATAATCATATCATCAGCAAATAGGGATAGTTTGAGTTCTTCTTTTCCTATTCATATCCCTTTAATTTCTTTGGTCTGTCTAATTGCTCTGGCTAGAGTTTCAAGGACGATATTGAAAACAAGTGGTGAAAGAGGGCATCCCTGCCTTGTTCCAGTTTTTAGGGGGAATGCTTTCAGTTTTTCACCATTTAGAATGATATTAGCCATGGGCTTAGCATAGATGGCCTTTACAATGTTAAGGAATGTTCCCATTATCCCTATTTTTTCTAGTGTTTTGAGCATGAAGGGGTGCTGTATTTTATCAAATGCTTTTTCTGCATCTATCGAAATAATCATGTGATTCTTGACTTTAAGTCTATTGAGGGGCCAAAAATATGCAATGGAGAAAAGATAGCCTCTTCAACAAATGGTGCTGGGAGAATTGGAAATCCATATGCAACAGAATGAAACTAAACCCATATCTCTCACCATGCACGAAACAAACTCAAATGGATTAAGGACCTCGGAATCAGACCAGAGACCTTGCATCTTATAGAAGAAAAAGTAGGTCCAGAACTTCAACATGTCGGCTTAGGACCAGACTTCCTCAACAGGACTCCCATAGCAGCACAAGAAATAAAAGCAAGAATCAATAACTGGGATACATTCAAACTAAAAAGCTTTCTCTCAGCAAAGGAAACTATCAGCAATGCGAAGAAAGAGCCTACAGAGTGGGAGAAAATCTTTGCCAATCGTACTTCAGATAGAGCACTATTCTCCAGAATCTATAAAGAACTCAAAAAACTCTACACCAAGAATGCAAATAATCCAATCAACATATGGGCTAAGGAAATGAATAGACACTTCACAGAAGAAGATGTACAAGAAATCAACAAACATATGGAAAAATGTTCAACATCTCTAGTAATAAGAGAAATGCAAATCAAAACCACCCTAAGATTCCATCTCACCCCAATTAGAATGACGATTATCAAGAATACAAGCAACAACAGGTGTTGGCGAGGATGTGGGGAGAAAGGTACACTCATACATTGCTGGTGGAGATGCAAATTAGTGCAGCCACTCTGGAAAGCAGTTGGAGACTCCTTAGAAAACTTGGAATGGAACCACCATTTGACCCAGCTATCCCACTCCTTGGCCTATACCCAAAGGACTTAAAATCAGCATATTACAGAGATAACAGCCACATCAATGTTCATAGCTGCTCAGTTCACAATAGCCAGATTGTGGAACGAACCTAGATGTCCTTCAATTGATGAATGGATAAAGAAACTGTGGTATATATATAGAATGGAATATTACTCAGCTATAAAGAATGGTAAAATTATGGCATTTGCAGGCAAATGGATGAAATTGGAGAATATCATGCTAAGTGAGATAAGCCAATCTCAAAAAACTAAAGGACGAATGATATCGCTAATAAGTGGATGATGACACGTAATGGAGGGTCAGAGGGGTTAGTGTTAGGGTTAGAGTTAGGGTTAGGGAGGGGGGCAAGAATGGAGGAAGGAAGGACTGTATAGAGGGAAAAGAGGGGTGGGGGGGAAGGGAAAAAATAACAGAATGAATCAAACAACATTACCCTATGTAAATTTATGATTACACAAATGGTATGCCTTTACGCCTTGTACAAACAGAGAAACAACATGTATCCCATTTGTTTACAATAAAGAAATTTAAAAATAAATAAAAAAAAGAAGAGTTAAGATTTTGCCAAAAAAAAAAAAAAGTAGTAAGAGAGCATTTTAAAACTAACATTCAAATATCTCTAGAATTAGGGCAGAAAGTTCTTGTAGGTATTCTTTTTGCCCAGAAGGGTTGCGAATAATTTCAGTTTCATCATTGTGGCATTTAATAAAGCAAGAAGCCAAATGGGGCATGTCTGACCTCTTTATCTACAGAAAACATATTATGTCCACTCTTATGTGTTTATTTTTTGTATGCTAGAATTACACTTTGGTTCTTTCCCTAAATTAACATAAAAAATCAAAACATGAATTTATAAGTTGTAAAATACATTAACATTTAAATTTTCAGCAGCTGTCTGAAAAATTTGTCACTGTTCTCTGTTATTAAAAAAAAAAAAAAACTTAGGAAAGAAGAAAATAAGCCTCAACAATTTTATCCATTTAACTACTATGTTATTGAAAAACTCTAATGGTAAATATACCCAATTATGTTAGGTAATTACCCCGGAGTCCATTGAATCTATCACATTTTAAAGACTGTGAGGAGTGTACGACTATAGTTTGTGTTTCCATTGCTTTTATTTGTAGGCATTTTTATTATATTTTTGAGCTTTTATATAACATCTCTTTAGAAGTTGCTTAAACAAAAATCTACTGACAAATGTATACTACTTTGTTCTAGTTTGGATGAAGGACAAGTCCTTAGTCAATGTGTTTTTAGATCTGAGGGTTCTGGGTGAGGACCCTGAGCAACCTGGTCTTGCCTTTGCCATGAATTAGCTTCAGACAGGACAATTAAGTTACTCTTTCTCAAATTATGTGATTGATGTTTCTCTTTGAGATAATGCCCATGATGAATTCTTTCTACTTTCTTCTCAAATCTCTGCGAGATAGCTAAGTTTTTCACTCCATTCTCAACCACATTTTGAAGTGGGAACCTTTCCCACACCCCTCCTGAAGTTATGTTCTGTGCCAATCTAGAATAATAAAACAGAATCTTTACTACATGGATAAAAGCAAGAAATATTCCATTAACACAGGGAAATCATGTAATGAGAGCTAGTCAACACTAACAAGGAAGACATGTGCTTATAAATATTTCACTCTGATGCCTAAGGAACTGAAATAGCACCAGTTTCATCTTGTACCCACTTTTCTCTTCATCTTCTGGGTCCAAATGGAAAATATGGACTGAGAACCAGAATTCCATGGAAAGATGAGGGGTGAAGAAGCCTCTGTGCAATGAGGAAAATTAGAGACTTATAGAGAAAGGAAGGTAATAGGAAGGGAGTATACATAGATCATTGGGAAGTAGATGGGGAAAGTAAAATAGTTGCTCTATACCATTACTTGGGCTTGTGTAAACACACCTGCAATGGACTGCATGATGGTTAACTCCAAGTTCACATCTGCTGCTGCTTCTCAGTCTTTCTTTAGGATCACCACCCTAAAGTAGCTCCACTGCTAAGTGTGTTAATGGCAAGTAGAATGGAGAAGAACACCTCTCTCTTGAAATCTTACATTAAGCAGCTGATGCAAACAAAATAGTTTTAGAAGACTATCGCAAGTCTTTTCATAAGTTGCCCAGCATGTGCAAGGTTCTCAGTTGGATCTCCGGCACCAAACACATACACACAAAAGGTGTAGTCTTTACCCAAGTCTTTTTTTCATAAACATGTTATCATTCTACTGTATCTTGCCATATTCAGCACTTTTCTAGTTTGTCAGACGTGGACATTGCTGTCCCTGAGAGAGATTTCCTTATTTTGACACTGTGTTTTTTCTCTTTCCCTCTCACAAGTTGGCTATTTTTATAACCTTGTTTTTCAAATTGTTGTTTTTGTTATTTGAATTTTACTCTTTATTACTTACCAGAAATAAATGCTCCATCATTTTGGATGTCATTTATTTGCCATTTCTCAACATGTTAAATAACTAATGGTTTTGAGTTTTCCAAACACTCAACTTTATAAAATAATTGTGCATCATATTGATTAAGGGTTTTTTGATGATGTTATGTAAGTTTATAGTGTCAAAGGCCAATTATCTTTAAGGTAATAAACATG
The DNA here is from genome assembly GCF_902686445.1 of Sciurus carolinensis. Classification (NCBI taxonomy): domain Eukaryota; kingdom Metazoa; phylum Chordata; class Mammalia; order Rodentia; family Sciuridae; genus Sciurus; species Sciurus carolinensis. The sequence goes on along the minus strand of NC_062219.1, from coordinate 80,032,160 downwards.
ATTACATGATTTACTATACTATTTGGAGCAAAGAAACACATTTCTACTTGGTTAACAAAATCCCATTGCATCTGGCCTGGATTAATTTGTTTTTATAACAAAAGAAGAGGGAACCAAAGTCTTTGTGTGGCCAACACAAGTGACCTCAACAACTCAGGTATAGAAAAAGATTCAAGATTCTAAAGAAACAAATATAAAATCTGAAAAGTGGGAGATATTGCAAGTTTAGATATAATGCTTAAAAATTTAAATCCCAAATCCTAGTAAATTATCAAAATATGTATAGTTGATAAAATTTTGTGTTGTTTAAAAGGTCTGTATGTAATAAAAGTAAGAAATACAAACCTCACACTGCTTTAAACTTACAAAATAATTTATTATTATTTTTCAATAATCATACAGGAAAGCACTTCATAAAGAAAACAACAAGGCCCACTAAAATAGCATGGAAAAATCCAGAGTTCTAATTCCATTCTAAATATATAATTAGTTTTTAACTTTGTTAATGCAAGAATAATGTTTGGGAAAGTGGTCTATTTATTTTGAATTGAGATCCTATAACAGCATTGAAACATGTGCAGATGAAATGTGACATACTCATTAATTATAGGATACAAAATACTGAACTGTAGGTTATTTGAGTCAGCACTTCTTTCTTATAGTCATTTCTATTCTAGATATAATCCCCATATACACACTAGACCACCCAGAAATCCTGATGAACTTTAGATGAACATTTACTTGTATCCCTCTGGCTGACCTGTGATCTTGCCTTTTTACTGGGCTAAACTAGAAAGAAAACACTTCATTTATTCCTTATTCAGAAACATTTATTAAGTATGTATTAGATATAGCATACTGAAAGTAATACAAAAGTAAATAAGCCAAAATTCCTTCCTCAATAGTAAAAGCGTCCTGTTATCATGATTCTGATAACTGGTAGGAGACATTCGATCCAGGAGAGGTGTGAGTGTAGACTCTCTGGGTGGTGGGAACTATTTCTGACACTTTCAGAGAAGATTGCACTGAAAAGACGAGGTTCAGGGAGATACTAGAGGAGACCAAGAGGGCCAATTTATAGATGAAAAGTCTTGAGCAGAGTCCCATACGTAAATGATTCGGGAATGTTGAGAAAAGACAATGTCTTTGTTTCAATAGTTCCTTTGACTTGGAACAAGTGCAGGTCAGATTAGAGCTAGATTGGAAGTTTTCAGGGAATAGCCCAGGGAAAGGAGAGGTGGGAGGATTAGAGCTGTGCTTTAGGAAAATGACTGTGGCTACCGATGTCAAGAGTAAGTTAGAGAATAGTGGCCTGCGACCCCCAGTGGTCTTCTGCTTCACTCACAGTGAAAGAAAGGTCCAACCAATGGCTTCAACAACTCTCTTCTTTTCTCTCAAACTGCAGCCATGCTGGCCTCCTTGCTAAGTCATCAACACAGCCCAAACACTGCCAGCTTTGTGGTTTGGCTCTGGCCATCCCTTGGCCTGGAATGTTCTTCCCTCACTTAACCACATAGCTCACTCCATCTACCCCTGGAAGTTCTTGCTCCATCGTCATTTTTTCGATGGAGTAATATGACCACTGTATTAGAATTATAATGCTTCTGCCCCCAGGAATCCCTGTTTCTGAGATCCCAGTTATAGAAGGGCCCACATGTCACAAACATGTATAAAATAAATTTGCTGAAATGTCTATCGGGTCCTCTGTCACTCAGGTTCCAGTGTCTAGTACTACCCACTGTTCATAACCCCGAACAACCACCGTTGTGATTAGTGGCTTTGAGACTGGTAGCTGTGTCTGAATGAGCTCAAAGTTCATAGGTTGTATCATTGAAAACTTCAGATAAAGAAGTTGCTAATGAATAGGAAGAACACTTGTGCAGAAAGTTCAAATAAGAAAAATGCACATTTATTGACTTGCTAAATCCTTCCTTTTAGATTGTTTCATGAATAAAAAGTAACTTTCTATTACTAGCAAGCATTTATTTGCTTTTCTTTGTTTTCTAATCTGTTGTCTCAGAGTTACTCACAAATCAGCATGATGTTTACAAATGACAGCTGAGATACCATCTTCTGTATTAAATAGAATTAGCCCTCCCGGTCCAGTGGGTTCCATGTCCAGGGGTTTAACCAACTTACAAAAATGCAGTCCAGACTAAGATTATGGTGTCTTACTGAACATGTACAAACTTTTTTTTTCTTGTCATTATTCCCTAAACAATGAAGCATAACAACTATTCTTAGAGCACTTAATTGTATAAAACATAAGGAATCTAGAGATGATTTAAAGTATATGGGAAGGTGTACATAGGTTAAATGCAAATACCATGAGAGATTTCAGCACTTTGGATTTTGTTATCCACAGGAATCATAGAACCAATTCCCTAAAAATACTGAATAACTCATATTACCCTAAAATTTTATGTATGTATTTATATAAATGTGCTTTGTAGACATATATATATATATATATATATATATATATATAAAATCTAGACATTATCTGTGAAGTGTGTGTAATGCTGATTTTGTATATGGACAGAATTATTGCATTAAGAATTTATGAAAATTCCACTAAAATGACAGATATTTATAAGATATAATTAAGATACTTTATCATACTTTCTGGTTAACAATAGTTTGTCCTATGTGACCCCATTATCATTTTTGAACATGATATATAAAATTTTTTCATTCATTTCAAATATAAATATTTGTATTCATGGGCAAATACAGTTGTTCCTATCTCAACACAGCCAAGTTTTACTAAATTGAAGCTCATTTTAAATGAAAGCTACCTAATATCTTCAATGATTCAGTAATAGTTTTCTAATCAGACAACGGATTGATATGGATAGAATACAAATTATATGTCTTAATTTTACCTATAAGATCAACATTTTTATTTAAATGAAGACAATAAAGAATTTTAGGGATTGGGCAAATAGATAATAAATTATGAATTATGTATGTCTTTTCAAATTCATTTAAACATCAGCAAATGTTTAACAAAATAGCAACAGAACACTCAAAGTGTGATAAAACTAAATTCAGTGGTTTTAATACTTTATTTTACTTTTAATCACAAAAAAATCATTGCCTAAAGCATTTAAATTTTTATAGATACTTTTATAGTAGTGAGAAGATAGAATATAAACTAAGAGTTTGTCAGCTTGATTTATGCTTCCGCATATTTAGATATGAGGTATGTGAGCTTTTATTCATACCCTGCTCTGGGCTTACAGGCATGAGAAATGAGACCAGTTGCTTCCTAACAAACTTCTTAGGAATCTTGGGTTAAGGATGTGTTTGGGGTACTGAGGAGTTATACAGGAGTAAATCCACAAATCCACAGGCAGTGTCCTTTCTGCTTCTGTGTTCCCAGTGAAAGACAGGTAAGTCATAAGACTACCAGAACACAAACTTTGAAAAGAAACAAATGTTACCACCACAAATGAGCACATAAAAAATTAAATATTTACTGGGAGAAAGGCACAACTATTTATTGAATACATCAAACACAGTTCCACTCAGAATTATTATGCAACAGAAAAATTTCTAAGCACAATACATATGTCATTCAATTTAGTCTCCAGGAAACACTATAAAGGAGAAGGGATTGTTTTCATTTTAACAAAGAGAACACTCAGGTTTAAAAATGGCAAGTAATTTCCCAGGGACACTCTGTTATCTCAACTGAGCCTTATCATTTCTGGATTCATTTCCCTTCTTTTATTTCTGTCCCATGAAACTTGGGGCTCATCCCCTTTTCTCTCCTCCTCTATCCAAAAAATGTCTCCGTCAAGTCTCTCTGCATTGAAATAGTAAGATGTAATATATCTGATTTCCTTCTTTCCCAATATTCCCTGAAACAAGAGACCATTCTAGTCATGTTAAGGGTACAACTGCTTCATCATGGAGAAGCAAAAACATGTAAAATGAATAATGAATAAATGAATAAAGGTGGGCAGTTCACAAAAGTTATGGGGATTTTTGCTGTGTTATCACAATACCTGGCAGATGGTTCTTGATTTCTCGTGAGGCACTAAATGTTAAACTTCGGTCCTCAGAGTTTAGTTTTTCAATTTTTTCTGAAGCTGAGCATCAGCTTTGCCCATTCTCACTGTTCTCTATCATTGTTTTCAGGAAAAGACGAAGTGGAGAATTTTTCCTGGTGATGGACCTTCTCCCTTGTATGAAAATTTTATCAAAGGAGAACTTGACAGAATCAATTCTGGCAACAAGACTGGTGTTCCTGTTGTCCATCTTGGGCTGTTTCAATTCTTCATTTCAGTGAACCTCTAGACTAGGTCAATCCAAATTCACTGGTCCTAAGTCTTCTCTAAGTACCTCTCCAGGCATTTCCTCACAGTTACAACATGAACTGGTCAAACAGGTGGCAGAACTGAAGTGAAAGCTGAGTCTATCAGACCCCAAAGCCATTCTCTTCCTTCCACAATACCGGATTCCTCTGTGTTCTTTCTCTCAAGCCACTTGAGGACTTGTTGAAGGCCATGACCCTGGATGATGGACTCTGTTGCTGATGGAGTTGCCTCTGTCCACGTCAGTTCCTGGGTCTATGGCAGAAAACACACTACTGAGAGGAGACCTCAAAGAGGGGATTGACATCATTTTGGGTACAGATATTCTAGGTCACAGGGAGGAGTCCATGTCCTAAGCACACAGAAAGTATAAAGGCCTCATGGAAAAGGAATGTTCTCCCAATCATATAACATCAACAACATCTTTTAGGACATTCTAAGTTTTCATCAGAAACACCAGCACTGTTTTAAGATAAAAATGAAGGCTGGGGAGCTCCAGATATGCTGAGGCTGCCCAACCTCTTTATTGTAGAGGTGTGTAAGGAAAGTCAGCCCACCAAGTTATGAGACTGGTTTCTTACCTTTTGTTTAGTCATGGAATTTGAAAATATTCAGGTAGGATTCTCTAAGATTCTGTTTTGACTTTTGAAGTATCTCTAAATGTAAAACTTTGAACATTAACTTGAAAATCTGATGTTTCAAATTTTAGGAAAACTTGAGGCATGTATTAAACTGTTGATATTTCTTCCATAGGAAGTAAAATCATAAGATATTTTTCTTTTTCTATAAAATGACAACATAGTATAGAAGAAATAATGTAGTACAAAAACTAGAAGGGGCGTGGGATAAAATTCTGGCCCTGTTTTTACTATGTGACATTATGTAAATTATACTCCGGGAATTTCAGTTTCTTTAGCTGTAAAATAAAAATCATAATATGCAACTTAGAGGTATTTGGGAAGATCCTATGTCAAAGTGTCTAGTACATTGTTCCTAGTAGACAGTATCCAGTAAATATCAGTCAAATATGAATCTAATTCTGTTTGGGTGATAAAATAAAATATTTGTAAAGGATCTACAATGAGCTAGGAAGTAGGATTCCTAAGACAGAAGAACCCTGTTCAATTGCCTCCAAGACCACAGTCCCTAGTGAAAGGACAACACATAAACCAATAATTAGAGAATAACTTATTGTGTGCTTAGATGACATTATGAATGCTTCCTTCCAAGGTCCATCATAATTCAGAGAACCAATCACCCTTCCTCTTGAGTTTCTGGATAGAAATATGTACCCCAAACACAGTTAACTAAAGGAACACATTTTATTAATTACTAAACATTTGGAAGGACTGAACCACATGGAACATTATTCTTTTCTGGAAAGGCAAGTGTAGATTGCCTTTTTTTTAATGATGCAAAGCTCATTCTCAATTCCAAATTTAAATTTTGGATATTTCCTCCACATTTTTAAGAAAACACATCCCTTGTATTAACAAGAAACAAGAGTACGATTTTTTCCCATGCTCAAGTCAGTTCTGGCTGAAGTCATAAACCTGAAGGTGAGAAAGCCAGGTTCTTCCAGTGGAAGGGCAAGCAGGCCAGAGGGAGTAGCACTCATAGAGATTCATGACTCCCATAGAGTGTGAAAGTAAGTCATGGTCTCTTTTGTTTGTTTCTTTGTTTTCTGGTTTTTGGTTTGGGGAATTGAACCTGGGGCACTTAAACACTGAGCCACAACCCCAGTCTCCATTTTTAAATTTTTCATTCTGGAATCTACTTTGAATGAAATTTTCCTGTTCGGACATGATCTTGAGTAAGAATGAAAAGAGAGCTGACTTTTCATACTTCTCAGGTGTCTGGTCTGGCCCTGTTGACCAGAGCCTTTGGAATCTGGTCACTTTGAGAAAAGAAAAGACAGGTGTGGAGAGCCTGATCTTCAGAGTCATAATCTGTTCATTTTACCTGTCCTCCCTTGTAGGAACCTCAGTTCTGAGTTTGGAGGTCACATTCCTAATGATATTCCCTCTGGACACATCATCCTGCCATTGGGATCATCCTAGTTTAATCCTTTTCTTGTCCAACCCATTCCTAAACATTCCCTCCTGGACATCTACTTCTTTTCTCCTCCCCATCACTAATTGGCTTGCAGAACTTCTGGGTCTCATAAAAGAAATCCTGCTCTCTCCTTAATCCTGGCTACTATACACCCCCGACCCCCAGCTCTTGCTAGGATTAACCCTTGGAGTGGTGGTAGCCCTGTAGTGTGCTTGCAGAGACCGTGTAGCAGATTCTACCTGTTATCTGTTAGAATTTCCAATTTCATCCTGTTGCAATTGTGAAATTTGGAAAAAAGTACACACACACCTGCAGAAAGTAAGAATTCTGAAGTGACAAAGTTCAGTATAAAAATAAAGCTATTTAGGATGAATACAGCAAACATGAAAGAAAATCATACAGGTAACATCTTTGAGGTGCCCTGCTGTGGTGGTACTCAGGGTTCTCATTTTACATGCACACATGGAACACATAGAATTTAATGGTTAAAATAATTCTATATTACTGAGGTGCACCTGAATGAATTGTGTTTTTAAAGCATGTGTTAATAAAGCGCCTCAGGCTCTAGTAAACATGCAAATACTGAGAGGCCTTTAAGTGTAAGATAGTCATTAGCCCTTTATGAGGTAGTGAACAGAATGTATTAGGCTCCATTTCATATCAGGTTTCAATGTGATAAAATATAGATATTTCCTTTCATTAAGAAATGTGCCATTATATTTATTTGCACATATTTAAAATAGTTTAAATTTAGCAGTGCAGCTTGCTTTGATTACATTATGCAAATCCAGAATTTCAGCTGGTATTATTCCCTTTGCAATGCCATTAAATATACAAATTATTTGATCATCATCCTAAGACAATAAATCCCTAAACCTAAATAGTCATTTTTGTTATGCTAATTAAGTGCTTTATAAATAGGAAAGTGTTCTGGGCTTGGATTAGTGAAATAAGTCACTTAGAGAAAAGATCCAAAATAGTGAAAGAAGACTGATGCATGGCCAACACGAGTATATTTGGGGTTTGTTCTAAGTTCATTTGGAAATAAACATTAAATACATATGTGCTATTTATTTGAATCTATAAAATGATCTTTCCTTTGACCAAGCTCAGTTCCTATTTCTTTTTGTCTTTACTTATCATACCACAATACAGTGAAAATCAACAAAATTTCTTATTGGGGAGTTCATTATCCAGGGACTTAGAGTGCCTTCAATGCAGCAGTGCTTTTAGTACCCTGTGAAATTGGGTGAGGCAGTTATGGTTCTTGTGAGAAGGGTCTTAGTGAGAATCTCAGCATAGAACATTCAGATAGTTCTCATTAGTAGATTCTTTAAAAATTCTTTAGTCCTGATGAAGTAATGAGCAAATAAAATGCATCTCATTTACAAAACTTAAAAGCATGGTCTAAGACAATTTAAATGTCATCTGTTTGGTAAGAACGTAACAAGTACCTAGACATATGTTGCAGTTTATTAAGAAATCAAAAGGAATCATAACTCAGTTGAAGGGATAGAAATTAAGTAGGAAAAGATTCTGAAGCAGTCTCTAAAAATTGTTTTTTCCACAATTAAAGACATTTTCCTTCAGCCAGGATCAAAAGGGAAATAAATCTATCATATGCTAATAACACATTGTAATTTTCTTATTAATCAGAAACAGCTTTTACCACATTGTATAGATATATAATTACTAACAGAAGGAAGGAACAAATAAGACATGGAAAAGCTAAAAACTTGCCTATAGAAGATAGTATACATGTCCTCTGTTGTTTGTTCTTAATTTCTCCATAAAAATATTTTAAAATTACCTCATCCTATATTGAACAAGTTCACCACAAAAGAGCTTATTTTTAGTATCTGAGAGTTGTTTATTTCTAGATACTCTGGTGAAACTAATTTTCAATGATTTAATCCTGTGAAATTTGCTTCTGCATTTATTTATTTATTTATTTATTTATTTATTTATTTATTTTACTTTTTTTGCTCTGGGAATTAAACCCAGTGGCACAAAACCACTGAGCCACATTCCCAGCCCTTTTTATATTTTATTTTGAGACAGGGTCTTGCTAAAGTTCTTAGTGCCTCACTATGTTGCTGAGCCTGTCTTTGAAATTGTGATCCTCCTGCCTCAGCATCCTGAGTTACTGGGATTACAGGTGTGCACCACCATGCCTAACTGTATTTATTTTTTTAAGTGTTGTTGATATTGCCCTTTCTTCTCAGTATACTCCATATGAAGTCACATAATTGAAATTTTTATTGGAAGGTAGTTCTTGAAAATATATCTTCTTAAAACTCTGAAACTCCTAGTATTTTGCCTTAAATTCAATGATATTGAACTGATGTGAAGCCCAATACAAAAACTATCCTTCACAAGTTAGGTTAAACTAACCTTCATGGATGCTCTTCTCTTTCCTATTCTGATGCCCCTTTCCCATTTCATTTATTAACCTAAGATATGTTTTCCATTGAATATGTCTCTTCAAAATCTTTTTTTGAAACAAAGAAATATGAATTAACAAAATGGGAATAGATATTTAATGAAAAATAAATGAATTTAGCAGGAGAATACAATGGTCACATTCAAACTCAATTCATTGGAAGAAATAAAGGAAGAGGGAAAGAACAAAAAACAAATGGCCAAACTCCTTTCCAAGAGTTCAGTAAAATCATGAAGGCTGAGATGTGTCTGATGGCAGGTGAAATGCACTTTTAGCCTTCACTTATTTCAGAGGGCATCATCCAATATTTAGACTAGCCAAACTTTCTAAAATGTCACTTAACTTGAGGATTTTAATTTAACATAACATGAGACACGGTATATGAAAATGTTTGATTTTCATAGCATATTTCCTCACACATACTTATTCACAATCAAAATCATATTGAAAGAAGATGAAATCGCCAAGTTTTCTGGTTTAAAAAAAAAAAAAACAGTTAAAGCATTGTACGAAGCAGATTCTAACAACTTAAATTAGCATCAAGAATAAAACTTAGGCCAATACATTTATCTATTGTTCAAAAACTCACTTGGTGCATAAAGTCACATACCTGACCTAAAGCCTCTGTGACTCCCCATTATCAATGGAAAATCTCCTGAATTCCTTAACTTGATATATAACAAAGTCTAAAATCAACTAGTATCCACTGTAGTCTTTTCTCCTCTCTTGCCCTTCCATGGCCCCCTAGTCTTTGGAAACACTGTACACTATTCATTTCTCTAATCAACAGGTACTGCATGCATATTGATCTGGATATTTTCTCTATTGCCTTTGACTCTTCAGGGAATATTCACTTATGGGGAACTGTGGCCCCATTTTGGACAAGTGGGAATCCGACCTTCCTATAAGAGTCTTTAATAAAGGCTCAGGCTTCCTTCAATTGGGGAAGAAAAGGGTGTCAGATGCTTGATCCTCTCTTCCTTCGAGCATGAATATTATACTCATAATAGTCTCTGATGTTTTAAATTCTAGATTTTAAGTCAGAATTTTATTTTGGGCAAATTATTTAACAACTCTATGCCATAGTTTCTTTCCTGGAAAGTGGGCACAATAATGTCATCTATTTTATAGCAAATGTAATAATGATGTTATAATTTATGTGTATGTATGTATGCTTAGACCTATAATAAGTAGCCCCAGTACAGTAAATGTTTGGTAAGTGTTAACACTGTGTCTGGTGCTTTACCTAATCTGGCATCTGTCCCATCACCTTTGCCACTTGTGACCCCAACAAACCCTGTCCCCATATGTTTTTTCATCCTGTAATTCTACTCTTGGGGAAGTGGCTCTGGCCTCAAGAGTTGATATTCTTATGGTGAAGCATTGATTAGATAGATTTTTGGGAGCTATTGTTAACTTAGCAACCACTTCCATGAAATTTCAGGATTTATGCTCCAAAGTATTGATGTAAAACTTTTCTTTTAAAATATACTGGTTTTGTTAGGATGCTGAACCTGATGTGCTTGGAGGTGAAAGATAGATGGCTACTTAATTACAGACTGCAAGTAAAGGTTGGCTGAAACATGACTGTGTTTCTCTCTGAAATGGGGTGGAAGTTATGCAAAAGGAAAACAGTGTCGAACAAAATAATCTTCAAAGTGCTCTAAATGTTCTCACAAACCCCATTCCTTCCATTAAATAACTTTCAAAGTAATTTGAATTTCAGAAGAAATTATTGTGGAAGTTGTTTGTAAGAAAGGTTATTTTATTCTAGATACAAATTATATAAAAGCATTATTGCCATAAAAAAAGAATTTTTTTTTCTAAAGACAAAAGTTGAAAAGAGCTGTCATTTCTACTACATTATGTGGAAAAACATCTGTTAAACAAAATTAAAGTGATAACTTTTTGACAAATTTATGAATATAAAATTTATTTTTCATTCTGAGAAAAATAATTTGAAAGCACTTTGGATCCCAGTTACTATAATTATAGGACATTCAGTGAAGAGCAATTATAAAAGAGCAAATAGTAATTTATGTGTTCCTCCTTATTTTACATCAACCCTTAGTTAAATATATTCAATGACTTCCAAACAAGTTTTCCCCAATTCTAAATTTAAATCTTGGTACTCTGACAATGTTGCAATCTGGTAGCATTTACTGGATTGTCTGAGATGCCATGGGTGTATTATTCATCACAAATTTAAAAAATGTTAGCACTACCATCATTACATTATAATAAAACCATAATAGGTATTTGCTTTTATTTCAATTAAAAATTTTAAGTTGGACCTCAAATCATTGAAATTTACATCAAATTAGTTTCTGAATTATTTTAAGGAAAACCAATGTATTGAAAGGGAAAATCATTAATTTCTTGTGGTAAATAGCTACTGCAAGCAGATTCATTCCACTATCAGTTTTCATTGCCCTTTTGCTTAAAATTTCCTCTCAGTATCAATATAAAGTATCAAGTCAATTTTTCTTTATCCAGAAATATCTATAAGTGAGATAGTATAATTTGGGAATTTTTAACCTCAGTGTTAGTAATTATTTTTGAAAGTTATTACTCTCAATTTGAGAGTTTCCAGCATAAACTTTGAACCAGAAATATTGTAAAAAGAAATATATATACTCTCTAAAACAAAGGTTAAGTCTTTAGTATACAATGTGAATATATGAATGTAATTTTCATTAATAATTATGTAATATAACTATTTCCCAAAATTATCAGGGGAAGGAAATAAATATTTATAGAATATCTAGTGCTTTGGGGAATTTTATATATGTTATGTTATTTGATCATTATCAAATCCTAAGAATTAGAGATTGCCCTTGGTTCACCAAGAAAGAGAGCAATCTAGGAAAGATAGAGAGGGGAATGAGAGAGAGAGAGAGAGAGAGAGAGAGAGAGAGAGAGAGAGAGAGAGAGAGAGGAAGAAAGAAAGGGGCTGAGATCATAGTTCAGTGGTAGATTGCTTACTGCTTGATTAGCACACACAAGGCCCTGAGTTTGACCCCAGTAACTCAGAAAATGGAAGGAAGGAAGGAAAGAAAGAATAAAAGAAGAGAGGGATAGAGGGAGGGACGAAGGAGAGAGAGAAAAAGTTAAAAAGTTGAGGTTACTAAAGATTCACAACAATCCTGTTAAACTCTTTGGCAGAGCTAATAATGCCTCAGCATCTGCCCATGGGAATCCAAAACCATATTCTCTACTTCATTTCATTTTAAAAGTAGAGAAAGCACATGTTACTTAGCACTCTTGATACACTGCCTTGTGTTCATTGCCCTTGATTTATCTACCTAAGCACAGTATAAGAAAAGTCTATGAAGGTAAGATTAGTAACATCATCCACAAGAAACACTCCAAGTGGATGAATTCCATAAATTCTAAAATAAAAACAAAGATTTTAATGAAGAAAAAACTAGTTTTTGTTTGCTTCTACTATCATCCTTTCAATCAATCACATGATTAACAGTATCCTTATTTTCCTACTCAACCAATTCCTAATTTCAACATAATCTTGGTACTTTTCTTTCTACCTATTTAAATTATAAATGCAAGAGGAAATTATTTCAAGATGATAGAGATCCAAAAGAAGAAGAAAAATTCACTCTTGATGATTTAGTACTATTGAAAAGGTAATGTTCTCTTTCATTCTGGAATGGAGAAGTAGACATTGCTGTTTGCAGTAAACTATCTCCTACATGCAGTATGCTTCCTCAGGTCTTAGCCCAAAGCTGAGACTATGCCAATCTGGCAAATGAATGGTAGCCTTTCTGTAACGATGATGAAGAATACCACATGATTCTGTGATTACAGCATCACCGTTTGAGATCAGGCTTTCCCAAGGTAATCATTTAAGACAAATCACATACCAAGAGAAAAGGTAAGAAAAGGGGAGCATATCAAGGCACTCTCATTAATTACAAACAAGAAATATATGAATAACAAAATTGTACCAGTACATATCCATGCACCCCATCAAATTGAGTTTGGGGATTTTTGGATTACCTTTTTAAAGATTGTATCACCTCTGGTGAGGTTGGAAGGGTGAGAAAGAAAGGCAAAACTGGTCTGGTGCTTTCTTGTGGATTTAAAAAAATAAAGTGGAAAAGAAACCGAGAAAGCGAGAGATCAGATCTCCTTGCTGCATACCAAGGAGGAAAGTAGGCATACACTCAAGCCCAAGAATCTAGTCTTTAGTGACCTCTGCCATGCGAGGGTGAATTCAAACAGCATGGCAAACTGCTGGTTTTGACTCCCAGAAATCTGTCAGTCAATACACTCTTTTTTCTTCAAGAGTAGCACATTGATCTTATTCAAAAATTATCCAGAAGCTTGAGCTAAGCTTCCCAAATATTTTAGCAGACTTCAGTGGCCAGTTATCATAATAAGGTTCATCCAGGAGGTATTTCCAGACAAAAGGCACTTTGGAATTGAGGATATTGTGTAAAATAGCATGAGTTAAAAGGATGATGACCTTATTCAAGAAAACTCAAAATCATGCATGATTATTACCTAGGTGTCTTCCTTGTGTATTTTCTGCTCTCAGGATGTCATTGTCTTAATGAGACACAAACAATTATAATGTAGTATAAAAATGTACAGAAGAACAGAGAAGATCTAAAGAAACCTCAGGGTGGGTATCAAGGCACACTTAACAGAGAGTTAAGTACTATCTGTATGAGATAATCCATGAAGAGAGCACAGAATATGTCCTGCAGAGGAAGCACTGTGGGCGAAGTCCCTTTAGCAATTGCAAAATGTGGCTGGCACACTGCAGTTGAAGAAGATTGGTTAGACATGAATTCAGAAAGATGAGCTGAGGTGAACCATTTAGGCTACTTAAAGTCATCAGAATTTAATCTGGAAAAATAGAAAAGAGTCACTGAAGCATTTCAAGCAGAAGAGGATTTTGCATTAGAAATATCACATTGACTAATAGGTGAATGTTGGATTGGAGGTAAAAATACTGGAAGCCAGCTAGGAAAATATTATAGTGTTCCCAACTCTGCTAGCAGCCTGCTCAGAGAGAAAGGAGATAGATGCATCCAGACTACTGTGTACATAGAAACATTGTAAGAGTCCCAATAATTTTCTATTAACCACATGAAGAAAAAGTGCAAAGAACAGGTGACACTAATTTTAATGATACATTCTATATAATCAAATATATCCAAAATATTATCTTTTTAATGTATACAAAATACTCAGAGTATGAATAAGATTTTACATTCCTTTTTTTGATACACAGACATCAAAATCTGTTGTCTATTTTGCAGTTGGAACACCCTTCAACTTCTACACTAAATATCTTCATAATCACTTCTTCTTCATTTACATCTGTCTGGACTGATCTAGAACTTCCTTTTGGTTTAAATTTTGAGAAAGTTATGGCTCAAAAAGTAGATTAACAAATGTAAACTGTTCTGAACATATTTTAAAGTTTTCTAATAAGTAGGTGAGTATTTGTTTATAATTTAAATTTAAGTAAGTAAATTAAAATATGAGTTCCTTAGTCACACTCATCATTCAACTCCTGTTTACTTATTTGGAGCACAAGAGCTCTAGAAGTTAGAGTTGGTAGCTTCTGGCAGTGCTATGGATATTGGGTTAAGAAAGAGGAACTGATAAACTCCCAGGTTTCTTGACTGGACAAGAGATTATTTATAGTTCTGTTTACTGAGGGAAGAAATAGAATGAAAAGCATACCTTTTCTCATCCCTTCGTTAAATTGAATATTGTCTGGAGTAATTCTCTGTATTTGGATGATTCCCTTACAGGCTCCATCTCAGTCTTGGACCACATATTTTCAGTAGTGATATCTATGAGCATGTGTATGGAATATGTGTATGTGTGTGTGTGTGCGCATGTGTGTCTGTCTGTCTCTCTGCATGGTGTCTGTTCGAAGAGCAGTAATTCTCAACAAGTCACACGCCACCTCTATCCCCCACTATACACAAGTTTCCAGTTTTATGAATTTATATCACTATATAAAAACAAAGATTGAATTATATCAAGCAACTGAAAAGACTCCACCCTATCATCTTGGTAACACAGAAAAAGAATTATTGGGCATGAATAGATATTTAATATAATCCATAGAAGGATTTGCATTTTTGTTTCAAGAAATATTTCTAAAAGTTTTGATAATAAGAGTTGTATTTTTGCTTCTAAGGACAAACTCTCTTAGGATTTCTTTCTTACTTAAGCTATGGAGAGATCTCAAATTCTTTATTCATGGGGAAACAGTTTTGAACTAGTTAAAGCCTATTGGATATGCTTGCATAGATTTTTATGTTAACATTTGTGTTCTAGAAGCAGTAAAATTTTCTTTTTAATATAATGAATTTAAGATTAAGGATATTTTCTTTAATTTAGAATTATATGTTTTGCTAATGTAATTATAAATATGTGAAAAAAACTTAATTCATTATTTTTTTTATTCTGAGAAGTTTTCAAAATAAATATATATAAAACAGTCTCATGTTTATATCCTTAAATCATTCACCACTTTAATTTAAAAAATAGAAAATTTGGGTTTTGAAAATTGCAAATAGTTTTCATTTTTTTCTAGGTAGATTTTTAGAACAAAATATTAATCTCTTGATTTTCTACCATTAAAAAAATACCTGAAGAATTGGTAAAGCATACAGTTGTTCCATCCAAAACAGATGGAACAGATGTATGTTAGGGTTAATTTTGGCCCCTGTGTTGTACTTGCTACTTGTCAGTTATTTTCCTGAGTACTGTAAACACATTACTCAGTCCTTAAAACAACTCTGTGATGCAGGGTCTTTCATAATCATTCTCATGATCATCATTTCTGCTTTGGATGGAAGGTGAAAAACGAAGGAAAGCCCACATAGCCTGTAGACTCCAGAGCTCAGGTCTGTCCTCTGATACTGGACCAGAGTTTAGCACCTTTCACCTCCAAGTGGTGTTTCTCCTTTGTCCTGACACTGGATTTTGAAATTGATGCATTTCCCTCTGAGTTATTTTTTACTTGAATGTCCACATTCTAAGTGTGCTAGTGTATAGATGACGATCTTATACAGCACATCATAGGACTTCTATGAACAATTAGAAACCAATTATTCTTGATTCTGCCAGGTTACACATTTTTATTGGAATTTTTTTTAAGAAAAAATTGTTGTTTATAAACATCACAGAGCCACAAACCTGCAGAGTGCCAAACACTAAGAAAAGAGAATTAAGATTTAAAATGTTCATGACAGAACCCAAACTTTGCTTTTTAACATGACCAACACTCAGTTCTTACTTGAAGATCAAAACTGACAAAAACAAACAAGCAAAAAAAGATGCACAAACTAAATAAGAAAGATAATCTTGACAGTGGTTGACTTGAAAAGAATCTGAAGAACCTGAGTTCACCAGAGAATCCAGCAACCAAACCTGATAGCCTAATGAGACCACCACCACCACAACCAAATTCTTCTGCCAACACAACACGTGCATATTTCTACATTACATTAGTAGAAAATTAGGGTTCATATCAGCTGAGATTCTCAAATTTTTAATTTAGCACTACTCAGATAACATCTAGAATATGGAATGCATTTCTGGATATCATGATTTGGGACCAGCTAGAAAGAATTCAAAATTTAAACGAACAAAAAAGGTGTGTTGGGATTCGGTATTATGCAATAAAAGAATGGTAGCAAAACTACAGAAAGATTTAATTGAAAACATAATTGAATTTTTCAATACTGGGATGTGTGGGGAGGTCATCAAGTGCAGGAAAGAATAGACTTATTCTGTCTAATATTTCAAACATAAAATAGAAGACAAATGGGTAGTGGATGCAGCAAGGTGTACAACATTCAAGTTATGAAATTTAAATGCTTATCTTGCAAAGAAAGGAGTTCTCCAAAAAAAAGAAAGAAAGAAAGGAGCTTTCCATCCCCTGAAGTAAGTAAGTAGAGAATAAGGAAGTATCAGTTCTATTTTTGTGGAGCTCTCTATAGAAGGAGTTTGGATTAAATGATTAAATGACCATCTCTGGGCCCTTCCAATTTAAGATTATATTAAAAAACTCTTTTATATCACATCTCTTTTATTTGGAATCTGAAATTTTATTGAATGTCATTCCAGCTTAATTAAGCAAAATAAATATTTTTAATTTATCTTTTTAATCATTAATAATTTAAAAAATCAATCTCATGCTATAGAGAAAAATTAAGTGAAATAACTATTCAAATACACTTGTGTCTACAATTGACATTTAGTGAAAATCTCCAAATTTATTTTCCAAATCACAACATAAGAGATGAATAAATTGGTATAAAGAAAAGTTAATTAATGGGACTTGAGCATACTTTTGGATCTCTGAGGGGTTTGTCATTACTCAGAACATCTAGTTCATTAAAACAATTGACTCCTCATGCTCAGCAAAGATTTGCATTGGACCAGGACTAAACATTTTGCAACACATCTTTGAAAATAGACACTGTAAGAATCTGTATCTCTCAATGTAGGAAGATAATTGCAGATTTAAACAGAGAAGTCAGGCTGCTGCATAACACTACTGTTTTCAAAGCATACTTTTGAATAAAGTTATTTGCATAAGTTATTTGAATTAAGACATGTTTTGAAGTTCTTATTTAATTTTTGTTATGAAAGATTTTGCTGTATTGAAACTGCCCATTTGATCTTTGCTAAAGGGACTAGGGACTAAAGACTCTGTAAACAAATGCCAGCTAAGCTCATTATTTTACAGGCAAATGTTAAGCTGAAACTACATCTCAGACTCACAGGTAATACAAGAGTTATTAAAGAAAGTTCAGTGCTGAAGGAGTCAGGACACCAAAAGCTTTTCTCAGAATTTGGAAGGTGACTTTTGCATAATGCAACTCTGATATAGCTTACTTTCTCCATTACTTACTTTCTCCTGTATCTTAATGAGATGGAAGAGATAGGACACTTTTCCTGGAACAAGGAACAGTATTAGTTAATTAAATAATTCCAAACCTGACTTTGATAACGTCGACAGTTTAAAAAATGCCACCACTGCAAAGAATGCCACATGTTGTTATTCCCACATTCAAGTTCAAACCCAAGTTAGAGGAATACATTTTCAAAGACTTTGAAAAGCTTGCAGAATGTTCCCGTTTTATCTTATCAAATCACACTTTGCTGAATGGCTTGGTGATGATGTCCAAGACACATAACAATTATTCCCATAGATGAAGAAACTGTACCCCAGACTTTTTAATATTAATCAAGTCACTAGAATCTTCTTTTGTCTTTTATTCTATGTCTCTAAACAATGCCAAATTGAGTTCAGGATGAGCTATTATGAATGACAAATTACAAAAGGTCCTATAGCACCTGGTGCAGAAAGTGTTTCAATCCTACATTCTTCCTCCTCCTACTTCTCCTTTCTCTCTTCCCTCTCCCCTCTCAGCCTCTTCTTAGTCCACTTATTCTCCTTCTCTTACTCCCTTTTTAGTAAAGAAAATACATGCTGTAAAAAGTTGAACACCAAAATACTTGCCTTTTATAGAATTATTTTCTAGCACCACTCATAAAAAGAACATTCTCCTGAAGATGTAATATTAAATGCAGAACAAGTACCAGAAGCAGACAAAATGTCGTGCTTTATTTAAGATCAAAGTTGATCAGACAACATACTTCTATGTATACAATTTGAATAGTTTAATGAAAAACTATATCTAATATATAAATTTGAGAATAATTTCAATTTAGTTCCAATTTAAATTTTCCTAATTTTAAAACTTTATCTGGTTTGAAAACCATAATCGTTTTAAAGATTCTGTCATAAATTCTTGTTCCATACCTCAATATGTTTGTTTTGCTACCATGTATATGTATGTGCATGGGTGGACTTCTCTGTGAATATTTTCAACAATTATTTAGTAATAAAAACTTCTGATTGATAGTAGGGGTTCTAAACCTATCCAATCACATTTTGATAATTTTTTAAATCCCCAAGACATTCAGTAGTGATGTGTGAAAATGAATGATCCCTAATTAAAGATGTCTACATACCATTTTTTACTGTGACAAAACAAAATTAAAGAATGGGAACAGAGCAAGGAGAGAGAAGGAGCCACAACCATTTGAAATACTTCACTCAGAACTCATCCAACTGGGATCCTTCTCAGTTTTCCTTTGGGGTTGTTCCATGGAAGGAAAAGGGGAAAAAAGCAAAGTTCTGTCACAGCAAAGTTTATGTGTGAGGAAGACCTAGCCTGCCAAAAAAGTCACAGACCAATGCCGCCTTGATTCCCGTTTTAACCACCTAAGCAGTGTTCCCTTTTAAATACCATTCCAAGGAACGGTAGAGAAGAATGAGGAGAGGAAACCCAGAGCACAGGAAGGACGTTTTCTGTTTTCATTTTTATTTATTTTTTTTTACTAACAATTGATACTAAAATTTTCTCAGCCAGCACATGTGTTAGCTTTTCTTATAACTCTATTTTCCTTCCATTTTTCAGTAAAGTACTCCAGGGGCCACCAAACCAACTCGACTGCTAAGAGGGAATAATGGGATGCTGGCCATGAATGTGTCTGCTTTCATCAGGCCAGAATGAGGAATGGCGTATCTGTCATTTAGGGGCTGAGAGGCTCATTGAGACTAATCCTTAAATCAGGAGGTTGACTGAAGGTAGAAACAATCTCAACAGTCTGTATGGAGGGTAAGAGGAGTTAATTCAATAAAGTTATATCCAAACAGAGTTTCATATTTTTAAATAAAAAATATTACACAGGTCTTTTTAATCAAGTAATGCATAGGTAAGAAAGAAATAATATCTATTTTAATATTCACATATCATTTTATCAATAGCTATATAGCTAAAAAATACACCCTCATGTAAGAAAATACGCAATAATGCAGAAGAAATTCTTGTGAGACTAAGCAAAAATCATACCCTTTTTCTGACTTCTATTCCACTTATCTTCCAACTTGATTTTTACAATACCAAACACCACAGTATTTTTGAAAGATATGAAATACTTCCAAAATATTAAAAGTAAAATAGTATTTAATTAGTTTGATTTTAAACACAAAACAAAACATGATATCTGGAATGTTTAGGAGATGGTGAGTATGGAAGAAGGGTGGTAGTGTATCCAAGCAACCGCGAGTGACATCTGGGTCTAAAATGGGCAATGTCTGCCAAGAGGGACTTAACAAGTGGGCCTTAAGTTTCCCCAGGCTAACTTCTATCTGAATTATGGAAGAAAATCATATCTTTACCACCCAAAGAAATTGGTTTGGTAATACAATAATTCTTTTTAATGTGTAAAAGATACATTTAACGCAAACACAAAACAAAATAGAGGTGTAATTACAAATACTTGTAATTACCGGTCACTTTTGGCTTCCCTAAAATACACAAGACTACCTTGTGGGTGCTGAAGGCAAGTCATAGAGTTCTTTGTGGGTGGTATCACAACTAATTTTGAACTGAATGACAGAGTTTTCTGCATCTTAATATTTTTAAAGATGAATATGCTTTTAAGGAACAGCCCTATGTGATGGCAGAGAAAGTTGATGGTTATGCGGTATGGTTTGAAAGACATCTACCAACTTATCCAAAAATATTTCTGCCACCAGCCTGTGGTGTTACCCGAGAATTTCACACCATTCCTTTGGGAAATTATCATAAAATGTCCACTAAAAATGCAAACATAATACCTAAAGCCATTCCAGATTAACCTATTATTATCTATTATCATATTAACAGGAATTAAGTTATTGGCCATATTAACAGGAATTGGTTATTGGAATTAATTAAATTGTAAGACAATTTGGGCTGAAGCTGAAAGAATTGGGGTTCAGGAACAGAGGAAGCTGGAAGGAGGGATGGTACAAGTTTGCCACCACAGAATTTTCCTGTATCTGGCTCTACATCCCCAAATTAAAAAGAGTTTTGCTCTTCTTTATAAACTCCAAAGCGCTTTGTATTTTACACCCATATGACAGACACCCTACACTTCCTTGTCTTGTTGATCACTTGACTGCTCTCTGCCCACATTTTGTGCTTAAAATCTGTTTTCTGGCTTCTATCAGGAGGTCTGGTACCTAACTAAGTGCTGTGTTGATACTTATAGGAGTGAAATGTAACACAGCAATGGCTATCCTTCTACTAGGATTGTGGCAAATGTAGAATCAGCTTTACTCATTTTCAGACACTTCAGGCCAGGGTTTAAATTTGTGATCAAATCACTTCCCTGACTAGTGCACATGCTATGCATTCCTAGGCTATTATTACTTGGTCCACTTAACAGATTTTTTTTTTTTAACATCTCTCTGCCTGATTGAACATTGTATTTTGGTGTAGAGACCAAAACTTGTCATTTTGATATCTATTATATCATCTTTCATATCACTTTCATTTCTTTTCCTTCTTTCTCTGCCTCCACCAGATGCCCAAAATCACCTCACCATCTCTGACTATGTCTGGAATAGGATACCAGTGTCACATGAAAGAATGTGTAAAGAATGAGAGAAAAGGAAGGAAGGAAGGAAGGAAGGAAAGGAAGAAAGTAAAGGAGAAAGGAGAAGCGGGGCAATAAGAAATACATTTGTCACTTTATTTTTCCCTACAAGGGAAGCTATACTTAAATGAGAGACACAGAGGTTAAGGGCATTTTGTTGATTTAATATTTAGTAAGAAGGGGTTGTACCTTTAAGGAGTTGCTTTGCTGAGTTGAGCAGGTCGAAGGTGGGAAGCAGCAGTGGCAGCAGTATAGTTTTAGGGTCATGCCAGCAGTTTCATGTGTCTTTCATCTCATTATCATTCTTCCAGAATGGAATTCTTTATATAATTATATCATGCTAACTGACTTTTTGTAAGTTAAACAAACAAATGTTAATATGCCCTTGTCTGGGGCATACTAGAGTTATATTTCACAAAAGTTTTCATTTATGTTGCTGAGATAATGTTAGACCACCTGAAATTCTGCCTTTAAGTACAGCTAGTCTTTTGGAGATATTGTTGAGAAACTGTTTATTTTGTCAAGGTCCATGATTTCATGGGTCATTTGCCATGCATGCAGCTACTATACAAAAACTGCCCAGGCAGCAACTTTTCTGAACAGATCTCACTTGGTCCTTTGTGGCAGCACCCTTTCATTTGCTCTTTAATGCATGGCCTAGAAGACTATGTTCTGATAATGGGGGACATCAAGCTTCTGTACACAGGGTCACTTTTGTCAAAATAGTTTTGCTGATAGCACACAGAGGTATATGTGTAAGATAAAGTCTATGTCAGATAAAGTCTTCGTCTTATTCAATTTTCTATTCCCCAGTACAAAGGGCTTGTGTATCATAGGCATTCAACAAATGTTGAATAAGTGTGCTTGCCATTGTGAGCAAACCTAAGCCTGCAGATTTTTTTCCTGGACAATCTGAGAGTTAACAAGCATAGAATTCCAGTTACATTTGGAAAATTTTCATAAAGTGTGAACTGATAGTTCACAAGTCAACACTAGTACTTTCTTAGTTTGAAATCTGTAAGAAGGGATTCTGAGAATCCAGAAGAATTTTAGAATTATGAGGTGAACTGAAAGTTCCTGATGTTTGTGAAAAGTGTGTTATGATTCTTTGGAGATTCCCGTGAGCCCATCAGAGCCATGAAATGATTGAGAGGCATAGATGGAGGTGAAAAGAAATGTGGGGCACATTTTCCAATATGATCTTGGCTCTAGGTAGATTTGGAGAAGTACAGTTTTATCATTTATAGAGCCTGTATTACTTGGTCCTTGCATCCTAAAAATACTGAGAGAAATGAAATTATACAGGAAGATAAACAAAAATTAAAAAGGTCTAAGTTTCCTAGGAAAAGAGTTAAACTCTGGTAAACTTTTAAAAATATTCCTCTGAAATTTTACAAGATTTATGCAAGTGCAGAAAGAATGCTCCCACCTTGGCAGCAAAGATTCATGTGATGATTCAGCAGTTTCTTGGCTCCAGGAAAACCAACATTTTACAGCTTTCCACAGTGCTCATGCTTATAATGCATAAGAAGAAGGAAAATAATTTCATATACTATAACTATAAAGAATTTTAAAAGTTTTCTTCTATCATTTCTTGGGAGATGTGAGGTCTTTTGGAGCTGGACACAGTAGAATTCTGTTGTAGGAAATAGACTTCTCAGAAATCCTCATGACATTTCAGGTTTTAGAAAATAATTGAGTGATGTACTTTTTTTTTCAATTCAACCTGTAAAACTATAGTTTTACAAATGAGGTAAAGTTCTAGTAAAGATATGATTTAAAAATGGACAGTCTGATTTTGCACAAAGGACAATGATTATCACAAGAAGAAAGTGTCCTAAAGGTTTATATGCCTCGAAGAGCCCCAAATCAGAAATCATTACTCCCTAAAAGTATATCTCAGGTATCCTCTTAGTGACAAATATGGTAAAGAGCTTAGAGGGCACTGATCATGCATCCCTAAGAATAAGTCATGATTCTTGGAGAGTTCTCAGAAGATACTTGGAAAGAAATAGATAATGAGTTTGGGCAAGATTTGGGAATCTGTGACATTGCTTCTGAAGATACATGAAAGCAGTGTCTTATTTACCTCCATGGAAGTTATTAATTCTCAACCCTCAGTAACCAATATTTGGACACATGAGTCAGTAACTCAAAATAATTTCAGAACATGGACACACACACACAAGTAGAGAGAGATACAGAAGGGGAAAAAAGGGAAGCAAGAAACATTGCACATGCTAAATACAATCAAAATGGTGGACAAAGTTATTAGTAGTTGCTAGTGTAAAAGTATGACAAATACACCTGAGAAAAACATAATAAAGTATTCAATCTGTTAAGAGTTAGTAAAATGCTGATTGAAAAAAATCTTTTCCATATCAGTATATCTAGTATGATTTTCAAATTTCAATAGTTTCACCACTCTCATGGTACATAAAAGATTACTATTTATACAAAAGAACAAAAGTGTATGATACCCTTTCCTATGTTCATGTATGAATACATTACCAGTGTAACTCCATATCATGGACAACCACAAGAATGGGAAGTTATACTCTATGTATGTGTAATATGCCAAAATACACTCTACTGTCATGTATATTTAAAAACAAAAAATAATAACAAAATGTACAATACTTGGGAGTACTCTTGATCAAAACTAAAATATAAAAAGAATAACGTCAACCTTTTCTTGTAAGGTCAAGTACATATTAAATTTACTGACAGGTAGTGTAGTTAATATAAACATGTCAATTTTTCCTAAGGTAATTTATTGACTTCATGAAAGTCACTTCACAGAACAAAGGGAGGGGCAGATTTTGAGCTACTAAGAATTTTTTTTAAAATAGTTACTATATCCTATTTCTATTACTACCAAGTGTAATGGAATTAAAAAACAGATTTTGTAGAGGCAGAACCAAGGAAATATAAAATGAACATACTAAATAGAACAGAATTATTATAGAGATGATAGCTAATTATAGAGACTATAATGATACAATAAGAATCATAAAGTCAAGATCACAAGTAGGTGAGAAAATAGAATTATTTATTAAGTGGTGCTGGAAAAGTTGATTCATTATTTGAGAGAAAAGAATATAAAAATTAAAATTTATTATTTATTTTTCTTGCATAACACCATATTTTATAATTATATATTTAGCTGTATATTTGATTCATTAAATCAAATCATTTGATTCATTAAATCCTGAAATAAAAATTTAAAAACAAAATAGTTTTGCTACATAAGTGCAGACAATGAAATTGCCCTTTGATTTATGAACAGCTGCAATGATAAAAAGGTTTTCTTGCCAAGTGTTGAGTTCTGAATGTATATCTCAAAATCAGGTATTGAAATTCAATTATTGACAGTGTTAATATGGGCAACCTTTACAACATGAAGACCTGCCTCTTTGGGTATAAAATTCATGCCTTATGAAAAGACTATACCTCTTTGCCACTCTTGCTTTTCTACCTTCTGCAGTGAGGAGATAGCATTCAAGGTGCCATCTTGGAAACAGAGATGGGGCTTCAATAGATACTACACCTGCCAGTGCCTTGATTTTGGACTTCCTGTCTCCAAAACAGTGAACAAAAAATTTATGTTCTTTATAAATTACCCAGGATCAGACACTTCATTACAGTGGCAGGAAAGGACTAATACCAAAGCTGTTAATAATTAACTTTTAAAATTCTCTTGTTAGTGCATTATAATTATACATAGCAGTGGAATTCATTATTTCATATATGTGTACACGCATAACTTAAGTGTTTTCCTCAGTCCTTTCTGTTTCCCTTCTCTTCCTCTTCCTCCTGATCTGCTGATTCCATTCTACTGTTCTTCTATTATCACTATTACTTTAATTAGTGCATTATAATTATATATAAAAGTTGGATTCATTGTGGCATAATTGTGCATGGTCATACAGTAATTTGGTAGATTTCATTCACTCATGTACCCCCTTCCTTACCCCTTTATCTTTTTCCTCTACTATATTGGTCTATCCCTATTTTTTTTATATCTTTTTATTTATTCCTTTATTCTAGCTTCTACATATGAAAGAAAACATTTGAATCTTGACTTTCTGAGTTTGACTTTACTGAACACGTTGTTCTTCAGTTCCTTCTACTTACATGCAAATGATATAATTTCATTATTCTTTATGACTAAGACTCCACTATGTATATATACCACATTTTCTTTATTCATTTGTCTGTTCACAGGCACCTAGGCTGGTTCCACAACTTAACTATTGTGAATTGCATTGCTATAAACATGGGTAGGAGTGTATAATATGATGATTTTAGATCAAAGGAGTGGAATAGCTGGGCTATACAGTGGTTCCAATCCTAGTCTTTTGAGAATCTCCATACTGTTTTTCAAAGCAATTGCAATAATTTGCAATCTCATGAACAATGTGTATGTCTACCATCTGCCCCACATCTTCACCAGCAATTGTTGTCCTTTTTTTTAATTTTAATTTTTACAAACTGCATTTTGATTCATTGTACTCAAATAGGGTGCAATTTTTCATTTCTATGGTTGTACACAATGTAGATTCACACCATTCATGTAATCATACATGTACATAGGGTAATAATATCTGTCTCAGTCCACTATCTTTCTTTTCCCCACCCCTTCCCACCCTATTTTCCTCTACACCATCCAAACTTCCTCCATTCTTCTCTTGCCCCCTGCTCCTGTCACCTGACCTCCCCAATATGTATCATCATCCACTTCTCAGAGAGAACATTTGGCCTTTGGTTTTTGGGGATTGGCTTATTTCACTTAGCATGATATTCTCCAATTCCATCCATTTACCAGAAGATGCCATAATTTTATTTTTCATTATGACCGAGTAATATTCCATTGTGTATATATACCATGGTTTCTTTATCCATTCATCAACTGAAGGGTATCTAGGGGTTCCACAATCTAGCTATTGTGAATTGAGCAGATATGAACATGTAGTATGCTGATTTTAAGTCTTTTGGGTCAAATGGTGGGTCCATTCCAAGTTTTCTGAGGAATCTCCATACTGCTTTCCAAGAGTGGCTATACCAATTTGCAACTCCACTAGCAATTTTTCCCCACATCCACGCCAATACTTATTATTAAAAATACTTCGGAATCAATCTAACAAAAGAGGTGAAAGACCTCTACAATGAAAACTACAGAACATTAAAGAAAGAAATTACAGAAGAGCTTAGAAGATAGAAAGATCTCCCGTGTTCTTGGATAGGCAGAATTAATATTATCAAAATGACCATACTTTCAAAGGTGCTATACAGATGTAATGCAATTCCAATTAAAATCCCAATGACATGCCTCATAGAAATAGAGAAAGCAATCATAAAATTCATCTGGAAGAACAAAAGACCCAGAATAGCCAAAGAAATCCTGGGTAGGAAGAATGATGCAGGAGGTATCACAATATGAGACCTTAAACTCTACTATAGAGCAAGTGTAACAATAGTAACGGCATGGTATTATCACCAAAATAGACAGGTAGACCAATGATACAGAATAGAAGACACACAGATAAACCCACATAAAGTACAGTTTTCTCCTTCTAGACAAAGGTGCCAAAAATATACAATGAAGAAAAGATAGCCTCTTCGACAAATGGTGCTGGCAAAACTGGAAATCCATATGCAGTAAAATGAAATTAAAATCCTATCTCTCACCTACCTCTCACAAAACTCAACTCGACTTACCCTGTTAAGGTGGGTTTATTTTATGATTTGCTTAGAAATGATCTGACTTTATAATGGTAATTTTCATGAAGATAATTTAATGTTTTTGATTATTTGGAAAATTATTTAGAGATGAAAAATTTTGGAGGGGGTAACATTCCCACAACTGACAATAAATGTGAAATTCCCACAAAGTACCTAACTTATGTGACTAACCACAATAACTTCTTTTTGAAAAGAAGACAGAAAATAAAGCATTTGGTTAGAGTGCATAAAGAAAGCCTTTGCAGTAAAATGACTGTTATAACTACTAAACCAAATTTGGTTTTCACAATATCATTTTGTTGTTTCCCCTTCTTTTTCTGTGGTAAATTTTACATTATATCCTTCAGTATTTAACACTATTTTGAGAGTTTACACTTATTTCTGCTTCCTTTGTGTGAACTTTATTAAGTTGTGGTTCTTATTGAAACAGTATTATATAATGTTTAATTATGTCATGTGATGGTAGTTCTGTTTTGATTTATTCATTAGTAACATTCGCTTTTACCTTTTAAAGTTTACTTATAGTATGTTTACATTGCTAAAGCCGGATATGTTTCGACAATGAAATTTACATATCAAGTACTGCAAATGAAAGGTGGTGCTCTGATATATGCTTAGAAAGACAGTTTTGATGATTGTTACTTGCATGAACACAATCATATGATGGTAAAACAGAAAACTTATAATTGTTATATTCACTTTGCTTATGTAAGTTCCATTTTATTTGAATTGAACTATGCTAGACCAAAATGCCAATAAAATACACTTTTCTCTGTGTTTCTCGTTATCTTGAAAAAAAAAAAAAAAAAAAAAACAACTCAACTCGAAATGGTTCAAGGATATTGGAATTAGACCTGAGACTAGTTCCTAGGCTTAGGACCAGAATTCCTTAAGAAGATCTCCAAAGCACAAGATATGAAAGCAAGAATCAATAAATGGGATGGATTTAAACTAAAAAGATTTTTCTCAGCAAAGGAAACAATCAATAATATGAAAAGAGAGCCTATAGAGTGGAGAAAATCTTTTCCATACACACATCAGACAGAGCACTAATCTCCAAAACTTATAAAGAACTTACAAACCTTTACACCAAAAAATACAAAGAACTCAATCAATAAATGGGCTAAGGAACTGGGTAGACACTTCACTGAAGATATATGGGTGATCAATAAATATATGAAAAAGTGCTCATCATCTTTAGTAATTAGAGAAATGCAAATTAAAACCACTTCAATTAGTATGGCTATTATCAAGAACACAAGCAATAAAAAGTGTTGGCGTGAATGTCTTATATATTCTTAATGATTACCATTTTAACTGGAGTGAGATGAAATATCAGCATACTTTGGATTTGCATTTCCCTGCTTGCTAAATATGTTCAACATTTTTTCATGTATTTCTTGGTCATATGTATTCTTCATTTGAGAAATGTGTCTATAGTTCATTTGTCCATTTATTGATTGGGCTATTTGGGGGTTTTGGTGAAATATTTTGAGTTCCTTATAAGTTCTGGCTATTAATCCTGTGTTGGAGAAGTAGCTGGCTAAATTTTTCATCAATTCCATAGACTCTTCAGATTCTTAATTGTTTCCTGTGTTGGCTGAAACTTTTAAATTTGATGTCATCCCACTATTGATTCTTGGTTTTATTTCTTGATCTGTAGGGGTCTTATTAAGGAAGTCTGTACTTGTGCCAACATGTTGGAGTGTTGACTCTGTTTTTTTCTAGCAATTGCAGAGTTTCTTGTTTACTTCTTAAGTCTTGGATCCACTTTAAATTGAATTTTCATTCAGGGTGAGAGACAAGAATCTAGTTTCATTCTTCTACATGCTGATATCCAGTTTTCCCAGCATTATTTATTAAAAAAAAAACTACCATCTCTCCAATGTATGCTTTTTTGATACCTTTGTGAACTATTGGATGATTATATCATGTAATTATTGTGCTTAATTTTTTCTATGTGATAAATTACATTTGTTAATTTGTGCATTTTGAACCAACCTTACATCCTTGGATGAAAGCAACTTGATCATGGTGCATAATCCACTTAATGCATTTTTTAATGTGAGCTGCTAATATTTATTTAAGGATTCTTGTGTTAATGTTCAGTAGAGATGTTATTCTGTAATTTTCCTTCCTTGATGTTTCTTTATTTAGTTTAGTGCCATGGTGATACTGGCTTCATTGAATGACTTTAGCAGTGTTTCCTCACTATCTATTTCCTAGAATAATTTGAAGATGATTGACATTAGTTCTGCTTTAAAGATTTGATAGAACTCAGTTTAAAATCCACCTATTCCTAGAATTCTCTTTTGGGAGGCTGTTTTATTACTGCTTCAATGTTGTTGCTTGATAGTCTTGTGCTTAGGTTTTCTATGTCTTCTTGGTTCAATCTGGATAGCTCATATTTGTGTAGAAATTTGTCAATATCTTCTGGATTTTCCAATTTATTCAAATAGAAGTTCCAAATAGTTCTTAATGATCCCCTGTATTGCATAAATATCTGTAGTGATATCATCTTTTCCATTTCTGATTTTGTTTATTTGGGTCTTCTCTCACTTTCAGTATTTTGGCTAAGGGTTTATCAATCTTGTTTATCTTTTCAAGGAACCAACTCTTTTGTCATATAGTTTTCTTTTTCTGTTTTTCTTTTTCTCTTTTAATTTATTTTTATTGTAAACAAATGGGATACATATTGTTTCTGTTTGTATATGGAATAACAACATACCATTTGCATAATCATACATTTACATAGGGTAATGATGTTTTATTCATTCTGTTATTTTTCCTCCCCCCCACCCCTCCCACCCCTCTTTTTCCTCTATACAGTCCCTCCTTCCTCCATTCTTGCCCCCTCCTATCCCCAGTATGTGTCATCATCCGCTTATCAGCGAGATCATTTGTTCTTTGTTTTTTGAGATTGGCTTATCTCACTTAGCATGATATTCTACAATTTCATCCATTTGCCTGCAAATGCCATAATTTTATTATTCTTTATAGCTGAGTAATAGTCCATTGTATATATATATATATATATATATCCCACAGTTTCTTTATCCATTCATCAATTGAAGGACATCTAGGTTGGTTCCACAGTCTGGCTATTGTGAATTGAGCAGCTATTAACATTGTTGTGGCTGTATCTCTGTAGTATGCTGATTTTAAGTCCTTTGGGTATAGGCTGAGGAGTGGGATAGCTGGGTCAAATGGTGGGTTCATTCCAAGTTTTCTAAGGACTCTCCATACTGCTTTCCAGAGTGGCTGCACTAATTTGCAGCCCCACCAGCAATGTGTGAGTGTACCTTTTTCCCCACATCCTCTCCAACACCTATTGTTGCTTATATTCTTGATAATCACCATTCTAATTGAGGTGAGATGGAATCTTAGTGTAGTTTTGATTTGCATTTCTCTTATTACTAAAGATGGTGAACATTTTTCCATATGTTTGTTGATTGCTTTTAGATCTTCTTCTGTGAAGTGTCTGTTCATATCCTTAGCCCATTTATTGATTGGGTTATTTTTATTCTTCATGTGGAGTTTTTTGAATTCTTTATATATTCTGCAAATTAGTGCTCTATCTGAAGTATGAGTGGCAAAGATATTCTCCCACTCTGTAGCCTCTCTCTTCACATTGCTGATAGTTTCCTTTGCTAAGAGAAAGCTATTTAGTTTGAATCTATCCCAGTTATTGATTCTTGCTTTTATTTCTTGTGCTATAGGAGTCCTCTTAAGGAAGTCTGATCCTAAGCCAACAAGTTGAAGATTAGGACCTACTTTTTCTTCTATAAGATTCATGGTCTCTGGTCTGATTTTAAGGTACTTGATCCATTGTGAGTTGATTTTTGTGCAGGGTGAGAGATAGGGGTTTAGTTTCATTCTGTTGCATATGGATTTCCAGTTTTCCCAGTACCATTTGTTGAAGAGGCTATCTTTTCTCCATTGCATATTTTTGGCCCCTTTGTCTAGTATGAGAAAATTGTATTTATTTGGGCTTGTGTCCATGTCCTCTATTCTGTACCATTGATCTACCTGTCTATTTTGGTTCCAAAACCATGCCATTTTTGTTACTATTGCTTTGTAGTAGAGTTGAAGGTCTGGTATTGCGATACTCCCTGCTTCACCATTTCTGCCAAGGATTGCTTTAGCTATTCTGGGTTTTTTATTCTTCCAGATGAATTTCATAATTTCTTGCTCTATTTCTGTAAGGTACATCATTGGGATTTTAATTGGAATTGCATTGAATCTGTATAGCACTTTTGGTAGTATGGCCATTTTGATAATATTAATTCTGCCTATCCAAGAACATGGGAGATCTTTCCATCTTCTAAGATATTCCTCAATTTCTTTCTTCAATGTTTTGAAGTTTTCATTGTAGAGATCTTTTACCTCTTTGGTTAGATTGATTCCAAGTATTTTATTTTTTTTTGAGGCTATTGCAAATGGAGTTGTTTTTCTCATTGCCCTTTCAGCTGTTTTGTTGCTTGCATATAAAAATGTCTTAGATTTAGGTGTGTTGATATCATAGCCTGCTATTTTGCTGAATTCATTGATGAGGTCTAGAAGTTTTCAGGAGGAGTGTTTTGGATCCTCTAAATATAGAATCATGTCATCTGCAAATAGTAACAGCTTAACTTCCTCTTTTCCTATTCATATCCCTTTATTTTCTTTAGTCTGCCTAATTTCTCTGGCTAGAGTTTTGAGGACAATGTTGAATCGAAGTAGTGAAAGAGGAAATCCCTGTCTTGTTCCCATTTTTAAAGGGAATGGTTTTAGTTTTTCTCCATTAAGAATGATGTTGGTGGATGTGAGGGCGATCTGGCTGCGACATCTGTCACCCCATTGATCGCCAGGGTTGATTCGGCTGATCTGGCTGGCTAGGCAGGTGTCCCCTTCCTCCCTCACCGTTTCATGTGCGTCCCTCCCGAAGCTGCACGCTCGGTCGAAGAGGATGACCTTCCCCGATAGAGGAGGACCATTCTTCGGTCAAGGGAATACGAGTAGCTGCGCTCCCCTGCTAGAACCTCCAAACAAGCTCTCAAGAATGATGTTGGCCATGGGCTTAGCATAAATAGCCTTTACAATGTTCAGGTATGTTCCTACTATCCCTATTTTTTCTGGTGTTTTGAGCATGAAGGGGTGTTGGATTTTGTTGAACACTTTTTCTGCGTCAATTGAAATAACCATATGATTCTTATCCTTAAGTCTATTGACATGATGGATTGTGTTTATTGATTTACAGATGTTAAACCATCCTTGCATTCCAGGGATGAACCCCACTTGATCGTGGTGCACAATTTTCTTAATACGTTTTTGGCTACAGATTGCCAATATTTTGTTAAGGATCTTTGCATCCGTATTCATCAAGGATATTGGTCTACAATTTTCTTTCCTTGATGTGTCTTTGCCTGGTTTGGGTGTGAGGGTGATATTAGCTTCATAGAATGAGTTTGGTAGGGTTCTCTCCTTTTCTATTTCCTGGAATACTTTGAGAAGTATTGGAATGAGTTCTTCTTTGAAGGTCTTGTAGAACTCGGCTGAGAATCCATCTGGTCCTGGGCTTTTCTTGGATGGTAGGTTTTTAATGGCTTCTTTTATTTCATTGCTTGATATGATCTGTTTAAATTGTGTATGTCCTCCTGGTTCAGTTTGGGAGGAGCATATGTCTCTAGAAATTTGTCAATGTCTTTGGTAGTTTCTATTTTGTTGGAATACAGATGTTCAAAGTAGCTTCTCATTATGTTATGTATCTCAGTGGTGTCTTTCGTGATATTTCCTTTTTCATCACGAATTTTAGTAATTTGAGTTTTCTCTCTCATTCTCTTTGTTAGTGTGGCTAAGGGTTTGTCTATTTTGTTTACTTTGTCAAAGAACCAACTTTTTGTTTTGTCAATTTTTTGAATTGTTTCTTTTGTTTCAATTTCATTGATTTCAGGTCCAATTTTAGTTATTTCTTGTCTTCTACTACCTTTGCTGTTATTCTGTTCTTCTTTTTCTAGGGCTTTGAGCTGTAATGTTAGGTCATTTAGTTGTTGACTTTTCATTCTTTCCTCTTAGTGCCGCTTTCATAGTGTCCCAGAGATTTTGATATGTTGTATCATCGTTCTCATTGACCTCTAAGAATTTTTTTATCTCCTCCCTGATGTTTTCTGTTATCCATGTTTCATTCAATAGCATATTATTTAGTCTCCAGGTGTTAGAGTAATTTCTGTTTTTTATTTTGTTATTGATTTCTACTCTCAGTCCATTATGATCTGATAGAACACAAGGCAGTATCTCTATTTTTTTACAATTCCTAAGGGCTGCTTTGTGGCATAACATATGGTCTATTTTTGAGAAGGTTCCATGTGCTGCTGAGAAGAAAGTGAATTCACTCGTTGATGGATGGAATATTCTGTATATTTCTATTAAGTCTAGGTTATTGATTGTGGTATTGAGTTCTATGGTTTCTTTGGTTGGTTTTTGTTTGGAGGATCTATCTAGTGGTGACAGTGGTGCATT
This sequence comes from Sciurus carolinensis, assembly GCF_902686445.1. Classification (NCBI taxonomy): domain Eukaryota; kingdom Metazoa; phylum Chordata; class Mammalia; order Rodentia; family Sciuridae; genus Sciurus; species Sciurus carolinensis. The sequence goes on along the minus strand of NC_062219.1, from coordinate 79,998,602 downwards.
AAATTCACCCAGAATTATTGTGTTGTGGTCTACGTGATTCCTGAAATTGAGAAAGATTTGTTTGATGTACAGGGATGCACCATTGTTTGGGGCATAAATATTTACTATCGTTATGTCTTCCTGATTTATGGTTCCCTTAAGCAGTATGAAATGTCCTTCTTTATCCCTTCTGACTAACTTTGGCCTGAAGTTCACTTTATCTGATATAAGGATGGAAACCCCCGTATTTTTACTAAGTCCATGTGCATGGTAGTTTTTTTCCCATCTATTCACCTTTGGTCTGTGGATGTCTTTTTCTATGAGATGAGTCTCTTGAAGGCAGCATATTGTTGGGTCTTTTTTTTTAATCCATTCTGCCAGTCTAGGTCTTTTGATTGATGAGTTTAGGCCATTAATGTTCAGGGTTATTATTGAGATATGATTTGTATTCCCAGTCATTTGACTTATTTTTGGTTTTTAAGTTGGCTTGGTTTCTCCTTTGAGTGGTTTTTCTCTAAGGTAGTTCCTCCCTTTGCTGACCTCCATTGTTGTTTTTCATTTCCTCCTCATGGAATATTTTGTTGAGAACATTCTGTAGTGCAGGCTTTCTATTTGTAAATTCTTTTAACTTTTGTTTATCATGGAAGGATTTTATTTCCTCTTCAAATCTGAAGGTTAGTTTTGCAGGGTATAGGATTCTTGGTTGGCAACCATATTCTTTCAGAGCTTGAAATATGTTTTTCCAGGTCCTTCTAGCTTTTAGAGTCTGGGTTGAGAAGTCGTCTGCTATCCGTATTGGTTTCCCCTATATGTAATCTGATGCTTTTCTCTCGCAGCCTTCAAAATCCTATCTTTATTTGAATGTTAGGCATTTTCATTATAATGTGCCTTGTGGATCTGTTGTGATTTTGTGCATTTGGTGTTCTGTAAGCCTCTTGTATTTAATTTTCCATTTCATTCTTCAGGTTTGGGAAATTTTCTGATATTATTTCATTGAATAGGTTGTTAATTCCTTTGGTTTGTATCTCTGTGCCTTCCTCAATCCCAATAATTCTTAAATTTGGTCTTTTCATGATGTCCCATAGTTCTTGGAGATTCTGTTCATGATTTCTTACCATCTTCTGTGTTTGGGCAACTTTATTTTCAAGATTAAATATTTTGTCTTCATTGTCTGAGGTTCTGTCTTCCAAGTGATCTAGTCTTTTGGTGATGCTTTCCATTGAGTTTTTTATTTGGTTTATTGTTTCCTTCATTTCAAGGATTTCCATTTTTTTTTATTTTAGGATCTCCATCCCTTTGTTGAAATGATCTTTTGCTTCCTGTAGTTGCTCTTTCAGCTTATTGGTATTATCATTCATTGCCTGCATTTGCTCTCTTATCTCATCCTTTGCTTCGTGAATCATCTTAATCATGTATAATCTGAAGTCCTTTTCTGACATTTATTCTAACATACTATCATTGGATTCTGGTAATACAGAATCTAGATTTGTTTGGATCATTTTCTTCCCTTGTTTTTTCATGTTGTTCATGTATCTTCCCCTCTAGCAGTGCAGATCTTGGGTATTGCAGATTTCCCCCTATAGGCTTATAGTGGCTCTATAGGTTTCCAAAATCTTTTCTTTAAGGGGAGATAAATATTAGCAGTGCCCAATTCAGACACTATGCAATCCTAGACCAAATAGCCCCTATGAGGACAATAACAAAATTGTCATAATAAAAAGAATGAGTTCAAATATTATCTTCAGTAAAACAAACTGATTTGCAATAAGGTCTGCAGTTTCTAATGGAGGACAAAGAGGATGCAGAGGGATGTAGAATTTGACTGTTAATGGAATAAGAAAAGAATATACAGAAGTTCTAGATAATAGAAAGGGTGAGAGTGTGATCAAAATCAATTGGATGTTATCATGCAAAGAAGGGAGAAAGAGACTGAGGGAACAGGTAAGCAAAAGGAAAAGAGAGCAAGAAAAGTAAAGAAATAAAAACTTAAATTTTTTCAATAAGGAGAAAAAAGAAATTCTACAGTATAACAGTCATATAGTAATGAAACCTCCCAGTCTTCAGTAGCCTGATGCATGAGAGGAACCTGACAATGAGCTTCAATCCTCCAGCAGTCGTCTCAGGATGGGATTTGCCCCACCTAAAGATCAGAGCTAAGGCTTCCAGGATTTTCCAAGATGGCCACTCTGGCTTCGAAATGTGTTGGAAAGTGGGGAGCTGCAGCTCAGGGTGTGGATGTGGTCAGCTGGAGGTCCTAGAGGTGGGATGTGGTTGGTCAGGCAGGGGTCCTGGAGGTTGGGTGTGTTTGGTGTGGTTGTGGGATCCTGGAGGCCGGTTGCAATCAGTCGGTATGGGGTCCCAGTGATAGGGTGCAGTCAGTTGGTCAGGGCGTCCTGGCAGCAGTGAGCATTCAGTCGATGTGAGGGCCCCAGAGGCAGGGAGTGATCAGTCGGGCTGAGGGATCCTGGAGATAGGGCTCAGTCAGTACGGCCAGGGGTCCTATGGGGCCTGGCTGTTGTCTCCTCTTTTGTCATATTGATCCCATTTTTTAATATCTATTTCATCAATTTCAGTTCTGATCTTAATTATTGCATGTCTTCTACTGGGAGGAGAAATAAAAAAGAATGAAATCTAGAATCAAACAAGAGTAGTAATTCAACTTATCAAAATATCTGAGACACCATGAAGACGTTCTAAGAGGCATTCTAAGTTCACAGTATTAAGAGACTAAATTAAAACAAACAAACAAAAAGAGCACAAGTAAACAATCTAATGTTACATCTTCAGGTCTTAGAAAAGCAGAAGCAAACTAATTCTGAATCTTTCACTTTTGGCTTCCCAACTGTCAAATTCCCCAGTGTTCCAAGAATTAGTGCCTATTTTCCTCCTCACTCAAGAATAACTTTTAAAAGTATCCTGAGTAGATGTATCTTCTGTTGTCATCACCTTTGTGAGCTAAGGGATTCCAGTTTATCTTGACCCAGAATGACACAGTAATAAAAGGATTGAAGTCCACAAGCCAAAGATGAACTCAACAGAGATAAACATTCCCAAGTAAACTACAGTATGTATCTGATCTTTTTTCAAATCCAGAATGGGAAAAAAATAGCCTGAGAAATTAGGTCAATATTTCTTTATATATGCCCAAGATATTTTAAGGACCATTTGTAAAGGTTCGTGTCCCACCCAAGAAGCAGACACAAACAAATCAAGACTGTTTACCCTATGATATTTAAAACCAGAGAAAGCTGGTTTTATGCCTTGAGCAATGACGAGTGAAGGTCGGAAGTTTCAGAGGTCCACAGATTTCCTCCAAACTTTATGTTCTGAAAATGAGCCATCCTTTTTTTCCCCCAAAGCTTTGGATGACAACAGTGAGAGACCAATATAACTCCACATCATGTACAGCCACAATAATGGGATCCTAGTTGAGACAAGTTATACTTATTCTATGTATATATAATATTTCAAAATATAATCTACTGTCATGTAAAAAATAATAAAAATGATAAAAACTAAAAAACATGCACAGTTGAAGACCCATATTAATAGCCTCCTTATGCTAAAGAATTCTTCCTTAATTTCCATACTTACTTTGACTCACTACAGGTACTTCATAGTATACTTCTCCTTTCATGTAGAAACATTTGTTTAGGATTTTAGCTATCTATCTACCTATCTATCCATCTACCTATCTTTTTATCTATCCATTTTTTGGTACCAGTGGCAATTAACCATGGCGCTACCTTTCCATCCCTTTATTTATTTATTTTTAAAATTTGAGACAAGTTCTCACTAATTTGCTTAGAGCCTCACTAATTTTCTGAATTTGGCTTTGAACTTGGGCTTATTCTGCCTGAGCCTTCTGGGCCACTGTTGGGATCCAGAATTTCATCTCTCTTACCAGGCTGGTAGGTATTTGAGAAGGTCTACTATAGTTTGCATATGTTTTGAGGGTGTCCTCAAGGGTTTATGTTCTGGAAGCTTGGTCCCAGTGTGGTGGTGTTGGGTAGGGTAACCTCTAAGAAGTGGGGCTAGTAGAAGGTAATTAGAAGGTATTAATTAGAAGGTATTAATACATGTTTCTTGCAATTAGATTAGTTTCTGTAAGAATGTGTTGTCGTAAGTCATGTTTAGCTGTCTCAGCTCAAACTCTTGCTTTCTCTTTCATCATGTGAGTCCTCCTACCAGAAAGCTCTCAACATGGCCAAGGAGATGTCACCATGTTGCTTTTCAACTTCCAAAACCATGAGCTAAATAAATCTCTTTTATTTATAAAATAACTTTTCTGTTGTTATAGCAACAGAAAACAACTATTATAAAGTCTATGTGTTTTCATCAGTACAGTCTGAAATCATGTACAGTGAGAATGAATTGAATGAATTTCACTTGTTTTGGTAAAATTATCTTTTTTTTTTTTTTTTTGCCATGGTAGGTATTAAACCCAGGACCTTATGTGTGCCACACAAGCACTGTACCATGAGCCACATCTCCAGTAACTCTTTGTTGTCTTTTTCTCAACTGAGTTTACACAATTTCATGCTTATAGTAAGACTTATAACCTCAACCTGACTATAAGTCCTTAAAGAAAGAACAAAACCAGTTTATATATTTTAATTTTTTATAGTAGTGCCTAATAAACAATTAAATATATTTGTTCACGTATGCAACTATGAATCATAGAGGTGTGTAGGAACAATGCTAAATTGTTTTGTCCTCTTCTTTGGCATTAAAATAAAAAACTTGCTAGTGTCCACCAATTTTATTACCCATAATCCTACATTATCTTTCTAATACATGACTCTGATGATTTCAGTACATCACATTCTCATTCTGCAGAAAATATCTTCAAGGAAACTCAATTTAAAAAAAAATTATTCTGTCTCAATCCCTTCAATTGGCTAAAAATCAGAACTCATGCACATGGAGATTTTTACATGAGCTGTATTTAATAAGAAATATAAAAACTACTTATTTTAAGACTATAGAGTATTCATTTGGGAATGAAATACTGATGACTGATCCCTACACAGTATCTAGCTTTCACATAATCAGTTGTGTTTCCTATCATCCATGAAAATCAGCACATTACAAATGTAAAATTAATTAATCAGTTGAATAAGATGTACAAGAAATGAGGTATCCGGTGAAACAACATAGAGTGGGTTTCTCATAGTGAATAAACCTGGGCTAAGAAGTTAGAATTTTACTGCATATTCTAGCCAGGAAAATTAAGTCAAGAAGAAGAAATAAAAAGAAAGACTTTTGTTTGGAAAGGAAGAAGTAAACTACCTCCATTTTCAGATGACATAATTTTATACATAAAAAATCCTGTTTAGTATATAGAGTATTTTAAAAATTCATAATAAAAACCAATTAAAATAAGTAATATATATATATATATATATATATATATGAGTAGACATTTCTCTGAAAAAAATATATGAACGGCCAACAAGTACATGAAAAGATGCTCAGCATCACTAATCATTAGAGAAATGCAAATCATGCACTAAGACGGCTATAATAAAAATAAATTAAGAGGAAATTGGAACCTTTAACATGCTGCTGGTATGAATGCAGGATGGTAAACCTTTTTTGAAAAATAATATGGCATTTTGACAGGGAACTAAACAGAATTTACCACAGGATCCAACAATCCATTTTCAAAAAAGAAAAAAATGACCTCTGTGTATTGTCACCTAGGCTATTTATTATCACTGTAGGCTAAGGGCCATTAGTTCAAAATTCCACCTGTGCCAAACTCAAATCTGTATACTCATGTGTCATTATGAGGCACACAAGTATATCTGATAATAAATGACATTATTGTCAGATTACACATTAGATTATTTTAAAAATATCTCAGACAACAAAGCTTTAGCCATTTAGAGCCTTCCTACATTGTATTCCCCAGAAAACTCCTCTGAGGGAAGTTATCTATTGATAAGATAGGGTCATGCAATTTATAAGGGTCCAAACCCTGCTGCCCCTTGGATTTCCCTGATCCAGACTCCCTGCTCTGCTGTTGGCAGAAAATAATCAGAAAAATAAAAATTCCCCTCTCTGAGAGAGGGGAATAAAAATTCTCTCTCTGAGAGATCCCATGCTCTCCCTCAACAAGATGGTCCCTCCATAAAACTCTGTTATGAGGGATCTCCCTTCTTTCATGTAACCCTAAATAAATGCATCAAACAGAGTTTGTTGTTTGTTCCTTCCTTTTATGATCACATTTCAGGTCCCAAATCTCTCCAACTCTCTACAGAAGAGACCCAGGACTAGAGGAACAGAACGAGAACCCCTATTAACAAATGAAGATCACCCAGATTCGGCATATCTCAACCCACAATCTACAGAAAGAAGAAGGCCCAGGTAGGTTCATGTTTCTGCCAGGACAACCACAAGGGTCTCAGGCAACATGAAGCAGGTCCAACACCACCAGCAAAGGAGATGGATTGGGAGTCCTCCCAGTAACAAGTGGCTTAAAAAGAAGCATGCCTTTTCCTTGACCTTCTCTGTCTTCCTTTTTCCATCAAGAGATTCTGTGAGATTAGCAGACAGAAATGGTCGAGGCTTCTACACTTCACTTGAAGTGGTAAAAAATTGACACCAGTAACTGTTCTAAATCACAGACAATCATTATCTACAAGGACACACTCTGAGAAATGCATTAGGTGATTTGATCATTGTGTGAACATTATAGAGTGTACTTACCCAAATATAGGTAGTATAGATCAATCACTTAACCTGAGCCAGAGGCTCAGCCCTATTTTGTATTTTATTTAGAGACAGGATCTCACTGAGTTGCTTAGCACCTTGCTTTTGTTGAGGCTGACTTTGAACTCATGATCCTCCTGCCCCAGTCTCCTGAGCCGCTGGGGTTATGGGTGTGCATCATTGGGCCCAGCTTAACCTGGTCTTTTCATACAATAAAGGTACACAGTAACCAAAAAAATGTAAGAGGCTGCTGCCAGCATAACATAGCATATATTCTATGTCTATTTATATAAATAGGAGAACACTATAAAATAATGATTAAAAAGTAGTATGTATAGTAAGTAGATAACCAGCAGCATAGTCGTTTATTATCAGATATACTCGTGTACCTCATAATGACACATGAGTATACAATGGTGGTCCCGTGAAAGAGTCCAATAAAGATAAAAAAATCCTACTGTTGAGTATTTTTACTGTACCTTTTCTGTTGGATACTTGAATCCTTGCCATTGTGTTGCAGTTGTCTACAGCATATTATACAGCAGTTTGACTATACGGGTTTGTAGGCGAGGTGTAACAAGCTATACTTTATGTAACTCTATGCAATATGCTTTTATAGGACTGGCAGTGGAGTAGGTTAGTCTACACCAGCAACACCATAAACCTGTAATGCTTTGTGCTGTGGTGTTACAGTGTCACTAAGCAATTAGAATGTTCTGCTCTATTATAATAAGGACTACTGCTATATCTGTATGTGGTCTGCCATTGACTGAAACATCCTTATGTGGCCATGACTGCCTATATATTGTCAAGCCTAAAATAATCCTCAATCCTCAAAAAAACTATACAAAGAGATACATTCAAAATGACTATATGAGTTGAGAATCTCTAATCTAAAAATCTGAAATGCTCCAAATTCAAAATGTTTAGAGCATCAAAACATTATCCACAGGTGGATAAAATTCTGCACTCAACCTCCTGTGACCGATCACAGTTGAAACACTGAAACACTAAATATATGATATAAAATTCCCTCAAATAATATATGTAAAGAATATATGAAATATTAATGAATATCATGTTGAAACTTTGGTTTTATCTCCAAGCTATCTCATTAAATATATGCAGATGTTTCAAAATCCACAAAAGTCCTAAATCCAAAACTCTTCTGGTCTCAAGTATTCCTGACAAGGGATATTCTACGTGTATATAAACCAAAATGACTCTTTGAATTCAAGTACCTCTACAGGAAGATAAGAAAAGAGAAACAAAGAAATGAGAACCTAAAGATGCAATCACAAAACAAATGATAAAATGGAAGAGAAGCCCTAAGATAATCATTACATTAAGCACAAATACATTAAAATGACAATCAAAAGACTGAGGTCAGAAAAATGGGTAAATGATATGATCCATCTATATGCTGTTCAAATTCAGACATAGGTATGTTGAAATTAAAAGGATTTAAAAAAAGATACCATGGAAGCAATCATAAGCAACTGCATTAATACATGATAAAATATACTTCAGAGCAAAGAAAATTACTAGACGATGAGGGATAACAGGATGGTAAAAGAATCGGTCCAGGAGGAAGACATAATGATGTTAGATGTGTAGCCTCAGCATGGCAGATCCTCAGAATACTGTAAAGAAGCAGAAAAGCTGAAAGGAGAAAAAGATAAATCCACAATTATGGTCTGGAATTTAAAGGTCCAGAATGTAGACCGTATTTTTCAATATACTGTATGTGTGTTGTAGATCCTCTTCATCATGTTGACATAATTCCCTCTATTCATTCTAAACATTTAAGATGTTAAGTAGAATTCTCCAGTGAAACCATTCAAGCATAGAAACTTCATGAATTCTTACAGTTGCAAGTGAATCCACAACCATTTCAATGAAAATTTCAGTTAAAAAGTTTTTGAAAGTTGAAAATCAATGCAGAATTTAAAACATCTGTTTTTTCTTTGACAGAAATAAAAAAAGATACTTTAAGATAAATCAAAAATAAACAAAAACAAGGAAGAAGTAGCAAGCCAAAAATTAAAGCAGAAGGTTACAAATCGAACTAGAAATAAGAAAATAAAAGCAAGAAGCACTCAACAGGGCAAAAAGAATGACCAGAACAATGCCAAGATAGTTATTAACAAGATGAACTGACCCCTTTTTAAACAAACAGGAAGACAGCAAGGGAAAAAGATAGAGCAATGTAGGTCTTCAGTGATATTGTATCAGAAATCACATTCTGCAATGAACACAGGAGAGAGCGTTGAGCAGGTGTTAAGACCTGCTCCTCCTCATTCACCATGAAGTACCTACTTCAGTGGGTAATTTTCTGTTATGAACAGGTTCCTATTCCAAAAGGACAGGCACCCATGGTCATGAATAAAACAAGCAGAGAAGTCAGCCTCCTGTGTTTCCCAAATCCATATTTTCAGTCTTGACCCCTATTCCAAACTTCAAATCAGTACTATACCCTTTTTTTCAATCTGTACCTGTACCTTTATCCTGGGTCTGTTTTAAATCCAACAAGTTCACAAACAACCCTTCTCTTGATTTTCCTTTGAATCTTGAATCAGAGCATCTTTGAAACCTGGATGTCACTCTTGATCATTCTCTCCAGTATTGCTCACCTCCAAACATTTGCCAAATTTGGCATATTCTACTCTTACTCCCAGTCCTTGTTTTGCTTTTTGGTGATTTATGAACTGCCAAACCTTCCTACCTACTATCATGAAGTTTCCTCTACTACTCTTCACCCTAAAATCTATAAAGTTTCTCTGAAGAATATATATATACCCAGAGCACATCACTGCTTTAAAATATCCACTGGTTCCTTGGGGCAACATAGGATAGCTATGAAATTTGTGCTTAAATCAGGACACTATTGAGTGACAGGAGAATCCAGTAAAAATTAAGATAAGGGAAGGGTTTAAATCAGACTTGTCCTGGAGAACTTTGGATATATGATGACTCCCCACTCCCCACAATCACATATTCAAAACTTTTCACAATCTAATTCCCACATCTCCTCCTGGTAGTCTCCCCCAATCAGGACTGGGTACATAATTTGCAAATCAAAGTACAAAATAAAAATGTGAGGGCCTGTTTTAGTCAGCTTTTTCATTGCTGTGACTAAATGATCTGATCAGCAAAATTGTAGAGGAGAAAAGGCTTATTTCAGGGCTCATGGTTTCAGAGGTCTTAGTCTACAGAAGGGTGGGTCCATTCCTCAAGTTTAAGGTGAAGCAGAACATCAAGACAGAAGAGTGTGACAGAGGGAAGCAGCTGGTATCCTCAGGAAGCACAGAGAGAGTCTCCACTCTCCAGATACAAAATATATACTGCAAAGCCATGCCTCAATTTCAATCCCTGCCAGCCACACCCTACCACTTGATATCACTTAATCTCTATCAGGGAATTAAATCACTGATTGGGTTAAGACTTTTACAAGCAATCATTTCTCCTCTGAACCTTCGTGCATTGTCTCACAAGTGAGCTTTTGGGGTGACACCTCATATACAAACCGTAACAGGAACCTTGTTCAAAGGTTAAGAATTTCAACTGGGCCACAGCAAAGCACTGAACCATGCACAAGTTCTTTCTGAGAACTGGCCTTTCTATGACTGTACAATCCACAAACCCATATAGCTGCCCTGCTCTTACCTCTGTATTTATTCATCCCTACTAGCTGACACAATACCATTTCATAACAATCTATCCTCTACTATCTTGGTAATGTCTATTCCATCTTAGAATTCCCTATTTTTTCCACACAAGACACAACCAACATGATAAATTTAGAATGAAACTTCATTTTTATTTTATTTTTTGGAGACTGAAGCACAATGTATTTAGGAAATCCTTTTTCAAACCATGAAAAATAAAAAGATGTGGACAAAGGCAATAGACTAGAGATAGAAGAAAACAATAAAGTCACACAAAGGAGGCAGAAACAAGATTTTTGGTTGACGAATTTGAGTCAAATATGAGGAATCAGCTTCACTTGAGGGCATCCTAAAAGGAACCTAGGGCAGAAATATTGATATTTAAGGTCTTTTGGCTTTCAGTGATCTCCCTGCTAAAGCCTGCTTGCTGAGAGACCTATACAGAGACATGGTCGTTTATAGTTCATGGGAAAAAGAGGCAGGGTTCATGGCTGAGAAGGGACACCCACAGGGATGGGGGGACAGTGTCCAGATAGAGCCATCAATAGTCAGTGGATTCTGCCCATCCTGTATTCAGTGGATAGAAGGCCGAGGGCCTGCATTTCCTCCACCATCATTGAAACCAGAGTTGAAGAAGGGCTGCAGGGGTCCAGTGAAGGCACATTCAGAGAAGGTGTAGATGAGGGAGCCATGATCAGTGATGTTGTAGGAGACAATGCCATCCTCATACTTCAGGAAAATCCTGATTTGGCACGGAGGACCTGAAGGTGGAGGAGAGTCTGGAGACAGGGCCAGCCTCATATTTTTCTTTGTTTCACAACCAAATTGCCCAGAAAGCATTCTCAGTGTTGACCAAAAATTACCCCTTCCTCTGCACAGAGTTTCTACAAATCTCCAGGTCCCAGGCCTCCTTTCCTTTCACATCAACCTCCCAGTACAGTTTTCCAGAGTTGAAACTCTCATCCAGGACTGTGGGGTAATTATCAAATCTCTCTTCATTTTCTAGTATATCTGCCGGGTTTTTCCAAGTCTCACTTGTCTCCTGTCCTCTGAGATGATGAGCCACGTACTGGCTGTGTCTTGATCCAGAGTGGTGTATTCTCCACAGGTCCTCAGCACCTTCTTCAGTCCTGGCACACAACAGACACTTCTTAGGTCTGGGGAGACAATGTCCAGCTTCTTTAGGTTCCAGGACTTACTCCTCCTTTCCAGGACAACTTTCACCTCCTGCAGGAGCTCCAGTGCTGAGTCCCAACTCTTCCATTCCATCTCTGAGATCAGCTCCTGCAGGGCCTGGCTTTGCTGGGCCAGTTCAGCTTCCATCTCCCCAGGATTCTAAGGTGTTCCATCTCATCCTTTTCCAGTTTCTGCATCTGCCTCTGTTGTTCTTCAGTCAGGAAGTTTCTCTACTGCACAAACTCTGCATGAATCCTGGATTTCTGTGTCTCAACCTTCCTCTTCCAGTCTGCTCTCTTTATTGCAAGCATTTATCTTCTCCGTCAACTCCTGCTTTTTTCTCAGTTTCTCTAATGCCTTTTGGAGCATCTCCTTGTATTCCTGAGCAGCCTCCTCAATAAGGACCATGGTGTGGTCACAGTGTTTCTTGGATTGGCACACACCCAGCAAAGCGCCTTCCCATCTTTCTCACAGAAAAGGTGAAGTTTCTCTCCATACATGGCACAACGCTCCCCCTGTATGTCTTTCTTGGCATTTTGGTCTATTTGTCTAAGATTTTCCTCCATGTTGGCTAGCTGCCCATTGGGTCGGGGGTGCCTGAGCAGAAAGTACTGCTGGCACACAGGACAGACACTGCCTCCATCTTTACCAACCTGAGAGATGTATTCTTGGCAGAAGCTGTGGCCACATTTGATGCACATAGGCTCCACCACAGGATCCAGGCATATAGAGCATGTAACCTCTTCCCACATCATTTTCAGGGATCTTGCTGAGGCCATAGTGGTGATTTTTCTGTTAAGCAGAACTGTGGCGATCTTGGGGAGGCTTATCAGTTGGTTGTGGCTCCTTATATCCTGTTTTTATTTCTTTACCCACTTGATTTTTCTATTTTGTTTATTGTTATTATTTTACCTATTATAATATTTATCATCTTTGAGTAAAAGATATTGCCCTTCATTATATCTTTATTGACATACTTTTTAACATATCTTTTAGCAGTTTGTCCCAGTTATTTTAAGAGATCTGTCTAATAAATCCAAACTCTTGACCATCTCTGTGTCTGCTTCTATTGACTTTTTCTTTTTTGAGATAGGACTCATTATCTTGTTTGTAGTGGTTCTCAGATTCTTTTAAATTTTTATATGCAAGATCTTTGCATGACCCCAGCACCCAAAAAAAAAAAAAGATCTTTGCATGAAAGTATTGGAAAGCCTAAAATGAATTATATCCATAAAATATTATGTCCCTTCTTTTATATGGATGCGAGTGAAAGATTTCATCAGTGCTATACGTAGTTGATTTAGGGTGACTTTATTACTGATTTAGTTACATCCAATTAAATAGCTTCATCTGCTTTGCAGGGAGGACCTAAACTCTCTCTTCACCCTTCTAAGCACTGGTTCAATTCAAGAGTTTCTTTGTGCTTTAGAACTGAGCCTCCGCCTCTTTGTACATGAATGATATTTCTATTGTGTGGCTCAGATGACAACTTTTTGATTCACTGGAAAGAGATCTTTACTTTCCAGTGTCATTCACCATTTTCAACTCTGAAGATCTCTTTTCATCCTGATTTTCATCCCCCAACCTTATAAGAGCAGCTGCTTTCCTTGCTGTGAGACTTGGAGTGTCTCAAAGCTTTTTTCCTGCCCTGTCCCAACCTGTGTAGCTGAGAGACCAGCAGGTCTCAGCATTTCTCATCTCCTTCTCTCCTGCAGTAGTACTTAGGGGAGAATCTATATAACTCTGGGAGCATCTCTCACAACTTCTGCCTTGTCTCTAGCCTTTTGGCCCAGCATACCCAATCACTAGTTGAAGACCTGTAGGAAAGATTTGGTGGGTGGTTGTAGATTTGTTCTGTGGTTTAGCTCCTTGAAATCTAATCTCTTGTGCCAACCTACACACAGCCATTAAAAGTTCATCAAAAGTTTAGCTGGTTTCTCCTTACCCTTTCCTATGGCAGACACCTCCTCCTCCACTGTTTCACAGAAAATTAGAACAGCTGTGGAACTCTTCTGTGAATGGCTTGTCATTTGTCTGGAAATTAATTTACTAGGTTTCATTGCATCCTCAGCTCTTTGAAGGATTTTTCAAAAAGGACCATGTGGTTTTGAAAGCTATCCAGCTTCTTTCAGTTGTTAGGATAAAAGCAATGATTTCTTGTATCTTTTTATGTCCTCACCAGGAATAGAAATCCCATATAATCCTTTTTATAATTCCTTAATAATTTATTTTAAATTGGGGGTGTGAAACAGTTATCATACCATAAAGATTTCTTTTCAATATTAACTGCTTTCTTACATAACTGCTATCTTAGAGAGCAAGTTAATTATTTTTTAATTTAAAAGTTATGCTGACAAAATATTAGATTAACTGAAGTGAATTTTTCCGATTTTCTGTTTTTTTGACCCATGTTTGACACAACATAGCTAAGTCCTCATAGTCCTCCAAGTATAAGATGACATGTCTAACTGAGATATTCAAGAATAATGAATCTTTCTTTTAAAGGTAAACTTGTTTGAAGATCACAATGTGTTTTAGAACTAGAAGGGTTTACCATTGAAAGCAATTCTACTTTCATTAAGTAAAATAACTTTTAGTGAATTGATAGTCATACAAAGTATTTGGATTTCTGCTGTTAACCCTAGACTCAGAACATTCACATACAGTATCTTTTTGGAACCTCACATAACTCATTAAAATACATAAGATTAATATAGGTAATTAATATCAATCTCTCTCATTAATAAATTAAGCCAAAGGACTTGCTAGATGTTGCAAAATTGCTGTAGGTCTTCTAGTTCCACATTCACAACGAACTCTCCCACCATTCTCTGTCAGGAATCATGGTAATCTTAACTCATTTTCTAAGGTATACTGGAATTTAGAAGTGAAACCTTAGTGTTAGCGAAGAGAACTAGATGGAGAAAAAGAAGAGGTTTGCATCATTAAATCTTTTTTTTTTCTTTTTTTCTTCCCTCTCTAAATATATCATGCTATATTTATTACTAGAGAGAATTAGCTCCCTCTCTATCTTTTGTGGTCTTTCTATAACCATGATACCCAGGGAATCTGCAAAAGTATGAATTCACTGCAGTGCAGTCTGTGAAATGGATGGTAAGTTGTCTACTGAGCTTCATGGGCAGAGCATGAATGTACACATCTCAGACCAGCTCTACGTTCCTTGTTGGCCCACTAACGTAGCTTCCACACTATTGGCAGTGGATCCCTGTTCTCCACTGGATAAAGTCCTGCCTGTTCAGCTGTCATAGGAAGATCGGTGTGACTTTCTACTGCCCAGTTTCCTAGCCTTGTCCTCTCTCTCTTGACCTTTATCCTGGCTGTAGTTATCTGTTAACTCCTTGCTAAACATGGAGATGAACCTTGGTGTGTTGGAAAGAAAGATTAAATTTAAAGTAGGAAAACAGAGATTGGAGGTCTTTATATAATCTTGACTAGTTTCTAAACCTGCTTAGATCTCATGCTGTTATTTCCTTTATATTATAAATAGGTTGGAATGGGGAATATCCAAGTGTTTTTCAAATACTAATATTTTTTAATTAAATGGACTTGTTTTTCTGTTCCAACTTTTTGTTTGTTTGTTTTTCCTATGGAAAAAGCCCAAATAAAAGGAATTGAGGTTGTTACCTTGGAAAAGAATTTCCCTAGCTTTAAATGTTGTCATTTGATAAATACATCTTGAAATACTCAGTTGTTCAGCCTAGAAATCTAGTTGTTCAAATTTATTTTAATAAAATGCCATATGAGATTTGTTTCTTGCTGGTTTTGTTATTAATAAACTGCAACAAAAGCATTTTTAAAATTTAACTTCTCAAGTTTAGTTTGCTTTTGAAGAAAAGACATGAAGAGAAGCATTTGATTTTACTTATAAGAACATTTAGTTCACAATAGCACCTGGATTAGAGAACTTCACAAATTTCCATATTTAGGGACTGAATACAAACTATGTTTCCAGAAATTTCTTATCCTCCAGTCTCACTGAGAAGTAGCTAGACCATTTGTCAACAAAGGACAGATTTTCTACTGAGGTAATTTACTAACCAGATGCTGAGATGGTCATCTCATGCCAGGGTGTATTCTGCAGCCAGAGACTGCACCTTCTATTTCAGGTTTTATGACAAATCTATGTTTTTTAGAGCAGCTCCAGACACAGACATTAGCAAGACAGTGTTTTTAAATAGATAATATATCTGGATTATTTCACCTCAAAATAGATCCAGGAGACATCCTACCTACTTTATTCAATCCCTAAATCTAATGCAATTTTCCTCTTTGGGGCCTGTCTTTGTTTTTATCATGACCTATCCCCACCAAAGACAATTGAATGATTTTAGTTATGTTCTGTAAGCCAATTTGAAAGAACTATTATGATAATTTAACTGTAAAAAGAATTGATTTTTGTGAAGATGCTCTTTCCAAGGGTCAAATATTTATGGTTTTCTTGATAAGAAAGTAAGCACTTGGTTTGAACATTAGCTAGCCTCTAATTCTTTTGATGCCTTGGCTGTTAGTAACAATTTCAGAGCCACTAATGTATACTCCACTGAAGCTGCCAATGACTGATGACACCAATAGTCAAGCCATGCTTCTTGAACATATGCTGGTCATTCACACACCCCCAGGCACTTAAAAGTGTCAGCAATAACAAGATCTTGGATGTCAGCATTTTCATTTAAAAGACAAAAAAAAAAAAAAAATGAAGTAAAATGGAATTCTTATTTTTGAATAAAAGATCTCCGATGTACATATTCTGCCTATTTCACTACTTAAGTCTCATAGTAGTCTTGGGAGGTAAGGTGAATTATTCACCTTTTATGAATAATCGAAATGAGATGAGAAATGCCCCGCTCTTTTCCCACCTTACTCAACCTCAGTCTGTCAGATTCCAAAGCTCTGCTTTTCATTTTTAGGACACCTTACTAAGTCCCTCCTAAGTCATTCTTTGGTTCATTTGTTTTGTTTTTGTTTTTGTTTTAACAAGGGATGGTAAAACAAAGTCTAAATAAATATGTACATCTAAGCAAAAAGGTAGGGTAAGTGAATGGAATTTAAACTTTCTTAAATATCTAACTGATGGCATTAATACAAAAATGAATTGACCTTATTCTGTTTTGAGTATGAATAAGTAAATAAAATTTGGAGACTATATGTATGTGTTTGTATATTAGAGTCAGTCTATTTTTCTGCCTTCGTATATAGAGATAACTCTTTAAAAATCAAGAAAGATCTTGACAAATGAGATAGTTTCCTTTGTTAAGAATCAGACAGATTTGTGATTCACGTGGACTTATTTATGTTATGGGACTTACAGACAGAAGTGGAGTTAGGGAGAATAGGAAGAATCTAGTTTTGTCCGACTGAAGTCATCAAAAACTCATTTTTAAAAAATCAAAACAAAATGGCATAAAGACAAAGGATGATAGGAATGAATTAAACACAAATTATAAAATTTCTTAAATACATCAGGTTTTATTTGTTTGTTTCTCCTCTGATGAAATGTGACAGTGTAGCCTTTTTGTTCTTTTTACAACCTGGAGGTACCCTAGTTTTAGGTTGTGATGTAAAACTGGAAATTCCCCAGAAGCTGTGAGCACATGGTCTTTTGGGCAGTAAGGGAGGCATGCTGATGGATCATTATTTGTTCAAGTGCCTCTAATATTAACATCACCAGTGTCATTATTCACTGAGTGGTGTGTAAGAACAGTCATTTTTTTCTGCAATTCATTCCATACAGTCAGGCACTAGAAACAGTTCATTACAACAAGAAAGCAAAAGTCCAGGTGTTACTAAAAATGCAGACAGTGTAACTGTGGAAATAAATTCAATCATCCTTGTAAGTCTTCTCCATTACTCAATACCAAAAAGAGAAGAAATGGGCATCCTTTGAGCCATAGTTTCTATAAACTAGGCAAAACACAGTTTCTATAAACTAGGCATAGATTTCTGATTAAATTTTCCTTTGTACAAATATTTGTGTGTATATAACTCATTCTGTGTAAAGAATATAGAAATTAAAGTATTTGGGTAAAATAAATTCTTTTTTCTTTTTTTGTTGTATAAATAGTAAATTGTAGCTAACAACTAAATATCCCAGACAGATAAATTTAAAATCAATATATGTACAAATAGGGTAATTTCATGTTAGCTAAGAAACCATTATTATGTATTCTTCACTGTTCTATTGGAAATGAATAGGTGGAAAATGAAAAATTCTTTCCAATGTCATTTAATATTCAAAGGAAAACACCATTATAGCTTTTTCTTAACTCTGTTTTGATAAATTCATCCATAAGACTTTGATTCATGGAGAGAAGCAAATAATTGATAAAATTTAATTTTCTAAAGGAAATAATAAAATTGTCAATCTGGACATTAGTTTCTCTCCTTTACTAACACTTGTATTCAATAGTTAAGGTTGAAAAGAGAGGAATTTTACACTTGATAAAATGATAAGCTCAACAAAATAACTTTGAAACATACAAAATAATCTATCCTTAGAATCAGAAAAATATAGATTATTTTGCATTATTAAAAAGATAAGCAATATAACTTTCATCATTTCTACCACATTCATGTAAAATAGTTTCCTGTCTTTATAGTCAAGGAAGAACAGGTGGTGTGTGGCAATCACAAGACCTGTTGAGTTAGTCTAGTGTACACACATTCTTAAACTGTGGTCTTTGATTCTGCTTCCTGAAATCAATGTTTCTGAGATTTAAAAAAGAAAAATCTGCCAGTCCTTAGGTTGCATGGCAACTAATTGAATCAGAATTTTTGATTTGGGGTACGAGGCATTAGAATTTTCTATAATGCCCTAGTGATTTGACTTTGAAAACAGGGTTGAAAACAGTTTTGGCTTTCAAAAATAATTTTTAAATGTATTTGTTGTTATAGTAAAATAGAAATGAACTCCCAAATCCTGCTAACTTATCCAATTGGTTGAGTTTCAATATTCTTTTAGATAAATGAAGGACTTTGCCATGAGTAACCAAAAAAAAAAAATATTGACCATTTTTCCACTTAAGTTGAGTAACTTCTTAAGTAACTACACATATACTTTTTTTATAAGTAACTACATTTAAATAAAAGAAATTCAGCAAACAAACTGCTACATATTCAGGTAATTTTTTTCTACATTATATCCAAGGATTGGCAAATGTATTCATTTCTTCATTAGGAACTTTTGTGGATTTAATGATTATGTGCCACAGCTCACTCCCATATGGAATCATGGACTTGGGTCAAACATGGATTCTCCATTCAAAAAATTTACAGCATGAATGTGGATGTTTCTTCAACATATATAATTGAGTCTTATTCTATACCATAAACTATATTTTACATACCTAAGATAACAAAATAGTTAAAAAGCCATGCTCTGTGGAGTTTATTTTCTAGGGGTAAAATCAAGAAACAAAAAGAAATGTTAAAAATAAATAGGAGATATTAGATATGAAAAAAATGAAAGCAGTGAAGGAAGACAGGGACCGTGGGTGGGAAAGGAGTTGAATACAGTATTAAATAAACAACAGGGAACAGCCTTACTGAGGATGTGACACTTAAGTAAACATCAGAAGAGGAGAAGGGGAAGCCATACCCCTATTTTGAGAAGAAAATTCCCAGTAGAGAAAAGGCAAGTGCCAATGCCCAGAGCCAGGAATTTTTCTGGAGAGTTTAATGAAGAACAGAGCAGCCAGCAGAAGAGGGATGAGGAGTGTCCTGTGAGGCAGTTTGCAGAAGAGATCAGGCAGAGCCTTGTCAAGACTTGCATGGGCTGGAGAGTAGTGGAGGCTTTTGAGTAGAGGACAGTCAAGATCTGATTTTTCTTTTAACAAATCACTGTGGTACCTGTTCTAAGGATTGACTGACAGTGCTGGGTAGTGGCTAATAATGAGCAGTGGAATGCAAACCAGTAATGTTCCTGGGACATGGATTTTCTTTAAATTGCTTTGAAGGTTAATGAAATAATTCAGTAATTTATAGAAAAATAACAGGTGTACTAATGCTGAGGATACACAGGGGGAAACAAAGGGAGCTAATTAAGAAATATGTCATGTAGGAGAGATGGATGGGATTAACTCCTGACAGGGTTAACTGGGATCCTTTCACAGGATTTATGACCATAGGCTTCTCAAGGTTTTTCAGAAGGAAAATTTCTTTAGCAGTACAGGCACACTAAGATGAAGTTTTTCAGGTCATGAACCCCAGCACCTGGATTAACGTAGGATTGACTTGTAGATGAAGACCCCTCAATGGGATTTTTCCCGTGAAAGTTCCTGAAACTAGGGTCAAAACTCCCCCTCCAGAGGAGAAAGAGGGATTAAAGGTCTGATTGTTACAGACTGCAGAAGGTAGGTCCCACTTCTCAAGGCAAACATAAAACAATAACAAATTTGGAAGTAGCATGGTTTCCTTTGTTGTTCTCTGCTTAGAGATGACCCACTCTCTCTTGAGAGTGTTATTAGCTTAAACCTTATTTTACTTCACTTATAAAATAAAATTCTCATTCCGGTCTTTCTCTTCATGTCTGACTGTAATTTATTTATTTATTTTTTTGTCAGAACACAAGAACTGAGGCTTGGAGCTCCAGCTCCTCAATCTGTTGTGACAAAGGGGCAAAGGGGCATGTGGAATAAGTAGAGTCAGGCTATTATTACAAGATTGCAATGTGCAATGTGTCCTTTGCAGATATTCTGGAAAGAAAGGGATAGATGCCTTTACCAAAGAGTTCTGAGATGGTTTCATACCTCTGTATATCATCTGAGCCTTCAAATAATGAGCTGGTGTTATCATCCTGAAAGAAACAAATGGGACTTTCCTTGGAAATGGAAAATAAACAGAGTGTGAATATGATGATGAGTTTAGGAGTGATTTGTTGTGTAGCAGAGTATAGCATGCATAGAATGAGTAATGGAATTGGGGTAGGGATGGAGAGTGAAGGGGTTTGGGCACCTAGTAGTTTAGACTTCATCATATAAGCAATGAAAGAAAATCAAAGGGGTTTAGATAATATAGAAACAATATGGAAGAAGGGTGGAATGAGGGGCAGGAGACAGACTCTAATTAGCAGGTTCTACTAATCATCACAGCCTAGTAGAGAGTGTTAATAAGTGTTCACAAGTATGATGAGGAAGCTTTAACCATAGTGTGCACAGAATACAATTGGGGTTGAGAAAGAGGGAAAAAACAAGCTAAAAAGAAGCATCAAGAATGGCATTACTGAGTAAATAATCTTTAAATTGAATCCTAAGAAACTGGAGAATTGCTTTCAGTCACAAAGAGGAATTGTAGGTAGGGAGAGAATCAAAGTCACAGAGACCTGGAAAATCATGTAAATAGAGTATGTAAATAGTGGGTTTCAAAAAATAGGGGATAAGCAGAGAAAGGAAGTTAAGAGCAGAAGGCAAGAATGATGATTTTATGGACTCTGACATGGTCATATAGGCAAAGTGGATTTAACATAAGACATTAAGTGTGGTTGTAAATTCTATATTTTAGTACACTGTTCTGTATCAGTGCTCACAGACAATTCAGAATTGGTGACTGATTAAATAGTTCAATTCAGATTTGGTGAACTATTAAAGTGTCCAGAATGGAAATTCAGGATTATTTTGGACCAGGAGAATTATAATGCAAATTACAGGATGAATTAAATAGGCATTTCGGGGATGAAGTCAACTGTGTTTGGTAATAAATTTTATGTAGGGAGAGGAAAGAATTTCAGTGATGTGTGCATTTCTATCTTGAACTTCTAGGTTTAGGACTGGGCATTGATTAATACAGGAAGTACAGGAAAAGAAGCAGGTTAGATGATGAGGGTGAAAAAAAATCAGTTTAGTTCTTGAACATACTGAATTCTAGATGGACTTCCTAGATTTAAATGTCTCATAGGCAACCCACAATATGCGTTAAGAGCTCAGTACCTGCCATAAAATAGGCATTCACTAAATATTTTCTCAAATTTGAGGTGCAACAGTTTAAGTAAAGTGAAATTAGACCAGTCTAACTTGCCAACTTGCAATCTACTCCAACATTTCAAAGAAAAGTCTTACACTTCTGTCACATATTAGTATTGTTCTGGTGAGCATTCTGTCTCCTAGACCATCTGCCAGTAACAAATTCTACACTGAATAACATACTTGTAGGCTTGAACCAATGTTATCAAGGCTAAGAAAGAGAAAATGACTCTAAATCACCTCCCTGGTAAAATCCCTACCAGGTTGTTGCTTTTCTTTGGTACAATTTAGCAAATGCACTTTCACTTCATTTTGATAAATGTTTACTATCCTTGAGTTAGAAAATCTTCAATTTTAATGTAATCACAAAACGTATAATACATAAGAAGAAATGTGGTGATA
This sequence comes from Sciurus carolinensis, assembly GCF_902686445.1. Classification (NCBI taxonomy): domain Eukaryota; kingdom Metazoa; phylum Chordata; class Mammalia; order Rodentia; family Sciuridae; genus Sciurus; species Sciurus carolinensis. The sequence goes on along the minus strand of NC_062219.1, from coordinate 79,976,686 downwards.
AAAGATTAATTCAACCAAGGACACAGGAAAGAGTTTTACCTATTCTTTGAGGTAATACTCTCTTAGGGTTCTAATGGTGTTGCATAGCTACATTACAAAGTGAATGAAAACATTATTTTACCATAGTTTTTCGTTTTGACAAAATATAATTCTGTTTAGCCCATTTAATAATCACTAAATGATTAAATAAACCATATGAAATAAATAACCTGTGTTTGCAAAGTAATATTTTTAAAAACTCCATGAAAACTTGTGGAATGAATGAAAATATTTTCTACTGAGACATTCTCTGCTATTTGAGTTAATAAGAAAAATAGATTTATTTCTTGTGTGACACTAATAACTCATAATGCCTCTGCATTTTGAAAATCTTCTGTGACTGATGAGCATTTGTAAAAGAATCATGCATTCTATATAAAGTTATATTATAAATTAATAGAATTTAAAGTGTGTTGTTCTTTTTCCATTTGCACACTGATTTATTGCTTTGACATCAATGTCTTATTAAATAATGTAAGCATAATTATAGCACAAATAATTACACATCTGAATATGAGTTGCCTGTCAAAGGAAGGAAATTATTGTATGTATTTGCAGATACTTAATTTTTATATACACAGTTTGTACATTTCTCTTAGTGTGTTTATCTAGAAAGAAGTGCTGCTTATGAAGCTAAATTATGTCTCAGAGTCTCAGTCTGTTTTTTTTTCTTGCTAATACTAACAACCATGAAGGACCTAAGAGAGACTTCATTATTAATAGCAGCAGAATTCACTAATAAAACATTTAAGATAGGTCATTTATTTTATTAATCCTGAAAATCCCACATAGTGGTAATAGTTTTGACAAGAAACAAAAAAAAAAAAGGGCTTAGAAAGAATGACTGTTTTACCCCAACATGACATTCTTAACATTGGAAAGAGTTATCTTGACCTCAACAGTCCATACTAATTCAGTGTTTAAATCTTAATTTTTGCTCTGTAGTCCAAAATGTGCTGAGAAAATAGGATGCCCATACAGAACAATCACGCTTCTAATCTTCCATCAGCAGGACATGCTTTTTGTGTGAAAGCACATGAATGGGAATGACCTTTGAGTGAGCTATGTGCAGTCTCAGACTAATTCCTCCTAGCCACTAGCCATCCTAAGGGTTAGAGTTGGAGGTGGTAAGAGCAAGTTTTGAGCAGAAATATTTGTAACTTAGAGGAAGAAACAATGAATACTAGAAGGTACTCAATTTTTACTCTCCAATCTCTCAAGAGATTTTAGTTTATGTTTTGAGGAGTCAAACCAGATAACCACTCTTAACTTCTGGTCAGACTGATTCCATGAACATCCTTGCCTTCTCTCATGGAATGAACAGATTACTTTTACATGCTTAGTGACTGAAATCACATAGGAAGATATAAGTTCAATGGTTTATGATGTATAGAAAATGACTGAAAGAAAGGTTGTTTGACTTTAAAATTTGAACACTTGGTCAGATGTGAATAATTCTAAACAAATTTTTATTTTATTGATAGCAGTTGCATGACATCATTTTAGTTAGTCACACGTAAAGATCAATGCACTAAGACTCATGTTCACTACCAAATCACTGCTGGATATTTCCTAATACAGTTGGACAAGACTGAAATAATATGTTTCTGTGGCTATTGGTAAAACTTGGACAAATTATTTCAAGTTAGACTCTGCCTTGATAGAGAATCTTAATAGAATGTAGAAGAAAAGGGCTGTTTCTTGGAAATACAGGTTCCTAAGTTCAGAATCAGAGTCCCAGAGCTGCCAAATCCATCAGATATTTGATTTTTGTCAAATGTCTTTAAAACACTTTTACAGTTTCTTTATTACAAAACAGATAAATTGTTCAATTTTCCCTACTACCACAGGAAAATTTTTTTTATTTAAGAAGCATTGTGTTAGTGTACTATCAAAGGAAAATGTCAATAATTTCAAAATCTTTAATATCAAATTATTCAACATACTTAAAGATAACTGTATATTTGAAACTTTTAAAAATACTAAGATTCAGAGCTTCATTCACATAAGCATACCAAGGCAATTAGAATCAAGCAGAATTTCTTGACTGTGGAGAATTAGGAATTAATCTTTTCAAAGGAATTGTGTTGAATGTTATTCAAGAACCTGGACAGAGGCAGTTTTAAAAGAACTTCCTCACTGGATATGATCAGTGCAAATGATATATATGTATTAAAACAGTACAGTGAACTCAACTAATATGTACAACTAATACATGTTTAAATAATTAAACAAATAGAAGGACTTACTGTATGTCTTATTAGTCAAAATTAATAAATATTTAGCAAATAATTCCCTTGTGTCCTTTGAAGTCTATTTCTAGTGGAATATATGTACTCATTAGCTAGATGGTCACAAGTATTCTGACCCTATCAGCAGGATTTCCAGTTTAGTAGAAAAGTCACCTGTTAAATTTTGTTCAAGGATCCTGAAAACAAGGTTAACAATAAGAGACAATTAATAGTTTCATACATAGCAGAACAAAGAAAAGCATATTTCAGAAATGCTACAGATGTAGGGAAAAACTTTAAAAATAATGTTTTAAGAATACCCTTGAGAGGACTTTATTGCATTTATGAAATAATAGATGCTAGAGTTCATTTTAAAGCTTAGTTCTTGAGGATCTCTAAGCAAGGCATCATTCTATGCTGCTTCCTAAAAAATAAAACCTGACTATATTTCAGTGTTTTCACTGCCAGTATTATCAAATCTAAATCTCCAAGTTGAAATGGTGATAGGTATTCAATTATCAGACTAGCAAAATTTGTCACTTGAAACCTTTACCAATCTTAATTTTTTTGTATTATTGTTGTTATAAAGGATACAGCAATGATGATGTAGTTCCACATTCTTATCTCACATTTTCTTTTTCTTATGATTACCAGAGATTTTCACTTCTATTTCATCAGCCCATGCAGTTTCTCAGAGGGATCCTGCAGGCACTTTATGCAGGGACTCCCTGGCTGTTTCTAAATGCCAGGTGCAACCCCCACACCACAACTGCAGTTGCCTTCACACATTGTTCAACATGAAGAAGTCTGGGACCATTCTAAAGTAGATTCTGAACTATCCAAGACAGACCCGAAGTTATCTTCTTTTCTTTAAACTTTTCTACCCTTCTTATTCCTCCATTAATTCTTAGGATTCATTTTCACCCTGTCTTGCCACATTCTCTAAGTGAGCTGACTCATCTTTTCTCTCTTACTTGTCCACCTTCCTTTTTCTCTTTCTCACTCTCACTCTTTCTTTTTTGGGGGAGGGTGAGTTATCAGGGATTGAACTCAGGGGTACTTGACACTGAGCCACATCTCCAGCCATATTTTGTATTTTATTTAGAGACCTTGTCTCACTGAGTTGCTTAGCGCCTTGCCATTGCTGAGGCTAGCTTTGAACTAGCGATCCTCCTGCCTCAGCCTCCGGAGCAACTGGGATTACAGATGTGCACCCCACGCCTGGCCTCACTCTTTATTTATGTCTCTGTCTTTATATCTGTGCCACTCTCTCCTTCTCTCCGCATTCCTATCCCAGTCCCTTTATTCTCTGAGCCAATTGAGGACATGTACCCTGAGGGATTCACTTTTGTGACCGCAGCACACACAAAGTGCCTAGCATTTTGGACTGCAGGCTTTTCCAATCCAGAAGCATCTTAATCATGCCAGTTGATATCCATTTGTTTATGACTCCTAAACCAAACTTTGGGAGCACCAGAATTATTTAGGGAGATTTTGAAAAAAATTCAAGGATTTTACCCTAGAACTCCTGAATCACGGAAGTCCAAGGAATGTTATTTTGACAAAGTTCTAAGCCATGTAATTCTCTTTCAAACCATAGCTTCAAGGAAAATGCTTTTAGTTACCAGGTTCTACTAAGAAAATAAGGAGATATCCCTTAGGAAAATCTCAGATCCTCTTCTATTTCATTGAATACTGAAAATAATTTTTTAAAAAAGTATTCACAAGACAAATGTATTGAGCCATCATATATTCCTGACTATATCAAATAATCAAGAATAATAAAAAGTTGCTATCAAGACTGAAACTTAAGTTATTTAATTATATGGGGAAAATATTTGGTAAAGGAAAAAATATTTAAATATGTTTTATTCTTTTCTGTGAACGTGTTTACAAGTAAACACATTTCTAATTCAGATACTCAACAAATGTTTCCAGTTGTACTTGTTCAAGATATTCCTTATATATTGCGCATATATATATATATATATATATATATATATTTAGAGAGAGAGAGAGAGAGAGAGAGAGAGACTCGCGAATCAGTGACTGACTCAGACATGTGTCTAATAAGTAGAAGAACTAGACACTGAATCTAGCCAGCTTCCAAGTTCTGCCTTTTATTCTCAACCTGAGCAAAAATCACTGACTTTTTGCAGGAAAGAAAAGACAGTACCATTGACTGTCCAACAGGAAGCACCAGGCAGCATGATGAAGGGTAGTGCAGTCTGACCAGGTCTCACTCAGGGACACAGGATTAGTGAGTACCGGGTTCCCAAGGGAAGGGTGTTCCTCTATTTTGGAAAATCTTTAATGGGCTGTCACTGGAGCAGGACTATTGAGCTTTGACATAGGACATACTTTCCTTCTCATAGCAAACCAAGGGGTTAACATTCTATTAATGTCATTCTTAAACAAGCACATTCCACCACAGAAAATAAAATTATATAGATTTTAACAAAGATAGAATACTGCGATGCACTCAAAGTATCTGAATTCCTTCTTTACATAAAAATGGTCCTTTTAACATTTTATCCTCTGTTTTGAGAAATAGTCTTGTTCTGGATGTCCCGGAACCAGTAAGTTGTATATGTTGCCCCACAGAGCCTCAAACAAAATTAGAAAGTTACAAGTGTGTCCCCAAGGAATAAGAGTTTGTGCTTGCAAATGGGGCTACAAGAAGGAAGAAAAACAATTTTATTCCTGGAAACTGATTTGGTAACACCCAAGAAACTTGACTATGGATTGTAGTAGACACTTCCTAGTTCCCAATACTCAGGTAAGCTACAAAAGTGCCTAGAAACACCATCGGTGAGTGTTAAATGTTAATTTTGAAAGATTGGTATTATTTGAAATTTAAATTGAAAGTAGGGACTTTAGACTTCAGCCTACGTCTTGCTTCTGTTTCTTTTGTCTATGTTCTACCTATAGGGAGACAAGATAGGCAAGAAATACAATAAACTAATTAATAATAGTCTTTGGATTAAAATTATATATTTTATAGAGAAATGTACAAAAGCATGGTGGATATCTTCTCTATATTTTAACAACCCTTGGGAAAACAAAACCTTTATAATTTTACATTTTTCAATATATTTATAACAAAGGCACAGTCCTTCACGTGATGGTAATTCTCAGTATAGTGAATACTAAAGACTCCAGAAATTAGAAATATAAAGAGTGATCACACAATCCATCAGATAAAGTCTCATGACATTTTAAAAAATTATTTTCTACAAAAAAAAACATAATCAAAGATATTTAAAGTATGTTTTATTTTTATTTAATCGCTGTAGAGGAAAAAAATATGAATTTGTAAAAACAAGTAAAGACTTAGATGAACATAACTGAATTGTTTATCCAATCCAGACTCACAAAACAGTCTAGAGGACAAATTTTCATAACAAAACATAGCAGTTTCAACTAATAATCTACCAATAAGAGTGAAAAGAAAAATAAAAAGATGTAAGAATGTCCTAAATCCTCTCTCCTGAGTGCTCTCTTTCTCTTTCCACACCCACCCACCCACCCCCATATTTAGTCATGGATACAATTTTAAGTTTTCATTCTTTTACCTTGTGCAGTCTCCCCTTTGCTAACAGGAAAAGACATTAAGAAGCAGGAAGCCATTCCATGTCCCTTAGAGACTTGAGACCTTCCCAGGGCATTGTGTGTAGTCAGGTTCATGTTTTTTCTATACAGAAAGCTTTATGACCACATCATTTGTATGGTCATGAAAACTGCGAGGATCATTTCTTATGCATTGTAATACCAACTATCTACATAGATAACAGACCTTCAGGTTAAAGAGTTGAGCCAATTTTCTTGGTCATGTCTTTCAAGAGTCTACTCTAGATGTTTCATGGAATGCCAGGACTAAGTAGAGCTTAGTTTGAAAGCTGCAAATCGATATGCACCTTAAAATATTTGAGTGTCTTTAACATATAACTATCATATATTATATTATATTATATTATATTATATTATATTATATTACATTACATTATGACTAAGGATAAAATACTTCCTAAAGCTGACAGAACAGTACTGAAATTCCAATACAAGATTCACAGAGAGCCAGAGGGAAAATCCTTAGATCCTGGAATTCTAAATGGGACCAAGCAAAAGTTATGGTCACACTTGTTTCCACATGGAAAGGTTTTATTATTAATGGGTAGAAAGTGAATATAAATTATACAAAATTTAAAATACAAAAAAGCAAAGTATTTTTGTTACAAATTCAATATATATTGCTTACATTTATTAAAGAATCCAAATTGCAATGTTATTTTTACTTTATGAATTTTCCTTTTAGTATTCAAACCCAGAGAAAGCATCATATTTCCACTTTAACTGCAAATTCAGTAGTGCTGAGGGATACTTAATAGGTGCTTGTGGTGGTTTCAGGATAAATTTACAGAAAGTAGAATTCTTGGATGAGACACAAAGCCAACATCTTTAAGTACAATGGAAAATCCTTTACATATGGTGCACATTTTTCCCATTCAGAGGATGAATATCCCAAGTTCAGGAGTAGAGAAAATAAGCAAATATAAAGTTGGTTCACCTGCAACCAGAGCAAATAATTAATTGACCCTGAATTTAAAATAATGCCCTATGTTGTCAGCAACAGGTGCATAGTAAACTGAGCTGAAAGGTTATGATAAAGATCTAGATCTAATTTGGAAAATACATGTTTTGCAATTGTTATGTTGCTCTCTAATTCTCAGAATAAAGTGATAAGAGCAGAATTTGTTTCTCTGCTTCTTGGTTTAGTTTATGTCCTTTTTTTTCTTTTCCATTTTTTGGGTGGGCAAGGAAGACAAGAAAAATGATTTTGCAACTAAATTCTGCCTAGTTTTACAATCCCATGTGATACTTTATGTGCACACACACATTTAGTAGTCAAAAACAAATTAAGCAATATGTCTACTTTAAAATTTACTTTTCCAACTATAGTACTTTGGAGAGTCTCCATACATTTAGTGCTGCTAAATTATCTTGTTTTGTGTTTATCACGCAAGAAAGCATGAGCTACTACTTATATTTAGTTGAAGAATATCCTAAGATTTTCAGGAATTTGGCTTTAAATATATGTTTCTGTGCAAGATTTTTTAAAATATTTTTTATTTTTTTACAAGTCTATTCACTTACTTCCAATGCTACCCATCTATTCCATTTTCCTTCTATTACTGTTTCTGTTCCAACCTAGTCCCTCTTGCCTGCTCAAGTATGAACTGCTATTTTTATTTAGTGGAAGAATATCCTGAGATTTTCAGGAATTTAGCTTTAAATATATATTTCTAAATGAATGCTTTTAAAATTATCCATATGGAAAGGAAGTGCATGATTTTGATATTTGTTTTATCAAAACTGTTTATTCATTTACATATAGTGATTTTACAATAATAAATTATAAAAATTGAATTTATAAATGACACAGCACTTTTTGTGCATTTTATATGTTAAAATTGTACAAAAAATTTTATGTAACTGAAGAACTTATACATTTTAAGCTAGAACATCTTGAATAAGTTGTTCTACTAGTTTTCTTTCACATTCAATCTTGAATAATTTTAAGGAATTGACCAGACTAGATATCTGAAAGTTATCATAAATTAGACACAGATAAAGCATTTTTTATTACCACTATCAAGAATGGCTTCCTATTAAATTTCTTCCAAGGAAAATTTGAGTGTACAGAAATGTCATGCTAATCCTGGAAAAATTCTGAAAAGAATTCCAAGTCTTTATTGGTAAAAGAACACTTTTCTTTTTAAATTTTATTTTTTAAATTATCTATATTCTACATATAAGGGATAGCATGCAATACTTATCTTCCTGACTGACTTATTTCACTTAACATGAAAATTTTCAGTGTTATCCATTTTCCTGCAGACTTGAAAATAGAAGGGGACCTCTTTGGAAAGGGGAAGGAGACAAAAGGGAACAGACCAGGGAATAACAGAGGTTATTAGGGAAGGTGGATATGCAAAGCACGTTGGGTGCATGTATGGAAGTCTCAATGAAATCCATAACCTGTTCAGTTAATAGATACTAATCATTCTGAAAAAAGAAAAGAGAAAGAAAGAGATGGAAGAAGGAAGGAAGGAAAGGAAGGGAGAATATTTCTCAATTCAGAATGAAAATTCTGTTCATTCAAAATGGAGTTAATCTCTTCTTTTAATATAAACTAGGAAGAACTGACTGGAAATTGACCTTTGGGGAAAGAACATACCCACCATTCCAAGAGGATTGGTGGGACCAATTCCCTTTTAGTAGCAAAAGATGGCAAACACTTTCCTTTGCTGTTGTTACACTAGGGAGAAATGGCATGTACTTTGCAAACTTTAATTCAAAAAAACAAACAATCATACTTCATTTGTCAAAGGTTGTGGACCATTCTAATTTTATTTTAATTTTTATATTTTAAATTTTTTTGCAGTGCTGGGAATTGAACCCAGTTCCCCAATCATGCTAGGCAAACTCTTTTGCTGAGTTACACCAATATCCCCTAATTTATCACATTATATTAATGATTTTGGATTACTTCTGTCTATGAAGTAGGAAAAATCTCACAAAATAGATCACAAGACTTAAGGAAAAATGGAAATGGAAGTAAGAGTGTGGACGATGAAATATTTTTTCTCTCTTTTCTAGGGAAATTAGGGAGTAAAGCAAGAGTAAATGTAAATGAAACTACCAGGTTAAGCTTGACTCTCCACTGAATTGCTTCAAGCCTAGGAATTTATGAAAACATTTGTTTTCCATAACTTTTTGAAGTAGTTAATATTCTTCTTGTGGTGTTTCATGACTTCTAGGGGTTTCTCTTGCTAAACCACTGTGGGTCTCTCTATAATCCTACTTTTCAACCCAAATGCCACCTCTCCTATTAAAGTTTATTTGATTCTTCTATTGCTTTAATTTTTGACTTTTTAAAAGAATAAGCATAGTTCTAGCAGTGATTTTAATATATTTTAATACCTAAAAGTGGAGACACTTTTTAAAAGAAGTTAACAATTTATGTTCTAATAAAATATGAGAAACTATAACATAGGTAGTGAAAACCAAAATGCTAAAAATCTGTTTATGTGATTCAGAAGAAGAAACATTAAAAAGAGAATAAGTAGAGTCAAAGAATAATCTGAGGAGCTAAGCAAAGTTAAGATTCAAAAATTCTGTAAAATGATTACAACTTCCTACAGAGTACATTATTAGGAACATTTCAGGTCACCAAGAAGAAGAGGGATTTATGTGCTCCTATGGAAGAGAGGTGCCCAGGGCTTTCAGAGAGCTTTCCTGTGACAGTAGCCATCAGCACACTCAATGCCATGTACTGGGAACCTCTCCTTTTTGGAGACTGAAAACTATTTCAGGGCAGCTCATACCAAGAAATCCTGTGCAACGCAAGAAAAAGAAATAAGTGAATGATGTCATGTCCAAAATGTTCATCATTCTTAGAGTCTTACATTAGAAAGAGTTCATCAAGTTTCAGATACTTCTGAGTTGTAAAATGACATGCTTTATTTTTAAAAGTTACTTGTTAAGTCATATCTGATCCAAAGCATGTTAATAGCTTTATTGGAAGTTGTATCTTTGGTCACTCTGAGTTTAAGGCTGGAAGATGATTTCTGTGTCCCCTTGTAAATGTGAAACTGCAGTCAGGCTTCTCAAACCCACATCTCTTTGAGACAGAAGGAGGCAAAGTAAACCGGATGAACTTCAGCCTACTCTTACTCTGTGTGATTCTTGGTATCCAGGCTGTCTTTGAGTAACTTGATTCAGACTGAAGTTCTCATTAAAGTTTTCATATGACTTTCTTCTCATCCTTGAAAGCAAAAGTAAAACATAAAGGAAAGAGTGATTATTGATTGGAATTGTGTCAATAACCTTCTCATTTCTTCATACAAATGAAAAAAGAGGCGAATTACCTATGTGATCTTGTATTATTAAATGTAGCTAATCCAGTAAAAGTTGAGAGGAAGTTAATCAATGCCTTTTCAAAATCTACAGTAGTAAAAATTACAGAAGAGTTGCATCAAACATTATGTGATTGCTTTCCTCCTAATATCTTGTATCCTAAGTGCTCCAGTTAGAACTGGAGCAGTATCTGCCTTGAATAGAAATGTTTTCCCTTGTCCGGGTAAGCCTGGCAGTGCAATAGGAAGGATAATGGCCTGTCATTCCAGTTTATGTTAACTCCTAAGCAGATTGTATAGTCTATCTTTCTGTGAATTATTGCATAGAAGTTTGACATCCAAGCCCTAAGCAAACTCTGAAACTCTTTCCTACTATTGAGTTATTCTTTTCCTTAAGGTTTGTAACTCAATACTATTCTATTTTCCCTATTTCTCAGCATCTAATAATTTATTTTATCTATAGTAGACCACAAAGTGTATTTCAAATGTTTGAGCCCTCCTTTCCCACTGCTAGACACAAACCCACATGCTTGAAATTTGCCTTAATAACTAGTTCTCAATTCCAAAAGTCACCTGAAACATATAAAGATCTGTCATTTCAGTGTGCAGTCTGTTACTATGTACCTGAGTTTCACCTAACTTATTTGCTTATTAGAAAGTCTGAGTCCCCAAGCCCAACCCTCTATTCCTTGAACCAAACTTGCCGGAGGTGGTGTGAGAAATCTGCAATTTTTAACAGATCATTTTGAGGGATACTGAATGACATAAACATACAGCCTGAGCTCTGAGTTTCCCCTCATGCCTACTTATGAAACTAACCATGGTTGCATGACAATATCAAATCTCACCTTTCCTAGTGGCTTCCTGAAGTCCAGTCAACAGATTTTCTACCAGGGCTCATTACCCCATTCTTACCATCATCCTGGGCTAGCTATTGAAGATGTAGTTTCGTCAAACTCTGTGGCCAGGGCCCATTATGAGAGGATACCTTTTAATTATGTAGTAAGAAGGAACCATTCCTAGTCCCCAACACTCAGCACTGGAAGCAGAGATCAGAGGTGACTCATCAGTTACTTGATCACCAGGAATTTATTCCATTGGCCTGATTCAGGGGCTCAGATCACAACCTGTCCTATAATGTGAAGCAGAAAGTTAAAGGTTGGGGAGTCCTGGTAAATAATGAAGTGTGTTAACAGCATCCTTAGATCAACAGATTACCTTTTTCATTAAAAATCATGATTCTCTTTTGAATTATAGGTCATTGAGATTATTGCTTGGGTTTTCAGTAAACCAAGTAAAAGGAAAGGTAAACTTAATATGCTCCAGAGTAGGAGAAAATTACTGAAAGTAATAACATGATTTGAGAAGGAGTAAAGGGAACAAGTTCATGATTTTTAATAGAAACTACTGATGATTCAAAGGATTCATTATGTAAAGCTATCTATTCAATTTTAGAACACTATAGTTGAGTTTCCTAGATAATTAAATCAATTTCTTCTCTGATTTCTGCCCTCTCTTTAAGGATCTCAGGATTCATAAAACTCATTATATTAAAAAGCATTTCATCCCAATACTTTGATTATTTTGCTTGAAGGATCTTGTTAAGGTTGAGTCAAATTCCTTGGTACCCCATTAACAATGCCAGTCTTGAAGCTACTAGATAAGCCCTTTGTATAACTGAAGACAATGTTTGTATCACATTAAGAGTTTAAGCAAATGCTTCTTTCCCCTGTGATATTTCCATGTCCCCTGTGTCCTCAGTGTGTTTGCCTTTGGAGAAGTTCATGTTCACTTGTGTGTCCTTTAGAATGTGGGACTTGAACTGAACAGAACATGGAGATGTGACTGGAAAGCTGGTTTACCATAAAATATGTTCTGGACACTGTGTTTTTATAGTGCAACTGATGATTCCATTAATATTTTTCCCTAATATAATATTTGCATGGAACTTGGAGTCAGCTAAAACTTTCAAATCTCTTTTCTCACCACATACAGTTCCTATACTGATATTTAGCCAAATTGCCCACATTCTACATCATTTCTTTTTGTTTAAAAACATAAATGTGAAACTAAAAACACTTATGACAAAATTTTTTATCCCGTTTTTGAATAGTTCAGTTCACAGAATGAATGGCAAATTTTTTGTTCTATGCGTAAACATTCCTTCTGCCCACAGTATTAGCTTCAGACTTAATATTCACCTATATTTTGGGTGAAAATAATGTTTACCACTAAAGTAAACGTTAATGGTAAATTTCCAAACTTTAGGATGTATTTATTATTAACGAAACAAATAGATCAAGTTATTTACAAAATCATTTCTACGTTTTAAATATATATGTGACATATATATGTGATATATATATATATCATATATTAATATATCTCAGTTTAGCCATCTGTCTTATTATTTGAGAGAGCAAGTTTATGTAGTATATTTAGGTCCATTAGAATTGAACATTTGTTGAGTGCTAATAATTAGGAGATTTAACATTTATTCAGCACTTAACAGCAATGGGTATAATATGTTTAAGCATATATTGGTGAATGGAATTGTCATAATATCTGATCTCATGTAGACAAATTATATTCTACTTCTGAAGAGAGAAGATTGGCATACATGCAAACAAATATATGTATAATTACAGTGTGCAATGAATGTGATAATGGAAAAGGAAAGAGAGAAAAATAGGATGAATGATCTATTTTGGCAAAGTAGTCTGCAAATTTTCTTTTTAAATCAACCCCATACTAACTTCTCATTGCCAATAAAAGAAATCAATCCCATTACAGTCCTAGTTTATAATGACTATTTGGAATTATTCATATGTTTGCAGATTTTTGTGGTTCTTTGAGCAAGCCTCAATACACCATTATTATATAGTTTTGAGACAATATATTTTGTCTGAAATATGGAAAAAATGATGATTGAAATTGTTCCGCTGCCTTAAATAGTGTTCTGACTTTTCAGTTTTTCTGTGGGATCCTTAGGAACAAACCCATAATTCATAATTGTAACCCTTTTTGGTCAGTCATAAATTTATAGCTATTGCCAAGTGATATCAATTTAGGAAACACATTACAAAGGCCTGAAAAGAGAACTGTGCAATTATGTGTTCATACTTACATCCCTTGATGGTATTTCTTTTGCTAGGAATTTCCAGACTGTGAGCAGTAGCGGTATGCTCAAATTTCTTAAAACCATCATTTATCTGCCTAATGCAAAACTGATTCTGAATAAAAATAAGATGAAAGAAAGTAATGTTAACTATCGACATATACTTTGCCTATCGAACATAGGTGCACTGTGTCTGTTCTGTTTGCTACTATGGAGAAAGTGCTTACTCAGCTTAATTTCACCTGATCAATATCAGAGTATAAGAAAACAGCAAGTTAGATTATACCCATAAATTGGTAACCACTCAGGAATTGGTGGAGAGAAGTTAATCAGACTCCAGGGGAATGAAAAAACAGGATTTAAAAAGCGATGCCATGTTGGAGACTCTATCTGAGCAATGGCATAGGTAATTTAGGTCAGAATGGGTATGAGGGATTTCTGTAACTTCAGGAGTAATGAATGAGGTTAAGATGTCAGTTTGGTATTTTCCCATGAATAACATTAGCTTTTGTTCTTTTAAAAGTATTTCATGAAACACAGAACTGTTCTTGATAAAAGAAATAAACAACCTCATAATCTAGTGTTATCATCTACTTTTTGAAATAGATTTAGTTGTTTATTTTATTCAAAAGGTAAGTGAGAGGGCAACCATATTTTCCAGAGTAAATTCAGTTTTGGAGAAAACCAAGTATTCTGCACAATCAGGTGTAAGGTCATCATTGTGGAGAAAACAGAGTTAAGGTTTGAGTGAAACCCACAGAGCATTTCCTGTTGACCAAAAATAGCCTTACTCTGCTTTCCCTTTAGGTTAAGAAGTTGCAGCTTTCAATAAATATGGACTTTTTTCTTAGCAAGTTCAAAAATGAGCTATCATTAGTCATAGCTCAAATTCTTCCTGTGTGGTTGATTAGTTATCAAACTGTGATTTCAGGGTGCCTATCAGAGCCTCCTTTTTGCCAAGGTGACGTATCTACTCACCATGAACCAGGGGTAGCTCCACAATGGTGAGTTATATAATCACCCCCATGTTAGTACTATTTTATGCCTTTCAACAGTTCCTCAAACAAGATTTCATTATTCTTCCTCCAGAAATTATTAATTTTGTAGGAAATATTATTGATTTTTAAAATACATTACTATAATTCTTCTTATGCCAAATGTGTATAGAATTCTATAGTATAGAATAGAATATTTTCATATAAATCTAATCTATAAAAACAACTGAAACTAGAAAATGTCATATTAAGTGATAAATGTACTATCATTGCTTGAAAATTAATACATCTCCAACTAAGAAATATATAAACTATTGCACTTCATTGTTTCTATATATAGTTTCATTATTAACATTGTGTTCTCCAGATGAAAATGTATTCAAGATAATAGTATAACTCCATTTGTGCTCATTAAAAACTTCCTTTTATTATAAAACAGGAATGATGCAAAAGTCATTAGCTTTTTAACTCTTTCAATAAATTGCATAAAGATCAAACCTGTTAATATGCATTTAAAGTAACTTTATGTGATATTTGAATCAATCGATTTTCTAAATAAAATGTTTAATGTATAAATTTGTAGATTTTTAACTACTTTGAAAATGCAGAAAATAACTTCTGGTGCTTGCAGACCACCCTTTAAGAAAACAAATTATTCCTAACAGCTGGTTATCAGAACACGTCACACCTTAAGTATTCTCAGCAAGAAAAAAATCGCACATTTTGATTACATTTTATAGGATTTATTCATGAAATACCCCCAGAAAGGAATACCAGAATACAGTCCTAGATTTTCTACTGAAATAAATCTCAAGTAATATAATCAAAATGTCATGAGAAGTTATTTTATTCTTATTTTTCTATTCAACATTCATCTCCTTAAGCATCATGACTTCATAATGACTATATGTCATGCTAATCATTAGAAATACAAAAGAAAAACAAATATGTCCAAATCCATTCTTAACACTTCATTGGTCTTCCCCCCTCCCCTTATCTCTTTGTAAAAATTCTTGTAGTATGTGAAATTCACAGAGCATGGTCTATATTTAAGATAAGCTTTGGTGATAAGAGAGAGGTTTCAACAAAAAAATTATAATCACTCACAAAAGTATATTTAAGGTAGATGGATAACAATTTTTCCAGATTTCTTTTTTTTTTTTTTTTTTTTTTTGGATGTGAAGGGCATTCCAACAGATAAGACAGAGAAATTTAACCTCAAGCCATACCTTCAGAAAGATAAACTGAACCTGTGAAACATTTGTGCACTTTAGCCTGGAAGCCAAGTTGCCAAGAGAAGGTTCTGCTCCTGTGAGTTGAGTGGCCTCCAGGCTCCTGGTGTGTGGAAGTCTACCTTGGCTAGCATTACCTGACACAGTGAACGAGCTGTCATGCTAAGGTTCAGTGTTAAAAATCATGAGGTGAATCATATTGTCCAATGGCACTTTTTTCAGCATAAAGTTAATTTTTTTTTTGCCACATTGATCAATTGGAAGAGAACTTGAGTGGATAAAAGCAATGAAATATATTGAGCTTCCTCAATAAATACTTCTTGATCTTCAATCCCACCCCAGGAATTTAGAAATAGGAATACAGAAACTATTTTCATTTATACTTCCAGAATACCCAACTAAAGGCTTAATTCTTAATTCTTCAATGTGAGATTATATTTCAATACCACATTCCCACACACCTCTCTAAAAACTCATAAATATTCCAATTACTTTTTCTTAACATAAAATCATGAAACCCAAAGCATTCTCATGAAAGAAGTATCAAACATTATTTTTGACTGAAACACTTAAATATTCATTTTGCAGAGTTGACACAGGATACATTAGGTAACCTTCAGAGAACTATAGTTTTATTAACTGTAGCACTGAAAAATAGCAAGCTCACTAGAAAAATACAGACAAAAGTTAATCTTTACTATTTCCTGTGATGTTTCTTTTCTTTTCCTTATTCCATTCAAACATGAGTTATTTAAGACATAGTACTCGGAGTCTATTAACACAGATATATCAAATAGACCACAATCAAAATTGAAGGATGAGGAGGTTAGTGGTATCAGCCAGAATCCTCATTGCATCTATTATGGACTTTCTAGGTCAAATCTAATGGAAACTGGAAAATGCTGTTCAGAGGTGAGAGGTAAGAGTTCATTTGTAAACCAGTATCTTTTTCTCCTTGCCAACAGGAAAGGCTTACAAATCATTCTTTAGCTAATAGGGTACAAACTCTAATGGACATGGTAGGAGAACTAAAGGACAATTCCATCCTCTGGCTTAGGGGTTTATGAGAGAAAATCTAAAAATGGGAATTAGGAGACTGAGAATGAGTGAGGACCATTAGCTGTGTTGCAAGAAGCAGGCCAGCGTAAAACAGGTTGACAGGTGAGAGAGCATTCGACTTGCTGTAGACATGGGAAGCTGGGAGAAGATGGCTTCATGGTCTGCTTCTTCCTCACCAGGAGAAGCGGGAAGGGAAACGTTAAACTCAACAATACAACTAGTCAGGTAGTTACAGGGTCTGACTTTGTGTCCCCAGGCTCTTCCAAACCCATGTGACATCTATGGAACACTAAATTTCTGTTCCTTTCCTGCATAGATGCAGTGTCTCAAGTTGCATATTGTTTTTATTCATTGTTCTTTATCTATTACCTTTCTGTTTCATATTGTTGATAGACCAGCTCCAAGTCCACATATTAAATAATTGTTGTAGAATTTCTATGAGAACTGACAAATTTAGGTTTGATAGTAGATCAAAAGTATCTTTCTTCTCATCTTTTCTTCCTCCTCTAGCAACCAACTGTCTATTTTTAATTTTGACGATGATGCTAAAGAGGGAATATAGTCTAATCCAGAGTCCTCCTAGCCTTTCTGGTGACTTAAGCACCTAAGACCAAGTCTTTCTAAGCATCAGTCCCTCTGTTGTTTCTGAAGGATGCAAACTACTGTGTGCCCTAGAGATAGTTAATCGGTTAGAGGCATAACTAGAAATTTTGGCATTCTGAGTTGTTAGTCCCTCAACTTCACTAGGACATATGCAAGTGCCTATAGTTCATACACCTGGTAACCCAATGGAGGACCTGGGATACCATCATTTTATATCTAGATATCAGTAACTCAGCAGAGAAGTGCTTGCTAACAACAGTCTGAGAGATTCACAAACTGAAGGCTAAGAAAAAATGTAGGCTACTGTAACTTCCTTCAGGTAAATGGCATTCTCCCATCAACTCAAAAACATTACCTCTTCCCTTTGTCAGAATATTTCTTGGCAAGAATTTTTCACATGTCTATATAAATGCCACAATCTGTATAGCCCTTGGTTAATAAGTGCTTTGAAAATACATTCTGAAATCTCACTAGCTTCCAATACTTGATAAATTTTCTGTTCCATTCTATAGAATTTTTTAGTGTATCAAAATTTTAAGTGCTGATTAGGAAACAAGTAAATCAGTCAATTGCTTTCGGGAGCCATATTTTCCACAGACAGATGAAAAACTCCCCAAAAAATCAGGAGAAAGGCTAGAATGAACTGGAGTCAGGGATATCAGTATGAACTATGTTTATTTAAAAATATATACCAATATAAAAATAAACATTAAATATGTATACATAAATGGGTTAGCATATATGTGCATTAGCTCTACCTGACAACAGGGTTAGAAATACTACCATCCTAGGAGTGCATCTACATCCAGATCTTGATTGGAGAAAGTTTGATTCCATGACTGAAGGGGGATAAAAGATGTGCCTGGAGCATCTTTCAGAGTCAGAAATTAAGAAAGTACTAATAGAAGAAAGAAAAAAAATAAATAAAAGAAAATGGAGTTACATCAGAAAGATCTAGAAGCCTACCTGAAAGGGCTTCCAATGACCAAAGGTGGAATTATTTTAGCAACAAAATAAATGACCTCAGTATTGAATTACTATAACCCAAAGAGTAAAATGAATATTCATGAGTCAAAAATGAATGGAAGACAAAGAACAAATCTTCCTCCTGGGGGAGGAGCTTAATTCCCATCCTCTTTAGTGTGGACTGAACTTGCTTCCAAACAATCAAAAAGAAAAAACATATGCTAACTTCAGAGTGGAGAAACCTGGTAGACTCTAGGTGAGCACAGTTCACATTATCACTGGTAAGACGAGATGATATGATATAATAAGGAAGGCACATTACCTCTCCTTATTTTACCAAACTAATAACTTCAGTTTAATCATGAAATTGATCATAAAAACAAATTGAGAGAAATTCTACAAAACCTGCAATCAAGATTCATCAAAACTGCCAAGATTATTAAAAACCATTTAAAGACTAACAAACTGTCACAGTTTCTAGGGCCCAAAAGATGTGAAGACTAGAGTATACTATCCTAATTTGGATTAAATGCTACATAGATAAATAAATATAGTGAAATTCTAACATTTGAGTAGTGTCTATTTGGTTAACAGTATTGTGCAATGTTAAATTCTTAGTTTTGACAGATGTACTATGTGACATAAAATGTTAACATTAGGTAAAGGTGGATGAAGGGCAGATGGCGACTGTCTATACTATTTTTACAATTTTTCTATAAATATCACATTCTCTCAAAATACAATGGCAAAATTTATGCAGTTTTTTTTTCTTGTTTATGCCAGCCTAAATGATGCATAGTACCAATCAACAGATTTTCCATAATCATGATCAATCAATCCTTACAATGCAGGATTTTATTTCCTACCTTACTATAAGCACAGTCTCACATATTCTGGGTGTAACCTAATATTGGTTTATGGAAATGGCAAAAAGTAAGATAGAGGTTGTGACCTAAATACTAGGTAGACTAAGAATGTATGCTAGTTCAAACATGGATGTTGTAAACTCTCCTGAGGCATCCACCAAACAGAACATCATGCTGAGAGCACCTCACTGGAATAATATGTAAAGTAAAAGGCAGATACATAACTGTCTGTGTCTCTCACACAATTGAGATTCACTGAGCATTTCTTATGCTCAGGTACTCTGCAAGGCAGTTTGGAGAGCACTGAATGAGATGGACACTGTTCCCACTGTTGCCACCTTGAAGTAATTTACTGTTGGATGGAAAGACCATGAAAACACTCTTCCCTTTTGTCTCTGAAGCCAAAGTATATCATTTTATGACTTTTACACACTCGCACTTCACCTTTTGTGCTTTTATCAAGAGCAAAAAATTTACTCAATTACTGTTCAACCAGAACTAGAAACATAGGGCATCTGCTTTTTCATTAGGCCTGTCACAGGGCTCAGAACCTACCTATTCTTTCTCTCATTTCCCCAAAGACATTCATGTGCATCCAGCTCATTTCAGTAAAAAGTCTACTACTTTAAACAGTATGGGGAAGCAAACAAATGATTCAGGAGGACAGAACTGGATGTTGAAATTGAACTTTTACTTTTAGGGGGAAAGATCAATAAAAGGAGAAATTGGAGGGGCCAAGATGGCGGACTAGAGGGCGGCTGCATTTCATGTTGCTCCAGGACGCAAGATTCAAAAGAGGAAATAGTGAGAGACTTGGGACCAACTCAAAGCTGCCGGGTGAGTCTCTCCTGTTGGGGAGGCATCCCGGATGGGGCGGTAGCCCCGGAACGCAGGGAATTTGTGAAGTGGAGTTGCTCGGCGAGACGCCCCTCCCCCCGCTGGAGCGGTAAACACGGACAACTGGGATCATCGTAGAGGAGGCGGCTCAGCACAGCGCTTGGACTCGAGCAACCACTGGGGCTCCGGGCAGTTGCCTGAGGAGGAGCTGCGTGGCAAGCTGTTTAGACCCAGAAGGACCGCTTCTGAACACCGGGGGGTTGCCCGGAGGAAGAGGAGAAGCCCGGCGGGTCGTTTGGTCTAGGAGTGACTGCATCAGAGCCACAGGCAGTTGCCAGAGGAGGAGCTGCGTGGTGAACTATTTGAACTCAGAGTGAGCGCTCCTGAACACCGGGAGGTTGCCCGGAGGAAGAGGAGGAGCGCAGCGGGTTGCTTGACCTAGGAGTGACTGCATCAGAGCCACAGGCAGTTGCCAGAGGAGGAGCTGCGTGGCGAGCTGTTTGAACTCAGAACAACTGCTCCAGAACACTGGTGGCCTGCCTGGAGGAGGAGAACGGTGGGACACTTGGTCTAGGAGTGACTGCATCAGAACTACAGGCGGTTGCCAGAGGAGGAGGCGAGTGGTGAGTTGATTGGACTAAAAGCGACCGCTCCTGAACACCGGTGGCCTGCCTGGAGGAGGAGCGTGGTGAGTCACTTGGTCTCGGAGCCACCGCTCCTGAACACCCGGGGGGCTACCCCAAGGAGGAGGAGGAGGAACAGGGCGGGTCACTTGGACTTGGAGTCACTGCCTAGGGCTACGGGTGGTTGGTGGGAGGAGGAGACCCGAAGTGAATTGTTTGGACTCCTAGTGACTGCGTTGGAAACCGGGCGGCTGTCCGGAGGAGGAGGTGTGTGGCGAGTCTCTGGGTCTCGGAGCTATTGTACGGGGCTCCAGGTGGTGGCTCAGGGGAGGGGCTGCATAGCCAGGCGATTAGGTGCAGAGCAGGGTCCCAGGAGCTAGGTGGCTTCTTGCTGGAAGAGCCACACAGAGACATGCCTAGGGGCGGAGCGAAGTTTCCAGGGCGGTGGGCAGATTCTCTGGGAGAGGCAGCCTAAGGAGACTCGCCTGCGAAGGGTGAGGCTCCCAGGCCCAGTACGTAGGTCTGGGCCCCTGGGATCGTTGCAGAGGAAGACAGCCCAGCCCAAGGTGGTAGTTGTAGATTGAGGGGAACCTCTAGGAGGGCAACTGACCAGCGAGACGTCCCCACCGAGTGAATCTTCCCGGCCGGGGGAGGTTTTCCCACAGGGATGGTAAAACCAGAGACACAGGCACAAACAGGCCTTGCTTCAGCCCACAGTCTAGTTCCCCATTGGATGACCATTGGTCAACAAGTGGAGGCACCTCTGCCCACTAGCAGGGAATATACGCCACCTGAGGGTTACCACCCCTAGAGAGGCAGCTTCTTCGTGGAGCTCTGCATTATCAACCTCCTCCAAGACTTCAGGATACTGAAGGATAAGAGGGGATATACTAGCAATCTTCAGGGACATTATAAGTCAATAGAGGAAATCTGCAATATCTTAATGACCCACTGAGTCCTGAACAATATGAGAAAACAAGGGAAGAAAATGCCCCAAACAAATCTAGATGTTACATCAATAAAATCCAATGACAGCATGGCAGAAGAAATGACAGAAAGGGAGTTCAGAATGTACATAATTAAAATGATTAGGGAAGCAAACGATGAGATGAAAGAGCAAATGCAGGCATTAAATGTTCACACCAATCGACAGTTAACAGAGCAAATTCAGGAAGCAAAAGATCATTTCAATAAAGAGTTAGAGATATTGAAAAAAAACCAAACAGAAATCCTTGAAAGGAAGGAAACAATAAACCAAATTAAGAACTCCATAGAAAGCATAACCAATAGGATAGAACAGCTGGAAGACAGAACTTCAGATATTGAAGACAAAATATTTAACCTCGAAAACAAAGTTGAACAAACAGAGAAGATGGTGAGAAATCATGAACAGAATCTCCAAGAACTATGGGATATCATGAAAAGGCCAATTTGAGAATTATTGGGATTGAGGAAGGCTTAGAGAAACAAACCAAAGGAATGAACAATCTATTTGAAGAAATAATATCAGAAAATTTCCCAAATCTGAAGAATGAAATGGAAAATCAAGTCCAAGAGGCTTATAGGACTCCAAATACACAAAATTACAACAGACCAACACCAAGGCACATTATAATGAAAATACCTAACATACAAAATAAAGACAGAATTTTAAAGCCTGTGAGAGAAAAGAACCAAATTACATTCAGGGGGAAGCCAATACGGATATCAGCAGATTTTTCAATCCAGACCCTAAAAGCTAGAAGGGACTGGAACAACATTTTTCAAGCTCTGAAAGAAAATGGATGCCAACCAAGAATCTTCTACCCAGCAAAACTTACCTTCAAATTTGACGATGAAATAAAATCATTCCATGATAAACAAAAGCTAAAAGAATTTACAAAAAGAAAGCCAGCATTACAGAACATTCTCAGCAAAATATTTCATGAGGAAGAGATAAAAAACAAAGAAGCAAATCAGCAAAGGGAGGAATTATCCTAAAGGAACTGTCAAATAAAGGAGGAACCAAGATGTGTCAAAAATTTTAAATATGAACCAAATGACTGGGAATACAAATCATATCTCAATAATAACCCTGAATGTTAATGGCCTAAATTCATCAATCAAAAGACACAGACTGGCAGATTGGATTAAAAAGAAAGATCCAACAATATGTTGCCTGCAAGAGACTCACCTCATAGAAAGAGATACCCATAGACTAAAGGTGAAAGGATGGGGAAAAACATATCATGCACATGGACTCAGCAAAAAAGCTGGAGTATCCATCCTCATTTCAGATAATGTGGACTTCAAGCCAATGTTAGTCAGAAGGGATAAAGAAGGACATTTCATACTGCTTAAGGGAAGCATAAATCAGCAAGATATAACAATCATAAACATCTATGCCCCAAACAGTGGCTCATCCATGTATGTCAAACAAATCCTTCTCAATTTTAGAAGCCAAATAGACCATAACACAATAATACTACGTGATTTTAACACACCTCTTTCACCACTGGACAGATCTTCCAAACAAAAATTGAACAAACAAACCATAGATCTCAATAACACAATCAATAATTTAGACTTAACAGACATTTATAGAATATACCATACAACCAAGAGCGAATACACTTTCTTCTCAGCAGCAAATGGATCCTTCTCTAAAATAGACCATATATTATGCCACAAAGCTACTGTCAGCAAATACAAGAAGATAGAGACACTACCTTGTATTCTATCAGATCATAATGGATTGAAGTTACAAATTAATGAAAGAGTAAAAAAACAGAAACTACTCCAACACCTGGAGATTAAACAATACGCTACTATATGATGAATGGATAACAGAAGATATTAGGAAGGAAATTAAAAAATTCTTAGAGGTAAACGTGAACAAAGAAACATCATATCAAAATCTCTGGGACACTATGAAAGCAGTACTTAGAGGAAGATTTATTTCATGGAGCGCATTTAATAAAAGAAGTAAAACTCAAAAAATAAATGACCTAACACTACAGCTGAAAGCCCTAGAAAAAGAAGAACAGACCAACACCAAAAGTAGTAGAAGACAGGAAATAGTTAAACTGAGAGCTGAAATCAACGAAATTGAAACGAAAGAAACAATACAAAAAATCGACAAAATAAATAGTTGGTTCTTCAAAAAAATAAACAAAATTGATAAACCTTTAGCCACACTGACAAAGAGAAGACGAGAGAAAACCCAAGCCACTAAAATTCGGAATGAACAAGGAAATATCACAACAGACACGACTGAAATACAAAACATAATTAGAAGCTATTTTGAAAATCTATACTCCAACAAAATAGAAAATTTCGAAGACATCAACAGGTTTCTAGAGACATATGAATTGCCTAAACTGAACGAGGAGGACATACACAATTTAAATAGACCAATTTCAAGTAATGAAATAGAAGAAGTCATCAAAAGCCTTCCAACAAAGAAAAGTCCAGGACCAGATGGGTTCTCAGCCGAGTTCTACAAAACTTTTAAAGAAGAACTCATTCCAATACTTCTCAAAGTATTCCAGAAAATAGAAGAGGAGGGAACTCTCCCAAACTCATTCTATGAAGCCAATATTACCCTGATTCCTAAACCAGACAGAGACACATCGAGGAAAGAAAATTTCAGACCAATATCCTTAATGAACATCGATGCAAAAATTCTAAACAAAATTTTAGCAAATCGCATACAAAAACATATTAAAAAGATAGTGCACCATGATCAAGTGGGTTTCATCCCAGGGATGCAAGGTTGGTTCAACATCAGGAAATCAATAAATGTCATTCACCATATCAATAGACTTAAAGTCAAGAATCACATGATTATTTCGATAGATGCAGAAAAAGCATTTGATAAAATACAGCACCCCTTCATGCTCAAAACACTAGAAAAAATAGGGATAGTGGGAACATTCCTTAACATTGTAAAGGCCATCTACGCTAAACCCATGGCTAATATCATTCTAAATGGTGAAAAACTGAAAGCATTCCCTCTAAAAACTGGAACAAGGCAGGGATGCCCTCTTTCACCACTTCTATTCAATATCGTCCTTGAAACTCTAGCCAGAGCAATTAGACAGACCAAAGAAATTAAAGGGATACGAATAGGAAAAGAGGAACTCAAACTATCCCTATTTGCTGTTGATATGATGGTATACTTAGAGGAACCAGGAAATTCCACCAGAAAACTTTTAGATCTCATAAGTGAATTCAGTAAAGTAGCGGGATATAATATCAATGCACATAAATCTAAGGCATTTTTATACATAAGTGATGAATCTTCAGAAAGAGAAATTAGGAAAACTATCCCATTCACAATAGCATCGAAAAAAATAAAGTATTTGGGAATCAATCTCACAAAAGAGGTGAAAGACCTCTACAATGAGAACCACAGAACACTAAAGAAAGAAATTAAAGAAAACCTTAGAAGATGGAAAGATCTCCCATGTTCTTGGATAGGAAGAATTAATATTGTCAAAATGGCCATACTACCAAAAGTGCTATACAGATTCAATGCAATTCCAATTAAAATCCCAATGATGTACCTTACAGAAATAGAGCAATCAATTACGAAATTCATCTGGAAGAATAAAAAACCCAGAATAGCTAAAGCAATCCTTGGCAGAAAGAGTGAAGCAGGGGGTATCGCAATACCAGATCTTCAACTCTACTACAAAGCAATAGTAACAAAAACGGCATGGTATTGGTACCAAAATAGAAAGGTGGATCAATGGTACAGAATAGAGGACACGGACACAAACCCAAATAAATACAATTTTCTCATACTAGACAAAGGGGCCAAAAATATGCAATGGAGAAAAGATAGCCTCTTCAACAAATGGTGCTGGGAGAATTGGAAATCCATATGCAACAGAATGAAACTAAACCCATATCTCTCACCATGCACGAAACTAAACTCAAAATGGATTAAGGATCTCAGAATCAGACCAGAGACCTTGCATCTTATAGAAGAAAAAGTAGGTCCAGAGCTTCAACATGTCGGCTTAGGACCAGACTTCCTCAACAGGACTCCCATAGCACAAGAAATAAAAGCAAGAATTAATAACTGGGATAGATTCAAACTAAAAAGCTTTCTCTCAGCAAAGGAAACTATCAGCAAGGCGAAGAAAGAGCCTACAGAGTGGGAGAAAATCTTTGCCAATCATACTTCAGATAGAGCGCTAATCTCCAGAATCTATAAAGAACTCAAAAAACTCTACACCAAGAATGTAAATAATCCAACTGACAAATGGGCTAAGGAAATGAATAGACACTTCACAGAAGAAGATCTACAAGCAATCAACAAACATATGGAAAAATGTTCAACATCTCTAGTAATAAGAGAAATGCAAATCAAAACCACCCTAAGATTCCATCTCACCCCAATTAGAATGGCAATTATCAAGAATACAAGCAACAACAGGTGTTGGCGAGGATGTGGGGAAAAAGGTACACTCTTACATTGCTGGTGGGGCTGCAAATTAGTGCAGCCACTCTGGAAAGCAGTGTGGAGACTCCTTAGAAAACTTGGAATGGAACCACCATTTGACCCAGCTATCCCACTCCTTGGCCTATACCCAAAGGACTTAAAATCAGCATATTACAGAGATACAGCCACATCAATGTTCATAGCTGCTCAGTTCACAATAGCCAGATTGTGGAACCAACCTAGATGTCCTTCAATTGATGAATGAATAAAGAAACTGTGGTATATATATACAATGGAATATTACTCAGCCATAAAGAATGATAAAATTATGACATTTGCAGGCAAATGGATGAAACTGGAGAATATCATGCTAAGTGAGATAAGCCAATCTCAAAAAACCAAAGGAAGAAGGATATCGCTAATAAGTGGATGATGACACATAATGGGGGGTGGGAAGGGTTAGTGTTGGGTTGGAGTTGGGTTTAGGGAGGGGGGCAGGAATGGAGGAAGGAAGGACTGTATAGATGGAGGGGAAGGGTGGGAGGGGAGGGGGGAAGGGAAAAAATGGCAGAATGAATCAAACAACATTACCCTATGTAAATTTATGATTACACAAATGGTATGCCTTTACGCCATGTACAGAGAAACAACATGTATCCCATTTGTTTACAATAAAAAAAAAGAAAAAAAAAAAGAAAAAAGAAAAGGAGAAATTGATGGCAAGTACTCTATTTATTTACTGAACAAGATTTCATCTCAACGTAACATTTTTCCTCAGGGAAGAATTTCATTAGTTATTAAACATACACAACAGGCTTGATTCTAAGTTGTGTAGACTGCTGCTGTTGCTGGTTGTATATACCACTGTAGGTGCCCACTGAGATTTTCTAGAAGAAAGTAACCAAAGTAATGCCAACGAATATTCTACACCTCCTCTTCCTAAAGGTCAAGATGGCTCATAATATTTCAGTATAATAAAGCAAACAATAGTTACTGCATTTATATGTAGTATTCATAACAAATATCAAAGAGTTTATTCTGGAATTATGAGAAGCAAAAATGATTGCACTCATAAAAGCATGTCATCTTTTTGTAAATTGTGAATTAGATTGAACTTATAATTGCCAGTAACCAAAGTGTGGGTCACAATTCTTGCACTGAAGCCCAAGTTTCAAACAGGGTGAGGGGGTGAAATTTATCATATTATTTAAACATCTTGTATAATCAGAGGTCATTATCTGCCTGATCTTCAGAGCCTGTACTTTCTCCACATCTCCTTCTCTATAATGGGTACCAATGTCATCAAACTTTAATTTGAACTGGACACTGCCATTTGCCAGTGTTTTTGCCTTAGAGAAGTAATTCAATCTCTCTCCCTTTCTGTACCTTAGTGTGTTAATATTATAAATAGGATAAAAATAACAGTGCCTACTTTAAAGTCAATACCAAAGATTTTTCCTTTGATAGTGTTTTTTTTTTCCTTTTTTAAAAAATTTTTACAGACTGCATTTTGGTTCACCATACACAAATGGGGTACAACTTTTCGTTTCTATGGTTGTACACAATGTAGATTCACAACATTCATGTAATCATACATTTACATAAGGTAATTATATCTGGTTCATTCCACCATCTTTCATACCCCCAACCCCTCCCCCTCACTTCCCTCTACCAAATCTAAAGTTCCTCCCTTCTTCTCTTGCCCCAATCCCTTACCCCCATTATGTATCATTCTCCACTTATCAGGGAAAACATTCAGACTTTGGTTTTGGGGATTGGCTTATTTCACTTAGCATGATATTCTTCAATTTCATCCACTTTCCTGCAAATGCCATAATTTTATTCTTCTTTATGGATGAATAATATTCCATTATGTGTATATACCACAGTTTCTTTATTCATTCATCTGTTGAAGGGCATCTAGGTTGCTTCCACAATCTAGCTATTATGAATTGAGCTACTAAAAACATTGATGTGGCTGCGTTACTGTATTATGCTAATTTTAAATCCTTTGGGTATAAACTGAAGAGTGGGATCACTGGGTCAAAAGGTGGGTCCATTCCAAGTTTTCTGAGGAATCTGCATACTGCTTTCCAGAGTGGCTGCACCAATTTGTAACTCCACCAGCAATGTAAAAGTGTGCCTTTTTCCTCACATTGTCAAAATGGTCATTCTACCAAAGGTGCTATACAGATTCAATGCAATTCCAATTAAAATTCCAATGATGTTCCTCATAGAAATAGAGAAAGCAATCTTGAAATTCATCTGGAAGAATAAAAGATCTCTTTTTATATTGTTAACATGCAAAAACTGAAGAAGATTTTCCCTAAACATTTCATTAAAAAATGAAAACCACAATAACACCTACCATCTAATTTAATCAGAAAAATGAAAGATCTACTTCATAAATAGGATTCGATGAAAGCCCTTGGCTCTAGAATGTTCAAGAGCTATTACAAATTGCTAGGCTAATGCCCAATAGATGGAAGATGTCTTCCACCTCACTCTCTGGATCACAGTGACATTGAGACAACCTTGAGTGCCTAAGGAGTACAAGGTGCCCCTACATCCCCTGAAAACAAGTAAACAAAGGGAAACCAGAAAATAGAAACATAAATAGATGTCTTACTTGTTCTTACCTCTGACCAAGAATTATGAAACCAGGAGTCAGAAGATATTGAGAAACAGTACCGGTCTTTTGTTCTGTTTTGTTCTCCTGTGGTTACTGGTTCTGATCCTTAATTTCTCTCATTAAATAAACATGGAGGAAAACAGAACCTCTTAGATTATCTTATTTCCAATCTCAGGTGCAGGGACAAACCTTATATTTAACCATATTTCTTGACCCTGAGGTTGAAGTGCTTTTAGGAACTAGCACAGTTAAGAGAATAGTTCTAGATAAGAGAAGAGGACAAAAGAAAGATACCTTAGCTGTTAAAAGAAAGCTAGCTACTTAATTCAAATATACTATGGAATTCAACTGGCCTAGGATTTGAAGGGAAACCTGTAAAATAGCCAAATTTACTGCCACTTATGATGACAAGGTAGTTTTCTGCTAATTTTGTATTTTACTTTAGTCTCAAAACAGTCTGATGCATAGAGATTTATTTATTGCAGATAAGGAAACTGAACCTAGAACAGTTAAGTTTTTTTAAAGTCACACAAAAGAGAGAGACGGATTGAAAATCAGCCTAAGGAGTCTACGACCTTAACTCTACTCTTACTTTTTCTACTTTGAAAAATGACTGAATTGGAAGCTTAGGGATATAAAACAAAACTCAAGAATTTAAAAAATACACATTAAAATGAATGTTATCATTGATATTTTTAACAAAGTCATATGAAAATGGGAACATGTCCTGTACGATTATATTTACTACTATAGAAAGGGATATAATTAGAACTCATTATTATATTATCCTATGAGATCCTAAGATTAAAAGTAAAATATTTGTGAAGAGATTAAGGATTTTTCTTTTCGAATTAAAAAATAACTAAAGAATGTTTTCAGTCTTTGAGAATAAACATAAGCTAAACTAAATCTCAGAGAAAATTGAATAAATGAGAACAGGGTAGCTGCATGTTTCCACTCAAAGTTAACACTGAGTAAAAAAAGAAAAGACTTAAGGGGAAAAATAGAACTGAAATACCACTAAGTCTAATTCATGTCAGGTATAAAGTTCTGGATTAAAGTTCAGAAATATTTTACCATGGTAAAGCACATCAATAGGTCAAAGTATTAAAAAATTGAAAACCTTATGAGAGTTATAATATATACCACAATTTGATAAGACCCAGTGGTCACTACTAAGACACAATTATTTAAAAATTAACAATGGAAAGATATCTTACCATAGTAAAAGTATATTTAAAACTAATAACAGCATCCTTACTAATCCTTATGTAAATGCTTGGAATGTGATGAAGCATTTGAAATTGCATTAACGTTAGAAACAACAACACAAAGCTTGTCATGCCCATCAGGATATGAAATGAATTCGTCATGTGACAATTGGTGTAAATAGATTAGACAATATAAATGTGCTATGTCATATGACTATGGAGACATAAATGTACTAGAAATCTATCCTCACACACAAAATCAGAAATTTTTATGTTAATAAAATAGCAAACTAACTGGCTATGAAATATACAAATATCAGTAACTATCTTCCCTATCACCAATAACCAATAAGATCCATTTCACATTGGCAATTGTAATCTTAAATGTTATTAGATACAGGTAGGGAGAAAACTATTAAACTCTATTTTAAGAGATAGAAAGCTTTAATAATTAGAGAAATATGCCAAGTTCCTAGAAAGTAATGGTGAATATTCTGAAAATATCATTAGCCTCGGGTTTAATATGAGTTCAGTAAAAATTACAGTGCGATTATTTTTGGAATTGGTGAAATAATTCCAAAGTTCATATGCCATGATAATGGACAAAATGTTCCAAAACAGTTCAAAGATATGATTAACCAGGGGAACTTGCCTGTAGACAGCATAAAATACTGGAAAGTCATCTTGCCTTTTACATTTGTTCTGCTTTTGATATTTAATAATAATTCACACATTAATTATGTCTTGTTTATAAAAATCATGTATCTATGAAAGTTTAACTTCTTTAAATGTGTTAAAATAAAGTAACCAAAGATCCAAAACAAAGAGAATGAGTATTTTAGGTATTATTGACTCACACAGATTATAAAGGTGTGGCATTTACAGATGTATAATAGGAATGACTGTTTAGCTGATGCCACAGTTCAGGTACCTGTAATCTCTCCCCTGATTATTGAAGCAGTTTTCTAATGATCAACTCAGTTCCTCCAGTACATGGTCCATAAATCTGAAAAGGTTATCTACACAAAAATAAATCAAATCATGTCTCTTCTAGATTTAACAACCGTTGGTGGTTTCCTACAGAGACTTGGCTTACAGATATTTATCAGCATGGCCCCTTGCATCCCTCCAACCTCACTCTGTAACTTCTTTCTGAGTTCATGCTTTACTCAGAATGCCCCAACCTCATTCTCTTAGTTATGTCATGGTCACTGTTTTTGCACATGACTTTTCTTCTGCCTAGAATGCTATTGCAATATCCTATTCAATAGCATCCCAACACATCAGGTCTTAATTTGAAGGTCAAAGTTTTTGATATTTCATGGACAGTCCATGAAAGCATGTTCCTGGTGATGATTGTACTACCAGTACCTAGACTGGTGCCACTGGTACATAGAAACTCAGTAAATAAATGAGTGAATAAATGATCATCTCTTACAAACTGTATTATAATTATTTGTTATTTTCTTTGGTATTATTTGAGTGAAAGAATGTGTTTTAGAAAAATGTGGTTAGCTTGTTTGTTTTAAGTTTGTCTTAAATGCCTGAACATATAGGGCATGACAAATGTTTGTTTAATGGATAAATATATATTATAATATAATGCAACAGTAAAGAACACAAGATTACTTAATTTGTATATAGTATTTATTTGCTAAGAGAACCAATGAGTGTGTGTGTGTGTGTGTGTGTGTGTGTCGGCATTTTTTTTACATTTTACCTTGCATGGAAATGACAATTTTGACTCTTTGGAAGCCATTTCATACCATAATGGGATGTCCTGAGCACTTTATGAGACAGAATCTTGAGCTCCAGCACTAATTTGGATATTATAAAATTTTGGCAGGTACTATACATGACAACCCAGCAAAGTTTTTTGAGCAAACAAAAAATGTAAATAAAAAATTGGGAAAAATCCTAAAAATATCCTTTTATGAACACTGTCATTTAACATATTTATAAAAAGTAGACATCCTAATTACAAATCCCATATACATCCTTCATAACTTTACTAAGCTCTCCCTGTATAGAAAAAGGGATATGTTTTCTTTCTATCTGTATAGTTGTCTGAAAGCAATAAGATTGTCTATTTTTCAAAACAATCTGCAATTAAAATTTGTCCTTAATTGAGACTTTTCAAGTAAGTCGAAACTATTGACCTTTTCTGTATTTATAGGATCCATGTAACTAATTGCTCTCTAATAAAAACTGGTTTTTCAAATAGCATACTGTTCCTTAAATAAGTAACTTTGGAAATTCAGACTTTTAAAAATTATTTTAAAGAGAGGTACAACCATAACTTGATTTGAGTTTGTAGAAAGCAAATAAGCTCAGAAAACTTAGGGTGGCATCCAGATAAAAATAAAATGAGGTAGACATCTTAGTGTCTGCTTCCCTTTATATCAGATTAATATGGAGTTTCGCTTGACACTTACCTGACTATAGACTAAACAGTAAAATGTCCCCGAATCATTACCATCATGGCATAGCACTTTCTTACCTGAAGTCTAAAACCTGATGTCTAGTAAAATACAAGAAAAAAAACAAAAACAAATAACTTCTGAAAATAACTCATGTCTAAGAAAAGAGAATAGAATGTAGGACAGTATTCAAAAAACCCTTTGAGGGTACTAACACTTGCTTTTTAAAATGTATTTATCAACCTATTGCTTTTCCTTCACTTTGATTTATTTTAAAATATTTTTTCTTGTGACTGTGCCTTAAACAAAGCACTTTATCTTTTCATTTTCAGTTGGGTAACCACATTTTCCACTTTTTTTTAAGTTATATTCTTGGATTTCACATGAACCAGATACCTGTGGCTATAGAAAACGTTTGTGATATGGGGAAATTTGCTCAAGGCAACTAATTTCTTTTAAAAGTGCAAAATGCCAAAGAAGTTATTGACTAGTTCAAATATGGCTAAAGACAAACTATACTTTAATTACCAATCTCTTTAAGAAAATGAGAAGTGTTAGGCCTCTTCTGAAATTATGAAATGCCATCCCTACCCTCCCTAGTATCTCTCCATGGCTTCTATTTTTGCTGCCAAGAAAAAATGCTCAAATATTGAACACCTTTTGTATAGGGAAAAAGCAAAAATTGCCAGTAGCTCTTCAAACCAGAAACCTGGTGCCAAATTAGAAAATTACATCTGTTAAAGATCAAAGAGCAACAATTCCTCAATTGCCAACAATTACTCAAAATATGGTGTCTCCTTTACGTCATGTCCCCATTAATTAGTACACAATAGCACAATTCCTTAATTGGGTTGTCTGCCTGGAATGAGTTGAAGTCTGAATTGTTCAATTTCACCTTGACTTGACTCTGTTTTCCTTGACTCTTGCTTAGCTATCACGACAATGAAGAGTGGAACTGGTGAACACAAGGATAATTCAATACTTGCATTAATGATTCACAATGATTTCAAATGTTGCCACAGGGACCAGAAACAAGAGAGCAGGTGAAAGAATTCAGAATTGAGTTTTTATGGCAGATCATTCTACTTCTAGGAATGTTACATACTCAGGACTTAGCTGGTCTGGGACCCAGTGTTCTGTCACTTCTGTTACCAAAATTCCAAGAAAAAGTTTGTGATTGCTTCAACTGGAGCCTACACACCTCAATGCCATGGCCACAAAGCCCTATAGCAGTGTTGAACAGTGACAGATCATCATGTTTCTAAACCCGGCTAAGAGCTATGTCAATATCACCAGCTGATGTGACAGATTTACATCTGAATTCAAACTGATACAAAAATCAGATTTAATCCCTTGTAAAGGAGCTTTTAGGATGATGGCACGCTCTATTGGCTTGAGAACAAAGGGCCAAGACAGACTCCAAAATAGGTGATGAACACCAATATTTGTTAACAGTCATATCCCAGCAACACGAATTTTACAAATAACTTTGCTGAGAAAAATGAGCATTGCTGAGAAGGGGCTTGGCTACTGAGCATGTAGTTCCCTTTACACTTGATGCACTTTGAAAATAGACATAGAAAGCCCTTGATGGAACCAAATAAACTCAGTACATCTCAGATTATTAGTCTCATGTGTGAATGCTGGGTGCATTTTTGAGAATAGCATCCATCTTAAAGGCATTTTAAAATTAGGGCTTTCTCATGAATGTGGTAAAATGGAATTTATAACAAGGTCACTAATGGAATGTATTTGCATGACTCATTTATCCTTTTATAGACTGTACATGGCCAGACACAGGGGTGTTATCTACAGCGTTTCTAAAATTGTCTTCCTGAGACTTTCATCCAGCTTTAAGAAACTTCAGAAAAAGACCAACCTAAACAAGTTCTTCCTAGTGACTTTAAAACAGGTAAGTTATTTTTAAAACAAAGAATGATTTTTTAAAAAAGGAAAAACTTTTGAGGATTGGGTGCAAGAATCTTACAAGCACTTGAGGTAACAATAAAAAATAGAATGAAATGAAATTTCAATTAATACTTAAAAATTTTAAACACTCAGAAGATATTCTATATTAGAAAAAATATAAGGAAATAATTAGTATGTAGTCTGTGTCTTAATGGGAAGTATAACTGCAAAACAAAAGAAAATTAAATAAACCAGTTAAAACATTGCTTCAGTTTTAAGAAAGGAGCAATGTGAGCTGGCAACAGGTCCTTAAAATGGAGCAACTTTTTTTCCCTCCCAGTTAGTGAGTGACAAGAAAAGCCTTTAGCCAAACATATAAACTTTCTATGGGCTATTTGAACATTTTATAAGGTCTTAAAGAATTCATAATTTTAAATTTACAGTGAACAAAAGACAGCCTGTTGGTGCTGTAAGTCATTCGGTGTAATAGTATTCTTTCTGCACTTTGCTGTTTCATTTGCAGCTGGATATCCAGTCACCACCAACAGTGGCTGTACCTGCTGTCATTTGCATGGAGAGAATTCATTCATTGAACAAATTATGCAAGAGCCCAGGCAAACTGCTCATTTTCTTTATCAAACAGGACTTACTTTATTTTCTTCACAGTATGGCAGTTCTGTTACTGTCTGAATAAATGAAGCTTGAGGTAGGAATACACAGAGAAAATCAAAAGAAATGAATTTTACTTCAAAACGAGCTGGGCATATGCCAGGGGCCATCAGGTGTCTGGGAAGCCTGTAATAGGAGCACTGGGACTTCCAGTTAGTTCTTCAGGACTCCTGGAGGTACTCACAGATCTAAATTACCCTGACCTTCAGAGGTCTCAGGGGAGGAGCTCTTTGAACCTCACCTCCACAGCTAGGCAGCATGCCAGAGCCCTTGGGGCATGTTTCTTTCCAACCATAACCAAACACAAGACAATGAGGATAAGGGTAGGTAAAGCTACAAAATGGAGAGTGACAAAAGGCTGGGCTGGTCACTACCTGCAGGTCCTCCTGCTGGGTAGACCCAGTATCCATTTCTAAATATTCATAACATTGACTTTGCCATCAGCATTTCTGGGATTCAACACTGTTACCTCATTTTTCCAGGAGAGAGAACTGTGGTCCCCTGGTCCCAAGAGAACAGTATAAACATTGTCTGCTTTTCAGTCCATGACTGAAACATGGTGGAAATATTTGATATTTGAAAGAGTTGGTTAAAGCATAAGTAAAATATGCATTTCTTCAATTTTATCTGTCTTAAGTTATATCCTAAGACAGCAGTTGTTAGGTTGTATTATCTTAGCTCCTCACAGAAACAGTAACTTGTAAAAGTTACTCTGCAATGTTAATGCTCAGCTTTAATAAACACGAAATTAAAACCTTGGACATTTCATTGCCTGTTCATTGGACCCTTTGTAAGAATTCCTATGATAAATTTCTCCTGAGATTCACTAAGGTGAAGTTTCTTCAGCAGATGGATTTTAATACGACTTTTACTGTGTGAGGAGAAACTGAATAAATCCATTTGCTTCTTTTGAAACTGGCTGTCAAACTCACTTTGCAGCTACAGGAACTAAGGCATTTTCGGTCTCAGTTATAATGAAACTGGCTCTCTTTCTCTCTCCCTTTCCAGTGTTACTTGTACTGGAGATCTATAGATTGTAGTTCAGAATTGCCCAGAAGACCTTTGGAAAACACTGGTTCCTGAATCACACCCCAGAACTGATACAGCAGCTCTGGAAAGGGACATAGGAATGTGCACTTTTTTTTTTTTTTTTTTTTTTTTTTTTTTGGTGCTGGGGATTAGAACCCAGGGTCTTGTGCTTGCAAGGCAAGCACTCTACCAACTGAGCTATATCACCATCCCAAAATGTGCACTTTAAAGCCATCCTCCCTTCATAATGCACCTTTGAGTTCAAAACTATTTGAAACACTTTTCATTGGTCTTTTAATGGAGTTCAGAGACTCAGATCTTCTTTTTCTTTTTTAATTGAACAATGTCACTTATATGAGATAGTCACACACAGACTCTTGGTTTTTGTCACAAGGTGGGATGAGGTAGTAGATGACCAGACAGAATTAATAAACCCATAAGACCTCCCACTGTGGAAATGTATAAAATCCACACACAAGTGTATTGCTGATCACTAAGATCACATTAAGAAAAAAAAAAAATCAGGAAGAAACCAGAGAATTCTACAAGAAAACCTAGTAAGTCTTTTGTAAAAAGGGCTAAAACTTAAGTACTAAATCCCAAATTAATTGTAGGTATTCTTTCCTTCCTTCTTTCTTTCTTCTTTCATTTTTTATTTTTCTTTCTTTAAAACTTTTTTCACACAAAAGATTTTGTTTCGGCTGAAACTAATTGCCTGCAGGGTTTGATTACTAGATACTTTTCTAGCTTGCCTCTGCAAATGGTTTCCACAGACATTAAAACCAGCATATAACTGCTTTACAGTGAATATCATTTTTGAAAATCTTAGACCTCTATATGATGCCTTTGCATTTTTCTAGCACAACTGTTGATTCTGTCTTGGGTACACACAATCTAAAGGAATAAAGACTTAGTACATAATTCAGTTGACCCAAGCAAAGGTTAAAAAATTCTAAACATTATTTTAAATAAATGATGAGTACTTTATAGCATGCTCAAAATTAATAAAACTAAGTTTACTTTAAAGCTATAAGAGTGCCATCTGATATGTTCTTCATCAAATTAATATTTCCTTTTTGCAGGGTTCACATAGAAAAATATCTCACTTTTTCACAAAGAAGTATATGAAAACAAATGACACTAGTTTGTGGCTACAAACTTGCCAAAGTTTGAAAATGTGCAAAAAATAAAGAGGTGGCAGTTAATGTTTTTAAATCCCTATTTAGACTCATGAAAAATATGGCAGGATAATCACAAATATCCAGCTTCCTTTGGCTATAATGAACTAAAATAACCAAAATGGTAAAAACATAATACTAATTATAATTTTTACAAACACTAGTGAAGTGAAAACTAGGGACGTTCAGACCCATGGGGCACAAAATTCAAGAAATATTTACTTTATATAGTACAAGTGGAACCCAACAAGCAAGGAAGAAATTTCCGTTCTTATGAAAGCAAAATAACTTAACAAGAAAACAGAAAAGAGGATAGGAGAAGCTCAATTACACTTTTCACTTTTATGACAGAAAGGTTGGAGAGCCCTAAGAGAGAGAAAAATTCCTAGCACTTGTATAAATCTGAATCAGCTGAGTAAGGAAGACCCCAAGCAAGTTCAGCTATACCTAGAGGAAAGCCAGCTCCCTGCTGGTTTGGTTAATGGATTTTATGGTTGAATGAAGCCATTTCCTAAAACAGAAAGAGCTAAAACATATAATCAGAGAAAGTTTAGAAAATAA
Organism: Sciurus carolinensis; assembly: GCF_902686445.1. NCBI lineage: Eukaryota > Metazoa > Chordata > Mammalia > Rodentia > Sciuridae > Sciurus > Sciurus carolinensis. The sequence goes on along the minus strand of NC_062219.1, from coordinate 79,939,159 downwards.
CAATAATGAAAAATGTTTTGCTTCAAAATGTTGAAATGCAGCCAATATTACTCTCTCAAATGAATTGGTAACTTTCACTACCTCCATGGTTAAACAGGATGGAATAAAAATAAATTAAATGTCTAGTTTAATAAATTAGGATTAGAACAAGAAAAATAAACCCAGGATAAGCAAGATAAATAAATAAAATAGAGGTTTATATTTGAGCTTTCACTCTTTGGATTCTTTGTATGTGTAAATTAATTTAATCCTCTATACCACCCAATGTTTAAGTACTATTAATAGCACTAGTTTAAAGATGAGGAAACTGAGATACAAGGACATTACATAAAAGTAAAATAACTGATTACTAAAAGCAATACTTTAATTAGCAAAAATAAACACAGAAAAACAAATTTTACATGCCCATTGTTAGGGCTAAAAAAGGCTACAGGATCACTGATATAAGAATACTCACAAAGTTTAAAAGCATAGTATGTTTAGCTCTCTTACTATTGAAAATATCAAAGAAATTAGTATAATGTCTGAATATCAAAGAGTTGAAAATACTGTCAATTAATTCCTCAAAATAAAGGAATAGGTCTAGATAGGCTTTAGAATGAGAGAATGAAGAACAAATTCATACATATTAAAATTTTAACGAACCTTTTATAAGTAGCTTCATTTCTCTCCTCTGTTGCCCCCTCAATCCTCTTTTAATATTAACAAACAAGTCACTTTCAGGCTATAACTGTTTCATGTCCAAATCTAGATATATGTTGTTACTCTTTACCCAGGGACTAAATTAAATGATAATAAAGAAATTGCAGAAATAGCTAAACTATACACCAAATAGTGGGGAGGCTAAAGGTAAATGTCACTACTTTTCTAGAATGTCTTTGCAAAATGGAAAGTAAATTGAGTGTCGACCAGTGAGACAAAGCTTATTAAACTGAGCTGAGGTAATAAGCACAGGAGAGAGGGCTGCCCTGCCTGGAAGAGGGTATGGCATCACGGTGAGCAGGGCTGGCAGAGGACTGCAGGCAAAAATGCAGCTATTTATGGTGACTTAGTGAAAAATTCAGGACATGTACCCACCCACCCTTCCTCCATTCCCATTACCTCTACGCACAGAAGACCAGGAGACAGGAATTAAGCTGAAACTAAATTTTCTGAAAGAAAGAATGAGTGGGGGAGAGAAAAAAAAGTGTGTGTATATGTGTGTGTGTGTGTGTGTGTGTTGTCTGGGGATAATAGGACAGGATAGATGTTCCCACCCTAAAGTCCCCTTTGTTCTAGCACTTGGGGATCATCCAGTTTAATGGAGCAAGCCTGCCTGCCCACGCTGAAGCAGTTAGTGTCAGTTGACAACCCACCCAGGTACACTAGGCTCCCAGGTAGTCTGTCTATGACTTTACTCCTAAAACAAGAATAGAAAATTTATAAACATCAGATATTTGAAGAAAGTCACCAGCATGAAAGAGAAAAGTGAGATACACTAACTGAAAAATTATAGCAGAGGAAAGAATAGGAATGGGAAATGAATAAACCATAAACGATTCTCAAGATCATGTTCTCCCCAGCTACCCTACACTGAGTGGGGAAAATGCTATTGATGTACAAAATTAGAATATGGACAGTAGATTTGACAAAACTATTTTATCAATTATAAATTTACTGAAGTTGACAACTATACAGTGATTATGTAAGAGAATATCCCCATTCTTACATATATGCTGAAGGACATAGATGTGAAGTAGTTTGGGGTAAGGAGCGATGATATTTGTAACTTGCTCTCCAATGTCATGTAAGGGTGTGTGTGGGCGTGTGTGTGTGTGTGTGTGTGTGTGTGTGAATACATGTACATATATATGCACGTAGTTGTGTATACATGTATGTGTAACAAAGTCAAGAAGTAATGTTAACCATAGGTGATTTAGAGAACAGGGTCTATGAATATCCTTTGTATTTTTCTTATCTTTGCAACTTTTCTGTAACTTTGAATTTTTTATTACAAAGTTAAATTTTAAAGTTTAAAAAATTTTTTTCCCTATGGAGGTTTTATAAAAAGGAATTAGAGTAAGCACTCCCCTAACTTAAGCAAGCTAAGAAAAATGAAGACCTGGGATGCAAGACATTGGGGATGTATCACAGGAGAGAAGCAAAAGAAATGCCCAGATGTAGAGGGAGAAGGGTACAAATTGGATAGGTCAGACGCCTCAGGAAAAGAATTCCCTTAAAAAGTAGAAACTCAGAGAATGCTTCATACATCTGAATCTAGTCAAAGAAAATTTATAAAACACATGGATAATTGTGTTTTTAATTAGTAAGGATAAAGAAAGCTAAGTAAATGAAAAACCCTAACCTTATTAATATCCACACAACTAAAAAGTGCTTTGGAAAGGATAAGTAATCTTTTTTTAACATTAAAGAAAGACCATATTTCTTTGTCTTGTTTTGTTTTCCTATATATAAAAGGACCCCAATATCAAGGTAGGGAGGGGGAGAAGAGATAGACCCCTTACTGTATAGAAATGGGAGGGGGGAGGAGGATAAGTCTCAAAGGGAGGGGTAGGTGGAAAATGTCATTAAGGCAGCAAAATATTCTCTGTAAAAAGTTGGGGGAGCCTTCACGGCCTCAGAGAGAAAGGCAGAGGTCGCCTTCTCAATGGGGTTCTCTCCTTTCGAGTGTCCAGAAGGAGGATAATGGCAGCATCTCTTCCTTCTGCAGCAACCACTCCAGTGCTCACTCCGGATCCTCTTCCTTATGTAGATAAGAGTGCTGCAGGGCTCAGAAGGCAGAGATTTGCTTGTGTGGGTTAAAAGTCAGCATTTCCAGGAGCAGCTGAGTTCCAGACTCCTCCATCTCAGGCACCACTGACTGCACCGGGTGAGGTCCTGTGGGGGAAAGTCTCCTTGGGGTAGAGATACATCTTGGGGCCAGTCATCCTCTGGAGGCAGCCCTATCAGGTCAAAGATTTTGCCCAACTGGTCAGCTTCAGAGTTTCCATAGAAGAGAGGTTTCCGAAGAAACATCTCTGCAAAGATACAGCCAACGCTCCACATGTCCACAGGGGTTGCATATGTAGACTGCAGAAGAACTTCAGGAGCCCCGTATCAGAGTGTAACAACCACAGGTGTAAGGGCCATCTGGTAGCTGTATATTTTGGCCAGGTCAAAGTCTGCCAGCTTGACTGTCCTACCACTTGTCACCAGAATATTTTCTGGCTTCAGGTCCTGATGAACAATGCAATTGACATGAAGAAAATCCAGGCCTCTTAGAAACTGGCACATCAGATCCTTGATGGTCTCAGTTGGCAAGCCAGGTGGTGGTGCCTTGTCCAGATAAGTCCTTAGATCTTGGTCAACATGCTCAAACACTAGGGTCACCTTGATTTCCCGGTCAGTCGGGGAAGTGGCACAAACATCCATCAGCCGGACAACATTGGGATGTTCAAAAGCCTCCAGGCGCCTCAGTAAGGCCACCTCACAAACTGTGCTGATGGGAAGGCCCCTCTTCCATTAGGTACTCTCACACTCTTGAGGGCCACAAAGTGGCCACTATGGGAATCATGGGCTTTATACACCGCCCCATAGGTACCAACACCAATTTCAGCCACTGGTTCATATCGTGAGGTAGCCATTCTCAGATCAGGGGAGACCTTCACACCAGGCCAAGAGCTGAGGGGACAGGCCCATTATTGGGACCCTGGAGTCGGTTCCTTTGGCACCATACACTTGAGCATGGTCAGGGCCAAGTAATCTTAATTTTATATATGGTTCTGCTGAGAAAAGTGTTTATATAGCAAAACAGAGTAAATGAATATTAATCTGACAATTCTAGAAAGCCAGAGGGTACATATTATAAAGGGGGATGGGAAAAATTTCAATGACCTTTAACTTTTCTGGAAAATACAAATGGAAAAAAAATCATGCAACAGCAAGGCAAGGATGTTATTTAGAGATTTTTGACAGAAATAACAAAAGAGTCAGAATAGTGAATCAAAAAGTAGTAGCTTCCAAAATATCAAAATGAGGAAGGAGAGAGCAGTGAACTGCTAGCTTATATAAAGAACATCTTAAAACCAATTGACTCTAAATCATGAGTATAACTTGAAAAAAAAATAAAATAAAATTTGAGCTTTCAAGGTGGTGGGCTAGAGGAGTTCACTCTTCTGGCTGCTCCATGGCATGAATCCAAGAAAGCAGAAAGGCAGTTTCTTGGCAAGGTGGGTGAACCAAAAAAGGAGGAGGGGACTTTACAGGAATTTGAAATTGGAAAAAAATTCAAAACAGTTCGGTGACTCAGGAGCTTGGATATCTTAATAATGAAGAAATCCCCAGTGATTTGGGGCCAGAAGCACACAGCCAGAACAGCCCCTTTTTGAGCAAATTGGAAGAATATGGGAATTAAAGGAACTTGCATTTTTAGGAGACCTGATGCATGACTGAGTATGGATCATTTAGAGATCAAGGACATTGCCTGAATAAACTGAAAGGTGTGCTGCACAATATTCTTTTGTGGAAAGGAAGGCACAATCTCTCCAGGTGGAATGCAGAGAACAAAGGAAGGAAATATTTCGCAACTGCAGCACAGGGACCAGCAGCTGAAGGAGCTGATTCCTGGCAAACCTGAGTTTGGCCTGAAATATAGGCCCAGTAAATACATATTGCATGACATAGAGTGTGCTTAAGTGACCAGGAGAAAACCAAACATGGAGAGAGATTACACAGGGGACAACTGATCATGGAAACCCACCTGGTTCTACCCCTCCTTCTCCAACCCAGCTGCTTGCAGGACTATCTGGCTGGGAATTTGGAAGGGTGGGGGCAGGAAAGATTGAATTTGGAGACTGAATCCAATACCAGGAAACATGGGAGGTGATGTAGGGGACTAAGAATTAGCTCCTCCACCATGCAAGTGGAACCCAGGGGAGATCCTTGGGGTGCAGTATTCCAGTGTGGACTGACAATTACTGGGTCCTTGAGGAGCACTGACTTAAAATCTCCAGACCAACTGACATTCAGCAAAGATCCTGGAGTCTACCTAAGCTTAAACCTTGCCTCCAGGAATTTTGCCTATGGGATTACCTCTCCCACTTCAATAATCCAGAGGGTGCAGCATCAAGCCCTAAACGATCCCACCTAAAACTGCTGAGAAAAGAAACTGATAATGTTTTAAATTCTAACAGAAAGAATTCTTTAACTTTTCTTTTTTCCTTATGTGTTTTTTTTTCTTTCTCTCTTTCTCATTTTTCTGTTTAATTGTGACTTTAATGGTACATGAACATTTATACATACTCAGATTTGTAATTTTTTACTCATTTCTGGCATTTTTGAAGTCAGTTATTTTTCATGGATCAGTTTATTGAAGATTAGGATGTTTGATTAATTTATTTTAGTTTTGTTTTGTATTCTTTTATTTTTATTTCTGACTTTTTAAGTTTTTGCTTTATACTTTTTTCTCATACCTGTTTCCCTTGATTCTCTTTCTCTCTTTTCTTCCACTAACAGCAAATCTCTGTTGCTCTTTCAGTTTTCCATTAATTTTTTTATTTCTATTTTCTCTCCCCCTCCCTCATAATCATCACATTCTATATCACTTTGTTCTTTCCCTGTCCACTATTTGAAATTTTAGACTCTTTTGCTAACTTGCTGTTTTTATTGTAGGCAATAACTGATCATATCATTTCTGTTTATTGTCATAATTAACATTGTGGATATCATAGTAGGAACTATTTGGTTTAATGATGTATATAGTTTGTTGTTATTATTTGTCTCCCCCTAAACAGTAAGTTACTGGAAACCTTCAGGACACTGTAAGTCCGCAAGGTAGAAACTCTATTGCCTTAGATCTATACTGTTACATGGGCAGACACACAAACAAAATGTAAAAGCAAGGGAATTAATCACCCCAAATGAACCAAGATACTCCAACAACAATCCACCAACATGACACCACAATGGAAGAAATGTCAGAGAAGGAGTTTAGAATGTATATAGGTAAACTACTCTGTGAAGTAAAGGATAGTATAAGGGGTGAAAAAAGAGAGAACATACAGAAAGTGAAGGATCACTTCAATAAAGAGATAGATATTCTGAAACACAGAAAACAGAAATCCTCGAAATGAAGAAATCAATAAAATGAAAGATACAAATGAAAGGAATTCATAATTTTTTAAATGAAGTCATATCAGAAATTTTTCAAACCTAAAGAATGAAATGGAAAATCAAATAAGGAGGCTTACAGATCCCCAAATATACAAAATTATCACAGTCCAATAGCAAAACATGTTATTAAATTGCCTAACATACAGAATAAGGATAGAATTTTAAAGGCTGCCGGAGAAAAATGACAGGTAATATTTAGAGGCAAACCAATCTGGATCTCAGCTAATCTCTTAACCCAGACTGAAAACTAGGAAGCCATGGAATAATATTTACCAAACTCTGAAAGAAAATGGATGCCAGCCAAGAATAATATAACCAGAAAAATTAAGCTTTTGCATTGATGACAAAATACAAACCTTCGATGATAAACAAAAATAAAAGAATCACAATTAGAAAGTCTGCACTATAAAACATATTTAGTAAGATATTTCATGAAGAAGAAATGAAAAATTAACATGAAAAACAGCAATGGATGGAACTGCACTGAAAAAACAGTGAATCAATGGAAAAACAAGTTCAAATTAAAAACCAGAAGTAAACTAAAATGACAGAGAATAAAAATCATATCTCGATGATAACTTTGAATGTAAATGCCCTGAACTCTCAATCAAAAGACACACACTAGAGATTGGATTAAAAAACAAGACCCAACATTGTGCTGTCTCTAAGAGACTTCATAGGTACAAACATCCACAGACTGAAAGTAAAATAATGGGAAAAAAATATCATTAACAAGTGTCTTGTAAACAAGCAGGGGATTTTATCCTCATATCAGATAAAGAGAACTTCAAGTCAAAGCTAAACAGAAGGGACAAGGAAAGTCATTTCATCCTGCTTAAGGGAATTATACATCAACAAGACATAACAATCATAAATACCTGTGCCCTAAACAATAGAGTATCTATACATATATCAACAAAACCCTTCTCAAATTCAAGAAGAAAGTAGACCACAAAACAATAATACAGGGTGACTTCAACCCATCTCTCTCACCACTGGATAGACTTTCCAAACAAAACCTAAATAAAGAAAGATATAGAACTAAAAATTTACAATTAATAATTTAGACTTAACAGACCAATGTAGAATATTTCACCCATCAAGGACTGAATACACTTTCTTCTCAGCAGCACATGAATTCTTCTCTAAAATAGACCATATCTTAAGACAAAGAAACTCCTAGCAAATATAAAAAGTAGAGATAATACCTTGCATCCTCATATCATAATGGAATGAATTTATAAATCAATGATCAAATTAAAAATAGAAGCTACTTTAACACCTGGAGACTAAATAATACACTATTGAATGATGACTGGATTGCAGAAGAAATGAGGGATCAAATAAAAAATACTTGGAGGTAAAATAAATTTCAAAATCTCTGGGACACTATAAAGGGAGTACTAAGAAGAAAGTTCATTGCATTGAGTTCATTCATTTAAATAATAGAAACTCAATAAATAATGTAACATTACATCTCAAAGCCCCAGAAAAAGAACAAATTAACACCAAAAATGGTAGAAAACAGGAAATAATTAAAATCAGAGGTGAAATCAATGAAGTTTGAAACAAAAGAAACTATCCAAAAAATCTAAAACAAAAAGTTGGTTCTTTGAAAAAATAAAAATAAAAATAAATTGGTAAACCCTTAGCCAAGTTAACAAAGAGAAAGTGAGAGAAAACTCAAATTACTAAAATGCACAATGAAAAAGCCAATATCACAAAGGACATTACTGAAATACAGATGATAATCAGAACCTATTTTGAAAATGTATACTTTAAGAAAGTAGAAAATCTTGAAGACATCAACAAATTTCTAGAGACAATGACCTACCCAAATTGAATCAAGTGGACATAGAAAATTTAAACAGATCAATTTCAAGCAATGAAACTGAAGATGCCATCAAAAGCCTACCAAGAAAGAAAAACCCAGGAACAGCCAGATTCTTATTTGAGTTCTACCAGATCTTCAAAGAAGAACTAACACAAATCCTTCTCAAATTATTCCATGAAGTAGAAAAGGAAGGAACACTTCCAAACTCATTCTATGAAACTAGTATCACCCTGATAACAAAACCAAAGACACATTAAGGAAAGAAAATTTCAGACCAATATTGCTGATGAACATAGATCCAAAAATTCTTGATAGAATATTGGCAAATTACATATAAAAGCATATTAAAAAGATAGTTCATCATGATGATCAACTAGGGTTTATTCCAGGGATGCAAGGTTGTTTTCAACATATGGAAATCAATAAGCATAATTCATCACATCAATAGCCTTAAACACAAGAACAACATGATCACCTCAAACAGATAAAAACATTTGAAAAAATACAGCATCCATTCATGTTCAAAACACTAGAAAAACTAGGGATAATAGGAACATAACTCAACATTATAAAAGCTATATATGCTAAACCCAAATCCAACATTATTCTAAATGGAGAAAAAATGAAAGCATTCTCTCTAAAAACTGGAGCAAAAGAGGGACAGCCTCTTTCATCACTTCTATTAAATATAGTCTTGGAAACTCTAGCCAGAGCAACTTAGAAGAAAGAAATTAAAGGAATACAAATAGGAGAAGAAGAACCCAAACTATCCATACTTGCTGACAACATGATTCTATATTTAGAAAACCCAAAATACTCCACCAGAAAACTTCTAGAACTAATGAATTAAGCAAAGTAGCATGATATAAAATCAACCCCCATAAATCAGTTGTGTTACTATATATCAGTTATGAATCAACTGAAGGAGAAATCAGAAAAAATATCCCAACCATAATAACCTCAAAGAAAATAAAATATTTGGGAATCAATCTAACAAAAGAGGTAACAGAACTCTACACTGAAAACTACAGAACACTGAAGAAAGAAATTGAAGAGCTTAGAAGTTGGAAAGATCTCCCATGTTCTTGGATAGGCAGGATTAATATTGTCAAAATGGCCATACTACAAAAAGCAAATTTAAGGCATTTCCTGTTAAAGTTCAAATGACATTCTTCAGAGAAATAGACAAAACAATCATGAAATTCATTTGGAAAATTAAGATGCTTAGAATAGCCAAAGCATTCCTTAGCAAGAAAAGTGAAGCAGGAGGCATCACAATACCAGACCTTAAATTATACCACAGAGTTATAGTAACAAAAATGGCATAATATTGGCACCAAAACAGATATATAGACAAATGATACCTAATAGAAGACACAGAGACAAACCCACAATTATCTCATACTAGACAAAAGTACCATGAACACACATGGGAGAAAAGATAGCCTCTTCGACAAATGGTGCTGGGAAAACTGGAAATTCATATGTAGCAGAATGATATTAGACCCCTATTTCTCACCTTGCACAAACATCAACTCAAAGTAGAACAAGGACCTAGGTCTTAGAACAGAAAACGTACACCTAGAAGAAGAAAATATCAGCCCAAATCTTCATCATGTGGGCTTAGGATCTGAATTCCCCAATAAGACTCCTAAGGTGCAAGAAGTAAAACCAAGAATCAATAAATGTTATTGCATCAAACTAAAAAACTTCTTCTTAGCAAAGGAAACAATCAAGAACCTGAAGAGAGAGCCTACAGAATTAGAGAAAAATCTTTGCCCCTCTAGCATCTCAGATAGAGCATTACTCTCTAGGATAAAATCCCAAAGAACTTAACACCAAAAAAATAAAAATAAAAAAATAAAAATAAAACAACCAATCAATAAATGGGCTAAGGAACTGAACATACTCTTCACAGAAGAAGAAATTTGAATGGTCAACAAATATATAAAAAAATGTTCTACATCACTAGTAATTAGAGAAATGCAAATTAAAACTACACTGACATTTTATCCCATTCCATTCAGAATGGCAATTATCGAGAATACAAGTAACAATAAATGTTGGTGAGTATGTGGGGAAAAAGGGACACTCATACATTACTAATGGGACTGTGAATTGGTGCAACCATTCTGGAAAGCAGTATGAAGATACCCAAAGGACTTAAAATCAGCATGTTATAATGACATGACCACATCAATGTTCATAGCAGCTCAAGTCACATAGCTAATCTATGGAATCACCTTAGGTGCCCTTCAACAGATGAACAGATAAAGAAGATGTGGTACATATACACAATGGAATATTAACAACCATAAATAAGAATGAAATTATGGAATTTGTTCACAAATGGATGGAACTAGAGGCTATCATACTAAGTGAAATAAGTCAATCACCAAAACATAAATGCTTAATTTTCTCTTTGATATGCAGATGCTGACTCGAGTAGGCAGGGGGAAGGAGTAGTGGAAATTCACTGGATGGGATGAGGTAATTAGGGGAAGGCATTGATGGGAGTGGGATAGACATTAGAAAGATCTGGACATAACTATCCTGTGTTCATATACCAGTGTAACTGGTATTACCAGTGTAACTCCACATCAATTGGAAGTTATACTCCTTGTGTGTGTGACACATCAAAATACATTCTACTGTCATGTATAACTATAAAGAATAAATTTTTTAAAAGAATACAAGTAACAACAAATGATGGTGATGATGTTGGGAAAAGGTACACTCATACATTGCTGGTGGGACTGCAAATTGGTGCAAGGACTGTGGAAATTCATATGGAGATTCTTCAGAAAACTTGGAATGGAACTACTATTTGATCCATTTATCCACTTCCTCAGGATATACCTAAAAGACTTAAAATGAGCAGTCTCTAGTGATACAGACACTTCAATGTTTATAGCAGATCAAGTTACAATAGCTAAGCTATGGAATAAACCTAAGTACCCTTACATAGATGAAAGAATAAAGAAAATGTGATATATGAACACAATGGAATATTACTCAGTCATAAAGAATGAAATTATGGCATTTGCTGGTAAATGGATGGAACTGTAGATTATCATGCTGTGAAATAAGTCAGTTCCCCAAAAATCAAAGGCCAAATGTTCTCTCTGATATGCAGATGCTAACATACAATAACTGGGGGTAGGGGAGGAAAGAATAGAAGTTCTTTGGATTAGACAAAGGGTAAAGAAAGGAAGGGAGCAGGGGTATCAATAGGAAAGACAGTAGAATGAATCAGACATAACTTTCATTTGTTCATATATGAATACATGACCAGTGTAACTCCACATCACGTATAAGCACAAGAATGAAAAGTTATATTCCATGTATATATAATATGTCAAAATACCTTCTAATGTCATATATAACTAAAAAGAGCAAATAAAAATGTTAAAAAGGAAAAATATAATTAAAAGCATGTAGAGACTGAGATAGATGTAAAGGGAGTGGGGTTAAGGAAACAGGTTGGTTTAGAAAGAGAGGAAAAATAACAAAACCAAACAGTTATGCTAAGAAGAGGTGAATCTGGTGGCGGGCATGTTCTTCCTACTCTTCTTACTGCAGCTTGCATGAGTTAATTTGGGATGATAGATGCTGTCTCAATGGAACAAGAAACAGGTTTCGGTCCATGGTTTTAAAATGCATATGTGCTCTGAAACAGAAAGTACTCTAAGTACCCTGGGAAGGAGGGTTGCAGGGAGATAGGCGGTCTTGTATACAGAAAAGTCTAAAATAAGCCAACAGACTCATCTAAGTTAAAATGCAGAAAAATTAACAAATATGAGAGAAACTTCCAGAAACACTGAAACAGAAATGAATTAAAAAGGCCATCTCTTAAGGCCATGATTCAGGGTGAGGGATGGAAAAAGATATAGTTGGATTTTATTAATAATCCTTCTTTACAATTTAAATTTGTGTCTGTGCATTTGTATTACTTTGATAAAAATGCAATTTTAAAATAACCTGCTTTAAAAGCATTAAACAAGATAGGAAGGTTGGCAATACGTTTTGAAGCTAGAATAACCCTGATATGAATAAGAAGGATAATATTTAAATTACAAGCCAATATGCTCATGAATATAGATGAGAAATTTCTAAATAAAATATAGTAATGGTAAATTGGACTCAAAATAGAATTTTTAATGTTAATATAGTGTGACAGTCATTGTTTCTTCCCAAAATAAATTGCCGAGATAATATTTGAGAATACATTAACACAATTTATCATATAAAGAGATCAAAAGAAAAATCAGCAGACACTGTGCAAGTTTTCAAAATGGCATTTGATGATATTAAATAACCTTCTTAGCAAACAAAAAGACCTCTTAGGATAATGGAATAACTTGAATTTCCCCTTGCTAGGGTAGTCATGCACCCCTATAATTTATTCAACAAATGAAATGTTGAATGAGTGTGGTACCATCTTGAGGGGTAGAGACTCAGGAGTGAACAGGTTGAACTCTCTTTTACCTTGAGGAAATGGACTGCTCATGAGAAAGGAGGCAATCAAGTAAAAAGTAATATAATTTCTGGTGGTGCTAAATATGAAACAGACTGAGTATAAAGAGCATGAGACTTCTGTTTAGATGAACTGGTGAGGACCTGATTTGCAGAAGCAATTATGTCCCAGGAAGGACTGTGCCAGGTGATACTCAGGATACAAGCGGTTCAGGCAAAGGAGTAACAGGGTGGGCCCTTTGGGAAGGAGTAAGGGGAAGAGTGGAGTAGACAGGCACTGCGAGGATGCCAGGTGATCCTGTGTGGTCTTGCCGGTCACAATCAGGTCTCTCTGGATCAACTGCTCCATTGACAGATGGCAGGGTCTCAGCCTCCTCTTCCCTTCATTCTCTTGATTCCCCAAGAGAGTTTGCCTATCTTTTAGATAAATAAATAACACATCTGTGCAGGTGTCTGCTTTCTTTAGCTCCAGTTGTTTCCCACTGGTCTCCCTCCTGACTGTGCCTAAGGTCCACTGCTTTAACACCACTGTGCCGTCCTCCCGCCCCTTGCCAGGCTCTGTCCATCTGAGCCCACTGTGCTGGCCACACTGCTGACAGTCCCTCCACCCTCACAGCTCACTCTTCTGAACCCTGCTTTGCCAGCAACATTCCTGTTTCCAACAGCCTGCATAAAGATTACCGCCTTCGCTCATTGACTTCCTTAACATATTTGCAGGTAATACTTTCACTACATGGAAAGCTCAAGAAAAATTTCTTATAATGCTTCTGAAAGGTCAGCAACATGGATAATTTTTTTAAATTTAAGTATTCAAAATCAGTAAGTTTTCTTAATAACAAACCATTCAAAAACATATATGTCCATAATACTACAAAAGACTTATGAATAAAAAAACTTAATAAATAGACAGGAAATATATATTCAATAATCTACAAGTTTTCCCAAGAGCAAATAGACAAGCATCATGAATAAAGAAGGTACACATTTTCTTGGATAAAGGAGTCAAAACCTCAAAACCCTTTTGAAAATGATTGAGTTTAAATTTTATTTGAAGGAAAAATTAGTTACATGGGAAAGTATTCATTAAAGAGTTAATACTCATTAAGAAGTTGCTGAATCCAGTATGGAGATTCCTTAGAAAACTTGGAATGGACCCACCATTTGACCCAGCTCTCCCACTCCTTGGTCTATACCCAAAGGACTTAAAATCAGCATACTAAAATGATGCAGCCACATCAATGTTTATACAGCTCAATTCACAATAGCTAAACTATAGAACCAACCTAGATGCCCTTCAGTGGAAGAATGGATAAAGAAACTGTGGCATATGTACACGACGGAATATTATTCAGTCTTAAAGAAAAATGAAATTATGGCATTTACAGGTAAATGGATGGAGTTGGAAAATATCATGCTAAGTGAAATAAGTCAGTCCTCAAAAACCAAAGGTCAAATGTTTTCTTTGATATGCTGATGGTGATCCATAATGGGGGGTTAAGGAAGAATGGAGGAACTTTGGATAGGGCAGAGGGGAGTAAGGTGAGAGGAGTGGCCTGGGATGGGAAGGATGATGGAATGAGACAGACATTATTACCCTATGTACTTGTATAATTGCACAAACGGTGTGACTCTGCTTCATGTACAGTCAGAGAAAAGAGAAGTTGTGCTCCATTTATATACAATGAGTTGAAAAGCATTCTGCTGGCATGTATAAATAATTAGAATGAATAAAAAAATTTTAAAAAGAAGTCGTTGAATCCAAACAAAATCTCTATGTACACACATATAATATAAATATTTCTACACATATGCAAAAACATATACACATATACAAAATACAAATATACCTACATAGGTTGAGCATTCCTATCTCAAAAATTTGAAATGCAAAATGCCACAAGTAGAAAATTCTATACCATGAAATTTGGTTTTAGGCACAAAATTATTTAAAATGTTACATAATATTATATTCAGGCTATAAGTTCAGAGTATATATGAAACATAAATGAATTATGTGTTTTGAATTGGGTCCCATCCTCATAGTATCTTATTGTACATATGCCAATGTTCCAAAATCTGAAGAAATCCAAAATCCAAAATGTTTCTGGTCATGAGCATTAGGACTACTCCACTTGTATCATGTTAATTTAGTAATTAGTCAATAATTTAAACTCTATAACTTTAAAGTAATATATCAACAAATCAGTGCAATAAAATATTGAACCCAGGAGAGAAACTCATCATATAAATCTTGTTCAGAATTATTTCCAATATGGAGTGCAGAAACAATTACTTCATAAATCAGCATGTTGGTTGGATTCTCTGAGAAGTAGACATTAAGATGGAATTTGGAGTGCAAACACTTATTGGGGAATAATACTTGGAAAGGAAAAAGTGGTAAGAGGACTGAACCATCATACAAGGGTACAGACCCGACCGAAGTCTCAGAGGAAGTAAAGGAGCAGGGTTTGCTCATGTGAGTTTCCCATACAATGGAAAAAGCCAGGCACTTAGACAACTGTCCTGTCCATTACTGGTCAGGAACCATCCCAAGAGGAGTATGACCTTGTCTTGGGACTGGAGTGGGTCCTGGAGGAGCCTACAGCTCGGTCTGGAGGCTGACCTCACTCCAGCTGAGCAGTGTCCTCTCTTGAAGGAGGATGCTAATAATCTGTCTCTATTCTATTGGAACCATGGGGAAAAATGTTGCACCTCAAAATTGCAAAGTTATATTTGCAAAAAGGATCAGAGAATTAAATGTAAGAGACAAAGCAATGAAAAACAATAACTTTTACTATATATATATAATCTTGAGCTGGGAAAAGACGTAACATGAAGAGCAGAAGTAAAAAGGGAAAATAATAACTCAAGTACACAAAACCCACAAATCCTGTGTATCTTAAAGCAACACAAACCAAATTTAAAAACAAACTGCTTATTTAACAAAGTGAATGAAACAAATATTAAAGATAATGGCCATTTATTTTGTGTAAGGTGTTATTACAACTCGATGAGACAAAAATAAATACTCCAATAAAAACACCTAAGACATGAATATGTTGCTAAAGTTACAAATAGGGGAAAATATAAATACTATCATAACAGACAAATGGAAATTAGAATAAGACACCTTTTCCCCACCAGATTGGCTAAATAATACCCAGAGTTGGCAAAGATGGCAAAATAAAGATTTACAACTCTCCTTTAGAAATTGGTTTTTCAGGGATAATACATCCAAACTAAAACCCCACCATGTGCTTGTGATGATATCATGGAAATAGTTATTTGAGTGAGAAATGATGACAAATTACCAACTAAAATATATTTAAAATAAAAATAATTATAAAAATGTATAGTAGTACATGTCATATACTTTAAAAATCAGTCCTGAGGTTTTATGTAGCTTAGAAAATAACTCTGAAGTATGTGTGGCAAAGATTTTCTCCCACTCTAGTCTCTCTCTTCACATTGCTGATAGTTTCCTTTGCTGAGAAAAAGCTTTTTAGTTTGAATCTAACCCAATTATTGATTCCTGCTTTTATTTCTTGTGTTTGGGGCTCATGTTGAGGAAGTCTGATCCTAAACTGACATGATGAAGATATGGACCTACTTTTTCTTCTATAAGGTGCAGGGTCTCTGGTCTGATTTCAAGGTCCTTGATCCATTTTGAGTTGAGTTTTGTGCAGGGTGAAATAGGAGTTTAGTTTCATTCTGCTGCATATGGATTTCCAGTTTTCCCAGCACCATTTGTTGAACAGGCTACCTTTTCTCCATTGTATTTTTTGGCACCTTTTTCTAGTATGAGAAAACTGTAATTATTTGGGTTTATCTCTGTGTCCACACATACTTCAGATAGAGCACTAATCTCCAGAATCTATAAAGAACTCAAAAAATTTTACACCAAGAATACAAATAACCCAATCAACAAATGGGCTAAGGAAATGAGTAGACACTTCACAGAAGAAGATCTATAAGCAATCAACAGTTATATGAAAAAATGTTCAACATCTCTAGTAATAAGAGAAATGCAAATCAAAACTACCCTAAGATTTCATCTCACCCCAATTAGAATGGTGATTATGAAGAATTCAAGCAACAATAGGTGTTGGCAAGGATGTGGGGGAAAAAGTTACACTCATACATTGCTGGTGGGACTGCCAATTAGTGCAGTCACTCAGGAAAGCAGTATGGAGATTCCATAGAAAACTTGGAATGGAACCACCATTTGACCCAGCTATCTCAGTCCTTGGCCTATACACAAAGGACTTAAAATCAGCATACTACAGTGATGCAGCCACATCAATGTTCATAGCTGCTCAATTCACAATAGTTAGATTGTGTAACCAACCTAGATGCCCTTCGACTGATGAATGGATAAAGAAACTGTGATATATATACACAATGGAGTATTACTCAGTCATAAAGAAGAATAAAATTATGGTATTTTCAGGCAAATGGATTAATTTGGAGAATATCATGCTAAGTGAGATAAGTCAATCCCAAAAAACCAAAGGCTGAATGATTTTGCTCATAAGCGGATGATGATACGCTGGTTTGGAACTCTTGAGTTCAAGCAGGTCTCCCCCTTCAGGTTCCTGAGAGCAGCTGGGTCTACAGGTGAGTTCCACTGAGCCCAACTTATGTTATACTTTTAAACCATGAGGGCAATGATGTAATGGCCCCAGAGGACTGCACCCAACTCAGCAACAAACATAAAATTCAGATTCTCCCTACAACCTCAGAATGGCTGAAGAGGGTCCATAGGAATTAGCTGAAGAAAAAAGACCATAAAATATCATTTTCCTATGGGAAGAATTGATGTTGACCTAAAGGGGAAAATAAGAAAGGAGAGGCAGCCCAGTGAGCTGAGGTGGAAGACTGGCCTTCAGTCTGGGTGCAGGAAGCAGCCTTTCTTGGAGTTCCTGTCTGGAATCTCCCCATTACTCAGTTACTACCTAACATTCTGCCCTGTCTCTTGTTCTTCTCTTTCCCCAATCATCCTTCATATCATTGATAAAAAGGATCTCTATGATTTCTCCAAAGAAACTTTCTTACCTCTGGCCTCTTTTATCTCTCTGGATGTATGTTTGTGCCGTAAAGAATTATGAAAGCTTGCCATTAATGCTCCAGAAACTCACTGTTTCATAATTTTGCTCATGCTGTTTGTTCCCTGGAATTTCGTTTTCCACATTAGTAGTCTATTACATTCCTATGCCTCCTTCAAAATGTAGGTCATACCTCACCTCTACATTGAAGGCTTTCTAGATCTTTTCTATGAGTTTTTGATGACATCTTGAGTGTGCATTGAAAGTTGATCATATACTTATTTAACTTGCCCAAGTTCAACTACACTTATAATTAAGAAAAAGAATTTAAGTAGCACATATAAGTGAACCACTTGTCTTTCCATAATGTCAACCCCACAATGATTGACATGGAAGACCAATTCTGCTATTAGTGATTTCAGATCCTATGTGTCTGTCCTTCACCAGGTAGGCATTCTGCATTGCTGAATGTGGCACTACTTCTCAAGTGGGCATAATTCATCAAACCTGGTGTCCTATGTGAACCAAGTACTTTCTCTTATGCTCAACTTAAAAAACAACAATACTTGAGGACAAGCTAGCTTGTTTGTAATCACTGAAAAAAGATATGTAAATCTCCAACCTGAGACCTTCTTTAGGGATTGTTAAGGATAATTTTTAATACATGAATTTGTTTGCTTTATATGACTTTTCTTTACCAATCTTATAGTTTTGTCCATCACACTGTAATTTTAAAATTTATAAAGTTATGTGCTTGTGGAGGAATATGACTAGAGTATATCAAGTGTTCAATAAATGTTAGTAAAATGAATCAGCAAATTGTGTGGCTTATGATCTCAAGGATCAGCTTCCAGCTTAAAAACAACCTCTTTTTCTGACAAGAGTATATGTCAGGATGGGAAATAATGCCAAGCAGTGCTCTTTAGAGAGCTTGCAGAACTTTCAACAGATGTGTCTCAGAAATTGTCATGATGTCATGTTTACCAGGTCATGGTGAAGCATTTAGAATTTGTGAACCAAATCAGACCAAATAACCATTTATTTTTTCCAGATCTTAGATAAAACTTTACAGAAAATATGTTTGCTTTGTTCTATTAACTGCTTGTGGATGATAAAACTGACATTTCAAAGTATTTAACCCATCACTTATTGAAAAGTTCATTTGCAGCTGTACCGATTGTTCTGTATGCACAGCAGTATGAGAGTTTAGGAATTTCCCAAGGAAGGAGCCGAAATTCTCATTTCTTCTAAATCCTTGTGTTATATACATGACAGTAAGTCCACGTGGGATCTTTAAGATGTGTGATAAATTACCTTTAAAATATACACACATATCACATACTGAGGGTTTTTAATGCTAGGAAAAGAAAATGATCATGAAATTAATTTGAATGAAAATAGTCCAATTCATAAGGAAATTTGAGATAAATCATTTGTGCACATCTAGTAATATTTATTTCCCAGCTATTATGAGGTTTTAATTAATATATGTGCATATTACAACTATTAATACATGCTTAGAACATGAAGTAGCATAGCATAACTGATAAAATATGTGGCTGACATTATTAGCATTGTGAAAAGCAATGCTCTATCCTATAAATACAGACAAGACTGAAGGTTTCAGTCTGTTTTTTCTTCTCCTTTTTGAACTTTTGTCAATAAAATAGTCATTTATTTTCTGCATGACAGAATCTAGAGATTGTCACGTTTGAGACTTTAAATATCAAGCCACGTGCAAGCCTTTATGTTATCTATCCTTTATTATAAAGGAAAGAGCTTGCATCTCCCAAAAGTCCTAAGTGTCTCTTCTTAAACATCATGAGAACACTTATGCCTTGCTATGTCACTATTCTGTCAAAATTGTTCCACATAATATGAACATCAGATTGGAGTAAGACAGCAATTAATGTATCTTTTCTGGGTATCATATACATATTTTAAGGGACAAGGAGAAGAGTCAGTCACAAAAGATGATATTGACTTAGGGGAGAAACACATTTAGTGAGGTTTTTTTTATGTACTGTCAAATTTCTTGTGTGAATTAATATATGCCTTCTGAAACATTGTGATATGATGTTAAAAGTCCAGTACAGAATATGTGTGTATGTGTAAGGGAGAGAGTAATTTAATGCAGGGGGAGGGCTGATCATACCTCCCATTACCCTTAAAACTACTCCATTTATTGATTCTTGATTTTACTTTTTAGCACCTTAGGGGTCTTATTAATGTAGTCAGATCCTAAGCCGACATGGTGAAGATTTGGGCCTACTTTTTCTTCTAGTAGGTGCAAAGTCTCTGCTCTAGTTACCTAAGTCCTTGGTCCACTTTGAGTTGAGTTTTCATGCAGGGTGAGAAAGTTGGAGAACATCATGCTAAGTGAAATAAACCAAACACAAAAAACCAAAGGCCGAATGTTTTCTCTGTTATGTGGATGCTAATTCACAATAAGGGGGAGGGGCACTAGGGAAGAATAGAGTTACTTTAGATTAGGTAGAGGGAGTGAAGGGAGGGGAAAGGATATGGAGTAGAAAGGATAGTAGATTGAAACAGACATTATTAACTCATGTACATATATGACTGCATGGCTGATGTGATACTACAACATGTACAATCAAAAAAATAAGAAATCATACTCCATTTATGTATGATTTATTAAAATGTATGAATGCATTCTAGTATCATGTATAACTAATTAGAAAAAATAAAAAATAAAAAATAAAAAATTCTTAAAAAGCTATGCATTTAGTGGCAGTGTTATTTTTTCACTCATGTATTGGCACAATAAACACAGTATTAACTAAAGGAAGAAACATTCGTTTTTTTCTGTGTAATATTTGGTCCTAATTGCCATTTGCTATCAATAATGATTCTTGTTTCTTCTCTTATTCACATTTTAATAATATATAATTTTGCAATTATCTTCCCTCCTCCCAAAGTCAAGAAGTATTTTTTTTTTTCAGGTCAAGGTCTAGCTTATTTATCTTTGTACCAATTCATTCATAGTACCACACTCTAAACTCAATAAACCTTTACAAAGCCTGCACAAAGTTAAAAACAAACTATTTAAATATAACGGATAGCTCCCAAAAGCAGACAGACCACGAAAATAATTTACTCTAAAGAAACTGTTATTGCAAAAGACAGGAACTGTGAATTTTTAATTTATTTTCTCAAAGATGCTACCCATGGAAAATTGCAATCTTCTTAGCCCAGGATTCAGGCAAAAATGGGGCAAAGAATACAAAGTCCTAGGCAATTGCTAGGACAAATGCTAGACTTCATTAGCAAAAGGTGTGTAACATCACTCAACAGGGAAATGCAGTTAAAATATGATGAGATACCAACAGATGCTCTCTAGACTGATGAAAGAAAAGACCTTCCAAATGAAATGATGCCAAGGATTTGGAGAAATTGGAAATCTTATTTGCTTTTGTTGGGAATATAAAAAGGTATAGCTACTTTAGAAAACAATTTGAGCATTTTTGATGAACTTAAATATAAATTTGCCACACGTACACCAATAATTCTACTGTACAATTACCTAAAAGATAAATGTATAGGTTTATGGAAAGACTTGAAATAGAATGCCATAGTAATTGTTTTTGTAATATTTAAAAATGACAGAAAAATTTCATCCAGAGGTCACTAGATAAATATCCATAAGAATGAATGCTTTAGCTATTCTAGGTTTTTTATTCTTCCAGATGAATTTCATAATTGCTTGCTCTATTTCTGCAAGGTACATCATTGGGATTTTAATTGGAATTGCATTGAATCTGTATAGAACTTTAGGTAGTATAGCCATTTTGACGATATTAATTCTGCCTATCCAGGAACATGGGAGATCTTTCCATCTTCTAAGGTTTTCTTGAATTTCTTTCTTTAGTGTTCTGTAGTTCTCATTGTAGAAGTCTTTCACCTCTTTTGTGAGATTGATTCCCAAGTATTTTACTTTTTTCGATGCTATTGTGAATGGGGTAGTTTTCCTAATTTCTCTTTCTGAAGATTCATCACTTATGTATAAAAATGCATTGGATTTATGAGCATTGATCTTGTAACCTGCTACTTTACTGAATTCACTTATGAGTTCTAAAAGTTTTCTGGTGGAATTTCCAGGTTCCTCTAAATATATAATCATGTCATCAGCGAACAGGGATAGTTTGAGTTCCTCTTTTCCTATTCGTATCCCTTTAATTTCTTTGGTTTGTCTGATTGCTCTGGCTAGAGTCTCAAGGACGATGTTGAATAGAAGCGGTGAAAGAGGGCACCCTGCCTTGTTCCAGTTTTTAGGGGGAATGCTTTCAGTTTTTCACCATTTAGAATGATATTAGCCATGGGCTTAGCGTAGATGGCCTTTATAATGTTTAGGAATGTTCCCACTACCCCAATTTTTTCTAGTGTTTTGAGCATGAAGGGATGCTGTATTTTATCAAATGCTTTTTCTGCATCTATTGAAATAATCATGTGATTCTTAACTTTAAGTCTGTTGATATGGTGAATGACAAAGCAATAGTAACAAAAACGGCATGGTATTGGTACCAAAATAGACAGGTAGATCAATGGTACAGAATAGAGGACATGGACACAAACCCAAATAAATACAATTTTCTCATACTAGACAAAGGTTCCAACAATATGCAATGGAGAAAAGATAGCCTCTTCAACAAATGGTGCTGGGAAAACTGGAAAACTATATGCAATAGAATGAAATTAAACCCCTATCTCTCACCCTACACAAAACTCAACTCAAAATGGATCAAGGACCTCGGAATCAGACCAGAGACCCTGCATCTTATAGAAGAAAAAGTAGGTCCAAATCTTCAACTTGTTGGCTTAGGATCAGATTTCCTTAACAGGACTCCCATAGCACAAGAAATAAAAGCAAGAATCAACAACTGGGATAGATTCAAACTAAAAAGCTTTCTGTCAGCAAAGGAAACTATCAGAAATGTGAAGAGAGAGCCTACAGAGTGGGAGAATATCTTTGCCAACCATACCTCAGATAGAGCGCTAATTTCCAGAATCTATAAAGAACTCAAAAAACTCTACACGAAGAATACAAATAATCCAATCAACAAATGGGCTAAGGAAATGAACAGACACTTCACAGAAGAAGATGTACAAGTAATCACCAGATATATGAAAAAATGTTCAACATCCCTAGTAATAAGGGAAATGCAAATCAAAACTACCCTAAGATTTCATCTCACCCCAATTAGAATGGCGATTATCAAGAATACAAGCAACAATAGGTGTTGGCGAGGATGTGGTGAAAAAGGAACACTCATACATTGCTGGTGGGGTTGCAAATTAGTGCAGCCACTCTGGAAAGCAGTGTGGAGATTCCTCAGAAAGCTTGGAATGGAAACTCCATTTGACCCAGCTATCCCACTCCTTGGCCTATACCCAAAGGACTTAAAATCAGCATACTACAGAGATACAGCCACATCAATGTTCATTGCTGCTCAATTCACCGTAGCCAGATTGTGGAACCAACCTAGATGCCCTTCAGTTGATGAATGGATAAAGAAACTGTGGCATATTTATACAATGGAATATTACTCCGCAATGAAGAATGATAAAATTATGGCATTTGTAGGCAAATGGTCGAAATTGGAGAATATCATGCTAAGTGAGATAAGCCAATCTCAAAAAACTAAAGGACGAATGATCTCGCTGATAAGCGGATGAGGACATATAATGGGGGGTGGGACGGGCTAGCATTAGGTTTAGGGTTAGGTTTAGAGTTAGGCTAAGGAGAGCGGTAAGAATGAAGGAAAGAAGGACTGTGTAGAGGGAAAAGAGGGGTGGGAGGGGTGGGAGGGGTGGGGGGGAGGGGAAAAATAAAATAAACATCATTACCCTATGTAAACGTAAAAAAATAAAAAAATAAAAAAAAAAAAAAAAGAATGAATGCTATTCGGCAACAAAAAGAAAAAAAATACTGATGAATGAAATATGAATGGATTTCAATGCTGAGTAAAAGAAGTCACACACAAAAGACTGCATACTGTATTATTCCAATTCTTATGAAAGTTTAGAAAATGTGAACTATTCTATACAAAGAAAAAATAGATCATTGCTGACCACCGAAAGTTCAGAGCTCAGAGGACAAGGTTAGAGGAAGAAATGAGAATGGGAAGGGGAGATATTGACCACCAAAGTATACAAGAGAATTTTGTGGTGATGAAAATCTGTATCTTGATTTTGGTGATCACACAAGGTAATCTTTATCAAAACTCTGACATATAATGCACACAGTTTATTATACACAAATTTTATGCCAATGGAATTTGTTTGTAAATAGAGAAAAAAGAGAGTGAAAACGTAAGAGAGAAGATGAAAATGATCCTGCATAGAAAGGTGACTCACTTAAAAACTATTCATAAGGCTTCCTCAGGCCTCCCAATAATATCATCCCAGGGGCTAGGATATTTTATCCCAAAGTCTAACTTTCAGAATTAAATCCATGAACTCATCTCCATCTATTATCCTATTTAGAACTTGGTTGGTGAAGTCAGGTGACAATTCTCTTTGCTGCTGCTGGACAGTTAAAAGTTTTAAGTATCCTCTTTCAGATGTAGAAGATTTAGACTAAGTTTATTTATAAGGAATTCTGATTTGGTCCTCAAATCTAAACTAATTTCTCCAGCCTAGATTTACTAGTTTAATACACAAATAAATAAATAAGTAGGTGCCTAATTATATCTTGAAGCTGATTTAACTGTTTAAAAGTCATGGGACATCATGAAATATGGTGGTGTTCTTGTAAATTAACTGTACTAGGATATGAGGTGCCCAGATTTGACTAAGTGTTATTTAGTGAGTCTGTGAGGGTGTTTCTGAATGAGATTACCATTTGAACCATAGATCAAGTAAATAAGATTGCCTTCTCCAATGTGAGTGGGCCTCACACTATCTGTTGAAGACCCAAATAGAACAAAAGGTTGAGTAATGAATAAATGAATGCATGAATGTCTTTGAGCTAGGACAATTGCCTTCTTCTATATTTGGACTCAGACAAGGACTAGAAGTTATATCATTCATTCTCCTGGGTCTTACACTTACGGCCTCTTATCTTGGGAATTCTCAACCTTTATATGTGAGTATAACAATTCCTTATAATAAATCTCTTTATATACATATACACACACAAAGTTGTGTGGTGTGTGTGAATGTATACCTCTCTAAGTTGAACTTATTCTGTTTCTTAGGAATAAGCCATATGTGTCTGTCAGCTTTCTGTCACTGTAACACAATATATGAGATAATTAACTTAAAAGGAGGAAAGATCCATTTTGACTCACAATTTCAAAGGGTTAGGTCCATGGTTTCTTGATCCCTTCATGCTAGACCCATGGTGAGGCAGGACATCATGAAGGGAAGCCTATAATGGAGAAAAAACTCTTCACCTTATGGGGGCCAGAAAGCACAGAGAAAGCAAGGAAGGGACTTGAGTCCCCATATCTCCCTCATGGACCATGTACCCAGTGACCTAACTTCCTTCCACTAGACAGAAGTACTCTTCTCAAGGTTTTACTACCTCCCAATATCACCACAAACTGGTGGCCAAATCATCAGCACATGGTCTTTGGGGGAAATTTAAGATCCAAACCATAACAATGTATTGGGATACATGCTTTTACTGTTTGGGAACTGACAATTGAACAGAGGATCTTATGGTTGAAAATACATACTCTATCACTGAGTTCCATCCCCAACCCTAGATAACTAAATAGAAACATAAGTATTGCAGACAGTGAATATTTGCTCTAATCAAACTACCATTTGTAAATGAAGTCACAATTTTAGGCTCTTAAACACTAGGTGGTAAATGGACTGATATTTTCTGTAGTTTCCTCACCCCCATTCACCTCCTCCACATAGAACCTGGGAGGTGAAATTCTTCATTTCAAATAATTCTGTATACTGTTCCCATCCTTCCTTTATGGGTTCCCTTAGCTTTTAATAGGCTCCAGAAAAGAAGTAATCAAAACAAACAAATAAAAATCAGGAAAATGTCCACCTATAAGAAAAAAACATGAGTGAGAGGAATGTTTATATTCAGTTCAAAATGTGTAAAATAAATAAGAAAGTCTACATTCTGACTTAAGTGTTCTAAAATAAATCATGTAACTTTAATTTACATATACATTAAGTTTCCTCCAAATCCTCTGTAACTCATCATATATAATACCTAAATCAAGTAGGAATAATAAGAATGTTAAGCAATTTTCCTATTATTCAATATGTCCTTTCTGCATGGATTTAGGAGCAGTAGTCTTTCTGGTGATTGACAGCCAGTTACAAAGGAACTGTGAGTGTGAAGATGTGGAGCCTCTGAAGAATCCTCTTAGGTTTTATGTCTCTTCTGTTAACATTCATAGAACAAGATAATATCTTCTCCTAAAGTCCTTTCTTGGTGGCCAAGGTGACTGCTTTTATTGGTAAATTTAGAAAGAGCAATAAAAGAGAAGATTTGAAAATCCTCAAAAAGAACCAAAGTGAACAGTCTCCCTGATTCAACCGCTGTTTGCAAATATTTATTTTTTCATCTGTAAACCTCAGAGTGTGTTTGATTTGAAGCACTAAAGCAGCAATTGCTCTGACCCACAGAAAATTTTTATGCTGAATAAACCTCCTCATAAGCTGAAGCCTAAACATCGAGTGTGGAAATCTTCACACAGCTTTTCCCTGTGAAGCAGCTAAAATTCTGGTTTCCAATTGACTTCATTGTCATGTTACTTCAGAAGATTTCCTAAGATCTTAAGGATTTCAGCTCCTATATTTTTGAGTACAGTTTCTTATGAAACGAAAGGTATGACTTATATTTCCTTAGGATGAAACATGAAGTTTTGCTCTTTTCTGAGCTAATTTTAAGATGAGATGGAGAATGTTGGTAATAGCTGGGAATACCATATCACTTCTGATATGAAAGGCAAGCCATACTATTCTCTCCACCTCAATTTATTTCCCCCAAACATGGTTTCTATTTATTGAGAAAGACTGTTCTCTCGTTGTCATATTATTCTCCTCTGAATTTAAGAATAAGAGTGTATTCATTTTTTTTTCTTTTTTTTTTGCAGTGCTGGGGATTGAACCCAGGGCCTTGTGCTTGTGAGGCAAACACTCTACCAACTGAGCTATATCCCCAGCCTGAGTGTACTCATTTATGCTTTGCAAGCAAGTGAATATGCTCACTAACTTTAATCTCTTAAGAAATGCAGTTTCTATATAGTCAGTGTTTGGAGTAAACGGCTGAAATTAAGCACTGTGGTGGCTTCAGAGCATTTTTCCCTTCAACATCATGCTTCATGACTTGATCTTCGACCATCTTGACAACATTTTTGGAATTTTTTTCAGGCTCACCTTTTGGACAATAGACATATTTCACATGAGTGTACTGAAACTGGGTTAAATGACCAAATGCCACCAATACTGTCACCATCTACCTGTTAGTGAGCAAGTGATCACAACATGTTCAGAAATCAGGAATAGGGAAGTGATAGTTACTGCAAAATAGAATCAAAGGCAAATGTTCCCTTTTCCATGTATAACCAGGTTTCAGGCTGTTTCTATTGCATGAAATGCTCTTCTTCATGATAATCTTATCCTCTAGTCCTCATCTTCGTTACCTCCCCTTTTCACACCTTTCCAACCACACTAGCTAAGTATTTCCCAAACCAGCACAGTCATTCTTAGCCAAGGCACCTTCTTGTTTATTTGTTTCAAATCAGTGTCATAAAACTTTGTTTACATTTTGGTCATCTGTGTTCCCATCTAGACCACAAATTCTTCTAAAGAAGAAACATTTCATTTAACAGAGTAGATACTCAGTACAGTAGTATCTAGCTCATAAGAAGCACACAATAAATATTAGATCAATAAATGAACAAATAATACATGTACTTGAAAAACAAAAGCTGAGAGATAAAAATAACTAGTTGTTTTAGTTTATTTTTATTTTGATCTTTATCAATTTCTGAATTTTTAAAGATTTGTAATTCACCATATATTTACAGCATTTTTTTCAAAGATGCTGTACTTTCCATTGAGAAAAATCTTGATTGAGAAAGATGTTCTGCATCACTAATAATCAGAGAAATATATAACAAACCACAAGGAAATATCACTTTATTTAGGTTAAAATGATCAATATTAAAAAGAAAAAATTAACAAATGTTAGTGAGGATAAAGAGAAAGAGGAACTCTCATGTACTATTGGTAGATTAGTAGATCAGTGCAACCATTGTGAAAAATAGTATGGAACTTCCAAAAAACATTAAAAGTAGAACTACCAACAATCTAGCAATTCCACTTTTGGATACATATCCAAAGGAAATGAAAACACATGAAGAAGACATCTGAATTCCCGTATTTATTGCATCCCTATTTGCAAGAGTTAGGGTGTCTAAAAACAGATGAATAGAGAAAAAATGTATAATCTGTACACAAATAAAATATGAAGTCATATTTTTCAGCCATAAAATATGAAGTCCTGTCATCTGAGACCACATGGATGGTCCTGGAGGACATTATGTAAATAAAATAAATTTTGCAATAAAGGCAAACACTGCATGATCTTACTCATATGTGGAATCTAAAGAAGATTTCAGAGAAGTTGAGATTAGAATAGTGGTTACCAGAGACTGAGGAAAGTGGTAGAAAGGGAAATGGTAGGAGGCCAGTCAATGGACCCAATGTTGTGGTAAGATAGAAAGATCATTTCTGTTTTCTATGGCACAACAGGGTAAATATAAGTAATATTAATGTTTTATATATTTTAAAATAGAAGAAAGGATTTCAATTGTACTCATTAAAAACACGGTAAGTTCAAGGTGATAAACTAGTTATCATATATATGATTAGAATATATTTATCTGAATCAAGTATCATGTAGTACCTGATAAATATGCACAAATATTATGCATGAATAAAATAAATACTTTAAGTACAATTCATCTCCTGAAAGAAAACAAAATTTCAATAAGTTACAGTATTTTGGAAATAATTCTTTTCAATTTTTATTTTTAATTGGTGCATAATTGTACATATTTAGAGTCTAGTGTGATAATTCAATACGTGTACAATGTATAAAGATTAAAATCAGGGCAACTACCATTTCCACTTCCATAAACATCTTTTTGGGTGGGTTGAGAATCTTCACATTTCTATTTTCTAGTTTTTTATAAAATATATAATAGATTATTGTACAGTCACTCTACTGTGGAATGCTGGAACTTATACTGCCTATACACTGTACATGAATTTGGTACTGATGTGAACCTGCAATATGTATAATCAGAAAAATGAGAGATTGCACTCTATGTGTGATCTATCAAAATGTATACATGTATACGTGCATTCTACTGTCATGTTCAACTAATTAGAACAAATAAAATTTAAAAATTTAACAAAAAAAGAGTTTCAATTTCCCTCTATCTCCCCTCCCTCCTACCCTTCCCACCTTCTAGTGACAACAATTCTACTCTTTACTTCTATGAAATTAACACTTTCAGCTTTCACAGAAGAGTGAGAATATGGGCTATTTGTCTTTTTGTGTCTGGTTTACTTCACTTAATATTTTCCAGTTCCATCCATATTGTCACAAAAGACAGGATGGCATTATTTTGTATGATAGGCAGACATACCACATTTTCTCTATCCAGTCATTTGTTGATGAACACCTTGGTTGATTCCACATCCTCACTATTGTGAACAGTGCTGCAATAAACATGAGTGTGTGTATCTCTTTGATACACCGATTGCAGTTTCTTTAGATATATACCCAATCATAGGATAGCTGGAACATGCCAGTGGTATTTTTATTTTTTGAGGACCCTCCATACTATTTTGAAAGCAATTTTTATGTAGCTATGAGCATAAAGTATATATTCTCTGACTAAATGATTAAATCATTAAGCTTAGCCAAGTGTCATAATGGATTGATCTGTTTCTGCACATTGCTGTATTTCTGTGTTCGACTCCCAGCAACAAGATAATTAGTCCTCAATGTTTCAAGCTTATAGAAAAGGACTATTGCCTCAACATAAAATAATGAATATTTTAGAGGGAACAAAGAAAAGGTGAACGGGACATCACATTTTCAACATGAAATCCCGTGGGAGGACAATTTGGGCAGATATTACAAATGGAATGATTAAAGACAGAATCTCATTACTCTAGCATTTTATACTTAACAAAAATCAGAGGTCATTAATTTGCATTATAAGCAATAAAAGCTAGTTAATACGAAAAAATGATTATAAACGTGTTCAATTTTGTTTTCAACATTTAAGAACATTTATGCAGTGATTAAAATGGTTCAGGAAAGACTAATATATAAAGCCTATTAAAGGAATAAATATAGTGTAATTAAGTTGACTATTCCTTATCCAAAATACTTGGGACCAGATGTACTTCAAATTACAGATTTTTTTAAATTTAGGAATATTTGCATATATGTGATGCAGTTAGCATAGGGATGGAACTCAAGATTAAACACAAAATTAATTTACAAATTTTATATACACCTTATACACAGGAACTGAAGGTAATTTGATACAATATTTTCAGGGTGCCTATGTTTTGACCATGACCCACCACAAAAGGTCCAAGGAGTGAATTTTTCCATTTGTGTCATGTTGACTCTTAAAAAGCTTCAGATATTGGAGCATTTGCGATTTTGAATTTTTGCAGCAAGGATGCTCAATCTGTATGTGAATTTACAAAACAAAAGACAAAGTCCTCTGAAGAAGAGAAACCTACTGGGTATCATTGATTTTTTCTTGACCATTATTCAGAATGCAAAGGAACATTTTGAGGAAACCATTAATTGCTTGATTGTTTTACTTTCCTAAAACTTAATTAGAGGAAGTGAGTATGGTTGCAAGGAATTCAGTCAACTATAGGAAAAACACTTTTTCTTTTATTTATCATTCTTGACATCTATTTTTCAAGTTATACAATTAGTCAACATTGAGAGAAGATGCTAGCAAAATCATGCTCCTATGGTCCTTGAAAATTGTTGAAAATTTGAGAGTTTATTACTAAAGTACAAAAGTTAGTACTCTGCTGACCTTGGTTCAAGAAAATCAACACAGTCAACACTTCCAGCTCTAATATTGCATTATGCTCTGCCAATGTGGGATAAAGTGGAGACTTAGAAGAGCCCAGTACGAATTGCAACCAAGGCCCCACCCAACCACTTTCTTCCACCCATTTCCCGTATGCCCTGTCCCAAGACCACTTGTCCATTTTTCTTCAAATAATTTGTCTGACTCCCACAGTGAACTTCTGAATATTTGGATGCTCAAACATGTGAAAGTTCAAGCAAATGTGGTTTTAATATGTATTTGGCAAACCACATATCAAGAAAAGTAGGAAGGGTCCATTCCAAAAATTAATCACAGATTGTTGGGTGATAAACAGTATAGTGCCACAACTTGCCTTAGTGGGCCAGACAGAGCACAAATGTTTGACTTTTAAAAATCAACAATGATATACAGCTCAGAGATATATGCAAGAAAAATAGCCCAGCTTGTGATTCTTTTTTTTTTTTTTTTTTTTTAATTTACTATTGCTGTCAGAGCCAATACTGATGATTTATTTTGAGCTGAATTTTACTCACTCAGCAAAAGGTCATAAATTTAATGTTAAGATAACACATGCTGTACTGAGCAAATAATTTTCCAATCAATGAGATCAATGAGTATGTTGTAATTTGATACATTTAATCATCATTGCTGATATGTATTCCAGTTATCTTTTGCATACCATATATCCCTTTTCAAACCAAACCCATCTTAAGTCAAGAAACAAATGTTTAATTATTATAGGGCAGGTGTTTGTCCACAAGATGTTCATTGAGAAATTTTAGGCTCTAAAAACCAAAAGAACCAAATCTATGTGTACCATGTCTATGTATTTCATATTCTTTATGACAAAGACTGAGTATTTTCTCATTAGGTCACTGTGGTTTTGATGTTCAAGTTTCTTTACATTATAAGCCAGCTTTTTCAAGATGCTGAATATTTACTAAGTAACCATGGCATGCCATTCTATGGAGAGTTTTCTTCCTACAAAATGAACCAATGGTGATTCTTGTCTTTCATGATGAAAGTAGCACTGAGGACCTTTATTTACTACTTGTCTCCAAGAGAGGAGAGGAAAGATAAGACATAGGAAAGCATTAAAGATCTGTAAACCATATGTTATTTTATGGTGAGTTATACAGGGTAGCAGTCAAGAGAAACTTTCACTAAAGACTGTAAGGCAAAAGAGAAAGAATTCCTTCGTATCTAGAAATGGAGCTTTCCTTAATGCTACATTGTATGAGGAACATATTCTCTACCAGGAGAAAAACAAACCCTGAGGGTCTCAAGCTATTATTCTTATCTAACTCCACAGTAGCGGTTCAATTCTTCCTAAGACGAATGTATTTTTCATAACCTCACACATTCAGTCACATTAATTCCCACTAGTTCTGCAGAAACCAAATGTCTCATTTTGGGTGTCTAAAATAGAGTTTTAGAAGCTTCCCTAACAGTAGAATTCATTTTCCAATACTAGAATGTTTCCATTTTAGAATTGCTTGTTATTCTATCTTTACTGGATAGTAGCTAAGAATAAAAACTTATTAATGGTCTCAAGTCTCTGCTTGTGTGAAGGAGAAATACCAAAAAATGAATATTTGAATCAGTTGTCACCAAATCATCAAAGGTCAACCTAGCAGCTTGAATAGATACACTTATCTTTCACTTACATATC
Source organism: Sciurus carolinensis (assembly GCF_902686445.1). Classification (NCBI taxonomy): domain Eukaryota; kingdom Metazoa; phylum Chordata; class Mammalia; order Rodentia; family Sciuridae; genus Sciurus; species Sciurus carolinensis. Next base: position 79,906,882 of record NC_062219.1, on the reverse strand, counting down.
ACTATAAGCAAAATGTATCAACACATGGTTGATCAGAAGATTGATAAATATTTACTTTCCTGGAATAAACCAGAATAAATACTCTGAGTGTAATATTGGCTCAAAACCATGTATCTGAAATAGCTCCAGGTTTTGGAGGAAATTAACCTATCTTTGAGTATCTATGCTTACTTAGATACAGATTTATGTGAGGAAGACATTTGAGAGATTCTAAGAGCTTTTGTCCTCTATCAAGATTTACATATTTTGGCACTAGTCCTTAGGGCCTCTCCTCAATGCACAGGCAAACTGTCCTGGGACTCTTGTATCACTTAGCAGTTACCCAGTGAGCTTAGAGCCTATTGTTCTCAAAAAATCCCTGAAAACCAAAGAAGAGGTTAAACTCTTTATAAATGACAACCTGGAATGACAGAAAATCTATGTCTCACCAATGTTACCTACTCTTAGAGTTGTTTATAGCAGTAAGCATTAATGACAATCCCCTCAAAAGAAAAAAAAAAAAGTGTTAGATTTCTTACCTGCTCAGTTCACTTCGTTAAATGTTAAATTCCCACCATTCAATACAAAATGATGTAGCTATGACTTTTTTTCTCTAGTCCAAAACTTCGCTTGGTTCCCAATAGGAATTTGTGTACATGTATGTACTGATGCCAAAATTGTCATTTTTTTTTTAATGTTTCCACAAAATACTTCTTTGCTTGGCTAATAATTCATTCCCCTTCCTTTTAGTGTGAATGAAAAGATTCTAGTAGCTGACCCATAGGCCAGGGCTCTTTTCCAAATGGACTCTGAGAGTCCTGTGCACTACAGGAGAGGATACACAGCTCTGACACAGCACCAGATGTCTTAGAAAAAGTTGCTAACTGACTATAATCTGGACATGTCACAAGAAGCATTTCTCCATTCATACATACATTTGATAAATTATTATTGAAGCCCGCTGAAATCTTGAAAATCTGATTTAGGCCCAGTTTGTTAGCTTTTCTTCTGTTCTTTTGACTTTGCAATTAAAAAGATGTGTTCTAAGGCCCCATAAATGTCCAGCATACCTGGGTCCCTATATAGACCTTTGTGCAGTTGTAAACCTGAAAGAATATTATGTACTTGAAATTATATTTAGAAAATAATAAATTCTATACCAATATATGTGGGAATGCTTCCCACTGGTCACTATGCTAGGTGCTACAATGGACATAAGGAATTCATAATTTAGAAAAGGAAACAATGCTTGCAATCAGGAGAGACACAAAGCAATTCACACGATATGGGAATCAGCAAGTCAACTAGTGTTAGGGTATACCTCCTAGATATCCATCCTATTTGTAAAATCAAGCTATATATTATAAAGCCAATATAGGATGGTCTTGATTTTATTATGTTCATAATCTTTTGAACATGCTCTTATATACATTATATATTATCACTCCTATATTACAGTTGCTGGATTCAGACTTTCAAAAAAGCATAAAGAACTTGTATTCATAGTGATTATATGGGAATCAGTGATTTGGTTCAGGAAGTGTCACATCTTTTATCTCTTTAGCAATGCCTGTTTGTGTAGTCATCACAATGTGTATTCACATTTTGACTTATTTATAATAATTAGTAAAGAAAAATAGAGAGCTTAAAATTAAGAATGACCTGTCTCACTCGCAGTAAAGTTGAAAAAAAAAGACATTATCAAGAGGACCAAAAATTTTAAATAATAGTTCAGATACCTATGAAACATAATATTAAAATGAAAGGCCATCTACTCAACAGTAGGTTGAATAGTAACATGTTTGAATATTATCAAGACCACCTCATGCTAAAGTAAGTATTTAGATCTCACCATACAAAATATTTTTGGTGCAGTGAGAATAAAACATTTGAAGGTCATCCAGGTTGGTTCCACAATCTAGCTATTCTGAACTGAGCTGGCTATAAACATTGATGTGGCTGCATTACTGTAGTATGCTCATTTTAAGTTCTTTGGGTATAAACTGAGGAGTGGGATAATTGGGTCAAAAGGTGTGTCCATTCCAAGTTTTCTGAGGATTCTCCACACTGCTTTCCAGAGTAGCTGCACCACTTTGCAACTCCATCAGCAATGTAAAAATGTGTCTTTTTCCCCACATCCATGCCAACATCTGTTATTGTTTGTGTTCTTGATAATAGCCATTCTAATTGGCATAAGATGAAAATTTACAGTTGAATGGATAAAGAAAATGTGGTATACATACACAATGGAATATTATTCAGCCACAAAGAAGAAAAATATTATGGCATTTGCAGACACATGGATGAAATTGGAGAATAGCATGCTAAGTGAAATAAACCAATCCCAAAAAAACCAAAGACCAAATGTTTTCCCTGGTAAATGGATGATGATATATAATGGGGGTATGGGTGGCAGGTGAGAGAAGAATGGAGGAACTTTAGATTATTTAGAGGGAAATGAGAGGGAAGAGGTGTGATAAATGGTGGAATGACACAGACATCATTACTCTATATACATGTATGATTACACAAATGGTGTGAATCTACAGCATGCATGACCATAGAAAAGAAATGATGTAACCTATTTGTGTAAAATATATAAAAATGCAGTCAGTCTGTAAAAATAAAAAAAGATTAAAAAATTTGAGCTTGTTATTTGACTTCTAGTACTTTCAATAGTCTAACATGGTTCCAAGAATGCACCTTGTGTGAAAACAAGGGAAAAAATGATAGAGAAAACCTATGGGAATTGTCAAGGGAAGGAGATTTTTAGATGGGAGGATAAGATCTGAGTCTCAAAAGAGAACTAGTTTGAACCTACAAAGGTGGAGAGGACTTCCAGGTAGAACTTCTTGATCAAAATCTGTCACATGGGGAAGCACAGGGCATATATGAAGACGGCAACTCTGCTTCTGAGAGCAGAAGCAATGCCTTCTGGGGGTTGTGGAATATATCGAGTAAGATAGAGGTAGTTGTAAAACAGCAAAGGAGATTTCAAAAGTCAACCTCTCTCTTTGCAACCATTCTTCTCAATTCTGCCTACATATGCTTTCTTTTTTCCACAGTAAAAGACACTTGACCATCAAGTATATACTCAGATCTCAGTCCTTAATCAGAGCAAGAGAAATTGAGGGAACTCAAGTCCAAAACACTGGGATTAGCATCAAGTTACGTGCTGTGTAAATGCATGATTATTTGCCTTTGTAGCATAAGCAAAATGAGAATCTTAATTTGGGGCTTAAGACCTGGTCCCTCCTGATTGGCTCAAAATTATGGTAACATGGACCTTTCTTGTTCCATGGTCAGAGGCATTTTTTGAATTACCTTCCTATTATAACCTGACTTATGTTCCAAACCACTGGAATGTAGTTGGCATAGAGTTGTGTTTTCCCCTTTGTGCAGCCCAGTGGTTAATATCCTGACATGCAATTCAAGTTTTTCCTGGTACCCATTGCCCTTCTGTACCCAAGGACCTCTGACTGTCACAGCCCTTTATTTTCCCAGAGCTTTCCTTTGCCCACTTATTGGACCCCAATTGGCCTTAGGTCCTTGGTCATTGTGACAACGCCTGGTCTTTAGGGTACATGTTCTTCCTGCTGATTTGGCCCTTTTCCTAGATGATCATAGTTAATTGAGTCCAGTACTAGGTCTTGCTGCCCTAACCTGCTACAATTAATAGGGTCATTCCCAGACACAGAGGAGCAGATGATACAGTTGTTCCTTTCTTATTAGAACATTCTTCATTTTATAATACATGGCCAACACAGTGTACCTTTAGTTTCAACTCTATATTATGAACTACTAATCTCTTGCTATTTGTGGTAAATACATTAAAATAAAATAACTAATATCTTAAAAGTATTGAGTCATGAAAACCAATTCACATGATTCCTCAAAAAAAATAATCAGAAGCTTGGGTGTTCAGAGTACTGCCATTGGATGGCGCACTGCTTCTGTCAGTGACAGAACAATTGCTGCACTTTGATTTTGGGGTACCAGTACTTTCATGGAGTGCAAATGTGAACAGTAACTGATCATTAGTTGTTTTACAAGTGTATGGTCACATAGCAGGGAGTGATAGCAGATCAGTTGCTCCCCCAAATTCGTGAAACCACACCATCTTAGGGACTGATTGTAGGTACTATGGGAGTTGCAAAGAAAGAAGAATAAGCTGCCTCCTTTCATGAACGCCTAAGAGCAGTTGTTGACAATCTGGGCTGAGAAACAAGATCAGCTGAGAAGATCTGGAAAGCTACAGAGTTCCAGGCTAAACCCCAGCATCTTGAGGTATAGGAAGGATTTCTGATAGGAATCCAGGGTTGGGATTCACTGCTCTGTGGTCAAATTAGGAAAGAGCAAAGATTTATATAATCAACTTCCAAAGACAGGTTAATATGCATACCACTCAGTAATGTTTGCTTTTACCCAAGTTAACAGAACATGTGTGAATATAAGAAATTCTACTTTGTTACAATTTACAATTAGTCCTTTTCAAATCAATTAAGAATTATCCAAACATTGTATAAATCAAAGAATCCCAAACATCTCTGATGATAAAAACCAAATGGAGTTTGCTTTAAAAATACAAATTCCAGGACTCTGCCTTGGTCCCTCTGCATCAGAATTTCTAAGAAGAGATGTTGAGATGTTGAGTGTTAGCAAGTGCCCTAGATAATTCTCATCATCAGGGAAGATTGAAATACATTGAACTGGGTACTGAAAATATTGGTGGACTTAGGAATTGTGTTATGGGTGGGACTTGTGTGCATGTGACAAGCCTGTAATGACACTCGTAATAAGGAGAGGCACACAGGAGTGTGATGCTCTCCCACAGTCTCTACTGCAGTCACCCTGACTCCTCACAGTCCTTGACTATTCCAAAACTGTTCCCACCTCAGAGACTTTGCAACTACTCTTTGCCAGTCAGGAAAACTCATTCACCAACTTTTTAACAGATGGAATCCTATTCACCCTTTGCTCCACTTTCTCAAAAACGTATTCTAACTGCTCAATTAATTCAAGTGCCATTAAAATTTCTTTACAGCCTTTAATTTACTTATAATGATCATAACTGTTTGTGGTTATCTATCTCTTGTGATCATCTTTGAGTATCTGTTGGCTGTACTAGGGAGTAAGTGCCTTTGGGGTAGGGCATGGTCTACATGTTCACAACTGTTCCTCCAGTGTCTTAGGACAGACTGGTCTAGCGAATACCTGAAAAGCATTTGTTGCATGAATGAATAAGTAAAACCATACATCCATAAATGAATACTGAATGAATGAAAGTAATTAGTGGCAACATGTAAAGATGGAGCAAGGCAGTCAGGAGAGATTTTCTGCAGTAATGGAGATGAACTTATGCAAACTGGAAAGCCTTTGAGGGAGAGACAAGAATTGTGCTGGGTCCTGAAGCAAACAGCAAGGGACTGGCATAGCAGAGAGGAGCGGAAATGTGCCAGGTGGGCGGAAAGCTGTGCGGATGCCCTGGAGAAGTGAGACAGCGTGTGTGCGCCTGAATAAGGAGCCAGCCAGCTTGAATTAAGCAGAGAGAACAATCAGGCTATGATGAAAGTGGAGGACAGTTAAATGAAGAGTGACTCATGATAGGTTTTGTCTTGACGTAAGCAAAATCTCAGACATCCTGCTGGGTTCAGAGAAGGAGAGAGCTGATCAAAACAGTGCTTGCAGGGGATGACTCACACTCTTTGTGTAGAACTGAATGAGAGACAGGACTAAAGATATGTGAAACCAATAAAGTGCCTGTGGCCATCAAGTTGAAGAGCAATTCGGAATCAAAATAGATGCCTTGTTTTATTTGGGTATGTCCTAAAGAGTGCTATTATGAGTTCAAGGCACCTGGGTAGAAATATAATATCTGTAGACTAGAGGAAGGGCAGGAATCCTAACAAGGAGTTAGTGAGATTTATACAGATTTTCATAGAGGAAGATGGAGGAGAATCAATGAAAAGATACTGATCTTCAGACCCAAAAATCTACATGCTTGCAAAATGGAAAGAATTGCAAGGGCAGAAGGAAATACTGAACAACCTTCTTAGCATGCTGTCATATGTGAAAACTAAGGAAGCTAATTCCTTGTTTCATGTGAATTACAGGACACAAAATGGGGACTGAAAATAAGGAAACCTCAGTTCTCAGATGGCCATGATCTCTGAAACTTGGAAGAGACACACCTGACTATTGAGGTCCTAGAAGGGATAGAAATAAATCCCAAAGAACATTGTCTAGATCCCTTATCTTTCTAGGATGTTCTCATACCATTATATATTTGGTAATTGCTGACATTCTCCCATTAGCATTTTTCCTCTCTCCCCTATGGAATGCCTTTTGCTTTACCATTTTTAATTCTTCTAATAAATCTATCTACTATCTCCAGCTTACTGAAGATGCATTCAAATAGATCCATAAAATACTCTTGTCTGTCCATGGTGTTACCTTGTCCATACCATCCTGATGACATTACTTGGATTACTGGAGAGTCTATGAATTCATTTCCCTGCCTCTAATTTGCTATCTTTCCATTTGGCATACATCCAACAGATAAAGATTATAGAATTATCTTCTATAATTCATGTAGAACTATGTTTCTTCTCTGCCTAAAATCATTAAATAGTTCCTCAAAAAGTTTATGATGAAGGGCACATGATTTGTTAGTTGAAAAGGTCTTTTCTATGTTTCTCTGCTTTTCTTTATCTCTGTGAGCAATCTGTACCTTTTACTCCAGGCATATCAGGAATCATTTTATTTCACTGAGTGAGATCTGTTTTCTCACCCCTTCCTACCTTTGTAAGTGGTGTTCTTCTGACTATAGTATTTGCATCACTCTTCTGTTGCCTATTTTATTCTTTCTCCAAAGTTTCAGTAATCAGCTCTCTGGGAAATCTTTCCTGGACTCCCCTGTAGCTGCCCCACGTGCTCCCTAAGCTCACTGTACCTTGTCTGGAGGGAAGACCTCATTTGTACTCCTCTTTTCCTCCCCCCATTTTAACTGAAATATTGGATTGTTGAAAGTAAGGATAGTATCTGTCATAACTCTATTTGCTATGCTTAGGTTATAGCAAATGGTGTCATTTGAAGAAACAAGAAAGAAGAAGGGAGAAATGGAAGGAAGGAAGGGGAAGGGAAAGGAGGGGAAGAACAGAAGGGAACAGGAAGAGAGGAAGGAACAAAGGAAGGAAGGAAGGGGGATGGAGGGAGGAAGGGAAGAAGGTAAGGAAATAGAGATTAATTCAGAGATGGAAAGATAGTGGAAGAAAGAAAAGAATGACTTCCCCTTTCCCAAAAGAAGTTAGGGGGAAAAAAATTAAAAAGAAAGGAGAGAGTGAACAAAAGCCATGTCAGTTGTTATAACCCAAATTGTTGAAGATTGGGTGAATTAAATGAGCTTGGCAGCCCTCAATCAGCATGAACTATTGTTTATAATTCCTCATAATTTCAACAATTACATGGACAGTACTGCATTAAGCATGGATTCCAGGGGCTGTGCTGGTGAAGGGACATAGCACAAAAATGAATAAGGTTCTATCTTGGCCCCAAGGCCCTCACAGTTCACTTGAGGATACGTTCACACAAACTGTGTCAATAATGTCTGACCAAGTATAGAGAAGGGAGCAGCCAATCATACCTGAGAGTAGTGCCTGAGGGAGATTTCACAAAAGATGTGACTCAGAAAGGATGAGCAGGAATGCGTCAGGGATGGACAGGGTAAAAGACATTCCAGAGAGAGGACCGGCATACTTGGGGAATAAGAGAGAATTTGGAATGACTGAACTTGAATACTCTTCTTTTTTTCTTTGAGGAACTGGGGAGTAGAGATACATTCAGATGCAGTTAGTCCTGCCAGTTTCTCCATCCGTAGCAATGACTCCTGCCTCCTCCGTCTTTTCCCAACATCAAGTCTGTCCATTGCACTGAGCAATTCTGCTTTCCTCATTCTTCCTGAAACTCTTTGCTACAGTGCAAATGCTGAAGATCCTACCATTAATCACCTCTGCCAGCAACAAAAGACAGGTCATAATCATCTTCTCCCACTGGAACATGCTCAGGAGGTATGATGATAGTCTCATTGTCCTTTAAATCCTTTTAATATACTCACCCTGAAAGATATTTTGCCAAATAAGTTCTTTCATTTCTTGTTACATGATTCACCATAATTTATCCTTTATACTAAAGGACTCTTCTGATCATTCTGAGAAGATAAATGCACACTAGTTTAACTGATGGGACACCTGGTCAGATGCTGTTAATAGTTCCTGACCCATAATCTAAGTGGAATGTTTGAAAAGGGAGAGAACACACCCACACCACATCACTAGAACTTGTGCTATTTAGTCCCCTGAGCCTCTCTCAGGCACAAACTGCCCTGTATGGAATACTGATCGGCAATGGCCTATGGCTGCTCTCTGTGGTCGTAGTGACCCCTTTGTGGAGTTTACATGGACTAACACTGGTTTAGCATCTAATATGCATCTTACTCTTTTTTGAGTCCTTTTTACTTCACTTTTTTTTGCCATAAGTAAAGAAGAAATGTAAGGCAATAATTCCAAAACTCTTGATAAGTTATCCTAAGGGCAGATAGCTTAAAGAGCTCTCACAAAGTAATGAGTATTTCATAAATAAATGGAGAAACAATTATCTGAATACGGAAAAGGTTGAACAAGCTTAACCAGAAAATCCAAAATCTGAAACACTCCCAAATCCAAAATATTTTAAGTATAAATTTTCATGTCACAAGTGGATAATTCCACATCAGATTTCAGGTGGTGGATGGTTCCCTATCAAATGTAGGCACTTTAAAAATATCATGTGAGGGCTGGGGAGATAACTCAGTTTGTAAAGTGCTCACCTTGCAAGAACAAGGCCCTGGGTTCGATCCCCCGCACTGCAAAAAAAAAAAAAAAAAAATCATGTGATAGTAATATTGTGTAATATTATCTTCAGACTGTATATATGATGCATGTGAAACACAAATGAATATTATTTTTGAACTTGGTTTTCAACCCAAGATATTTCACTATGTGTATGTGAGTATTCCAAAACAGAAAAAAAAATCTGAAATCTGAAACATTTCTGGTCCTGTTTATTTCAAAGGAGTACCAACCTCTTTTTACCATCATTTTCCTGGCATATTTACAGGAACTAGCACTTTCTACCCAATAAACATCACAAATAAATTATGGCAATATTTCCCCATTATTGAGTGAACCTCAGGAGTATTGTACGAATGGTGCTCCAGCTTCCCCCACTGTGATAGGAAGCGTCTGGGCTCAACAGGCTTTGACCTTAGCAACTTATCTGTAATACAGAAATAGGAAGTTCAAGAAAGCAAGAAAGGTATTCAAAGTAAACCAGATCTAAATCGTCTCAATTCCTTTAGAAAACTGCTCCTCCTACCAGCCACATATTCTTATTCTGCAAACTAACCATCCCTGTTTACCTCTTTGCTGTTTCCTTCTATTATGAAAGATTTAATAGAAGTAAGAAATGGAACATAACATTTCCAACCTGTCTACTCACTGTGATTTCTTTTACTTGAGGGTTCCAGAACCTTTCTTTGTTTAATATACATGGAACTGTGAGGTAAATGCTCACACATGGATCTGCTTATTTAATTCTCAAAACAGCTTTGTAAGGTCAGTGCTATTATACCCTCATTACACAGATGAGAAAATTAAAAGCTTTTAATGCACAAAGCTATTTGCCAAAAACTCACAAAACTAACCAAGGAATGGCATCAGGATTTCCATCTAGAAAATCTGTCTCCAAGATTTTTAAGCAGCACATTACACTGTCTCCTTACAGTTACCATATAGAGCCCATTTTGCTTCTTGTTGGAATGCTTACTGCCTAGCATTATAGCCACAAACAGTAAAGGAGACTGCTACCATGACAGAAAGACCTGAATTACTCAGTCAATCAGAATCATTTGAAGTCTCTACCCCTGCTATGGTGCCACTCTATTACCTACTGTGTGGAGAACATGTGCTGCACCTGCAGAATAGAAAAATCTATCTCATGGGACCCTTTTGTTCCTTTGGCAAACAAGTCCCCTTCAGGTTCAAGGAAGGCAGGATATTCCTGTATCACTTCCTATCTTGGATTTAATGCCCTTTTATAGATTAAACCTATTGCATACTCCAGACCATTTCGGTTCATGATTGGGTTTCAAGTTACTTTTGCTGGTTTGATTCAGACCTGCTGCTGGCTTTATTCCAGCAGTGAAGCCTTGGATTCTGCTTTGTTCTTACCCCTTCCATTGAGTCTGAAAATCTTCTCATAACACAGTGCAAATGTGATAACTGTGAACAACTCCTTCAGATCAGAAGCTCATTTATCAACAAGTATGGTTTCATTTCCACACAACCATAAAGGCATGAAAGAAAATAATGTAAGCTGATGAAGTTATATTTTGACGTAATAGTGAATCTAACTAACCATTAATTTAAATTAACATTTTTATATTAAAGCTTCAAATAAGGATGAGAGTAGGTTCATAGATATTGACATGCTACATAAAGTGACACAACCTGTAATGAGGATAAAATAGATTATTATTGGTATAGTAAAGAACAAAATAATTCATCAAGTATATGTAATATTAATCATCTTAATCAGAATTATTAGTTTTCATGATCTATATGTTAATCTAATTTTACCACCAAACCCTCATTCTACTCTCTGTGAAACAAGTTATAGGGTCAAATGATTTTTAAAATCACTATGTAAATACTCATAGAACTTGGGAAACTCAAAATTTCTAGTGCTTTTCATTTGTGGTGGGAAATTTTTATTCATATATTTCTTTGCCTTGGCATGAGATCCATGAAGGCGGTAACACTGGATTTCATAATTGGGGTGCAGGTTGACTCCCTCATATACATTAACTCTCTGAGATTTTGAGTGTGGGCTAGACTTCTCCCCAGTGATTCAGGCTCCCATCCAGGAGTCTACAGAAAATGTAGACTGAATGGACTCCATTAATAGTCAATCCTTAATAGTAGTTAACAACTCAATTATCACTTAACAGCCTATTGACAGAATTGTACCTTGGAAAGACTAACAAAGAAAGAGCTGCTATTATCAAAAGTAGAAGAGAATCAAAGACCCCTGTACCTACTTTATGAACTTGACTGGGGCTTCTTCAACTATGGGTATCCAATTCATCTTTGGCGTGAATGACTTATGCTGCCAATCACCTGACTTTACAGAAAAAGCAGAGAATGGCATCAGATTTGTGCCATCTGGTATTATTATTCCTTTTATGAGAACCAAGGGAAAATTAAAATGTTCAGAGGAAAACAATGAAGATTGTAGTTGGGGGAAAATGAAAAACACATTTTGATGTTTATTCCACTGGTCTCACGAGGCTAACTTCGAAACAAACTAAGGGATGTGGTAGATTAAAAACTAGCATTAAAATAAAGAAATAGAGAAAGGAATCAAGTATTTAGACATGGAAATATACAGATCTTCAACTTTAGTTTGTACAGCTGTTTGTTTTTAAAGCATAGAACTCTTCACTAAAATAGAGTTATAAACCAAAATTATCATGGAAACCCATGAAATTCTTCTTCTAAAATGGCTCCATTTTCTTGGTCAAGGCTCAAATCATTCTGATCACATTAGTTTGTCTTGGATAATTTTGGTTCCGTTGGATTTTCTAATCATTTTGCCATCTCACTTACAGAATAAAATTTGTCATTTTCACAATTTAGAGGACTTTTTAATGTCCACAATGTTGTTTATAAAGATGAAGGTCAAGAACATTTTCATAATTTCTTAATCCAGAGGTTTGATTTTCTGTTTTGTTTTGTTTTGGTCCTGGAAAGAGCTATGAGTTCTAATTCTGGCAAATCTACAAAATATTTCTGTTAACCAAATATGATACTTTGTCCTTTCCCTATCTTCCCAGACTATTACAATAAACAAGGCAGACAAGTTGATTATCAAATTCCTGCATTGAAATCTTAACCCCTAATGTGGTTGTATTAGTAGATGTAGTAGGTGGGGTCTTTGGAGGTAATTTTGAAATATGAACTATGTTCTCACCTCTAAAGTCATGGAGCCTCCATGAGTTTGATTAGTGACCTTATAAATGAGGCACAAGGGAACATGGGTGCCACTTATGAGAACACAGTGAAAAGTTGAACCAGAAAGTCATCCCTTACCAAACATAAATCTGCCTACACCATGGTCTAGGACTTCCCAGTCTCCAGAACTATGAAAAAAGTTTCTGTTGTTTATAGGCTACCCAGCCTGTGGTATTTGTTATAGCAACTCAAACAGACAACAATATCTATGGAAGATGAAAACAACACATTCTAAGTAATGAAACCTGAAGAGCACAATACTCAATTGTTCTGTGGGAATGTTTGAAGAATCTGATATAACTTTGGAGAGAGGACTCCGGGGGAAAATTGGAAATGATACTTATTTGCATGCTTCTAAGTAATTAATCATGTTTTTATAGTAACTATGAAGGAAAATACCTTTTTATAAGTAGTTTTAGAGGAAGAAAAAGCCCGCAGAACATCCTATGAGATTAGAGTAGACAAAGTCTCAGACAAGGGCAAATAGAATACATTGTCAAGTTGTTCATTTCACTCCCTTCTGATTTTATTTATTTATTTATTTAATTTATTTTTGGTGGGACTAGGGATTGAACCCAGAGGTCTTGACCACTGAGCCACATTCCCAGCCCTTTCACTTTTTTTTTTTTTGAGACACAGTCTTGATAAGTTGCTTAGGCCCTTACTTAGTTGCTGAGGCTGGCCTTGAATTCACCATCCTGCCTTAGCCTCCCCAACCTCCGGTATTATAGGCACCAAGCTCCTTGCTAATTTAAAAGAAGAATCAGGGTGGTTCATGAAAGTCCTTCAAATGTGAATGTAAAACTCATCATTCAGTTTAATCCTGATTAATTTTAAGTACTATGTGTTACTGTTAGTAATTTTGAAATATGAAATATGTTTTCAAAATAAAATATTTTTTTAATCATTGATCATAGACTTCAAATATATTTTTTGTTGTTTGGAAAAAAGTCTATTCCATCTAAAATCTTATTAATGATTACTAAGATTCATCTCCTGTGAAGGGAATAGACATATTCAGTCTTCGACAGGGATTCTTTCATTAGAAACAATTCCTGATTGTCCTAGGAGGCTTTTAAAAGGTTAGTTACTTGTATACACACTAAACACAACATTTCATGAACCTAGAAATTAAAACAAGGTGGGTGGATAAGAAATTCATTTCCATGATAATCCAAAAAAAGTATGATTTAAGCATAGTTTATTAATAACAACATTCTAATTTTATGAAATTATGGAAAAGAGGCCACAAGTTGAATGTACATCTCTTTTTATTTTCTTTTAAAAAATGCTAAACAAGAGGATCGACAAAGAAATAAGTTGATGAATTACCAACTATAATTGGGTAATTAAAATAATAGTGGTATCATTAATTGGGTGTCTCTGAGTCTGGGTATCATTAATTGGGTGTCTCTGAGTCTGGGTATGTTTATGCAGGCATGTGAGAATGCAGCTGTATTAGAAACCACCTTTATCTTTAGAGAAGTATGAGAGACATATGTTAAAAATTAAAGCAAACAACAGGATTTAATAGAAGCAAAAGATATATTGATAAGTATCAAGATAAATGTTTTAAATTTTTCGTAGTCTTGCCATAGCTAAAAAACAGATTTTGCTGTTAAAAACAACACAACACTTTAGACACTTCGAAAGCCTTAGTGTGTTAACAGAGGCCAAAGCAAACATGAACTGAGGGGACAGCCAACGCCAAAGTTTTAAGTCCTATTAAAAGGGAAACAATGGTGTTGATAATTCCATGGCTCGAGATACAAAGATGCATCAGTTGCCTTATTTCATAATTTGTAATTAAATTAGAATTATCAACATATATTTTCAACTTCCAAATAATCTGTTAAGTATTAGAAAAAGCTAGAAATATTATTCATTGCAAATAAAATTAGTTACATGGGAATGATTTCCAGAAAAAAAATAATTTGTTTGCATTAATTATACCCAACTCTGCTTGTAAAGCCAACCTAACATGGCAAGGGTCCCTTCAACCTGCCTGCCTTTCATTTACAAAACAAAATACATATGCGGCCATTTCATCCTTCAGGGTTTTAAACTCAGTCCTGAGTTCCTTGGAATATAATCCCTTTACTGGAAATTCTGTTACAGTAGATCCTTCACTTTCCAAACATTGGCTAGATAAATTTACTTTCATCCCTCTATTCTCTTTCTCTACAGCTCCACAAATTTGGGACCAATGACACCGAAGATTACTGTTTTTAGCAGTTTGATGAAAAAAATATTATATCCTAACAACCATTTGGCCATCTATTTTCTTTTCACTTCTTTCATCTATAATTGTCAACCCTGTTTGTTATGATCACCTGAAAAGCTTATCAAAAACACTTACATTAAGAAATTCTGATTTGATAGGTCTGGGATATGGTCTGAATATTAGTCTTTTTAAAGAATTTCCCAAGGATTCTAATGTATAAAGAGAATTGAGAAGTACTCCTTCACTGGGAGTTAGAATGGAAAGCTGAAGCAGAACTGGGACTGGCTGCCTTGTAACCAATCAGAAAGCTCTAAGATTGCTTTCTGTGTCAATCACAATTCTCTGAGCCTCCCATGTTTGGTCAATGAACCAAACATCATAGTCTACATGAAATAAACTAAGAAATGCTTCTCCCACTTGTATGTGTCCAGGAATCACCTGATTATCTTATGAAAATGCAGAGTCTGATTCAGTGGGTCCACACAGGACCTGAGATCTGCATTCCTAACCAGATTATGGGGGATGCAGTAGAGGTGTCCCACCCACAGCACTTTTCTATTAGCAAGTATTTAAGACTAATCTGGTTCCATGATACAAGTGTGGTCAAGTTACTACCAAAAGCTATTTAAAATGTAATACTATTACAGAGATGTTCAACATTTAGTTATTTATAATAGTGAACACTTAGTCAGAAAAATATTCAAACAATTTGTGTGCTTAAAAGAGTTTTAATGGCATGGAAAAATCAATAAAATATACCAAGAAACAGTGAACTATAAAGTTATAATTTTATAGCTTATACAAATTATACAGAGATATCCAAATTGCACTAAAATAGATAGAAGTATACAGAAAGAAAACGATCCCATATATTTACTACAATTATGACAGGTTTTATAATTTTGAGAAAATTTGCTTTACAATATTTTTATTTTTCTCTTTTCTCATCTTTTGCCTTTATAATAAGATTTTTAAAAAACCTATTAGGCAAAACAGTGTATTATATTGGATCATATATTCCTTTCTGAAATTTGTATGAAGGGACATCTTTACATCTTTAAAATTTAATTCCCACTAGTTAAATGCTGAAATTCCCTGGCTTTATCCAGAGTTTTCTTAGCATATATTGATATACATCTTTTCTACTGTCACTTAAGATGAATTTCTTGTATTCATTATTCACTGTGCCTATGCAGAGTGGTTCCCTCTTTGACTTCTCCAAAAACCAAAACAGACTATTTCAACTTCAAAAGAAGTGAAAATTGAGAATGAACCTAATAAAATCAATTTTGTTGTCAATTTTGAGAATCCTAGTCTCTTTTCTTTACAGGAAATTATAGAACAATCACCTTCATGAAATATAGACACAAAACCATAAATAATAATTGACAACTATACATATATACATGTATAAGTACATATATGACACAGATATGACCAAACTGTACTTAATCCAGTGATACAAGTTGGCTTAGTATTTTAAAAAACATAATAAAAAAGAAATAATTCTTTATAGTTAGACTCTAACAAGACCAAGTTCCTCATATCATTACAAATTATTTGCGATATTTAGGGAAAAGCCTCCACTCCACTCCTGCACACAATGAATCCTTTACCTCATCCACTAAGGATTCATTCAACAAATAGAACACATATTCCCTAGAGAATCACCCTCATGGAGAATAAACAACACCCACTTTGAATCTTAAATTCATCAGAAAAAATGCATAAAGATATGTAATTAGATGAGAATTCAATAAACTCTTGCATTTGAAAATAAGTCTTTCTAAGCACATGTGAGAGAAGCAGAACTAACCATCTCAGGTCTACACACAGGTCACTGGGTATAATCCAGACTTGCTCAAGAGATAAGGACAACTTCAAATAAAATAAAACCTATTCTTACTATTAGGGAGGGGGACAGGAGATGGGGGAAAGTGAAGCAAAGAGAAGGTATTAGTGAGGGTAGATATATGGTCACAGTATGGTATAGGCATGTATTGAACCCATGTATATGTATGACATGTGTTAATAATTACAAAAAGAAGAAATTGATGATTAGCAAATGAAAAAAAAAAAAAGCAAAAGTGGGTTACATAGTAAAATTATAAATAAAAACTCATTCTTAAGCAGAAAACACCTGAGAATATCCCAATAAGGATGCATAAGACTGCAGTCAAATCTTCTTTTGTGCATCTGCCAGCCTGAGTATTCAATTCAGTTTTACTCAGTCTTTATATACCATTAAACTTCCTTGTCTCCTGCTGCCTACAACAATGGCATTTAATACTTCAAAGAACTAATAATCATGAATGCATACAAAAATTACCTGGTAAACTTATAAAAATTGTTTGATGCTAGACGCTACCAAAAAAACGTGAATCAATCTCTGAAAATGGAGCAAGGACACGCATATTGGTGGGGTTTTTATTTGTTTGTTTTTCCCAAATCTCCAGGAAATTCTAATGTGATGTAAGTATTGGAATCTCCAATGATAATTTTCCATCTTGGCTCACAACTGCTTTGAACAAAATAAAGCACTTTGGGGTATTGCCATTTTAATAATGATCAAGAATGTAAGATAAAGTAATGGAATTTCAGGTATTAATTATGAACCCAGAGAAGAAAGATTACCAGAAAGAAAAAGAAAAACCCAATTTTGAAAGTAGTAGCCTCCAGGGGGCCTCTGAACTTGGGCAAAATAAGTGGCACACTTTTTATCTATTTGTAATGGTAATTCTCACTTATTTTAATGTTCTGTAATTTAAATTTATCTTATCCAATAAATGTATGCCTTTCCATTCTAAATTTTCCAGACAATCTGGACCTCTGACTATGCAGGATGTCTAAGACTGGGACTAGAGGGGAATATTTTTACAATATTTATAACTTACATTACCCAAATTTCCAATAAAAATAATCAGATATTCATTATGAGCATCTTATCCAAGTCAAGTGTTTGCCAGTGTCCTTTCTGCAAATATAACCCAGAAACCCTACAGTCTTCAACTTACCACCCCAAGGCAATCTAATCTTTTTCACTTGCTTCATATGTATTCTAACCCTTCCCTAAAAGTTCAACTTTTCTTTACAATTTGATTTCATGCTTTACCAAAGTAGAGTCACTAGATAAAATATAGGACTGCCAGTTATTTTTGAATTTCAAATAAAGAACAAATAATTTGAGACATACTCCTAATATAAAATTATCCTTTATTCATCTGATATTTAAATGTAACCCAGCATCCAGTTTGGGTTGTTCTTGTTTTTTGTTTTGCTACTCTGGTAGTCATATATAAAATATATCTTGAAATGCAGCACAGCATTTGGGAAATTTGCTTGCCATTTGTATGAGGCACCAAGTGGTATTATGAAATGAAAACCAAATGGTATTATGTCCCAAATTCAACTTAACAATCAAATCCAAGAGTTACATCTCAATGTCTAAGCTTTTAATTAAAGACTTGAGTGGAAAATGGATAATCAGGCAATCTTGATAGAAATCAGTCTGAGTTAGCATTTAAAAAAAATCAAACAAAGAATATTTTGAATTTGAAAATGTAATTATCAACATGACCTTTCTTTGTAAAGGTTCTTGTAAATTACTTTTCCATTCAGAAAAAAATAAATTGCAAAAGTCTTCTGTTAACCAGTGAGATTTACTTTTAAAATTAAAACAAAAGGAAAATAAGACCATGAAGATAACATTCCATTTGCTTCAACTTGTCTTCTACATGGACATAGAATGAAAATTGGGTCTTCAAGCATCTTAAGTCTATGGTTTTTAGTTATTTTATTAAATAACTTGTCTATCAGGTGTTTAGCATTAAGTTCTTTTCAGTTTTACATTTCCCCCCATAATTTCAGCCTTGTCTTTTTAATGACAGATAGAAATTCTCAATATTTGAAGTTACACTATGGCACAGAATGAAGTCATTATTTTCTATGCCCTGCCTCCATGGTACTTCAAGTCCCCTGCCCACTCAGGAAGCACTACAAGTGTATAACTTACACAAATGGAAAAGGGAAAGTTCAGCATTTATATACTTTATAAATGGATAAGAAAATAGAGAGATATTGCTAGAAATAGCCAGTCCTGGGCACATAGCCAGCCATGCAAAGGACGTGGGTGTCATATAAAATCAAAACCCCCAGAAGATTCATGCAGGTCCAGCAAGAAATTTGTATAGAATATTTATGGTGGCACAGTTTGTAGTTGGAGAACAAATAAAACGAATTCAAACAGAAAATGTTAATATACATTAACAGAAAATACATAGATAATATATAGGTTATATAATGAAATACTGAAAAATAATTGAATTTCATATAGATGTAATAACATGATCACAATATTGATCAAAGATAAACAAGACATAGTGTAATTACACTTGTATAGCTCTCAAAAGTATGTAAAATAAAATAATATTTAAGTTTATATAACATAATAAAATCATTTGAGGTGAGGAATCAATAAAACAAAATACAGATAATGATTAGCTCTTTGAAGAGAGAACATAATGAAACTAGAGAAGGTAATAGTAATGGCCTCTTTATTAATGTAGGTGGTGGTCTCTATCATTCTTTATACCATCTATGTGTTTTATAAATACTTTTATCACTATATCAATATTAAGTATAAAATCAACAATAATAAACAAATTTCCTCTTCCCAGGAACATTTTTATTTCATCTTGCAAGTTCTTTTTTAAGCTTATTTTAGTAAATATGTCTAAAGCACACATTCTATAGCCCTATTAATACTGTTTACATCCACAGCAAAAAAAGATCCTAAAATAAAAATAAATTGTTTTAAAGGTCATTGACTAGTCAAATTTTTTTCAAAGGTCTTGAAAAATGAGCATGGGAGAATGGTAACTGGAAGAGTTATTGAAGTTAAGGAAGAAATTTTCCACTTAACTTATGGAAGAAACTTGTTCATATTCCAAGACTGAGCATAAGAAATAAGAAGAAAACCTTGAGTAGAAGAAGGAACAGAAGATAAAATCCCTTAGAAAAGGATAAAGTAGTCTTGAACAAACTGGAAAACAGCAGTGTGAGAGGGATGTGTTTGCAGAAGGGCAGGATGCTTTCTATAGAGACCAACCGACATGGGTCATTGAAAAATGAAGGTTGGTAATTTGAAGTTCTGGTAGAGCTGATGAAAGAAAGAAGAAAGAGATGTGCAAAGTACAAAAATTAAAAGGATTAAAAAGTGATTTTGATAATCCAAGTTATCATAATGGATTATCTTGGTACCTCTTGGCAAAACTTGGGAAGTTTTACCCAGCAGTTTAGAGAAAGAGAATTTTAACAATGATCCAGGATAATTTCATATGGGGGTATCCATAAAGGAGTATATCTACAGGTCAGATAATCCATCATAGTTTATAACAATCTTCAGAGGAAAGAAAAAAGTATCATTAAGGAAAGAAGAAAAGAGTATCATTGAATAATAAAATTGAAGAATATGAATGAAGTCAAAGATCAATCATAGTGGAGTAGCTTGAGGAGAGCTCTGGAAGGATATGCATCAGGCATTATGCTCAGAGAAAAAGACATTTATGTTTACAGTGGTAGAAAAATATGGGCTTATGAAAAGTGATGGCAAGGACTGGGGATTGGGTAGTTGCAGTCACTTGATAGGTGTTTATTGCCATTAAATAGAGCAAGGAAAAATAAAACTATAATCAACCATAATGAGAGTTGGTACAACTTTTTAGAATTTTTTCAAAATTAACAGGGCAGGTCACTATGCCCTACACTGACCAGTTACTAGATGTGGAACACCCCCAGTGAGGGAGTATAATTTTGTGAAAGACAGATACTTTGACTGAAGGAAATTCCTAGGGATGAGTTTATCAAGGAGCAATCAGTAGCTCGTACTCCCCACAGCTCAGAGAATGAGTGCCTTGCTGCTGAACTGGCATATTGGTGCATTTAGTACAACCTATCCCCCATGCTTCTTTTGTTTCGTATACCAAGTTTACCACATCTGGATAGAGCTCCTCCAGACTCCTGGCTGTTTGTTCTTTGGGTGAAACTTTTTAAAGGATGAATATTGGAATGAACTATAAAATTCTCCACTACAACTGAACTCAAGTCACAGATGGCACTCATTTTCTTCCTGTGATTCCTGTTCCAGATTTTCCTCACCCTTGTCTAGGAACCCTATGGATCTGGGTAGATAACATGGTAGGATTATCCAGACCTCATCCCTAAAGAGCCTAGGTTTCCTGTTCATCACCCTCTTCTTGGGCTGTAATATTGCCCATTTATCAGGGAAACTGGGCAGGGAAGAGATTCAATAGTATATCACCTGGGTGGCAAGCCTATCATGGATAATTAGGGCCAATTACCCCTGACAAAGTGATGACTTCACTTCTTACCTGCTTGTCTTTTGAAGTTTGAAGTGCTGAGACAGCAAATACATTTTCAAATGTAATGGTACTGCTATTCTTTATCTTCTATTGAAAGCATTATTCTATAAGACAGGACATCTAAACTTATAGAAGTGAAAATTTTTGAAAGGATCACTGGAATTGATGGTAAGTGGGTTTTGTTCTTAAACCCATATATTTTATCAATGGAAACACAGCACCATATAATGATCATAAATTAGGTTTAATACTGCTTCCTAGAGAATGGTGCCTTATCTTCCCTGGGTGTTATCTTCATGCTGTCTCTTCAGCTTTAAAAAGTGCTTCTTTCTAGCATGTCAGCTCCTCAGAAGCTCCTCAGATGCTTTAAAAGTGCTTCTTTCTTGCATGTCAACAGGTTCTAGAAAGTGTGTTATGGGATAAGACTAGAAAAATCTATGATTATATACTCACTCTCACATCTCATTTCCTATAAAGCAAATCTCTCTTGTCCTAAAGTGATATTAGGTAAGACCTCTTGTTGGTAGTTAAAAAAAAAATAAAATGTAACTCTTTGATAGTGAGTAGGTCCTCAGAAACAGGAAAAGAAAGCCCATATCTAAGATATATATTAATTCAACATGGAATCCCTTCTCCTTCCATATTCTGCACCCCTCCACCCCCCGCAGGATAGTAAATATATCAGGTGTTCAGCATTAGTCTCTATTTCTGGAAGTTTGAATGGACAGCAATATGGTAGCTAGATCTGATCTGTCTTGAGTGAGTTGGATATGTTGGACACATGCACAATCTCCATGCCTGCTACCATAAATAACATGTCCATAAGTTTATCGAATAAGCATTAAATTAACCAAAGACGATATTGGTTGAGCATCATCTGACCATAGAGTCATTTTTTTTCTCTTTGGTTATTTCATGCCTCTTCTTTGATGTAAGCTTTCTTGTGAGAATCTGATTCAAAGATCTTCACACTTCATGCCAATTTCCAGAGTTCCATTCTATCTGTCTTAGCCAATTCAGGCTGCTACACAAAGTACAATAACTGGATATCTTATAATCAGCAGAAAACTATTTCTCACAGATACGGAAGCTGAATAATCCAAGATCGAGTTACCAGAAGATTTGGTATCTAGTAAGGACATGTTTCTTTGTTCATAAATGGCCATCTTAATGTGTCCTCACATGGTGGGAGAGGCAAGGGAGCTCCCCAATGTCTCTTAAAAAGAGCAGTAATCTCATTCATGAAGGTTCTATTTCTAAATGTCATCACACTGTGATTTCAATATATAAATGTGGAGTTGGGTTATAAACATTCTGCAGCACTGTTTTAAATATAGCTTTTATTATTATTGAAATATAGTGGAGAATGATATATAATGGGGTAGGGGTGGAGAGTGAGAGAAGAATGGAGGAACTTTAGATTATGTAGAAGGAAATGAGAGGGAGGAGGGTATGAAAAATGGTGGAATGAGACAGACATCATTACTCTATGTACATGTATGATTATACTAATGGTGTGAATCTACATCGTGCACAACCATAGAAACGAAATGATGTACCCCATTTGTGTACAGTGAATCAAAATGCAGTCTGTAAAAAATTAAAAAATAAATAATCAATTAAAAAAAAAGAAATATAGTGAGACCAATATCAGCAGACAAATACCACTGAAAACATGTTATAGTCATAGATTCTAAGAGAATGGGTTATGCCATGACGTGTGGGAGCCACACAAGGAAATATGACTGATGTCAGTCAGGAGGGAGAGAATAAGGGGAAAAGTGGCAAGAACTTTTAATGTGATTTTCCATGTGAACAAATAGTTAAAACAGGATAAGAAGGCTTAGGTTTGGCTATTTGGAATAATTTCAGTGAGCTCTGTGATGTAGGGGCTGCTCCTAGTTATCTGGTACCCAGCTAGTGCTAGTTGTCTGCTCTAAGATGATTAAGGCAAAGAGATATTGGCCAAAAAATGTAGGAGTCTTAAGATCTTGATAAAGTTTGCAGCTGAGAGCTCCACATTTCCAGGCCCTTTCAGATTGTTTCATGGCAGAGGTAAAGAGTTCTACATTTTCCTGGAGCAAAAGTATAAATGCGAAATCTTGGCCATCCTACATTATTTCAAATTGCTTCCATTCCTCTTTCTTGCTACAGAAAACAATAGATTTACCAGACTAATGTACCCATGTCTATATTGATCTGCTGAGAAGAAATACTACATCTAATATAGCAGTTGCAACTGGGGATACTATTTGCCTAAATCTGTGGCCCATGTCTGTGTTTCTTTCATTCGCTAGGATCCATTATGTTTTTTTTTTTTTTAAACCAGACTGATGAATTGAATAAATATATTATTGGAACCACCATAGTAGAATCTTTGAAATTTTTAAGATGACATTATGCTCTGACTTTTTCCTGAGATTTGATTTTTAAAAATAATAATTATTTTTATCTTGGCTGTGGGTGAGCATAAAAAGTGGAAGAGCACCAGTTTCAGAGCTTCCATTAGACTTTCCCTACTATGCTAGCTCTAATCTCTCAGTGTAAGTGCGTTAGTCAGCTTTACATTATTGTAACAAATACCTGAGATAATCAATTTATGAATAGAAAAGTTTTATTTTGATTTGCAGTTTGAAGGTTCCAGTCTATGACTGGTTGGCCTCACTGCTTTTATGCCTGTGGTGAGGCATGGTGGGAGTATATGGCAAAAAAATTCTTACCACCATTGCCAGGTGTAAAAAAAAAAAGACAGGAAGAGGGAGGTGCTTGGGTTCTACCATTCCCTTCAAGGGGAGATGCCCACTGACCAAATACCTTCCACTAGACCTCACCTCTTAAAAGTTCTCCTACTTCCCAAGAAGTTCCATGGGTTGGAAAATATGTCTTTAACACTTGGGCCTTTGGGGGACAGTCCAGATCCAAACAGAAGTGATAAGGATCCAAAGCAGGTATTCTGCCAAATATCTAATGTGTCTATTTCAATTGTATTTTGGGAAACTGGGGAAAAACTGCTAGACAGATATGTGGACCCAGTGAGCTAAATCTATACCAGGCTTTCATTTTTTAACCTAATCCACATGTTCTTCCCTCTCAGAGAATGTGGTGATAATTTGGATCCTAAAATATCAGCCACAATCTAAGCCCTGGGTCGAACAGTCCTCAAAAATTTGAGTGTTTTTACTTCTAAAGGCCATTTGCCTTGGGGGATTATTATGATACTCCTCTGCCATGGGGATGCATGTTTCTTCCTCATAAAAATACAGTTTTTCCTTCAGGCAGTGATTCGGGTTTAAAAGTAGAGTTAAGTCTGAGAATTGGACATATATTGTGATATTTTACTGGAATGACTTTTCAATAATTATTTGATTTTTTCCATTTACATACATGCTATAAATTGAGCAATACTCTTATTGTGTGCATTGATCTTGCCTCTAGAACTATCATGTTCTATCCAGTCTCCATAGGTCTCTGTAGACCAAGTGCCTTAGGCTGCCCCGGAGACATTACTACCAATTTTTGATCTGTGTACCTATCTATGTTCCTTGATGCCACCTGCAAGACTTTCTACTATTGGGAAACTCAAAACTGTAACAGTATCTCCTACATTAACCCTGGTCTATAAGGGAGGGTTCATCACTGAACTGTTTAGAAGCATGGGTGCCCTTTCATTAAAGTGTCTTTCAACAGTTCTGCAAAGGAGTTTCTCCTAGGTTCTCATGTAGCCCACTGGAGTTTTCTATCCTTGAAGGTGCACTCTTGATAGCATGCTTACTTCTCAGAACCTCTAAATTTCTTATTCTATCCCCAGCCACAGTAGTTCCAGTATCTCTAATTTATTTATTTGAGGATCGTCACTTTTTTATGTTTAAAAGAATGGTGGCATATTATCACTGTTTCCTAAGGTCCTCCAATAATAAAGTATAAATCATAAGTAAAGTGTTCCAATATTGATCTAATCCATACCTTGATTCAGTACCCACAAAAACTAACACTCACCAGGTGTATTAATCAGATTTTTTGCTACTGTGACTAAAGGGCCTGATCAGAACATTTGTAGACGAGGAAGGTTTATTTAAACACTTATAGTTTCAGAGGTCTCAATCCATAGCCCCATTCCTTGGGTTTCAAGATGAGGCAGGACATCATGATGAAAAAGCGTGGCAGAGGGAAGCAGCTCACATGGTGATCAGGCAGCAAAAGGAGAGGTCTCCACTTGCCAAGTATAAATATATACTCCAAAGCAATGCCCCAATTCCCACCTCCTTACCCACACCCTACCACTTAAGTTACCACTCAGTTAATCCTTATCATGGGATTAATTAACTGATTAGGTTAAGACTCTTAGAACCCAGTCATTTCTCCTCTGAACTTCCTTGCATTTTCTCACATGTGAGTTTTTTGGGGGGCACCTTACATCCAAACAACAACATTCTGCCTCTGGCCCCCAAAAGCTCACAATCATCTCACAATGCAAAATACATTTAGTCCATTCCCAAGAGTCTGCACAGTCTCAAAAGTTCTAAGATTGCTCAAAGTTCAAGTCCAAAGTCTTCTCTGAGACTCAAGGCAAACTTGTATTGTAAGTTCCTGTAAAATTAAAAGCCATTTTACAAGTATACAATATATAAAGATACAGAGTAAACATTTCCATTCATAAAAATAAGGGCATAGAAATAAGGGATAGGACCAAAGCAAGACCAAAATCCAACTGGACAACCAAGTCCTATAGCTCTGTGCTCAGCATCTGGAGTACATAGCATAATGTCCTCTCCAAAGGGCTCATGTAGATTGTGCTCCTGTGGTCTTGTTGCTCACAACCCAAGGGGCCTTTCTGTTGACTTCTCTCTGCTCAATTCCTGCAGCTTTCCTAGGATAATGTCCACATTACTGACATTTCTTAATTTCAGGGGTCTCCACTGCAGCTTGGACTTCCTTCTCAACTCTCCACAACTTGCCTTTTCAGGGAGTGTACCTGCATCTCTGACACTGCTGCATTTGCTTGGCTTCTAAGACCTTCCTTTGAAATCTTGGCAGAAACTTCCATGATCCCCTAACTCCAGCATCCTGCATTCCTAGAGAACCAGTACCATGTGGTTGATACCAAGATCTGATGTCATCTTGAGCAGTAGCCAAGCCTCCAGGGACCCTGGCTGCAGTGGCCTCTGAGTGTCTGGGTGGCTGAGCATATTGAAAACAAATCTCCTAGACCCCATTGTGCAAGAAGGATTCTGCACTGGTCTCATCTCAAGAGAATTTTCACTTTTACCCCTTTAGCCTGAGATGGGTGTGGTCTTGTCAGCTCCTGAGATGCCCTCAAGCCATCTTTCTTACTGTCTCTGGGAAAAGTCTTTAACATATCTTTAGTGGCCAGAATGTCTAACAACTGCAACTTCCTTAGCCCCAAGTTTACTCCTGCCTTTCAAGTTCAAGTTTTTTTTTTTTTTTTTAATCTTTCTGCTCTGCTTTCTGTTCCTGATTATCACAATAAATTTGGCTAAAAACTTCCAACAATATCCATGTTACTTCCTGAATGCTATGCTGCCTAGGAATTTCTTCCACCAGATTAAGAAGTTCATAACTTTTAAAATCAGCCTCACAGAAAGTCTCAGGACAGGGGCAAAATGCAGACAAATTCTCAGTCAGGATATAACATGAATGTTCTCTAGTCCAAATTCCAATAGAGTTCTCCTTTTCTGAACCCTCTTGAGCCCTGTCTTCACTGCCCACAGTCCTATTGGCATTCTGGCCTTCTGAGAGCCCACCAGAATCCAGCATTAATCTCCACTTAAAACTATCTAAAGCATGGGTTTCAAGATGAGGCAGGACATCATGATGAGGCAGGACTATCTAAAGCAATTCCAGCTTGCACTGATTCACATCTCAGAATTCCTCACATCAATTCCAAAAACTTGTGAACTACATGGTCAGGTTAGTTACAACAATGACCCCGCTTCTTGATACCAATATCTGTTTTAGTCAGCTTTTTGGCTGCTGTGCCTAAAGGACCTGACCAAAACCATTATAGAGAAGGAAAATTTTATTTGAGGGCTCATGCTTTCAGAGGTCTCAGTCCATAAGTGGCTGGTTCCATTCCTCAGGGCTCAAGGTAAGGTAGGACATCATGGTAGAAGAGTGTGGCAGAGGAAAACAGCCCCAAGTGAGCCACTTCCTCCGGTCACACTCCACCTGCCTCCAGTTAACACCCAGTTGATCCCATCAGAGATTAATTCACTGATTAGGTTAAGACTATAATCAATTGTTTCTCCTCCAAACTTCTCCCATTTTTTCACACATGAGCTTTTGGGGGACACCTCACATAATACCAGGCTCCCATTGGTTCAGAAGGCTAGTTCTGCAGCTCTCCTATTTAGCTTCAGCACTTCTTAGGAATACATTGCAACTTGACTTTAGTTACATTTTCTGATAACCAGAAGGATAAATGAATATAGATCCTGAAAGACTATGTACTGTTTTGTGAGGCAGAGGCCTCTATATTGATCTCCATAAGGGGAGGAATGCTAGGCTTCAATGGCAAATAGTTGGTTGCTTGTACAAGCCCTGCGCACAAGGGAGACTGGAGATTCAAAAATTTCAAAAATATGAACTCAGATGTCCTCATCCCACATCTCAGGGCCAGGAAATACATTAGTTAACTTTTTGTCACTGTGACCAAAGTACCTGACAAGAACAACTAGGAGGAGGAAAAGTTTATTTTGACGCTCAGTTTTCAAGGTTCATTCTCTGGTTGGTCAACTCTATTCCTCTGGGCCCAAGATCAGGCAGTATGCCATGGTGGAAAGGCTTGGCAGAGGAGTACTGTTCATCTCATGGCAGCTGGGGAATGGGGGCATGCACAGGGAAGATGACTCCTTCCAGGGTATGCCCCCAGTGACTCACCTCTTCCAGCTGCACCCCATCTTCCTATAGTTACCTCCCAGTTAGTTCATTCAAACTTGGTTGGTCTGATTAGAATATAGCTCACATAATATAATCATTTCACCTCTTAATATTACTGCATTAATACAGGAGCTTTTGGGGGGGAACACCTCATATCCAAAGTACATTTTCAATCAAGCTCCTGAATATAGAACTCTTGCCAGGATTAAGAATCCAACATTCTCTGGTGTTTTCTGCCCTTGGAAGTAAATCTTGTGCTTTATTCTCAACTTTGGTTTGCCCTTAGGCACTGGGTATGGAAGTCTCTTTATATGGTGCTGAGGAAAGCCTTTGGCTTTCACGCATCACCTTAAATTCACAATTAAATTCACTATCTGACTTTCATTGTGGTTGCAATTTTCAATAGTACCCAGAAAGAACCAAGAGATTTATATTCCCCATATTTATTACTTTTTTCAAATTATCTAATTTCAAATAATTATGCATTTATAATATGTATTTAGATACTTAAATTTTATGATAAGTTAACAAATAACTAAGGTGGTTTCCACTCTTCTTCATTATAAATAACATCAATAAACTCAATTGTACATTTTATTTTTTCCCATCTGTTTCTTTAAGCTAAATTACATGGAGATAAATTTTTCAGTTCCACTGTATAGCTGCCTTAAAAGCTTTCAATATATGTTGCCAAATACATGCCAGAAATGTTTGAGAAGTTTATACTCCCACTGTAAGTGAAAGAGAAGACCTGTGTTCCTAAATCCATGTCAATCTTGGTAATATTATTAATCATAAGTTTTGCTGATTTTGAATATGTCATTTTATGTGTGTAAGTTTTAAAATATTTTTCCCCCTTTGGTAAGTTGCCCATATAAATTCCTCAAAAAGGTCAACAATAAAAAAACCCAGAACAATGATGGTCATTTGGTGCAGAGTTTTGCAAACTCTTCTTTGATTATCCCTTCCCTTTAGGAGTTGAAGGAAGGGAGCCATTACTGGGAAGAAGTCATGCTCTGGAGGAGGAAAGGTAGGCAGAGCTACTCTACTGCTGGCGCAAGTGCGCTCTACTGCTGGCGCGAGTGCGCACACACACACACACACACACACACACACACATACAGAGTTTCAGAAAGAGTAAGAGTATCTATTTTTGTTTCATATATTTTACTTCTCCTTAAAATGCTATTTCAGGTAAGAGTTCAATAAAGCAAATTTGAAAATCACCAACTCTTGCATAATCCCTCAGTGTTTTAGATGAGGAGGAAAAGAGTTAGGGCCCTTTGGCATCCAAGTGGAGACCAACGCCCAGGCTGCTGCCATCAGAGCAGGTGCTCCTCTCCACTCTGTTGCTTCAAGATATTTTCTTTTTCTGACCGCCCATCCAGAAAATAGTTCAAGATGACTCAAGTGTAAAAACAGGGCAAGAATTCTTTTCTTAAAAGAAATTTCTTCCCTTGAGGAAGGGTTGCAACTCTTAATAAACCATTTACACCAGACATCTTCAGCAGCTTTCCTTCACATTCTGTGGCAAAGAAGTCTCATTATGCAGATTTCTATAAACACATCACTTTAAATGGGAGAAAAAGATTAAATATACTGCCTCAGGTATCTACTTGTTGTGTACTGGGGTTCACGTTTCTGTTGCCTCTCTTAAATATTCCATTAATAATGCTGTCTAAACAGGGCTTAGTACATAATTTATCAAATCACAATTTACTTTGGGTTTGAGGAATTAGCATTTTGGTTATTTAGTCACTGGATATTACAAGGGATGAAAATACCTCTCTGTTCCAGGTTTTACATTATTTAGTTACTATTTTCAGTTCACGTACTTTTGCCCTAAAGCAGTTTCAAGAGAGTCTACTTTTAAACATCAAAAGGAAACAATGATAAATACCTGAAAATTGAACTGTCAATGTTTTATACTATAAAAGTAATCTTGAACTGGGGACACAGCTCAGTTGGTAGAGTGCTTGCCTTACAAGCACAAGACCCTGGGTTAAATCCCCAGGACCACAAAAAAAAAAAAAAAAAAAAAAAAAGTAATCTTAATTATTTCTAATGCTTCCTTTTTTTATTAACTCTTCCATCTTTTTTAGAATTATGGCCCGTGATCTACAACTATCATTCATTGTGTGCTCTGTGTTAAGATATTTATTTGCACCACTTCATTTAATATTCATGGTAATAAGTATTTAGGTGGGTTAGAGACTGTTATTTCCATTTCATGGATGCATAGAGTCTTAAGTAGGGTTAATGTAAAATCAGAATTTAGATCAGGACTTATTTGTTCCTATGATTTTATCCAGTACATTTTTATGCCTCCAATAATACAGAAAGAATTTCTACCTCATTTACATGGTCTCTTTGGTTGATCTTTAATTCCATGGCATCTCCAAGAACCATAAGTCACATAAATTTCACTAAGCAAACAGTGAAATATACCCTCACAGTTGAATCCTTTAAGACTAAGCATTTTGAATACATTTTATTACCAATAGGCAGAATAGTTTTTCACCATATTCTTTAATATTCTGTAATTCTTTTGTGTGTCAAAATGGAAGTGCAGAATCCCAATGATTTGATTTGTATGATTTTAAGACTTTTGAAGATAGGGCTTTATATATATATATATATATATATATATATATATATATATATATATATAAAAAACATGACAATTTAAACCAGAAACCATGATAGTCAATAGCTAGATATATTCAGCAAATGAAAAGCCAGTATTGAAAATGGTAACATAAAAATTAGGCTAATGGAATTTTTAATGACATACTAAAAATTATCTCACATTACTTTTTCCGGCTCAACATGTATTCTGAGTTGAGTTTATGGGAATTTGGTCAGCCCTGCATGGTTAATCTTTCAAACTGAATACACTCACAAACCCATTCACCATCTCACAAAAATTTTAATAGTGGTTTATAGTTTTACAAATATATATATATATATATTTGTAAAATGTGAGCCTGGACTCCTGCATTCCTAAAGTTCAAAGACAAGTTTGCTAGAATTTCTCTTTTCAGAAACCCCATTTGAATTCTGGCCATGTAGAAAGCTTCAGTTCATATATGTGAAATGTTAGAAATACTCTGGAATTAACCTAAAGATAAGCTGTCAAGTGTTTATGAGCACATATGTTATATCAGTATTACAGATAATTTTGAAAAAACATTAAGTAATGAAGATTCATTTTGGGCCAATAATTATTTTGATCATCTTTTAAACTGAAAAAGGAGAAATGAGGGATGTTAATAAGATCGTTACCAACCCCTTCTATAGAATAAAAATTATCTCAAATTCAGTTCCACGTTTTATACATGACAGTACCAGGACATAAAACTGTAAAGTATTTCACTTTCTTTACATTTTTTATGATTGACAAAGAACTTAAACTATAAACCACTATTAAAATTTTTGTGAGATGGTGAATGGGTTTGTGAGTGTATTCAGTTTGGAAGATTAACCATGCAGGGCTGACCAAATTCCCATAAACTCAACTCAGAATACATGTTGAGCTGGAAAAAGTAATGTGAGATAATTTTTAGTATGTCATTAAAAATTCCATTAGCCTAATTTTTATGTTACCATTTTCAATACTGGCTTTTCATTTGCTGAATATATCTAGCTATTGACTATCATGGTTTCTGGTTTAAATTGTCATGTTTTAGTTTAAGCTTTTGAGACATGGAATCTAACTGACCCATCTCATTTTTGGTGCTGGGTTACAGGTCTCCACCAAGCATGACTTGCTCTGACTTCACAGCAAGAGTCAGCAGAATTGTTGAGAATTCTGCAGAAAAGTGTAGCCCCATGATCTGCTCCTATAGCCAACTGAACATTCCTTGATCCGCTGTCCTAAGGTCAAGCTTATGATTATTTCTATGAACTTTTCATACTTGACCTTAAATTTGTGATAAACCCCAAATTTTATTTGAGCTGGTTTAAGTAGTTTGTTCCATATAAACAAAAGGAATTGTGTCAACCTTGTCAAAATTTTATCACTTCCACTTTTTGCATCTTTTCATGTATACTGAACTGTTATCTTTAAATTTTCATCATGAAAAAAATATCTTTTTTCTTAGAAAAGGGTAATTAAAACATGCTTCACTTCTATGAAAACATACAACACACCAGATATAAGCAAAAAAAACAAATGAGGGCAATTGTAAGACAAAAAGGAAGTAGGAGGAAGGTGGGAAGGGGACATCTTTTTCCTTTTCTTGTTTTCACAAAGATTTAGATTTACAATGGGAAAGTCACTCTAAACTGAAATACTGTATGGTAGTAAAGTATCTCTGAAGTTTCACCCCTTAGATTCAAATTATTGCTTTGCTACAATTAGCTGAATGACCTGGAAAAGAACTGTTTGGAAAATCAAGAAACAAAATAACTTTTCTGTGTTTTAATTTCTCATCCTTAAAATTGATAAAATAACTTTTTTGTTTTTAACTACTTACCTTAGCTTCTATAAAAATAGATTAAATCCTTTTAGTTATTCAAGGTAACTAAGCAGATACATAGCTTCAGTGGGCATTTACTACTATTAGACAAGGATAGGAGGACAATCCTAAATAGCTGTGATCTGGCTAGGATGTCTGAGGGCAAGACAACTGAAGTTTCTTGCTCATTTTCCCAAGATCTTCCACAACCAAATTTGGGGACAATGGTAGTCCTAGACCATAAAGTAAGTGTCATTTCTCTGTCAGAAAAAACCTACAATCTTGAATTCTTTATCTCTTTTCTCAATTTCCAGTGAACAACCACTTAAATGTCCAATATACTCTGGGATTTATTTTTACTTAGGCAGAAAGAGTGTACAGTGATTCCAGACAGGGGACAATCTGACCTTGGTGCCAAGATCTCTGTGGTTGGTACTATTAATCTATGATCTAGAATTACCTAGGTTCCTTATCCTGGCTTGTCATCTTGTAGGGTTCTGAGTTCTAAGTGCTTGCTTAATTTGTCTAGTAGTAGGATCTCATCACCTTGATTATTCCTATATATCTGATCATGGTTCTTTCTTGGCTGCCTGACTGGTTTGAAACATCCAGAGTTCACTGTCTGGGTTTCAGCTCTTCTTCTGTCCGCTGATCCTCCTGGTCAGGTCTCTGGGTGCTGTCACACCCAGCCCTGGTATTGTCATACCCAACACTCACCACTTTGGGAACAGCAGAATAGGGGAGGGTCAGGTCAAGAACAAAAACCAATCCTCACAGATTAATTGCCATGCTTAAGGGATATACTAGATACTACAAACTAGTGAATGTGTATGAATGTGTGTTTGTCTATTTAATCTTTATGAAAATCTATGATATGAGCATTATTAGTCTCATCTTATAAATGGCAAAACTGAGGCTCAAATCATATATGATTTACCAGAACAAAATATAAAATGAGTACACAGTGAAATGTCTGGCTCCTCTGAAATCTCTACCACCATTGACCTAGCACAATTGCATCCATGACAGCACCCTTAGTAATTAGATGTTTGCCTTCATACTTGACTTGTTTTCCTTCATTGCTTTGTGGAAAGAACTGCCCATGTGGTTTGTCTGTCACTTTTTTATAAATAAATCTTGGCTATTGAAATGAATCCATTTTCTGAAACCACCCGCTGGGTCACAATTTCTACAGATTTGTACTGAACTTCTTGACTTTCAGTTGCGCCAGAAAAGGAAACTGCACAATGGTTAAAAGCTTTGAGGCTAGACAAATGTGAATTCGCGTTCTGGCACCAGCACTGAGTAGTGTGTAACTTGGGTCTAATTACTTATCATTTTGTGAGACTCTGCACGTAAAGCTTTCCACAGGACCAATGAAGTGTTGAAGAGTTAGTTTTTGGTAAACACTAAGTACAGTGCTGCTACTATTTTATAATTATATCCATTATTATTATGTTCTTCCAATGCACCCACCTAATCCCAAATGGAGGTCAAGCAGAGAGTGGGGCAAACAAAAATTACTTAAGCAACATAAAAACCCAAGACTAGAACAAGAGTTCTTTCTTCCTTTTTCTCTGTTCCTTTTCTCAACTGGCTTATATCAAGAGAAGAAAACACACAGGAATGGAAGGCTTAAAGCTTAGAAAGGAGAAATCATAGTCACACTCCAATTCTTTCCTAAGAATTCAATTTATCTATAAGTAAATAATCACTGTGAAACTAGGGAAAAAAGAATGACTAATGAACTTTAATACAGAGGTTACATGAAACCAGATTAATGAAAGGAAGGTGAGCCAAAATTTACTAATGAAATGAAAAACCTATCCCCTGAATTATTGATCAAGACATGGCTGCACTGTCAAAATATTTCATATCGCACTAAATTTATCTGGAGTGCCAGGGGCACTTTTTACTACATTATTTTCTGGCAGAACTCAGTACAAAATTATGTTTTAAAAATTAAGTGTATATTCTCTTAATAGCTATCTGTGTAACTCTAAATTCACTTTGTAAAGTTTTTTAGTCCTATATAAAGTCATCTACAAATCTCATCCCTTTCTTATATTGACTACCTATGACTTCACCAGTGAACAGTGAATACAAAAACTAAAAAACAAATGTTAGTACAAATGAATTGACTTGGGTTCCCATTAACACAGTGTTTTGTAACCTTGAGCTAGATCATGTAGTGTCTCTACCCTCATTTCTTATCAACAACAACCAAAAAAAGAATTTTAATCGTTTTGTAATTAACGTGTCATTGTCCCACACATTATCTCATTTCATGAAATAGCCTCCTCCTAGCTTACCTCCTTTGGTTGCTGAAATGCTAAAACAAATTTTTAGGTATGAAAAGCTTCAGAAAAGTTAGAAGCCAGTCAAAATCATGCAGTAATAATGGTTTTACAATATAATTAGAAAATACTGCAGAGAGGAACCATGCTTCCATTGTTTAATGAGACAATGTTCTGAAACCATTAACACAGAGCTCCACTGGATATTTTACCTAATGAGCACTTAATTAGCACTGCTAAATTTGTCAGCAAACTAGCCACCAGCTTTCAGTAACACAGAAGGCAAAGCTGCCAAATGGGGAGAGCCTCCTCAGCTCCATGCCAAATGCAGCCTCTGATTGGCTCATTCCAAAGGACAAAAATTTGTAGCTTTGTTCCAAAGAACCCACAAGATGCAGAACTGCTTTTCCTTTTACATTTCCCACTGGTACAGTAAATAGTAACTTTTTGCCAACCATTCATAAAGCACATGCCACACACATCTATAAGTATTTATTTTTGAGATTTACTAAGAAATATGTAATCTTTAAAAGGGCTCAATGTTTTTGAATTTTCATTTTTTTCTAAGGTTATGAATTAAAAGCATTTACCTAATAAGACATTTGAAAAACACATTATGAATTTTCCTTAAAACATGATTAAAATGCAATTTGAAAAGTCCAAGACTCAGGAAAGTATCAACCCACCTTTTCTTTCGTTTGAAAATTTGCAAATTTAAAAAATGTATTTTTTAATGCATACTGAAGCAGTCTTAAGTAATCAGTGTCAATTTGTGGGCATTTAATGAGTTACATGCATGCTTTCTATTATTGTCATATTTATTTATTTTCAAATTTATAAATGTAAACTGTTTCAATGGAGGAACTTTGGATTATGTAAAAGGAAATGAGAGGGAGGGAGAGTATGAAAAATGGTGGAATGAGAGACATTATTACCTCATGTACATGTATGATCACATGAATTGGATGAATCTGCATCATGTACAACCATAGAAATGAAATGATATAACCCATTTGTGTATAGTGAATCAAAATGCAGTCTGTAAAAAATTTAAAAATAAATGATTTTAAAAAAAGAAAAGTATAAACAAGTTTGTTTAAATTAGCCAACTCTTTATTCCTCATTTTAAAAATGTGAATGGCTTTGTACTATTAAAATTAATAATATGTAATCAAATATACATAACAAAATAATTTTTAAAATAGAATTAAGCATTTCACTTAGCTACCAGAATATCGCTGGTGAAAACTAAAACACTATATTGTGAACTGCTAGTGTTACAGAACTGGGGTCTTCCTGGAAACTAAATTCATGAATCCTTAAGGAAATTAAAATTTCCTTGTTATTTGATACACTTTTTCTGAGTATTGTAATTAATCCCATTACATCTTATATTCAAGGCAAACTGTATTTCTCATTTACCAAAGTTCTCCTGTTAGAGGTCCCATGGTTATCTAACACTTATTACCAACCCATCAAAATCTTCATCTGTAAATGTAAACTTCCTCCACCCAATCCAGAAATCTTGGAGCCAACCAAAAATTATCTTTCCAATTTCTTGTTGTATCCAATAAAACCATGTTGATTTTGATCTCTTGAATCTATCCTGTGTTTAAGCTCTTACACTCTCTGCCTGGAATAGTATAATAGCCTTTCAAATTCCCAGAAATGACAGGCAAGCTGAGTCCAAAGGTTAGATGAAAGAACATTGAAGAAATAATTTCTTACTAAAAGAAGAGCACCTACATAGGTATCTCTCTAAGCTGTTAAAAACTGGTGGCAGCTCTGCACAGGTGGAGTCAGGCAATCAATGACAGAAAAAAATCAGCACACAAATCCCAAAGGGTCAGAAATGTTATTTTTTTTAACTTCTGAAATTCAAATGCCCAGAATGCCCAGAACAGTACATGGCAGTTAGTGAGTATCTGGTATAGAATTGATATGATAATAAAGAAATGAATGAAGCTCTTGAGTTAGAATAAAGCTCTAAAGGGTCTTGCATGTCTTAGTATTTGGAAAAATTTCAAGGTACAATGGGAAACCATTAGAAGATTTAAAGCTGCTTAGCAATATGATCAGATATACATTTTAGAAATATTGCTCTGGCTACTGGAAAAAAATACAGATGGAGTAAGTCAGATTCCATGGAAAAAGATTAATCCATTTGACCTTTTACTAACCAAAGGAAAGATGCCAGATTCTTGATTAGG
This sequence comes from Sciurus carolinensis, assembly GCF_902686445.1. Lineage (NCBI taxonomy): Eukaryota > Metazoa > Chordata > Mammalia > Rodentia > Sciuridae > Sciurus > Sciurus carolinensis. Next base: position 79,870,328 of record NC_062219.1, on the reverse strand, counting down.
AAGAAAATGATGATGGGAAGGAGTAAAGGTTTGGGGAAAACAGAGGAGGTTGGTCCCTAGGATTCAGAGATTAGGGAAATAATGGAGGATGGGTGGTAGAAGAGAGTGAGAAAGCAAGGATGATGAAGTTTATAGCTTTGGCAACTAGCTGGAAATTCAATTGGAGCATGGAAAATGGGAGAAGAGGATCTGGTGTCTTAAATTCATTTTGCTGTCAAAGGTGGACATTGAAGTGTTAGGTAACTTGCCTAATGCTAAAGTGGTGTGTCCAAAGACATTTCCAGGAGGCCAGAAAAGAGATACAGAATGCAAATGTAGATTTAGAGATTACTTACTTCTAGAGTGGGAATCAAAGGAGTGACAGATTCCAAAGATAGTGTGTATATGTCTAGGTAAAAAGAAAATAATAGACTGCCTTAATTATAAATTACAGAGAGTGGAGGAGAGAGAAAGAGAGAGAGAAAGAGAGAGAGAGAAGGACTCATCAAGTGGAAAAGAAGGAACAACTGAATGAGCATAATTGAAAAAAGAGGAAAACTAAGTGCTAGAAAAGTAATAATAGAAAGTATTACACTGAGGTACAGTTATGAAGAAAGGTCAAAAAATTGCTTATCTGTAGATTATTTTGGATAATAGGGACATTTTGACAATATTAATTCCTTCAATCCAGAAACATGGAATATCTTTCCATTTATTTCTTCTATTTTCACTCTTTCATCAATATTTATAGTTTTCAGGTTACAGAGCTTTTACTCCTCAGTAGTTTATTTTATTTTAAGTGGAATTGTTTCACTAATTTCCGGTTCAGACAGTCTGTTGTTACACAGAGGTAGTACTGATTTTTATGTCAATTTTGCAATCTGCAACTTTACTGAAGTCACTTATTAGTCTGAATAGTTTTTGGTGGAGTCTTTGGGGTTTTTGGTACTAAGATCATGTTGTCAGTAAAAAAAAAAAAACAAAAAAAAACAAAAAAAAAACCCACATATTTCTTTTTTATTTGGATGCCTTTTATTTCTTTTTCTGTCTACTTTCTCTGGCTAAGACTTCCAGTCCTATTTTGAATAGAGGTAGTAAGAATGGGCATCCTTATCTGGTTTCCAATCTTAGAGGCAAAGTTATCAAATTTTCACCACTGAGTATGATGCTAGCTATTACCTTATCAAGTATTTATTATGTTCACGAGCATTTTTTTCTATTCCCATCTTTTTTCAGAGATTTCAACCTGAAAAGGTATTGTTATGTCATTTATGCTTTTTCTGCATTTATTGTGATTTATGTGTTTATTCTTCATTCTGTTAATATGCTGAATCACATTTACTTATTTTGATATGTTGAATCATCCTTGTGTCCTAAGGATAAATTCCATTCTATGAGGTAAATAATTCTTTTAAAGCACTATTAAATACAGTTAGGCAGCATTTTGTTGAGATCCAACACAGTCCCTTTGAAAATTCTACTGTCACTCTTCACAGAAATAGAGGAAATAATCCTCAAGTTCATATGAAACTACAAAAGATCCCAGTCAAAGCAATATTATGAAAAAAGAATAAGACTGAAGTCATCAAATTTCCTAATTTCAAAATATTACAAGTCATTGTAATGAAAACTGGCATAAAAATAAACACTTCAATTAACTGAATCAGACAGATAACCCAGAAATAAACCATGCATCTACAGTCAATTAGTTTTTTTTAAAGTGCCAACAAAGAATGTACAACAGTCATCCATATACTGAACAATACATTTGGGCCCCTCACCCATACACAAGAATCAACTCAAAATTGATTAAAGAAATAGACATTAGATATGAAACTACACAACTACTAGAAGAAAATGGGAAAATCTCCATTATGTTGGTTGAACAATGACTGAATGGATATGATCCTAAAGCACAAGCAACAAAAGCAAAAACAGGATCTGAATAGACATTTCTGAAAAGAAGATATACAAATGGCCAAGAGATACATTTTTAAAAAGGTTCAACATTATTAATCATCAGGGAAATTAAATTAAAATAATGAGATGTCATCTCAAACTCTTAGATGGCCATTATGAAAAATGTGAATGATGAGCATAAATACTTACATCTGCCATTTGTCAATGACAGACAGAATAGAATACCTATAACTGTTATTAAACTAGTCAAGACAGGTTAGGATCCAAAACCCCAGAGAAAAGCTTAACTTTAGACAGAAGGGAGAGAAGGAAGGAGGTCAGAGTCTGGGTGCAGGGCAAGCAGGAGAAGCTGGGGAAATTTCCATGAGACAACTTCTGTATTCCTTGTGCTTGGGATGGGTGGAGGTTAGAGAGGACGAAATTTGAAGAAAGTAAGAAATAAATCTGAAGTAGTTGTTGTTGTGGGATGGGAGATGAGGTTGAGTAAATCTTAGAAAGTTGGGCTCTAGGCACTGACCTCCACTCAGATTGAGACCATGAATTTTACAAGACCCATCTGAGAAATTGTGTAATTCTACTAGTACTTATCAGGCCAATTCTGGAAAAGGAGATGATACTCAGCATTCTAGGGTCGTGATTTTCCTTCCAAGGCATAACAGAAGGTAGGTGGGGCAAGGATGCTAAAGATGATTATTTATATATTTAGGGAATAAATGAGAAATGGTGTGATTGGGGTCTTAGGAGATTACACTAGCTAAAAACCAGTCTTCAACACACAAACCTACATGGTGCCTCCTAATATTATTTTCATTCCATAATTAAAAAGTTAAAGATCTCAAAGAGGAAGAGTCACATACCAAAAGTCATACAACTAGGAACGTTGGACTAAGACTCACCCAACACCAAAATTAAGTCTAGGTGACCCCAAAGCCCAGGTATTATTAATATGCCTTAATGAAAGTACTGAATAGAGAAAAATATTTTCCTACAAAATTCTGTCTTCAGAAAACATGCAAAGAATCAGAATGACTAAAATGCATAGATCAAGATTGAGGACATTATTAATTCCAAATGGGATATTGTCAAACAATAATATTTAACAGCTGTGTAAAACTTTAGAGAATCCAAAGGAGTTTTATAAATGTTATCTCAATAATCAAAACAATTGTATGAAGTAGATATTTTGTCATTTATACTTTATGGGTTCCAAGAGTTAAGGGATTTATACAACTTACTAATCAGTGGGTTTTACCCATTTCATTTTTATTTCTGAAAGCCCCTGGAAAACTCAAAATGATTACAAATGCATTTTTTAGCAAGTTTATGTTTCGCATATAAATTTAATATAATGAAAATGTATAGTCAACCTGAATACTTTGTTTTCTGTTTTGTGTGTGTGTGTGTGTGTTTATTGAGACTATCAGGAAAACATAGTTAGTATTAGAATCATCTTTTCTTTTGAACTCTTGGATTGAAAATCTGCTTACTTCATATAAATCAGATGGAGTTGACATTGGAAGATAGTCCAACATCTCTCTCATGTGGAGATTTGGCTACTTTTCATTTTCTTTCTCTGCAGAGGTCACACTGTAAAATTCTTGCAGATTGTCTTCATTCTGAAAGCATCTGACCTAAGCTTGCCCACTCCCATCAGACTCTGGACACTTCTATTGTCTTTTCACTGGAATATACAGAAGTAAGAAAATCAGGAAAATAGATTTATTAGTGTCTCTCTCTGGAAAAGTATAGAGCAGAAAACATACTCTATAATTGACCTGAGAAAGAAAGAAGACCAAGAGAACAGTTCCCTGTATTTTACTCTTCCCACAGTATACCTCAGCTTCATTCACAATCTCTTTTCTTTCTTTCCCTGTAGATGATCTTTTTTGCCCTACTTCTCACCTCTCTCAGGAGGATTTCTGGTCTACAGATTATTGCAATCTTCTGTACCATTCTTCAGGGCTGAAATACTTTTAACAATCTATCCTTTCAATGCCACTGAATTGGTTTAAGCAGATATTAAAAGTAAGTCTGTTTTTTTATTAGTTGAATTTATAAGACCAAAACTATCTCAAGAGAATCTTAGTATGTTTTCTTGAATCTTTTTTTTTTTTTGAGCTTTGGGAAGAAACAAAGTTATAATATCTGAAAAAAATATTATGTGATAAATACTTCATTTCTTGGAGTTAGTACCAAAATGAGAAACAGAAATTATGCCAAATGAGAAAATTAAGAACTTGAGAAATAATAAAGGCAGATATCTACAAGGTTGAAAATCTATTAATGATAATGCCAACTCCTGGATTGCATCTACATAATTTTAGGGTAAGACCGGAATCTTGATTTAAATTGTAAAGACTGTTGAATTCTACATGTTCTAAGGCTGCATCTATTACTAGTTGATTAGAAGAGAGAAGATAGAGAGGTAGAAGAAGAGGGTAGTAAGGACAAAGGCATTAAATAATTTTCATTTTTCTTGGGTTATTTATTTGTTAATTTATTTTCTACAGGGGAAAAAAGGAAACCTGGCTTACCTAGGGCTGATACAAAAAGAAAGAAATGACATCACCACAATGTATCTGTCAGCCAGAAGTTGGAGCCATCTCCAGAATTTAAGGTGCTTTTTCATTGTTCCAATGACCCCGTGTGGGCCATTTATTGATGACAGTTCCCAGTTGTTTTGAAAATATACACAATTTTATTCTACTACAACCAAGTGTGTTTTCTCTTGCAGAGAGATTCTAAAATCTGGATCATCAAAGTGTATTCTATTTTGATGATGATGTCTTCATAGCAAAGCTGTTTCTACCTTACTATAGGAATCAGTGTTCTGGTGACCGACTTACATCAACTCTCTTTGAAGTTTAAGTAAAGAAAATCAATAGTATTGATTGTCTGAAACCCATGATTTTATTCTTAAATGATATATATTTGTAATGTGAAAGTTCAAAAATAAGAGAAGAATCAAATATTTACTATTTCATATTTTAGATATGTATTTAAAATTAAGTTTCACAAACTGTTTCTATTTATACTATATCAATCACTCTGACAAAAATCTCTCAGAATTGCTAGTCCTTCATAAAACTGTATACTCTTTATCTGCCAACCCCAAGATCCAAGAATTTTTCAATGAACAAAGGGCTAGAAAAAGAGCCAAGATATAATTTACCTCTTTTTCTTTTATTCTATTTAAATAACTAAGTTTTTTTAAAATTTAAATCATCCTCCTCACCTGAGGATTATATAATCAATAATCATATATGGGGCCAGTCTTAATACAAGACGAATATGACAAAATTTCTTAAGAAACAATTGCTCTTTTGGGACATGAGCAGACTTATTGGTAAAACCAAGAGAGAGAACAAGACAGGAAAGATTTAGGGAAAGACAGACTTTGAATTGGGTCTTAAGTGGTCAGCATTCAATTGAGTATAAAGGCAGAGAAAAAAAGTCATTCCAGTCAGAACACCCGTGGAGAAATTTGGGGGGAGGAATTTCAGCATTTTAGTAATTTTTTAATAATTTTTTTATTTTTACAGACTGCATTTTGATTCATTGTACACAAATGAGGTAAATCTTTTCTTACTATGGTTGTGCATGATAAAGATTCATACCATTCGTGTAATTATACATGTACATAGGGTAATGATGTCCATCTAATTCCACCATTTTTTATACTCCCTCCTCCCTCTTATTTCCCTCTATGTAATCTAAAGTTCCTCCATTCTTCTCCTTCCCCATCCCCTGCCTCCATTATATATCATCATCCACTTATCAGGGAAAACATTTGACCTTTGGTTTTTTGGGATTGGCTTATTCCACTTAGCATAATATTCTCCAATTCCATCCATTTATCTGTAAATACCATATTATTCTTCTTTATGACTGAATAATATTCCATTGTGTATATATAACATAGTTTCTTTATCCATTCATCTGTTGAACGGCATCTAGGTTGGTTCCGTAATCTATCTATTGTGAATTGATCTGCTATAAACATTGAGGTGGCTGCATAACTGAAGTATGCTGATTTTAAGTCCTTTGGGTATAAACTGAGGAATGGGATAACTGGGTCAAAAGGTGGGTCCATTCCAAGTTTTCTGAGGAATCTCCACACTGCTTTCTAGAGTGTCTGCACCAGTTTGCAACTCCACCAGCAATATAAAAGTGTGCCTTTTTCCCCACATCCACGCCAACATATACTTTTGTTGGTGTTCTTGATAATAGCCATTTTAATTGGAGTAAGATGAAATCTTGGAGTTGTTTTAATTTGCATTTCTCTAATTACTAGAGATGTTGAACACTTTCTCGTATATTTATTAATTGCCTGCATATCTTCTTCTGTAAAGTGACCAGTTCCTTGGTCCATTTATTGATTGAGTTCTTTGTATTTTTGGTGTAAAGTTTTGTAATTCCTTTATAAATTTTGGAGATAAGTACTCTATCTGAAGTGCATGTGGAAAAAGTTTTCTCCCACTCTGTAGGCTCTCTTTCCACATTATTGATTGTATCCTTTACTGAGGAAAAGTTTTTGGCATTGGCACCAAAACAGACAGGCAGAACAATGTACACACTAGAAGACACAGAGACAAACCCACATAACTACAGTCACCTCATACTAGACAAAGAAGCCAAAAATATACAATGGAGAAAAGATAGCCTGTTCAACAAATGGTTCTGGGAAAACTGGAAATCCATATGCAGTAAAATGAAATTAAACCTCTATCTCTCACCTTGCACAAAACTCAACTCAAAATGGATGAAGGACTTAGGAATTACACCAGAGACCCTGCACCTAATGGAAGACAAAGTAGGCCCTAATCTTCATCATGTTGGCTTAGGATCAGACTTTCTTAACAAGACTCCCAAAGCACAAGAAATTAAAGGAAGAGTCAATAAATGGGATGGATTCAAACATTTTAGTAATTTTATTGGAACAGAAGACAAGCTACTGTAAGGGGACTGTGAAAGGTGATCTAGAAATGAAAAGAAAGGTTCCAACAGAAAAGTCCTTCTTGGAGATGTCAAGCAGCCTGAAATCCAAACTGCAGGCAATGAAGATGCCATCAGATTTGCCCTAAGGTCCATATGGAAGATAGAACAAAGGCAAATACTAGTAAGGGCAAGAAGAACTGGAAACTGCAGACAACTGTAGATGGAGATTTAAAATAAGACAGTGACAGTGTGTTCGGAAAGCAGGAAACAAATCTGAGATACATTAAGGAAATGGAATTATGAGACTTGGTTATTGATCAGTTTGGTAAGTAGAATGAGTTCAAGATTTCTGACCTGGAGTACTTGTTAGAAGATTATGTTAATCACTTGTAGGGGACATAAAAATAATTAAGACATTTGGAAAGAAGGTTGAAAATGTATATAGGTTAGGTTTGGCATATTTCAAGAGTGGAGTGACAGGGTGATCAAAGTGTAAGTACCCCCAAAACATTCATATATGATTTAGAACTAAGAAGATAGAGTCAGACTAGAAATAGAAATCATAGAATTATATAGTTAGGTGAGTGGTTCTTATACCTGAGGTTGTATATGGAGCCAATAAGAGAATGAAGAAAAAGGAATAATGCTGGATTTTTTCAGAAATAAGGAAACAGTCTAAATAATAATTTAAAAATTCAATAGATAAAGTGGAAATAAAATCTAGGTTTAGAGGAGATGAGAAAGGTGTGGTTTTAGATAGAAGAAATTCTATGCAAGTTAAAAAAACCTGATGGTTATGCTGTTATCCTGGCAGAGGTTTGAAATAATTACTACATGGAGAGAATAAGGGAATTTACCAATGAAGCTAAGTCACATACTCTATGGAAGTAAAGTTGAGATAATTTTCAGGAAATATGTCTTGGAAGGCTACAGTTGTGTGACATTTTTCCTGAAGGGGAAATCAGGTGGTTGCTTTGATGCAGAAGGTGGTAGCCAGGAAATTAAGGGTTCTGTCATAAGATTATCGAAGTATTGGTTCATGGCTGCTAGGCTAAAGCCACGTGTTTAGAAGTGTCTGAGATTTGTTTAAAAAAATCTGTGAATCTTTAACTGACTCACTATCTTCTTTCAATCCAAGAACCTACCATCTCTTAAACAAATGTATTACTCATGTGGACAACTACTCATATCTGTGTTTTCTACTTTCGGTAGCGTTAATTGCCTCCAATAACCCTAACTTTAAGAAATTGAGGTGTGTGAATGAAATACAAATGAAAGTTATTAAGATTGATTTTTGAACTGTTCACATTTGGGACACTACCTCTCAACCCACTTGCCATGCGATGAGACTCCCAAGTCGCATGAAAAGTCTGTTTACAGATGCTCTAAGTGACAACTAGCATCATCTTACCATCCGTGAGAATGAGCCATCTCATATGTCCAGCCCAGTCAAAACTTCAGATGATTGCAACTCCAGCTGGCATGACTGAAGCTGCATTAGATATAATATGCAAGAACAAATCAGTGAACTTACACAATGAGAGAAAATAAATTATTTTAATCTATTAAATTTCATAGTGGTTATTTTGTGCAGCAACAGATAATCAGAACAATCAACTTCATGTTCTGTTTCTTCTTTTACTGAATATTTAGTAATTGTTTAATATCAATATTGCACCATAAAGAATGGTTTTGTGTCTACTATATATGTAATATTTTATGTAGGAATTTAAATTGTAAACAATATTTTTTCTAAAGTAGACATTATAATTCTTATTGTTTAAAAAGGTTATTAAAGAAGCTAACAGATCAATGTGAATAAGATGGTCAGTTATATAGAAAAAGTGCTAAATACCTGTAGCTATAGTGCTAAATACTTAGTATATAGATTACAATAACCCAACGAGGACTCTTTAGCATTATCTCAAATGAAACATTATTCTCCTTTTGGGAATAGAGTGTTTAATTAGTGTGAATCTCACTGTCTTATTACTGAAGAGTTAGGAGGTAGAGATGCTAAATTTGAATGTTCCTATTTAAATTCATTTGTCAGCACCATGATCATAAGAATTTCAAAGAAGTTTGATTCCTAAGACAATAATAAAATCTCCTTTTGTTTCAGTTTTCTGATTCATATTAAGTATATCTTAAATACTAATCCCCCCAAAACTGATAGCAATGAGTGTATTTTCATTATTAGAATACAACTATTCATAAAAGTATATGTGACAGGCAAAAGAAAATAGCTGGATAGATAGATTAGTGTTTAATATGCAACTTTTAGTTTGATCTGTCAAGGTTATATTTCTGCACAAATGAAAAATATTTTGTTTAATTAATGTTCTTATTGAAATAATTGGTAGTCATGAGACAAATGCACTTAAAACATTGTTGAAAGGGGTTGACAGCTCATAAATTAAGAGAGACCTCATAGAAAAGCTAAAATTCACACAAACAAGATCAAATATATCAGCATCTTCCTTCAAAGACTAGTTTGGAGAAACAGAATTCATAGAACTGAAGCTTTACTGCTCCCAATGTGTCCTCATCTTGGTGCTATATTCTGTTAATGTTACCAAAGCATACCATTATGTGCTATATCAGAAAGAATGAGATCCACAAATATTAGTCTCTATCTCAATCAAGCATGGATTATATCATTTTTGTTTAAATACATTGAATCAAGTACGTATATGGACTTCTGTTTTATTTTAGTGGAAGACTTTTTTATAAATGTACCTTCTGACTAGGTACTGTGGGGCACAACTATAATTCCAGTGGCTCCAGAGGTGGAGGCAGGAGGAGAAGCCAGCCTCATCAAAAGTGAGGCACTAACCAATTCAGTGAGAGATTCTGTCTCTAAATAAAATACAAAATAGGGCTGGGGATGTGGCTCAGTGGTCGAGTGCCCCTGAGTTCAATCCCCAGTAGCAAAAAAAAACAAAAACAAAAACAAAAAACAAAAAACAAAACCAAAAAGAACTTTCTGCTGATTATTGTACATTTGTGAAGAAATGCACTGAAAATAACATTCAACATCATACAAATAATTCAATATAGCAAAACCTTGCCAGGGCAGATTGATTTCACTCTTCAATAATTTTATAATATTGATTTCTTTTCATTTATTTCTCAAACTTTTGACCCTATATCACCAACTCATTCTTCCCCTATCAAGAATTGATTCCATATTTTGGTCCATCCTAATTCTGACTTAATCCAATACTTTATGAAAGCATCAGGACATTACTAGTCCACACATTATCAAATAAATAGACTACCACCTTATTCTTACCATGAAAACAAAACAAAATCACTCGGTGATGATTTCAGTTTAGTATCTTTGACAGTTATTTTCCTTCATGCTATAAGTTACTGACCAAGTTTTCTGGTAATTTGTAAGAGAAAATATTGGTTTAATATATTTTATTCTTGATTTTTATGCAAATACTATAAAATATTTGGCATATAGTTCAAACAAAACATTTCTGTTTCTTCAGTTGCACTGTATTTTAACACAAGACACGAGAGGCCATAATGCTTTCTCTAATGGCAGATTATTTTAGCTCTGCCACCACTTTTGTCAGCAATTCAGACAACTCTTGTAGATTTGAAGGCTCCAAAGTAATGATGGAGCAAGGAGATTTAGCCATAAAATCTAGAATACTCCACAGGCACGCCTTACTCTTCATATGAAAAACTCTTCTTAAATATACAGAAAGGCAATATCTTTATAAAGGACATAAACAATGAGAAAGTATACATAAACTTTATACAAAAATATTGTGGGGAAAAATTTAAATGTACAAAGTAACATATCAACAGATAAACACACCAGATAAATATATCCAGTCAGATGAAAAATATAATCTTAGAGAACAGAAGAGGTAGAAAAAAAGTTTAAAACAGATCCTAAGAAGTAACAACATAAACCAGAACTACCAAACCAAGAACAGTGTGATTTAAAAAGAGATCAATAAGAATTTTTAAAGAGAAGTGAGAGAAGACAATAGAAAAAAATAATTCAGAAATAAAGACAGAACTAGGAAAAAGAGAAATAAGAGGAAAGTAAGGGAAAGAAAAATAAGGAAGCAGAGACTGGAAAAATATATAACAAAAATACATATACAAAAGAATCTCAAGAAAATGATAATGATAGAGTCCATATAAAAAATATCCAATGTATATAATAGGAAACCAAAATCAAATCAGTGGGGTAAAACAAGTACTAAAATTAATAACTCAAAAAATGTTCTAAAATGAAAAGTATATTTTAAAAAGGTACAAGGGGGAAAATAAAGTTAACATATTGGAAAAGCATACATGATACTTGAGAACACCAATCCAGAAAAATTAACTCTGAGAATTATTTTCATCAAACTGTAGAATCTGGGGTAGGGGTGGGTGGTGGAATCTTGTACATCGATTCTATAAGAGATATAAAATGAGATAGCCCTCAGACTTCACAGCATTCCATCGTGCATGGATACCACATTTTTTTTTATCCATTCTTGCATTTATGGTCACTTAGATTGATTCCATATCTTGGTTATTGTGAATAATGAATCAGTGAAAGGAAGTTTTTTTTCAGGTCCTGATTTTAATATTTGATTATATTTAATTTTAAAAAATATTTTCTATTTGAATATAAGCCCAGATGTAGGATTACAGAATCACATATTTCTATTTTTAGCTTTATGACTAACCTCCATACTGTTTTTCATATGGGCTTTACTAATTGATATTCCCTCCATCAGTGTATCAGTGTTCCCTTTTCTCTACCTACATGACAACACTTTTTCTCCTGATAAAATTCTCACAGTTGCGAGGTGATATTGTGGTTTTGCTTTACATTTCCTCAGTAATCTGGTGTTGAGCATTTTTAATATACTTGATAACCTTGTGTACGTCTTCTTCAGAGAAATGTCTATTTAAGTCCTTTGCCTATTTTTTTCATCACATTATTTGTTCTTTAGCTATTGAGTGATAGGAGTCCTTAAATATTTGGATATTAAACCATAGCTGGTGTATGTTTGTCAAATATTTTCTCCCACTTCATAGGTTGCCTTTTTACTTCATTGACTATTTCTTTTGCTGTTCAGAAGTTTCTGTTTTGCTTTTTGGTATCATATGTGATCATTGCTCAGACCAATGCCATGAAACTTTTCCCCTAAATTTTCTTCTAGGTGTTTGACATATCTGGTCTTACGATTTGGTCTTTAATCTATTTTCAAAGTTTTTCTGTAGAGTTTAAGATAAGTATCCAATTTCATTCTTTTGCCCATGGATATACAGTTTCTTGGTACCATTTGTCAGAGAATATTCTTTCTCCATTATCAAAGATCTGTTGACTATATATGTATACATTTAAGTCTGGCTTTTCTGTTCTGTTTCCCTGTTCTTTCAATCTTATGCCAGTAATGAAGACAATGGAGACGTTTCTTAAAATGTCTGCACAAGACAAAAATGTTTTCTCTCTATTCTAACATTTTTTTTCTATTTTATTGTAGTGAATCTATTTGACAAAAAAGCAACTAAAAGCATGAGGATTAAAAAGAGAAGAAATTAAAAAGAGGAGAAAAACTGTTTCCATTTGTCTGGGGCATAATTAGATATCTAAAAGAATCAAAAGCAACAGTGAAAAATAGCCACCAGAGTATAAAGATAGAAACTTTGTATTCAAAACTGATAAACTGAATAAATACAATGAATAATTAGAACTTATTACAAAAGATCCCATTTGTATATTGACAACAAAAATAAAATAGATAATCATAAATTTAAAAATACAAAAGTTTTTCAGGAAAATTGTAAGATATTCTCAAAAACATAATATACTCTTAAGAAATTGAAAGACATACCATGCTCTTAAGACTCAATATGTAAAATAATTCATTTATTTTCCCTAATTAAAAGTATAAATGTACACAATCATGTCAAAAATTAATGCCATTAATTTTTTTCTGAGGTAAGGCATATTGATTAACAAGTTTATATAAATGAATGAGTCATCAGATAGAACCAAAAGAAAATCCCATAAATTAATATGCCAAGCCATGCATGTAGGAGATGGGAAGAGAGTTTAGCCATACTAAATATGCAAGCATATTGTAAAATTTCTAAGTGAAATTAGTGTAGTATTTGTAGATGAATGTAGAAGATAGGGGTAGGTCAATAGGACAAAAATGGAATTAGCAGACTCTATACATACAAAAATTTAGTAAACAATGAAGTCAGCATCACAACCAGAGAAGAAAGGTGTGGACTTAATACCAGATAGTATTAAAATTGGGTAGTCATACAATAAATTTAACTCTGATGTTTTCTATAGACCAATATCAAGATAAATTCCAAATGTACTAGAACTCTATAAATTCAAATTTGAAATGATAAAAGAATTAGGAGAAAATATGGTCACATTAGTTTATAACATACAAATGCTCTGCTTCATAATATGAAAACAGAAAATTTTCTAACTGCAATTCAAAATTCAGAGTTCAGATAAAAATAATTGATAAATAACAGCAAAACACAATAAAAATGTAAAATACATGTAACAAATAAGAAGAAATATATATGACATATCACATAAAACTCATATTCGATGACCAAAATCCCAGTGAGAGAATGGAAAAATGGTGTGAAAGTGTTGCTAAAATGCAACATATGTAAATATTCCTTAAAAATAAAAATGCCTATCCTCACTCAAAATTATAGAAAAGCAAATTATACTGAAATAGTATTTTCAACCATTCAGTTGTTGAAAATCTAAAAGACTGACAAAATGCTGAATAGAGTCATATCTAAGAAAAACAACTTTCTCGTTCATATTTATAGTAAAATCTATGGAGAATAATTTGAAAATATTTAGCTAAATTATCTATGTATTATCCTTTGACTTGCGTATCAAACGTCCTATAAGCAAGATTATTAATTGTGATATTAAAGATCTAACAATAGTAAAAAAATTAAAAAGTACTGGTTGAATAAGCTATTGGACTCAACTTAAAGCAATATTGTGTATCTGTAACTCGAGATGAGGAAGATTTCTGAATTCAGATGATTGATTGATTGAATGACAAATAAATAGCTCCAGGATATATTTTAAATTAAAAAAGCATTCTATTTTTAGAATAGGCATGTATTTCATTAATGTCTCAAAACAGAAACAAAAACTAATTTTTGTCTATGTAAAAAGTAGGGGAAAGGCTTCAAAAAAGAAAATCAAACATATGTGTATTAAACTCCCTATCTCTAAAATCTCTCTCTTCATTTGTCTAAACCCTGGAACTGATTTTGCTCAGTTATTTGATCATATCTGTTACTGGAGAACCAACAAAAGGCTTCAGTGTTACAAGGATTTTAAAAACTCTATAGGTTGTGTTTCCTGGTTCTCTTCCAATTGCTTCTTATCTTACTAATTTCATCTTCTTGTCATTATCTTCACTGATGTCCACTCCTTGTTCATCATCCTTCACAATAAAGTCACCTTTGTACACCAACTCTACTCTCCCAAACCATCTGTCATCATAGGTATTTGATCTGTCAAGCTGTCCTTATTTCCTCTGGATCCATGTCTCTTCCTGAAAGGAAAAATCTTTAATCCAATACAATCTCTTTATCAAATAAACCTCCTATCACATTTGAAATCAATACATTACTTAATGTCCCATCATTGTACCGACATATCTCACTTAATTAGAAATAATCATAATCTATCTTATATCAAAACATACTGGTTCTCCTTTTAGAGTAGAAAGTCCACCAGAGAAGAGAATTATTTCTAATGTGTTCCTCAACAGCATCAAGTCTCCCATGGGCTGCAGATTTACACCAAGTTCCCAGAAGTTCTGCTCTGGTGAGATAAGGGGAACATTCAAACATCAATTAGCCAGGGGAATTTAGCTAACTCTTTTCTGACTATTCTGAGAAAGTCTGCATAATATTCATGAATCCGTTTATGCATCAAAACTCTGTTAAAGCAAATTATACAATTAATAATGGATGTATTTGCATGTGACTAGGAACACAATGACCCAGAAGAGGAGACCAGAGTGAATATTTTAGAGAAGGTCACCTAGCCCCAGCCTATGCCAAACCAATATTATTTGAATCCAATGGTGACGTAAGTCAGAGGCGGCATGGCAGCCTGAACACACAATTTCCTGGCCAGGGTAAGTTTGCATCACACTTTTAGCAGACTCTTCTAATAATATGCACTCAGAAACAGTCATACCACTTTGTAAATGTCTCCCCAGACACAAATGCTTTGACTCCATGGATTTAACATAGTCTTTGAAGGTTTTTTCTAAGAAAAATGTCATCCTTATAGTGAGACACCTAAAATCTGACATGCTGTTATTAATAATTTCTACAGTTTCTTGCATAATATACTCTATAAAACAGACTTTTCCAGGGAGCAACAAAATTTCTTCCCAAAAGACTTCTTTCAATTAAAGGCAGAATTGAGGAAAGCAGAAAATTAAATGGTTCATAAAACAAAATGACTCTTCTTGTGGCATAAAGATCATGCTCAGTCATTGAAGTGCAGACAGAAACATCAAGAGAAACATTTGCAAATCAAGAGGTACATTTGGAAATCGGATTTCTAAGAGTTTAAATAAATCATCTCCAGATCTAAAGATTTGTATGAAAGCAGTAACTTGATTAAAGGTTGGTAATTTCTTGACCCTAGCACAACAGATAATCTGGAAATGGAGGAGGGATTCTATAGAACTTTTACCCCCAATCCCCTTGACTCCAACTCTAACCCTCCTCCACACGCACACACACACACACACATACACACACGGGTACACACACACGTGCGTGCACACACACACATGTTCCTCTAAGAACAAGGACTAGCGGGGACAGAAGAGAAAATACAAGGCTGTTAGGGAAGGAAAATGGGCACAGTGTAGAGTTAGGAGAGACGATAAAAAGGAGGTTTAATCAAGTTTGATTTAGAAATTTAAAAATGAACAGGACCAAGTTTTTTTAGTTAAATTATGTAATCGAATTAAAATGTCATTCACCACCAACTGAGAACAAATGGTTAGCCTGCAAATATCTGTGGGAAGCTAGATATGGAATTAAAAAACAAATCAAACTTATTTATGTGTATATCACAGTAAATCACACATACCATTGAATTTGCACATTTCAAATCAACTTTACATTTGAAAATTCAGCATTTTCACTTTTTAAGAAAAAAATTAATTTTGGCCAAGAAAATCATTATCTTAAAATCAACAAGATGAACTATCCCTAAAAGTACCACCTTCAAAAGTTTGTACCTAGATGTTACATGCTAAAATTTGGAGGGGACTTGCTTATTTTCCAGTCTGAGAGAAGACTGAAGACACTTTTCCTTCTCAATATGAAAATTAAATGTATTTCTGTGATGCCTTTAGCTTGAATATTAAAATTTGGACAGAATTACTTATCATTAATAATCAATAATATATTCAACTGTCACTAATTAGGAATTCTTGAACATCAAAAAGTCTTTGAATAACAACAAAAATGAATCTTAGGAAAAGAGTAAACACCAGTATCACCTTGTAAAGTTCAATAAACATTTGCTGAGAGCTTTGAATGAAAACAGAACCCATAAGTTTAGTAAACATAGCATCAAACTGAAGAGGTATCTACACAGACATCTGTTCTCTAATTGTTGTTGGAGCTTTGATACATGTATATAAGCATGTAAGCAAATCGCACAGCTAACTTATAGTTCCCTTGTGTATTGTTCCAAAAGGAAATTTTAAGCTACGTTTTCTATGCATTGCCATTTCTCTCAATACACACTTGCTGACTTATCCTTGAAAAATGCTTTATGTAAAATTTATCTTAAGTAAAAGAATAGTTTATTGTAAAGAACATGTATGCAATGTGAATTGAAAGTTACTAAGTCCAACAAATATATGAAATCTCTTAAAGAACGGTAAATGAAAATGCAAAAATTAATTCCCTAAAACAAAAATATAAAAATTAATTGTAAGCACCTATGGTTTAAATTTGCCCATAAGATCCTTTAGGGATATAAAATCATCCTTTTTGATGGCAAAATCTATTGTATTGGAGTAGGACTCTTACCAGGGAGAAGAGAGGGATAATTTGATTCACCTCAAATTATCTTTGGTGCTTCCCTGAAATACATGGCTTCTGTATCACAAAATCTTAGATATGAGAAGGAACAGGAAACAATTACTTCTACATTTTTTTCCAATTTATTCTGCTTTATCTGCTTCAGCTCACATGACCCATATTTGAGAATTAGTTTAGAAATTTCTTCAATTACTAAAGATAAGATGTGTTTAATTCAATTTAATACATATTATGGGCATTTGTGAGAACTGTGATCCTCCTGAAATTTCAGCTCATGGAAGCCTTCATTCACATCCATCTCTCTACACAGGTCTTTCCTCCTACTATGTGATTAGGGACTCCTCATCTCTCTAGTCCCTGGCACACCCTTCTACAGCAGTTATCCCACCTTTTAAGCCATGGTTATATGTGTGTTTGTTTTGAACAAGACACAACAGACTATCTAGTATAAAGAAGAAGCAGACATATTTGACGGATGGGTAAGTTAATGTGTTCACAAACTCAATACATACTTCTTGACACAGTTATACATCAGGCACTGTTCTGAGTACTGGAGATACACACACACACACACACACACACACACACACAGAACAAGTGAATGAATAAGGATCGAGGGAGGGAGGGTTAAGTAAGAATGAATAAGAAAGAAATAACCTTCCTTCTCAAAGCATGTATGTTGAGTAGGAAATACTTTATTCTTTCAGTTAACCAGTCAACAAATGACTATTGAGCTCCACTTCAAGTCAGGTAGAAGAGACACATAGAGCAGAAAACAAGAAGCCCCAGGTACCTACCTGCCTCAGTAACTGCAGAATCTAAGTTAGGAAACAGCTGGACACACCCTGGTGTAACATGACATCTGGTAGTTAGGTGAGTGCCCTGGAGAAAACAGAGGACAGAGCTTACAGGGCAGGTAACATAGAGACCACTGTATGCAAAATGTACAATGTTACCTTTAAAGGACCCTGAGAGAATATGGCATTTAAATGTTTTAAAATCCTTTATTGAATTTATTATATTTTCAGAATTTGCTAACAGAAGCTTTTATGAAAAGAATTTATAATAGGTACCCTCTATCATTCTCTACAAAATTACATTGTACCACTCATAAATTTACTGCAAAACCCAAGTACATTCAGCTGTCCATGATTCATATTCCACTATAAAGCCACCAAGTTAAATAGAAGATATGTAAGATGAAGCATATCTTCTTAATAATGGTTTGTCTATTCACCCCATGCTAACATCATCTGCTGTCCAGCTAGCTGTTCAGCCCCTCCCAACTCCCGCTTTTAGAACCAATCGTTTTTTAAAAGAATTCTAAATGTCTTTTTTATTTTTTAATGTCAGTAATTTATGCCTAAGTACATCTCATAGTCCCAACTACGACTTATTATATTCAAAATGTTACCCATTTTATAATTATTTCTACTAAATTTCCTCTAAAGTAATTGCTGTCTTTCCCCCCTAGATTTGTTTCCAGGATACACATTTGTAATCAGCATTTCAGATATGTGTGTATACTTGCCAAAATCTCTTATCTTTGTTATCAACTCCACCCATTCATATTATCAACTCCCCTTGTTAATCAGTCTCTCTATGATGTCAGTTTTCAGAACTACAAAGAAAAAGGAGGAAATACAATTGAACATTGATTTTTATGTATTATTCTTTTTATTCCTACTCTTTTCGGCTGTGCAATTTCTTCCTAATGCTAATCTCACCCTGGCTTCATCCTTGACCTTTATACCAAAATTCCCAAGTTCATGATTTCTAGCCCCTGCCCTTCACCATGTCCTCTGCTACCCACTAGGCCCTGGCACGTGACGTGCACTCAACTCCAGAAGCTCCATAGGTTTGCAGTGAGCCTCTGTAATGCCGCCTCATTGTCCTAGCTCATGTCACCACTACTCTTCCAGTCATTCATGTTCAAAATTCTGGAACATTCTTTTACTTTTGCCTCTCATTCACATGCCAGCTCCTGAAATGCTTTCTGTCTTCAGTGTGTCACTCAGTACTTCTTTCCTTTTCATTTCCACCATTAAGTCAAAGGTTCAGATCTGAGTCTTTTTTTTTAATAGGAAGCTTCTTTAGTTTCCTAACTCCACATCCACTAGTCCTCAATTGCTGCTGATCACTCTTTCATCATCACATGAAGCTCCCTAAAACACAAAACCAAGTTCAGGGTACCTTCCCAGATTCTACCGAAATATAATAAAATTCAAAGCCTTCCATGCTATAAATAAATCTACATTTCCATTCCTGACCAACCATTGTTATCCATTTGTCAAACTTACACTGTTCCTGAAATTACACACTTGTTAAAATACTTATAGTGTTTTGCCATGTGTCATAGTTATTAATATTATCTACTTCCCCATCCAAAATTAAATTCCCTAGTCCTGAGTTCAAACTATGCTTTAGGATAAAATATATGTCTTATATGCACTCTTTATTTTGTAGACACATTTACTTATACATTCACTTTTTTTTAAATTTAGCTTTTAATTTTTAACAGACTGCATTTTGATTCATTGTACATTCACTTTTGCATGCAAAAGAATTTAAAATTATGTATGTAGTTACTTAAATAAAGACTAAAATAATACTAAAGTAAATAATAAAATAAGATAAAATAAAAAAGGAGTAGGAGTATTAGAAGTCATAGTTGGGAGAAGTAAAATACACATAGTATTAAATATCAAACAGTTTCTAATTGTTTGGCATAAATGTTTTCTTAGATCTATTATGTAGTCTGTCACAAAAGCTTATATCTAAAGAGGGATTAGTAAATGTTTGTTAATAGTTAATTGAATTATTTTTTTCTATATTTTGAGGAAACCAAAATTCTTGAAAACTGTTTTTGTTTTTAGAAATCAACTTTATTTCTAAGTATTAATATCAGAAAGTATGTCTGAGTACTATAATTAATGGAATTTTAAGCAAATAATGTTTGAGCACAGATTTTAAGAAGATGAAAAAGGGCAACACGATCTGACTAACTCCAGGTAGACAGTGTCAAGACTGAATTTAACTGTAGGACACCCAGAGGGTATTGGATAATTGACTAGTATGGAATAAAAAGCCCATATATTGGGGATCATAGAAGTGTTTTGTGTTGAGGGTTAGTAATAGGGGACAAACTAGCTTGTTTTCTCCTAATGTATATTTGACATACAATAATGTCCCTATTTATCATAAGATGTTCATTTATTTGCTCATTATACAAACATGCATTCAGGGCCCACACTCAAAAGTATATTCTCTCAAGATCTTTAGAGATATGTGGTGGAAAGTCTTTCCTCTACATTAATAGTAATAATAATTACTATTATGATAATAATAAAAATAATAACCATTTAGGGGGAATAAGTAGGTAAAATAAATGGAGTAAATTTATTTCCTTGCTCAAAGATTCTAAAGTCCCATCTATTTTTTTCATTTCATCAAGAATCTGTTTACTAGTACCTCTTCTTTCTGTGGTATCATCAATCTTTTCTTTTCTATTTTCTCTTTTTATTGTAAACCAGGAAAACATAAATAAGTTTTAAATAAAACAAAAAATGCTTTATCTGGGTGAGAATACACTTACAAGTTGGGAGACATAGCTCCAGTAAGACAGCAAACAAATATCCCACCATGAGGATGGATGACTTATTTTTAAAGGAAAAAAGGGGAACAATAGGATGAAGTGAAGTAACCATTCTGAAAAATATTTGGTTGTCTCTGTCAGTTGTACAAGTTGTTTTGAACGAATTTAGGTGGTGTTGGAGGTGCATTCATGTGGTGGAGGAAACTGTTCACTTCTTGGTAACCAGGAATTGAAAGAGGGAGAGACAGGAAGGGACAGGTTCCCAGTATCCACTGTAAATGGCACAGCACCAATGACCTAACTTTCTTCCACTAGGCCTCACCTCCTGAAGGTTCTGTCCCCTCACAGTAGTGCCAGAGGCTGGTGACCAAATCTTTAGAACAAAGACCTATCCAAACCAAAGCATCCTTCTTGTGTCCATGACCAAAGGATGCTCCTTTTTGGTACAGAGCAACAAACATTATTCCATATCATGAGATAGTCTACCATTCTCTCCTATAAATGCTCCTATTTCACTGTCCAATCATAAGACTCCTTTTCCAGTTACCATTCCCTTATTCAGCATTACAGTGGAGGTTTACTTCAATACAAGATCTAATTCTTTAAAACAACTGGAAGAAAACACAGGGGAAAAGTTTCATGAAATTGATCATGATTTTTTGGATGTAACTCCAAACCACTTGCAACAAAAGTAAAAATAGACAAATGGAGTTACACCAAATTTAAAAGCTTCTGCACAGCAAAGGAAACAATCAACAAAGTGAAATGAAAACTTAGGGAATATGATAAAATATTTGCAATCTATAGGTTGAGAAGATGTTACTATCAAAAATGCAAAAGAAAAACAACTGAATTACAACCAAAAATACATAAAAATGGGCAAAGGATGTGAATAACATTTCTCTAAGGAAGGCATACAAATAGTCAATAGGTATATGAAAAAATGTTCAACATCACTAGTTATCCAGAAAATGCAAATTAAAGCCACAATGAGATATTACTTCATACCTGTTAGAATGGCTATCATTAGAAAGATGAGTAATAACAAGTGTTGGTAAGAATATAGAGAAAAGGAAATGCTTGTATGTATTGGTGGGAATTTAAATTAGGGTAACTACTATGCAAAACTATTTGGGGGAACCTCAAAAATTACAAATAGAAACACCATAAGGTCCAATAATCATACTACTGGTATATAGTCAAAGGAAATAAAATCAGTATGTCAAGAGATAGCTGCACTCCCATGCCCATTGTAGCTCTGTACATGATAGTCAAGATGTGAAATTATCCAGACCATCAGTAGGTAGATGGATTTTTTTTAATGTGGTACATATATACAGGGAAATACTATTCCACCTTATAAAAATATAATAAGGAAATCTTGTCACTTGTAACGACATAGATGTAGGTATAGGACATTATGTCAAGTGAAATAAGTCAGGTACATAGATACAAAAATTGACTTACTTATACATTAAATTTTAAAAAAAGTTAAATTAATAGTACAATGGGGCTAATGGGACTTGGGCCTGGGGTACGGTGGATAGAGGTTGGGAAGACATTGATAAAAGCCAACAAAATGGCTATCAGAGTAGATTTTATACATTCTAACCACAAAAAAATTATACATGGTAATGTATAGGTTGATTAACTTAATTTAGCTATTCTATAATACATGCCTGTTTAAAACATCATGTTGTAGGTCATAAATTACATGATTTTAATTCATCCTTTTAAAATAAAAATCACAATAAAAATGTAGTAGCTATGATGTGCTTAGCTCTTGGACCTTCCCTTGCCTCGCTCTACCTCTTTGTCTGTGTAATATTAATTCTGTGGCTTGAGCATGAAGTATAAATTATCCACATATGTACTTCTAGCCTAGACTTCTCTAATAAGCTCAAGACTCGTGTAAAACTGCCGCCAATGTCTCCTACATGTCTGAAATGCATCTTAAATTGAACGCATACAAAAATGGACTTGAACCCTGACTTCAAACCCTATTTCCTCCCAGGTGTTTGTTAAATTGCATCATTACCTACCCAAATGTTCAAGCCATATTCCTAGTAGACATGGTTCATTCCTTCTCTCCCCCATCTCACGTATCAATGGCAAATCCTTTCAGTTCTACTTCCAAGATATATCACCCATCTCTTTCCGTCTGCTTCTCCACTAGGCTGTCCTCGTTCAAACCATCATCACTGTGGACTCTCTTCTCCACTCTTTATGTGCTCCCTGCTGCTTTTGGTTGATGTTTGTTTTAGTTTTAGTTTTCCCTTATTTCCCTTCAGTTCATTTCCCATACAATAGCTAGAAGGACAAAGTGAAAAGTAAATCGGATACTTCTCTCTCTCTTTCTCTCTCTTCCGCTCTTCTCTCTCTCTCTCTGATTCACTGTTATTGCCAACTCTCAAACTTCTTGATGCCTACATTGTCTTACCTCTTGGCCCACCTACTCTATCTATTCTAATGACACCGGCCTCCTCTTAATTCCTGAAATACATTTGATCGCCCATGCTTGAATTATTTCACTTATGCTATTCTTTCTGCTCAGAATGCTATGTACCTCTTTGCATGACTGAAACTCTCTTCTTCTAGGTGTCAGTTTAAGTGATACATCAGAGAAATATTCTTTGATATTATCAGCAACTTCTTTTACAGACAGTTTGACATTTTTATTATTGCTTTAAATAGATCTTCTGTCTCTTTTTCTAATCTATAAGCTCCCTGTGTAAGGCAGGTTTCTGTATCACTTCTGTCTGAATTAGTTCACATGATGTCTGGCACATGGTTAGCAAAATAAATTCTCTCTCTCTCTCTCTCTCTCTTTCTCTGTGCTTAGCTCTTGAACCTCCCCTTGCCTCACTATACCTTTTTATCTCCATCTTTATCTCTCTCTCTCCCTCTAACTATATATATATGTGTGTGTATATACACACATACCTATATGTGCAATGCGTGCAATTAATTCACATAAATTAATTATGTACTATAATAAATGAAATTGATTTTCTGATTTTCAGATAAATTGTCTACAGAAGTCTGGAGAAAGTATTTTTAATACTAAATAATAGTGTAAGGATTGGATAGAATTAGCATTTAAATCAATTAAAGCTAAAAAGAGAAGTCAGTCATTCAATATTTGGTATTCTTGATGCATCAGCATATAAAGTAGTTCATTTTTTGTTTACTTGACTTCTTTATTTCTGTTTTCAAATTTAGAAGTAAATAAAACATTTATAGGGCTTTTCTTTTTCCTATCATCAGAATATCATTGAGCATATTTCCTTCTTTTAAATTTGTGAATACCTAGGGAAGTTTAGGCATTCATGGGATTATGGTCTAAAATTTTCCCTACTCATTGTTTCTTTAAAGATGTTAATAGATAGTTAATAGATGTTAATGATTTACTGTGCTAGATGATCAGACATCTCATGACAACAAAGGTGTTTTTTGTTTTTATGCTTTTAATGTAGCTGGAAAACCCTTGAGCCAAAACTGTGGAGTACTTATTACAATCTAGCAAAGAGCCAAATGCAGCTGGATGTAGGCTAATGTCTTGTTGAAGTCCAACTTGTCACATTACCTCTTCTTATC
The DNA here is from genome assembly GCF_902686445.1 of Sciurus carolinensis. NCBI lineage: Eukaryota > Metazoa > Chordata > Mammalia > Rodentia > Sciuridae > Sciurus > Sciurus carolinensis. Next base: position 79,846,186 of record NC_062219.1, on the reverse strand, counting down.
CTGAAGTGCCACATGAAAGACAGCAAAGTAGAAAGGAATAAAGAAGTAATTCAACTGTTCTTCTCCCATAGTCAAAATGGAAAAGGGGGGTTTATTTTTCATATTTTCATAACTTTCTATCCTAATAATCAAACATCAGTATGTATACTGAGGAAGGCCACAATTACATGATTCTTTAATTCTTTGCATCAGCCCTGTCTATAATCAACTTGAACAATGACTATATCATGATATTCAAATAGACATGAATAAATAGGAAAAAATGCTGTAAATCTAGTTTAAAATTAAAGGCAAAAAGTGTTTGGTAAAGATTAACTTCAAATGATAAATATTAATAGTTACCAAACATTTAAGAATCAGTCCAGTTATCTCTTCTTATACTTACGAAGTAGAAAATTTCCTCAGAAATTAAAAATTGCAACACTAATATTTACTTAATATATATAACTGCTAGCAATGTAGATTTCTCAGATTGTGAAAAGAAACTTCAGAGTGAACTACATCTGAATCTAAACATAAACCTGAGATCTTCCTGACTATATAACTTTACAATCTCTCTATAAATCAATTGTTTTTCTTATCTTTGAAACTAGAAATATAATACCCATCTTACCAAAGTATTGAGATAATTATTTTAAGTGAGACACTATATGTTGAACTATGGACATTTTAAAGTGTATTCAATAGATATTACTTCATGTGGTACCAGAAAAAGTAAAGAAATTAAATTTTGTTGAATGTCTGCTGATGTTTCACAAACATTCTCACAGAAGGTAGTAAAACTTATTTTGCCCTATAGAGTTGATAGTATTATCACTATTATGTAGATAATTTGGTACAAAAAAAGGGTTTGTAACTTGCATTGCATATCTAATACATTGCAATATCAAGGTTTGAATTCAGAGCTTACAAATTTAAAAGACATTTTCTCTGTTCCTTTGACCCATAAATAGAAGTTTCCTGAGATGTGAGGACTTATTATTGAACTATTCTACCAGGCAAATATCTAATTGGTTTGACACACCTGGTCAAATCCAAGAACTGGGACAGAAGACTTCTTAAGAGAAAGTAAAATTAAACCCAAGGTATAGTCATTAAATAAAGTGATTGAGGGCCCCATTGCTCAAATGCATCTCCATATCCCTTCCTTTCCTACTCTCAGGACCAGATTAGCAAGTACCCTCAAGAATCAGAAGAGTTTGTACAGAAGTTCGTACAAATAAAATATATTTCTAAAGGAAATTAATTTATCACCTTTGTTTATAATTAACTATTTACTCTTCCTTATTTTTCACTCCAAATTTAGTGTAATAGAAGTAAAAGATGGTAAAAGATGTGGATAGAAGAACAAAAAATAAATTATTTTAGTAATTTCCTCTAAACCAGTTTCCAAGCCCAACCTTATTTTATTAAGTGATAGAGAACAAAATCCAGGTTGTGCCAATCCCAGGGAGCAGCTGCCTGTTACAAATGGAGCTCAATGAAAGGACCCAGGTGCAACACCTGGAACCAGGGTTGAATAATCAACTACAGAATGTCTGACCTTGTTTCTTATCCATAGCTTAAGTACTATGGTTGCATAATGGACTAGCATATCCTTTGCTCCCACTTAGTGCTCAAAAAATACTTGTGGTGGTCAAAATAATTGATTTGACTAGTAGAACAGAATTTGAAAACACTAAAATTTTCTTTTACTAATGCGAATATTATGTCTCACAAACACCATCCTACATTCCAGGGAATGTCTGTTCTAAACATTAAATATAACTATCTGTTCTTAGCATTAAATTTTAGCTCATGAATATCTTAAAACATTTGAGAATGACTTAATTTTGCCTTTCAAAAGAATTTTTCCCCAATCAATATTGGCTACTTTTGAGAAATCTGGCAAGCATGCAATATTTGGTAATGATGATGATTGTCCTCCTCACTTTCCTTCTGCCTTTGAAAACAAATTGAAGAATATTATTGTTCAATTTTTTTTTCATTCCAAAAACATCTGTATACCTAAGTTTTACCTCCTTCACAATGAGGTTTAAAACTAGTATAGCCATATTATATGGTAGTCATATTTATGGAATAAACTAAGGCATTTCCTCTAAGTGTTAATTAAGTAACTGTTGGGACAGTAGAACAAAAAGGTTTAAATATTAACTGAATATTTACATATAGAAGATGTGGTCAATGTGCATATTATAATTGCTGATAATTATTTGTTTTTCTGAAGTCTTCATTATTATTAACTATTTGAATAAAATATTCAAAAGGAAAAAGACAGGTCTCTCTGAAAAATATTTCCTGGTAACTGAGAAAGTCATAAGGCAAGTCTACTAGATGCCAAGAGTTTGCCCAATGATGGTAGAGCAGAGAATAAAAGATTCTGGGCCTCAGGCAAAGGAAGCTGGGGCATTTTAATGACAGAAGATATTTTTAGGAGTACAGAAATTATTGACTGATGTGGATGGTAGAATATGTCTGTATCTTAAAGAGTATTTGTTGCTATTGTATTTTTGTAGAGTAACTGCATTTTCCCCTAGTGATCACTACAGTTCTTCTAAATAGGATTAATCAGCTTATTTCTGTGAATAAATTTCTAGTTATTTAGTTAGTGATTTGAGTGGGCAAAACAGTATAAAAAGGAAAACAAAACATAAAGCATGACAGGGTATAATTTCTAAGATTATCCCACTACAAGGGTAACATCAAATTAGATCATTTTAGAGATAGCAGGTAGGATTTATTCACCCATCTAGACCACCATTTGTATGCCATGTATCAAACATCCTTATGAATATCCTAGAACCAGGGCCAGATAATATGTATGAAATGAACACATCATGCTGAGTTCTCAGGAAGTCTCCCGATGGACAAGTAAAAAGGTAATCCCATTGAGATAGATAGAAATAGAATGAGCTAAAATGACATGTATTTGCCAAGTGACTGGCAGTTATCCCAGACTGGAGAGGGGCCATATAGAAGAGGTAGGTGGAAGACTCCCCACAGATGACACGTCCTCTGAAGAATGACTTGCAGCAACTGAGGATGGCTACCCAGAGGTGAAAGACTGTTGAAAGCTATCCATATGTAGCAGAATCAGATTTGGTTGAGCCATGGGATACAGATGCCTGACTCACAGGAACCGGCAACCATGATAGACTGTTCCAGATAGCCTGAGAAGTAAGTGTCCCTGTGTGGAAGTGGCTTACCATCTGATTGACATGCTAGTTCCCTAAAACAATTGCTTCCCTAATCCCACCCCATCCTCTTCATCACAGAAGAAGCCCCTTCTGGTCTTGTTTCCCTTTACCTGTGTGACTATACAATAAAGGAGAAGTGGGCTACTCCATCTTGTTAGAGGCCAGATCTGGTATGGCCCAATCCAAGATGCTCCTCCCATTTGAAAAGTTTATTGACTCTTGTGTGTTTATTGATTGGATAAGTTTATAGGTAATAATTGATTTACAGTCAACACCGACCTCCAGCAGTTAACCCTTCCCTCATCTACACTGGACATGGCTGAAACCCTTGCAAGAGACAGTTACCTGAATTGACTTTCCAACAAGATGACTATTATCTCACTCACCAAGTGTCTTCATACCCATATTTACTAAGGTAGTAATGCTGGATGGTATAGAAATGTTGGAGGGAAGCAGGAACTGAGAAAGTAACTAGACCTGACCCTTTGACATTTTCTTATGTAACTTTTAGGTCCAACAGACATGGTATGGTCTTCTAAGTACAGGGCCACTTGAGGACTTTTAAATCTAATTCAAGAACTGCTGTCATGGATGCCTCAAAATAATCCGCACATTAAACCAGAATTCACCATTTTATTGTTTTTATGAACTATTCTCAATTGCAGGCATTCGCTGAACTTCAGTATAATTGGTTTTTGAGAAGATACTTTAGAAAACTCAGAGAAAAACTGTATAGCTATTCCCTCTTTCTTAAATGAGTCTGTCTCTTCAGCCACTGATTAATGGCTCTACCCTTGGAAATTTTCAGACTCTTTGGAAAAATGGCAAATGACATAAATCCAGAATATGTTAGTAGGTAGAAGATTTATGCTCTGCTTCCTTTACTTTGGCATATTTGGATAAAACATCAAGACACTATAAAGTTTAAGAAAATGGAAATCTTAGCTTAAAATAAGTGTCCCCTCTCTTCTCAGCCTCCTGTTGTATTTTCTTCCAGCCACTTTCTCATAATCACATTCATGAATATTCTGTGTGTCTCTGAACTTGAAAAACATGCCCTCAGTCTATTGATGAACACACACAGACATTTTTTATTGTTTTTTCTACACCATGTCTCAACAGACCAAGTGCTGGATCAAAGAAATAAGACATGGCCCTTGCCTTATGAGAAATTCTAGTATAAACTAGACAACAGGGATACAAATAAGCATTTAGGTATTTAGGTATTTACATAGCTGTGCAAACACTCACTCATGAAAAATGTGTATCATTTGAAAATGTTCATGAATCTGTGTTATGTGGGGAAAAATGAAATAAAAGCCAACTGAAAAACCTGGCTACCATTAGCACGGACAAAGGCTTTGAGACCATCAAGGTGGGGAGTCTCTTTGTATGGAAGGGAAAACTGCAAACACAAAGGTTAAAGGGAGGGGATGACAACTCCCCATCCCCATAGGTAGAGGAGGACTTTTTGTAAGAGGTCAGATTTCCTGAATACTCAGAGCAGCCAGAATCCAGCTTTCCCTCCAAATGAGTGCATAAATTAACAACCTGGTAATGACAAGACACATTTAAAGGGTAACAATTTTTCCCTGTTAAGTGGTAAAATCAAAAGACCTTCCAAATCACTCTTTGGGTTCCAAACCCCTTTCTCTTACACCTTTCAGCAGCAAGTCTTCTCAGAATCTGATGCTTGATATAATATTTCATTGCTGTCTCAAGCAATCCTCCTTGAGTTTTTGCCAAGGACAGAGAAAACAGATTCTGGGATGCATTTCAAGGTTTCCCTATGGTGAAAATCTCAAAAAAGATACTCCTTTTCTCTAAGATAAGGTTTGAAGTTACACAGCACCTCTCTCTTGGAACACTGGTGTTCCTTATTTCTGAATGGTCACCAGTCAGTTCTATACCATCAGAGTAAAGGACCATGAGAGTCAATTTTAACAATTCTCATTCAATATAATTGGGTAGAGAGGACACCCAAATAACCTATTTTACTCTAAGTTTTACGTATACTGGAACAGGGAGTGTTATTTAAATTAACTTTTTCTTGACCCAAAGGTAAACAGCATTATTAAACTGTTAGCCCTAATTTCTAAATATTGTGATAAAAAGAACATGGGGGAAAACATCGAAAAAGGCTTGGCTTTTTTTGGAAACTCTAAATGTCACAGTTTATTCTCCAAGGTAGATGTCAGTATTGATATTGGCAATCCCTTCCCTAAAATAGCCAAAGAAGAGTCCTGCAACACAGTGTACTTGATAAAGCAGGCTTATCCATTTACTGACTCACTCAGATTTGCCACAGCTTTGTGTCATCAATTTCAAACATCTTTATCTAAAAATAACTTATGGAAATCCGTGGTCCCTGAAAACAAAAAGACATACCACATTGTCTGCAGATTTCATCATCCTGTTTTCCCTGTCACACATAAATATTCAAGTAACAAATCAGGTTACCAGAACCATCACAGCTACACCTCAGTCTCCTTCCATCCTGCTCACACAAGATGTCCCTTCTTTAACTGTGTCTATCTTTCTTGTCTGGACATAAAAAGAAAGCACAGTTTGAATGCTTCATCTAGAGATTTCATTCCTTATTGAAGAGTCTTGGTTAATTATATCTTTCCATTAATAGTATCATCTAGGTAACTAAATCAGTAATATTATGAACTAAAACCTCTGACACACAAGTGAGCAACTCCTATAGAAAATTAAGGATCAAATGTAATTATTTTTATTTAATTCTCTGAAAAATATAAAATCTTCAACCTACTACTTTTTATATTTAATTAAGAAGGTAAATGTTTTCATTTAGTTCAACTACTTCTTATTTACAACAAAAATTCTGCAGTCTCTTATAGGAGAAAGAGCATAGTATAACTAGGACAACAAGAATGAAATAGACAAGAAAATTTGAATAGAAAGCAAAAGTCACCCGAAATGGGTAGATTAACATATTTGTCTGTGATTTTCTGACATAAAGCAAACTACTATTTATGCTTCAAGGCATGGGTCAGAGGACACTATCTGCTCTTTGAAGTCTCTTGGAGTCCCTAAGGACCAGCAGCTCTCTCTTCCAGAGCTCTAACAGCCTTTATACTTATGCCAACCTGAGTTCTTGTCACTTTTGTTGTGATAGTTAGCTTACAAATCTTTCTTTGCTTACATGGTCAATTCCTCGAGCAAAACCAAAAGTTGTTGCTTTTCTTTCTTTGATTCCAGTTGCTAAAGCAGTATTTTGCACCTTCTAGTAGCCTATTCTTCTTTCCCTCTGGAAACTTTTGCAACTTTCTCACTGTCCTTTAGTTCTGCAATGTCACCACTGGGTTGGCTTTTCCCATCTGAAGATTTGCTCTGCTCATCTTTGTTAAACAGAAGTTTTTATTTTCTAATATTAAGTCATTTTTCATCATTTTGCTTTTTCCCATACTCTTTTTCTAAAATTCCTAAGAAGATACTAAAGGTCCCAACGTGATTTCAGTGACTTGTTACTATTCTACTCATATTTCCCATGTTTTTATCCTATGCTTTATGAATGTTTCAATTTTATCTTTCAAAATATATCACTAATCTGATATGTAAATTTTCTATTGATTTCCATCATAAATTTTCAGAAAAGGTGTTTGAAGGGCAAAAAGTCCAGTTGGTTTTAACAATTGCCCAGTTTTGCTTGCTCTATCTTTCATTTCTTCCTTAAAGTATGGAGCATGCACTCAAATCTTTCTAAGAAGGTGATTAGAGTATTTTTCAGGTCTTCTTCTTTTCATTCCATTACTTCTATTTCCTTTGGTTCTTTAGCTTGCTTCTTTGTTGGTTGTTGATTTTCTTAAACTATCTAATGATCTTTACTTCACAAGTCACAATTATAAATAAAGAACTGGATGGATGAAATAGGGTTGCTGCTATACCTTTTCTGCTTAGATATGGACTGTTTTCCCAAAAGCCCTTCCCTGAAGGGAACAGATTGCTTTCCTCTCAGTGTATTATTAATAAGAAAATTATTCAGCGAAATTTGATAAAACATGATAAGGAAGGAAAGGAGAATTTTTTCAGAATCATCACAATAGACACAAAAATTACTGCAAGGAGAACTTGTGTTGAAGAGATTGGGTTCATCTTCAAATACAGGATGGACAAATGGGAATTTTTAGCCAAAGATCAGGGTGGGAGCTAATATATGGAAAATTATTATAAGGAAGAAACATCACAGGTTTTTAGCCAAACCAACCTAACAGGATTCTTGCTGAAAACAGACCAGGCTAATCAGACGTCAAAGGATACTGGAAGAAGAAGAATTTGATCAGATATGGGAGTAGATCAGATATCATAATGGGGTGGGGTGGTTCTGGTTAAACCAACTCAGCAGATTTCTTTGATAAAACTAAATTTTATGAGGAAGTGCACAGATCTGTCTAGAAGTTTAGGAGCCTGGCTAAAATTTCATCAAAACAAAGAATTTTTACCAGTAAATAGGAACTAGCATGAAGACTGATAAGGATCATTTTAGGATATGTGGACAGGGAGAAATCAGGTAGACAGTTCAAATGCCAAAATAACAATATTACTCTGAGAATGAACTATTCTCAACATATTTTTCTCCCAACTTGAGGGATCTTTCCTTTTAAATCTCCTCTGTACTTAGAAATCAACTGGTTCTTTCTCAAATGGTAAATGTCATATTGGAGATGGCAGCATATCCTATGCAGTCTTCTTAATTTCTTTAGGAAGAAGTTCTCTTTCTCTAGTTTAGATTAGGGAATAAACGTCTTTGCTGTCATTCACACAGAATCACATTGGTCCTGTCAGCTTATAGACAGATCACGTAATTATTCTGATTACTTTCTCACTATCTTTTCCAGGCCTGCACACTGTATTTTAAACCTTTCCAAAACATCTAAGAAGTCACCTTTGGCTAAACTAGATTCATGGTTTTCCCTAATCTGGATTATCTGTCAATGAACTATTCTCCAGAAATCATTTCCAATTTCTATCTCAATTGACAGACAGTATCACTTTCTATTTGTATGTGGCTATGGATATTATTTCTCTATGAAGCAAATTTCTATCATTCCATTTCATTAAAATGGAATTGGAGAAGCAAAGATAAACCCCCTTGCTATGTTCATTGGATTCGTAATTGGAGTTTAGATTTAGATCTTCATTTGGACTATGGATCTGCAAAACATTTTGTTATCTACTGTATGTTTAAATATTAATCTAAATGATATTAATCATCCTCTAAAGTGCTTCATATGTCTAATTATGTAGAAATTTTTACTTTCATTGAGATTATAAAAGCCAGTGTCATAGAAATTATCTTGGGCTATAATAGTCTTCAAAATGAGAAGGCCAATTAAATTCAGGCTCCTGACTGAATATGACACCAGAGTCACAGGTTTCAATAGTGCTATGAGAATCAAAATGATTAAAAAAAAGTCCTTGATATTTATATTTTAATAATAAAAAAGTAGACTTGTTAAGAACTTTTTACTCTTCAAATTGATTTCAGAGAGTATTTCTAAAGTCCAAGAAAAATTTAAATCATCAAGATTATACACATAATGGTGTATAATACAGCTTTTATAGTTTATATAATTATATATTATTATTTTATAATATAATGTATATAATGTTTATATGCCAATTTGTCTAAGTAAAAAGCAAAAGTAGCTTTAATTTTTCTCTCAATTTCTTCACCAGCTTTGATAAAAATTATCTTTTAAACCAGGAATCTATCTAATTGTTTTTTATCTGAGATTACTGGCCATATGTTCATCTAATCAGACAATTAGAGGCAGTCTTCTATTACTTTGCAGCCAGTGAGACTGATCAGCTCTGACCTTCTCAGATTGCTCTGAAATCACAAGAAGTACCCTGGAAAGAAGACAGTAGCTCTAGCTTCTGTCTCTTATCAGTTATTTAGGTTCAATATAATAATTCAAAAGATGAGTACTTTTTGTTGTCCTTAGTGTTCATTCATCCTGAGTCAGAGTAGAGGGTGAGTGTTTTTCCTTTGTTTCCTAGCAAAATGTATTTCATCACTTTTCTTCTTCTAAAGGACAAAACAGTAAGTATATGACTCAAAAACGCCTCAGATTTTACTGTTTCTGTTTCTAATATACATTAGTTCTCCTTTCACAATGTATTTTAAATCTGCTCTAAGTACAAATTCACTGTGAAATCTAATCCCCATGATCAACTGGCAAACACAAAAATGGAAAATGGATAATCAATTATTTTCACTTTTTCCTGATGAAAGTGATAATGCGTATTAGTCAAATAATATAAATTTCACATTTCACAAGTAATCCATTTTACATAATTAACTCAATCTGCAAGTGAATGGTGTGGCTTATACTGCCCATGAAAAGATTTGTGTGCAAAACATGAAAGCAAGGATTTAGGTGGATTGATGTAGACCAAGTCACACAGAGAATCAGCAACGAGGATGGACACTTTCTTTAATAGCTACTATCAATTTAGTGTATATGGAAACTTGATTTCACTTTTTAATATAATTTAATTCACATTAACCAAATTTACAATGTTGTAAAATAGTTCTTGCATTCTAACATATTCATTTGTGCTGGAAAAATTACCATTTTCAAATAGATCACAGTATTCCCATCAAATGGTTGGCATGATCTCTTCCCAAAGGGGAAGCAGAAATTCAAGAGGTTGTTTTGTGAATATGGATTCAAACTAAAGGAGTAGTATGACATTAATATAACTTTACAAGAACACAATAGGTATGAAATAAATGATTGATGAAATAATAAATTTATGGTTATTAAGCAATGATGCCATGAAATTATAATAGCTTGATGCAGCCATTTCAATAATACCATTGTGTCTCCTGAGGAAATTATATCATATATTGTACTTATTTATTCACAGTATTTTTTTCTCTTATTAATTTCTGGGATTACTAAAAGTAAGGAATTGTCCTATTTTTATTACCAGTTCCTGGTAGGACTCTGACCATTACTAAATACTCAACATTTTAGAAATGGAATTAAAATAAAATATTTACATTAGTTAGACAACATAAAACCATCCATTTAAGACATTTAGGAAATTTTAAAGATGGAACTCACTATGAAAAAAGCCAAGAGAGGCTAACATCATGAAGTTTCCCATTTTCAGAGAATGAGCTCTCTCAGAACACGAGCCAATATGTGAGTCTTATATACTGCCTGATAGATCCAGCCAAGTTCATTTAAATTATGTGAGTTGTATTTTTGTCCTCCTTAAAAATTCTTACTTAGTTCCTTGCCTTTTCTTTCCTTGATGCTACTGCCAATATGACACTGTCTCTCTGAGGATTAACATCCAGCTACTTAATACCTTTGCTGTCTGTCTCAACTCTACTCACCTACCAGAATTTCTATCTAATACACAGTCTGGAACACGATATAATTGCTCAACCAGCACCAACTTGAGTTAGTGTCCAGTCAGAAAAGTGTTTCAGTGCATTCTCTAGTAGCTCTCTGCTATCCAGGTTTATGATATAATCGTGGACCTTGGCAGTGATATTAGTAATAAAAAAAGCTAGCATTCATTGAGCACTTTATTATTGAATGTGTGGAAACTTTCTCTTTTTTTATATGCCTATCTCTCTAATGAAACTCCATGTAAAATACCTCAATCAATATTTGCTGAATCATTTGTTAAATAAATAGATCATATAATAAGCATATCTATGAATTAAGGAAGTTTGCTCTTGACTGAGATTTTCACTTGGACAAGCCTGCTTTACTTCATTATCTCCCATTTACCCAGTACTGGGGAAATAATTTCTTGCCTTTCTTTTTCTAGAATATAGCTAGAACACAGGATGACTACTTCCCCTCTATTCTGATATATTTAATGCAAAAATACTTTTTTGTTTTGTTTTGTTTTGTTTGCAGTACCTCAGTACCCAGGGCACTTTACCACTGAAGTACATCCCCAATTTTTTTTTTTTTAATTTTTTGAGACAAGATCTTGCTAAGTGACTGATGCTGACCTCGAACTTGTCATCCTCCTATCTCAGGCTCAAAATCCCTGGGATTACAGGTATGGGTCATCATGCCTGATTTTGCTTTGGGCATGACAATCAAAACAAGCTGAATAAATGTCTAAATTACTATCCTTGCATGTAACCTACCAGAGACATGAGAAGGCATAAAACCTCAGTTGAATTAATTTCCAAACAGTAACATGCCATTTGTAGGAAAGAAGAAACGTGCCTACTTTTATTTCTGGTGATGTGAAAGGAGAAGAAATCTGCCATTGAATGAGACAAGAAGAAACTGGACAAAACTTTGATGAACTTCTAATGGCGGTGAATACGCCAACAAATGGATTACAATTCCATGAAAACACAATCAGAGAGCAAGTTTGCATCCACCAACAACACTTTCTCACAGGTCTCCACATCTAATACACTAAAGGCCAACAGCAGAGTTGGAAGAGGTTCTTCTTAGGTGCATGGGGCATCCTACAACATAATTCAAGCAACTGTAGAAGGCTGGCCAAAAAGAGCTGAGAGAAGACCTGAGTCATCCCAGGCTTCGCAGGGTCAACACAGACCCCTAGGCTAATGGCAGAATGGAAGGTAAAAGAGAGATTGCCTACCATGCAAAAATTTAGCAGTATCCTAAAGAGCTTGCAGCTGGTGACCTTGTTGTAAAACACAAAGATATCTCTGGAACCAGGTCAGTTTGTAAATTTAGAATTATCAGAGGGACTATAAAATGCAATAAAAATACTAAAAGATCTAGTAGAAAAGATGGAACATGTGTGTGAAGAGATGTTTTATTGAAGAAATAGCAACTTTGAAAATGAACTGAAAGGGAATGACAGATATAAAATATGTTAACAGAAATGAAGAATTAATTACATAAGATTACAATTGGACAGAAGGAAAGATTAGTTCACTTGAAGCCAAGGTAATAAAATGTATCCAAACCGTAACATAAAGATGGATGGAAGAAAGGAAGGAAGGAAGGACAGAACATTCAATATCTATAAATCAATAACAAATAGCATTGATGTGACAGTTATTCTAGGAGGAAAGAAAGAAAATAGAAGAAATATTTGAAAAAAAGTATCAAAACTTTCCACAATTTAAGAAGCAATTATCCCATAGATATCAGAGAACCAATAAAACCACAAAAGAATAAATACAAAGAAGACTCATGTGTAGGTGCTTCTATACAAAATACTGAAAACCAAAGATAAAGAACAGATCTTAAAAGCAATCTGAGAGGGAGCGGGTGTAGCTCTATGGTGCTTACCTAGAGTGCATGGTGACTTAGACTCAATCCCCACAGAACAACAAAAACAAAAATAGTCAAAAAAAAAATTCATCACACAGATAAGAAAAACCATAATGATGATAGCTGATTTCTTACCAAGCCAAAAAAAAAAAAAAATAGCTAGAGAAAAGAAAGAAAATTGAACCTTTAAAGTAATAAAAGAAGAAAAGAAATCCTAGTATTTTGTATTCAGCAGAAAAATACCTTTAATTTTTAAAAAAACTGAATTAGTATTAGAATCAAAAAAATTGACGGAATATAAAATAATCTTTCCTAAAATATTTTTGTATCTATTTTTTAAAACTTTTTACTCTTTAAAAAATAATTATGTATTTGGTGTTTAAAACACATGTATATGGAAAATATGATAAATTTTAGCACAAATGAGGTTCATATTTTTGTAAGTTTTATGAAGAAGTATACAACTATTTGAGAATAAACTGTGATAAATTGAAGATGCATATTACTCTGTATCTTCATAACCACTAAGTGCTCATACATATATCATCACCCATAACACACACAGAGTGGTAAAGATAAGAAGTCAATACAAAAGATAAAATAAAATGTTAAACTGGCAAACAAAAATTATTCTATTCAACCAAGTGAAGCAAGAAAGGAGGAACAAATCAAGAAATCAGATAAACAGAAAATAGTAGTTTTGTATATTTAAATCCTATAATATCAATAACCATATTAAATGCAAAAGGCCAAACATGACAATTAGTTGATTGTCAGACCAGGTTAAAAAAAAAAATACAAGGTCCAATAGATCCTATTTTCAAGAAGCATATGATAAATACAAAGACAGTAAAAGGTTTAAAATGATAGTGTAGGAAAAAAATATACATTCAAACATTAAATATAATAAATCTTATGTGATTTTATTATTGTTAGGCAAAGAAACCTTCAAGAAAATTGAAGGCAGTAGGGTAAAAAAAATGGTAAAAAAATCAACCCATGACAATCCTAAATGCACATGTACTTAGTAGAAGACTTTAATTTTAACTACTTTCTTGAGCTCATTGATACTTTTGAGTATCATACTCAATGCACACTATGTTCAAGTACACATGGGATATTGATAATACACCATATGCTGGACCATACAATAATATCAAAAATAAAAAGACTTAAGTTACATAGAGTACATTCTTCAGTCACATAAACATTAAAGTAAACATAAGCAATAATAAATAATCTAGATTTAGAAATATTCCAAAATACTTAAAAAATTAAGCCATGCACACTTAATAATCTGTGTTTAAAACACAAGAAATTTTAAAAAATTATTTGAACTAAAATAATAAAACTTTGAACTGAAAGAATAAAAATAAAACATCAAAATATGTGAGATATAAGAAGTAGTGCAAACAGAAAGACATAGCTTTAAACGATCATAATTAAAAAGAAAAACACTTAGGAAAGCCAATAAGAGAAGCTTCTATTAATAATTTGGAAAGAGCAATTCAAATCCAAAATAAGCAGAAATAAGGAAATAAAAAGATTAGAAATCAATGAAAATTATACAAATAATGATGAAACTATGAACTTTAATTAATTAATTAACTTTAATTAATTTAAGAGACTGGATTCCAAGGACACTAATGAAAGTCCAATTTAACATACAAACTATGCTAATCTTAGAAATTGTCTGTGCTATTTGATTATAATCCATGCAGTATGGATTATCTATTCTATGGTTTCATTTAAATATTAAAATATATAGTTATGTACAAACAAAAATCATATGAATAACAAAGAAAAAATCTAATTGTTACTTTTTTGAAAAGACTAATAAATCAATTAATCTCTAGATTTAACAAGAAAAAAAATAGAGAAAATAATCTCTGAAAATCAAGGATTTTCACTATAGAGCCTAGTATATACATTTTACATCTTAGATGTCTTTTGATATCTCAGATAAAATATACATATCCCTTTAAATATGCAAACTTTTAAAAAGCAAAATAAATCTATAAGGTCTAAAGAAATTAAATATATGATTAAAAACTTCCACAATAAAGACTTTATATCTAGAAGACTGCACTGATGAAATTTATCACACATTTTAGAAAGATATAAAACATACCCAATATAAAATCTTCAAAAAATAAAGGGTTTCCTAACTTAAGTCATCAATATTACTCTGATGTAAAAAGCAAGCAAAGTCACCAGAAAAAAAGAATTTTTAAACTCTAAATTATTTCTCATAAATATAAATACAAAATTCTCCAAAAAATAATAACATGCCAAATACAGCAGTAAATAAAAATAATAATACTTTATGATTAAGTAAGGCATATCCTAGGAATGGATATTGTTAAATCAGCATAATTTACTATTTTATACAAATTAAAGGAGAAATAAAACCTTACAATTATTTTCATGGATGCAGAGAAAGGATATGACAAAATTTAACACTCGTTTATGACAATAAATTTTAACATAGTAGGAAGAGAAAAAAAATTTAGTCTTATATAGGTTCTATATAAAAATCTGCAGCTAACATTGTTATGGTTTCGATGAGGTACCCTCCAAAAGCTCATGTATGAGACAATGCAAGAAGGTTTAGAGGTGAAATGACTGGGTAATGAAAATCTTAACATAATCAGTGCATTAATCCCCTGATGTGGATTAACTGGGTGGTGACTATAGGCAGGTAGGGTGTGGTTGGAGGAGGTGGATCATTGTGGCATGACTTTGGATATATATTTTGTCCTTGGTGAACCTGAGAGCTCGCTCTCTCTCTCTCTCTCTCTCTCTCTCTCTCTCTCTCTCCTCTCTCTTTCTTCTTCTCTCTCTCTCCCTCTCTCATTCTCTCTCTGCTTCCTGGTGCCATGTCCTGAGCTGCTTTCTTCCACCACACTCCTCTTCCTCTGCCATGATATATTCTGCCTCACCTTGGGCCCCAAAGAGTGGAGTCAGTCAAGACCTCTGAAACCATGAACTCCAAAATAAACTTTTCCTCCTCTAATTGTTCTTGTCAGATCTTTTAGTCACAGCAATGAAAAAGTTGACTAAAACTAACATTAGATACAATGGTGAAATATTAAATCTTTATTAAAACTTTAAATTGGGACAAAAATTTTTGTCACTTCTTGCCCATGTGCATAGAAATGAAAGAAAAGGCAAAACTATGAGATAGGAAGAAATTAAATCTCATTTTTTATTGATGGCATGGTTATGTTTATAGAAAGCCCTTATGTAATCTACCAAAATACTACTAGAACTAAATGAAATAGTTTTATATATTAGTAAAGATTAGAAAATGAAATTTTTAAAATATTGTTTACTGTAGCATCTAACCTCTAAAAAATATAAGAATGAATCCCCCCAATACATGCAAGATCTACATTAAGAAACAAACCAAAAAAAATCCTGAAAAAAACTAAAGAATACCTAAATTAATAAATAATAGGTGAATGTGACAGAATAACAATTATAAAGCTAGACTCATACATGTATGCTCAATTGCATTTCAACTAAGTTGTCAAGTATAGTCAATGAGTAAACAAATTCTTTGGAACTAATGGTGCTAGAACAACTGAATATCCATGGAAAAAGAAAATGAACATTATTATCTACCTCATTCCACATTTGAAAATTCAAAATGGTTCATCCTGGCAGTTGACTTAGAACTAGCACAAACCAGGAAAATATAACTGTTTAATTAAAATACAATAAAACTTCCACTTCTGAAAAACCTGAAATGAAGGACTAGATTTGCTCTCTTAACTGAATCAACCATAAAAGCAGATAAAATATGTACAAGGACAATTTGAGACACTGAACATTATGCAAAGAACAGTGATTCCCAAGAGAAGGGAAATAAACAGGTCAGTCCTGCTGTTGGCCCCACCTTATGCCAGGGAATATTTTCCAGGGCAGCACAAAATGGGGGAACTCCTTCAGACCACATGGACTCCCTTAGTTGAGCCCAAGGAACTTAGAGTTCACAGGACAGAGCACAGGAAGAGAGAAATTCTAAGAATGTATTACAACCAAAGTTAACCATGACTTAGGCTTTCTTTCTGATTCCTTTGTAAGGATTATTAATCAAATCTTGAATTACTTATTTTAGTAAGACTCAAAATGGAGTGGTTGAAAATGGTTAGTGTGTGTAATTTAGTATGACTAAATATGACTTGGTCATCAGCAATACTTGTGATAGTTAAGTTTGCTACATCGCAGCTCAGGCCCTTCTATGTTCTGTCCTGAGCCATGAAGCAAGCAAAGGCACATGGTATGAACAGCTGCTTCATTTCACCCTCAAACTGACTGAAATTCAGCAATGGATGAAATCATTTTGGCAGACAGAAAATGAAGAAGGTTTACATAGTCCTTTACTACTTGGACGGGAGACTAGAAGGAATATGATAAATCCCCACCCAACCTTTCCAGGCTACTTGTAAATTAAACATGTCACATATGTTTATGAGTTAAAAAGCTTACTCTATGACTTTTACACTTTATCTTCATGTTATTTACTCTTACAAATAATGTACATGAGACCAGCTAAATTGTGGTTAAATTGAGATTATGGCATCTATACCATTAATTATTTTGGTAAAAGAAACAAAATATTATATACATATATCTGTCTAGATCATATATTGAAAACCTTCAGTATATATATGTACATATATATATATATATATATATATATGAGAAATTACTACTTATAAAATTTTAATGACCTGAATAAGTCATGACTTCAACAGTTCAGAATACTACATTTGTATCTAGTGGGTTTTTTTATGATTCAGTGGAGAATACAAAATACTATGTTCATCCTCCTCAAATATATCCTATTATATTTAAATGTGTGGGTCAAGGGATTTGTAACTAAAGAAATTGGGAAACA
Source organism: Sciurus carolinensis (assembly GCF_902686445.1). Classification (NCBI taxonomy): domain Eukaryota; kingdom Metazoa; phylum Chordata; class Mammalia; order Rodentia; family Sciuridae; genus Sciurus; species Sciurus carolinensis. The sequence goes on along the minus strand of NC_062219.1, from coordinate 79,828,817 downwards.
AAATAAAACTAGAAGAAGAGGTAAAGTGTGACATAACAGAATTTTTCAAGTGCAGGTCAGAGTGTAGCCACAGGGCCAACAGGGACAGGCTTGGGGAGCTGAACCTAGGATGATATATTCAAGAAAAAACCACTGGTCTGTATTGGGGTCTAAGACACAGCTTCAGAGTGGTTGTCAATACCCCAAGTTGGAAGATAATCTCAGAATGTTTCCTGTTTACTCTGAACTATAAATATTTCTTTGAAACTTCTACTTATCTTCCACTCACAGAGTAGGGCTTCCAAAAGTCATTTGGTACTTACTTCTAGAATGACTAAGAGAGGGTTTGGCTTAGAGACTTAGTTTGCATTTTCACAAAATGAATATGTACTCATCTAAGTCCTTGGAAACTTAAAACACACTTCTCCTGATACATTGTCATTAGCCAGGTTTTTTTTCTCCCACTGAGTCTAGTTTTATCTCTATAAAAACTTGTTAATTTAGGTAATGCCTCTGCTATGGTTTTAATGTGCAACCCCAACCCAAATAGCATGAGTTTTGGTCATCTTTTCATTGCTGTGACCAGAAGACATGACAGGAACATTAGAGGAGGAAAAGTTTATATAGGGTTCATGGTTTCAGAGGTCTCAGTTCACAGAGGGCCAACTCCATTGCTCTGGGCCTGAGGTAAGGCAGAACATCATGGCTGAAGGTTGTACATAGCAGAGGAAAGTAACTCAGGACATGGCATCAAGGAAACAGAGAGAGCTCTGCACATTAGGGACAAAATATAACCCCCAAAGGCTCACCCTCAGTGACCCATCTCCTCCAGTCACACCCTATTTGCCTACAGTTACACCCAGTGAATTCATATCAGAGGACTAATCCACTGATTAGTTTACAATGCTTATAATCTAATCATTTAACCTCTGAACCTTCTTGCATTGTCTCACACATGTGCTTCTGGGGAATACCTCACATCTAAAGTATAACAGCATGTGCTAGAAACTTAATCCCCTTTACAATAGTGTTGGGCAGTGCAGCCCAAGGTAGGTGTTCAACTCCTGAAGGTTTTGCCCACTTAAATAGATTAATGTCAATCCTAAAAGTTCTGGAGGCTGCTATTTTTATCTCTTGCTCTTTCTTATACTCTTGCCTTCCACCATGGTACGACACAGCAGTCAGGCCTCTCTGTTGAACCTCTCTGTCTCTACAACCATAAGCCAAATAAAGTTCTTTTATTTGTAAATTACCCAGTTTTTGATATTCTGTTGGAGCAGTACAAAATGGAACAAGACAGCCTCTCCTGGTGAGGATCACAGTCAGTCTCCTGGAAGCCAGCATGCATCAACACACAATGGAATGGGCAACTGGCCTTTAGCCTGTGATTCAACCTGGTTTCCCAGAAAACAATTTAGCAACAGCTCTTTCTTTTCTACCTTCTCAGAGTCATATCCTCACTTCAGGTAACAGACATTAAGATAACAGGCATTCTATAGTGATGCCAATCTTTCTAGCCATAGTTAGCATTTTTTATTTCATCTATATCCTTGACTGAATAATAACATTTATCACATATTGAATGATTTATTTTTTGTCCTTTTGAATTTTTCCTACCTTCAAATAACACTTCACTTCCAATAAGTCGGTTTTCTGTATTCATCATCACCATAAAGTCTGTGCTAAAACCCTCCTTGCTTTTGCATCTATGAATAAAACTAGAATTAATAATGGTCACTATCTCAAAATAAAAGCATGACAAAATTATAGCAATCTGGAGAAAATGTGAAAACAGGCACTAAAATGTTCATACTTCAGTGGTCAAGCCAATTATCTAGACTTACAGAGCTAAGTCACTCTTATTGTGGACCATAAGTTGAAAGGTGCTATAAGTAAGACACCAAATTCTAGGCAACTACTTTCTCTCTGTTCCTTTCACTACACTGCAAATTATTTGACATCAGATCCATGTTTAATGTCTATAGCATGTCCCATCATAAGCCATCCATAAGAATAATTCATATGATATAGATTTTTAATCTATCAATTCATAAAAGTCTCTCGTTTCAAAGAGGAAATAAAATTCTCTTAGATATAAATTTCTGTACTCAACTTTGAACAGCAGAATCATCTGCGAAAATTTGTTTAAGTCACATATGCCATCTTCTCCACACTGAATATACATTATTTGAGAAAGTTCCAGGAGATCCCAATATGGGCCTCTGGTTTAGAATCACAGCAATTAAAAGTTGAGCTTGCTTTCTTTGGCATTTTCCTTATATTACAATCAGAAAGGTGATGAAGATATGTAAGTAGCTGTATGTGTATTACACATGCATATTTACACACACATACACACAAACACACACACACATACATATACACATTTGTTTCTATATGTTTGAAAGCTATAGATATAAATATGACACCTAAGTGGTAGTGGAATATTCTATCAGGGCTCAAATCCAGGAACTATGAATGTGACATAGCAAAAAACAGAAAAAAGTATTGAAACATTTTGGATATGTGAAAAGTTGATTTGATTATTAATAGAAAGACAGGCTTTTTATAAAACATTGCATGAGCTGCTGTGCCAATTACGTATTAATCTGGTGTTCTTATGAATAAAAACACTTGTATGTGTTGCCCTGCAATATGTTTAAATGAATATAAGTCTAGGTAATCCACCAGAATTTTAAAGAAAAATTTTGTGGTATAAAGACATGTTTTCATCTTATTAAAATATTTTAACAATAACAGAGTAACTGAAACTCAATTTCTGTTTTCAATTTTAATTTTGTAGTCTCAAAAATAGCATTAAGTATGAATCTACATTGTGCACAACCATAGAATCAAAAAGATGTACCCCATTTGTGTACAACGAATCAAAATGCAGTCTGTAAAAATAAAAAAAAAATTAGAAAAAGAAAAAGATAAAATTGAAACCATGAAAAAAATGGCATTAAGTACACTAAAGCAAATGAAAACATGAATGAGCCAAATTATGATTTTATATTATAAATAAAATTAGAAACCGTATCTCTCAAAAAGATAAGATGAAATAAGAAAATAATTATTTATACTCACCCAGTATCAATCTATATAAAAGAAATTAAAACATACAACAATAGTAATGTTCTTAGCATTAAGAAGATATAGGTATCTGGTTAAAATTCCACATTTTTTAAATTAACTACATTAATTATCTATTGTTGTGTAACAAATTACTCAAAATTTAGTAGTTTAAAAATAGTAAATATTTATTACCTCATATTTCCAACAGATAAGTTTAGGCATGGCTTGGATAGATGGATTTGCCTCAAGGTGTCCCAAGGGATGTGTCACAACTAAACTCAGTGGTGGCAGGGAATTGGAGTGGTGGATCCACTTTTCAAACTCACTCGCATGATACTTGGGGCCTTGGTGCCTCGCCAGGTGGATCTCTCCTCAGGACTGCCTTGTGACTTGCAGCTGACTTCCCAAAAGCTGTAAGTGATTCAAGTGAGAATGAGAGAACCCCAGTGCTCCCAAGATAGAAGCTACAATCTTTTATAACCTAATCTAAAAAATGACATCCCACCACTGATGTTATACTCTATTCCCTGGAAGAGAAGGAATAACTAAATCCAACTACACTAGTTTCCTGGGTATAACACAAAACAATCATTAGGTATCATCTCTGAATCTATTATACTAACCTTAAAAAGAACAATTGAAATTCATTGTGTTACTACATATAATTCATAACTAATGATTTCAGCAATTAAACTCAGTAAAGTCTTAACTAGGATTACCAAATCTCCATCAATTGTGTAGCAAATTTTTCTACCAAATTATTATAGAAAATTTCCCACAATCTCTGGACATTCAGTAGGTTTCTGACATGGAAACCTTCATTGTCTTCACAAAATTACACTAGGAGGGTAGATCGTTTCACCCAATACATCACATTCCCCATGGGACTGTGGAGTGATCTAGTAAACTTCAAGGTGTGATTGAAATATTGTAGCTCAGGAGTCAAGAGGATTGTACTTTGGTTCCAGGTCTAATAATAAGTTCTCTGGGTGTCAGTTTCTTTCTTAGGTAAAATGTGATTCTTTAAAATATTCCTACGTCTTGACAGTATTCAATAAATAACAGAAGAAAACTTGAGTAAATATTTTCATGATTCACACACCATTGTTTTTCAGCATACATAAAGGTAACTCTAAAAGTTTTATTTGGGCTGTTTAAGTTTCTAATGCAACTACAGTCTCATAACTTCTTTAACATCAAGTCCAGATTTAAAAACCAGAAACTAAGAAAGCACTATGTTTTATTTGTCCAGGAAAAGAAGGATCCAATTAAGGTAACACGGCTTTTTATCCTTTTTATAATTGTAACTAAGCCCTGATTTTGTATGTAAGTGTATGTGTATGTACGTGTGTGTGCGTGTGTGTGTGTGTGTGTGTGTGTTTCATCAGTTTTTTAAAAAATTTGGAATAATTTTGGATATGCAAAAAGGTTGCAAAGATAATAGCGGAAGTTTCCATATACCTAAACTTAACCTTGTTTTCCCTAAAGTTGATATCTTACATAACCATAGTTCATTTGTCAAAACTAAGAATAACATTTGTACATTACCATTAACTAAACTACAGACTTTATTCAGATTCCACCAGTCTTTCCACTAATGTCCTTTTCGTGTTCCAGGATCAAATCCAGAATACCACACTGTGTTTAGTCATCTGTTCCTAGTCTCCTCCAATCTGTGATTATTTCTAAAAGTGTGTGTATGTGTGTGTGTGTGTGTGTGTTGTTTTGACAGTTTTGAGTAATGGTCAGTATTTTGTAGAATATCTTTCAATTGGGGCTTCTGTGATTTTTTTTTTTTGGACTGAGGATATGGTTTTGGGGCCAATCACCATTCTCATCACATCATAGCAAGAGCCACATGGCATGAGCTTGATTTATTCCTGGAGATGTTACTTTTATCACTTGGTTACGGTAGTCTGCCTGGTGTCTGTGAAGTACTCTTCCTCCTGTACTCTACTGGTTAGGTGCAAATCACTTTGGGCAGTCCATTTTCAAGGGATCCAGGACACATTTTATTCTAAACTTTACAGTGGAAAAGTTGATTTTGGCCTTTTCAATGTGACTATACCTCTTCTCTAAATTTAAATCTCTATTACTTTTCATAGAAATTAATTTCCCAATAAATGCTTCCTCTATATTGCTCTCTCATCATGTGTTCATAGGATGGGATAAACTTTCAAATATTAAATAGAGGTAAGACACATTTAATGATCATTTATTTATAAGCATAAAGAGAGAAAATAAAGGACAAAACAGAAAATAAATGTTAGAATTGCACCCTAGATATTAATAATTTATCCTCAAACCAGTAAGCAATGGTTCTGATTATGCTTTATGAGAAAACAAAAAAAAGCAAAAATTTTTTTAATTTTTGCATGAATTTTGTTTTATTGCAAAATTGGAAAGGTACAATATCTACAGTTTTATAGAAGAGCATTTTCAATAATTCTTATTTAAATGACAGTTATTTCAATAAAGATTCTAAAGGCAAACATTAGAAAGTATCCATACTTGCTTATGTTCTAAAGTTATCATGTCTTGGGCTTTAATCCTTCTAAGTAGATGGTATGAACCCTGACCATAGCTATGAAAGTGAGCTTTTAAAAATGCTAAGGGTTGCAAAGTAGCTGTTTGCTCAAGACAGCATCCTCTTCCTTAAAATTTTAAAATAATAACATTCTTGTTCATTTTATTTGTTATTTAAAAAGTTTGCAATTCTCTAGGTAATGATTTGTGCTACAGAATTTTGAGACAAGAAGAAAACTCTCTCTAAAAAAGAAGTTCTACAGCTGTGAAATGTTCTCTCTCTGACACAGTTTGAGTCTGGAGGCATTTAGAGTATGAAGTAAGTCTTCACTTTTATTGGCTACGTGTGGGTTGTTTGGTTTCTTGGCAGGCATGTTTTGCATGTTGAATATTTCCCATGAATACTTTCTTTTTGTTTAGTGTTTTGAGGCCTCCAGTTCTAGTAGGTAACCAATGAATTAAGCAAAACAAATTAAATATCCCTTTTTACATGCTTCGGTTATACACCTTTAAGAGGAAAGTGTTTGGGGCCTAAATTTTCTACTTAATTGACTGAATACTAGATTTTTGTTTTGCTTGTTATAAACCCTCAACGAGTTTGTAATTTCCTTTGAGGGTAGGGATTATCTTGTGTTTATTTATTTCCACAGGGCTCCATACAGTGCTCAGCATAAAATAGGACTTCAAACTAGAAAGAAAGTAACCCTTTTACTTTAGATTTTACTGGTTCCTAAAAATTTTATAAAATGTTTGCCAACATATTAATACGTAAAATTAAATCAAGGAAATGGTGGTTCAGATAGCTAGTGGCCAAAAGATGCTTTAATATTTCAGAAACATTCTTTTACACAAAGCCTAAGCTAAATACAAATGGCTTTTGTTTATTTTATAGCAGTTTTCTGCATTTTCACTTACTTATTAAGTTCCTCATATTAACTTTTAAGAAAAATCTGTAAGTTCCTTTGCTCTGTCTGTCTGTCCCACCAGTTGTCCATTTTGTGTTATGCCAAGAAACCAGTCAGATAAGATTCATCATAACAGCTCAGGAAGATTCATATGTAACCTCATCTCATACATGTTTTCTCCTTTCCTCCTGACCCTCATTACTAATGCAGGAACTCTTGGCTGTGACCAGTTTCCTCAGTTTGTAACCTGCCCTTTTCAGTTCATCTTTCAAGGTGCTACTACACCCTCCTTGTTCATCACATCCTGGTCTTCTTCCTCTCTAAGATAAATCTAACAGTTTCTATTTTCCTTGAAATAAAGTTCTAAAAATAAAGTTTCAAAACAGATTTTTGAAGAAAAATGCAACATACCTCAAACCAAGTATTCATGGAAAGGAATAGAAAAGATGTAAATAGAAGAATCAGGTAGGTAGACATGTAATTTAAAGAGATGTGAAAGTATTTCTTCTCAATTTTAATAGATGTTATTCCCCATTTGGCAATTAGGAATAATGGAAGGATTTTTAGCAAGAAAGTGATGTGGTAAGATGTGTATTTTAGGGGCCTCATTCAGATGACAGTGTACATAAATGGGAGTTAAATGGGACTGGAGTAGTTGGAGAGGAGCCTATCTCAGGTTCAGGAGAGAGATGACAGGAGTGGAGAGGAGGAGATACAATCAGGAGCAGAATTGAAGGAACTCGATGTCTGATTAGAAAAGTAGGATGAGGAGAATGACTTTGGGGAAGTACTAGTTCAGATGAAAAAGCACATGGTTTTTACCAGAAACAAAATACAAAATATTGAAGAAAGAAGATATTCAAATGGAGAAGGAAAGAGTAGGTAATTACTAAGAGGGTATGATACAAAAAGCATGTCCATCTTAGTTTTGTATTTGCTGAAGTTGAAGGCTCCTGTAGACCAAGTCGTAGAGATATATAACATGGATGTATTCAAGAAAGTTTCTGTATGTATTTTTGTTTAATAATTTGTTGTTTGCCTAGCACATTGCCTTTAGTTTTCAGTAAATATTTTCTTAAATTAATGAACCACTGTGAATTAGGAAGTGAAGAAGAGAATGAATGCATTCATACCCCCAAAAGCAGAGAGTTTTTAAATTTTCTTACCCCATCCTCTAGACTGGCTCTTGATCAGGTCAAGGAGAGTTAGGTCCTATCAGAGCTCTCCTTAGTGATTACAAATACTATCAAGCAGTCATGGACCATACCTCATTTACCTGGGCAATAGAAAGGACCAACAAAAATGGGTTTTCCACTGATCCTCCTCCATTTATCCATCTTTGCACAAGATAATGCTAGATATGCCCCATGTTGTTGGAATTCTATTTTTACTTTGCTTCTTCTAAACTCTTCCCCCTTTTTCTTGTTTCTTTTTATATTGTTGAACATTTTCTTTCATTTTTCTTTATCCTCCTCTTTATTTTCTCTTCTTCTGATTCTTCTTATAAATATTGATTATATTTCAGAGATTGAGAAAAACCTATAGAGAAGATCCGGTCCTATGGAAAGGTTCAAAAGCAATTTAATGAACTCAAAACGGAAAAAGGGACCTTCAGTTAATCCTAGGAATAGAGGCTAGTCAAGTAAAATATGCTGTAACATAACTCTCATAGAATTAAGTGTTTTATTAAGTTTCAAAGTATTTCTATTATGATAGATTTAATTATCTTGTGACAACAAAGAATTTCAACTCTTAAAAAATTCTTTCACAGAGAAACATAATACTCAAGATTCACACTCAAGCCTAAAGGAAGAGACAGAAGGCATTAATGATTTCTAATAGACTCAGTGTTCTGACAACCAGTACTAGATAAATCTCAATCTTTAATTTCTGCTTGGGAAACGAGTGCTATCATCTCAAACAGATGTTTATATAACTAAAATTAGCAAATATTTGAAGAACTTAGGGGAAAAAGGAATCACTTAGTACATATCTTTCACTCAGTAAATATTTGTGGAATTAATACATTTATCCTCAGTTTCAAAAGTAAATGAATACTAGCTCTGACCTGATTAAACCATCATTCCCTTCAGCAGATTCAGAACTAGAACAATTCTCTCTGGAGGTAGTACAAAAAGTGGAAATAACCTTGAGAATAAAGACTTTCATTCAAGTTGTTCCTCCAGTTCTCATTGGCTGGAAATGACTGTTTAATTTCTCTATACCTCAGTTTCTCCTTCTGAGAAAGAGCACTGGCACTTATGTCTTTGGATGAGGACTGCAGGTAATCACGAACTAAATCATTTAACTCAGTGCTGTTCCTGTAGGACACGATAAATACTACTATTTTCTCAACAATATTTAATGGTTTTCAAAGGAAAATGCAAATTTGTCACACTCAAACTTGTGGTAAACAATAAAAGTAGAATAAATTCAAACCTACTCCTGATAAAGAATGAATGATGCTGTGTGATGTTGGCCTTTGCTATTGCTGACAAAAGAAGTGGTTTGCTTTACACATATTAAATTCCAGGGCTTCTGCTAGGGTACTAAGGGTCAGCATCATGTGCCTGCAGTACTCAGGGGAGCTTAAGTCAGATGAGAAGATTCTTGCTCAGAGGCAGTCCTTGCCTAGTAACTTCTAGGACCTAGAATGAAGACAGTGCCAGGTGAAATTAATTTTCTTGATGCTACTGATGAGCATGGACAGCTAGAAAGTCCTTGAGGAGAGTGGGCAGGATGAGTCATCATTCTCAGTGGGTGACCTTTCCTGCAAAGGTGGACAACAGGTGCGGTACTCAGCAAATGATGGAGAAGGATGACTCACTGCATTTTAATTTAGACTACTTTAGTGGGTAAGATTCAGGAGGGAGACAAAAGCCTCTATTATTTCTTTGGCAGCTCCTTTTGTTTGGTTTTAACTCTGCTTATCTCCCAAATTAGATAAAGTGGCAGAAATAGAGGAAAGGTTTGTGGAGAGCCTCAGATAAGAGAAAGGCCTGTGAAAATTCCACCTGAAGCAACAGCATCCCTGCTTGAGAGGAGGGAGCTTCACCCTGTCACAAATAAGAGAAAAGAACCTGTAGTAGCTACTTTCTTTCTATTTTATTTATTTTCCTTTTCAATGTAAAATAAGTAATGTAGGAGTTTTTCAAACATTTGAGATTTTTCTATCATGTAGAAAATTCATTAAGACTTCAAATTTCTTCTGAGTCAAGCAAGACTTGAGACATATCCTTTTCCTTTTCAACTTGTTGCCTTACTTTTGTTTAAAGAATCTCAAAGAATAGCAAGCTAAAAATGAGGAAGAATCTAAAATCTGAATGGTAACAGAGAATGGTGAGTAATAATGTGCCACAGCAATGTACAGACAGATTGCATTCTTTGGGGAACAAGAAAATGAAAAACTTCTGGCCGGGCTATGTGACAGCACAAGCTCAGAGCAACTTAGCACCAGGAAGACTCCTAAATGCTTTTAATCAGCTCAGGTAATTGGAAATACATGACAAAAAGGAGTTCTTTCCTGGTCTTTGTATTTGTCTATTTTAGGAGGAACAGGGAAATACATAAGTATTTCCTCCAAGTGATCCAAGGGGAGGGGGGTTAGATAAATAAATAAATAAATGGATAAAAAGAAAAGTGGCTTAGTTATGACTGTTCAGTTCTCTCTGATATGCATCCTCTCCCAGCAGTCTTATAGTCAACTGCAACTAAAACAATATGAAATTGTTTGCTCTCATCATCATCTTTTGACCCTTGTTTCTGAACTCAGTCCAGGGTTTTTCTTATCGTTGCATGAGGCAACATAAATTAGAGTTCCAGGAGCCCTTCATTGACCTGTTTGGAGAGGCTGTTTAAGGACAGTGAGTCTAGTGTGAGTTTCTGGCACCAGCAACATGGTATGTTATGATTCAGTATGCAAAAATCACAAAAGCAAGTTCCTCTCTACATGGTTTTAAAAGGAGTTCAAACCCATGTTAGAAATCTTCCTGTTTCTAAATAATGGAGGTATTCCCAGAATGCAGTGAGAAACACAGACACGAATAAAAGTTGGTGTTCTAGGATAGAGGATTTTCATATAGTTTGAATAACCACTGCAGTGTAGTTTCCCTCAGACTATACACCACACAAATGTTTCCAGAAGTTTTCTGAGGATAGAAACCAATGAGGAAGTTCATCCCAAAGCAAAGCTAGCTAGAATGCTAGAAGAAATAAATAAATGAGTAGAAATAAAATTAATTGTTTATAATAAATCATATGTTGGATATATATATATACCTGATTTTAATTTTTAAAAATTGCAAAATAAATTTTAGTAATGATAGTAGTATAAGAATTATTCAGTCAAAAAATAAGAAATATTATGGCATTTGCAGATAAATGGATGGAATTGGAGAATATCATGCTAAGTGAAATAAGTCAAGCCCAAAAGACCAAAGGCCAAATGTTTTCCCTGATAAGTGGATAATTATACAAAATGGGGGTGGAGGGGTGTGAGATAAGAGAAGAATGGAGAAATTTTAAATTACAGAGAGGAAAATGAGAGGGAGGAGGGGGTGGGGGTATGAAAGATGGTGGAATGAGACAGACATCATTACCCTATGTACATGTATGATTACACGAATGGTATGAATCTACATCATGTACAATCATAGAAAGTAAAATTTGTACCCCATTTGTGTACAATAAATGAAAATGCAGTTTGTAAAAATAAAAAAAATAATAAAAAAAGAATTCTAAATATTGTAGATTCTATTATCAGTCCTTTTTGTGGCAGGTTTTATATTCCAGGAGAAAGAGGCTATTGAATGAAGTGAATCTACCCCCATAAATACAGGAATAAACCAATCAAATAAAGGAAAAAAAGATTATAATTATCCTATTCCTTTTACTGGTTGCTTTAAGAGTTCATAGACCAAAGGAATATGTTCAAATATGCCACCAAAGCCTGAATTAACATTCAGTCCATGTCTAGAATTGTCATCTAATTAGTCTAAACCAAAATGACCCAGAAAATTAAGGTTATAGGAAGAGGAAAAAGCAAAGATTCCTATAGTTCAAGGTAAAACTTTCTCCAGGTGACATATGAGAAGAAAGATAATCAACATTGGGAAACTTGAGTCTTTAGATGCTTTATGTGAGAAATTTTGTCAAAATGTGAGAAATGAAGTTATTTACCAAAGATCCATGGTCATTCTTCCCCTGGGAATCTACACTTAATGGTGTGGATGTTTAGATGTTTGAGATGATTGAATAGCTAACTGTACTTTGTAATTATTTGAAAACTGCAATTCCATGTGTAGTTAGGAGTTCCCATAGTTCTTTTTATGTCTTTTCTGCAGAAATTGCACTCTAATGTGTTTCTACTTAGGCCTTTACTTTCCTAGAGGATTTACATTCAAATAAAAATGAACTTAATTCTAAAATTTCAAAATTATATGATTTCGTTTATTTTTAAGCATTTCTGTCTTTTGTACCATTTTTGTTATTATTAGAGAGAAATAGTTTATAATCTATAAAACAGAAACATTGGAGATAAAACTGAATAATTAAAACTGTGTTTTGAAAAGATCTTTATTTTTCCTGAGTTTCGTTCAGCAGGAAATTGTGTTCTTGTTCTTGATGTAGCATTCTTATGATTTGTTTTTTTAGTTCTTTAACTTATGAATAATAAAATTTGAGCATTTTGTCAAATTCAGAGTGCAAATGACCATGAGCCATTTGCCCAGTTTCCTATCACTATTCGAGGGAACCTAAGACAATTAAACCTATTAAAACTTTTGTTATTGTTGGTGTCTTTGTTTAGTGGCACTTTTTATTTTGAGATCATTGCAGAAGAATCACTTCCAGTAATAAGAATTAGTAAAGAGAGGTCCCTTGCATTGTGTACCCAGATTCCCTGATTGGTAACATTTTGTAAAACTGTAGAATATAGTATCACAACCAGAATATTGGCCTCAAGAATCTGAATCAGATTTACTCAGCTTTACTCATACTTAATTTGTCTGTATGTATTGAGAACCATGAAATTTAAATCAGGTGTGTAGATTTGTGTACCCAACACTATAGTCAGGATACAGAGCAGTTTCTTCAGTATAAGAATTTGTTGTTATGCCCTTTTATTGCCACAGCCACTTTCTAGCTCAGCATCACCTTTCATTCTCTTTAATTTTGTCATTTCAAAAATGTGACAAATGGAATCTAGCAGTATATATGAGAATGGCCGTTTCTATCACTGACAGTAATTCCTTTAAGACTCATTGAAGACATCATATATATTAATGACAATTATAAATGTCTACTACTACAGGAAGACAAATGTAAAAATAATCATAACCTAGTTTTAGCATCAATAATTTCTTCTATGTTTTAGTTTAGTGTTTCTCAATCATCTAGTGGTCTGGTAAAACTAAACCAGAGCTTGGTAAGGTTGCCCCTTGAGTTTCTGATGAAATAGTCTGGAGAGAACCTCATGCACTTGTCTAAAATCTTCTCAGCAAGGCGGATGCTGCTTACTTCATTTCGAATAGCACTATTGAAAGTTTATAATTAAGAGCTCAAATTCAAATTCTAATTTGAAAGATTTTTCTAAAAGAATTCATTCTCATTCTCTCATAACCAGAAGCTGTGAATCTGGGGAAAAAGTGAACCACATTCCTCAAACTTTTCAAGGAATCCCCCATCACACCTAGGAGGAAGAGAGGACTAAGTCAGACACTAAATATCACATAGAAAACACATAGGTTACAAAAGAAGAAACACAAATGGTCAGTAAACATGTGAAAATGCTTCTCGGTACAAATCAGAAAAACTCAAGTTACAGAAATGTGTCCACAACTTATCTCATTGGCAAATACTTCAAACTGGGTAACATGATACATTGGTAAGAAGGTAGAAGAGCTTGTAACTATAATAAGTAAAGGGGACAACTGCTTCAGTGGTCAATTTTTCATGACAATAAGGTTTTAATGTGTCTTATGAACTACTGCAACAGAAAATCTCTTTGAAAAGACACAAATACATACCTATGACCAAGAATGAATGTGTGTGGCATGGGCATGTATATATACATAATACAATATATAATATACTGTAAATTCATATTCAACATACATGTAATATATGTGTTACTGTTACATAATATATGTGCATTGTATATATTATACATATATA